>NC_086096.1:27882029-29132029 GCF_948474715.1 Cydia amplana | reverse complement strand
TTGTAAAGTTACCTTGCAAACCTCGCATCTAAATATATTTTGCTCATGGTATTTTGAGTTTTATTCTCCAGTACTAGAGTTCACTTTTATTAGCGATTTCATCAAGATGTAGCTTTATTGAATTATATTTGAGTGATATAAAGTTAGAATGTAACTGTGAGATCCTCGTATTTCAGCCCGTACAAGATTAGAACCTTTTTCATGTAATGTCATTGAGTTTTTTCTTTATTGATTTAAATGCCATCTACATGAGTGGCCATCTAAACCTTACGGTCACGTGATCGCCTTACGGTCACGCGATCGCCTTACTCTGTCTCGAGTTTATCATTTTTCCCCATCTCAAAAAGTGCCCAGCGCCGCTAAAGAAGTTTTCACTTCAAAAAAAAAAATAGCCACAACCGAATACAGAACCTCCTCCTTCTATGAAATTGAAGTCGGTTAAAAATTCAATATTTAACACATTAGGTAGTATAAGTATCTGTTCGTTTATGAAGATATAATATGTAAAGTCACCGTGCGAATATTCGTAAAGACCGTGCACTGTCTAGGTATATCCCGCGATACACATGTGAGGATCAAGTGCGGTTTAAGTTATAATGAGATAATCTTAGTGCACTTGGTGTGTCAAATATAGTACCAAGGTTTAACCATTGTTTAACTTTCCGGTTATATAAACGTTCTATTATTTTATGATTTATGATGTATAACAAATTTATAATTTTACACACTCTTATAATGATTTTCTCTCTCTAGGTACTTGTGTAAGTATTATTTGGTTCAGCGGCGCCGGGAAACTGACATAAACTAAACGTGTTATCACTCACGCGAGCGCCTTATTGTATTACTGATAAATAATAATTCAGGCGATACAGCGGAATTTTCATTAATTATGATAGCGATGAATTACGCGTGCTATATGACAATATGTACAATATTATAACGGCGTGGTTGAACCAGATGTGAACACACGGCAAGGGCGTACAGACGTGTGTCAACTCCAATGTTCGCTTATTGAAGAGTCATTATCTCAGAACAACAACATAATGTAATATTTAGTGAAATTTGATACATATTATGAATTACTGTTGAAAATTAGAATTGTGCAGTGCTAAATTTTGCCAAAAATGACGAAGAAACAAAAGAAAGTGAATGAACATCTGCCAAAAAAGAAAATGGAGGAGAAGACTTCAATACAGGATCCACCCGGTCTAATTGCGAGACTTGGGTTCTTCTGGATGATACCTGCGTTTTTTAACGGTAATCGCAGGGACTTGGAAGAATATGATTTAATAGCAGCAAAGAGCATTTATGATTCGAAAATAGTTGGAGACAAACTGGAACGGTAAGTAAATACATAAATATTGGACAACCTTACACATATCGACCTAGTTTAATATATAATATCTGGGTGACCGAGCTTCGCTCGGTAAACATAAAAAAACTCGAAAATGCGCGTTTTCCCAGAGATAAGACCTAGCTAGATCGATTTTTCGCCCCCAAAAACCCCCATATAGCAAATTTCATCGAAATCGTTAGAGCCGTTTCCGAGATCCCCGAAATATATATATAAACAAGAATTGCTCGTTTAAAGGTATTAGATAGATAGATAGATATATAGATGAGACTATAGAGTAAGTAAGTGCAGTGAGTTTGCACTTTTGTGTCAGGCGATGCCGCTTGGCACTACGATTTGTTCCTTAGGTTAAACAAAGCTGATTTAGCCCGGTAGCCACGAGATCGTGCGTGACTACCCCCCTAAAAAGAGACGGGAGGGGTCGACTGACCAGGTCCACCCTGTGCTGTATTTCTGCCTGCTCTTAGCAACTAGGACAAGTTATACATCATGTTCGTTTAATTCTGGGACTAGGAATTCATTTTTGAAATAATAATTACTTTCCTACTTCGAGGCTGCCACAGGATTTATTCATTTGTACAAGCTTTTATTTTACTTTTTATTGCGACACAGTTGACAATCTAATATTATGATTTCTTCGAGCTGATTGATGAAGCCGAAGGTGACCATAGGAACACCGCTATTTAATAACGCACCCTTACTGATATGAACGGCGATAAAAGCTTGTATCTGAAGGATCATTCCTCAACAGTCTCATTCCCCTGGCTATAGCTATTCGGAAATTCCCAGGAGATTCCACTAAGCAGTTCACCAAAAATGAGACGCTAGTAAAGCGGAATCTCCTGGGAATTCGCGAATAGGTATGGCCAGGGTAATGACCCTGAAATGAACATTTTGACTGGCCAAGTCTTAGGCCTTCTAATTTTTAACCAGTATAATCAAGTCTACTGGATATTTTTTAGAAAAATAATTTTACAGTACATATATATGCCTATTTTCCCGAACTAGTGCGGGAAATAGCACTTTCCGTGTGTATGTCGAAAGTTTAAAGTGCCATATATATATACTGTAAAACGTTGTACGATACACGTGCGAATAGGTAATTCACAACTCGTGTCGATTTAAAACACTCCCTTCGGTCGTGTTTCAATTTATCGCCACTCGTTTCGAATTTCCTGTTTTCCGCACTTGTATCGTAAGTAACTATTTCATCACACTTGCTCAAAAAAGATCTTATTTCATGCAGGTGCACTGAAGGCACAGAATAAATAATAGTACTAAGTACAGAAGACTCACTCTCTAACAGAACGCGTCTGTTACGATCAGCACAGATATGGCGGCTAGGTGGCGACAGCACCACGCGCGGCTTATGGCTTTCCCCAAAATTGGGGCCGAACGGATGTACTTTTAGCTACCTGTAGCAAAGCGACGAAATCGCGGAGTGAGACACGCCTGCTGAAGGACAAAGGCCTAAATTGCTCCCGCGGGAGTTATAGATTCTGAAAAAAAAAAGCTATAACTCACGAGTGAGTTAGGTTAGGTTAGGCTTTTTTTTAATTATTTCACTAATTCATACGAACCACGTAGTTTTAAATGAGTTTTACATTGAAAATACTGACGTTTATAAATTATTTTTTATATGTATGTTTAAAAATATTTAGTTTGATTAATTTAGTAGCCGTTTAATAGTTATTTTCGATACAAGTGCGAAAAAGAGGAAATTCGAAACGAGTGGCGATAAATTAAAACACGACCGAAGGGAGTGTTTTAAATCGACACGAGTTGCGAATTACCTATTCGCACGTGTATCGAACAACGTTTTACAGTACATATGGCACTTTAAAGTTTCGACATACGCACGAAAAGTGCTATTTTACGCACTAGTGCGGAAAAGTATCCCCATATGTACTGTAAAATAATAATTTACATGTACTGTAAAACGTTGTTCGATACACGTGCGAATAGGTAATTCGCAACTCGTGTCGATTTAAAACAATTAAAACACTCCCTTCGGTCGTGTTTTAATTTATCGCCACTCGTTTCGAATTTCCTCTTTTTCGCACTTGTATTGAAAATAACTATTAGAGTACATATGGTGCTACTTTCCCGCACTAGTGCGTAAATAAGCACTTTTCGTTGCTATGTCAAATATTTAAAGGGGCATAGGGCATATGTACTGTAAAACGTTGTACGATACGCGTGCGAATAGGAAATTCGCAACTCGTGTCGATTTAAAACACTCCCTTCGGTCGTGTTTTAATTTATCGCCACTCGTTTCGAATTTCCTCTTTTCCGCACTTGTATCGTAAATAACTATTTTAGAGTCTGTGCGAAAAAAGAGAAGAGTCGTGGAATGTATTGGGCCCCATATATTCCACGACTCTTCTCTTTCCGCACAGACTCTACACAATTTTCGATTATGGCTGAATCCGGGTGGGTCTGTGCCGTCTGTGCCTTCGAATCCTAACCTGCCAAAACAAGACAATATGGCGGACGAATGTTTGAAATGTCACCGTATTTAATTAAGAATGATTTCGCTTAAAATTTAGTTTTTTTCTTCGCAAGTGTGATGAAAAACATTGTGTGTAACTCCGGGGGTAAAAATATTGTGCCTCGAGTCTTTAATTCACTCCAGCCTGCGGCTGTCGTGAATATACAGACTCTCGTACAATATTTTACTTACCAACCCATAGACATAATATGTAAACTAGACACGCTAACTCGAACAAATTCTGTCCGCCATGTGCACAGACTTGTCATTCTCGCGCTCGCGCTTGACAGACAGCTGAAGTGTGCGAAAGGGAAGCCATCACGTATATGAACATCGCATGAGTGCGAAAGAGTCAGACTACAAATGAGAAAACGTGACCATTTTTGAGTTTGACGACGGCCGCGGACGGCCAAGAGCGTATCACCGTAATTTTCAATTTGAAAAATATACACAAATTCGGAAGAAAACTATTTGATAAAGTAATACAATGAAGATAGTGTCTTGTAGTGTACCGGATTTCAGTGTCATGGGGCCAAATAAACCTAGCAAATACTCATTTCAGAGGAATAATGATATTCCGAGCGAAATTTTCTTAACGATATTTTGTCAAATTAACAGCATAAAAAGTGTAAGAAGCCGGTTTATACAGTTGATTATAAGTTTTTCTTCCTTTGTGTGCTAATATTTTATCATATTACTCAATAATTTAAAATATTTTGTGTAAAAACATAAACTGTTACTTTACGCTAGGGCTTGACAAAATGTTCAGATGACAGTATCGATAACTTGTCGCCCTTGTCGGTATATTAATATAGCTGGTCAACCAAATCTTGTCAGTAAAAAAAGGCGCGAAATTCAAATTTTCTATGGGACGATATTCCTTCGCGCCTACATTTTTCAAATTTGCCGCCTTTTTCTACTATTAAGATCTGGTTGACCAAGTATAGCTATGTAATCATTTCTTCACAAGACATAATTAAGATATTAACCTTTATAACCGACTTCAAATAATAACGATTGTTATAAGTACCTACCATTTTGAAGGTGCAGATGTTTAGCAGTAAATTATACTTCACTTTCCAACACAGTAAGAGTTAGACTAAGATAAGGCTGTAATTATTTTGATAGCACACGCAGTGCAGGTGTTATTTTATACATCATAATGTCGTAGAATTTTAACGTTTAAAATAACACATTTGAAAAAGTAGTCGATAAAGCAATCAAACACCGACAGATTATTAATATGTTGTAACATGACATCACTATTTTTGATCTCACATAGACAATTTACGCACACACTTGCATTTCATTTTTGGTCGCACTTTTGAAGATTGACAGTTGTTCTTGTCTATTCTAATTCTATGGCCATGTGTGTGTCCGCCATTTTCGGCGTTTGACGTCTGTCACTAAGGTGAAGAATAAGCGTATCTAGGCCAGAGGCGAAACTGTTATGACAGCTACTCATATTCTGCCTACGCACAGGCGGTACAGGGTTATTTTTAATGACCTGCAATATACGACGTGAATATATAGGTGATACCGAGTAACTTTTCTAATGGGACCAACCACTAAAACGCATACTTGAATATAATTTACCTTTTTTATAACTTTTAATATATATCGCACTGGTGAAAACGAGGATTCTTTCCTAAAATATTATTTTTATACGTACAATATTCTAAGCACCTACATACTTGTAACATGGACCATATTGTCTATATTCAATAACTATTAATCACATTTTCTATTTGAATTTCGGTAATATTTTTGCACTTACCACCCTAAATAAATACGTTATTATAACTAAAACATTCAATAAATAACGTGAAAAATATATATTTCGTGACTTTTGTGCAATTAACCAACAACGTATACAACCATTTCGTAGGTAGGTACCAATGTGTCACGTCTGGGAAACTTAATCTTTGCGCCGAAGAAAATGGCTTCCAGCCGCGAAGGTTCGAAAGTGACGTTTCGTGATAAACTAAATAATCGTAAATCAACAGTTATTCCTTTGCTTACCGGTGAAATGTTATTCCATCCCTTTTATTATATTTTCTTGTGGTATTGTTGCAGTTTTTTAACACGCACGAAGGCATTATTAATTTTTTTTTAATTTTCTGTACATGTGTGGCATCTCGTCAGTGGTCGGTGACGTACTAAAAGCAAAGAAGTGCATGCACTTCTCTGAGGTGCGGAAACATTTTGTTCGAGATGTCGTCTCTTGTTATGTACCTCAATGTACCAACCACGTTGCACAATGTACTATAATCGTGCTGATTATATAAGGCAACGAAGGGCGTGCATTAGATTATTTTAACATTATCATGTTATTATCAGTTAGTCATGCTTGTTATAAAAAAAAAAGCTGCACTTTAGGAGGAAAGCAAGCCGTTTTGCAAGGTGATAGATGACACCAAAACGGGATTTTTCCGAAGAACCCAAAAATTCACCCCTTAGGAGCCGAGATTTAGCGAGGTCTTTTAGGAAAAAGAAAAAAAAACCACAAATTTCACAAATATTGACAAATTTAACATCATTTGAAAGAAAATTACTTTTTTTAACGTAAAAAGATTTAAAATAATTTTTTTTTAGACAAAATTAGTGTGAAATCATTAAAAACCATTTTTTTTTCTTTTGCGCTTTATTCTTGCAAATAATGTCCCCAACATCGAAGAATGTCTGAAAATAAGTAATATATGTTAAAGTCAAATAGATTTCTTAATTTAAGATGAAAGCCGCATCAAAATCGGTTTAGCAGTTTTGGAGATACAAGTTTCAGAAGTTTGCTTACCTACTTTTATTTATGTTTTTTTTTTCTTTTATTGTCCAAAAAGCGTGTAAGTCATAGTAAAATTTAAGTAAATTAGCGGGTAAGTACTTACTTTATCTACATTACATATATGTATGTATATGGGGCATTATCTATGAAAAGGGACCTTATTGTCGATGGCGCTTACGCCGCACAGCGTCGCGCGGCATTGTATTTATATCGGAGCATCGTTAATAATGGCGTAACCGCCATCGACAATAAGGTCCCTTTTCATAGATAACGTCACATATACATATTTATTACAAGTAAAGGACTATTCATCTTCAGCATCATTCGTACTGGCCATACTGGTTAAATTGAAAGAGTCATACGTAATATCGTAATTAAAAATACTAGTAACACCCTAAAAATATACATATATCTGTATCATTAACTATTTATTCACCTTTTATTCATAATCATAATCATAATCATAATCATTTATTTGCACATGTAAAAAGGGTTTTACATAGAGGTGTTATAAAGTTACATGTCCAAGCCATATTGCTACATGCCTTTACAACATTTGCACTGGGCAGCGCATGGCAAGTCGACGTGTCGGCAAGCACAGTGCATCGTGTTGCAGCCTGACTTGCATGCGTATTGGACCAGGAGGCTCAGTTCCGACCAAATTGGTGCCTCATCAGACCAATGTGGTACCTATATACCTTGTGAGCTTTTATTCCACCCCCAATTAGATGGACATGGTACTTGGGCGTACAATTTTAATGAATTGCCCCATATATGGCCCGCTTAGTACACTGCACGCAACGTATGTTTGTGAAGGGCAGCTGAAGTCGGGGGAAGGTTGGTAACAATAACAAGTCTGTTCTTTGATGTAAAAAGATCTCTCATCTCTCATACTCAAATAGTAATTCACAGCATATATTTATATTCATATATATGCCGTCAACTCTAAAAGTTGCGTCTATATCGGTTACACCAACATTCGATTATTCCTGTATTACGGGTTGTAGAGAATAAAATGTAGCATTTTTTACCAGATATACTTATTTTAAATTGAAAATGTTTTTGTTTTTTAATCATTCAAACCATATGCGTACTTTAACGTACCTAAATACTGTTTACAACTTTAATTTGCCCACAATTCGGTAGGAATTAAATAATATGAATATATTGTGGTGATGATGATGATTGTACATATTTTATTACTAACAAATTTTGTAAATTCAGCTGTAAGCGCTGCTCGCCGTATGGACGGTCTAACGATCGGCCCTCGGCTGCAGCGCTGCAAGCCATGTATTGCACACGCCGCCCGCAGGCGCATTGAGTCTCTAGAGACGCATGGTTGTTATTCTTGCTGTCAATATAAAATATTTTATCCGCTAGTTTTGCTTTCGCTCTTTCTCCTTCCTAATTTTATTAATAGAAGTATTTTAAAGGCACGTTTACCTTCCACTTCTACAATATGTACTTAACAAACTCTCACTTAGTACTTATAAGTTCTAGTTACTTCGTTTTGATATATTGTTTTTACTGCTACACCTATGTTTATGTAGTTATGTAGACGCTCACAAATCGTCATAACTTTTCTACTTGTTTACATTGTAAACTACCTACTCATTAAGTGAAATGTAACGTTTCTTTTGAGTAAATAAATGTCTTTAACCAGAATTAAAGTACTAGTCCCTACATTTTAACACAAATTACATATATGTATATATACTATGTGAACATTATATATATGTATATATACTATGTGAACTTAATACTTTGAAGAGTCAGTACCTAACTAAAAAAGTGATCTCAATAAAACTAAGCTAATTTCTGAAACATGAATCTTATAAACTACTCAACCGATTTTGATGCGATTTTCAGTTTACGATAAAAATATATTTGACTTTATCATTAAATACTTATTTGCAGACATTTTTCAACGTAAAAGTCACTAATAGAAAAATAAAGCGTTAAACGAAAAAAAATAGTTTTTAATCTTTCCACACCACATTTTTTCGAATAAATTTCATTTTTTATATTTTTTACGTTAAACAAAGTTATTTTATTTTAATTGACATACGATTTATTTAAATCGGACGATCCGTGAAACTTGTAGATTTTTTTTTCTGTTTTTAACAATTTTAACAGACCTCGCTTTACCTCGGCTCCTAAGGGATGAAATTACGGGTTCTTCGAAAAAAATCATTTTATTGGGTCTCCACTATCATCGTGCAAAGCGGCTTTCTTTCCTCTCAAAATGCAACTTTCGGGCAAAAAAGCTTCATAACCAGTAAGAGTAAGTAGGTACCTACCGGCTTGCCACGCATAACAGCCGTAACTGCCATTAAAAATTAAATTTGAATTTGGAATTTACTGTGGGATAATATACGATGGGTAAACATCTGAACAAGTTTAAGGATGACTTACGCTAAACCGGGCCGGGGCCGGGCCGGAGCTTCCGGCGCTTTGTTTATTATGCAAGCACCACGTGATCACCGATCACCCTTCATCAAGCGTCTAGCATGAGCACAGAACATATTAAAGAGGTTAGAATGGCTATCGCGCGCAGTTAGTATCGGAACCGGTGTCGCCGCTCGTTCCTCTCCACATTTACTAACACTCGCGCAACGGTAGTAAAAACTTGTGTGCGTGGTGAATGGTTACGCCTCCTTTAGACAGGTTTGATGTCTGGCTTCTTAATCTGAACGTTATTGTGGCTTGTGGCGCAAAAGGCATGTTTACTTCGTTTTTCGGTCAGCGCGGGCGAGTAGCATGCAAGCGTTTGCTTAAAACCGGCGGCGACACGTACCCTGCTCGCATCGCCATTCTACTTGTTCTGTGAGCGTGAGGCATCCGTTAGTTCCAGTGACTTGGATTGGAGGTTATGAGTGATCAGATATTTCTACTTTCTAGTCATATAGGTAGATAGTTCATTTGTTTAATAATTTATATTTACACTCGCAGTGGGAGCGTAATTAACAGACAAAATTAAATACTTATGTGGATACCCACTGTGAATACTTACATTATGGAATTGTATAGTAAATACTTCCCAACTGCGTATAACACCCGACGAAAGTAAGTTAAATCAAATCAAATATTTTATTGCGTTTCATGACTCGACGCCGGAAAGCAAACACGTAGTAACCCCCAAAAACCAAATTGTTCACCAGAGACGAAAAACTTTTCAAGTTTTGAAAAAAAAAATCATAACTTTCGTGTTTATGAACATAACTTACTCAAAATTGGATACAATATTCAAAATTTTTTGGACTTCAATTTCATTTAAATGAATTTACTCGTAAGTTGTTACAAGTGGGAATTTTGTGGGTTACTACGTTTTGACTTCTTTTTCACAGTACGCAAACTCGTAGTAAATGGTCTTAAATGTATGAGATAGCATTTTCTTATAATTTGTATGGACATCAAAAACGCAGTAATCCGTGTAAATTTGACAATAGATATCCGTAATAGAGTCTTAAACATTGCGGTTTAGATCATTTGGGTAAACAAAATGCTGTAATAGTATTTGTTTTCGTATGGTAAGCAATTTAGAATGCGTTAAATGTATTGCCAAAAATTTAGCACGCCCTTATAAATGACTTTAATGGCATCTTAAAGAAACTGGCACGACAATTCAAATGTAACTTATAAAAAGTGAAGATGTTTCCGGGATTCATAGATGAAAATAAAATCACTAATTATTAAAATCAAAACGAGCATTCTTAAACCCAAACGTAACTTAGAATCTTTGTTTAATATTAATTAACATAATTATTTTTTTTCAATTACCTATGTAATTTGTAGAAATGTAGTGTGTTTATGTGATGTTTTATATAATTAATGTAATTTTGGTGTATCTGACATTTTGATTAATTTGTTCTCTCTATTGGTTCTTAATAAATTTATATACAATTCCTTGGGATTACCTAATTAAATCTTATAAATTGTTCTTGTACAACTAATAAAAAATAAGAAGTCCACTTTGGACACAACAAAACGTAATGTTAGATCAAAATACAACCAGAAAACAATGTAGTTGGTGTCAAGTTTCATACTTCTATAGGTTTTTGTCGAGGAGTGGAAACGTTTTTGATGTCCATTGGTGATTGATTCTCAATACATTCGCTTTCTGATTGATTTGTTTCTTTTTTCAAACTTTTAACTAATTGTTTCACAAGAACCAACTTCCCATTATACTCTTTAAACAACTTGGCTTCTATAATGTTAATCTTCTGTGTTTTCGGCGTACTTTCAGTTTTACACTCTTTAAATAAATTTTCCTTCCACTTTCTTCGTTTAGCCGCCATCTTAAAATATTAGTATAAAAGTTAGTTAAAATTAAAATTGTTGCAGATTAAAACCTTTACAATTTATACACTTAAACCTTTCTCAAGAATCACTCTTACTATTGATAGGTGAAAACCGCATGACCGAATTCATCACGAACATACACACAGACGTGGCAGGGGACTTTGTTTTATTATATTGTATTGATTCTTATTGTAATACTCCTCTTAAATATAATTTTTATTTATATGTTCATAAACTAATCTAATAATATTAGGGCATTTGTGCCTGCTTTTTTGTGTCAGTATGCATTAAATCATTTATTATTTAATGCAAATAAGACCAAACTTTATTTAAGTACCATAAAATTGATACACACACCGTAAATATTGTATTGCTTACAATTTATAAAATATTAAAGCAATTGAAAATACTTACTTTTCTCAAATAAACCCAAAAACATCCACTTTAAAAAAGCAAAATCACGTAATATTTTCTACACGTATACTAAATTACAAATACGTCGACTCACTTTCTCTCCTCGAACCGCACTGAGCGACGGCGCAAACGTTCGTGTATTGGCCGCGACAGCCGCGTTCAAACGAAATAAGGCGCGGGAGTTTAAACCTTACGCCCTACAATAGTGAAGTAATTATTAAGTGGTTACTTTTACGTGATCCTTGTAAACGTAGTAAAAGTCATGTCTCTCAATTACTAATAGTATGTAAATTTGTGTTAATTACTATTCGACTAGACATTATTTCCCGCCAAACGGCGTAACTGCGAGACCTTAAAATTCACGAGCGGCGAACACGCAGTAACCAGCACTGGAGATTGTATTGTATGGCGTTCAAAGTGTTGTAAATACAATGGATTAAAATATTGCGTTTTTTTGCTGTTTACTGCGTGTTTGCTGAGGACATTTCAAGAAAAACTAAAAAAATTGTGTTCCTATTTTCCTCATTTTTCATCGTATTGGCACGTGGATTGGACCTATCAACGCAGAAAAATTGGAGATTCCAAAAATGCAATAAAAAAAATTCGACCACGTGTTTGCTTTCGAGCGTCGATGTGTACATTTGATGCTTATATATACAGTGTGGAAAGATAAGTCGGGCCCTGGAGGGAAACTACCATAAATCCTTAAGCTGGCTCATTTTACTTAAAGGAGACATTACTTTACATTTTATTTTTAAAAAGAAACAAAACTGCATTCAAAGATTTTTTAAAACTCGCTTGCCGCGCCCGGGACTCGAACCAACTAAAATTAAAAAAAAAACAAACACTCCCTATTTTTTTATTATACTACTCGATAGTATTATTATTCAGGATAAAATTTCTCGAACTCGATGTAGATTAAAGCTAAGTAAAGTCTCAACATGAACCCTGAGAGGGTAAAACAACATTAAATATGCGTGAACAATATATGAATTAACTAAAATCTTAATAATAATTTTTCACAATAAGTAATTATAGCAACTAACTTATACAACAGAATAATCTATTTCTCACTTAAGAATTCTTGAGATAGTGAGATTTGCTAATTAAATATTGTTTTGTTGTGTTTTCAATCTATGAATGTTAGTGTCTATCTGTATTGACTTAGGAATTTTATTGTATATACTAACTGACGGGGTCGTATCTCGTCGCATAATAATTGATTGTCATAATGTAATGTAATGGACCCCTAACTGACATGGCAAATGGACCAGAGTGTATCATTTTCATGTTTGAGTTAGGCCGGGCTAACCTGGTATTGGGTCGTAAATTTGACGGACGAGAGTTACATTATTTTATTTAGATACGTAGTTTCCCACCAGTGTTCCTACCTAATAATGCCGTGCGCAACAGATGTATTTAGCAAGCATCATTCGTTCTTGGGGCGTGGAGTTACTCGTACGACCCTTAGGCGATCTTACAATAATGTAAAAAACCGTATCCACGTTGTTTCAAATTACATAGATAAGTCCATAGATACCTAAATACCTAATGACGAAATCTACTTGGCTTATTGGCCGAATATCCGCGTCTCCTGTTTTTTGTTTACTTCCATGTAAGATCCATAAGGAAGAAGCTATAGAAAAGCAACTGCCAAGGTTTCGTAGGTACGAATGCAAAAGTTAAGGAAATCTCATAATGTCTGTCTGTAGGTACCTCCTAATGTTACACATACGACACAGTGCATTTATTGGAATCAGATAAAAAGTTCAATTTTGCATAAAACCCTATGATCATTAAAACGGATAAGAACTGCTATAGTATAGGTAAAGTATCAAGTTCGAGTCCTATCATACCCGCGAGGCATTCAGCGCAGCACATAAGAATCATTAAAGCGAATAGAATTCGGTTAATGCAATTAACAGTCGAAATTAAATTAACCATTACCAGAATTAACCTCAAGTACTTGTAATTAGATACTTTTATTTTGAAAATAGATGTTGGATTTGATGCTAATGTTAACAACTGGTCTTTATTTTATCTATCTATGTATCTAATACCTTTAAACGAGCAATTCTTGCATATTTATTTATTTATTTATATATATATATATTATATATATTATAATTATTTATATATTTATATATATATATATTTCGGGGATCTCGGAAACGGCTCTAACGATTTCGATGAAATTTGGTATATGGGGGTTTTCGAGGTCGAAAAATCGATCTAGCTAGGTCTTATCTCTGGGAAAACGCTAATTTTTGAGATTTTATATGTTTTCCGAGCAAAGCTCGGTCCCCCAGATATTGAATTTATCGTGTTTTAACAGTGGTACCACGGCTTTTGTACCACGGGGGACCACGGGTAATTTTTTTTCTCCGTAGACCCACTGCACCAAAATGGGACTACGGGTAATTGAAAAGAACTGTCTTTTACCCGTGGACCACCGTTGTCATATTTGGAAGGTTATATATAGGTAGGATTAATTATTACATTCTCTTACATTTAATTATTACAAACGGCGTCGTCATTTTACAAACGTGAAACGTTATGTAAATTGCCGAAAGCAAATTGCAAATTTAGTGTTTCTCCTCCAAAAACATTTGGTTCACAACGTAACTGGCCCACAACATTTGGTCATCTGAAGCTACCTAACGAACCTAACCTACCTACTCGTACCTACCTACCTACGCTTAAATTGAAGTGGGTCTACGGGGAATTAAATTATCTGAGGAATGACCCGTGGGCCCACGGAAAGTATCGTATTCAAAAAGATAACTTAAAACTGGAGCAGTGGGTCTACGGGGAAAAAAATTACCCGTGGTCCCCCTGTGGTACAAAAGCTGTGGTACCACGGTTAAAACACCGAATTTATGATGATAGAAAAAAAAGATAGCTGCATCAGCTAGTACCTACTCGTAGGTACAAATACAAAATAGATAACAAGCAATCTAGGTGAATATTTGGATCTTACTTATATTGTTTCTTGTGCTTAAAGCAAATCTAGTGAAACTAATGCGATCGTCAAGTTTACATACATAATTGAAGCTATTTTAAATTTCTTTCAAATCATGCCTTGTTTTACAGATAAAACCCCTATAAGGCCCACTTGCACCATTCCACTAACCCGGGGTTATGCGGTTAAACCGTTAACCCAGTGTTAAATTGTACTGGTAACCATGGTAACTCCAGGTTCAACCGGTTAACCCCGTGTTAGTGCAATGGTGAAAGATAAACGGGTTAGTTACTCAAATCAAGATTATAAGACAATTATCGACTAGTTTTGGGATCCTAATGGCCACTCAACGAAAATACTGACTCATTAATAATTACGAATAATTGCATCATCACGGGTTTTAGGTACAGTCAGCGGCAATAGTTGCTAAGCGGGTCAGGTGTTCAAAATACATAGTTACAATCTTAACTCGATCGGATTATCATAAATTAAGTGCGATAATATACCTAATAAATAAAAAAAGCACACGTGTGAAATATGGTTATGAAAATTGAAATTGTAATTGAAATATGAGACGTATCTGCATAAAAGCGGTAGTTACGAGCAAGTATGTTGAAAATTATTCTATATGTAGGTACTTACAAAATGATCTTTGTACAAAATACAGATTTATTTTATATTGTATAATTAATGTATATGTATTCATATGAAGGGTAGGTATACGGAAAGAACATAATATATGTCTAAGTAGTAATTTTTTTCGGAAAATGAGATTATCATTTAATGAACTTATCTATTTTGTTACCATCGTAGGCATCGTATAGTATACTTAACACACTTTTTTTTTCGTTAATAAGCCTCCAACCTTAAATTTAAAAACGCGATTACTCAAAATGTTACTAAAGTGACTAGACATGTTCTTTCCGTGTACCCTTCATTTTTTTTATAAATATCAACAAGAAACGTGTCAAACCATTGTAAAACGTCAAGAATGGTTCTCGTTTAAGTACTTACCTAAATATTTATAAAATTATAATCTACATTAACCTTTACCTGTACCTACATTACTTCGTTAATGTACAAATCAATAAAAATCCGATTAGATCCAGGATGACTAAAATCATATCGATATTTGTTTTCAATCCAACAGGGTGTGGTACGAAGAGCAATTCAGAGCAAAAGCATCTGGCAAAAAGCCGTCGTTCACAAGAGCACTGATTAAAGCTTTCGGTTGGTCTTACTTGCCCGGAGGGTTAATGCAGCTCGCCGCTGAAGCTATAAGGTCCGTATAATGACTGCTCTACACGATGGGCCAACGCCGGCCACTCCAAGGGACGCATTTATGCGTTAGAGGGAGCAAGTGATATTGCTATCTCATTCTACCGCATGGCTGCGTCCCTTGGAGTGGCCGGCGTTGGCCCATCTTGTAGAGGAGCCATAACTTTTGTTCATGACATCGGGCTAACTGTGTACCATTTATGGACAGTTGACATGAATTGTAACATAATTGTCACGATCGATGGTATAAAATATTCAGTGTCTCAACGTATGGAGTAAATATACCTATTATCACTTATTTAGACGTTCTTACCATTATTAGTAGAATAAATTGTATATGTGCCCGTAAAATTGCAAACACTGGTCACTTTACAATCTCGCTAGTGAAATTACACTGACAGTAGGTAGATTACAGTCTTAACCTAACCTACGTTAGATTATAGATATTAGACTAACAGGTGCACAATATTACATAGGAATGTATTAAAACCATTAATTAAAACAGTGGATAAAGCTTTTGAGTACAGTATGTATTAGTACATTACAATACACGTGCGAAAAGGTAATTCGCAACTCGTGTCGATTTACAACACTCCCTTCGATCGTGTTTCAATTTATCGTCACTCGTTGCGAATTTCCTACTTTTCGGACTTGTATCGTAATGTACCTACTATTACAGTAGGTACATATGGTGCTACTACACCGCACTAGTGCGGACTTTACTTACCTAAGTCGAAAATATAAAAGGTCATTTTATTTTACCCGAAACGAGGCAACTTTCGAAACCAACTGTCTTGTTTTTTTATTTCAGTTTTTGTAAGCAAATCGATCTCAAGTCAATCAAACAGAGAGGTCGTGGCTGTTTTAATTTAACAGGCCAAATAGAGTTTTAATAGCTAAGTAGGTATTAGATCTATTTCCAATATGATACTGATCTATCAGTTTTATATTGGAAACAGATCTAATAACTAAAACTCTAATTAGCCTGTAAGAATTAGTTTTGTTGATCTGGAGACATGAGCAAGTAGCGGTTCGTGGTGTGTTGGTAGTGTATTTGTATTCGTTAATGTCATTGTGTATTGTCTGCTGTAAACAGAACGGGGACCCCGCTCCTTTTCGCACAGCTGCTGGATTATTGGCGGGTGGACTCGACTATGAGCACACAAACCGCGTCATACTACGCGGGCGGCGTGATCCTGGCCAACTGGGTTGCAGCCTTCTGTAATCATCACGGGAATCTGTTCTGCCAGCAGTTTGGCATGAAACTTAGAATTGCGACGAGTTCCTTGATGTTTAGGAAGGTTGGGATATAACTAGTTAAAATTTGTGATGCAACGAATAGTAGGTACTTTTACGAATATGTACATAAAAAAAGTGGCGGCATGGTCGTTGGTCTAGTTCGGCTTGCGCTGAAAGCTTAACTTTAATGCTTTGTAAGATTGATAGTTTTTGTATTAAAAGAAAATAAAAAACGTGTGTTAATATTTACATTATAAAAAAAGAGATAAAACCACCTCACGTGTTGTCTACCTCAATTTTTAATAATTTGTTTTCTTTAAGCTGTATCTTTTCCTGAGTTGTGCTAAAAAAATATTCTATCTGTCTATCTATTAATCGACGTTCTCCAGTTTCGGGAACAGATAAAAGTACGTAGGTCAGTGGCGTGCAATAGGCTTATATATTATTATCACGAGCATACCTATTAACAATCTTCGTGTCGAATAGTTAGGCAAAACTTAGGCGAAGTATTTCTTAGGTACGCAGTAGCAGAGTGTTCGTTATACGAGTATAACCAAACACCATGCGGGATTCGTGAGCCAACTCAACTCACTAACCGTTCGCTAAACAAAACATTTATACTTATAGGTCATGGTAATGAATAACGGCGCCCTCGGCGGGACGACTGTGGGTAAAATCGTCAATATTTTATCAAACGATTTGCTGCGATTCGACCTGGCGCTCCTCTTCCTGCATTATGTTTGGATTATACCCCTGCAGTATGCTGCTGTGTTGTACCTAGGCTACTTGCAGGCAGGATATTCCGCATTTGTCGGCATGGCCGCATTGGTGATCATCGCGATCCCCATCCAAAGTAAGATCTTTGATGTTTAAATATGCTAATAAACCTAAAAAAATCGGTGGCCTAGCGGTAAGGCGCGCTAATTGCAAACGGAGGTTGTTGGGGGAATCAGGAACGTATCGAAAAGTATTTAAATGAAATACTTATGAAATATTATTTAATATTTACGTATTTGCAGGAAAACATGGTGAGGAAACCGGATTAATTCCGATACAGCCCTGATTCGCCTTTAAGTTGGAAGGTCAGATGGTCGTAGAGCTAAAATACTTTCACCAAGTTAAGAAATTACCTCGGGCTAATCTGGGATGTACCTAACCAGGAATACGCTACGCTTTGATAAGATTACTTAAAAACAAATTAATAATTTACTTAAAGTTCGTGATATACTACTATTTAACACAATATATTAATCCCTATTTCCTTTTACTGATTGAAATATAAAATTGTTTTGGTTTTAGGTGGCCTCAGTCGACTAATAGCTAAGGTTAGGTTTCGCACAGCTGAGAAAACAGATGACAGAGTCAAGACAATGAGCGAAGTTATTAATGGGATACAGGTAAGATATTCAGGATTACCCTTGAAAGTATAAATTATCTTCATCATCTTTACCGTCCATGTGCTCGGAACTACTTGGTACCTATTTACACATTTCATTTTATAGTATGGTTAGGTAACTCGTGCGCGTCTTTCCTGTAGGCATAGCAAAGTTAAGGAAATCTAATACAATTTTTTACGCTACATTGGGCGGGATACATTTATTAAGTATTTGAGACGCAAATAAGAAAAAGCGGCCAAGTGCGAGTCGGACTCGCTCATGAAGGGTTCCGTATTTAGGCGATTTATGACGTATTAAAAAAAAACTACTTACTAGATCTCGTTCAAACCAATTTTCGGTGGAAGTTTACATGGTAATGTACATCATACATTTTTTTAGTTTTATCATTCTGTTATTTTAGAAGTTACAGGGGTGGGGGGGACACACATTTTACCACTTTGGAAGTGTCTCTCGCGCAAACTATTCAGTTTAGAAAAAAATGATATTAGAAACCTCAATATCATTTTTGAAGACCTATCCATAGATACCCCACGTATGGGTTTGATGAAAAAAAAATTTTTGAGTTTCAGTTCTAAGTATCCTCCCATATCCCAAAAATTTATTGTTTTTTTTTCTATTTTTGTGTGAAAATCTTAATGCGGTTCACAGAATACATCTACTTACCAAGTTTCAACAGTATAGTTCTTATAGTTTCGGAGAAAAGTGACTGTGACATACGGACGGACAGACGGACAGACAAACATGACGAATCTATAAGGGTTCCGTTTTTTGCCATTTGGCTACGGAACCCTAAAAACGGGATACATAAGTAGGTACAGGTGGTCACATCTGAAACCTTGATACGACGTATATACAAGCTTTTAGCGATAAAAAATAAAATTATAGGACTAAAATGTTACTTGTAACTTTGGTTATATTGTTAATAGAAGTGACCTTTTACTAAAATGTGTTTGCCTCACTTACTCCAGACCAGAGTCCTGTATTTTTTTGTGGATGAGACGGTTTGTGCCAGGTGCTAGGTACTAATATTGAATGAAAACAGTGCAGCCAACCTTATTTTAAATGTCATCTCTGACAAATAAGTGAACCATAGACATGTTTTTTTTTGTAATTTCATTCATTCATTCATTCTTTTCCCGCCCGTACCCTCCATTTTTGCTACTTCTTGAATTAAAAATATTTGTTAAATTTACAATTTTATTTCAAAGTAAGTGCTTGATCGTAGAAAAAGTATTGTATGCAACGTTGTTTAACTGAGTCAAAAAATACTCGTGGCGTCTTTATTAACAATTTTCGGCTTCGCCTCAAATTGTTACTCACGCCACTCGCCTTTTTTGACCTCTCTTAAACAACGGTTGCATAAAATACTATAACATTTCCAGTTTTTTTCGCAATTATGTTCATTTATCTGTAATCGATAAGTTTTATACAAATATCAAATTATAATCGGAACATAAATCTAAGCCAGAATTCGAAACCATGGCCTTCAAAATTATAATAAAAAAATCATTTTATCGTTAAAATAAATGTTTTTTTTTTTAATAGAATTTTAATTTATTATAAGATGGGTATTGTACTTAGTAATATTAACTGTAACTTGTTTTTTATGCAATAAATTAAAAATATACATATATAGTAGGTATATGAATTAGTCTGCGATGCGCAAAAGCTGCTAGACAATAAAATGCACGACAAATTATAATAATAATCACAAAACTAAAAGCCATCAATGCACTCGATTCGATACTATCTCGTGTTATAATAACTCTAGATTAAGCCCAGTCAAATAAATACTCTTATTGATATTATCACTACAAGTGATCTATCAATACAGGTGTTCAAATAACCAACTTCCATCGGTATCTAAGCGTGATAATTAAAACTCATAAAAAATATTGATAAATTGAGTTGATTCGAATTATAAACTAGTCCATTATGCTCTTCCATTTCACCGTGGAATTTACGTTAGTAACTTACACAAAGAGCTACATATATTTCACAGTAGAGCGCTTACTCTTCTTTACAAAGACCTCGAGTTATGACGTTCAAGTAGGTACCTATTCTACTTATTTATTTAAACTTTATTGCAAAAAATATATTTTACAATGTACAAACGTCGGACTTAACGCCAAATGGCATTCTCTACCAGTCAACCATAACTTGCATAGGGTCAAAGAGATATCTCTGATACAATTGGTGCTAAGAAAAAGGTAAATTGAATAAATTAAAAAAACATAAACGCAATTTTTCTACTGCATGGTAAAAAAAACTGTATACCCCCAGACATCTTGTATAATATTTCAGGTGATTAAAATGTACGCTTGGGAGATACCATTCCAAAAAGTAATTAGTAACAAGAGAAGCTCAGAGTTGAAAGAAGTGAGAATTGCAACCATTCTGAAGACAGTTTTCCTTGGGTTCTTGATGTTCACGGAGAGGACGGCGCTGTTCATCGCTATCCTGGTGTATATCCTGCTGGGGAACACGATGTCAGCATCTGTGGTAAGTTCAATATGTAGCATATACCCACTTTTACATGTTACGCTGCGTCTTACGTAAGCAAACACCTCGCGAACGCGACGCGGCGCGGCGGGCCCAAGGCGTTCGCGTTCGCAACGAGATCGCCCACGTAGGATACTTCTCTCTTAGGTATCAAAGGATTGATTCACCCCGCGCCGCATGGCTTCGCTTCGCGTTCGCGTGTTGTTCGCCTACGTAGTACGCTGCGTTATATACATATTTACCTACACTGCTCTTATCTCTCGCGCTACGTTTGTATAGATGTCTATTGAAGATATTATCAGATGTTGATTTTGTTTTTTGATGATCATTATGACATAGCAATATATCCACTCAATTTATACAATGTCTACAATGTAGTATTTAGCTCGGCTATACAAATAATGAATTCTTAATGATAATTGTACCGTTTTTTAATCTGCGTGGTTTGGAGTTATTACAATTTATATATAGTTAATAGTTTCTTCAATCACATTGTTGCGTAAACATCAGCATGAGGTACAATCAATGTCTTAATTATGTAACAAATTGTATTAAGATTTAGAAACATGATGTCTATGATCCTCAAGAAGTATTTATAACGAACTGTTTATACCTAACTGTTTATATACAAGCGTACACAAAGCGTACCTAGTCACTAATATCTCCATACAACAGTGCGTTAACTGACTAACCTGCAATATCATATGCGCAAAAGCACAATTAAAGCATGATTAGAGAAAAAGCATTTTAGGCATATTCTTATTTAATGGCGCCATCTAGTTTTAATATTTATAAATAAACCTTTTGTAAGGGCCTAAAAATGCTTTATGCTGCTTTAAAAATACTTTGGTGTCTATAACTGCGTTAAGTCAAGTACAATTTTGTTTTGAAATAATAAATTGCAGTATTAGTGTAGCAGTTGACATATGCAAATCACTAAAATATAATAAAGAATGTGATGTGCGAATATCCGTCATAGATAATGACATGTCGGATGCCTCGGCCCGGGCACTGCCCGGTCTAGCGTGAGTCATCCTTTAGTATTTGTTGTACCAACGTTGTAGCTGGGATCATTATATTATTGTCATCAAGTTACATTTAGAAAATTGTTCAATAAATCACCGCATTATTGCGCTAAGTATAATATATTAGTTCGTTTTTTTAGCATTAGAAAAAAGGTAAACAATCTTGATGTGTATTTTAATTGAAAAACATATTTTAAAAATAAGTCACGCCAAATATGTAACAATTATGATTCTATTACGATCATTTATGAATATATTTCTGCTTTCATAAGTATAAGTTACTGATTTTTAAAAAGCGTTTTTCTATTAAAAGACATGTTAAGATCGCTTACCTTCTTTCTAATGCTAAAAAAACGAACTATATATAAAGTAAAAGGCGGTTTGGCTAGTTATGAGACTTATGAGGTGGTTTGGCATGCTTAATTGCTGCTGCCATTATGCCAGCTGGAAATTGCGCAATAATATTATGATTTTATTTACCAGTTCCTAAAACATCCAGAAGCATATAGCGGTACGGGCTGAGATGAAAGAGGTGTATTTATGTAGTCTGGATCAGTTCAGGTCTTCAAATGATCCTATCTTCGTGGTGTTGTCAGATATATCCGCTGCAGCAATTCATGAACGCAGCGAGCGTGAAAGTGACTCTGATCCTGCCTCTGGTGTTGTCCTTTACGGCCGAGATGCGCGTTACGCTTAAACGAGTCGAGGAATTCCTCGCATTTGGTAAGTTAACAAATCTGCTCTTAAAATAAAGTGTCTTTAAAAAGCTTATACCTACCGAAGGCATTTAGGTCTTAGGGTTAAATCTGAAAATTCTGTAGTAGTTCAGGAAAAATCTACTCTAATCTAGGCGTTGTTTGGCTGCTGATAACACACAAGTTTTTTTTATATTTTTTAACTTAGGTAAAATTGCGAAAGTGTAAAAATACCTATAGTTTACTAATTATTCCAGGGTTAGCCAACTAACTCGGAGTTTACCGTTTATAACTAGTTTAAACTGTATGGGTAACTGTAGGGCTAAACGGTTAACTCTGAGTTAGTTGGCTAACCCTGGAATGCGCAAGTGGTCCTATGCTTAATTTAAGGGTGATACATTATCGAAACCTGAATGATTATTTTTTAACGTTGCTTAACACTTTGACAATATCTACCTCATGTGGGTCACGGTAGCAACTATTTAAAATCAATAAGTTCCACACCTTTGGCACGCACAGCTGCACGCACTGAGTTAAACTATTTTCTGAAATCTCCAGTACGGCTACCATCAGTTTGGCACTGACATAAACGCCGTCGAGAACGTAATTTAGTTTCTATACATCTCGCTCGTATACTCGCATATTAGTGCAAACGAGATGTATAGAAAGTAAATTATGTTCTCGATAGCGTAAATGTCAGTTTTGACACTGTCATTGACTCATGGTACGGGCTCAGGCTATCTAACGTATTTTTGTTTAACACTTTCTAAACCTTTGACTCTATAGATCTCGTACTTATCTCAGGCGGGCGGTGAGAAGATACCTGACTGAGTTTTGAGACTAAAGGTAGTAAAAAAGGTTTAAAAACCGAAAATATAATTAATAACATAGAATAACATGTAACCTAAAATAAAAAGTAGGTACCTATACAGAACTAGAATTAATTGGCAGAATAATTTATTTTGACGTAAACGAAATATATATATATATATATACATACAGGGTGCCCAGTAATTAGTGGATAACCTTCTAACCACCGACAGAGCACCTTAGGCTGGTACAGAAAATGCACTTATAGGTCTAGTAGAAGTTTCATTGTTTCCATAATAATCGAACTTTTCTGTCTAGTGTAACAAGGAACCAAATTAGAAAAGTGCGATTATTTCGAAAACCACGAAACTTTTACAGACCTATTATATGTGCATTTTCTGGACCAGCTTAAGGTGCCCTGTCGGTGGTTAGAAGGTTATCCATTACCGGGCACCCTGTATATACAGTGTGTGGCCTATAACGCGGGCGAAAAATTAAAACGTAGATTCTACTCCTCAAACAATAAAACTTTTGTTCAACAACTTTTTGAAATTATGTAGTCTTAAAATTGTCCCTTTTTCAAACAAACTAAATCATATTTTTAATGTACTTTAAATTCCGTCTAATTTACATTGCCCGTCAGTCTTGTCACCGTACAGGCATAATCAATTTCGTAATACATTGCGTGTTCGATTAAATTTTAAAGTGTTTTAAAATACAAACCACAAGTTATTTTTAAAAGTCGCTGAACAAACATTGTCTAGTTTGAGGAGTAGAATCTACGTTTTAATTTTTCGCCTGCGTTAGACCACACACTGTATATCTTGAGGGATCTTCAGTATAATTTTCAGTACAGGATTCCTGCTCCGTCTTCGCATTCAAAAGCTTTGACCTCTGACTCTTATGGAGAATATGGAGATAGTTATTACAGAAATTTGGACTTTAACTTTCAGCCAGAAAATTATTTGTGAATATGCCTTTCCCCATTTATCATTTAATTTTGATGCTGTTTTCTTTAAGAAACTATTGCATTCAGTCCCTAGGGCTCCGTCGCATGAAATGACTAGTGGTGTAAAGGAGGGTCTTAGGTCCACTGTTGCTCTGTCGTTTGTTTCGGTTTAGATGTTTCTCTCGGCTGTGTCTCTGTGCAGTTTTTTGCCAGGTTAGGTTGCCGTAAGAGGAAAGAGAGCATTTACTATACGAACGTCAAAGAACGCCTTCCTTAGTAAAACTAATACCTACTTAAAAAATAAAAACATACAGGTTGTAACAAAAATAGTGATGCTCCGTTTAAATACATTCAGTATTTTTGTTGTACCTTAGTCACCTCACGAGTATAGGTCACCAGTTTATATATAATAATAAAGGTCTCCAAAAAGTTAAAAATATGCATAATATAGATAGCTGGTCAGAAGGTTTACCTTCATTCGGTAAGTACGAATCTATAAATAGATTATAGGACAGCATAAGACATAAGCAGCACTAACGCAATCAAATTGGGTTAGATACATCTGTGATTCGCCAGAGTTCCACTGGGAATTAGACCCGCATTCCAGAATACCAATTCTTGGGGTTGTTATTTGTTTACTACAAGTACTTTCTGTTTATAAATCAAGATAAAGATAAAGAGGAAATAATTTTTAACGCCGATCAATTGGTATTTTGTTTAATTGTAACTTTCGCGTCGAATGATGGTGCCTATGGACCCTATGACAGTTCATTTTTATATGGAGTAGCTGTGAGCTGTCACGTAAAATATTTGTAGACATTTTTGGAAGTTTAGTAGGTATATTAATTTATTGACATTGAGAAATGTAACATGTAAGTTATAAAAATACGTCAATTATCGTGCATTTCGCTCGTACGAGTACCTACTTGTTCGTCTGTAGTACATGTATTGAAGCGAGGCATAATTCGAACCACCTGCAGCCAGTCAATTGGTTTTTTCGTAAGAGTTGAGGTACTTAAAATGCATCTTTCCTGTGGATATCATACTTAAAATATTAAAAGACTTTAAAGCCATTATTTTCTCGCTAGGGCACATTGAAATCTTATATTTCTTAAAAGCTGTATGACGAAAGCCTTAGAAAATTTTACTCAAATCATGAACAGACATATTGGCCACAGGAAAGACTCTAATTTTCCAGAACGTTTTTGACCCAATTGTTCTCAACAAAGAGTAAAGTAAGTATAATAGGTCCTTAATTTGAATGGACATATAAAAAGTTACACGCATCGCACTAAAAGCTTGCATGACTGTATCTACAAAGTTTTGTTGTGTTAAAAATACAAGACACTTCTGGTGCACTTGCCAAATGCAGTAGCAACATATATTTCCAGAGGACCGGGCCGACTTGGTAGCGAGCCAGGCGGGCATGCAGCTCCACTTCACGCGCCGCAAGAGCGAGCGGCCCGTCAGCGCGCTGTCCTACCGACTCACCACTGACGACTTCCTCGATCCCTCCGACGGTAAACTGTCAACGTCATTCTTCCATTAAGGATGACTCCCGCTAGAACGGCCCGGGTCCGTCACTTATCATTTTATATTTCATTTAGAGTGAAAAAACTAGGGAAATATTTAGTTGGAGAATTTTACAAGAAGCATTTTTAAATATACTCGTTTAAACAAAGAACCCTGGATAGAAATCGAATAGAAAACACCTCAAACAAGCCTGGGTCAACCCAGTCTTAATATTTATCGCGCCCTTTTTGAGTACACCTACTTGTTTTTTTAAGGTTTCGCCCCGCACGACAAAAAGTTCAGCCGAAGCGTGTCCCAGCTGGACGACGTGGCGGTTGACGTCCGCGATGTCAGCGCCAGCTGGACGAATGATCCCAACTCTCAAGCTCTTAAAAACATTACTTTACGCATTCGAAAAGGAAAGCTGTGCGCCATTATCGGATCAGTTGGGTGCGGAAAGGTAACATAATTAAACTAGTACTTAAATGGAAGAACAGAGAACTATTTTGTAGGTCTTAACATTATTCTTCTTTCATCGATGTTTATATAAAAACTAGGTACCTACTCGTATATTAACGATTGAAAAACTCCGTAAAACAATATCACTCAGTGCCTACACAATCGCTGGCTTACATACTTACATTATAGTTAGGTAGCTTACTTTTGTTATTGCATAAATAAACATAATAGGTATTTACTATTTTTTATCTTCGTTGTATAAATAAGAATATACACTAAATATCGTCAGGTGACAAGCAAAAGTCACTAAGTACCACCACAAGTTCATAGCCACAGTGAACCATATTAGTACGAAAAGAAGGTTGATTTTTGTTTAAATATTTTATAGTAATTAGTGACTTTTGCTTGTCACCTGACGATATACGAGTATACATACTGTTCGAGTTTCATAACATTCCGTGATTGTATCTGCAAAGTCGTTAATAGTCAATTGTCTGTAAGATAATAATGAAACCATTTCTACAATGATTTATATACCCTTATGTTTTTGATAGGTCTTGTTGGATATGTTTAGAAAGCCATTTTGAATTGCAAAGTTGGTATTCAATTAAGGCGAGTGTTTGTTTGGCTCGCTCTCGGGGCACGAGGCGGTTCAGGTGGCGCGTGGTCTTATCATGCGGACTCCCGGCCGCAGCCTCCATATTGATTAAGTGCCGCCGCCTTTATAACCCTCACTGAAGAACCGTTCTTTTAAATTAGTTTTATAAGCAACATCTAGATTAAATATTTAAGGTACTTTTAAAGTTTCGGATTAATAACGTCCGTCCGTGTTTCATTTAATCTCACCGGCGTGGCGCTCGGTCATTAAACGGAATGGCCGGGTGCGCGAGAGGCTTGTTTGGTCATTTATGTGTTCATTCGGATGCCCGTGTTAATCACCATCCCTTCTGGTTATGGCCTCGAGCTTGAAGTCAAAGCCTCATCGTAACCAAGTATATTTAATGTAAAAAACACAACATTAAATATTGAACTTTGTTAGGTTGTTATTATGACAAATTATGTCTTGGTTAAGCATTCTTTTTTAGTGTTATTAGGGATATTATTATCATAAAATTTTCGTGGTATCTTTGGTGCGAAAGGCGGCTATCATTTCACTTTATTAGATTTATTACATATATTGCAATTATTTGCAGCCTTTGATTTATTGCAGCCTTTGGGCCCGATTTTGTAATAGACATCTACATATTAGATATCTTTTAGACATCGCCAAGATACGATAACGATATGTTTAAGATCTAACCTATCAAATTGACATTTCCGCGATTCTGGAGATACTCTTGTACGATTTCCACAAGATATTACTTAGAGATCTAATTCACATCTAATAGATATCGAACACGATCTATCGTAAAAGTGACATTGGTTGCCCGAATTGCGCTGCAAAAGAGAACTAGTTGAAATCTAAAGTATAACGTATCTAGAATGGATCTAGTACGTGTCGTCTCTTGTGAATATCTTGAAGTTCGAATATGGCAGTTTGTCTAATTATAACGTTCTAAGTACACTACACTCACTAACCCATCTCTACAGACAAACATATAATATGTTGAACGTGTAGATAATTGTGTTCAGCTAAACCTAATAAAATATGTACCTATCTTATTTTTGTTATGTTGCGACGACGAAAAATAGATGTAAAAATATGTATTATAAATATTTACTTACTCATGAGAATAAATGTCTTTAAACCTTAAACCTTTTACGGGATGGTTGAACGCTAGGTTGTATGAAGCTGATTTGTATTGTATGTTAAAAGTAAGTCATGCCAACTTCTTTACCAACCGCCAGAGACAAGACGTAGAACTGCAAACACATTTATAAGTTAGGAAATTGGGGCAGCCTTAATTTCATTCACCTTTGTGCAACAAATATGTTGATATGTTGACAGTCGTCGTTCCTGCAACTGCTCC
Source organism: Cydia amplana (assembly GCF_948474715.1). Classification (NCBI taxonomy): domain Eukaryota; kingdom Metazoa; phylum Arthropoda; class Insecta; order Lepidoptera; family Tortricidae; genus Cydia; species Cydia amplana. The sequence goes on along the minus strand of NC_086096.1, from coordinate 29,103,888 downwards.
TGAAGGAGCTGAGCTCCTCGTCTGGCAGTGTGTCAATATACGGTTCGTTGTCCTACGCGTGCCAAGAGGCGTGGCTCTTCCCCGCCACGGTTCGAGAAAACATATTATTCGGATTGCCGTATATTGCAAGCAAATATAAAACCGTAAGTAGTTAGCCTATTTAGTAACGGCTATAATACATTAAGTATCTAATACTCGACAAACTGAGACACAATACCTAAATAAAAAGAGTAACGTTATGACGAATAATAGTAGTATTTTTATCATATGTATTTTTACACAATATTTATTTAATAATTACTTAATTTGGACGTCTATGTTTCGTTGCACAAATTAGGGTACAATATCTGGGAGACCGAGCTTTGCTCGGGAAACATACAAAAACATAAACATACAGAAACCAAACCTAGCTAGATCGATTTTTCGCCCCTAAAAACCCCCATATAGCAAATTTCATCGAAATCGTTAGAGCCGTTCCCGAGATCCCCGAAATATACATATAAATAAATAAATATATAAATAAATAAATATGCAAGAATTGCTCGTTTAAAGGTATAGATTAGATAGTGACAATATCATAAAATTAAATCTCACTTCTTGCCTGAAAGAACAATATAAATTGCATTACATTTTAATTTATGTAGCTACAACGTGTGCGTGAATAGCATGCGCGAGTAAATTGTACGAATAGTCATTCCATTTTTAAAATTTGTATAATAACGTATGGTTTGCAGGCACATTATTTGCTAACCCTTCAAGTTTGATTAGGATTATTTCTGTCCTTTTCCTACCACCAATAAAAAATTTGTAACATCGAATTTGAATTCAGCTAGGCAAATTAATATGACACCATTAACGTATATCTCAGGACGGGCCTTACGAGCACTGACCGACATATACGCTAACGTCTACGTATGTAATTTATTTTCTATACATCTCAATCGCACTAATATGCCAGTACGAGTGAGATGCATAACAAAATTAACAAGTAAGTTACAGTCATGGTAGTGTTTATGTCAGTGTCAAACTAGTGGTAGCTGTAAAAGTGTAAAGTTTTGCGAATGCTCAATTGCTCAGGCCAAGTTAAAATCGATTTATTTAATTGAATGGCGTAATAAATCACAAATAAATAGAAAATATATAAAGTATGTCACAAGTTTATATCTAAGGTTCTCAGCTATTGAGCTGCGTCAGAAGTTAGCGAGAACCGGTCACCGGGGCATCCAGGGAAGGCCCTCCTGTACTATGTATGGTACATGAGATCTATTGTTTAATGTAGGTACAATTACATATATATAAATAAATAAATAATATAAATACATAAATAAATAATATAATAATAAATATTAAAGGACATTCTTACACAAATTGACTAAGTCCCACAGTAAGCCCAAGAAGGCTTGTGTTGTGGGTACTCAGACAACGATATATATAATATACAAATACATAAATACATAGAAAACACCCAAGACTCGGGAACAAATATCTGTATTAATTACACAAATAAATGCCCATACTAGGATTCGAACCCAGGACCGCGGCTTAACAGGCAGGGTCACTACCCACTAGGCCAGACCAGTCGTCAAATTATACACAGATGCGATTTATTTGAAATACTTCTATTTAAAATGCAAATACAAAATGCAAAATACCTATTTTGTATTTTGCATTTAAATGCCTTTTAGTAAAAACCATTTTGTATTTTATTTGAAATACTTTTCGAGACGTATTTTGCATTTTTAATATTCATTTCAAAATGCAAAATACTTTGTGATTAAGTTTAGCCAACATTACCAGTCAAACAAAATGAAATGAACGAATGACGCTTGTATTGCCGAATTTGACCGATAGAGGCGCCTGCTAGCGCCTGGCGCCAGCGCCAGGAGGCCGATTTTTGAAATTCGACCGCTCGATTTCGTGTATTTCGTTCAGTAATATCTCCACTACTAGGCATGTAAATTCTACTAATAGAATCAAAAACTAGTGGTCAATACCACTAAATTCACAATTTATATCGTTCGTATTTCAAAAATCAGCATCTCGCCGTTTTCCACCGATTTTCGAGTGACGAAATCGAGCGATCGAAATTCAAAAATCGGCCCCCTGGTATTGTTAAAAAGCGTAATAAATAAAAACTGATGTTTTTTTCACTTTTTAACAATACCAGTCCAGTTGTTATTAATAAAAGAAAAGTGTAATAATAATAAAATAAGAACTAGATGCACAATCAACCGAAATAAATGGCCACACAAGTCACAAAATGGAGCCATGTCTCTCTTTTCGTTAGTCTAGTTTTTTACATTATTTTAAGTGAGTATTATTTCCTTTATTTATTTATCTTCTTAGGTTGGTTTTTTACAATATGTATATAAAATTAAAATATAAAAACACTTACAAAAATAATATAAAAAAATATTATAAACACATTATAAAAAACCTAACCTAGGGTGCCGCCAGCAGCGGGGCAGGGCCCAAGCTGCCGGTGGTCAGGGCCGCAGAGACAGGAACCGACGGACTATTATTAATACCATAACAGAATTTATTGATACGCGTACTGATAAATATGACCAAAATGTCATGCATAAGGTGCCCTGCCATGATATTAGACGTTTTTGTTCGGCTCGGCATTGTGTCTCTATTTCTCATGATAAATACCTAAAATAAATAAAAATATCTGAGATTTGCTCAAAAGGTATTTTATTTTGAAAAAGTATTTTGAAAATACATATTTTGCATTTAGCATTTGAAATACAAAACGCAAAACTATTTGGTATTTTGCATTTGAAATAGTAAATCTGAAAAGTATTTTGCATTTTGTATTTAAATGCTTTTTTAAAACTATTTTGTACATCTCTGAAATTATATTACATGATACAGGTATGCAAGGTGTGTGCGCTCGAGAAGGACTTCAAGCAGTTTCCGTTCAGCGACCAGACGTTGGTGGGCGAGCGCGGCGTTTCGCTGTCGGGCGGTCAGCGCGCGCGCATCAATCTGGCCCGTGCTGTCTATCGTGAGGTAAGGCTAGGCTATAACCGCGAAAATCGAAGTTCGTACATTTCGAGCAACTACCTCTGTCACTCTAATTAAGCCTTAATGAGAGTAAAAGAGAAAGTGGCTCGAAATTTGCGCACTTAAATGTTCGCGGTAGGCCCTCAGAGATGTAATAAGGGATTGAGGTTACATTTTTAGTGAATAGCATCATATTATATCTAGGCAAACTATGTGTCTCCAAACACGTATGCGTGCACTTTAGTCACTAAACCTTAAGCTAGCCTCACCTAAAATTGAATTATATAAATCGCATTAGGTATTTTATCGCACACTGCAAAGTGGATTTAATGTTTCACTAAACGCTCAGCTAAATTATGGTACACGGAGCTCGTCAAGTGGTTACGATTTATAATAATGTAAGTAATTTACGCCTTCGAAAAAATCAACAAAACTTAAGAGCAAAGGTGACGGCCGTTTCTCCATACAAACGTAAATAGTCCCCATTTATCTCTCTAAATAGATATTGACATTATGGAAAATATTTTTTCACACCACCTATTCGGAAAAGAGCTTTTTCTTCCCTGCTAGGAGGGATCAAAGTGGCACTTTTCCTCCCTGCTAGGAGGGAACACTTTTCTGTTCTAGCACACTATTTTTCCATTTTTTTGCACATTATTTTTTAGCTTTAATAATCTGTTTAAGCAACAGATTGTGTCAACACTAAGATTTTTTTATTTTCCTCATAGTTTATGTGAAAAGCCGTATGTGTCACACGACCCCTTGATCCCTTGTAATACAAACTACTATTACATAATTTGATGTTGTAGGTATGTTGACCTGACATAAGTGACATAGCTATGTATTTGACTTTTTTGGATGTCAAAAATTTTTGAACTCAGCCTATCAGATCAGGCAGGCTCCATAGAATTTCAAAATGATCACTACTTGAGTGCAATCTATTTTTGTTTTGAAGGCGGACATCTACCTGCTGGATGACCCGCTGTCGGCGGTGGACGCCAACGTGGGTCGGCAGCTGTTCGAGGGCTGCATCAACGGCTACCTGCGCGGGCGCACGCGCGTGCTCGTCACGCACCAGATACACTTCCTCAAGGCCGCCGACTACATCATCATCCTCAACGAGGTGGGATACAACACTACTACGAGTATATGTACATACCCGACTAATTCTTGTTATACTTACCACCATGATAGTGGAAAACAAACCTACAAACATAAGATAACATAATTTATTTATACAATAACTACTTTGTTAATGTATAACTAGTAAAGTCGGGGTGAATAAAATACTAAGAGCATTTGCAATTTTGAATCAATACTTTACAAAATTTCCTCATTTCAGGGCAAAATCGAAAATATGGGAACATACCAAGAATTAATGAAGAGTGGTAGAGACTTGACAAGATTTTTATCGGAAGAGAAAGAAAAAGACAAAGACTCTGTCAGTCTCAGCGCAGTAAGTTTGACATCGACATACTTATCCTTAAAGCTTTTGTAACTTCATTTGGTAAGGCAATTTGAGAATCCGATATTAAATGAATTGAAGATAAATAACCTAACTACTTAGGAAATACTGCGGCAAGGAATTGTTATTTTTTTTTAGAAAAGTGAGGACAAAGCAAACGTGATTAAGAGGCGTATATCTAAAGTGAGCGAAGCCGAGGAGCAACCAGAGTTCAAGGCTCAGGTAGCCGTGGCCGAGGAGCGGCAGTCAGGCAGCTTGCGGCTGGAGGTGATCGCCGCTTACTTCCTGTCCGGCAACAGCGTGTGCTACGTCCTATTCACTGTGGGCGTGGTGCTGGCTGCCACCGCGGCCGCGGGCTCGGCCGACTATTGGGTCAGCAATTGGTGAGTTTGTAATATTAAAAGTGAGCGGAGTCGAGTGTTAACTTACTCGTACATGCTACAATTATACAACATTCGATTTTATAGCAATTCGTTAGGTACCTACTAGACTTTTGTAGTTGTATATAAATAAAAAGTAAAATTCAGTTATCTTGTAATCTTTACAGGACAAATGAAATGGCAAGACATGAAGCGGAAGCAGGATCTGATACCGGTAAATAAATTACTTTAAAAAAAGGAAGTTGCGTCCAAAAACAGTAGATTGGGTTCCCTTCATATCACCAACAAAACAATTATTTTATAAGTATGTCCAGCTACTAATTGTAATTAGTTTTATTTGTACATATCTGTGACAGCAATACCAAGCAGATCAATTTCACGTTCATATCATAGTTTTAATATAAATCTAGAAACTACGAACATAATATTCTTATTCTTAATCTACAACAATGACGATTGACAAGGCACGCGACGTTGTATGGTGGTTAATTTTCTCTTTATTTATTTTATTTTATCCTCTCCGCAGATTAAGTCAAACATTTTTCAATATAATAAGCATTGAGGGGTGAATGACATCCTATAATAGCCATAGAATGTGGGTTACAGTTCCAGCAGCACCTAAGTTCTGAGCTCATGGAATATGCAATGAGTTTCTCAAAATGTTCAATAAATACTATATACATATAAATATTTATACTTGTTCGACGTTTTTGCTAGTGGACCAGGTAGAGACGTAACATTAAGTTTGGTAAATGTTTGATCGTACAGATGGCGGGCTGGATGAGCAGGTGGGTCGCTTCACGACGCGGCAGTACCTGATCGTGCACGGCAGCATCGTCGCCGTGCTCATTCTGCTCGTCAACGTGCGCGTGCTGCCCTTCGTGCAACTCTGCATCGCTTCCTCCCGAAAACTGCACAACAAAATGTTTTCAGTCATGTTGAGGGGCATCATGCGCTTCTTTGACACTAGCTCTTCAGGTAAGCCACATTTTAAGTACTTTACCCAGGGATCGGAACCGGTTTTTGCAAAACCATTCGAAATAACCATAATTTTCGAATTTTATACTCGAAATCTAGGACTCAGTTGTGTTTTTAGTTTACGACTTCGTATTATTAGATTGCCCAATTAGAAATGGAATAACGGAATGGCAAAGAACGAAATAATACCGTTTTCGTTCCCATACAAAAAATACCGGTAACCGATCCCTGATTTCACCATTTTATCTTCAATTGGCTAAACAGTAAATATATACCTATTGACGTTAATTCAAAACGTCAATATACCAAATGTAGCTATGAGACAGGAGAGGAATGGTGCTGGGTCAAACACATTTTTGAAAAAGATCACTTCTGTGGACAATACAGTCAAAGTTAACGACTCTGGTACATAGGTATCCCGTTTTTCTTATTTGAGTCTCAAGTACAGTACCGAAGAAATGTATCCCGCCAGTAAAGGTACATGTCTACAGAAAAGACGCGAGCAAGTCCGACCACCTTATAAAAAAGGTCACTTCTGTGGACAATACAATCAAAGTTATCGCCCTGGGAATAGATATCCCGATTTACTTATTTGAGTCTCAAGTACTGAACCCCGCCTGTAAAGGTGCCGGGTAAAAATGAGGTTCCCTTAAATTTGCGATGTGAAGGAAAGACTGCTAAGCTACGAGTATTACTTTGGTGCTTTTTGCAGGGCGTATCCTGAATCGCTTCACCAAGGATATCGGCGCGGTGGATGAGATCCTGCCGCGCACGCTCCTCGACGTGTTCCAGATCTACAGCACGCTTGGCGCCATCTTGACTCTTAACGCCATAGCGCTCTACTGGACTCTTATACCGTCTGCGGTGCTCGTTGCCATATTCGCGATCTTCGTTAAAATCTACTTAAACGCTGCTCAGAGCATTAAGCGTCTAGAAGGCACAAGTAAGTATTATTAAGCCGTAGGGGAGACCACGGAGTGTTGTGGCATAGGGGAGTTGTGTCAATGTAAATTTCTCGAAAACTATGATTGTTAGCGAGCTGGAACCAGCGCTCTTTAGCCCCTTTAGAAATGCGCATTTCTAAGTACTTTCTGCTAACGGCGCATAAGTATAAAGTGGTTTTGGGTGTACAACATTTACGTACAAAGAAACGCTAAAAGCAACTTTTCCCCAAAATTTTTGATTGTATCAATATTGATTGTATAATTATTATTGTACCTTACCATATTATTGCTAAACAGCATCCTATTTTGTTTTATTTTTTTTTATCTATGAATTTAAAACGCATGTCAATATTTAACAGATTTATCGATGTTTCATTTGTAGCAAGCAGTTGATATCTGCCCGAAAAAGTTCCAGGTCTAAGTTTTTTTTTTCATTTGTTTGCAGCAAAGAGTCCCGTATTCGGCTTGGTGACGTCTTCTCTTAATGGCATTTCAACTATAAGATCTTGTGGAGCCCAGAATAAACTAATTGAAGACTTTGATCGGCATCAGGTAACTGTTCAATTATTTAAATGTTAAATAAATATAGGAATCTACTTTAATATTTAAGTACATGCATATACATACATACCAGGTGGGCCCTTTTATAACACGAGCAAACAATTTAATCAAATATTGTTCTCCTCGAACGATAAAACTTTTTTAGCAAGTTTTTAAAATTTATGAAGTCTTTAGACTTCCTAGTTTTCATACAAATTAATTATAACATCAATGTACACCATTATTATTGTAATTGACGTTGTTTGTGACTATATGTATGTAAGCTGTGCCGTTCTCGAGAACGTTCTCCGTTTTGTATGGGGAGTAAATTTGTTTTCAGTATGTATTAATAACCCAACTGATTTCGGAAGACCAATTGTAACTTTTAAAGTTATAAAGCGTTTTAACGAGGCGTTTAAAACAGTTTTGTTTTTAACTACTTACAAGGGTAACCGCGTAGGTATTTTACTACATGTCTACAGGTTTTTACTGTGACGTAATTTTTATTTTTGATGATTACAATATCGTACTTTAATGTTTGCGCGCGCTTCATGCAATGATGTCCCTTGTGCTAGCCCCGCAGAGCTGAATATGTGCCCAGCATATCCTGTTGCTGACTATGTTGCAAAGCCAGTAGTTTAAAATCGAACATTCTTGTGCAGTCAGCAGTAACCTTTGTATGGAGCTAAATAAAATTGCAAAATTTAAGAGCAAAACTGCGTGGCCGTCCGCCGTGATTCTAACTCCTGCATCAACCCACTTTTGTACTCAGAATTGCAACTTCTAATCATTGAAGACTCGTTCCTTCTTCCATTATTTTTACCCATAAAGCTAGGCAATTGATAGATACCGTGTGTCAAGGTTTCTTTCGGATGTTGGGAACATGTTTTTACTATTTGTTGAGTTACATCTAAGCATCCGTAACTATGTTTACTGTTGACAGTTTACAGCCGTAACAAGTATCGAGTCGCAAGGAATCATTTCCGTTATTCAACGGTATGTATGAGATCATCATCTTGCTTTTTGTGGTTCGTCAATATGCTGCCATGCGAACGGTTTGCGCTGAGTGCCTCTGTTATTATAAAATAAAGTACCCAACTAAATCGTAGAGGATAATTGTGCTACGCGCGCACTTGCACCAATTAGACTTACCTATAGCTTTTAGCAGGGCTAGCACATTTGTCAGGGCGCCAGTCTTTTATTTTGTCGATCTTGAACATAACAAATAATAAACCGCTAGTGCTAGTTGTATTCGCGTCCTATAGTAGTTTATGCAACAGTGATATAATAAGGGTTCTTAAAATTCAAGGGTCGAAGTTACAAAACGAGACGTAGTCGAGTTTTGTAAAAAAAGACCCGAGAATTTTAAGAACCAATTATGAGCTGTTGCATACATTACTTTTTCTATGACAGCTGCAGCAAAAAAAAAGAGTTATTATTAAAAAAAAAAGAGTTATTATTTAAAAAAAAAAGAGTTATTATTGTAAATGAAAACATACCTCTTTCAATCAAGATGATCGGAACTTGTATCTTTAAAAAAAATAAAGCAGTTGTATTATACTCATAAGATGACTGCTAGCAGTCATCTTATGAGCCTATAGACAAATCATTCAAATGACATTGCTTTAGATATCACTGTCAGTCATTTAATTGACACATTTAAGTGCTGGAGTAGAAAAAGGATTTAAGGATTCAGAGCCAACACACAATTCTATAGAATGTTTTAATTTGTGTCCCTTAGACCGATTCACGCTTGACCGGTTTTTTTGTTGGTTATTACGCAGTATATTTATCTACCTACACCAAGTTTGAGGAGTGTAGGTTAAATTTAACCGCTATAAATGGCTATAATATATATACATACAGTAAAAAGAACAAAAGGTATTGTGTCTACCTTGATGTTTATTGCAATTTAATTTTAATATAAGTTGTTGTATAGGCAAGTAAGATAAATGTACTTATTACCTGCAGTTCATGCGTATGAGCCCGCTCAGCGACGCATAACAAAGAAGAAACACCAAAAAATTACGGTTTTCGTGTGGGTTTCACTTCGTATTTACATTTCAGTCTTTTATAAATTAATTACGTAAACCAGGCCCCCACCTTCCCCAGTATTAGGTACAGTTGTTTCCGAGTATCTTTTATTTAAATCCCTCCTCTTAACTGCAAATCGTAACATTTAATGATCAGTCGGGACCGGTTTTTATTTTGTAATAAGTAATATTTTTCACTTTGTGATTGTGAATTGAAATGAAATGTACAAATATTAGGAATATTTCGCTTAATAACTCTGCTTCGCACGGTTAATCCGTGTAATCATTTATAGTAAACTCAAAAACATATAGTTATTTAGTAAGTAAGTACCTTATACTGAATAATAATTTCAGAACTTGCATACGGCTGCTTGGAATGGATTCTTAGGAGGGGGTGCAACTTTCGGCTTTTATTTGGATTCCCTATGCTGTATTTATTTGGCAACTATAATATTTGTCTTCTTATACGTTGACTTTGGTAAGTATCGGTTACGTTATCGCATTAAAGTTACATGTGCCTTTCACAACAGTTAAATATTGCCGACCTTAAAATACCGGCAACTATGTTCACTGTTCATATTTTGTCAAACTATTAACATAGTGGTCAAACTATTACATTAGGAGCACACAAAGTGTCAGGATTTTCAGGTGTGTTTCGGCTTCTATAGCGATATCGTATCGGATAACATATTGAGCCCAATTATAAACTCTAAATGTCGGTCGTTTAAGTAATACTAAAGGTAGGAACGTTGTAGGCGGAGTGATGGCGATCGGCAGCGTGGGGCTGGCGGTGACACAGAGCCTGACGCTGACCATGATGCTGCAGCACGGCGCGCGGATGTTGGTGGAGTTCCTCGCGCAGCTCACCAGCGTGGAGCGCGTGCTGGAGTACAGCCGGATTGACACCGAGACAAACCTATTTGAAGGACGTAAGTGTACATTCTGCAACAGACTAGGTACACTGAGAAAAATATCATCCCTAAGAATAAAAAAAAAACATTTCTGTTGTCAAGCTTTACGGTTTCTATCTGAGAAAGATTTAATAGTACAGTCATGTCTGAAAATATCGATATGAACAAAGTGCCAATAATATATATACACGACCTTATAGCCATTTATTAAGGTAGTAGGTACTTAAACAGAATTAAAATTAATAGAGTCTTACTTAAGTATGTATTAATTATGTAGGTACCTTTTACCAACTAACACTTAATTTGTTTGGTTTTACAGAGGTGCCCACTCCCCACATGTGGCCATCACAGGGCAGGATCGTGTTCCAAAACGTGAACATGCGTTATTCGCCCGACGAAGCCCCGATACTAAAGAACTTAAATATTACAGTCGACAGTGGCTGGAAGGTATGTACAAACTTTTAAAACGTTGTTGACCTACGTAAATACATAATGACATACCATTAGGATAATCTGAAGACAAGAAGAACGGTATGTTTGTCTAACATAAACAATTATTGGTAACTACTACGGCATGGAACGAATAGACGAGTGTACTTTCTTTCGACATCGTTTATGTAAATAAACATGTGCTTGTAATGTATCTTTCTAATAAATTTTATTGTATACCTAATACTGTAACATATTAGTGCACTAGATATACAGAGTATAAAAAATGGCCGCATAAGGAAATCTAGCATTCGCTGCAGCCTTCATTATTCGTTTTATGGTATATTCGTGTTATAGCTAACCTAAATATAACCTTAGCTAAGCTAACCTTTACAACATTTATAAACTGAGGGTTAATACGAGAAAATGGCCAGTTTAGTGTTGTTGTTAACACTAGTATAAGGGGTGTACCGCAAAAAAAACTGTATACTTCAAATGAAAAAATCTGATGCAATTTATAAGGATATTTGGATATTAGGATTACTAAAATATAAAGCTACTTTAATTTAAATAATTATCCGTTTTTTATTGTTATATTTTCTGTAGGAGTGATAGGCAGCTTCTTCCTAGCGCATTCAGTGGCAGCTTTTTACGGAGCTGTTTTTCATATTTGCGTGCACCATTCCAACACCTGCTAGATTTGTGAATGTTTTTTGGCTGTTTTATCCTTCCCTTTTAAAACACTCTTGATTTGAGCCCATTAATACTCAAGAGAACGGCACTGCAGGACGAATGGTGGTCTTACTTTGCTCAACGTCTATTACAAAATGCGACTTTTTGTACGAAGGAAATTGAATGATTTTCGTCTTGGCCTAGAAATGAATTAACGCATTTTTGTTACTTTAGCTAACCTAACTTTTGTACGAATCTATATATGTACTATGTTTGTTTATAATTTGTTTCACTTTAGCCGTATATGTACCCCAATTTTTCACGATTAATGTGACGGGCATGCGGGCGCAAATTCTATTAGGTAACAATTTTTCTCCTGTTCCGAGAGGTCTGCCGCTTCGAGGCAATGCTTCGAGGCATCTGTTCAAAAGACAACGTACTAAATTAGTTATTTATTATGAAATGCACGAAACTTCGAGGTATTTTTAAGTGTATCGAAAGCTAAGAGGATGTAGGAAGAAATCTTGCCATGTCGAAAAAAACAATTTCTGCAGTGATATCTTCTATTCACCGGTGTATTGAAATTTACAGTTTTTTTTTTCGTTCAAACCTTAGGTTAGGGTACAGTCAAAGAATTAAATTTCCGACCCATTTCGTACCTTGTCACAGGGACAATCAATTTAAAAGTCGCTAGAAACCTCATACCCTCATACTATTTTCACTATGACAATTTAAAGTACAAAATGGATAGGAAATTAACTTAAAATTTAACTTAAAATTAACTTAAACTTAAAATTCTTTGTCTGTTCTTACCAAATAATTTCGAACAGGTTGGCGTAGTGGGCAGAACTGGCGCTGGAAAATCGTCCCTAATTTCTGCATTATTCAGATTTGCATTTTTGGACGGCACTGTCACAATTGACGGACTGGATACATCGCTGATAGCTCGACAAGTACGTTTTATTTCTTCCCGTTTTATGTGATGACTGATGTGTGATGTGATTTAGATACGATTAAATAAAAATGTACGTACATAAGTACTTAGTTAAGAATCTGTTAAGTCTTTAACTTAATTTATTTAATTGTGTTACGACAAATAAGCAGTAGTTACTTACATGAAACTGTGTTAGCTTATGCTAAACCTTTATAGCATTATGTTTATTTAATATATTATATTATTAATATGTTATGAATTAAGTACAATACCTAAATTGGTAACTGATTAATATTAAGTGTGAGTTCATATTTATATTTGTTACTTGCGTTTAGTAGCAAATATTGAATCTCTAAATTTACGAATTTTTTTTTAGGATCTCCGAACCAAAATTTCTATCATACCTCAAGAGCCAGTCCTATTCTCTGCTACAATTCGCTATAATCTAGACCCGTTCAATGTGTACAGTGACGATGACCTCTGGAGAGCACTCGAACAGGTACGAGAGCACGGTATAACCATACCAATGTATTTTTATTGTATTGTACTGCTACTAGATGCTGCCTTTAAACATTCATTACATTTTATTGTTTCTAGGTGGACATGAAATCTGCAATACCGTCTCTGGATTTCCTAGTAACAGAGGGTGGATCAAATTTTTCTGTAGGGCAACGGCAATTGATGTGTCTGGCCCGCGCTGTACTCAGATCGAATAAAATTTTGATTATGGATGAAGCCACTGCCAACGTAGACCCTCAGTAAGTAAAAGTCTAATTTACAATGCATTAAACGGGCTTGTAAAGTGTTGTAATCAATAAATAATGCGTAGTTCTACTTTTAAAGTCTCTGACCGGAACGTTAGCGAAGGGCTCCGCTTTGTTTGACCCGGGCAATCTGCTTTTGTATGTCCGGATGTTCTCCTCTACAGGTCGCAATTCTTAACTGATTCTCGTGAAATTTTGTGACCAGATTCTATCATTAAATGTTTTTTTTTGTGTATCCTGTTTTTGAATTTTTTCAAAATGGCGGAGTCGTGATAGCTCGCGCCCGCGCCTAAACAAATAGTCGATATCTTAAGAGTTTTTTTTCTGAGACATGTTTACAGTGATTTGCGCTGGTTTAGGCGGTATTTAGTTATTTCGTTTTTACTAGAGAATAAGTAGCCAAATTTCGTCAGCTTAGCTAAGTGCTATATGGGCGCAGTTTGCAAACAGCCGCTTTGAAGTAGGCAGGTCCCTGATGGTTCGATCCCCAGTAATGCTGGAACGTAATTTTTTGTATTTTTTTTTACACTTAAATTTCGTATTATTAATCGATTAAGCGAGCGCAAAAAGCTGGCTAAGAGTATTTTTACAAGCTTTTAACTTGTAAAAATGAACCTCTAAAAAGATATGTATTTTTTTGTCTATTTAGACTTTCAAAATGATTCTTAACAGCGGAGCCATAGATTTATTCAGTTTTAAGCTATGCCACTAGTTAATTAGGTTCGAGGTTATTAGGGGTGGAGAAATAAGCAATGTCAGGAAAAAATCTTATAATAAATATACTAGTTTCTGTCCGTGACTTCGTCTGCGCGGGATGATGATGTGAAGATAAAAGTTATCCTATGTCTTTCCTCGGGCTTCAACTACATATCTCAACACCAAATTTCATCTAAATCGGTTCAGCGGTGTAAGCGTGAAGTGGTACCAGACAGATAGACAGAGTTACTTTCGCATTTATAATATTAGTCCCTACTAAGGATACAATATGGGCATTTTTGTTTTATTGTATAATTTACGGAGATATTTTATTGGAAAAATCAGTTCATTAGTTATATGTAGAGTTAGACCAAGAAAAGTCTGCAACGATTTTTATATAGTGTGTCAAAGGTCTGTTTGATTTCAAACATAGAGAGAATCATACTATCTTTGATACTTGATGAGTATATAGGTAGTTTTTTTTGTTCCTAATAAAATACTGACAAGATTTGGTTGACCCAGTATAGCATATACGCAGTGCAAGTGTTATTTAAGTATACACCTGTTCGATAGCAAAGGTGGACTGTATTAGCGAGAAAGGGGCGAAAGAGAAAGTGAAATTTAGGGCCGATGGAGCAAGAAAGTTGGGATAAATCGGGATAAATAATATGGAAATTAAAACTAAAGTGTGTATATGTGTAAGCGAAGTTACCTTCGCTCCGGAGACTGTGGGAACCAAATCGTGGTCACCGTTGAAGACCGCTGGTGGTGATTCAGGCTTTCTGTCACAAGCTAGAGGAAGCGTAAAATCGTTACCTGCAGTCGCACAACTTAGACCTCAGATTTTCCCCTCCACGGATGAGTTCGGCGTCCTCCGGTACACAACACTGATCTTAATAACGTACTAACTAAAGGTATAGTAGTGGTTTAAATTAAAGGTGCGAGAATAGAGGGGAGTAACGAAAAGGGATGTGAACTGGTGGTAGGTTTTTGACACACTGGCTCTGTCAGCTGTATGACAGAGCAACAGTTTATTTTTTAAATAGGTATTTGAAATCTTAACTGTGACAAGGTGTTGCCACAGTGAACACAAAAATCCATTATAATATGAACGACACACTGACCATCCCGACATAACTGAACAACGCCATAATTTCATAGAAGTTTGACGTTTAAAATAACACTTGCCCTGCGTGTGCTATCAAAATCGTTGCAGACTTGTCTTGGTCTAACTCTAGTAGCTTGAAAATTAATGAGCAATGTGCAACCAGTGACGACATAGGTAGGTACCTACAACAAGAGCAAGTGCGAGTATATGATAAATAGACAAAACACATTTAAAATAAGTTTGTACATTGGTTACCATTTATTTTCAGGACTGACAATTTTATACAGAAAACGATCCGCAGCAAGTTCGCGTCATGTACGGTGCTGACGATCGCTCACCGGCTCAACACCATCATGGACTCGGACCGCGTGCTGGTGATGGACAGTGGCGAGGTGGCGGAGTTCGACTACCCCTACCACCTGCTCTCCGACCCCAACAGCCGGCTGTCCTCCATGGTCCGGGAGACTGGGGACTCGAACATGGCTCGTCTGTTTCAGATAGCCAAGGATGCCTATTTCCGAAGTAATCTGAAGGAAAATGCCGCATGAACTGCATCCAAAGTAATTTTAAAGAAAACGCCTCATGAAATTTACTATGTAATAAGGCGAGTCGGTTTACGCTATTGTCCCACTGATGCGTATCCACTCTGTATGTGAGTGTATAGGCAGATATGTGCATAGGTACATATCTATTACCGGAGCTACATACGTGGATGGAAATAGGCCTCCCATAATACTTTTATTTTATTGCCTACATCCGTACTTGTGATGCTCAACAACATACTGCCGTATTCGAACTTCAAGATATTCACAAGAGACGACACGTACTAGATCTTTGGAGGATACAACTAAACGGAGTAGCCATTAACAGGCTTTCCCCTCTGTCGAAAATAGGCGGCCAACGGTCATACACAATGTATGGACTGACGTTTATCTGACATGGCTATTTTTACGTTACGCATACATTTGACGTTCCCCTCCCCCGCAAATATCGGCAGACTGTTTTGTACAGAAAATTACAGACATGGCGTCTCCGTTTGATTATATCCTCCAAGACTAGATCTATTCTAGATACGTTATAGTTTAGATTTTAACTAGTTCTCTTTTGCAGCGCAATTCGGGCAACCAATGTCACATTTACGATAGATCGTGTTAGATACCTATTAGATGTGAATTAGATCTCTAAGTAATATTTTTTGGAAATTGTTCAAGAGTATCTCTATAGAATTCATGCAATAGGTTTTATTCTGGTATAGTAAAAATAATTTATTTACAAACAAGATATTGTACATTCAAAAAAAAAAAATTAAATAAACTAACTTATCTATAAAATAAAACTAAATTAGAACTAAAAACTAATACTAAATTACAAAAAACCTATAAAAGACCCAATCATAAAAGAAATGCCCCGTCCAACAGTTCGGCCTGCGGCATGGACCCCATTACACTGGCGGCGTTACCTCTCTGTACCGCTAGCGCGATACGCTGAGAGAGGTACGCGCCAGCCCTACGGTCCCCTGTGGAATCGACCAGCCGCGCCGACAAAGCCTTCATAAATGCCTTCATGTCGGATGACCAAGGTCCCAGGGTCTCAACTGCAAGCGCCGTGGCGGGGGGATCTGGGAGGCTCGAGGTGGCAGCTGGGACTGGGTGTTTTTCCCTCAGGGCGGCATAAGTCTCGGGAGAGTGCGTAGCTAAGTCGTCGCACGAGAAAAGAAGCCGGGCAGCTCCCCTCACGTCCCCCTCCGAAAGTTTATTTTCGATGGACTTAACTTTAAAAGCCAGTGAACTCACAGGAGTGCGAGTATTGATGTCACGACCTTGCGAGATGAAAGGCGAGTCGGATATAGAAAACGTATTACTTTTTATCTGAGAGGTGAGTGACGATTTGTTGGATCTATCTGCATGTAAAACTTTGTAAGGAAACGTGAGTAGACGCTCCCAAGCCTGAAAATAATTTTCAACAACAACCTTAGCTACGCACTCGGTGAGGCTTCGTGCAACGGTAATGCGTGCACCACGAGGTATTCTCTTTATGACTGGGTTGTTAGTTTTCAAAAGCCCTAATTTTTTTGGCGAGAGATGTTGCATCTGTGGGTGACGGTGATACTGTTGCTGTAGAGCCCCTAGAGTATTAGAGTATCTCCAGAATCGCGAAAATGTCATATTTGACAGGTTAGATCTTAAACATATCGTTATCGTTTCTTGGCGATGTCTAAAAGATATCTATGATAGGTGTCTATTACAAAATCCGAATCGGGCCCATAAGACTTTCCGGTCGGTGCTACATCTATTGTCAATTAGCCATCAAGTAGCAGTACTGATAGTTCCGCTAATCGATGCTAGATGTAAACACTGAAATTGATAGTCTTTTTGGTATCAAAACTGATGTATGGAGTGAGCACTCTTGTCTTACTATATTTCACTATGCCTTAACTATAAACGATATCGATCGTTGAGGATTTTCTGTAACTACCTACATTGATCCTCTAGAACTCGAGAACAATCGATACTTATCTCGTTATAGTTTTCATTTAACCTTTTGGACGCCAATGACCGATATTTCCGCACCGTAGGTTCAACGCCAAAGACCAGTAAATCGGTCACATACCACAGAGCAACATCGACCTACGTGCATATACATAAAGTTAAACTTTAGTTTTGACACTTCAATGATATGGCGTTTGAGTGACAGCTTTTGTGTTTGACACGGCGTGGAAAAGGTTAAAATACAATAAATTCGTTATAGAAAGATATACCATATATTTATAACCTAAATGTATCTGGAATTTCTGGGAAAATGAAATAATAAAAACGCTCACAAAATAGTTCCATTTATTTTTTTATTCGTGTCAAGATATTTTATGCGAGGGAATTAGCAGTGATAGTTTGGTACAAAAGTATATTAGGTTTGGTATCTGCCAATTCAATATGTGGTGGGCTTGGAGGATACAACTAAACGGAGTAGCCATTAACAGGCTTTCCCCTCTGTCGAAAATAGGCGGCCAACGGTCATACACAATGTATGGACTGACGTTTATCTGACATGGCTATTTTTACGTTACGCATACATTTGACGTTCCCCTCTCCCGCAAATATCGGCAGACTGTTTTGTACAGAAAATTACAGACATGGCGTCTCCGTTTGATTATATCCTCCAAGGTGGTGGGTGACATTAGTTCTCTATACAATTAGAGCAATAAGAAAAATATAGAGTCCGTCTAAGCTAACTTTGCACCGAACAGGGTAAGTGAGTGTCATTATAAATGCCACATTTCCATGGAAATTGGAACTTTAAACATTACCACCGTAACACAGTTTGTCATTGCAAATACCATACAAAACTAGCTTGGTCCGACTCTAACTAGGTACCTATACATTCGCTTTAAGCAGGGGGATGTTCGCTGTCATATTTAGCCTTGGCCATTTCGTTAAGAGCCCTGCCCATTTCGCCCGTCTCCTTGACCATAAAGTTGAGGAGGCTGTTGGGGTTTTTGAGGAGGATGTAGGGGTAGTCGTACTCGGCCACGCGGCCCTTGTCCATGACGAGCACGCGGTCGGAGTCCATCACGGTGTTGAGACGGTGCGCGATCGTGATCACCGTGCACGTCGAGAACACGCGCCGGATCGTCGACTGGATCAGTGCGTCGGTTCTAAAATACAAAGTTTACCAAATTAAGTACAAATATCTGGGTGACACATATAAAAACTCGAAAATGCGCGTTTTCCCAGAGATATGACCTAGCTAGATCGATTTTTCGCCCCGGAAAACCCCCGTATAGCAAATTTCATCGAAATCGTTAGAGCCGTTTCCGAGATCCCCGAAATATATATATATATAAATAAATAAATAAATAAATAAACAAGAATTGCTCGTTTAAAGGTATTAGATAGATAGATATCTGGGTGACCGAGCTTCGCTCGGAAAACATATAAAAACTCGAAAATGCGCGTTTTCCCAGAGATATGACCTAGCTAGATCGATTTTTCGCCCCCGAAAACCCCCGTATAGCAAATTTCATCCAAATCTTTACAGCCGTTCCGTTCCGAGATCCCCGAAATATATATATATATTATATATATATATATAAATAAATAAATAAACAAGAATTGCTCGTTTAAAGGTATTAGATAGATAGAAGGTATAGATACATTGATCAAACACCGTTATCAATGTTGCAGTTTATTTGATAAGGGTTAGCAAGAATACGACATCTAAAGGGTATAGCCGGGTAAGCATGGCCAAACTGCCCTTAGCGAAAAAAACAATTTCCTTTTACTGGATTATTAACCTATAAATAAGTAGTGCTTTCACCAAATATTAAGCCTCAAATGCTTCAGATTTAAAAAAAAATGCAAAAAAAGAAAAATCATTTTTATTTTATTACAGCCAAAGTACTAATCCGATTTCTTTGTAATTTGAGTATGTTGTATATACAATTAAGGTCGCTTTCTGAAAAAAATTATATTGAATTATCTCTTAAAATAATAGTAAAAAATTGAGATGAAAATTTTCAGAAAAATAAAAAAAATACATGCGAGATAGCGACAGTTATCAAATTTACATATTTTATGTAGAATTTAATAATGTTTAACATATATTTTTTTCAAAAATTAAAATCGGGATTAACAGTGTGAAAAACTCGAATTTGTAACATCCCATAATACTCTCTCTTCATACAAACAAAGCTAAGTAGTCATAAACGAATGAAGTATATTGTGAACGCAGTCTTTACGAATTTGAATTTAGAATGTGACGTATTTTATTCATCAAAGGAACAGACATTTTTCAATCGTTAACGCTCTGTATAAAATTCGTGCCTATTTTCCTGTTCCCGCGCTGTTCCCGTTCCTGTTCCTGTTTTTAGGGTTCCGTACCCAAAGGGTAAAAACGGAACCCTATTACTAAGACTCCGCTGTCCGTCCGTCCGTCCGTCCATCTGTCACCAGGCTGTATCTCACGAACCGTGATAGCTAGACAGTTAAAATTTTCACAGATGATGTATTTTTGTTGCCGCTATAACAACAAATACTAAAAACAGAATAAAATAAAGATTTAAGTGGGGCTCCCATACAACAAACGTGATTTTTGACCGAAGTTAAGCAACGTCGGGCGCGGTCAGTACTTGGATGGGTGACCGTTTTTTTGCTTGTTTTGCTCTATTTTTTGTTGATGGTGCGGAACCCTCCGTGCGCGAGTCCGACTCGCACTTGGCCGGTTTTTTTTTAAATCTCTGAATGCCGTTCGCCCTAGCCGCATACAGCCACGGAGTTTAAGGTCTGCGCTCAGCAAAATAAGTCGCGTTCTAAATTCAAATTGCGTTGGGAATATAACTTTCTAGTATAACGTACAAGTTATTTTGTATGAAGAGAAGGTATTATGGGATGTTACAAATTCGAGTTTTTAACACTGTTAATCCCGATTTTAATTTTTGAAATAATATATGTTAAACATTATTAAATTCTACATGAAATATGTAAATTTGATAACTGTCGCTATCTCGCATGTATTTTTTTTATTTTTCTGAAAATTTTCATCTCAATTTTTTACTATTATTTTAAGAGATAATTCAATATAATTTTTTTCAGAAAGCGACCTTAATTGTATATACAACATACCCAAATTACAAAGAAATCGGATTAGTACTTTGGCTGTAATAAAATAAAAATGATTTTTCTTTTTTTGCATTTTTTTTTAAATCTGAAGCATTTGAGGCTTAATATTTGGTGAAAGCACTACTTATTTATAGGTTAATAATCCAGTAAAAGGAAATTGTTTTTTTCGCTAAGGGCAGTTTGGCCATGCTTACCCGGCTATACCCTTTCGCTTTTAGTGGATAGATAACTTCGCCTTAGCTAGCATTTAGTCATAGGTCCACTGTAACTCGTATTATAGGCGTGTATTAGTAATTCAACAACTTTATTAGTAAGTGTAAAATTTTAATAATAAAAAAAAATTCGGTGAAGTTGGGGACGGGTGGCGAAGTTAGGTTATTAGATTTTTTTTTTCTTTATATCGCTTTGTATGCAGTCTATTTTTTGTGAATTGAATAGTTATCTGTTTAACAAATCAAAATTTAATGCAACATATACTTTAAATTCTTTATCTTATAATTCCATTTTCAACATTATTTGTTTTTGAGATACCGCTAATTAATTGGCTTAAGGTGGCAGAAATCCAAATCCTAATTTTTAATTAATGGTAACATTGATAACGGGGTTTGGTCCTGGACAATTCATTGATGGCAAGGAATTAGACCGGCTTGCTGTCGACACCGGCTCACTGAGTAGCTACGGACCTCCTATGATATTTTATTTTATTTAAATGCGGGCAAACCGTTGGTCCCTAATAGAGATATCGCACTTTAAAACTACATTAGTGAAACAGCTCCCTACTGCTTGGTGATAAAAAAAACACATTGCAGATCAGTGATCACACACACAGAAACACAGACGTCAAATGTTGACTCACTGAGGGTCAACGTTGGCTGTGGCCTCGTCCATCACCAGCACCTTGTTGGAGCGCAGCACGGCGCGCGCCAGGCACAGCAGCTGCCGCTGCCCCACCGAGAAATTGCTGCCACCCTCTGCGACCTTGTAGCTCAACGACGTTATAGCATCCTTCATCTCTACCTGAGAAGCACATAGGTCCACTAACAAACTTGAAGCATTACCTATTCAACAGGAACACTTACGGAATACAAATTAATCACATGACTTGAGTCCTGTAATGACAATAAACTCATAAGTTACTCAATACAGCCTCCCATATACGATGACTACTTATCGTTTTAATGTTTATTTGGGCACAAACGGTAGACGTTTCTTATAACTAGTGTCTATACATAATTCATAAACCAATACAGTTGCCACCACTTATTAACTCATTAAAGACAAACAAAATACGGGATAACTAGAAAAATAAAAATATTTATTTTTAGTCAAAGGAATATGGAATAATTTCAATCATAGTTATATTATCGCAAATTATAATTAACGGTAGTTTTATAAATATTTCAAATCATTACATACCCCCTAGGTACCTACATAATTAAGTTGCACGGCAACATCCGAATACTAAGATGATGCCTCCATTACGACATTTCCAATATATGACTACCTATACCTATACCTACTGTATTGCTGCATAAGAATAATGCCAAATACGTGGTATCAGTTGCCATTCCAAAATTTACGTGATCCGATTGGCAAACTAAACATTAGTGCCTACCTGCTCCAAGGCTCTCCAAATATCGTCGTCACTGTAGGTATCGAAGGGATCCAAGTTGTAACGCAACGTAGCGGAAAAAAGAATGGGTTCTTGAGGGATAATAGATATTTTCGATCTCAAGGCCTGGAAATTAAACGATGACATAAATTTATGATGTGTTTATGATATACATTTATCGAATACCTATTTTGTTGTCGTCTAGTCTGCAGGGATCGGAACCGGTTTTTTGCAAAAACTTAGAAATAACCAAATTTTTCGAATTATTTTATACTCGAAATGTAGGACTCAGTTGTTTTTAGGTTACGACTTTGTATTATTAGATTGCTCAATTAGAAATGAAGTAATTAGCAAAGAACGAAAAAATACCGTTTCCGTTCCCATACAAAAAATACCGGTATCCGATCCCTGCTAGTCTGTATGAATTAACGAAGTTCTAGGACTTTTATTACCAATCACTATACGCCCCGGTAATTTATTGATTTAATTACCATGCAGGTACGACATTTTGGAGACGAATAATAAATTGTGATGTAAGTAAACGTTGTTTTTACCTGTTTAGACAAATCTTTGATATTAACTCCATCTATTTTGATGTTCCCATCGATCGTATAAAGTTGAAACAGAGCTGAAATCAACGAAGATTTTCCTGCCCCAGTTCGGCCTACCACTCCCACCTAAAAATGTTCAATAGGTACTTATACAATTTCAAATCTGCCTTAGTTGATTTAATTCAAGTGTTTGATTCTTTTTTTATTATTATGACAGAAAAAGCTATTTACATTTGCAGCAGTTAGGCAAAAATAATTTTCAACTTAATTTTATATTTAGGTACCTACCTTCCAGCCACTATTAATTTGGAAGCTCAAATCATTCAAAACTGGCGGATCTTCAGGTCCGTATCTCATAAAGACGTTTTCAAAGTGCACCTCCCCCTGAGATGGCCAAGTCAGTGGCGCCTGTATTTCTGAACGGACAATAAATAGATTAGTGTGCATTAGGCCCACTTGCACCATTCCACTAACCCGGGGTTAACTGATTAAACCTGGAGTTACCATGATTACCAGTACAATTTGACACTAGGTTAACGGTTTAACAGCTTAACCCCGGGTTATTGGGATGGTGCAAGTGGGCCTTACTTAAGATAAAATGCCTAATTTTTAATTAATACACGTAACTATATATATGATAATGAATATAAAATTATTAATATATACGAATTAGTATAGTGACTAGTAATAAGAACCGTCACTCAAACTTATACCTAAACTTACTTCCTTCATACATATTTTCTTCCTTTGGCAGCTGACTGTACTCGACCACTCTCTCGACCGACGTCATTTGCGCCAAAAACTCGGCGGTGAACCGGGCGGCCATTTGTAACATCACTGTGAGGACCATGGATTGACTAACGGCAAGACCCACGCTACCCACCGGGATTAATTCACCTGAAAACATTTATACTCGTTTGTTTCGCACTAGACAAGTGAAACTATTTTTTTTAACAAGCTTTTATTAGGTCGACCTATGTAATGGAATCTTGCAAGTTAAATTTGATCCACTTCCCGGTTTCCGATTGAGCTGAAATTTTGCATACACATGTAAGTCGGGTGACAATGCCATATTATGGTACCATCGAGCTGATCTGATGATGGAGACAGGAGGTGGCCATAGGAACTCTGTGATGAAACAACGCAACCTAATTGTGTTAGGGGTTTTTAGAATTGTCTCGATGAGTATTAGTTGTCTGTCGTAAGAAAAGTACAGTCAGCGATAAAAGCTTGTACCAAAAATGAAATTTTTGCCAAAAACTTATTTGTTAGTTAAAACTTACCAAAATCCACAACGAGGAAAACGGCAATAATGGTACCTAGGTACGCGAGACAGAGATAATCTAAGTATAACCCAAATGCACTTTGAGCTCCCAAGAATGTATAAAAAGCACTTGAATGTAGATCCTAAAAAAAATGTATTATATTATAATTTTATAAAAATTATGGTATTTGTGACGTGATGAAAACGTTAATATTCAAAGATATACAGATATACTATACATACCTGTGCAGCATCGAATAATTGGTTTAACCTATTTTCAGAACCTGAGCTCCTAATTGTGGACAAACCCGATATTGTAGACGTAATCATACCGAAAACAGGACTCTTTGCTGTAAACAAATTATTATTAGTACATATGTGAAGCCAATATCTTTAAAAGTAATGTAATTTACTTGTATACATACTTATGTCTTTTTTTAATCTTACTTGTGCTTTCCAATCTTTTCACAGCTTGCGCTGCATTCAAGTACCATTTCAGGAGAATGATAAAAATGATAACTAAAACGAAGGTGGGTATGATCGTCCACCATAGAGCAAGCGCGTTGAGCACTAGGATGCTTATCATGGAGAGGTACATTTGGATAGTTTCCAGCATCGATCGCGGCAAGATTTCGTCCAACGCACCCATGTCTTTTGAGAATCTATTCAAAACTCGACCTGCGAATTAAACATTACTTCTGAATCATACTCGCAGTATGTATACGTAGATACGTACTTGTTGATGGAAGGTAAAAAGTAAGTTATGCAATTATTTCACTCTAGATCAGATCAGAACGCCAATTGCCATGAAAAAATCACACAGAAATTTTACTAAGTATATTTTCAGGGTTAATATGAGTAATTTTATTTATTCTCCGTTTTATGTACGTACTTAGTTACCCTGCATACCATAGAAGTATAATTTTAGTATCAAATAGCTAATGATATAGCCGACCGATCTGACGAGTAATATTTTAACCTTTTGGACGCCAATGACCGATATATCCGCACCGTAGGTTCAACGCCAAAGACCGATTAATCGGTCACAGACTACAGAGCAACATAGACCTACGTGCATATGCATAAAGTTAAATTTCAGTTTTGACACTTCGGTGACGTGGCATCAGCGTGACAGCTTTTGTGTTTGACACGCAGTTTGACACGGCGTCGAAAAGGTTAAACGGAAGTTGTATAATTTTCAGAGTAATTGAGATAACAGGAAAAAAACCCGCGCGACCGCCATATTTTCCGTCACAAATTTCGCACGGTGCGCCCTATCTTTTGTTCCCTTATAATTTGGCTTGGCGTGGCTTCTCTTAAACATCTACAAACGGTACAACAGATGGCATGCGATTTTAGATAATTCCCGGCTAAGCAGGAAGAATGAATTCAATCGATCGATCAAATGCCAAAATGTAGTAAATGTATTGCAAATTGCATGCGATTATGGATGGCCTTTAGTAAACCTTTTGATACACCTCACTTAATTCAAAATCATTAACCCATTCAGGGCCAGCGACTCAGCATATGGGTCATGCTCAAACAGTTCCGCAGGGCCAGTGACTCACATGTGAGTCCTGAATAAATTCTGATTTAAACTTAAACGAAACGTAATTTGATGTAATAACGTAAGTAACATATAAGCTAACAATCATTTCTATAAGGCATATTAGGATAAAAATTATAAACACGTTTTTTTTAATGAAAACAGGGTCTCGAATATTCAAGTTTGGTTTACTATCAGTGCAATATAGTAAATATACTGAAATTCTAGATACATAATGCGATGCAAGCAAACAGAAAAATCTATATTGAAAAAATACAAAAAATATGTATATTTCAGAAGTTATTGACTGGGCTCAAGGTATGGGTCACCGTGGCCTGGCGCTACTTGTAAAAACTGCTAATGTTTCCGTAGCAGGCTAAAATAAACTTTATTGGCTGGTTTTAAAGCTTATTTCATGTTGAAGCTGTTTGATATTGTACCATTTTACAACTGATTACTGTTTGGATGATGGTAAGCAACAATTTGTAGCTACCAAGCTGTAGTATAATATTTTGTTTTGTATGAGGGGTAAAGCAACGAGGATTTTTTCCCACTGTACTTTTATGTCGTAATATTTGGTGATCGTTGTATTGTATCTTAGGCAATTACCTACTAACAATGATGTTAAAGTTAATTTTTTTTCGTTTCAATATAGAACAAGGCGGTTGAAACAGTCACCACTAACTAATATGTATTGTATAACAAATAGTTTGTGACAAATATTTACAAGTTTTTTCAAACATCGTGGTTTCTACGGCATATCAGAAAGTAAGTACTATAATACATTTTAAGTTCTCTATTGTTACTAATATAATGGCGTTTACCAAAACAAAGATAATGACCGACCAGGTGTAAGCTTATCGGACACACTTGGACAATAAACAAGGAATGCATCCGAACGGCGGCGGCGGTATTATCTTTCATGTGGTATTTGTCACAAGAGTTCAAGATGTGATTCATCCCATCCCCCCTATTAGAGATGTAATTTGGAGTAACATGGAAAATATTATTTAGTCACGATTTATTCGTTGGCGACTTTATACTCCTCCTGTGCTGTTTAGTGATTTCGTATTTTGTGACCATGGCTATGGATTACCGGAATTTGAACCCGCCTAACCTGACCGACTGTGCTATGAACTGGACCCCGAACCTGCTTCATCCGAATGACCTGGCTACGAATTCTGGAACCCTGAACTCACCTTTGTTGAATGACACGGCTATGCACCCTGATTTGACAGCAATGATGGAAGACATAAACAACAACGATTTCGGTGTGGATGCAATTTTACCGACCGGTAAGAAACATTTGTTTTCCTTTAATCATTTGTTATCTCACTTGCTCACTTAGATAAAAGAATTTTGTTATTTTTTATAAGTGCGATTATAATGTGAGTAAAATGTATTTAATCGTAGTACTTATGTAGAATTGATATAAAAAATTGGCCAAGTGAGAGTCGAACTCGCACACGAAGGGTTCCGTACCATTATCTATAAAAACGGTCACCCATCCAAGTACTGACCCCGCCCGACGTTGCTTAACTTCGGTTAAAAATCACGTCTGTTGTATGGGAGCCCCACTTAAATATTTATTTTATTCCGATTTTAGTATTTGTTGTTATAGCGGCAACAGAAATACATCATCTGTGAAAATTTAAACTGTCTAGCTATCACGGTTCGTGAGATATAGCCTGGTGACAGACGGACGGACAGCGGAGTCTTAGTAATAGGGTCCCGTTTTACCCTTTGGGTACGGAACCCTAAAAATCTAACTTTTATAATAATCGTAAGAAAAGTGATACGTATTTCACTACGTATACGACTACACGTTTACGTTTAAAAGAGTTATATTTATACGAACAACGGTAATTTTCAAAAGTACATGTATTCCGTCAATAACACTTTTATTTGTTTTAGATCCCTTACATACCTACCTACTAATAGAAACGTAATTCCCATTTCCGTTTCTGGAATTACAATGCAATGGGAGCGGTCGTCTCCTTTCATAATAAATTTGTAAATATTATACTACGTAAATTATTGTACTCTAATTTTACTGTTTATAATAAATGTTATCATTTCACGATATGTTTGTAAATTTATACCTATTATGTAAATGATTGTACAATATTTATTTAAACTGTTTCTAATAAATGTTACCATTTCAAACAACTTGTTTCATTTCATGTTTTATCGCTGACTGTAGGTACTTTGTTTTCCACATGCAACTTGTACTTATCGTGACAATTGTAACAACCCACACAACACAATTAGTTTGCGTTGTTTTATCACAGAGTTCCCATAGCCATCTCCTGTTTTCATCATCAGATCAGCTCCATGTCATCATAATATTGCATTGTCATTCGATTTACATATGTATGCAAAATTTCATTTAAATAGGGAAACGGTTCTAATTTAACTTCCAAGATTTGCCCCAAAAAACAACAACAAAAAACACGGCAAGTTAAATAGAATCAGACTAAGCTAAGTTGGCAGCGATTTTGATAGCACAGGCTGAGTACCTAAGTGTAATTTAAATGTCATACTTATATGAAATTATGACGTTTAAATTAACACTTGCACAGGCTGGGCTATAAAATTTGCTACCAACTTAGCTTGGTCAGACATTAACCCGTGGAGCGCCCTAACAAGACACGTGTGCTAGTAACTAGTATAGGAGTTCCATACTACGGTAATTCTGGGGCGCTCCAGGGGTTAAACGCTTGTAGAAAGTAAAAATATTCACTCCTACAAACTGCAATAATTAGTTTCTTTTTTGATAGGCACAGAAAATCGGTGGTTAGTAAAAATGTTGCATAATGCAGTCCAACTGGCCGGCTTCATAAGCGGCGATTTATTTACCGTTCGCGCCAGGCTCGAGACCCATAAGCTGAGTCATGCGTTTTAGCTAAAAACGATTTGTATGGTGGCCTGGCGTATTGTGTACGCTCGGCGGTTCGTGGCCATGAATGGGTTAATGACGGACGTAGTCACCAGGTGTAACCGCGTTTAGAAAGTAAGTAGCCTAAGTAATAGTAATCTGAATGCACTAACTACTAACTAATTTTTAGATTCTAATTAGTATCCTAGTTAGGGCGACTGAATAAGTACTATCCTAGTTAGGGCGACTGAATAAGTACTAAGGTATTTTGATGAATACTTATTACAAACATAACTCACCAGATAAGTTTGTGTCAAAGAATCTCATCAAGGCATTGATAAGATTTTTGAATATGGTATTATGAATATTTTTTGAGGCACGGACTGTCATTACAACAAAGGCGTAGATTCGAGTGTGTAGGATCACGATGATGCCCAAAATTAAGCAGCCATAAGTGAGTAAATAATGCCAAGTTTGTAAGTTTCCAATTTCAGTATTCCAACCGGGATCTGAAATTACACATCGCATAAATGTAAAATAAAAAAAAGACTTATTATCTGATCTAATAATATAAGATTATAATATATATCAACAAAGTGTGCATTATAAGTTACTTACCGGGTTCCTCCCCAGCTGGCAAAGACTGCTCGTATGCATCGACATTATTAGTCCTGCAAATTGCGTAATTTTTATTAGATACCTGGAAAATTCTTTATCATGTTTTATTAAGACATCTGACGCGCTCGAGAATGCCCAAGTAACTGTTTTTTTTAACATTTTTGAAAAACCGTACACGCCAAACCCACCGCTAAAATGGTTTTTGCCATACGAGCTTTTCTTTTCGAAATTATTTTATCTTTCGATTTTGATAGGTCTCGACGGCGCCGTTGAATTACGTTACGCCATTTAGCTACCTCGCCTCCCTAACTATAGTAGTTGTTGCTCAATATGACCTATATAATATTATAACTATCAAATCAAATCATCTCGAAAACTATTGCCGGTAATTAAAAAAACAACCGGTGTAACAGGGTAAAAATATCTGTCTACGTATTACCCTGAGGGCCCTTACCCAATGAGGTCCAGTTCTTTACTGAATCCCGCAAAAATCATAGGTGTGTGAACACATCGCAATGAAGAACTTAGCAAATAAAGTATTAAAAACCGGCCAAGTGCGAGTCGGACTCGCGCACGAAGGGTTCCGTACCATTACGCAAAAAACGGCAAAATAAATCACGTTTGTTGTGAGCTCCACTTAAATATTTATTATATGCTGCTTTTAGTATTTGTTGTAATAGCAGCAACAGAAATACATCATCTGTGAAAATTTCTACCGCCTAGCTATCGCGGTTCATGAGATACAGCATGGTGACAGACAGACAAACGGATAGCGGAGTCAGTAATAGGGTCCCGCTTTTACCCTTGGGTACAGAACCCTAAGACTTGTAAGAATAACAATATATATGGTTTTAATAATAATATAGCAAAATAATATAGCATTAAGTAGAACGAGTCCCCGTTCTATACCTACAACTAGAAAAAAAGGTAAATTAAATAAGTCAAATCCTATTTACCATTGACTGAGCCAGAAGTCCGTGGCAGTAGCAGTCGCTTGGGTGGCCACGACCACCAACATCGTAGTGGCTACGAGACACCATGACTCCACTGAGGATAGGTATGCCCATAGGACCTTCCACTTGAGGTTGCCCTTGGCTCTTTCTTCTGCTTCTTGGATTTGCTCCTTTTCTACTTCACTACTTTCGCTTTTGATTGATACTCTCGAGATACCTCGTTTCACCGATGGTCTCGCTTCAAGCTACAGATAACAACATAACATTAAACTTGAAATCCTTTATTACTCGCACTTGTAAATGCGAAAACAAACGATAGTGTTCTCGCATCTTCAGTCGTTATTTTCCTTAATACTTATGTGTTTTTTGTGAAATACTTAACCTGACAGGCCAATTCTAACGTGCAACTATCAACATACCTATAAATAATGACTTGTGAAAGTGACGAGTGGTTGAAAAATGTATTATCATAAACCAGGTATTTGTGCCACAAAACCGCAACGTTGTTTATGGCTGCAAGTGCAAATTGCGAGTCGCAAGCAAGTAAAAGATTCTATTTACAATAGGATCACGATTGTAGCGATTAAAAAAACGGTTTGCTAAGCGTTACCTTAGTAGCTCCGGGTTCAACAACGTTCTCGTCGGTGCTCGACAGGAGTAACGCAAATTCTTTCCCTGATTTGGAGAGTTCTTCGTAATTACCCACGTTTTCAATAGCACCCTAGAAATTTAAATAATATATATAATATAATATAGGTATATTGTTATGTAGGTAATTAAATTAACTTGTGTGCTTAAAACTATTAAAAATTAATAAATCTGGTAATATGTTTTCCTTTCAATACTGCCTGCAGGCAAATTGTAAAAGCAATCGGGCGTATTCAGAAATAGGTACTCCGTGTGTACCAAGGTCTACCTATTTGTATTTTGTTATGCTGGTTTTGATCCTCAAAAGGGAGATACTTAAGGGAAAACGAATACTTACTTCATTCAATACTACTATAGTGTCCGCAGATTTGAGGAAGTGGATTTGATGGGTAACCAGAATCACAGTTTTACCGTGCAGGTAACCTTTAATACAATCTTCAAACAGAATTCTGCCGACATTGGCATCCACGGCAGACAAAGGGTCATCCAATAAGTAAATATCCGCCTAAAAGAAGGAAAATAAATACTAAGTATATACGAGTAAAAGTATTCACTGTTCAATAGGTATGAATAATAGCATTTTTTTACCTCACGATAGACTGCTCTTGCTAAATTGATGCGAGCTTTTTGTCCTCCCGACAGAGACACTCCGCGTTCGCCGACGAGAGTGAGGTCACCGTATGGAAACTGTTTGAAATCTGGCAACATGCAGCAAACCCGACAAACCTAGAATAAGCCGAAAAAAATGCGTGGATTAGTATGTTTGTTTGTTGTTATATATTCTATATGACCATAGAAATCATCAAAATCATTGAAAATCATTGGTTCAGCAAAAGCTAGCAGTAGGGTTCATAATTTGCTTATAATTTTACAATGCATGACATATATTTGTCTTTCACAACGTAAGAAGTTTAAAGCCCCTTCTGAAAAAAAAGATCACGATAATACTTAATCCCTCTTAGCTCTTAGAAGAAAAAAAAATCCATACAGCTGAAATTGTTTTTCTTGTACTTATTACAATAATGCCATTTTACGAGTTCAAAGTACGTCGTTTGAAAACGACGGATATCTTTATTTGTTATCTAATAGGCACCGTGCGCCTTGGAGGGTCTAATCAATTCAATTTAATTAAATAAACTTCTGAATTATCTATTCATCCTTCAGTAAAAACAAACTTCGTTTGAACATGAAACTATGTGTCCAAGTCATGAAGTGCACTGTTGTGTTTGTTGGAATTTCTAATAATACCAATTTAGATGAACAATTGAAACTTAAATGAACATGATTAATATTCCTGGCGTCCGTTGGCTAGTAGGGTGGACGACATCCGGAAGATTGCGGGTCACTACTTGATGAGATTAGCTCAGGACCGGGACACGTGGCGTACTACTTAGAAGAGAGGCCTATGCTTAGCAGTGGGCGATAAAGGGCTGATATGATGATAATGATAATATAAATAAGGTTTAATGTTAATAATAATATTAATAATGATTAGTTACAGTCGTCGACAGTTATACACTGATGACTGATGTACAATACCTGTTTATACTTATTGGAGTCAAAAGGCAGTCCAAACAAAATATTTTCTCGGACGGTTGCGGGGAACAACCAGGAATCCTGGCTGGCGTACGACAATCGTCCCTTGACATTGAGGTTGCCTTTGCTTATTGGCAGCTCTCTGAGCAGCACTTGTAACAATGAAGACTGAAAAGCACAAAAAATATTCATCTTTATTATCATTTTTAAAAGCTTACCCTTTTAGTAGGTATATAGTTTGTGATCTCGACTAGACCTTTGCGGTGGTCCATTATGGGAATTTTGCTGGCAATTGATTTCCTTTGACGTTCGGCATATATTCATTATGATATGATAAGTTGATAACAATGATAACTTTTTACTTGGTAGAATAATAATTGTTTAGTAGAGCTATACCAATCACAAAACAATGGCGTTTCGGACACGTGAGCCCCTTTTGATACTTGAGATGTAGGGGCCCACTGATTAACAGTCCGCCGGACGGTTCCTATCGGCCTGTCAGTTGTTTCATTTAGTTATGTTAGTTATGTATGTAATTTAAAAAATAAAGAAAATATTACTTTTCCGGAGCCAACAGGGCCTATCATTGCACAAAGTTTGCCTTTGCGAATTCTTATCGACAAATTCGCAAGAGTGGTCTCGTCGCCATTCGGCGACCAGGAGGCTGTCACTCCCGCCAACTCTAAGGCGTAGTCGACGGCTACCGATGGACGTCTTATAGCAGTTTCTGGAACAACACAAGACATAATAATTATACTTCTCTATGGCAGTTCATTTTATATGGAGCAATATATTTAATGTGTGTAGACACTTTTTAAAAGGTTTCTTTAATTTATTTAGAAGTGTAACATTAAAGTAATACAAATAAGATACAAGTGCGAAAAGTAGGAACGTATTCGCACATGTATTGTACAACGTTTTACGGTAGATATGACCCTTTAAAACGGATTATATCGCGTAAATTGAATTTACACTACATCCCGACGTTTCGAACCCTTTACAGCGTTCGTGGTTAACGGGTGACTGAGGAAAAACTACACTGTGCAAATCTACTCACTTACACGATATAATCCGTTTTAATAGTTTTATTTCATGAGTAACTATCGCGGTACCTAACCGAAGACAATATTATACGGCCTATTAAATTATCGACATAGTTACTTAAAGTGCCTATTATCATCTTTACCGCACTAGTGTGCGGTAAAGTAACGCCGTATGTACTGTAATTAAATATATTTATTCAATAATTTCTTGAGTTTAACTCAACCCAAAGAGACTTGAAGGAACTGTCATAGGGACCATCAGGTAGAAGATAAGGAGACATATTCGGGAAAACATATTGTTATGAATTGTGAAAGCATCTATATCGGATAATGAAAGGATATTATTATTACATTACAGCAATATTGCACCAAATTTATGATAATTTACTCCACAAACAAATAGTATTTTACGTTTCATAGAGTTAAGTACCACAGTCGTATCTGGTAAAATGTGAATGTCAAGACATTAATAAGAAAAAAAAAATACCCGGTTCTTGTCCAGTAAATTCATCGTTATGGGTATATTTCTTGGGTACAACAGAATTTGGCTCTTTTTTAATAGGATTAGAGTCAAATGAAACTGGTCTTATAGTATTATTCCCTCCTGGTATGTTATTAATATTCTCTCTTTCATCTGAAACATAATAAAAGGATAATTCATATAAAGGTAAATAAATGAATAACAACTATAATGCGCAGTGAGCCGCGACCATAGTTATTATGTATAACGTTAAGCTTATTGCAATATTTGCAATGAGATTTTTTACCAATGGTATTTAACGTTTTTTTCCTAAGCAGTCCCGCACAATAGCATCCAAATATCTAAGGCAGCCATTTATCTAGTATAAAATAAAAAATAGCTCCAAAAATTAAAAGTCTTCTAGTCTCTAGTCTATATGTGTTTATTGTGATACACAGGTAGATATATAAATGTAATAAATAAAATACTGACCCATTACCAATATTTCTTGAATACGGTCTAAGGAAACAAATAGTTCCGAGAGGTTGGCAATAGCAAACGGAAGAATAAGAGTCAAATTCATCTGGATAATCGAGAAATATTGTTGAATAGGATAAATCTGCAACGAAAATACTGGATTAGATGAATCTTTCTCTCACTGGCAGACACGTTTTTAAATTTACTAAAGTATGTTAGGTAGTTTGTCGATAATATTACATACCGTAGTTGCAGTGATCATTGACCCAGTTAAAATGAGGGTCAAAACAGTCAAGAACAAAATTGTCCTTTCAGTGAATAACATGAATCCAAGGAATATGCTACGAATAATCATGGCATTCTTAATTGAAGCTACTTCATGCGATCGGGCCATTTTCACTACTGCTTGGAACGGAATTTCCCAAGCATACATCTTTATAACCTGCAAAGTACAGTTCAAAAGTATAAAATTACGTCCTGATAGAAGTTACTCTTGATGTCAAAACAGAAAAAGTGAAGTAAAAAGTCAAATAGGCACATTAAAAGAATTATATGAAAAGTTATAGTTACTTTTGATACAGTCTGTTGTTGTGACTTTTTGGCAAACTTCGAACACCATCATTAGATCATCGACATTTTACAGAGCGCAACTCTTCCATCGCCCCGCGAGTGCCATTAATGAATGTATACTTAGCAAATTATGTAATAAAATATAGCAAACCTGAATCCCGTTGATTATTTCACTCATAAGTTTTATTCTCCTGTCGGTTCTGGCAGCAGTTTTACGTCTTACAACAGCAGTTAATTTTGTAAGAGCGGCTAAAAATGTATTCATCAATTAAATTTGAAACCAGGTTGCAAAATACCATTAATAATATGATCAGTACCTACAGCACAGCATCATCAGATCAGTTCTAGAAACTTCGAAACTGTACAGATAGTGAATATGGAACCACGGTCTCGATTTTATTTCCTATAAAAAAACTAAAACTCTAGCATCAATCACCCAATTCTAATTCTAGTACAAATTACCTTACCGATTAATTAAAATATTTTTTTTATTTAAATACGTAGAAACCATGCATGCCTCAGGAACAAATATTTGTGCTCATCACACAAATAAATGACCTTACTGGGATTCGGACCCAGGACCATCGGCTTCATAATGCAGGGTTACTACTCACTAGTACCCACTTAGCCAGACAATGACCCAGTTAGCAATGATCTGTAAGTTGTTATTATTTAAATATTTTTTGAAGCTACCTTCTCGTATCTTTGAAAATCTTTTTTATTATTCCCTGTATTTTAATTAAACGGGTGTTATGCTTCTGTATAACCGTATACCTAGTAACAAAATGTTGGCACTTTATTTCTTGCAGTTTCGAATCACTTTATACTAACTTGTAAAAATATGACATTTCTTTCAATCCTAATGATTGTGATCGAGACCTTTATCTATGTACAAACATTTCACAAAGCTAAACGAATAGTTTTTTTGTGATTTCAGTGACCCGTAGACTTTTGGTACTATTAGGCAAGCTTTGCTTACCTACAGATCCAGATAAATAACAATAAAAACGTAATTAAATATGTATATCTACTTATCTAAATCAAAGTATAAATCTACAAATGTGAACCTTGCAAGGGTATGATAATGAGCACTACGCCAAACAGGCCGACGAATGGCGCCCACCCGGCGGCGATGTAGAGCAGGTACAGGACCACGGCCGCTTGCACCGGGATCACCCACAGCTGGTGCAGGAACATGAGCGCAAAGTCAAAGCGCGCCACGTCGTTGGACATCAGGTTCACCAGCTTGCCCGCCGCCACCTCGCCCACCGACACCTGGCTCATGCGCAGCAACTACAATATTTACACGGAAATCACTTTGACCACTAGCATGTACGTATAGGTACAGAACAAAGCGATATAGTGTCAATAGAAACGTGATATTTTCTTAGAAATTTGACATTAAGGATTACATTGCTACATTTTGTCATTGCAAATACTATGCAGAGAAAGTTTGGTCCTATTCTGTATGCCATAGTTTGCATTCAAGTACCTAATTGTTTTAGTACGTTAAATTCATTTTAAGGGCGATTAAATCAATTTTGACATGCCCTTTTTAATTTTTACTGATTATGCATTTCATTTCGTAGTTGATCTCAGTCAAAAGAAGTGGTCAACTCTCAATTTGAAAGATTCAGAATTAAATAAGCTGACAGTAGTTTAAATAATAAGATGTTATTCAAGCATTTTTAGTGCACTCTAAAAAACGAAGACCAACTAAGAGCAGTTTTCTCTTAGTTGACGTTAAGTTAATTATAACAATAACGATCTTATATAAATCAAAGAAAGCTGATTACTTAAAACAATAAGTGTATCTGTGATTGAACTAATAAAGTAGGTATGTTATTAATCCTAAAAATTGTATACTTTGCATCTATCATTAACTTGTTGGCATAATTATGTAACGTAGGTTGATTCAATCCTTAACAAATTAATTAAAACAGATAAATATGTTAATAGTTATGAACATTTTAATAGTTTATGTGATTATTTTGTCTTTGTTGATTTACATAAGACTTGGTATTTTAATCAACTAAATATATAATATTTAGAACAACGAAGATAAAACATTCAATCCCATTATGATCAAGTTATTGTATTAATTACGAAACTAATATTCCATTCTATTAAGAATTATTTGTTAAATCGATTTTATTCATAATTAAATTAAATAATCAGGTAATCCGTTCAATCAAGATAAGTAGGGGGGCGCCGGTGCACCCGCGTTCCTCCCCGCCCGCGCCCCTGCGGCGTCTGAGACCATGCGATGCGAGCGGGGACTAGCTAGTCTCAGCCTCAACGTTCAGCATTCAACTACTTAGTCATTCAAGTACGCGTCAACGAAATAAACTTGTGCATTTATTTCACGGCAAGCCTGGAACAGTGAACGTGTTACCTTTGCTTTGTGTACCTAATGTATAATAGTGTATGTGCAACATGGAGGAAGTGCTAATCTAACCTAACCCCTTAACTGATAGCAGTTCAAATGCGTTACGCATACCACCCGGCGCGGGGACGGGCCGGGATGGTTATGTGGGAATCCCTGTTGTGGGCTAATGAGACCCCAGGTCCACCCAGTAAAACCCCTCTGTTGGCCGCCTCAAGGCTTTAAGGCGAGGCACGGGAAACGATCGGGACCATGCTTCCGAAACCCCGCCAGCGGCTGTCCGAACTGGGGACTCGACTTCGGAGGAACTGTTTCCCTTTACTTCTCTAAGAGTGTTAAATGTTAATTATAATATATATGTAAAGTATGTAAAAGAAAGTTCGATTTTTAAATGTAAAACGTTTAGTTGTCTAAATGTTTAGATGAATAAATAACATCTTATTATATATATATTTTTTGTTTCATTCATTTACCCCCTTTTCATAAAACTTTACTTTGTTAAATTTGAATCTCAATTGTTTAATCAGTTCAACTATGAAGCTTGTCTAGTACAATATACCATTCTTCTTCATTTGTACTATGACTTTTTGTCTCATTTACTAAGACATTTCTTTCAGATCTCTACTTTTTATGCGCACCGTGCTGAATAATGCTGATCCTCGTACTCATATTATACTCAAGGTCTTAAATACTAAGATATGCATTTATTTCAGATCTTTTTGAGGATCGGCCTAGACCGGTTTCACGAGCACGCCTCCTCCCGTGTTTGTAAAGCTAAACCGGTCTAGGTCGATCGCCAAAAAGATCTGAAATAAATGTACATCTTAGCATTTAAGGCCTTGAGTATAATATGAGTACGAGGATCAGCATTATTTAGCACGGTGCGCATAAAAATTAGAGATCTGAAAGAAATGTCTTAGTAAATGAGACAAAGAGTCATAGTACAATTGAAGAAGATTGGTATATTGTACTAGACAAGCTTCATAGTTGAACTGATTAAACAATTGAGATTCAAATTTAACAATTTCTTAGTTCAGGCTAATAAGATGCATAAGTCGATGCAATCATGTTCTTAGTTGAACTTATTAGGGTCAAATAGTTGATACAGTAATTCTTCATGTTAACATTGATTTACATCTTAGTTGAAATGATTAAACAATTCAGATTCAAATTTAACAATATCTTAGTTCAGGCTAATAAGGTGCATTAGTCGATGTAATCATGTTCTTAGTTGAACTTATTTGGGTCAAATAGTTAATACAGTAATTCTTCATGTTAATATTGACCTACATCTTAGTTAAACTGACTTGTTTGTATTAATTGGTACAGTAACTTATCATGATAATAATTATTAAGCCCTTAGTTGATCTTGCTAGGATCAATTAGTTAGCATAATTATTTTTCGTGTAAATATTGAACAAGATCTTAATTGGTTCAGTTACATAGATATAGTAATAGCAATCAGAATTACCTTATTTGATGTGTCTAAGTTCTTGTTAGGCTCGTATGGAATCAAGATGCTTGATTACGACTATCAAGATATTGATAGGGCCAACCAAATTTTTTTTAGAGTGTGCGTAGGTACCTACATAGGTACTTGAATCATGTAAATAAAAGCAACAATCATTCATAATAGGTATAAAAGTTATAGCTTACGGGCAATGTTAGCTTACATAATTCATTCTTAGAACTGCAGTAACGAATAATTAATACGTAATCAATAAGTAATTACTCGTATGCTATAACATTATGTCAAAATCTTATGTCTATAGGACCTTTCTGTACAGGAGAGAAGTAGCTGCCACTTTGACTCTTAAACTGAATCTATTCACAAATAAAGTGTTGTGATGATGACACATCATGGCGACGAAATTGAGTCCCAACATGCCCAAGGCGTAGTAACCGGCCTCCAGTCGCGTGATGGTGGACTCCGCAGACCAGTATGACAGAAGCTCAGTAAA
The DNA here is from genome assembly GCF_948474715.1 of Cydia amplana. Classification (NCBI taxonomy): domain Eukaryota; kingdom Metazoa; phylum Arthropoda; class Insecta; order Lepidoptera; family Tortricidae; genus Cydia; species Cydia amplana. Next base: position 29,064,907 of record NC_086096.1, on the reverse strand, counting down.
AATTATCGGTAGCATCATCCTGAAAATTATTTAGGCAAAAGTCAATTCAGGAAAGCATTTTCGGAAAAGGAGTTAAACAGGTGGTTCTACAGTAACGCCGTTAGTCCAGATTGTTATCCTACTCCTTTGGCGACACTAGCCTCGTACTGACCTTAATTAATTTGATAAATTTGATTATCAATACTAACACTCAACATTAGTAGGAGTACCTAAAATTTGTAAGGTGATTGATAAATAGACGTATTCCACTCTTATCGCTGAAGAGATTGATAAATGATAAGGAGAATTTAATGTAAGTGTTATAGTTGTGTAGTCGATTTGAAAACGAAAACCACTGAGTAATAATCAAATTACACGTATAATTTGCAATTTATTCAGTCAAAGCCAACTTATTATATCGACACTGGTTTCAAGCAAGTATTAGCGATGATGATATTACCTGGCTGCGGCGTTGATGGAGAGGTAGATAGCTCCAGGCATGTATTGGAGCCAGTACGCACGCCGTAATGCACTCCATAACGATGGTTTTCGGTTTTCTCTTTTAGCTTTTTCGTACTCCTGGATCCAATAACTAAAAAATAACATTGTCCATAGATATAACATCAAACAGGCACCTGTATGGAAGAATATACATATATAGGAAAAAACGCAACTCAAATTGGGTGTTTGCTAAATTAATTTTTCTACTCGTCGACTGCAATGCTTGAATTAAGACTTCGTATACCAAAGTGAAATCGCATACTTTTTTCACTATGGGACCCCAACTCAACTATAATATTCATTTCGATACTGTTTAGGCAACTATAATGAAATTGACCAATCGAAAGCGCGGAGCAAGTACCAGGGCCTCATGAGTCTCGAGCCTCACGGCCGGGGGCGCGGGGCGCGGCGGCCGGGACGCGTACGAGTATGAAGGTATCGCGGCTGCTCGCGCATCTTAGCTGTATACTTTTGGCTTTTTTACCTACATATATGATTCTTCTACTAGTTTTAAGTATTTTTTTTGTTGACTCGTAGAAAAAGTATTGTATACAATAGTGATATAATATAATCAAGCTTTTCAATCTCGTACCTTCCTTAGGCAACTCAGCAAGCTTCGTTGCCTAAACACGGCACTCGACTGAAAAGCTCTCCATTATATCACGATTGTATAAAATACTATTATAAAAAAAGTAGTTAAGTTACCTAGTTAGGTACCTGTGGTGACGTTTACGGCACAAGTGCCAATGACTTTTCGGGTTGTTAAGCCTATTACTATTTTCTTTATTTTATTTTATTAATCACATTATTTTCAGAGATCAATATTTATTGCGCACTTTATTTTGGTTTTGTATGAAGGTTAATAAAGTATTAAGTCCTTCCGCAGTCCTTCAAACACTTATGATTCTATTCTCATGATAAGATATAAATAGTTGTCAATTTCGAGTAAATGTCTTCATATTAATTGTGTCGCCCGTGAATATACAATACAGTTTATCACAGGAGTACATTTACTTAAAAACATAAAATTTAAATTCACTAAGCAACATAAAATGGCACCATTTCCTGCACGCGTTAGATGACGACCACTGCATATGCAAAAAAAGTGGCTGTGACATACGGACGGACAGACGGACGGACAGACAGACAGACAGACAGACATGACGAATCTATAAGGGTTCCGTTTTTTGCCATTTGGCTACGGAACCCTAAAAAGGGCTTTGTATAAATTGTACAAATATTGCCAAGAGAAAAATTTAAAACAGCCATAAACATATGTACACAGCTGCGTTCGTGGCCCACTAAGGCCACTAATGGCCTAGCCGGAAGATCAGCGCTGACTTTTGGGTTAGCATTATGCTGAGGCTGAGGCCATTTCGTGGTAAACAATTTATTAATATTGTTTCAAATTACTTTGTTGTTTTATATATAAATATAAAACAATATATAAAAAATATTTATTTTCAGACAATTACAATCCACCGTTGTTAGTATGAACTTATAGGCTATGTTACGTTATAGTACAGTCAGCAGCAGAAGTTGCTAAGCGGGCGAGGTGTTCAAAATGATCTTGACGCGACTTTATTGTTAAGAGAACAAGATCGTGTCAATGTCATTTTGAACACCTCGCCCTCTTAGCAACTTCTGCTGCTGACTGTACACTAAAATTACATAACTAGTGTCATTCTATGGAACTTGCTAACAGTTCTTTCAACAGAAACTAGTATTTCACGCCGCGCAGAGGAGTTAGCCAAGATTCGCCGAGCAGGGGAGCTGGCTATGTGATAATTGTGTATAAAAAACGTCAATGTGTGGAAATAATCACGTGACTTTTCTTTCGCATCTGTCATCTCGATACATTTTTACTCTTCGACTACCGTTTGTCGATTAACGATTTGTATTTCATTACTTTTTAAGGTAACAACTAACAACGAAAGCGGTAAAATAGAGGAAAAATGAACAACATAACTAAAGCTGCTGCAAGCTTGTCGCATAACAATAATATTAAGTAGAACCATATGTCGGTACTGTAAAAAGTTTATTTGCCTAGCTATAAATTATGTAATGTCCCTGCAGTCACGAGAGACGTGTGTGATATAAAATATACAATTCGCAAAAGAACTCATTAGTCATTACCTTTCTAGTATTTGGCCCTGTCGAATTGAATCATATTGTTTTCCAGGTATAATAAGATCTTCTTCTTCGACATCCCTTCTATTTCCTTTCACGAGTACCGGACAAACCCAGCATATAAAAAATCGCGATATTATGTTAGGATCACTTCTTTTCTTGTCTGCTCCATCTTTAGGGACTTTACTCAAGTTGTCCATGTCTATACAGGTACATTAATAATTATTTTATAATTTAATTACACTTCAACACTGTATTTGTTTACTTTTATTTTATTAGTATAATTTATTTTAAACAAGACATTCTTATTAAAAAGCTGATTCGAGTCTACTAATCTATTAAACGATATGAACCATATATCGTTTATTAATTAGATTACTTATCGCCGTGAGGCAATGGTTATCGGTCGTTGGATAGTACTTGTACTACTACCACGCCCGCTGGCAACTTGACTGCCGATTTACATTCGCGGCTCGTGGCTCGGCTCGTGGCTCGCACGAGAATGTAAATCGGCTATGAGAGATCCTGACTTCAAACGTCTTGGCCATAAAAAATATATTTAATTAAGTTTTTTTTTTACCTGCAAAAAGGGGTCAACCTCTGAAAAACTCATATATCCAACTTCATTATAGGTTATCGTTAAAATGAAACACCCCAAAGCTCGGCACCAGGTTAGCGCCGCGCCGCATCCGCCGGAACTCGTCGATTCGGCGTAAGCACGACGGCAGCGACTCTTCTCCTCGCCTCGCTGATGTAGGCACGGCTGTAGTTGGGTGGCATCGCGCTTACAGCTGGGTGACAGCGTCTGTACAGCCTTGTGGGGTGCTGAGTGAGTTGCCATACGTCCGTTCGGGTGTGACAGTCATAGAACATGTCATTACAGGGTTTTTTTAAGGAATATATAGTGACTTACACTGTATGAGCGATGAAGTTTAATTTTTACACCCTACCCCCCTACAAAGTAAGATCTTTGGACAACAACAAAACGACTATATTAGACACAAAAGTGTTCTTAAATTAGTCACATTACGTATTTTTTGCCCTGTTCCCCTTGCGAGTTCCGATGGGTTTTTTTTTTGGGGGAACACGTGGATACCCATATTACCCAATTAATCAAATGGGTTAGACCAGGATAGGACTGTGTCGTATGAATGATTATTAGACCGCACTTTTACTTCTGATCTTGCAGTGGTGCTCCTAGGCTCCTAGAAACCTGATATTGCCGGGCTGAAAAGTGGTGCCGTTACCCTCACAAGCCCATTGAATTTCCCCCTTACAATTCTCATACATTCCCCATCGAAAAAATCGCACTTTTATATCAGATCGGACCTTAATAATATTAGTGTCATTTTAAAGCGCCTTTAATTATCTTTACAATGACATATATTTAATTTACAAAAAATATTATATACTTATTTGAGAATTAGACTTTTAAAACAAATTGCAAATACAAGTTTGAAGGGCCTCCGTTATGCATGTTTGCAAAAGCACAGTCGACCTTTAGAAATGTGCACCATAGGAACATTTTTCAGCATTTTGAAATGTACATAGTTTAGCATTTCCTTAACCCACTGAAAAACCTGATAAATATCAAAACGGCTGAATTCACCTGTCATACATATATTATCTACAGCTTCCTACACTATCCATCTCTTATCAGAAGAGCACCATTTCACAGTAGTTTCCATTATTGACCATAGTTTTCTGGCTTGGATGTATTAAATACACATTGTTCTAACATTTCGTAAGTTGATACGTATTGTATGACCAATTTTAAACCATTTACCATAATGGAAACCAACGCCTTAGAAATGAGCTTAACGCGCGACCCTTTAAACAATTGAAGGGATGTCTACAAAAACAACATAACTGACTACACTGGTTGATACCTGAAACGATTATAGTACGGCTCTTCTGAGGTGAACTTTTCGCTTCGAACCTTAATCTTTCAAACAAAGGCCATTGTGTCTATTATCGCAAAACCACTTGCTCCCGACTTAGCACGTGCCAGTACAACATTCATATTGAAAAACAACCGGTATCGTCATAGTATTAAGGTTCAAATTTAATGTCACTGATATTCTAGATATTACGTTTAGGTAGTGTAGGACGATAAACCGCCCCGAAGCGATACGGCGCTCATATTATTTTGATACTTAGTGTGGTGTTACAAATGAAACGCGGTTATTTATTATATTGTTTTATTTAAATGATTAGCTTGCGGTGGTAAATGTAATAATTTACAAAGGTGCAGCTGCAAGCATTGTTATTTTTTCTTATCTTTAAAATAACGATAATGTGAAATTAGCACCATAGTAACAATAAAAACACTGATAAGGCAAACGTGGAGCTTTGAAGCGTACAGCTTTTCTAACAAAACGTCACGTGTCAACGGTCAAAAGAAAGGTCGGTTATAATATAAGAAAGAAATTGATTATATCTGATTTTTTATGACACGATTTTATCTAGTAGTACGTATAACTGTTTATATACCTACACGGAAATATTTTGATTATACCTATGTTAAACTTATTAATCTTAAATTTACATTGTTACCTTAGATTTTGTTATATAACAAATATACAACGCTTTATCATAAATAACCGTGTTTCATTTTTAACACCACACTAAGTATCAAAATAATATGAGTGCCGTATCGCTTCGGGGCGGTCTATCGTCCTACACTACCAAAACGTTATGAATATCAGTGACATTAAATTTGAACCTTAATACTATGACGATACCGGTTGTTTTTCAATATGAATGTTGTACTGGCACGTGCCAAGTCGGGAGCAAACGGTTTTGCGATAATAGAGACAATGGCCTTTGTTTGAAAGATTACGGTTTGAAGCGAAAAGTTCACCTCAGAAGAGCCGTACTATAACAATGTTCTTAAAAAAGTGTCAACCGCTCTAAGCAGTTATGTTGTTTTTGTAAACATCCCTTCAATTGCTTTCATATTTTTTCAAATGACTTAAAAGGAAAAAGTTTTTGTAAACACAAAATATGTTAGTGTAAATGTAATTAAATGTACTTTCAATTAATACTAATTTTATTAATTAGGTAGGTCAATTACGCTAAGAGCTAGACTCAAAAAGTCCGATTTGTGAAAAAGGTGAGATTTTATCGATAGCGAATATATGAGAATTGTAAAGGGGAAATTCAAAGAGCTGGTAACGGCACCACTTTTCAGCCCGGCAACATCAGTGGCCTATTTTATAAAGCTACAAGTTACAATTTACAAGCGGAAGTCTCGTTCTAACACATAGGGTATAATGTATAATAGGCCTCAGGTTTCTAGGAGCCTAGGAGCACCACTACAAGGATCAGAAGTCAAAGTGCGGTCTAATAATCACTACATAGTATAAAACAAAGTCGCTTTCCCTGTCTGTCTGTCTGTCTGTATGCTTAGATCTTTAAAAGTACGCAACGGATTATGATGCGGTTTTTTTTAATAGATAGAGTGATTCAAGAGGAAGGTTTATGTATAATTTGCAGTGATCGGAATTGGTAGTGCCATTTCACGGGACTTCGGTGCGTAAGCTTAGTATGGATATACCTTTTCACCCCGAGTTTTCATATTACCTACTTCAATAGGGATGATGACACATGTTGAATTTTATAACAAAATCTTATAACAAATTAGCAATTTATAATAATGTGGATATTAAAATAAAATACGGAAATGTTACAAAAATACAGGACCTGAGTTTCAAAATTTAAGTTTTTTTTAACTCCCAAAAACGATATAAGTAAGGGCACCATTCGATTCCTTACATTTTATCCAAAAAAATATTGTACAGCAACTATATACATAAACGCAATATTTCACGGACAAAAACGCAATTTTCTTGTTTTGTCCATACTTCAAGATGGGATCTCAATGACCTTGACGTCACGTTCACTTATCCTTTTGTGAGGGGCGTTTCGCGAGTGAAGTGCGACTGTCGGACTTTGACTATAATTTCTGACTTTTGTGTTGCTTTAATGCAATGGGTCCCATATAGACAAATGATCCTAAAAACAAAGCCGATCGATTGATACCATAAATGAACATTAGTCCTGTAGCCTGTAGACATACCAAGAAATATTTTCGTGAAAAAATAAGAGTCTTGGAATCCCGAGTCTTATCCATGTTAAGTACAATGTTTGAGGCCATTGACCCCAAATGGCACTACCTATTCCGATCATTGATAATTTGTTAACCTGTGCGAAGCCGGGGCGGGTTGCTAGTTATGCATACGACACAGTTCTAGAGATCCTGGTCTAAGCGGAACTACCCCTGGGTTAAAGCAAAGAGTTATTAAATGTACTTACTTATAAGCGCCACTTGCACCATCTCACTAACCCGGGGTTAACCGGGTAAACCGCTAACCCAGTGTCAAATTGTAATGGTACCCATGGTAACTCCAGGTTTAACCGGTTAACCCTGGGTTGGTGAATGGTGCAAGTGGCCCTTACAGTTGTAAAGTCAAAGAAAAAATTGAGACTGAGTTTGACAGCCGAACTCAATGCCGCTATAGTTTTTTAACCTATTGGACGCCAATGACCGATATATCCGCACAGTAGGTTCAACGCCAAAGACCGATTAATCGGTCATAGACCACAGAGCAACATCGACCTACGTGCATATACATAAAGTTCAACTTCAGTTTGACACTTCAATGATGTGGCGTCTGAGACTCAGAGTGACAGCTTTTGTGTTTGACACGGCGTGGAAAAGGTTAATTTGTTGTAAGTGAATGTTTAAGGCCCCTCTCACTCTCACGGAGCGTAAGCGTGAGCGATCTATGGATGTGTGTTTTCGGGACAGCTTTTATCGCTGACTGTACTTTTCTTTCCACATGCAACTAATACTCATCGAGACAATTAAAAAAACCCACAATTCTGGAAACCTCTGGTATCTCCATCATCAGATCAGCTCGACGGTACCATAACATTGCATTGGCACCCGACTTACATAAGTATGCATCAGCTTCATTGGAAGTTGGGAAGTGGGTCAAATTATTTACACTTGCAAGATTTGACCAGTACAAACATATTATGACACTCGTAGGTACATTGCAAGTTAATAAAAAGCTTGTAAAAAAGTAATCTATGATCGAGTTCCCTCAAAAATAAAATAGCGCATTTTTCCATGTCTGTATATTATAATTTTACTTGTTACCAAATATACAACATGTCTTTATTTAATAACAGATTTTAAGAATGAATTGGACAAACTGATTTTAACGAATCACATGTACACTCAGCTTTAGCCAGCCTACTGCCAATATTTTCCACAAGCATTTTGACGTGACATATAGGAACCATTGCGCAATCACAATCTGTCGACAAGGACGCTGACCTTTGCGATTCGTGGTCAGTTATTAGTGCTGTATCACTATTGCTAAAAGACATTGGAACATGTTTGAATAACTCATGTGCATTTGGTTTGAGAATGTCATGGTGTTTTGATTTAGGAGGCACAAATTTAAATTGAAGCGAGGATTCATCTGTTAAAGTGTTAGCAGAATCATGAATTATATTGAACCTTTGATTAGATTGTTTTAAGCAAATATGATTTTCTTCGCTGGCGTTTACCTCAGAATCGCATACTCTTGTTTTGCTTTTATGCACCAATTCAGCTTTGTAATCTACGTGTACGATTTGTTTATCTCGACCAAAATAAATATTTCCCTCGACATTGGATTCGCGTCGATTTAGATCATTTATTTGATTTTTTATCGTTAAGTGAACATCCTCTGAATGATCTTCTATGGAATTTACATTATTCGGTATTTTATTCGGTACGCTCTTAAGTATGTAAGAAACACTTTCGACTACACTTTGTTTTTGTGTAAATGTTTTAAATATATAATTTGTTCTTAACCACTCAGTGTTCGATGTAACTGTTGACTTTGTGCAAACACAGCCTAAGTCACGATCGCAGCAACAATTTATTGTGCAACCAATATTTGCTAAAAATTGTTCGTCAAATTTGTCGTCTTCGTTTACGACGTGGATCTTTTTTTTTTCATCCAGCAATTGGTCGTCGATTAAGTTATTTTTCATGGAACCATTTTCATTAATATTGTTACCTGGTGACATTACTACAGGCAATACTGTGATGTCTCTTTTTTGAAAAGATGTAGTGTCTTTAGTAAGTCCATTGTTTTGCATATCAGGATGGAGATTTGACTTTTTCTCAGCTTTCTGGGTGGATGTATCGTCGTATTGTTGGTTGGTGATTGGTTTAACATCATAACTTTCACTATTAACGTAATTATCTATAACAACCTTCTTTTTCATTACGTCTAATGTTTGTACTTCACAGTACTTACTATACATTTTTATAGCATCGCATGACTTGGTTTCAACTGAATGATGAAGCAAAACTTGTGCTGATTTATTGTGCGGTAACGAAATACCGTTGGTGTAACTAACAAATTTGGATTCAACCACTTGAGTTATTGGCATGTTATTTTTTTCAATGGCATTCGTTATTATCGAATTATTGTGATTCTTTAAATCACTAATACTACATTGAGGTTCATGCTTTATATACGATTCCCGTTTACTGCTGGTGTCTAATGTCGTATCATTGCAATTGCTGCACATATTTTTAAGTCGTTGTAGATCATTTTCAATTAAGCAACTTATTTGACTTAAAATACGCGTCACCAAATTTTCATCTTGCCCATATTCGACCGAACTACAGATACATTCTATATGTTCTATTTTAGTTTTCAAATATTCATGTAATAAACTATATGCTCTGTTCCAGCTTCCATTGCAGGATTGGTTATTTCTACTACACTTACAGGTAACTTTATTTGCACTTTCCAGAATAAGTTTTTTAACCTTGACTATTGTATCATTCAAAATACATTTTTCGTCCGCATTTGGTATGCAAGTGGATTTACAGGCTAAACTCCTAAATTCATCTAATTTACTTTTTAAATGTTCTTCCAACAATTGAAAAGCATTTACTTCCAAATCACTTGTATTGTCTACCTTAGTTATCGGACAACATACGCAAGGTTCATCAGGACTTAAGACGTCATTGCTATTATTTTGAACTTCTACAGACTTTTCTTCATTCAAATTCCCAACCTTGGTCCGCGGATAGACACATTCATTGTGAACATGTAACACATTCAGTGCTTTAATTCGATTAATTGCATATCTTGTTTTACGTATATCTCTATTATTATTCTTGACTAACTTATCGTCAAATTTGTCATAACAGTTTCCTCGCTTATCCGCAAACAAATTGCCTCGATGATGTTTTTTATAACTTTTTTGGTTCTTATATTTTTTTGTGTCCGGTTTCAATAATAGATTTGCTTTTGCGTTTTGAAGTGCAACGCCTAAAAACTGGATGTAATTTTGGCAGCGAGTGTTTGAATTTTCGGCAGGATGATTTATGACATCATCAATTTCTTTGATGACTTGTTGATTGTTTAATGTACTTAAATTATGACTGTTTCTTTGTTCAATATCCAAAATATGGTTATTGTTTTTGACCAAAGAACGTTTGCGCATTGCATTTGCAAGTGTAGCTCCCAAACATTTAATACATTTTTCACCATCTTGACACCGTACTGCAGAACATTCAGCAATATTTGTTACAGGTAACTTTAGTTTCGCATTATTATTTTTGTTGATAGACATATCGATTCCTTTGTAATTATCGAGTTTTTTTTTGCTTAATATAGGAAAGGAGTTTTCATTAGTTTTTTTTTGTATATCTGCTTTAACAGGTATGGGTAATGGAAAATTTGTGTCTGATTTGATAATTTTTACATTATCATCGCAATGGTACAAAGCATCGTTTAACTTTACAGCAGACAATAATTTTGACGGCTTAAGCTTCATCTGGCTAGATACAATGGCTTTAGGACAATCATCTTCTTCATCGAGAGTTTTCTCACTGTCTTTTAGTGATTTAACATTCTTGTCGTGTTGTTGTGTTTCTGCGCATTTTTCTAAAGTGGTTTTACTGTTTTTACGTTCAGTTTGGTCTGTTTTGTTATGTATTTCTTGTATAATATTTACAATACTTGAATGAGTAATTTTAAACAAAGAATTTGTGTTAATGATTTCTTGGATATTACAATCTCGTGATTCGAGTAAATTATCTTTCCATTTTGTTAAAACTCTAACAAGTCTGTCGATAGACGTGTTTGATGGTGTTTTGTGTAAGCAAGCGCATGTTTTCGTACACAAAGAGGAACTAGACTTGCCACTCCCCTGAAAACTATTCTCCCTAAAATCTAATATGGGTTTCTGCTGTCTTAAATTTGAAACACTATAACTGTGGCACAATTCCGATTTCATATTAAAGTTCTTATCGGGTTTATTAGAAGTAGATTTTTTTTTATTGTCGCATAAGCACATGTTTACTGCATATTGTTGGGACTCTCTAAACAATTTGTTGGGACGGTTTTCGCCTGCTTTAAATGGATTAGCTTTGTTCGTACATGATTTAAGTTTTCTGGCAGTCATGTTTAGGGCTCTTCGAGTTGTAGCAGGTTTGCAAGCATTGCCTTTATTTGTCGATATCAACTCAGGCCTTCTATTATTAACATATTTTCTTCCTGTATTGTCTGTTGGATACAAATATTTTGGCAGAGTTGTCACAGTCCCATTCGCATCCTGAAAAAACACTATTGCAGAAGTCAAAAAATTAACAAATAGTGTAGGTACCTACAGTATGATGCGGTCAAGTTATGTTCCGTGTCAATGTATGAGGAAGACATACTAATTATTACCATTATAAACCAAATGTAGTAGTCCCCCACCCTGACGCAACCTCACATAGCAACAACGCACATACTCTGGAGGGCGCTACACGTTTGCCGCACACCCATTTTACATCAGATTTTTCCTACATTCCGTTGACGCATGCGTTTAACGCTGCGTTTATCGCAAAACAACCGCGCGCTTTAGTTTGACATTTTAATTTAATGCAGATTAAGAATGTTTTATATGAGCGCGTGGAAAAATATATATAATTTGGCATCGGTAGTATTTATTTAGATAAATAGTTTTTTAGTATCGGTAATTTAGATATTAAATGGCACATTTTTTTGTTCGTAAAGGTTCATATTTATAATTTCACTCGATAAGACCAAGACACACAATGAGACCACAGGAACAATGCCGTCATCGAGACTTCGGACGTAATTTTGTAACTTAATTGTCCGCGGTTATGTCCCCTTTTATATTTAATAATGTTTAAAAATCGCGAAAGAAGTTTAAATCAGTGTATAACTAAAAATTTGCATCAGTTCTCTTAGAGGAAGCAACTTTACTCATTGTTTTCAAAACAAGCAGAGAGCATTTCCAAGTAGGTGTAATGAGAATTTTTTTATAAATGTGTAGTGTCAGTGTCTCACAAATATATAATAAAATAATCACCACTTACTTTTTTCGAAGACCTATTTTGCGTAATTTGAGATATAGGATTATTTTTACGCTGAATTTGGTTAGAAGGAATCACTCCATTCTTCATCTTGTTCATATGACAATTTGCATAAGATTGAACCAGGCAACGGTATTGGGCTATGGACCAAAAATAATATATCATGAATCAAGATACTATTAGTCCATTTTATTTATTAGTTTAAAGTATACCGAACGCGGAAATAGTTATCAAATTTAAGATCGCTACGATAAAGTACCTAATTTTAAGATTTTTAAAAAGTGGATCATTAACCTGATGAGTGTGCTGTGTCGTTGAGGTCACACTCGCATGGAGGACGGCTATCTTGTAGTTCTTGTTGGGCTTGCTTGGCCAACTCTTTCGCTCTCTCTTGGAACATCTTTTCGGCTAGCTGATTAGCCAGTTTCTGCGTCTTCGTCTCGCGCTCATGTTCTTGCCACCGTAAGCTGTGTCTGGAGTCTCGTGAAACTTGCGGTTTCATATCAACGCAACATTCACCCACCCACTGCAATTCAATGCCATCATGTTAGGATTTATAATGAGGTTATGGAACTAGGTTATGACACCGGAGTTGGTAAAAAATACTCGTGATATACGAACTAAATTACTAATGGGTGCTGAATACCTGTGCGTGGCTCCTTTCAATGACTGTTGCAATAGCGATGTCAAGTTCACCGAGCAAAAGTCGGGAAAAATAAGCACGAACGTTTTGCTTGGCATGAGTAGTTTGGTCCCAATTATGCTTGTCTTCGAGACACTTCAAGAGGTGACAAGGCATCTGTGAGCCGATGGTGTCCATTTCCGATTTTAGGCCGTTAAACAAATCCTTAAGGAGTGACGAGAGAAGCCGGCTTCGTATTGACGTACACGAACACGATCCCTAAGAGAATGCAATTATACCACCTAATAATGTTACATTTAAAAAAAAACGTAGAAATTGGTTGTTTAAAATATAGTACTGCCCCACATAAAAGCAAATCCTACAAATACCTACACCAACCGCTAAATAAAGGTAGGTACTCAAAAATCGAAATCGATGTCTTATATTTTAAGCAACTATTTCACTTAAACGCAATATTTTACGAATAAAATCTACATTTTCTTGTTTTTTCTTAAATTGATTACAAAATGTCAGATTGTTACATCATCGTCAAAAGGGATACAGGCCATGAGGGGTAATATTAGACAAAGGGAATACTAAACAAGAAAAGTTTGCAAACAACAGTAGAAAATACTTAGAAATAAAGGAAAAGTGGAAATAATGGTTTCAAAGAAACATATAATATATGTTAATATGTTAATATAACGCTGCGTTTCCACCAAAGCTGTGCGATGTAGCTGAGCGGTGCGAGGATGTGTAGCGCGCGCAAAACATTTCTGGCAACATATCCCTCGCAATACATTCCTCGCTCCATTGACATATATATCTCAGGACGGGCCCTACGTGCACTAAAAATGGTACTAGTTCAGCGGTGTCACTCACGAATCGAACCAATCGTGTAGATGTAGTCAGAGGCAACTGGTAGCTATGTATTATGGGTGTTCACTCACAATAAAAAACAAAAAACCGGCCAAGTGCGAGTCGGACTCGCGCACGGAGGGTTCCGCACCATCAACAAAAAATAGAGCAAAACAAGCAAAACAAAAAAAGCAAAAAAACGGTCACCCATCCAAGTACTGACCCCGCCCGACGTTGCTTAACTTCGGTCAAAAATCACGTTTGTTGTATAGGAGCCCCACTTAAATCTTTATTTTATTCTGTTTTTAGTATTTGTTGTTATAGCGGCAACAGAAATACATCATCTGTGAAAATTTCAACTGTCTAGCTATCACGGTTCGTGAGATACAGCCTGGTGACAGACGGACGGACGGACGGATGGACGGACGGACGGACGGACGGACGGACAGCGGAGTCTTAGTAATAGGGTCCCGTTTTTACCCTTTGGGTACGGAACCCTAAAAACTAAACCTACACATTCAATTAACCGTCGCAAAGTACCTAGATGTCGGTCGGTCATTAAACTCTTTCATAGGTTTTCGGTACTGCAGTTCATTTTACAAATGGATATAATGTTTTTATTTAAATTTTATGGAAAGATGTGCTAAATTGTTAACACACCTGTTTCGGTCCTAACAAACTCACCGCACAGCCGTCGCCCGCGCCCGCGCCAAACACAAAACATATAGGTAACACGAAAAACAAAATAAGCTAGTTACTTTTATCACATTCACACAACACAACCACGGTGTTTTTGCTTATTGATCTGATTTAAAAAATATATAAGTTTTTGTTTTTGACTAACATTGCTACGAAAGTTCAAGGTCGTCCATAATTTAACTCGAGTCGATTTTGTAAACTTTTTCACATTCTCACGTTAAATTCATTCATTTTTAAACACCTCACAACAAACAAATTATGTGCTTTAACTGTTTAAACTCTTGTTTCATTATTTAGAATGAAAAAAAAAGCCAAAATTGCATTCCCGCACATACTTTAAAATTGACTAAGGTCTGTTTAGAAACGAGTGACAACAATATCAAGTTATCAACATGGCGCGCGGGATGCGCGCGCAGATCAACCGGGCTCGGAGCGCCGCACCGATTTTGCCTCTTCCCTCATAGAAAATATTCTGTTTCACGCGCGGAGCTGTGTCGAAACTTCTCTTTCGCTCTTATTGAATTTCCTATTGATCGAATGTACTAAATATTTTTCCATAGGAGCGCAATCCAAAGCGCTCCGCTTCGCGCGTTACCTTTGATTTCTATGAAATTATAGGAGTACGCCGTGTAGGTAGTGGTGAGCTGTCTATAAACTTATAATGAATAAAGGTTATTATTTAATTGGTATTGAGTTCTTTATGATCGATCTTAAATAGTAATATATTAAATAAGTACCATAATTTCATTTTGATTATTTATGGGAGTACACCGCACAAGCGCTCCTTAAGGCGGGCCGCGCCTGGATGTAGTCTAACGCAACTAGTTGCGACCAATCACGCGGCTGCGCGCGCGTGATGCGAACTCATCAACCAATCGCGTTGTAGCGATATCACACCGCTGTACTGGCCCCAATCATGCTTCATTCTTAAGGGGCCCACTGATTAACAGTCCGCCGGACGATATCGGCCTGTCATTTAGAACATAAAGTTGACAGTTCCGAACAACTGACAGGCCGATATCGTCCGGCGGACTGTTAATCAGTGGGAACCTTTATTGCCCGTAAGGCAGAGATATATATGTCAATGCCTCGCTCACATCATTCTCTTGTTTTATATGTACAAAAACTTCTATCCGCTGAGCTATTTCCACCAGAGCTGCACTGAGCTCATAGGTAAATCAAGTGTTTCTATTGGTTCATGTACAAACACATCACACAGCTTTGGTGGAAACGCAGCCTTAGGTGTATAGGGTACGCGCCCTATTACCTACACAGGCAGATCCGACAACTGATGATTACCTGAATCGTATCACTCGGGGAGCACCTGCACAACGCGGCCAGCGACGGCGTCCTCTTCACCTCCACCGCTTGGTCCACGGGCTCTTTGCATCGGCATTCCATAATCTTATCTTTTAACTCTGCAAGCTTATCTCTCTTACACTTCAAGTCTTTCACTAATGCTCCCATACGATCTTCACACTTTGTCTGGCAAGATTCTAAGTCTTCTATCATTTCATTTTTTTCTTGCATATAATCTTCGATCTAAAAACAAAAGGTTAGGATAGGATTTAGGTATTGTTTAATTAAAAGCGAGATATTAGAAACTCATTTTTCTTATTTTCATAATTTCACATTTTCGCAATTATATCGTATAGTTTAATAAAATTGTACTAGCAAATTTAAAAGATCAAAGTACCTACATATATTACCAACGAACACATTTTTCCAAGTTAATAAAAATTGTTGAGTCATAATTTATCATCATTATTGTTTAAAATAATTTTTGTTTGTGCTACTTGTGATGACACGGATAATTTTATCAAAAGATTAGTAATACCTACTCATATCATATCTTTAATTATATTTGTAATATATCCGTAACTAAATATTTGATGAACATGAACAACTGTGAACATAAGAACAAACCTTTAGAAATATGGTGAAATTGTGACTCAAAAAGTAAATTACAGCGGACGCACTCCGCTCCAGCCGGCCTAGGTGACAATCGCTATAGCTTCGACCATGAATCGTTTTGTGTCAGTTGCGTGACAGTTGCGTTTCGATCGCTACGGAGCGTAAGCGATTGGCAGGTTGGCTACGCGGCCTGGTATAGGTAGGTACACGAGGGATACGTACTCGTTTGTTCAACAGCGCCGTGCGAGCGTCCTCCTCCAGCAGGTCCTGTGACGCCTGCGCCACCTGCTTGCGCAGCGCCTCGAGCTCTGCGCGCTGCGCACACTCCGCCTCGTGCGTGAGCACCTTAGCCATCTCCGCCGCGTCCTCCAGCGCACGCTGCTTACTACGCTCATGCTCCTCTTTCCACTGTCATACAATTTTTGATATAAAGTAATAGAAACCAAATATACGAGGAACAAGAAATAAGTCCTAATCTGTTACTTTCTGATTTTGGAATACCGACAATAATATTTTCAGAGACAAGAACTGTACTCGTTTAATTTACTTTTTGAATAATATAAAATTCAATGATGGATAGAACACATCTATTCAAAAAATCCAAAATAAAATTGATTTATCCACTTGACGATGTATTACATTTTCTACTTTTATCTGCCAAGTCGAGCAAAACAAAGAGGCACGGCCGTACCATCCTTTTCTCGAAGCGATTCAGGCCATTTTCGACGTCCTGTAATTTTGTGCTGGTTGAAGCTAGAACCCTGATTTTTCAGTGACATATAGGGCTTAAGATATATTCTCAAAAACATTCCATTTGAACTTGTAGTTTAAGAATTATTGTATGTCAAAGTTCCTTAATTTCGACACTGATTCATTCACTCACTCACTAAACATAAGTCGTTTTCAGCTTATCAAGCTATATAAAACCTAAAAATATTGCCATATCAGTCACGTTTTAAAGATCTAAGAACTGCATAAGTAAGTTTGTAATCCCATATAAATATATGCTATTACAAAGTTACTGTTGCAGTTCCTACAAATAGTAGGTAAAGGTGTACCTTTACCTATCAAAAACATTACATGTAAAAAGGTTGAAGTCTCGCAAAGCTTCTACTACAAAAAAGTTTTGAGATGTAATATGAAACCAAGTCGGTTATTTTAATCAGTGCCAGGAGGTGTTAAAACCATATCAATAAGATATATTTAATTTGTAATACATATAATGACTTGGCAATCGCACATAATGCTTTACTCGTACCGTACTCGTAAATATATATGTGTAATGCTCAGACTGCTATAAGCGCTAGCGTTATGTTCAATTAGAATTATTTTTAATAGTTGACGATGATCCTTATGTCATTATGCAGCCGTGCGATGGCCAAGTCATTATACGTATTATAAATTAAATATATCTTATTGATACGATTTTAACACCTCCTGGCACTGATTAAAATAACCGACTTGGTTTCACATTACATCTCAAAACTTTTTTGTAGTAGAAGCTTTGCGAGACTTGCACCTTTTTACATGTAATGTTTTTGATGGGATTTATTTATTACATTATCGACTAAGTAACTTCAACCCAATAGCATGTAATGGAAAATTAACTCAAAGTGAATAACAGTACCTACCGCTAAGTTTCTGTCGAGCTGTGAGCATTTGCACTGCTGCTCCGTGAGCTGTGCATTGACGCGCGCGGCGTTTTCGGCTAGCCGGACCCGTGCGCATGCTCGCGCGCACATCTCCTGCACACAACACTTATAAAATTATGCCTTGCAAATTTATAAGTCAGGCATTAGTGACTCTTACAGAGTGAGTTAAACTACAGGGAAAGTAAAGTCAGCAAAACCATTTGCTTAAAAGCACCTCGGCATACATATTTGCATCATGAACTGTAGAGGCAGCATAGGAGCAGCCTGTTTTTAGCGCGAAGTATACCTATGGCAAGTTGAAGTTTTCAATGTAGGTAGGCTACTGGATGGCAAACCCTATAACGCGCTCGGTCCCTATTTACAGAATCTGCAAACATCACCAATATTTTAACCTTTTCCCCGCCATTGACTTGATATAAAGTCAGTACATTTCGTGCCCCACACGCCACGACTTGAAATGTTATACGGGTTATTTACGTGCAACGTGCAATATTTGACATGGAGTTGATGACACTTTAATTTATTACTTCATTAACGTGGCGGCGAAAAGCTTAGGAAAACAGTATGGAACGAATCGATTAGGTATAGCTGGTCAACCAAATCTTGTCAGTAAAAAAAGGCGCGAAATTCAAATTTTCTATGGGACAATATTCCGTTCGCGCCTACATTTTTCAAATTTGCCGCCTTTTTCTACTGTCAAGATCTGGTTGACCAAGTATATCTATCTATCTATTTATATATATCTTATACCTTTAAACGAGCAATTATTATAATACCTTTAAACGAGCAATTTTTGTTTATTTATTTATATATATAGTTCGGGGATCTCGGAAACGGCTCTAACGATTTCGATGAAATTTGCTATTTGAGGGTTTTCGGGGCCGAAAAATCGATCTAACTAGGTCTTATCTCTGAAGAAAAGCGCATTTGAGTTTTTATGTTTACCGAGCAAAGCTCGGTCTCCCAGATATTAACTTTTAAAATAGAATAAAGATGAAGCAACGATTTTATCACCAAACCGTTACAAGCACCCCACCTTCTCGAGCTCCTTCAATTTTTCCTGCTCCTTCTCCGCCACTGAGCTTTTCCTCTTTAACGCGTCCACCAGCGGCATACACGCCTGCTTGTACTTGTTCCTCTCGTCCAAAACTCTTGCCATCTGGTATTTTCACAAGAATATTTAATTACGTGATTTCTTTGTGACTGTCTGAGTATAATCTACCTATACGTATTTGAACATATATGTATTATGTTATGTAATAAATGTAGATTCAAATTTTTGTGTAACGTGTAGAACTTTTAGTTTTCTGTAAGAAGATGCGACACGTACCTACGGGAATTTGTTTTCTGTGTAACTTCGTGCCTTTTCAGTAATTATACCGTAAAATGTGTCTACTTGTCCGTGTCGATATTATAGACCTTGACTGTATACAGATATACAATAATAGTTATTTGTTTTACAAGGGGGCAAAGTTGTTGTTTAACCGCTCGTGCTAATATTGATACCCGAGGAAGCGAAAGATTCCAAAATTGAACCACGAGCGTAGCGAGTGGTTCGAAAAATAGATCGTTGCGAGGGTTTCAAAGCACGAGAGTTAAACAATTTTTTTTCCCCAAGTAAAACACAAAATTTTTCACAACACCAACCCGATGAAAATATAAACAAATATATCAAACAAAAACAAACCAAATCAAATCCAAATGAATGTTATTAAATATTTATCATTTAAAATTCAACCAGCAAACATAAGAAAACAACTCAAAATTTGCATTTGATTACTTTGCCTCACATGTGAATAAAATGCAACAACAATCAAGAGAGCCTATACCTGTTGGTGTGGTGAAAAAATATATTTTATTTTATTGAAGGCAGATTGACACAATATTACATGAGTAAATATGAACGCCTACTGGTAAGCATGATGAATTTAGTAGTTGTCACACAGTTGAAGATAAGCAAAACGCGCGTAACGATGAGACAGTTTGTTTTTTCAAGAAAATGCTCTCGCGGCAAGGCGGTAGGTCCTCACCGAGTGAACACGAGTGTAGTATCTTTTCTTTAGCTCAAGTGACTATAACACAATGAACTAACCTGTTTTTGATATTCCTCCTCCTTTTCCTTGGCGACCCGCAGCCGGCGCTGGTAGCACGCGTCGAGGTCTCGCCAGGCCATCTCGGCGCGCTCCAGCTGCTCGGAGCGCCGTGCCTCGCGGCGCGCGAACTGTCCGGCGCGCTTGCTAAGCTCCTGTGTCTCCGTCTCCATGCTCGCCAGCCGCTCCATGCACTTTTTGTCCAGGCCACATGCCTAGACATCGTATGAGTTGAACGCTCTATTAAATACCTAACGCTCAACCAGTTTACTCAGGGAGCAACATAGATAACACCTTAATTTAGTTTTTTGTAAAGCTATTCAACCATTGAAATAGTATTTTATGCATAGACTAGGAATCCTCTAGACGGAGTTTAGAGCAATTATTTCATGAAACCGATGCTGCCAAAAATACGGGGGTGCGGGGGACGAGGTGAGCGAATCCCCGTGCCGTGATTGGTCCGTTCAAAGACACGGACCAATCACGGCACGGGATTCTGACACTTTGACTCGAAGGTGGAGTAAAACTACCGTATATAGTGGCAGGGGGGGTAGCGTTACTATGCTCAGTCTAGAGGATGTCTTGTCTGTGATTTTATGCAACCGTTGTTTAAGTGAGGTCAAAAAAGGCGAGTGGCGTGAGTAACAATTTGAGGCGAAGCAACCCTTTATATAGGTCGTAGGAGTGTAGGAACCTACGATACAGTCATTATTCTACAATGCATTTGAGGGTGCCTTCACTCTTGTTTATTCGAACGAGCGATAGGGTAAGGTGGCAAATAGACGATTGAACGAACGAAGTGGTTCGCGGTGGAAGGCTCTTTAAGCTGCAAATGCGTCTTATTAGTTATTACTTTCTATCGGCGGCAATCTCGCTATTTTCACTCAAAAGTACGTTTTTGATACATGCTTTGTAAAATCTGGCTACGATTCTGTCTAATCTTAAAAAGGTAAAGTACTCACGGAATCTATTTTTTTGGCGGATTTGACACAAGAACAACTTCTATTAGACTTTTTCGGAACCCTGATGGGACTAGAGAGGCACATAAGCGTTTGAGGCTCTCTGGGCAGGTTTACCACAAGCCCGATGGAAGTGCTGAAATCCATCTTGGTAGGACTACCCCACTGACAGGGCGTGAGGCTCGAACTTTTCGACCCAGGTTCATTAAGAGGCGATATAACAGAGCGGCTAGGATTATTACTTTCGTAACTAGTACTTTTACATAGACTTTCGATATTTCGTTTTAGCTCAAGTTCTTCTTCTTTTGGAGTTTTAATAAAACTGTAAGAAAACAACTAAAAATAAACATTAATAATGCCTAGAAGAATAATAGTCCACATGAACGGGCCACGTAGCACTAAAGATTCATTTCGGCTTAAACCGTGATGCTTATTTCAAAGCGGTATGTAGTGATTAATTTCGCCTTGAATCGTATGTAATGAAATGCTACCATTAGGTACTAAAATGTAAAAGTGCATTTCAAAGTATGTTTTTGCTCGTCCTCTGACCCGCATCAATTTTGATCAGCTATTATATTTATCAGACTCGCGTGACTCTCAGCGCTCTGTCTGGTGACTTTGCCGTGAACTCATTAAAGTATCAAGATCACCGCGTGTCCTTCTTTTACGTAAAGTCGCTTTCTTATTGCCAAAATCACCTTTGTGGTTTTCAAGCTAAGGCTGAACATCATCCAGAAAGGTCAACGACAGTGAAGAAGTGAAAAGAACCAAGTGTAAATTCCACAATGAGATAGGTAGTTACTTGAATAAGCTGTCGGCTGTACGGTGGCCGAGCTGCTGCCAGGCCAGGAGGGCGCAGCAAAAGTTGCGCGCGTCTGGAGACACCAGAGCATTCGCATCGTGCGCCTCGTCCAACCGCTCTTCTGCTTCTCGCAACGCTACCTGCGCACTCAATTACATTTAGATTATTGTGTTCACAGACCACAATTTTACTGGCTCTTATACTATTTACAGCATTTTTATTAATAATCAATAATCACTTTGAATTACTAAGCCGCGCGGGAGGTGTAATCTAAAGTTACAGGGTATTTATAAAGAACTAGAGCGAGTTTTGATTTCAGGTTGTATTTTGCCACACGATTTCCAATTTATGTAATTAATTAAAAATCTGGAGAGCCAAATTAACATCATACTAAAATTTCGTGAGATTTAACTGAAACCACTTTTTCCCTATGGTTGCTGCGGGGTCCTTTTCTACAATCCGAGATTAGAACTGTCTCTGTAGATTGAACAGTTTCCGAGATAAAGGCTTTCAAAATTTAGATTTTTTTGAAATTGAGCTCGTAAGCTAAGTGAGTGCAGTGAGTATGCACTTTTGACTCAGGCCGCTTGGCACGATTGTTCCTAAGGTCAAACAAAGCTGATTTGGCCCAGTAGCTACGAGATCGTACCGTGCCTACCCCCCCAAAAAGGGAGGGGAAAGGGTCTGATCCCCAGGTCCGATCTAAACTATATTTCTTCTTGCTCTTAGCAACTAGAGCAAGTTATATATGATTTTCATATAATTTAGGGCTTCCTTATTCTATAAAGTATCACTTCTAAACAGGCATTCATACATTTTTTTGTAAAAATATGAAGCGGATTGAGTGACGATTTCCATAGAAATCTAATTATGGCCAAAGTCAAAAGTTATAATCTTAAAAAAAACACTTAACTTGGCATTTTAAAAGTATGAATATAATGTTTTCATCCCTATATTGTATGAAAATGATATATAACTTGCCCTAGTTGCTAAGAGTAGAAAGAAATATAGCAAAGATTGGATCTGGGGATCCGACCTTTCCCCTCCCCTTTTGGAGGGGTAGGTACGGTACGATCTCGTAGCTACTGGGCCAAATCAGCTTTGTTTGACCTAAGGAACAATCGTGCCAAGCGGCATAGCCTGAGTCAAAAGTGCATACTCACTGCACTCACTTAGCTTACGAGCTCAATTTCAAAAAAATCTAAATTTTGATAGCGTTTATCTCGGAAACTGTTCAATCTACAGAGACAGTTCTAATCTCGTATTGTAGCAAATTTAGTCTTCTTTAAAAACGTCTCAGGAAGGTACTATCAAAAACTAGTTCTTTAGGGTTAGAATCGCCCAAAACTAAAGAAAAACCGAAATTTTCGCGGTTTTTTCGATTTTTGAAAAAGTTGCGTTCGGCGCTCGAGGTCACAAACTTGGATTATTCATTGGGCCAACATCATAAACAAGTCTGCAAAAAATCAGAACTACCGGATTTGACGCAAAAGCAAAATGTATAAAATTACTGGATCACTTTGAATATTATGACATTTATGACTAACAAATTTTGTCCGACAGTAATGATGACCTGCAAAAATCGGAACTGAAATTTATATTGTTTAATTTAATCACTTGACAATATGAGTGATCTTATACCGTTAAACGAGCAGTTCTAGTGTATTTATTTATTTATATATATATTTATTTATTATATTTCGGGGACATCGGAAACGGCTCTAACGATTTCGATTAAATTTGCTATGTGGGGGTTTTTGGGGACGACAAATCGATCTCGCTAGGTTTTATCTTTGTAATAACGCGCCGTTTTCCGAGCAAAGCACTGTCTCCTAGATATTAAAAATTATGATGAAAAACGTTATGTAGGTACTGAAAAAAAAAACGCAAATCTAATACCTTTAAACGAGCTATTCTTGTATATTTATTTATTTAATTATATAAGTATATATTTCGGGGATCTCGGAAACGGCTCTAACGACTTCGATGAAAATTGCTATATGGGCGTTTTCGGGGGCGTAAAATCGATCTATCCAGGTCTTATCTCTGGGAAAACGCGAATTTTTGAGTTTTTATATGATTTCCGACAAAGCTCGGTCTCCCAGATATTTAAAATTTATGGGAGCCAATAGAGACCTCGACGTGGCTCTCTTAAATTCATAAAAATATTTCAGGCACTAATGGGTTAAAATCTGCGTAATCAATATGAAATCAAGCCAATACAGGCTCAATCATACGTGATTAGCCTGTGGGATTTTTATAAACCTATGAAATTTCAAGATTAAAATATCACAACTTGGTAACTAAAATATATATGTACTGTCAGCTTTAGATCACCTTTTGATTCTGCACGTTAACTTATCTGCTTTGCCTGAAAGTTGTCTGGTAGAGAATACCATAATGCATTGAGCTCGCCTTTGTACGATGTGTTTCTTCTGTGCAGGAAAGATTAAGTAAAGGCTTATTATTAACCGGACAACTAAAATATTAAACAGGAACTTTCATTGGGCATATAACAATATAATTTGGCTGTGCATTAATATTTTAGCGCCAATAAATTTATATAGGCTCAAATATAAGCATCATATTATTAAAAAAACTGGCAGCAAAATCAAGTCACCCAAACTAAAAAATGTATAGGGAACTTGAAGTGATCTTAGGTTGGCGTCTAAAATAATAAATTGGCAACTAATATTGTAAAGCGATCATAAAATTTGGTTGTCATCTAGTTGTTCACACCTATGTAATCATAATAGAGCATATCGTTTCAGCTGGTTTACTAACGAATGGGCCAAAAACGTTTCCCAAAGTATCACATCCCAAACTATGTTTCCCAAATTATCATTTCCCAAAAAAATGTTTGGCAAAACCACTTATCGCAATTTTTCAGTTAGCAATAGTCTTTTTTGCCAAGTTATTGTTTTTAGCAAATAATTACTTGGTCAAGTTTCATTTAACCAAGTATTATTTAGTCAAATGTATCATTAAGCATAACTTACATGTCTCAAAATATTACATGGCATACAATTTACATACCAATAGAGGGCCTGCAGTATTTTTATTTTTGCTTTCATTTGAAATACTTTATCCCGACCTTGGTTTTTTTATCATTTTGGTTAAGTTTTACGCAAACGGATGTGATTTGTTGAACCATAAACATGAAAATAGTACCTACCATGTGCAATAATATTTTAGAATTATATAAGAACCTAAAATAAAAATTAAGTAATTAAGATTCGATTATCAATAGGATTGGCCGGTCAAAGTATTTAGCAGATGGCGCCAGCATAGATTACTCTGTCAATCCCTAGAATTGTGTCAAATTCTTGTTTATTTATATAGAATTTTATGCCCTAGCCCTAGACCCTAGATGCCAGCCCTTTAAGCCAAACCTTATAGAACTCGACTAGAGAAAGGGGCAAGCTATGATGGTGTCATCTATGCAAACCAAATCATTGACCGTTGCCAACCCCATTCAGTGTACTGTAACTGGTAAAGCGGTATCCAGACGGGATGATCAATTCAACCGATTTGATCAAAAATGAATTTGACTAGTCTGGATAGGTCTTAAGCTTTTCTGTATCTTAGTTAGGAAGAGTGAATTAAGTAAAGTATGTCAAGCGTTTTAAGCATTTATTTACCACATGTTTTTTAAACACCTTACTTAATTCAGTCGTCCTAACTGGTATGCTACCTAAAAAAATTGGGAAGTGACAATTTGATCAAACATCTTTTTGGAATATAATATTAGCCAGTAAAAAACGTTTGCTAAATAAGTTTTTGTCCTAATAACATTTGACAAAGTAAAATCATGCCAAATGATAATTTGACCAAATAAATTATATGCGAAGTGTAACTTTGGTAAAGGTTCCTTTGGGAAATGAAACTATTGCGATAAGTTTGTTGGGAAGTGAAATTTGGCGAAAGGTATTTGGCCCAAACGAAAGTACACCGTTTCAGCTAGGTAGTATTTTAACACGGTTTTTACACAAAACACCTCAAATTAATTTACCAATATGCAATGGTCAGTATACTTATAGTCGAAATTCGTAATTATGAAACCCCTAAATGGCCATTATACCATACCATCTTTCAATTTTTAATTACTAATTTCAATAGTTACCACTGTGTCCTGCCAGAGTCAACAGATAGGTGCGACGACGAGCGAAGCGAGGAGGAGCGAGGTAGGTTGACCGTGTAATGACCAAACAAATATTTTAAAAGAACTTCATTTTTGAATTAATAGATAGCCGTTTTCTTTTTAAAATGTGCTTCATAAATGGACTCAAATATAATAAATCAGTTGCCAAAGAAATACTTGGTACCTGCCTAAAAATAATCAAAAGCTGTAACGGCATTAAAATACGACTAATATTGATATATTTTAAGTCTCCGTTTTTGTTGCCAAACTATTAATTTTAGTACCCATTTCTATTTTTTTAAACTACCCAAATTCGATTAATTAGTTGACCGGTTAAATACGTGCCTTAAGTAAATAACTAAAGGTGAAGAGAACAGGCAAGCGCCTTGAATTCCCAACGTCTCTGACGCGGTCTGCCCGGTTGCGGAAGGCTTCTACCAGGAGCAGGCGCCATTTAAGCAACTTTACTTGAAAAGAAGTCTTTGTTTAAGGTACATTTTGAGAACATTTTTATAAACTTGTAACTAATATACCTAATTATCATCTTAGGATATTATGACGAGCATCGGAATGTTGTAATATATTTTTGTCAATAGGTACACACCTATTTCCAGCATACATATAACTTTTAATAATATGCGTTACGGATATTAAATAAGTTTATGGCAAAAATTTCATTTTTGGTACAAGCTATTATCTCTGACTGTACTTTTCTTACGACAGACAACTAATACTCATCGAGACAATTCTAAAAACCCCTAACACAATTAGGTTGCGTTGTTTCATCACAGAGTTCCTATGGCCACCTCCTGTCTCCATCATCAGATCAGCTCGATGGTACCATAATATGGCATTGTCACCCGACTTACATGTGTATGCAAAATTTCAGCTCAATTGGAAACCGGGAAGTGGATCAAATTTAACTTGCAAGATTCCATTACATAGTCACATACAGAAGCACTACCATGAGTTCCGTAAATGACAGTCGATAGTGAGAACGTTAAGGAAAATGTATGGAGTATTTGTACAGTGCCTCTACCGGTCACTTAAAGAACTAAAAATTTCAACTGGTACCATGAGTTCCTAACGTTTTTACGTAAGTTTTCTATCCATGCCTAACTTCACACCTAAAACGCTCTCTTTCTAACTATATAAAGAAAACTGAGCCAGAATTATACAAGTTAATTACTTTACGCCGTTTACGCGAATAAACGTGACAGATGTCATCGAAAAATACGTGCGTTTTCGACGTTACATTTCTTTCAACTTGTAAACACAACAAATAAACATATTTTTCACGATTATCTTTGCAATTTTCAACGTAGTATGTATTTATTTATAAGAGTTACGTGAACTCCAGGCAAAACTAATACGGAATAAATCAATTAGTAGCTCGAAAAAAGGCTGATTTGATACAAAGGTAATGAGTTATATTTACTCCTATTTCTACTGTTTAGTTAAGTACATTTGCAAAGATCACATTACTTACGAGCAGTTTTTGCTTTTAGGCATGAACCTATGATTGAAAACAACATTTCCATACAAACCCGGATGGCATCCAGCGGTACATGCGTGCAAGCAAATCGTTCATTGTTGTATGCATTGTAGAAGTGATTAGTTGGCAAGTCGCTAAATGCCGGGACAACAACTTGAGGAAGATGATGATGTCAAGGAGCGGTACATAGACATGTTGTGTTGTTGTTGCCGGGTGCACATACCACATAGTAACACAATATACATAATACTTACTGCAAGACCTGTTGTTTATATGTACACAGAGAGAGTTCTTACGTATTTTTTATATTATTACCTATTATTTTATATCTTAAATAAAATAAAACATACAAATGTTCTGTGAGTTTATTTATTTTTCTTTACTACCTATATATTATTTCCCGATGTTCAAGTTCAGTTCGATGTTTCATGTGTGTGGTGATGATGTTTCATGTCTCGTCAGTTTGGCAACAGGAAATATAAAACTTAACATTTTTTGCTGGTAGTTCACAATCTGAAAATTAAAATAAGGTTTAACACATTCACTGCCCAAAAACCCGCTGAGTGGGTTCATTTTGTATTGGGAAGGGGCGCTTGGCACTGAAAGTGCTAAGATCGAGATCATTTAGGTACCATAAAATTTAGATCGCTGTTAAGGCCGTATAATGTTACTTACTTAGTACGCCGGCACGTACAGCAACCTACACAAAACGAGGCCAGGGCAAGACCTAACATATATACATACCTATTTTAATACAGATTTCGGTCAGACTGTACGAAAGGGGGGGCTGGGACTTAGAATTTTTTTTGACAAAGTGGTATCATTATGACACTATTTTTAAATGATTGTAATGTGTAGATCACGTCAAAATAAGCATCTTTTATTGGAAAAACTTTTCTCTAAAATAAAAAATGGCCGAGTTAGACGCGACCAAAGATTGATGTTTTTAAAGGGA
This sequence comes from Cydia amplana, assembly GCF_948474715.1. Taxonomy (NCBI): domain Eukaryota; kingdom Metazoa; phylum Arthropoda; class Insecta; order Lepidoptera; family Tortricidae; genus Cydia; species Cydia amplana. The sequence continues at coordinate 29,036,701 of NC_086096.1, read as the reverse complement.
GCTGGGACTTGTAAAATTGTATTATTATAAAAACGTCGGTTCTGGCGCTTCGCCGGCCGCTGCCGCGGCACGCTCGCTTCGCTCGCTCGGCTCGCGCGCTGTATGGTCGCAGTTCTACCTAACACTCCTCCTCGCTTCGCTCGTCGTCGTACCTACTCCGACCTGCCTTAAAAGCCTGGCCTGCCTTAAGCTCTATCTCCGCCATTTTCAGTTTTAGTAAAAAGTTTTCCAAGTAAAAGTTGCTTATTTCGATGTGTTCTATACATTAAAATCATTTAAAATATATGTCATAATGACACCACTCTCAATGAAAATTTTCTAAGTCCCAGCTCCCTTTAAAAATATCAATCTTTGGAGGCGTCTAACTCAGCCATTTTTTATTTTAGAGAAAAGTTTTTCCAATAAAAGATGCTTATTTTGACGTGATATACACATTACAATCATTTAAAAATAGTGTCATAATGACACCACTTTGTCAAAAAAAAATCTAAGTCCCAGCCCCCCCTTTGCTACAGTCCAACCCAGATTTCTTCTCACGTGTGTACTATTTTCAACATAAGTACATAATAATCTTATTTATGTAGCCAAAAGTAGCCCGTATAATTTGCTTCATATTTTTTAACACGCAAAGGTATAATTCTAACACGATTATTAATGGTGTTTACGTATTTATCATATATTATTTTTCATTTTTTCCTTGAACACAGCACTGTTTATACATTGTTTACTAACATTGATATGTTTAATATTTTCGTAACTATGGCAACGTCAAATCTTTAAAAATTGTAGAATGAATGTTGAATCTGTAAAAAGTGACAAAATAGCTCGCACAAATTCAAGAATGGCGGGTAGCGTGTCAAGCCAAGTTTAAAAGAGAACTGGCGACTCAGCGGCTATGTGTTATATTAACTAGAAATAATTGTTAAATAGAAATAAATGTTAGTTTCGAAATCAACTATGGTGAATACTAATAATTTCTGTACAAAAAGTAATGATAATGCATCAAAAACATAAAATAATTTGAAATGAGAGTCAAGTTCAATACTAGGTACTTATAAAAAATATGCGTCGTTGTTGACTTCGCCGGAAAACGAATTGAAATCTATACCTATACGGGGTATTTTGCCAGTTACTGGCCCTAAACTAAAAATGAATTATATTCACGTATAAACAGAATTCATTTTAGTATTAGGTGGCCAGTTATTGAAAGCTGACCAGTTATTGAAACTATACTAAATTGAATTCTGTTTATAGATGAATAGAATTCATCATTAGTTTAAGGTGGCCAGCTAGCCAGTCACTGGCGAATTACCCTGGGTACAAGTCCTAGTTCGCTTGGGATGAAATTAAAGTTCAGGATTTGTCTTGTTTAGTTTTTATACCAACAAACTAAATTCTTAGAAAAGTAACATAGACAAATATAATATAGCGTGTACGTAAAAACTAGTCAAGTAAAATCCTGAACTTTAATTACATCACAAGCGAACTAGAACTTGGCACCCATATAGATATCAATTCTTTTTTCCGCAAAATCAACACCGAGGCATATTCTAAATATTGGACTTGGCTCTCATTTCACATTTATGTTTTTGATCACCCTATTAGAAACCATAGAAACAGCTAAAACATTTCACAGTTCGCAATATGCGGGCATGCTTCTCTTTTACTCTAATTAAGGAGTAATTAGACTGACAGAGAAAGATGCCCGCTATTTGCAAACTTCGATGTTTTCGGTAGGTTACTTTGATATTTAGTTCTTTAGGTGACTCCTAGGGGCGCTGTACAATCCTCCGATATAATTCTAACACTGTTTTTAGTATACTTAGAAAGGGACAGTATCGTTTCTAGTGGAGTGAAGTTAGGCACATTAGACCGTAAAGAAACGTAAAACGTGACATAAGGCACGTTTATTCACATAAAGTAAGTGAGAAATACTCAGGCAACTGATGGTAGAGGCTCTGGTCGACCTAATAAAAGCTTGTTAAAAAGGAGTACCATTGTTAAAATTTTGTACATACACCAATTAATAGTATAAACCATGGTATATTACCTAAGTAAATTAAATACTTAATATTTGCGGAACGATCAGGAAACAATTGTATTTGGCAGAATTATCTTTAAACAAATGCGTAGTACATGATAAGACGCAAACCTCAGTTAACTAATGAGCACCCTTACTTACCAGATAAGTGTAATCAAGGTTAATAATATAGTTATGCCAATTTAAACATTATTCCAATGGCATAAGGATAAGGATTTTATTTTAGGTAATGTTATTTCTACGTATTCCTCGGTTTGCCGCTGACGCATTTGACAGAAAAACAAACCATTCAAACCGTTTTTCATATTATTATAATTAACCTTATAACCGCCATAGAATACGTCACCGAGCGTGCTCGTGTCGCCGGGGGGTACGAAGTTACACGAAGTTATGGGCCCGATTCGGATTTTGAAATAGACATCTATAAGATATCTTTTAGACATTTTCAGGATCTAACCTGTCAAATTTGACATTTCCGCGATTCTGGAGATACTCTTGAACGATTTCTACAAGATATGACTTAGAGATCCAATTCACATCGAATAGATATCTAACTCTATCTAACGTAAAAGTGACATTGGTTGCACGAATTGCGCTGTCAAAGAGAACTAGTTGAAATCTAAACTATAATGTAACTAGAATAGATCTAGTACGTGTCGTCTCTTGTGAAATCTTGAAGTTCGAATACGGCAGTTTATCTTATTTATCAGACAGCGGCGAAATGAGCCCGATTTAGTATGTCTTATGATCAGTCTACGGCGGTTAAAAGGTTAAGCGTCTGTGCCTGATTAAACTTAGGAATAGTCCGCAGATTTGAAGCTGGCCCTGAACGGCTTATTTGTCAATTTTTAAGTAACTCGGCACGTGCCACTTCCTGCATAAAAAAATGGTTCAATCACTTTAACTGGTTATTGAGTTAAAACTCCTATGGGAATTGCAATAAGATTCAAAATGAACAAATGTAAAAATAATTTATAATTTCTTCGAGATGCGTAACAACGGCGCTTTATCGGATAGCGCACCTACACTGGTTTGTTGAGCGTTGGAATAGCCCGCGCTCAGGTGCTAATTAGAATTACACGACCCTATTTTCGCAGGTAGCAGCACGAGCTGGTTTACTTAATACGCGGATTAGACTCTCGCGCGAGCCATGAGACGAGCTTCGAGCCGCGCCACGAGACGCGAGTCCACCGCTTACACTCGCGTTCGGCTTGTCATTCGGTTATAAACCTTATGCCGTGCCGTTAGTGTTTAAATTACGTAATTTGTTTACGAGCTTGCGAGCTACGAGACGAGCCGCGAGCCCACCGCTTACACTCGCGTCTCGTGGCGCGGCTCGCGGCTCGTCTCGTGGCTCGCGCGAGAGATAATCCGCCTATAACATAATAGACAAAGGATTAGCCGTTCGGGGCCAGCTTAAAATCTACGGACTATATTATCTTAAGTAATATTAAAATACCTATTTCATAAGTTTTCTAAGAACCCAAGAATCTACCGACGTAAGAAGGTACTTTTCAAGCCACAGTTCCAAAAATATACCTACATAGACTGACTGATATGAAAATCCCTAAATTATATAACTTGCCCTAGTTGCTAAAACCAGGAAGAAATATAGCATAGATTGGACCTGGGGATTCGACCCTTTCCCCTCCCTTTTTGGAAAGTAGGCACGGTACGATCTCGTGGCTACCGGGCCAAATCAGCTTTGTTTGATCTTAGGAACAATCGTGCCAAGCGGCATCGCCTGAGGCAAAAGTTGATAAGTGTACTCACTGTTTTCACTTAGCCTACGAATAGTAGGTACGAATTCAATTTCCAAAAATTATAAATTTTGCAAGGCTAATCTCGGAAACTAGTCCTTTAGGGTTTTAATCGCTCAAATCCGAAATTTATTTGCGCAGTTTTTTCGATTTTTGACACAGTTGCGTTCGGGGATCGAAGTCACAAACTTGGATTATTCATTGAGCCAACATCAAAACAAGTCTGCAAAATATCAGAACTACCGGATTTGACGCAAACGAACCCCCTTACAAAAGGCGACAATGTTACTGGATTATACTCATTCGAACCCATGTAAAATCCATAATATTTGAAGTTTTTATGCGTTCTGACAATTAATTCTTCTTCGCTACTAATGTACTATCACTATACACATACAGGAGGATGGATTTTCTTTTTGAGTCAGTGAGGGCAGCTACCAGATCCCGTGCTGTTACGAGAAAACGGTCTTAGAAGACCTTCCCTCGATTTCAAAATAATGAAGATTGACTTTCACAGATTTTGGAAAAAAAACATACAGGGTGCGAGTAAAAGGTCATTTTTGACAAACTTTTTTTTTGATGCCAATCGATCCCATTCCTATTGAGGATCAAAAGCTTGTATGGAACTGCAAAAAAAATCCGGATAGAAAAGCCACAAATCGAGGAAAATAGTTTCCTAGGGGTCAAGTTACGGTTATGTACTAAAAAGCCACAAATTAACAAAAACTTTTTTCATACATTTACTATGGAGAAAACGTGAAATTTTATTCACAATTTTCTATCTGCCCAATCAGTCATGTTACATTTAAGGATCATAATACTGTATGAAGACATTGCTGTAGGACTGATGGGCGAGATAGAAAATTGTGAATAAAATTTCACGTTTTCTCCATAGTAAATGTATGAAAAAAGTTTTTAATAATTTGTGGCTTTTTAGTACATTACAGTAAGTTGACCCCTAGGAAACTACTGATACTGGATAGGAATGGAATTGATTGGCATACAAAAATAGCATGTGAAAAATAAAAGTTTTCATTTTCATACAAATTGTATGGGAATCGATTTGTGGCTTTTCTAGCCGGAATTTTTTTTTCGGTTCCATACAAGCTTTTGATCCTCATTATCCTCAATAGTAATGAGATCGATTGGCATAAAAAAAAGTTTGTCCAATCCTGTATGTAATCCATCCTGTATGTAAGTCCTTTTTAGAGTTCCGTACCTCAAAAGGAAAAAAAAAACGGAACCCTTATAGGATCACTCGTGCGTCTGTCTGTCTGTCCGTCTGTCACAGCCTATTTTCTCCGAAACTACTGGACCAATTAAGTTGAAATTTGGCACACATATGTAAGTTTGTGACCCAAAGACGGATATGTAACGTAAACAAATGGATTTTAAATATGGAGGCCACTTTTGGGGGGTAAAAGAGCAAATTAAAAAATAAAGTTTTTCAAACTATATCGTGTTACATATCAAATGAAAGAGCTCATTTTGAGAATCTCAAGTATATTTTATTTATAATTTTAAGATAAATAGTTTAGCAGTTATTCAAGAAAATAGGCAAAAAATGACCATCCCCCCCCCCCTTTATCTCTGAAACTACTAGGTCTAAAATTTTGAAAAAAATACACTTAATAGTTCTTTACCTATAGATGATAGGAAAACCTATTAGAAATGTGCAGTCAAGTGTGAGTCGGACTTAAGTACTTAGTTTTTGATCCGACCCCTACGGGTTTTTTAAAGACATTTTCATTTCTCGTGCTCTGAAAGAGGGTCATTGTTGTTCTAAGGTGTGCAGAAAATGATACGTTTCTGCACTAGAGCATTTTACGTTCCAAGTACGATTTAAAAAAAATTACAATGGGCAATAGAAATTTGGGTTTTAATGGATTTGTTATACAATTTCCATTCTGATATTTATCTCCGCATTCCATAAATAACGATCCGTTTGGCTAAATTGTTAATTGAAAGTACCCTCAAGAAATACTATGAAAATTTGTATTTACTCATGTTTCTAAAAAACACATGCATTTTACTTTCCTCGTATTCGAAATGAAAAGTAGAGTGTTTAACTCAGGTGAAAGGCATCATTTCAGCCTCGGACTATTGGCGCTCTCACTGCGTTCGAGCTACTGCCTCGGCAGAAATGAGTGCCTTTCACCCCTTGGTTAACAATCTACAATTTACTCACTTATCATTAAAAAAAACATATTGTTAAAAAAGCGGCCAAGTGCAAGTCGGACTCGCCCATGAAGGGTTCCGTATTTAGGCGATTTATGACGTATAAAAAAAACTACTTACTAGATCTCGTTCAAACCAATTTTTGGTAGAAGTTTACATGGTAATGTACATCATATATTTTTTTTAGTTTTATCATTCTCTTATTTTAGAAGTTACAGGGGGGGGGGACACACATTTTACCACTTTGGAAGTGTCTCTCGCGCAAACTATTCAGTTTAGAAAAAAATGTTATTAGAAACCTCAATATCATTTTTGAAGACCTATCCATAGATACCCCACACGTATGGGTTTGATGAAAAAAAAATTTTTGAGTTTCAGTTCGTATTATGGGGAACCCCAAAAATTTATTGTTTTTTTTCTATTATTGTGTGAAAATCTTAATGCGGTTCACAGAATACATCTACTTACCAAGTTTTAACAGTATAGTTCTTATAGTTTCGGAGAAAAGTGGCTGTGACATACGGACGGACAGACAGACGGACAGACGGACAGACAGACAGACAGACATGACGAATCTATAAGGGTTCCGTTTTTTGCCATTTGGCTACGGAACCCTAAAAATACATGTAACGTAAAAAAAATAATTTTAAATATGGAGGCCACTTTTGGGGATAAAACAGCAATGTAACTATATCGTGTTACATATCAAACGAAAGAGCTCATTTCATCTCATCATTTCATTTCATTCATCTCATATATTTTTTAAGATAAATAGTTTAGCAGTTATTCGAGAAAATAAGAATAAAATGACCCCCCCCCCCCCTCCCCCTTTATCTCTGAAACTACTGAGTTTACCTGAAGATGACAGGAAAACCTATTAGAAATGTGCAGTTTTTGATGGGTTTTTTAAAAACATTTTACTCCCTTTTCATTAAAAAAAACATATTGTTAAAAATTGTGTAATGTACGGAACCCTTGGAACGCGAGTCCGACTCGCACTTGGCCGGTTTTTTGCATTAGAAAGAACTTCGCAGAAATAATGTTGTGATTCCAAATTGGGCACTTTTTGCGGCAAAATTTTGAATATATGTAGTAACGAAACAAAAAGTAGGTACTGCGGTAGAATGGATCTACAATAAGGGCTCATTTAGACGGCGCGCGAACTCGTATACGATTTTAGTTACAGTGCGGACCACTGAGGTGACACCAATTCAGCCGACCGATTAAATGACGCAATGTAATGAAACTCGCCTTAAATGAGCCTTAAGTGTATTATGCTCTATTGACACACGCCGAGAGAATTGTCAACTTGTCATTTCCACATGATTTCCGCAAATATGTATACCTTCTTCTACAGTCTGTTGTAACTTGTAGCACTAATCTTTTTCGTACAGTTGGAGTACAGTTGTCAATTAAAAAATTGTCAAATTTTCCGGATAATTGCTTATAAAGTGCAATATTTTGTGATTCGTTGTAACTGTAGAATTTACATACATATTTACCATGTATGTACCCGAGTGCTCCGGGGGAATTCTGTAACCCAACAGTTAGGTGGGTGGAACATATCTTTACATTTCAGTATCAGATAAGCCTCTACATGTTTGCTTCGGCTCCGCGCACGCCTTCCAAATGTCCGAAACACCATTCTTCCGTGATGGGGAAAGTCATATAAATTATTTATGTATGCCACGATACGTGTAAGTAAATAAAGGACCTTTAATAATGGGATAATAAAAAAAACGTGTTCAATCCGCTTGAGTGTAATTGCAGTCATAAATAGAATTAATACGCCCCAGACACTACCAGCTAATGGCGCCGGCAGTCTGACAGGAAAGAAGAAAGTGGAACTTGTTTCTTACTTATATATAATAAACGATCAAAATCCGCAAAAGTAAAAGCGTTGTATGTAAATGAACAATACTGAAATAATACCTACCGCTTCTACAAAAGTTTCAAATCAACAATGTTTTCTGACCTATACATATACGATAGTATCTCGCGGCGAGATAATCACCCATCCGCGAGGTAGTCTATCTCGCCGCGAGATACTGTCGCGCCAATTATGTGTTAGGCCTACAGGGAAGATACAACCTGTTAGTGAATGTTAAGTATAAGCAATATATTTTATGATGAACTTTGATTCTCCGTGTACGACCAAAGATAATTTGAAATAGAGGCGTATTGTCAAAGTAAATTTTGTAGCCACTTTTAGAACGCTATTTGACTTAGATCCTCAAGTAAATCCGTTCAGCGGTTTAAGCGTGAAAAGGTAACAGACAGACACACTTTCGCATTTATAATATTAAATAGTAGAATTGCACGCGAGCTTCTAATGTCTCCATCCGTCTGGTTTGAGACATTAGAAGACAAATAAAAAAAACTTGTATTATAGATTACATCGATTAATCGTTCTCTCCCTACAATCCGCGCCTAAAATTCCAGGCTCTAAATAATAACTGGGGATGCGGAAAAACTTACATGCACTGGTTCTGCGTTTTCCTCCTTATAGAGTCTCCAGTCTCCACTGATTCGGCGGCACTTTATTTTGTTGTATGTATACTTAATTATAGGGATCCCTTTGGTTTCATTTTCTTCAACACACAATATATCGAATCGAGTTTTATTTTACATGTATTGATGTGACATGTGACATTTTTTTTCTCTTTTTATTATCGCCTTGCCGTCTATATTGAAAACCCGACAAGGAGGTCAGAATTCATAGGTTAAGTATTTAATACGTGGCGCAAACATTCCCCCGGCCTTGAAAGGAATAGCTTTCAAAAAGTTATTTAAAATAAATCATTTACTACATAATAGCATCCTTATTGCTCAGAGAAAACTAAATTGACATAAACATATGAAGCCTCCATAACTTGAGAGAGATAACTAAATACTAATAGAAATATGAAATTATATTATTGAGAAGGCAAAGGACATAATTTGACCAAAGGTCTTTTAAGTGTGCCTGATTTTGTTTTAACCAAAGCAACTCTGGCAATACCGTCCTTGCCTGGAAAGAGTTGAGTTATAAGACCTAACGGCCAATGTAGAGGCATAACATTATCTTGAAGGATGACTACAACAGTTCCTTCCTTAATAGGCTGAGAAGGAGTATTCCATTTTTGTCTGGTTTGCAACGTGTGCAAATACTCATCGCGCCACCTCTTCCAAAATGATTGCGTTAAGCGATCTAATAATTGATATCTTTGCAAAAGATGATCAGATGTTACCTCCGCAACAGACGCAGCTGGAAGATATTTCAATGGAGTAACATTAAGAAAATGAGCTGGCGTCAATGCGGAAGGTTCAGCTGGATCAGAGCTTAACACGGATAGCGGTCTAGAATTTAATAAAGCCTCAATTTCACATAGAATTGTCATTAATTCCTGAAATGACAAGATTTGTTTACCTATCGTACGAAACAAATGTGATTTGACGCATTTAACGTTACTTTCCCAACATCCTCCAAAATGTGGAGCACTGGGGGGAATAAATCGCCAAATTATTTTATTGGCTGATAGTTCAGTTTCCCAAGCGTCTCGATACTCATTCGCAAGGAAATTATGAAGTTCTTGCAAATATGTATTGGCTCCCTGGAAGTTGGTTCCGTTATCGCTGTACATATATTTTACAGGACCACGTCTGGATAAAAACCGCTTAAATGCTGACATAAAGCTTGCTGTACTTAAGTCAGTTGCAAGTTCTAAATGAATTGCTCGCGTTGTGAGACATGTGAATAAGCACAAATAAACCTTTTGACTCTTCACGCCTCTTCGTCGAACAGGTGTACAATACAACGGACCAGCGTAATCACAGCCAGTATGTATAAAGGCTTTCTCAACTTGATTTACCCTGCACGCTGGTAAATCTGCCATCATTGGGGAGTTAGCCTTTGGCTTGGTCCGGAAGCAGTAATTGCATAAATGAATGCGATGACGAATAATACATCGAGCTGCTATGATCCAGAATCGATGTCGTATAATAGATATAAGAGTTTCAGGTCCTGCATGTAAATGGTGTCGATGATAATAATCGACCAGTAGGTTAATGATGTGATCACGACGTGGCAATAACAAAGGATGTTTATAATCGTAATCTTCATCAGAATTACTGAGACGTCCTCCGACGCGAAGGATTCCATCTTGAATAAATGGCTTCAGGCTTGCTAAAGCCTTTGTAAACCCTTTTTTCAGGGTCATATCTAAAATATGTTGACTGAAATAAACTCTTTGTAGAGCTCGTACGATTTCTAATTCGGCTGCTGTTAAGTCATCAGCATTAATAGGGCCTTTAGGTAATCGTTTTATAAATTTTAAGATATAGGCAACTGTGCGTACATATTTAACCCATGACGAGAACCGTTTAGACAAATCATAAATTAAGTTGTCGTTCGAATTGTCACAAGTCACTAAAGAAACCGTTTTTTCTTCAGGAACGTTGACTTCGTCTGGTATAAACGCCTGAATCGGCCATTCGTTTTTCGGGAGTTTCATCCATGGAGGGCCTGATAGCCATAGAGGATGGATCACCAGTTGAGCTGGAGTTAAGCCTCTAGACAGGCAGTCGCTTGGATTTTCTGTTCCCTTAATATGATAAAAATGATCGCTTGATAAGTTATCTTGGATCTTGGTAATTCGATTGGCCACAAAAGTTTGCCATCGATGAGGCGACGAATGAATCCAACAAAGTGTCACTGTTGAATCGGAGAAGGCCAACACAGAGTCGATTGGGTATCTGGTTGAGTAGGTATCAACCACCCTTTTTATAAGTTGTGACAATAGCAATGCTGCGCATAATTCCAGTCTTGCTAGGCTGACAACCTTCACGGGCGCTATCTTAGATTTAGCGCAAATTAAATTAATGACACCTCGGTCATCATTAGGAAAAGTGACGTAGGCATAAACCACTCCACCATAAGCTCTTTCACTAGCATCTGAAAAGCCGACTATAGTTAATGAACAGTTTTCAATGACACCAATATGTCTGGGAATGCTAATGTTAGATAGTAGCGGTAGTTCACCTTGGAACTGTTGCCATTGGCGTACAATATGATCAGGCGGCAATTCGTCCCAATCAATTTTCAAAAGCCATAACTCCTTTATTAGAAGCTTAGCGAACACAATTACAGGGGCAACTAGGCCCAGAACATCGAATAGTCGAGCTACCGATGAAAGAATGTTTCTTTTACTACACGGTCGATCGTCGGGACTAACCTGGAACTTGAATACATCTTCACCAGGATACCAACGCAGACCTAAAATCTTCAACGTTGTATCATCGTCGAAGGTGACACTTTGGGATAAATGTAGTCCTTTCGGTATTTCTTTCAGAACAGCTGCAAAATTTGACGACCACTTTGCCAGTTGGAATCCACCTTTCAAAATAATATAATTATGGAAACATTCTTGACTAACACGTACCTTCAAGTCAATTCTAGGATTACTTTTTAGTGCTTTAGATATATTCCAGTTGATCAGTGTTGTCAACGATGGCGTTTTTGTAGCTACTCTTTGTATGCCGTTTTTTTCCTTGCTATCTAGATCATATCTCTGTAAAAAAAAAATAACGGCAACATAAATATAACGGAAGCACTGTGTATACCGTAAAATCTAGTGAATAAGTATGCCGCTGTAAGAGAAAACTGATCAAGTGCGGGTCGGACTCGCCCACCGAGGGTTCCGTACAAACGTACCTATGTAAATAGTTCGACTCCCGGTCCTCGAATAAAAAGAAAGTTTACTGAGGAAGACAAAGTTTACTGAGGAGGGAAACTTTGCCGTTTAAAAACTGTTGTCCCCAAACAATACATAGGCCGCGGTACTCGTGTAAGCATAGTACAAAATGTATGACGTATGTATCAAGCACGCATTGATGCACGCGTACAAAAATACGTAAATGAAACCTCGACAAAAGTTGAACTAATTTATAGTAGCGGTGATATGTCATCCATACATGTCCATACCTACATAAAGCATGTTGCGAGCGTTGTTACGTTCTCGTCTTACGGTGCACTACCTGTGTATATCGTAATTAACCGAGTGAAGAGGGCTTACCGCGAACCACGTTCGACATTTTGCCTCCCTGTCACAGTTACGTACGAATTTACAAGTTTTCTAAAACAAAACCGCAAAGCGCTCACTCACCGGCGGATTTTCTACATTGTGCTTACTGTCCATTGTCAGGTACTATATTTGCTGACGTCTTTTCGCATTGGATTCACGGATATATGTTTTTTTAATTGGGCGCTTGCTATTTCTAGAAGGGCATTACTATAATACCCCAGTAATTTGCCCCGCATACATTCATACGTAATGATTTTTTTATCTAATGACTGTTTGTTACACGTTTCTTACGTTTTCTATTATACAAAATTATTCGCTTGAAACTAAAACTTTAGGATACCATGATGAGTGACGTTTTTATGATTTATTAAAAAGAAAAAAATTAACAGCCACCACGGTTCAAATTTGTTTCACTTCACTCTTTGCTACCAGCCTTCGTTTTGCCATAAGAAGTTTTTAGTCGGGAGTCGGTATCTGTGACAAAGATTACTTAAGCAAGTTATATTATACTTAGCTTTTGCCCGCGACTTCGTCTGCGTGGAGTTAGTAATTTGGGCAGCTTATTTATACCCAATCTGCTTTTTACCGATTTCCCATACAACATTTCCACCCCCCTTCTCACCAGTACCGTCTCTATCATAAGGGCACACGGGCAGACAGTAACAGTATATTTGATTACCCATAATAAATAGAAAATCATAGTAGAAAAATGTTAGTTTAATTAGCTTTCTTCACTTTCCAAAAGGGCCCCAAATTCTTATGTGCCCAGGGGGAGCATAGTTTAAGACGGCCCTGCGCGAAACATTAGAAAATTTAAGAAAACTTAACTACCATATTAACTTTGATGACATGGGTGACGGTATCGGAGGCGTGTGGAGGCACTATAGGAACCTTCGATTTATCTGCACAGCCTGAAATCGCTACGATATATATATAGTTACGTGTGTAGCCAGCATTGGGCGAGTTATTCGTTTAAAAAAATATTTTTTGGGTGACAATTTCTGAACATCTATGGACAAAATATTGACAGAATACAGATGTAGCCACTGATACCGGCTTTGTTTACGTTTTGTTGTCAACTGCGATTTTTTTAGTAATACTTGCGATTATTAAAGTAAAATGTATTCATTTATGACTGTACGGGAACTGCATACCGGGCTTCATAGGAAAAATGCTACAGTTGGTGGAAAAAAGGCTGATTTGATACAAAGATAAGACTTAGGTATATTTGAGGTTATCTTGTGTATTTTTACCGTTTATGCAAATTTTCGCTCGTTCAGGCTCACGTGCAGTTTTTCCTCTTATATTACAAGTGTTCGATCGAAAACAAAGCTTTGGTATATGGATCACCTGGATCACCTGGATGTACAAGAAGACGTATCATATACGCCCGCCCTACGACACTATCAGATATGTGTTTGTCAAAATCGTTTAAATATTCGTTGTGTTTTGTGATAAACGGAAAAACATAATGGTGAAACCTTACAAAACCGGCGTGCGGGAGTTACTTCTCCGCATGACGAATAATTTTACACTAGTAAAAAATCAGCACAAGGCGATTCAAGCTAAAAAACGACAATGCTTACAAAATTTGGAGTTGATGACGGGTAAGTGGAATGACACACTTAATACTTGCACCATATGTATAATTATTGGTTTAGAACTTTAGACTAAGGTTTCACAGCAAATTGAAAACACCTAATAGGTATAGGCATACTTACCTTATGAACTTCCTCTAACATTTCGAGAAACTCATTGGTACAAGCCGGGTTTCGAGCTCAAACCCACAACCTCCATGCTTATGCTTACGGCATGGGTACCTATTAGTTAAAGCTTAAAATTATTTTTAATGTATGTTTATTATTTTAATGGTTTATTTAGTTTTTCCGAAAACCGAAGTTCGCAAGTTGCGGGCAATTTCTCTGACAATCTAATTACGTCTTAAAGGGAGTAAAAGAGAAAAGATGCCCGCAATTAGCGAACTTCGGTGTTCGCGGTAGACCCTCTGTAGGTACCTATTTACCGGTAGGCCGTCCCGGATATTACAAAAGCTCAATAATTTTAATGAAGCCAAATGTCACATTCCCCCAATATTATTTTCACCTCAGCAGCTCGAACAAGGGTACTTTGCTACTTAAAAACAGTGAGCAAAATCGCATTTTGCTCACTGTTTTTAAGTAGCAAAGTACCCTTGTTCGAGCTGCTGAGGTGAAAACATAATTGTTGGTATATCTTAAGAAAACATGAGTGAATAGGTAAGTGATGAAGAAGGAATACATTTTTCGGGTTCTCTAATATGTTTTCACTGCTGAGGTGAAAAGTTTTGTGAACTACACGAGATCAAAGTTATTTACATCTCGTGCGCTTTTGAGTCCCTTACTACGCTCAAGATTCTAAATTAGTATAGAATCTTTCGCTTGCACGGGACTCAAAATAAGCACTCGAACAAATATCAAACTTTGATCTCTTGTTGTACAAATAACTATTTTCAATATTAGTATATTACTATGTAGGTATACATTGCATACTTTCTTTGGCCTTACTTTATACGTATAATGGCCGTGTTGCCAATGCTCCAACTAAATGAAAAAGAAAAACCTGTTAAGTGCGAGTTCGTTTAACTCGCGCACCGAGGGTTCCGTACAAACTTCCAATTACTTACCTCATGTAGTAACTATTTTGGTCAAACAAATTCAGTAAATAGGAACAAAAAAAACATACTAATCCTTTTCTCTTGGGTGCTAGTACTAGTGTAAGACGAAGATAGTATGATTCTCTCTGTCTATGTTTGAAATGCGACAGGCCTTTGACAAACTATATAAAGACTTTTGACTAGAAGTATTAGATACTAAGCATAATTGTGTACAGCGCCATTTACCGGCGAATTAGCTAACTAATTTGGGCAACCTGTATGTATGTTGGTATTTAAGGGATAATTCTTTATCATGTGAACCGATTTCTACAGTTTTTGTTTTATATGAAAGGTGTTTTTAGTGCATTGCATTCTCATAGAAATTTCAAGTATAATAAACGCCCGCAAAGATGGTAAAATTACAAATTAAGTTCGTAAATGTTTTTTGTTACTTAAAAAAAACTTATCAAGGCAGAGCTATGATTATATTGTGGGGGGGTGGTATTTTTATTTACATTTATCTTCAAAATTCATTTTTTCAATTTGAGCTCTTTCTAACGATATCCCACTTGATCTAGTTAGTAACTAGACTTTGAAATTTTGCCCCCTTTCATATTGGGTATTTGCCATAGTTAATAAAAAACAAGCAACAACGGTTGCACTCCGGGAGTGCCGATAGAAGTGAAAACTCACCTCACTATGTTACCGACGCCCGGTAACACGATACATACGTTTAGCGGAGGTATTCTATTTATTTATGATATATTATTATCATTCTCAAATAAGATCACACTTTTTCATTGACATGTCTATTTACATACTGCCATGACAACGTAAAATTATTTGAACATAGGTAAAGAGCAAAAAGGAGTCCGCAACATAAATGTCAAATAACATTGAGTTTTTCTTTATTGATTTAAATGCCATCTACATTATGAGTGGCCACCTTACGGGGCTTACGGTCACGTGATCGCCTTACGCCCCTTACGGTCACCTGATCGCCTTACGCTGTCTCGAGTTTATCATTTTTTCCCCACCTCAAAAAGTGCCCAGCGCCGCTAAAGAAGTTTTCACTTCAAAAATATAGATAGATAGATATACCATTTATTAGCTTGTCACAATACACACATTGACAGAAAAAACAGATACAATGTATAACAATATCAAACTAAAACTAAAATCAGGAACAAGATGTATCAATAAATGTGCTGTGTGCGTTGCAGCAAAACAAAAGGGTTCTGGCTCAGTAATACGCTCCACTCTTTCGGGTGAAGCACTGATAATTCTGCTAGAACCCAGATCACGGACAGATTATCGATGTAAAAAATAATAATACAAAAATATTTAGAAACTTGCCTATTAAATAATAATCATGGTCCTAGCTACGGATTGTGTAAAAGTGTGGTGCCTGTTAGTGTATATGTAGTATGATATCAGATGGGGGATAGAAAACGGCACATAGGTACAGACTAGATCCAATCTCTCCAATCTGCAACCAAATACCCGTGCGGAATATAACACTTTTAATTCGTCTGGGTTAGCCTTATTCATGACTATTCCAAATTTCAAATCGATAGCTTATACTTAAGCTACTGTTCTCGAGATATTTAGCGATGTAACAGACGGACGAACAGGCTGACAGAGCCGCACCATAAGAGTTCCTTTTGTACCTTTTTGGTACGGAACCCTAAAAATAATATCTGTCATCATAACCAAGTCATAAACACAATTTCATAATAACACTATTGCACTATTTTGCTTGATTAGAGGAATCACAAATTCAATTAGGTATGTGTGGAAAAAATAAGCGACAGCGACCTAGGGAGAATTTTTTTAGGTTGTTTAGTTTTATTGTTTATAGTTTGTCTTTTTATGTCCCAATAATTAATTTTTATGAAAATAATATAAGGAAGAACTCTGAAAAAATAAGTACGTAATATGTAATTAAATTAATTTATTCTTGTTTGAATGTAGATACCCATTCTTCTGTTTAACTATCAACATTTCTCATACCTCATATCATAACATAACATAACATAACATACATCAAATTAAACGGTAAGTACATGATGAGATTGATGAGATGTAAACATTTTCAAGCACGTGTAATAAAGAACATATGTGGATATCAATTCAATTATAATATCCATTTCATCTAATGCATTGTTAATTGAGGTAAGTACATAATGAATAAATAAATTTGCCTTTTCCTTATGAGTTGAATTTTTTTATGTATTTGTTTTTTATATATATTTATTAATACTTACATAACATACATATACTAAATATTATCAGATATATAACGAATATTTTATTCATATCAAACAGATTTATATAAACTATCATCATGCGTTGAAAGCCAGCTCTGTTACCAGTCGTAGAACTTAGAGTAAGTACCTGCCTAATATTGTTATTAAGTAGGTACCCACTTTAGAAAACTTTAAAGGATTTTAGCTATGTGTATAATATGTGGAAGGAAAGCTAATATCGAGACGAACTTTAGTGGAGACTATTTAAGGAGCTACACGCGTGAGAA
This sequence comes from Cydia amplana, assembly GCF_948474715.1. Lineage (NCBI taxonomy): Eukaryota > Metazoa > Arthropoda > Insecta > Lepidoptera > Tortricidae > Cydia > Cydia amplana. Next base: position 29,019,492 of record NC_086096.1, on the reverse strand, counting down.
TGTGAGGGAAAAAATATAATACACACTAGCAACTGTTGGCTTCTTAAAATACTTTGAATTCAAGTTCGTCGCTTGTAAAAATCTCAGAAATCGAGGTTTAGCTCACAACATTTTCCTCCTCCAAAACGTAACGAAATTTTGGGAACGGAATGAAAAATAAATTATCTGTGTCTGACCGTTTTGATTATTGCGTTTATTGTTGCCCATTTTGTATGCTAGGCAACAAAATCTAAACAAAAACGTTTACTACGCATTTATTTGGCCGTTTTAGCGCTGTCTGAATCTGAAGTAACGTAGTTCTTATAAAAACACGAATATCAAAAAACCAAAACGTACAGAGGCAGGTACGGGTAATATTTAACTTAAATAAAAAATATGCTATCCTCGGCGAGGGTTACATATTTGCGCCGTTCGGATTCGAAAGTCTAGGACCGTGGGGGCCCAGTGCGAAATCTTTATACAAAGAGATTTCCGAGCGTCTTGTAGATGCGTCTGGTGACCAGAGGGCTGGCAGCTACTTCGGCCAGAGACTAAGTCCGCAAAGAGGTAACGCTGCCAGTCTTCTGGCCACCATAACTCAGGACAGCGAGCTAGGTAGCATTTTTTATTTATAAGTTTATTTATAAGTTTATTTGTAAGTTTATTTCTAAGATATTTTTAGTTTTATAATGCATGTACTTAGGTTTTATTGTTTAATTTGTATTTTTATGTCACAATAAATAATAAAAGATACTATTATCGTAAAACGACTTAACAACAAAATAAATAAATCAACACAGAAATATAGGTCAAATAAAATTTATAAGAAATAAAAAAATATTCATCTAAAATCCACAGAGGAAAATGTCAAAAATGACCACTAACATTTCCTCTTAAGACAGCTGGACCGTTTTGTATAATTTATCTTTATTTGAAACAAATAACAAGAAAAAAGGTAGATAATAATAATTATATACATTTATTCATTATCTTATACCTTTAAACGAGCAATTCTTGTATATCTATATATTTCGGGGACCTCGGAAACGGCTTTAACGATTTCGATGAAATTTGCTGTATGGGAGATTTCGGGGGCGAAAAATCGATCTAGCTAGATCTTATCTCTGGGAAAACGCGCATTTCAAATTATTTATATGTTTTACGAGCAAAGCTCGGTCTCCCATATATTTTTATAGTAGGTAGGTATCTTGATGGGTATTCGCTTTCGAAAAGCTCCATTTTGGTGAGGTGGAACTGCTGATGGAGACCATAATATGATGGAATTTTAAAGTATTTACAAAGTCGGTTCTCGATTCACGATTATTAAACGGTAATTAGGTAATTACATATGTTGCATAGGTAACAATGGTTTGAGGATAAACTTAGAGCCGACCAACACTTTTAACATATCCCATTTTAATGTAAGCAATGTAAATTAACTAGAGCTATGTGAAAGTGCGAGCAGTCAGATGCAACATCCTCAATGATCCCAAGATAAAAAGCAAAAGAGAAGGGTCGATACACCCCAGCCGCCGGCGACTCGGGCGCCGGCGCCGCCGGCCGGTTCCCACCGCTAACGGTCCGAGCCTTCCAAGTATAGCCAGCATTAGCTCCGATGTTGTTACTATTTTTAGCCAAAGCTCCGTGTCAACACTTGCGCGGCGGCACAGCGCGGCGCGCGCTGCTAGTCGTCCTCCTAATCCGACTATGTCGGATCCGATGATCTGGTCCATATGTTAGATTACACCACACAAACTTCTTCATGGCAAATCAGATTTAAATATTTTGTTATTTATGTTTCTTTTCCTTCTGTAAATATTTTGTCTTGATTGATTTGTCGTAAAACGTCGAAAGTGGCGCTATGTCCGCCAATCTTGCCAACGCGCCGTCCGCGTCGGAGCAGATTCGAGAACCAGCTCGATAGGTGCTGCTTAAGGATGAACAGCAGTACTTACATGCAAGAAGACATAGATGCACCTCCACCATGTAAGGAGAGACGGCCTAGTAGTAGACCGGGAGAGATTAAACACTTATTTCTTGAATGCTACCGCAAAATCGAAACCGCAGAGGCAATTGGTAAGTAGATTCATAAAAACTGGCGCGAGATGTTTGCTGAACTGTCAAAATTCTCCTGTAAAATACGCACCAGAGCTTGCGCAGCGCACAAGATCTGTAGTTAATCATGAGATCATGACTCGTGGCTAGTTTTGACAACCTTACAATATAGTAATATTACTTATAAAACTGTAAATTGCGTATAACATAGAATATAAGTTGATTAGCCAAAGAGAACTTGACCTTAAGTAAGTCTCCTGGGGGCCGATTTTTGAATTTCGATCGCTCGATTTCGTCACTCGAAAATCGGTGGAAAACGGCTAAATACAGATTTTTGAAATACGAGTGATAGAAATTGGGAATCTATTGGTATTGACCACTCGTTTTCAATTCTATTAGTAGAATTTACAGGCCTAGTAGTGGAGATATTACTGAACGAAATACACGAAACCGAGCGGTCGAATTTCAAAAATCGGTCCCCTGAGTGAAAGTAAATAACATATGGAACTTCTTTGACACAAGTAGGCGTATCGAGAAAATTCGTTGATAATGTGCAATGTTTTATTTTCACCACACCCGCTCGGAAAAGCTCTCTTTATTCTTTGAAATCATTATGTAAGTGACAATGCAATATTATGGTACCATCGAGCTGATCTGATGATGGAGACAGAAGGTGGCCATAGGAACGCTGTGATAAAACAACGAAAACCTGTTTTTAGGATCCCACCATTTTTTTAACTGTTAGGTTAGTTAGAGTAAACCAGGTGTACCCAAGTGGTGGGCTAATGGGTGAAGTAAGGGCCTGTACAGATGGACTGCAAGCCGACTGCAACTTGTATGGAAACTGCGTGCAGTTCCCAGGATTGCAGTTGCAGGGAAGACTTGTGGGGGGAAAGGGGTCATTTCCCTTACATACTTGCATTAACATGAAAACTATAGGTACTTTACCTAATCATTTAAATTTAATTTACAATTATATATATAATAATTTTAATAAATTAAAAATAACTATCTATTTCAAGTACTTACCTGATATGCGATATTTAAGTAACCGTTTAAAAAAAATGATGATTTAATTTTGGTTACAATTCCATCATCTTATTGACCAAATTCATTAAATAGGTTATAGAACGTACCTACATTAACTTGGTGATCGATTAAATCATACCCATACACACAACCATATTACACACCACTAAATACGGGGTTCATATCGTAATCTTAACTTGTACATTGTACTGTGATTACAATAAAGTAGTTAATTAATACCATACTGTCTGCTAAGTACTATTTTCTACTACTATAAGTACTATGTATATTTACCTACTGTGTAAAGTGTGCAAATACCCAATTGTTCTGTGTTCCATGTTACCCTTATGTAGTCGTACTAAAGATTAACAGATATAACAGGTTGCATTAAAGTGATAAAGTCACTGTCATTACCTTGTTTTTATGTTAGGTAGTTTACCTGTATTATAGTCGGTGTAAATTTTGAGTTATGTTAACCCTTATATGTATGACACTAAGGTTATCAGTTAAATGGTATGTCTTAGCTTCGTAAATATAGATGGTCAAGCATGGATGGTGGATGGTCTTGTCAGTAAATAAAGGCGCGAAATTCAAATTTTCTATGGGAAGACATCCCTTTGCGCCTACATTTTTAAAATTTGCCGCCTTTCTCTACTGACAAGATCTGCTTGACCCAGTATATAAGGGTCAATTCATAACTGTGAAAATCTGTGAAAATTGACTTCTTATCTCACACCGATTATAGTTTAACTTTAGGCATTAAGTATATATGTAATGCACAATAATAAAATAATTATTTCTTAGTTATACGGTCTTAGTTATCGGACTACGAGGTTCACCGTGAACCTCGAGGTCCGATTCCAGTTTATCATAATTAACTATCAATGACAATATCATTAACGGAAAATACGTTCAGCCGCTAGTCGTGTGTGTTGCTAGGTAAGACGTACCTACCTTGAAAACCTAGATTAGATTTTATTCCATTTCTCAGATAATAAAAACCTGCTAGGCCAAGACCACAACTTTCTGACGGGCTAATAATTATTTCTTATAAAATAAGTTATAAGTTTGTCTTACTTCAGTTACAGAATAAGTATAGAATTTCATACGGAATGGTCACGCCGATTCAATTGCGTGGTTATATATACAAACATATCGTGCGCACATATGTATGTAGCTACTAGCTACCTACTAAAACGATTTCCTTACTATGGCGTGCTGTAGGGTTTCTTACTACGCGGTGGAAACAAAAGGATACTTCAGGATAGTTTTCAAGTCCCTAGCGTTTTATCTTAAATATTCGCGTTTTCTTTAACAACAGCCAAGTACATTCGCAACTCGTGTTGATTTATCAGGTCTTCATCAGCAGTTCCAGTTACATCAAATGTCACTTTTTAGAATGTGAATGCTTGATTTGATGATGAAAATACAAAAATCACTATGCATATAAGAGGAGTCGCCTCTATTCCTCATGGATTCCATTATCAGAACTGGATGTTGACATAGATGGGACCAATTTGTACCTATATAAGTACATACTTACAATAAAAAAAAACAGATATCGGTTGATAAATGACGTACTAGGTATTACTGAGGTAAAATTAAAATGAATAGGTACCGTAAAACGGGGTGAGTCGGTTTCGCGGGGAGAGGTGGGTTATGAATGGGGAGAGAAGGTTTGAGAGGGGGTGAGAAGGGATTTTAAGGCTACTGCGACAAAAATAATGTATTCCAATTTAAAATGGAGCTTGCTATAGCTCCATAATACGCATAATAAAAAAAAATCGATCCAACAATCTTTCAAAATCACCTTTGTATCACCCCTCCCACCCCAAATACGAGGCACTACGGGGTGAGGTGGGTTTTCCTCGTGGGTTTCCTTTATCCTCAAAGTTATGGACGTTAGTCGTTAGTATAGATGGCGCTACTGCCAACGCGTACGCATTAGCTCTGTAAACTTTGCAATTTTAAAATGCAAAATAAACAAATTCAGTGCCGGAAAATAGCTAAGTCTATTGAGAAACTTCCAAATCTTATGTGACAATGTTATCCTTAACTTTAAGTTATGTTATCGAGGTTTGAATTTCAGTTTTGAACCTACTCACCCCATTTTACGGTACTGAGGTAAAAACCGAATACAAGTATAACCGAATTGATAACCTTTTTTTTAAACAACTAAATAACTGGATGCTGATAAGCAATAATGTGTCAACCCGCAAAAACTTAAAAAATTAGATTTTCATGCCATATTGTAGCTGGTCCGCTCGACTTCATTTTGCAAAAATGACGTTAGTGATTTGAAATTAATAAATATTCCAAAAGAAGGAAAAAAGGTTAACATGTGTTGTCTGTTTTGCATTAATGCGTTTAGTGCCTTAACTTATTGCAGTAATGGCCAGAACGCGTACTAAAATGTCAATAATGTCTTAAGAATGGTTAACTTATTATTGCAGAAATCACATTCCATTAGTTCTGTTTTACCAGAAGCGCTATGAAGGTAAATGTTGCTAAAAATGGTGTTTATAATAAGTAATTTTACGTATCTAGTGCACAAATATGTTAATTGTTGCGGTTTTAAAGAGATAAATACTAATGCTGATCGAAATAAGGTATTTATATTAAAGCGTAATCACATTAGTTTTTATTAAGGGTCTTATTTTTGAGGAAAGTTTACCGAATTAAACGAAACAAACGGCAAAATGCTGTAGTTTTTCTAGGCAATTAATTTTAAATGCCTAATTCAACAATTTGAATGTATGTGCATTCATAAAATAATGTAATTTTTATAATAATAATGATTTTAAAATACTTGTTACACTTGAATCATTCTGGCAAATCGAAAAAAATATCATATCAATGCATTATGAGACTTGATTGATTAATGCAAAACAAAATTTATACTATGTTAGTATTTAACCACAACAAGTTATGTGCTATAACATGTTGATTATAAGTTCAAAGGCAGATTTACACAATTAGCAAAATTGTGTTAAGTATAATGACACGTTCTTGAGAAAGTTTGACATCATCATGCAATTCGCAATAAACAAAAAGGGGATTATTGCGACTAATTTAAATTTATTACGAATATTATAAGTATAAATCACTAGTATTAATCGTATTTAAACTGATAAATACAACAGTTTAATCAAAATATTAATTTTTTAGAACAAACAATCAAAAACCGCGAAAAAATTTTTAGACACCATTTTCTCATAATGGTGCTTATGTGGGTGAGTAAACACATTATTTATTGCTTATCAGCATCTTAGAGAGTTACTCATCAGATTCTTACACGAGAAAGTCTTGGGCTATCCGAAGTTATTAAAAATACTATTGTTCTTAATACGAATAATAGATTTTGTAAACTTTACAATAACAAAGTGTGGCAGTGTCAGCCGAAACGTGAAGTTTCTATGTAAATATCACTATTTTGGCACTACACTTCGTCACCTCAAAATCAGGGCAGAGTTACCTAGGTCTGGCTACTAGTAGGCATACCAGAAACCTAAAGATTTGTGTAGGGCTGTGCTGTAGGCTATCGATCTCGTTTAAAAAATTCAAATGTATGAAACGCAAAGAAAAGGCGACGCGCATTAGTTGGCTAATAAACTTGCCGGTATTGGTTTATCCCAGACTTCCAAGAGCTCTATAAAAATATGTACTTATCGTACCAGATCGTACTATTATAGTTAAGATTCCAGCAATAAATTATGCGTAACTATGAGTACATACAATATTTATGAACTTAACTGGTATCTAACACAACAGGTTGAATTAATTATTGTTCCGAGGAAATAATGCGTATATTAATTTAGTTATACATACATTGCTAATACTCATTGTGATTGCTACTCGTACTGATCTTGAATGTCCTTATTGACGTAAAATGATAAATTATTAGATTACTACATACATGTACTTTCTCCCACAAGAAGTTGTAATATAGCACAAACATATACCTAGCGTGGGTAATGGTAGCTGATTCTGAAGTATCAATTTGTTATGGTTAGGATATTATCGTGATCTTGTATTAACACGACTCACAGTACACTCAAGAGCACCAAGAAGCGACAGCTAGCTAGATATCTAATGACACGACTTCCAGTGATACCAGTGCGTTTCGCCAACATCACGCCAATCAACAAGTGAACTATCATCAAGGTCGTATCAAAACAAGATCAAAACCAGAACTAATTCTTAAATAAGAATCGGTATCGTGGACTACAATCAATGGCTACGACCAAAAACAAGCCAAACTACAGTTTGTATCTTGATTTCATCACTGAATGAATGAAATGCTTAAGAGGGAAGTGCATTTTAAAAATGGTTGATCTCTAACATCGCTCTGCTGCTATCGGAGAAGGCCGGTAAAAGCTAATCGTAGATGGCATTCTAGACTATTGCCTTTTGTACGGATTTTGTCAATGCCTTAAACAATACATTAGTTGCCTTCCTCATTTTCTTTTAATTATAAATAGGCTTACTCAAGGCCACAGATTAGCCGAGGCGAAGACATGGCGCGAGTCTGCCCAGAAGGTGCCTGTTCATCCATGATATGAGGTTATAGCAATTTCATTTTATTACGATAACTAGAGAACTGTAAAACTTACTGACCCTTTCTTGCACTTAAATGAAAGGTAATTAAATTGGCTACAACTATGTTCATCGCAATATATCTCATAGCATGAGCTGTTGTGCCGATATTTGTCCTGAAATAGAGGAAAAACTAAAAATGACATTCTTAGAAAAAAAAACCCTTTTTTTAAAGTTCCATATCTCATGAACTATTTGATATACGGCGCTTAAATTGTTCCAAATTTAATGTTCTTTCAACATTACATAGCAAGTTTTGACCAAAAACCCATAGTTGTATAGTAAAAGTGCAAAAACCGAAAAAAGTCCGAAATTTTTGCAGTTTTTTGCAAATTACGAAGGGAGCACTACTTTTTTTTGCTTCCAAAACATAGTTTCACATTCCTCCAAGGACTCCAAACAACATACAAAAAAAATCTATATTTTTGTTTGATGTAGTTCTCTACATCACGCAATGATTTTTTATTGTAAGATTTGACTGATGTAATGACGAAGTTTTTTATTACTTCTTTACCTAGGTGAAAATGCATCTCCTTTAACCTTCCTATATCTAATATATTAGTTAAAATATGGCCTACTTTTAAAGGTAATGAAATGTTCCTCTTTAACCTCACCTGTTTTTATTATCCATAATAAGTCGCGGACAACCAAGTAGCAAATATTGTGTTAGTCAATTGATCACAGTTATCCATGTCACGAACAAATAAGCCTGCTTATTGGGGACAGTATTAAAATCCGTTATGAGAGGCAGTAAGAGTATGCTTGGAGCACTTGGTTTTTTCCAAACGCATTGAATAAACCTCACACATAAACATACCTATAAATGGTAGTCATGAGCAGTAGGTAGGTATGATACTGCGCAACACTTGGCAGCGCGAAATGTACCCAAAAGCGTACACTTGAACTAACAAAATAAATTATGAAGGTCGCACGATAATGTGACATACGCTTACTTTTTTATCATTCACGTCGCGAATCGATGAAACAGAAAGAATACGAAAGAACCCTAAAAATCAATGTGTCACGGTCGGGTCGGGATGACTTCCTTTATAAAACCGGAAAGTCCTCTCGACCATCGAAGCTTTCGGCAAACATACTGTCTACTTAAAGCGAATAATCTATATTTTTGGCAACCTATACTTGGTAATGCCCCGCCTAAGAAACTGATGGTCCCGGGTTCGAATCCGGGCAAGGGCGGTTAACGGTTATGCACGATAAACACAAAGTAAGTAGGTACCTCTATTTGTTAGTGAGTCATAAATATTCTGAAGTATTAAAGTGTTTAAGAAGGAAGTGGCTGTGGCCAACTAAATATACACGTAATTCATTGATACGGTCTCCGCAGGGCCCGCCGGTGTGCGAGTTAGACAATGGGTGTCTATATTCTTTGGTCTATAGCCTAGCATGGCCATCAGGACATGTCCTGTACCTACTATGAAACCGTTAAGTCGCTTCGGTGTGACAACAAGCTAAGAACTCTCAAAAATAATACAAAACCCAAAATATTAAAACCTACCACAACAAAAAACTTACAGTTAACCTAAAACATGACTGACATGACATGACAAGAAGCAATGAGCTATCTCAAGTGAGCAAAAAGTTAGTAAATCATAAATCCCTGCTTATTAATATATAAATATCTGGGAGAAACCATATAAAAACTCAAAAATGCGCGTTTTCGCAGAGATAAGACCTAGACAGATCGATTTATCACCCCCGAAAGCCCCCTTTAGCAAATTTCATCGAAACCGTTAGAGCCGTTTCTGAGATCCCCGAAATATATATATAAATAAATATACATATAAATAAATAAACAAGAATAAAGGTATTAGATAGATAGATAGATTAGATTTACTGGCTGTTGCCTGGGTTTATGCGTCGTTGGACTAAAAGTAAATATGGCGATGTATAAAAATGTCTAGATATAAAATAAAAATTGGTCCGAGTATTAGAAAGCCAATACTTCAAAATGTTTAAGTCTTATCAAGTCGGAATATAAAAATGACTACTTTCAAAGTATACAAATGTCTAAGTCTTATCAAGTCGGAATATAAAAATGACTACTTTCAAAGTATACAAATGTCTAAGTCTTATCAAGTCGGAATATTAAAATGACTACTTTCTTTACATAGGTCCAGGATTATAATAATACATATACGGAACAAATTCATCCCCTCGTAACATATTTATTTATATTTGGTCTAATATACAGATGCACATTTTTATACTTCGTCGAAATTATATACGCACGAACTTATGCAAGTAGACATTTTTATACATCGCCATATTTACTTTTAGTCTAGTGCCGCAACATATTTGTATTTGGTCTAATATACAGATGCACATTTTTATACTTCGTCGAAATTATATACGCACGAACTTATGCAAGTAGACATTTTTATACATCGCCATATTTACTTTTAGTCCAACGACGCATAAACCGTTGCCTGTTGCCCCCGACTTAATTCGCGTTGATTTTTATACTGATTGTTGTAATTCTACATGAACTTTGTGCAGCTAAATAAGCAGTTATAAACCCGTGACATTTGTATCACAATGTCTTCATCCAAAGTTTCAAGTTTTTCAGAAGTCTCAAGTCCCTCAAAAAATATTTGTCCGATACAAACTTTCGACCCTTTTGCCTCACCTCTTTACCGCCCCAGTGCGGTCACTAGCACAATACTTGCCTATGTCGAAAATTTAAACAGCCATAATTATGTACTGTAAAACATTGTACAATATACGTGCGAAAAGGTAGGACTTTTCGCAGTTGTATCGTAATGTTCTAATTCTTGTTTTGTAATACGAGTATTGTGTGTTCCTTCCAAATTCAAGTGCTTTATTTACTTAAATCGTTCCCTTTACAAACATGCAACCCCCTTAGGGAAAGACCTTTTAAAAACGCTGAAATTACTTTCCTTGTGTTGTAATATTGTGTCTTCCTACGAAATTTCAAGTCCCTCACTCACATAAATCTTTTTTCCCGATACAAACTTCAACCCCTTTTTCCTTACCTTAGGGGATGAATTTTCAAAAAGGCTGAAACCACTTTTCTCGTTAAAAATTTCAAGTTCCTCACTCACATTTTTTTTATTCCCGTTACAAACTTTCAACCACTTATTTACCCCCTTAGGGGTTGAATTTTTCAAAATCGCTTCTTAGCTTAGGTGTGCAAATTTCAACTTCCTAGCATGTGTAGTTTCGGATCTGCGTTGATGAGTCAGTCAGTCAATCACTTGCATTTATATATATAGATAGATAGATACTCGTAGATAAAATCAGTAGGTAGTAGGTAGTAGAAAAAATAAGTTTATGGCAAAAATTTCATTTCTGGTACAAGCTTTTATCGCTGACTGTACTTTTCTTACGACAGACAACTAATACTCATCGAGACAATTCTAAAAACCCCTAACACAATTAGGTTGCGTTGTTTCATCACACAGTTCCTTTGGCCACCTCCTGTCTCCATCATCAGATCAGCTCGATGGTACCATAATATTGCATTGTCACCCGACTTACTTGTGTATGCAAAATTTCAGCTCAATAGGAAACCGGGAAGTGGATCAAATTTAACTTGCAAGATTCCATTACATAAATGATTACATAGTTACATACAGGTCGACCTAATAAAAGCTTGTTAAATAATTTTTAAGAAAACAAAACCGACTTCTATGCGGCCCGGTGAAAGATTATTGTAGATGGTGCGCTATGTAGAAAAGGAGGTAAAACCACCCACTTTTCTAGTAGCATTTCGTTTCTGTAAGGCTCGCAGTTCTAACCTAACCTAACCCACTTTTGTTCGGTTCTGTGAGGATAGCAGTTCAAACATAACCTAATCCAATTAACAGCGCATATGCGGTGCGGTGTACGGGGGTTTGAGCGGGAGGGGTTTGGCCTCATCATACTTTATACCTACATTTTATGGTAGGTAATCATAGTGGTTTATTTAGGTTATTTTATTTTATTTATTTGGGGCATCAACAGCAATACAAAAAGTACATGATACACAATGAACAGAAAACAAAGCCAGTAACAGATGTCCACAATAAATACAGCTAACATGCAATAACAAGTGGCAACAATATAAACATCTTTAGGAAAAATGAAGGGAGGAAAAAAAAATTATACAAAGTAGGTGTGGGCTTGCGTAACGTGTGTGTGTGTTTACTTTGTGTGATTGTGTTTGTGTGTGTGTATACTGTGTCTGTGATAGTGTGTATGATGTATGGTATGTGTTTAGGTATCATAGTGGTTTTCCGGGTCAAGGTCCGTGTCTGTGTCCGAGTCCGGGTCCGAGTCCGGGTCTAGTCCAGGTCCGAGTCCGAGTCCAGGTCCGGGTCCGAACCGGATCCGGGTACGAGTCCGGATCTGGATCCGAGTCCGGGTCCCAGTCCAAGTCAAAGTCGAAATTCGAAATCACCAAATGTGTACTATGCGTCGTTGAAGAGTTCTGTTCTGATCATCATCAGCAGTTCCAGTTCATCAAATGCGACAGTTTTTAATTATTGCGAGCCTATTGTGTCCCACTGCTGGGCAAAGGCCTCCCCCCTCTTCTTCCACTCCTCCCGATTTTGAGCTGTTAATGCTTTATTTTATGATGAAAATACAGAAAATTCTATACGTGTGCCTTTAAGATTTGAGGAGTTCCCTCGATTCCTCATGGATCCCATGTTCAAAACTTGAGCTTGACATAAATATGGCTTAAAAACCTAACTTGCTTAACAAACATAACGAAGAGGAAAAATCGCCAAACGCGAGCTATGCGTCGTTAAAGAGTTTCGTTCTGGTCATCATCAGCAGTTACACTTCCTCAAATGTTACTTTTTTGAATGTATATGCTTGATTTGTTGATAAAAACACAACAATCACTATATGTATGCCTTTAAAATTTGAGGAGTTCCCTCGATTCCTTATGGATCCCATCATCAGAACTCGAGCTTGACAGAAATGTGGCTTAAAAACTAAACTTGCTTAACAAACATAACGAAGAGGACAAATCGCCAAACGTGAACTATGGGTCGTTGAAGAGTTCTGTTCTGATAAATCATCAGCAGTTCCACTTCATCAAATGCGACAGTTTTTAATAAAAATGCTTGATTTTCTGATGAAAATACAAAAATCTCTATACGCACGCCTTTAAGATTTGAAGAGTTCCCTCGATTCCTCATGGATCCCATCATCAGAACTCGAGCTTGACAAAAATGTGGCTTAAAAACTTAACTTGCTTAACAAACATAACGAAGAGGACAAATCGCCAAACGTGAACTATGCGTCGTTGAAGAGTTCCATTCTGATCATCATCAGCAGTTCCACTTCATCAAATGTCACGTTTTTGAATGTATATGCTTGATTTGTTGATAAAAACACAAAAATCACTATATGTATGCCTTTAAGATTTGAGGAGTTCCCTCGATTCCTCATGGATCCCATCACCAGAACTGGGTTTTGACAAAAACGGGACCAATCTGTATGCATATACATACAATCAAAAGAAGAATTTTCAAAATCGGTCCAGTAATGACGGAGATATGGAGTATAAACATAAAAAAAAATAAAAAAAAACAACCGAATTGATAACCTCCTTCTTTGAGATTTGGAAGTCGGTTAAAAAGTTCAACATGTATAGACGAGTATATGTACAAATCCCAACTTTTTCGCTTTTGTAGTTTCGGCTCTGCGTTGATGAGTCAGTCAGTTGAGGACATTCGCATTTATATTTATAGATAGATAGAGAGATAATCCCTACTAACAACTCTCTACCAGAAACGTTTGTTAGTGCACCATCGGTCAACACTTTCAAAAAGAGACTGAATACACATTTAAGAACTTTAAAAAGTGCAAAATAAAATACAAGTGCTTCGATATACACGCATCAGCTCCAAGAGCTGCTAGTGTATCAAATAAAATAAATAATAATAATAACATTATAATTCCGAAAGTAACTCCGTCGGTTACCTCTGCACGCTTAAACCACTGAACCGATTTGAATGAAATGTGGTATAGATATAGCTTGAGGCCCGGGACAGGACATAGGGTTGATATGATAGGTTAATTTTTAGCTTACCTCAAAAGGGAAACACGGAACCTAAATAGAATCACTCGTGCGTCTGTCAGTCCGTCTGTCACAGCCTATTTTCTCGGAAACTACTGGACCAATAAAGTTGAAATTTAGTACACATGTGTAAATTAGTGCCCAAATCAAATATATTTATTTTATAATTTTAAAATACATAGGTTAGAAGTTATTTAATAAAATAGCCAAAAAATTACCTTTCCCCTTTTATCTCCGAAACTATTGGGTCTAAAATTAAAAAAAAAATACACAAAAAATAGTTCTTTACCTATAGACGACAGCAAAACCTATTAGAAATGTGCAGTCAAGCGTGAGTCGGATTTAATGTACCCTTGGAACGCGAGTCTGACTCGCACTTGGCCGGTTTTTTTATCAATCATCATCATCATTCTACGCATACATAAATATGTTTAAGATCATAAAAAACGAATACAAACGTATTTGGAATTGATAGATAGGTAAATATGTGGAAAGCAGTTTTCCAACGGCAAACTTTTAAGTCCAGTTTCAGGCTCTTTTTTCAGTGTCCAGTTTATTTATTTTCGCCATTTTCATAGCTTGTGAACCTGGTAGCTACCTAATACAGTGATATTAGGTACCTACATGCATACATCTAGATATATGGGACTCTAGCACTTGGCGGTTTTTTTATGGTTTTATGGGTTTTACGTCCTAAAAGTTGTCAAAATTTAAAAGGTTATTCTGGGACAATTTAAGGCGGTTCACTATTCACATACAGAAACCGCTGTCACGGTTAGCGGAGCGATATACCGATTAGCCGCGCGCCGTCGCGACGTCAGGTTTATTAACAAAATGTTCTCCCTCCTACTTGCATACATACATCGTTAATTTTTATGAGGATAATTTGTATGACCTAAACATAATAATTACAAAACTATGGCTAAAAGTAACGAAAGTAACTACAACACTTGCGAAATGTAGATATAATAATATTAATAATATTACACCGCGGAAACTGCGGGACTAGTCTATTTGAGTAAGAATGTCGAATATACGAGTATATTTTTTTATTGATGTGTACACTGTACAGTATAGTTTATCAATCATAAATTAATATCGTGTTAAAGTATCCCAATATAACGTGTGTCATCTCATCATTGAAGATATCCCTAAAGGAATGATGGCGTGGCGGGAGCTGTCACGCGGCTGTCAATAGCTGTTCATTGTGCTCGCTGGACGAATTGTCACCGGCAATGCAACAATAGACGTTCAATGCGGGGATCATGTATACCATGTCACCGGAACATCAACTCTGTTATCTATTCAATCAATCAAACGCCTCGTACCTATTGGTTTCTTATGGCATTATTCATAAACGCACTACAATCCTCAAATAGCTAATTATCGTTTGTCCTTGTCTGTCATTTAGACTTATGTATTTGTAAAAAATATGGTTGTCTGTAAAGTCGGTTTACAGACGATAATTTTGGGTGATAACGTCATAAGAAAACATTGATGAAAAATTGCACACTTTTATACGTTAACATGGAGATATGTCCGCACCGTTAGCATGGAGATCTGTCCACACCGTTACCATGGAGATCTGTCCACAACGTGACACTTTTTCGTGCGTTCATCGATTTATAAGACGTTATCACGCCAAAAAAGAGGCCTGTAAAGTTATATGTAATGGGATTAACCGAGGGACAACTACACGTCTGTAAGGCACAATTTGTTTGCCAATGAAGTGGTACGATATTATGGGCCCGATTCGGATTTTGAAATAGACATCCATTAGACATCACCAAGATACGATAACGATATGTTTAAGATATCTAAACTGTCAAATTTGACATTTGCGCGATTCTGGAGATACTCTTGAACGATTTCCACAAGATATGGCTTAGAGATCCAATTCACATCTAATAATATCTAACTCTATCTAACGTAAAACTGACATTTGTTGCCCGAATTGCGCTGCAAAAGAGAACTAGTTGAAATCTAAACTATAACGTATCTAGAATGGATCTATTACGTGTCGTCTCTTGTGAATATCTTGAAGTTCGAATTGTAAGTAGGTTGCAATAAGTTGCAGTTTTGTTTTCAAAAGTTTTCTAGTGCTCTGCTACTAAGTAGCTGCTTTTGCGTTCTATACAGACTTATGAATATACGGGCTGGGTCTGAGACGTTCTACAAAAGAACAGCAAGTGAATGATTCATCAGTTGTTATCAAATTTATTGTCATCAGAAGATTTGATAACATCTACTAGGTACTACAAATTACTGACGAAGAGTAAAACGAATTGACCGGTTGGACCTTGGCGTCGTGGTCTAAGCCTTGATTAAGGTGCAGCGTAGATGAGGGGTCGGTTTTGCAACCTGCAATTCAAGGATTTCTTGTTAGCTTTTCCATTCTAGAGTTATTTTACTGTAGCCTATAGTATCTATCTATGGGTACACCATAATTTATTCCGATGTGATACAAGTCAATCTGAGCTAATCTGATTGATGATAAATACAAGATAATCTTTTTGTGTCAGACTAACACTACACAGAAAAAAGTGAATTTTAGTTCCAGCCTTCATCCTTCAATCCTTTTATACCTCTTATACTGATGCCTTGTCGAAAATTGGAAATGGAAGCTACGAACGCCACGACAAATTTTTATATGTATAGCGAATTCGACTGGTAAATATCAAATACGTTCCGAAAAACTCATTGGTACGAGACGGGGTTTGAACCTGCGACCTCTGGATTGAAAGTCACGCGCTCTTACGGCTAGGCCACCATCTAAAAAGCAGCTTACAAGTACATATGTAATTATAATAAAAATCAAGTGGTTCGAAGAACTCTACTGCGTGTAGTTGTAGGGTAATTGCGTATGGTCATGGATGGCATGATCCTCAGACAAGAGAAAGAAAATATACAGGCTATGCCTATTACATTTGAGGATTACTAAACACAGTGACTAGAATTTATCGAAAAAATATTTCATAATTAAAACTGATATGATCAAAAAGTCTACAAAATCAAAAACAAAGGATAGACGAAGTATCGAAGTAATTTTCAACAAAAAAAATAACAACTTCTTCTATTCATCAGTTTGCAATCTTTATAATTTACGAACAAATAATGCTTAAAATTCAAGCTTTGCTCGGAAAACATATAAAATTGAGGATCTCGGAAACTGCTCTAACGATTTCAATGAAATTTGCTATATGGGGGTTTTCGGAGGCGAAAAATCGATCTAGCTAGGTGTTATCTCTGGGAAAACGCGCATTTTTGAGTTTTAAGTAATATGTTTTTCGAGCAAAGCTCGGTCTCGCAGATATTTTGTAATAATTATGAACAACGCTAATTGAAAGTGTTTTTTTTTTAATTAGGTATGTATGGAAAATACCCAATATGAAGAGGGGGCAAAATTACAAAGTTTAGTTTCTAGGTAGGGTTTGCACGACGGATCCGAAATGTATGTGAATATCCGCGGATCCGGATCCAGATCCGGATAATTTCATACATTTCGGATCCGGATTGCAAACCCTATTTCTAGGTCAAGCGGGGTATCATTTGAAAAAGCTCAAAATGAACATTCCAAAACGTTTTTTTGTAGTAGTTTAAAGAAAGCTTTTTTTGACGTGAAAAAAAAATACCATCCCCATCTCTGAAGTTTCCCAATGAGAAATCATGAAAATTTTACACAGCATTACATTATCATAAATTATTACAGGAAAAATATAATCACGCCTCTATCTTATTTTTTTTGTATGGAGAACCGGTCATTCGCTTTCCCCCTAACCGGGGACTAAGCTTCAGCGCCACCGTGACCTACGGAGGTACTTGTTATTGGCATCATAGAGCACATGGAGCACCATATGCTGATAGAGCATATGGTGCCCCGAGTGGACGATAGAGACCGATCTCTATGGAACCAAGAATTGTGCGTATGGCGGTGACGCGCCGCGCGCCGCTGGCTGCAGACGCTCCGCTTCATATAAACCTGCCCGCGACGCGCGCCAGCCAGTAGAAGGGAGGTCAGCGCTCGCTCCGTGTTGATTGCTGCTCAAGCGCTCCGCGCACGCGCACCTCGGCCACAGCGCCAACGCCGCGCCGTGACAAACTATTTTCCCGACAAAAATGTTGGCTTTTATTTCGTATTGATATTGCGTAAACGACATTACGCGGACGAATAGATTTATTGATTCTATCATTTAGCTCTATTTATTTTTCGATCGATTATTAATATAATAAATATACAAAATGGTCAGTAGCAACAAAGACGCAAACGATCCCAAGAAAGTGCCGCCAAAGAATCGTGAAAAGAAAAGCAATAACTATGTACGGGCAAACTTCTTATCCCGAGCGTGGTTCGTGTGGATGATGCCGACCTTCTGGAGGGGCTACAAGCGGGACCTGTATGACGCCGACTTGACCAAGCCCAAAGACAACCATCTCTCCGACAAGCTGGGCGACCGCCTGGAGAAGTAAGTACCCAACCCAACACTACTTGTATTGCTCGTGCCCTACCAGGACATTCAGTGAAAGATGTAAACTGAATATGTAAACAAGAATTTACAAACTGACCTTTAGCTTTACAAGGTGATGTGCAAAAAAATATAAAAAAGAAACCTTCTTTAACTGCGTGCATATGTAATGCAACTCAGCTTTGTTCCATCGGTCAGGGTCAAATGCACAACATTAAATAAATGTTATAAAGGCAGGTATTTTTTGTACGCACATACTTCCTACATTCTTTAAAGGTACTCTACCTGATTCACATAAGGTACATGGGTACATCTTATACATAGATATACCCAAGTATTCATTTATTAATCCATTTATTTGATGTTGATATCGAAAACATTGCGAAATTGAATAAAAGGTTTACAGTTTCAATACTTTATAAGCTTAAATAGGCGTACATATGTGCAGTTTTGTCGATATCCATTGATGACGTTCGATGATGTTCGACGGTGATGATGCCGCTTGACACTTACGGGTCTTTGGTGGTAGGTAGACTAATGTTAAACACACATTAAGTATAATGAATGATCGAGGGTACAGAAACAAGGCCAAGGCAACTTTTACGATATACCCGATCAAAACATCGTTCTGTTATACGAATACCTCGTGCCTAATGATATGTTCTATTCGAGCAAGTTGCTAACTTCCTTTGTGATTGGTTTGTTGTATTCGGCAGAATGAAATCTAGTACAAGCTAGTATTGTTGTAAATCTCGATGTCATCAATAACTCGCTAGAGTGTGCTTGCTGTTGCTTTTAATATTTTTTGTTATATGTGTCTAATATTTATGCTGCATGAGAAAACTAATAAATGTGTCACTCATAAATCTGATAACTATTGGTATTCGTATATTCTATCAAAATTTGTTAATTTTAAAATGCAGATGCCTTGTTCATTTACTATTTCACTCATATTTTTATTAAATAAAATTAATGTGTTCTTAAAAATAAATTAAAACAGTATCCTGAAAATAATTGCACCATATTACATATAAAAAAGTGACGTAAATTATCCCGAGTAAACAATTACACAACTATTCTATATTTATAAACCTAATATTTGATGAGCATACTGAATTGATAAGCAGAGCTTAGCTGTTATTCCGAGTACATATGAATATAGGTACTCATTTATCAAAAAATCCAAGCATTTCTTAAGATTTCGTTTTACAGTTCCACTCCACCCCATATTTTACATAGGTATATAGCATAGCATCCATCTTGAGATCTAATATTCGATAGAATAGTGCCTGCCTAGTAGAACGAATACACTTATGTAAATATATGTATAATATCACCTGTGTTCTACGAATAAATTTTTACTTTACTTTATGGACAACATCCACGAATGATCCACAAATTATTAACTACATGAATGATGAAAAATTACTCAATAATGTATTCAATTAATAAACACTGGAATAGTTCAAATCAAGTTCTTCCTTTTTAACTATTTACAATGATAGTACCTACATTCGTACAAGTCGCACATGACATGATAAACACAAATTGTTTTTGCTGGTCAAATCATTTTATTGAAGACACAATGAAGAAACATGTTTTGCTTTAATCCTAAGAAAAGAAGAATACAATAAAACAAAACAGTAATAATATTGTCGTCGATTGCAAGCTTGAATTGTTTGGAAAATATAATTTAATCAGTGAAGAGATTACTTGATCACGAAACGGCCATCTCCTGATTATACGGAACCCTATAACATAGGATCACTTACTTATTTGTCCGTCCGTCTATCTGTCAAGACCCTTTATGTCGGGGACGCGTGGAGTTATTGAGTTGAAATTATAATACATAATATGTATAGGTACTTAGATCCCTTGAAGCTGTAAAAAAATCACCCTTGTGTAAAATCAAACGTTGACGTAAATAACTATACCATAAAATAAAAATAAAAAAACAACGGATCGCACTCCGGGAGTGCCGACAGATGTGAAAACTCAATGACTAGTCCAAAATGTCTGCAGCACTATGTATAATTGACCCATCCTCCTTTCTATTGAAAAACTTTAGTTCCGAAATTGCTGGTCAGTGAGCTTGTTTAAAATTCGAAATTCAAATTTGTAGCGTTAATTGTTTAAAATTCGAATAGAAATTGTAAAGTTACCTTGCAGACCTCGCATCTAAATATATTTGGTCATGATATTTTGAGTTTTATTCACCAGTACTAGAGTTCACTTTTATTAACGAATTCATCAAGATGTAGCTTTATTGAATTATATTTGAGTGATATAAAGTTAGAATGTAACTGTGAGATCCTCGTATTTCAGCCCGTACAAGATTAGAACCTTTTTCATGTAATGTCATTGAGTTTTTCTTTATTGATTTAAATGCCATATCTAAATGAGTGGCCATCTAAATCTTACCGTCACGTGATCGCCTTACGCTGTCTCGAGTTTATAATTTTTTCGCCACCTCAAAAAGTGCCCAGCGCCGCTAAAGAAGTTTTCACTTCAAAAAACCCCTAAGCTATATGCCAACAAAATCCATTTTATGCCAAAAATGTCTTACATCATTTAGGAAATAAGCTCTTCAAACTGCTGAATCGATTTCTATGAAACATAAATAAGAACCACCGCAAGAAACCTTGCTTGATCACGTAAAAAAAACGCATCGGAATCGGCCTATTCGTTGGAGAGCCACGATGCCACAGACAGGAAGACAGACAGATAGATAGACAAACAAACAGACATTAAGCCATTCGAACAAGTTTGTCAGTAGAAAAAGGCGCGAAATTCAAATTTTATATTGGACGATAACCCTTCACGCCTACATTTTTTAAATTTGCCGCTCTTTTCTACTGACGGTAATGGTTTCACAGAGTATATACCGAATACTACTGTCTTGCTACGGCCGCTGGTGAAATAAAACAGGGAATAAAGGAGAGAGAAATTCAGGTGTAACTACTCTGATACGAGCCAGAGATATAGTGTAGCGCAATAACGGTTAGACCAAGAGAAGTCTGCAACTATTTTGATAGCACACGCAGTGCACGCGTTATTTTAAACGTCAACTTCTATGAAATTATGAATAAACAACGCTTGCACTTCGTATGCTGTCAAAATCGTTGCAGACTTTTCTTGGTCTAACTCTGCGCTTCTGAAAGCCAATCCAAAATTATTGATTGAATGTCGTTTGAACTTTTTTTTGTCTCTTTCTTTTTGCTAACGACGTGAAAGGGACAGAGATAACAGAATCCAAGTATTTCGAATTTGTGTTAGGCCCCGTCTGTTGAAATGACATTTGAATATTAAGGTTACTTGAATGTCATTTTGTCTCACTCAGTGAGCAAAATGCGATTTTGCTCACTGTTTTTAAGTAGAAAAGTACCCTTGTTCGAGCTGCTGAGGTGAAAAACTGATTTGCAAGACCGAAGTGATCCCATAAGTGTTCACGGAAGTGAACGAAGTTTGTACGGAACACTAAAAAGGATAGGTAGGTACATTACTTTTGGTTTTGCCCTAATGCGGTAAAACAGTAGGTAGTTATTTGAACTGGGTTTTTTATTAGTAGGAAGAACTATCTATACATATACAAATATTATATTCTCGCTAGTACTGTCAAAGATTATTAATCGTTTATTAATCGAATTTATATAACTCACCCAAAATACGATTAAACGAGCACGTGTTCGACTCGACTTATACATCCTGGCTAATGGATTGCAATATCAGCTACATTGTCATTATTTATTTACTGAGTATAAGAGAAAACAAATTGCTTCAGCCTTAAACAATCAACTTCTGTGGTGATACATTTCTATTTGTAAATACCTATCATATTTAAATCTTTCGCGTTTAGAACACATATTATGTAACTCACATTGTTCGTTTAGTGTACTATACCACCACCACCATCACAAGTGAAACCTGTGTCGAAACGTCGGTAAATAAAGGTAATAAAATAAATTCGCGATAGACCCGTCTATAAATGTGAGTTAATATTTGTAAATAGCCTGTCAAACCATTCCGGCAGTAGAAATAAAAGCGGCCAAGTGCGAGTCGGACTCGCCCATGAAGGGTTCCGTATTTAGGCGATTTATGACGTATAAAAAAAAAACTACTTACTAGATCTCGTTCAAACCAATTTTCGGTGGAAGTTTACATGGTAATGTACATCATATATTTTTTTTAGTTTTATCATTCTCTTATTTTAGAAGTTACAGGGGGGGGGACATACATTTTATCACTTTGGATGTGTCTCTCGCGCAAACTATTCAGATTAGAAAAAAATGATATTAGAAACCTCAATATCATTTTTGCAGACCTATCCATAGATACCCCACACGTATGGGTTTGATGAAAAAAAAATTTTTGAGTTTCAGTTCGAAGTATGGGGAACCCCAAAAATTTATTGTTTTTTTTTCTATTTTTGTGTGAAAATCTTAATGCGGTTCACAGAATACATCTACTTACCAAGTTTCAACAGTATAGTTCTTATAGTTTCGGAGAAAAGTGGCTGTGACATACGGACGGACAGACAGACGGACAGACGGACAGACGGACAGACAGACAGACATGACGAATCTATAAGGGTTCCGTTTTTTGCCATTTGGCTACGGAACCCTAAAAAGCAGCACATTTAACAAATGTAGGTGCGCAGGGTTATCCTCTCATAGAAAATTTGAATTTCGCGCCTTTTTCTACTGACAAAGTTGTTTGACAGACCATATTATGCCTAAGGACTTTAGAATTTCTGCAAATTAGAATCCTCTTAAAAATAAGTAATTTCCAATTCGAAACTGTCGAGAAAATTATGCTTTAAAACGTTGTTGTTTTATACGAGCTAACGTAGTCCTAGATATCTTCAAGTACATTTATGAAATCAAACATTTTATTAGTAACTCGTGTTGCAGGTACATGCATTTAATTCTTCGATACGATAACATTACCACTATGTGTCATGAAGCATAATTACTTGGCTTATAAATAATGTATTATTCTAAACACAATGCGCACATCGAGAAGTGAACAAAAAACTGGATCGAATCGCCTTATCCCGCGTCTATTTATGAGACCTATCTACGGTTCTACATGCGGTTCCCAGGAGCCTAATAGTCAGATGTATTACTGAAAAATACCGGACATACGACCATCAATTGCCGAGAAGCAGTTTGCCAGCGCAGGGTACATTTACCCCGGGAGGCGTGTTTTTATACTATAAATTTTTATATCTTCCAAGCGATGAGCTATTTATAGGTGGCTCATTAGCTGGAACTAGTCTTTGAACTGGCCTAGCCTTTTTATCGGACCTAGCGAGCTTAGCGACAGATTTGTCCATAGGCTTTAAAATGAGTACACACTCGTAGGTCCGGTCGGACAGGATATTGAGCAAAATAAATATCTACTATACTTCGTTTTTTTAGGATTAGAAATTTGGTAAACAATCTTGATGTGTCTTTTAATTGAAAAACTGTTTTTAAAAATCAATAACTATTAATTATGAAAGCAGAAGACTATAAAATATCGTATTAGATTCATAATTGTTACATATTTACCGTAACTTATTTTTAAAATGTGTATTTCAATTAAAAGACACATCAAGATTGTTTACTTACCAAATTTCTAATCCTAAAAAAACGAAGTATAAAAATTGTTAACATTAGACTAAGTGTTACACACAATTCTTACATATCTTTAGTCAAAGAGACTATATACCGTATAAATGCATTTCTTGTGTTAAAACTTGAATTCATAACATGTTACATGAACAACAAATTGTATTATATGTATTTTCAATTTAATTTCAATTGTTATACCGCACTAAAAGTATGGGTTTATATATTGTACCTTCAGTATACCTTTGTACACGTTGTTACTACACCTTTAATAAAAATTGGTGTCCTTATCTCTAGAATCAGCTGCGCTCAAAACAAGGCTTTTTATCGGTAAAAACGATTACTTACAGATTTTTACACGTAGTAGTAGTATTGTAGCATTATTTAAGATTCAACTTAAATATACGTTAGATACCTATAATGCGAGATCGCATGGGTCCATCCGCCATCCTGACGTCAGAATGGAGTTTGCACATTTTTTAAATAACTCGTTTTAGGAAGATGAACGCTGGTTTCTATTAAAGATACACTGAGGTACACAGATGGTCAGGGCCGGATTAACCCTAAGGCAGAGTAGGCAACTGCCTATGGGCCCCGTCTCGGCTAGGGGGCCCCGCCTCGGCTAGGGGGCCCCGGCGGGCCCGCACGCGCCCAAAAAAAAATGTGTTTGCCAAGTTTGGCATATGGCCAAAATTCATAAATAATTTTTTATGTTACCTACTTATACCTAATGTCCAATATCAGTTTCTCAGACACACAATCATCAAATGATTATGTAAATTATGTTATTTTATAGCTTTTAAAGACTGTACATCGAACTCAAATTTCAGGCTCCCGAGGGCCTAAAACCTCCTTAATGAAACTTCGGCCCTCCGAGTAACTCTTGTATGACACATATATTATTGTTGAGTAACATTTGACGATAGGTTCGTATCAGAGCGCAGCTTTGATTCATTGATTTCAGAAGCTTAGCCTTTTGCCTCGCATGAAAGCTTACTTCGCTGGTTAAGTACACTTCGGGCTTGTTAAGTATGTGGAGATTACTGAGCTCGACCTTCAGCCTCACTTTTTACCTCAATTTTTGGTTCGCCTACCAAATCTCTTCTTCAGCTTAGCCTTTGGCCTCGCTGCGTCAAGCTCGGCCTGCGGTCTCGCTTATTAATACAATGGATATTGGTTGTCGTCTGTGATCTAGCTGAGCTTATCCTGAAGCACGGCTTTGACCTCGCATGAAAGCTCGCCTCACTGGGTAACTTCGGCTTTTTAGGTCTTTTTAACACGCTTTCACAATTTTTTCACAAAAGAATTCGAGCTCGCTGCGCTCGCGATTTTTATTGCTTTTCCGATTTAGCCTGTACTTACATGCTAGTTTGACTGGTTAATGAATAATCATTTAAACACATGTAAAATCTTTATTATTAGGTTAATTTTAATCATGTGGCTCATATGGTCGGATAATCGGTGTTCAGCCTCGCAAAATATTTAACTACTTATTGAGAAAAAACAGCTCTCCCCACACTGGACGCAAGGAGGAATCGGCAAAAACTAATATAAAAAACCTTTATGTCCACGCAAGAGCGAAAAAAATATTCGGCATGTTCGGATCGGCTCAACCGACACCTGAAGGTTGAAATTAAAACCGCAAACTTACTTGCCTGTACTGAACAACTGATCTTATGTATGCAGAATTAACTGTACGGGGGCCCCGAGCATAGCACTGCCTAGGGGCCCCGACATGCTTAATCCGGCCCTGCAGATGGTACAATATGTTTATAAATACATACTTCGTTGAAATTCGCTGAAGTTCACCCGCCATCCTGACGCTCACTTGCATACGTCGGTATAAAACTAATATCAGGTATCAGAAGTACACTTCCTAAGTATTATAATATCTGAAGATTTGTCGACGCGCCTAATAGAGGCCTCGGGCGACCAGCCAGCCTATTATGGATAGCTTTATCCATCTTTATCCACGTGATAAAATAACTGTCACTGTTTAACACCGTGGGAAAGAAAGTGACGGACACCGTTTTATCACGCTGTCACGTAGACAAGAACGACCATCATATCCGTACCATCCATCAGGGCTGGCTACTATTTCGCACAGCGTATTAGTATACAGCGAGGAAATTAAATACGGACAGCCTTCTGGGCACCATGCCCGTTGACGGCGATTTAGGCCAAATTTTTAGGATTCCGTAGCCAAATGGCAAAAACGGAACCCTTATGGATTCGTCATGTCTGTCTCTCTGTCCGTCCGTATATCACAGCCACTTTTTTCCGAAACTATAAGAACTATACTGTTGAAACTTGGTAAGTAGATGTATTCTGTGAACCGCATTAAGATTTTCACACAAAAATAGAAAAAAAAGCAAGACATTTTGGGAGTTCCCCATACTTAGAACTGAAACTCAAAAATTTTTTTTTCATCAAACCCATACGTGTGGGGTATCTATGGATAGGTCTTAAAAACCATTTTGAGGTTTCTAATATCATTTTTTTCTAAATTTAATAGTTTGCGCGACAGACACTTCCAAAGTGGTAAAATGTGCCGCCCCCCCCCCCCCCCCCATGTAACTTCTAAAATAAGAGAATGATAAAACTAAAAGTAGTTTTTTTTTATACGTCATAAATCCCCTAAATACGGAACCCTTCATGGGCGAGTCCGACTTGGCCGCTTTTTTACCTATAGGTAGGTTAATATCTAAATATTATTTTTGCGGTTAAAGCACCACTTCTAAATGCTTAATGTATGAAGATATTTATAGTCATTTCAACAGAATAAAAATAGGTACCTAGCTGGATAAATAAGTTTTTGGCAAAAAAAAATTCTTTTTGGTACAAGCTTTCATCACAGACTGTACTTTTCTTACAACTGACAACTAATACACATCGAGACAATTCTAAAAACCCCTAACACAATTAGGTTGCGTTGTTTCATCACAGAGTTCCTATGGCCACCTCCTGTCTCCATCATCAGATCAGCTCGATGGTACCATGATATGGCATTGTCACCCGACTTACATGTGTATGCAAAATTTCACCTCAATCGGAAACCGGGAAGTGGATCAAATTTAACTTGCAAGATTTGATTACAGACCGACAGACAGGCAACGGGACATGTGAAACTAAATAAAACCTTGAAAAATAGGAATGTCAATAATTTGTAATAAATTACCTAATACGTTTTTGCAGTATTTGCCCTCTTTTACAATTTTAGAATACAAGTTATTAGAAAACAATCCAAACAAATAAAATTAAGTAAAAACCACTCAAACAAAAATATGTAGGTACACAATTCTCAGTCACTTGGGAGACTTATTGTCACTTTAACTAGGTAGGTATATACCTAGTAAGTACCTATAGTATAGATACATTAAGACACTCGTACTCATACGCCTAAAATATTTATATTGAACTAATATATCACCCAAACTTATCACGTTTCATTTCATGAATCACTTAAGAAACATTTAAAATTCTAATAAAAAACATATTAATGTAATGTTTTCTTAACGCCTCACAATATCCGTTCTTAATTTGGAACGTGTTGCTTAATGAACTTGTAAATTTGTTAATGGAAATACCTACATCACTTTTAAGAACCTGGTGCCAACCTCGTTTGATAAGAAAACCCCGGTTTACCGCCGACCCGAGGTTGAGGATGCAGGCGGCCTAGCCAAGGTGACGATCGCTTGCGCTTTGCCATCGAATCGATTTGTGTCTCTCTATCACTCTTCTATATTAGTGTGACAGTGGAAGTTGCGTTTCGATCGCTACGGAGCGATAGCGATTGGCATGTTGTCTACGGGGCCAGGCCCGACACGACGACCACTACTGCGCAGCTCTTTTGTCTAATTAATTTGTATTAATACTATCCAATAGAAATGTCTTATCAAAATGACAAATGTATATTACTGTAATTAAATATCACTTAGGAACATAAACCGCAACACTGTGACTTTTATTTAATTATTAGGAGGACCATTTTTCGTAATATTTGATTGACGTTATATCGAGGTTCGTACGTAGCCCTCATGTATCTACTTCAAACAGTCCTATTATTACAATGTGAAGGTTGATGTCATTTATGGCCATCCTAATTCAAACCTGAAACTCAGTATAAGGAAGGCGCATGGTCTTTTAGACCAGGCAGCTTTAAATGTTCGAGAACAATTTTGTATAAATGTACGCTCGTCATTAAAATCTCTTCTGAAGGTTCTGTATTCGTGTGTCTGTGGTTTCCTATTGGATTCAGTGGTGGAGCAAACAGCAGGTTTTTGTGAAGAACATAAAATCAAATTTGGCGCTGGGTCTCAAAAACCAGTAGAGTAGATTTCAGTAGGTAACTACTCCGAAATGCATGTCAAAATGTCAATCCAATAATTGAACTTAGTTTGTTGATTTCAACTAAGTAATCGAAACGATATCGAAGATCTGTTCACTATCTATCGAAGATCAGATGTTACACTAATCATGGAGCGTCCGAACACTTCACCACTACATGTAATAGGGGCTTTAATTTCAGTACCTATTACCTAACTAAGTACAGTCGCCGTCAAAAATATGTTTCAATTTTTCGCCTTATTACATGGAGAAGTTAAGGTGCAAAAGCGTAAACATATCTTTGACGTCGACTGTACTGTACATGACACGACACATTTACCTATAATAATATATATTTTGAAATATAAAATATCGATAAATAATGTCACCGTATAAAAACCCGTTTTCCCTAATTAAAACTAGTTTAGTTTTAACTAGTAAAATCGCGTTTTCTGCTCCAGTCAAACCTAGTTTTGGATAAAATTTAATTTCAATAAATAATGAAAACTCGTTTTCACCAAAGGAAACAAAGTGTTAACTAGGATAAACGCGTTTTCGCTAAGGTACCTACGAGTTTATATGTAGAGTGAGAAGAATTTGTTCTAAAATTCGGTGTTGCTATTTTTAGACTAATTGCAGAGACCACAGAATTACCAATTTTCCACCAAGCTCAATTAAAAATCTATCATTTCGGAAGAGGTGCAATTTACCAGCTCTCGCGCCTCCTGCAGTAAACCATAAATACTATATCAAACACGTGATAAATGTACCAATACATCGTGGAAGCTATAAAAGTCGGAGACTTATAAGCCGACCCTTTACATTAATTGTTTGCCTCTGTCTACCTACTTATTCGTAATATGCTATGACGTCCTCCAAACTGACCGATAGTATGACTTGCGTTGCCACGCGGCTCCATATATCAAGCGTGAACTCAAGTTATATCAGAAATCAGAATAGGTACATATACAGAGTCCATTTCTCTAGGGTAGTTGATGTCCCGTGGTTTAAATATTATAGTTTTTTAATATCTCATATGTATGTAAGCAGTTAATATCATGTATGGTTGATATTTCGTCTTGTACGAAAACATTGCAGCCGTTTGCGCCAGATAAACCTGTACCTATGCAGCAAATTCGGTTCCACCAGCAAGCAGCATTGCTGCTGCCTACACCTAAAACGGTCCGACCGCGTTACCGCATTTCACAGAAAACTATATAATACAGTAGCTACAGTACCGGCCAATACCTCCATGTTTTTACAGTATCTTTTACTTTTTTTTATATTTGTGAATAATTTCCACATCACTACTTTAGGTAGTCTAGTAGTAGTACCTATAGTCCTTTGTACGAGCGATGAGAAAAATTGGTCTCATGTAATGTTTTCATAGAGGTTTTTTGTTTTACTTAATGGTCAACTTCATTTTTTTATGAGAGCTTTTTTAGAAATATGCTAAGTCTCCTATTGAAATTTACAGTATTTCATTGTATTTTAGGTAATACTTGCTTGTATTTATACAGCGCAGAGAGGTGAAGTGTACTGCAGATAAAAACTAAAATATGATGGAATTGGCCGTTTTCTCGTAGTGTTGGTTATTTATTGCTAAATATTATTAAAAAATGCCATACTATAAATAATAAATTAAAAATATGTATTAAATATTATAACTTCACAAAACTCTATACCTACAGTTGCGTACATTATGCGGTAACTCTTGTTGTCAAAAGTAGATATGGTGACAACATGGTGACAATTGAACAAAGAAGTGAAAAAAAGCGCTAGCCCATATTGGCGCATAGAGCGTGCGACTTCCAATCTGGAGGTCGCGGGTTCAAACATCGGCTCGTACCAATGAGTTTTTCGGAATTTATGTACGTAATATCATTTGATATAATCAGTCGCTTTTCGGTGAAGAAAAACATCGTGAGAAAACCGGACTAATCCCGATAAGGGCCTAATTTACCCTTTGGATTGGAAGGTCAGATGGCAGTCGCTTTCGTAAAAACTAGTGCCCACACGCCAATTCTTGGGATTAGTGGTTCCACCTCTGAAAAAATAACTACAAGACATTTATTAAATGTAGAATGCTTGCGCATTTAGAGGCAATTTCTATAATTTGATGATGAATCAGCGAACATTCGTATAGGTAAGTAACAGGTAAGTAAATATAAAAATAAACCATCTCTTTCGAGGTTGTAATAAATTTAGTACAACGCATTTTTACTGCAGTTAAGGTCAAAGATATTGTACTTAACACACGGCCTTAATGTCGTGACATAATATTTTTTTCCTTTGGCCCCTTTAAGAGGATATATTAGCGGAGCCCCATCTCAGATTTGAGATTGACAATACTGACATTACGAGTATCGATACGCTGTGACGATGCAAAACGACCATCATACTCGTGCTCGTATCCACTGGATAATAAAGATATCGTATAAATAATATCCATTTTTGGGGTTCCGTACCCAAAGGGTAAAAACGGGACCCTATTACTAAGACTCCGCTGTCCGTCCGTCCGTCCGTCCGTCTGTCACCAGGTTGTATCTCACGAACCGTGATAGCTAGACAGTTGAAATTTTCACAGATGATGTATTTGTGTTGCCGCTATAACAACAAATACTAAAAACAGAATAAAATAAAGATTTAAGTGGAGCTCCCATACAACAAACGTGATTTTTGACCGAAGTTAAGCAACGTCGGGCGGGGTCAGTACTTGGATGGGTGACCGTTTTTTTGCTTGTTTTGCTCTATTTATTGTTGATGGTGCGGAACCCTCCGTGCGCGAGTCCGACTCGCACTTGGCCGGTTTTTTTATTATCGCCAAAACAAATGCCGTAATGTAAACTTATTAATTAATCACATACTTTCCCCGGCAACTAATGCAAATAAATCTACTTTGATGGCTCTCTGCCTACATACGAATGTGTAAAATCCGCGAAGTACAGTAAAATTATTCACAAACTTCGTAAACTTCTTGACATTTGCCGCTAGCTGTTAATTAGATTCTATAAAAATGGTCTCTGTCATAAGTACCGTCAAACGTGGCAACTTTTTTATCTCCTGTTGTAACTTTACCATATTGGTATTACTTAACAGCAATATATGTAGCTCATAGAAACCTAAAACTATATATTTATAATTTACTTAGGTTAACTATTTAAGTATATTAAGTATTACATAATATGACCCATTTCTATGAAGTACATAATAAATAAATAATTAAATATTGGGGGACATCTTACACAGATCAACCTAGCCCCAAACTAAGCAAAGCTTGTACTATAGGTGCTAGGCGACGATATACATACTTATATAGATAAATACATACTTATATACATAGAAAACATCCATGACTCCGGAACAAATATTAGTGTTCATCACACAAATAAATGCCCTTACCGGGATTCGAACCCAGGACCATCGGCTTAGCAGGCAGGGTCACTACCCGCTAGGCCAGACCGGTCGTCAAGTATACCATATACCATAATATTATGTTAAAGTTACCACAGAAGGTAAAGTATGACAGAACCAACGAAACAGTTGACCGCGCTTAAAATCATTTCGCTATTGTGATACTGAGATTCTCGATATCCTTTACGTTTTTCTTTACACTTACTTACTATATTTCCCCTCCAAGTCATATGTTCCCTCTTTCTCACCCCTACTTTTAAATATTACAACAACTTTTTAACCTACCGAGCTGTTCAGTTAGGTACTTATAGAATACTTTGCTAGTAAAAATGTAACGTACAAATTATATGCCTAAAATGATTAATTATATGTACTGCACTTTCTTTTTTGGTTTCTTTACTGAACTTATGGCGCCTTCCATTTTTTGCTCCAGTACTTATTCCATGTTAGCTGTGCTCTACGTTCCACCTCCCGGTAATTGCTGTTTTATAGCAATATATTTAAAAATACCCACATATTACTCGTAGGTAGGTAACCTAAGGAATTAGGCAAGCTTTACATAGTAAATATGTATGCCTAGATCCTTCCCATTATAGATGAAGTGATGACCACAAGCTCAACGGAATAAGGTGCTCGATATTCATATAATAGAGCGATTGCTTTATTCATTTAGATCAAACTTATTAAAAACGAAGTATTTAGTTGACGGGTTCGCGCTGTTATTTGTTATTGTGTGAATGTGTTGTGTGTATGTCTGTAGGAGCGCGTTATTTGAGCGTCACGTTCGCGAGGCGCGACACCATGTATGTACGTCTGTCCACGAGTTAGCACGCCCGTGCTACATTAGCCCTTGAACGTCACGTGTCATACACCTACCTACTACTTGTTTTTTCTACCACAAATAACTACAAACTTAATAAATCAATATTTAATGTACTTACTGATAAAAAATTTACTATGAATTTTTTTTTTCTTTGTTTGTTATACATATTTATTAAAATTGATAATGAAAATCGTCGCGCGCCGTTTACCTACTTCATATATTCAATAAGCTAGCGTTTACATTGGCTCCTTTTAGGTGTGGACAGGTGGTATATATTTATTTATTTAACTATACCATATACATATACAGTACAGAAAATGTACCGTCAGCATCAATAGTAAGTAGTGGATAAAACAACGCACCAAAAGCATCTGCCACCCTGGACTGTTCCAAATAGAGAAAAATGCCTAAGTATATAATTTGTATTTAAAAGTATCTGCAACTGTGTAATTGTTTTAAATATTGAGAGAGAGATATATATATATATATATATATATATACATATACAGCACATAAAGACTCACCAGCTGTGCGGGCTCTAAGGCTACTAAACTCGCTTCTGTCATGGGCACCAATGTGATCTGATTTTCCTAAATATTATGAATATCTTACCTTGATGTATACAGTGATTTGGTCTTGATTGTAATGCTGTTATATGCTGTTAGAGGAATTGTAGATATGTAAGTACTTTTGCCTTGTCGACAAATCCGCTACTTTTGATGATGACTTTACAACTTAGAAAGTTCCCTTTTTAACTTAGAAAATTATCTAGTTTATTAATTCGTGAAAATTATAGTTACCCACAATTTTCATTTTGGGGAGGTTATAGGTTGATTGTTACCGATAAAGATAAGAGCGATTAATACTATACATGTAACTCGTAGGTATTCACTCTACCGGTAGAATAAAATGTTTCAACTCTTCCTCAAACATTCACAGTATGGATTCGATAGAAAGAACTTCATATTAAGCACAAATCAATCAAATTGTTTTAATATAAATGTGCAAATTATAATATCGACACTAATTTTATAGAAGGTGGACAAAACATTTGACAAGTCCCTTATTAGGAACTCGCCAATGTCCTCCAGGCGTGAGCATCGCCACCTTTGCTAATAAGTTAACATGTCTTCGCATACCTACTCTTGTGGCAAATAACGCTTTAGTATTTCACACTGTATAGCTATATAAATAACAACAAAATAAATGATATCATTTGAGATTTTCTTAGAACCATCCAACGTAAATAATTTGGCCATTTCGAGGTATCTACACAAATCAATCCGGTTTTTTACGTTTACGTAAAATAAACTTGCTGAGCATAAATGGCATAGTTGGGTATGTTTAAACAGAACATTACGAAACGCTTTGCGTGTGGAACGTACAAATACATTATATTTACCATATCGACAACTGGCACACGTCATACTTTATTCAAGTGAATCTAGAAATTTTCAAATAAATAATGGTAACAACATAGGTAACAGGGAAACTCCATATGGGTACGAGTCAAACTAAATAGAGGCTCAAAAGCAATTTAATTATGGTGCTCCTAGTATATTGGGTGTTATAAAATATGAAAATTTTGAATTTTTTATCCCTTTTACATACCTATAAACGTAAACGAATCTTTGTATACAGACATGAGAGTTTATAAATTAAAATTTAAAGTAAACAGTGGTACATTCTAGTTTCCTGTGTAATTCAGTAATGTTCCGGGTAATGGTGATTACGGAGATGCCTTCTCATTGGTTAATGCGAGCACGACAGGCGGCCGATAACTGTCCCGTACGCAGGAACCGGACTCTCATTAACCAATTTAAGACGGTACTTTGGACCCATTTCATACAACGCATTAAAACACAAATATGTCAAAAACTATTTTCACTTAAGATGCTTTGTTTAAGAAATTGTTTAAAAAGTACATAAATATAGAGCGTAGGTATGTCGAGTAAAATAGGCTACTTTCCTACTAGTCAAGTTTCTTTTTTAGAACTGTCAAAACGATTTGCTAAGTATTGTGACGTCACGGTTACTATATATCGATAGAAATATAAAAAGTAGGCGACGTTTTTTATATTTCTATCCAACTTATTAATTATAAATTGTATTTAAAAATAACTGCTGTCTATGTTTTTCGAATAATTCTCTGGTGCCTTATTTGGTTCACGGTGTGAAATAATTTATATTAAGTAGAAGAAACTTCCCTATTACGTACACAGCTATAGGTAGAATGCCAATAGTTCGAGGCTGAAATGATGCCTTTCAGCCGAGTTTCGAAAACGAGGAAAGTAAAATACATGTTTTTTTTTTAAACATGACTACCTAAGTATTATTTTTTATACTACTTCTTGGGTACTTTCAATTAGTGTAGGGGAGGTTAGCCTTTTTTTCAAAGTAGTTTTTATTTGACTACTTTGTTGGGATGATTGATTTATGTATATATCCATGCCAAATTGCAGCTTTCTAGCACTAACGATCACGGAGCAAAGCCTCGGACGGGGTTGGACAGACAGACATGTTCCTTCTTCCATGGTTCCTCGTTGACTACGGAACCCTAAAAATGATATTGGCCCGCGCTTGCGAAGGTTTAGGTTACAGTTAACCTAAACCTTTTAAATTGTTTTGGAACATTACCTACTTCTTGTTTGTTTAATTATAATTATAGGTACATTTTCTTCTACTTAATATCAAACACAGACCTGATTAACACATTCACTGTCAACGTTTTCAAAGCACTACGCTCTTAGCCGATATCAGCGTTTTGCCGCTTTGTAGAGGTTGCTGCTTAATTACATAGTTGACGTGCAAGGTATTATGCTAGCCATGCACTTCATTCCATTAGAGCCGCTGTAACAGGCATTGTTAACACGGCGACGCCTTGTTAACGCTTTACTTTGAGTAAATACGAAGCTTACTCACTCACGCTAAACGTCGTCTTAATTCCAATTTTCCTATTGAACCTAATTGAACAATTCATGATAGAACGATGACAACATTAAGTTAAGTAAGCGAGCGCCAAGCTTGGGAATATATACTTTGTTTGCATAAGTATTTAGTTTAAAGCACTGCGAATTTGAGGTAAATAATCCTGCTTTCAAATTATTTTATCTGTCTGCAGCATCTAGTTTATTATTATGACCCGAATTTGCACCAGAACAATAAGGAGAGGGTCACGTTTTCGAGCTTAAATAATATGTACCTAAGCATACAATATTTACAATTATTATATATACAAATATTTGTTTGTTCATATGTATATTTCATTCGCATATCTAATATTTGAACTCTTTATTGTACAGAACACATAAAGACATAAATATGGCACAAAATAGGCAGTACAAAGGCGCACCACGCGCGCAGTTGACCTAATGTCTGCAGATTAGATATGCGAAAGAACATAATTGTTATTTTCACGAGTTAGTATCTAGTAGTTAATACTGCGAAATTGATTGTAATAAGGTAATAATTATCCATATTCTTCATCTGTCTATATTACTAATCAAGGTTTACGCAAATCTGCCTATAACAAATTGAACCTCTATTTCCTTATGTCTAGATGTCAAAGTAGGGTTATAAGGTTATAACTAAAGTAATGTACGCCCAGGAAGTATGGAATCATCTGTTACTTCCGTATTGTCACTGTTAATCTATTGGCATTTATAGAAGGGTTTAATTAGTCATCAATCCAAGGTTATAAATCAGGCCATATATTTTCCATATATAAATCGTTAAAATGTCTTCATTATAATTAATAGTTCAAGTTCAAGCCACAGTTCAAACGAAATAAAATTATCTATATTTTATTTCATAAAACATAAAAAAAACCGGTAACCACATACTGCGAGACCAAACTAACTTTAGTATTGGCGATAAACCAATATGTGTTTAAAAGGGGAAACGATTGTAAATGAAGTCCTATAAAGATTAATGAAAGTAGTACATATATGTAATATTTTCCGGGACGAGCACAATCTCTTCTCGTGGTATAGGTAACTGGCTAGTCGTTGACCTCCGGCCGCGCGCCGCCGCCGCGCCATCCGGCCTCCTGCAGGCCGCTTGCAGTCCTCGCCGCTCAAACCATCGGCTATCGATGCAAGCAATGCATTGACTCCTTAATTCAATTCATGACGGAGCTTGATCCTGGCCTATATTGAAGTTACATCCAAGGATTGGATTTTAAAGAAAAGTATTCGTCAACCAAATGGAACTTTGACCCCCAATGGTACCTACCCAAAATGGTTATAGTGGCAATAAAAAAACAACATAAATAAGAGCAGATAAGATGAAGCTACCATTTTTACATAATAAACTTACCTATTCATTTATTCTATGAATATACATTATGACAGATTGTTAAATTGCGGTTACTTATATAGTTTTATAAGTACTTACTTCTAAATTATCATTTTTATTATTGTATGCAATGAGTCGCTTTTATTCATCGTTATCACGAATACTTCTTTCATCCCATTACAATATTATAATTTTGAAATGCTCGCCATGCGAATTCCACAAAATCAGTGGTTGGGACTCAGTAAATAAGGAAAAGTATATTGCACACATGTTTTTATTTTATTTCATTCGAAATTGTGTTTAATGAGGTTTTAATACCTACTAACAGAGTAGGAGTATGAGGCTTCTACAGACCTTGCAACAAATCGAATGCGATTTTTAATAGGTACATAGAGGCTCATAATCGATCAATCGAATGTTTGAACCTACTTAGCCGGCAATGTATCTAAAATCGCATGCGTTTTGTTGCAAGATAAAGCCTCTATGGTTAAGGAATAAGACAAATAAAATTGGCAAAAAAAATATTTTTTCTAAGCGAGGTCTACAGCACACAGAGTCACTAGCTTACTTTTATAGGATGTTTATTGACTCTATCAACGTTGGAAAGTACATACTATAGGTAAATAATATAAATTATATTTGATGAAAATTCCACAGAAATAGTTGTCAGTAGGGAATATTACGCGAAACTCTGCGTAGGGGGCGCCACTACCACAAACCAACACAATCGAAGGGTCTACCGCGAAACAAGAAAATCGAATGTTCGTTATTTAACCTCTCTATCACTCTTCCATATTCTGCTTAGCTGCTTATTTTGAGGCTTATCTGCCTCTTCATCGCTTGAAAATTTCAATTTTTGCGTTTCCCGGTAGGCCCTTTGTAAATATTCCGCCTTGATGCATCAATGTCAAATTTTATTATCTATGAAAACTTATCAAAAAACAGTTTCAGGCACAGTATGTATAAGTTACTCTATAGCTTACGATAGGCGCTAGTGCTCCACTCTGGCGACAGAACAATGCAGGAATACCCCAATTAAAATTAAATATCTGGGAGACCGAGCTTTGCTCGGAAAACTTATAATAATTTAATTTAATTTTCCAACGCATTTTGCCGTATCTGCCAATTCTAATAAATGTTGTGAGACATTTTGGCGTAACTCCCAACTTTTGTACAATACGCCCTTTTGCATCGTAAATTTTATTAAATTTGTGCTAATTTATTGACAGTTACGCCTATTTGCAGTAGATTTTTGAGTGCTAAATGTACGTTACGCCCACAACTAGTGGATATTTATACGAGTGTTAGAGAATTCAATGTAAGAGATACGCCAACATACTATGTACAATTTCAAGTTTATTAAGTGGGATGACCTAGTACTTTCCTTGTAATTTTTTTATTAAGTAGGTACTTGCAGTACCTGCTCATGTGCTCATTAATGCTTTATTTATAGGGTTACTAAAATTTGACAATTTAAACTGAACTAGTGGGTACTTTTCTCATCAGTTTTATGAAAATAATAAAACACGACTATAGTCAAATGATAATTATGGCGATTGATTAAGATTAGACTGATAACTTTTAGTTTTGTATGTGACTGGGCCATTTTCAATTTAGATTAGACGGAATATTAATACTTTTTTTGTTTAAACCCTAATTTATAGGATTAACCATATGAAAGTTACTGTCTATAAACGTTTACATAGAAGTACGTACTACGGATCAGATACCGGTATTTTTTGTATGGGAACGGAAACGGTATTTTTTCGTTCTTTGCTAATTACTTCATTTCTAATTGGGCAATCTAATAATACGAAGTCGTAACGTAAAAACACAACTGAGTGCTTTGCACAATTTCGAGTATAAAATAATTCGAAAAATATGGTTATTTCTATGTTTTTGCAAAAAACCGGTTCCGATCCCTGGTACGTAGGCCTGGCCATTTGTCTTTTTTGCTACCTACTCCGATGTTATATCATAGATAATATATACTCATTAAGTTTTACTGAACAGACATACAAGATGTGCTATGGTACTTAATAGTATTATGGTATGTAAAAGTAAAATTCATGATGAAATTAAGATTATAAACAGAAATAACGCATACATACTTTCTATAGTAAAAGTAAGTTACAAATTGTTTTGATATACATCAAATGGTTTGTTAGCTGTACGTCCAATACGCAGTTCGTCCAAATGATATTTCAATTCGCATTTCGTCCAACACGTATTTGGTCCAACATGCATTTCGTCCAACAGCATTTCGTCCAACGCGTATTACGTCAACACGTATTTCGTCCAACAGCAAGTCGTCCAACATGGATTTAGTCCAACACACATTTTGTCCAGTAGGCATTCCGTCCAACTCGTATATGTAGGAGTCTTGTCAAGAAAAATATAATTATGCGCTTCTCATTACTGCAGCCACGGGTCATTTATGAAAATTCGAACCGTTTGTCTGAGTTACGTACGCCTTTGTACGACACACCTGCTGCGCGTGAGCGGCGCGTTTTCGTGAACCTTGTAGAAAGGCACGAAGGTTGACATTGGGCTTTGGGCTGTAGCCGCACGGGTCAGTTGACGTATTTGAACACACGAATGGAAACAAAGATTCATTGATTGTCGAACGAGCGAGCGAAGCGAAGTTCTTCCAATCAACTTGGAACACACGGCTGGCTAGAGACGCACGTCCCGGCATTTCGATATTTCTTGACTGAACTATCCGAGGATAGTTTGTTACGCTATAACAAAATATAGTATATTTGTTCTAATTCAAATGAAATTAGGTAAATGGTAATTTTACTCAAATGGTACCTTTTCCCTGTCACTGTCACAGATATATGCCACGTTCACACAACTTCACATGAACGCGACATTTCCGTGCATTCCCTGCGCAAAGTTGCCAGCTCGCTCGCAAATCAAAGGGTCTACCGCGAACACTGAAGTCCGCAAATTGCGGGAATTTTTTTCTGTTTTACTCCAATTGGACGTAATTAAAGTGACAGATATAAATGCCCGCAATTTGCGAATTTCGGTGTTCGCGGTAGACCCTCAGGATGGAACTGTCGCATATTTGTTAATCAACATTACGTAACCAACGTCAATGAGGAATTTCACATGCATGTGTAAGTATTTATTCTTATCCTAGTCTTCCTTAGTCTTATCCCAGAGAACGGGACGAGCTTCCACTAGTGAAATTAAAAAGTCGACATCTAAATTGTCAGCCATTTTTGTGCATTAATTAGCACGTGAGAACTAGGCAACAGCAAAACAATAACTACCGAGCGGTGCGCCGTCCGCCGCGGCACGGCGCCGTGCCGTTGCACCGTGCACGGCACCGTACACGGCACCGTGCTACTGCACAACGCCGTGCCGTTACACGGTGGCCGGCGCCGCACCGTGGACATGTGGCCGGGCCCTAACAACTCGTTAACGGCTCCGACCGTGGGTCCCAGTAGCACCATATCATCGGCGTAGCTGATATTATTGACCATTTTCTCATTTCCCATATCCTCTTAATAGACGAATCACGAAATGGACGAACTCCGTAATGATGAATCGCGAAATGGACGAAATGCAGAGTGACAAATCGCGAAATGAACGAACTGCGTATTGACGAATCACGAAATGGACGCATCACTTATGGACAAACTGCGTAGTAGACGAATGGACGAAATGCGATTTGGACGAACTGCGTATTGGACGTCCAGCTAACAAATCACATAGAACAGATGGTAGGACAGAAGTGATTCTGTTGAAGTTATAAAAACAAATAAAAAAGAAAACATTGGTTTTGTGGTTAAAAAAAACTACCTTTTCCACGTTTAAGTATCCGAAATAACAAAAATGGGGAAAAACTTAACAATGAATATATCTATATAGGTTTTTGAAAAAAAAATGTAAATTATAGTACTTAGAAGTATAGTGTTCCTTAAATGCATGTTGCCATATTGCAACGAAATTGTTGGATTTACGCCAAATGGTACTGAAATAGTAATTTTTCTTGTACATTACGCCCTTTTTCGAATAAGATAATCCATAAAAAAGTGGCGTAAGAGACGCCCTTCTTAAAAACCGTCGTGTTTTTTGGCGTAACGGACATGCTATTTTCGTAACTAAGTATTGTATTATAAGTTCAAGCAATCTGTATAAAAGAGCTCAAAAAGTTAAGAATAAGCCACATATAGGCATCATTTTATTGAAACAAACAAAAAAGTTATGATTTTTTTTCTCAAAAAAAACTGTTTTTTGGCTCTCCTGAAAAATCGCGTTTTGTCTGTTAAGCCCTTTGAGCCTACGGTAGTCGACATGTTAAACTTCATACACCGCTCACTGTCAATTGCTAGTTACCATAACGTGACCATTCCATTTCCATTTGTTCCATAAAAACTAAATTTAAAAAGTCAACCTTAGTGTATAGGGATGGCGGGGTGAATAGGGATAATGCCCGGGATTTAAATTTACCTGACAACTTTAAAAAAATAGCTAATTGCACAAACTGTATCATGAGAATCTGAAAATACTCAGATTCTCGTGATACAGTTTCAATCGCATTGATGTGACAGTAGTTTTTAGGGTTCCGTTTACCTCCGAAACTATACTGGGTCTAAAATTTAAAAAAATACTCAAAATTGTTATTTGACAATTCTCAAAAACTTTGTACATTTCGACATAGAGAAAAAAATACATAGAGTGCTCACTGCATACATGAGTTTTAGTACCAAAAAGACTATTAACATCTAGCATCGAGTAGCGGAACTCACAGTCCTGCTACTTGACAATAGATGTAGCACCGACCGAAAAGTCTTATGCTGTTGAGATAAGACTTTCCGGTCGGTGCTACATCTATTGTCAAGTAGCAGTACTGATAGTTCCGCTACTCGATGCTAGATGTAGACACTGAAATTAATAGTCTGAACTGATGTATGGAGTGAGCACTCTTGTCTATATTTCTCTATGATTTCGATCACATCTTAGATTTCTATAAAAATTGGTATGCTGGTAAAGTACATGAAGCTGAACAACTTCCACCACATTTCCCAAAATGTCCCAGAATGTTTCTAAGAAACATGCCTTTTTTATTACCAGATTTCCTTACACATTTGGTAACTAAAAAGGAATGTCTCTTAGAAACTTTCTGGGACATTTTGGGAAATGTGGTGGAAGTAGTTCAGCTTCATGTACTTTACCAGCATACTAATTTTTATAGAAATCTAAGATGTGATCGAAATGTACAAACTTTTTGAGAATTGCTCATTTACCTATAGATAACAGGAAAATCTATTAGAAATGTGAGTCAGACTGAATTATACTTAGTTTTTGATCCGACCCTTACGGGTTTCTAAAAAACATTTCATTAACGTCCCACATAAAAAATACATTATTAAAATTTGGGTAATATACGGAACCCTTGGAACGCGAGTCCGACTCGCACTTGACCAGTTTCTAAAATTATCAGGTAGAGTCTGCTCGGAAAGAGAAGAGTCGTGGAATGTATTGGGCCCGATATATTCCACGACTCTTCTCTTGCCGCACTCTAAATGTTATTCCCGATTCTATCCCTATTCACCCCAATTGACGGTATAACATTTTTTCTTGCAATATCATCACAAATGACAATATCAGGAATAGTTAGTTAAAGTCTTTCGTGTTATATATTATTATTAAATAAACGGAAAAATTCTATTTGACGTTTATTTGCAGTTTGTCTGTTCGGTAGACTAAAATGACTTTTCTTAGTATGAACATCATGTGTCATTTCATACTATGAAATGTCATTTTAGTCTACCGAATAAAAAAATAGACTTTACACACGTTTGTAATGCACCAAGAAGTACACAAGTCTAAGCTAGTAGTGCACTGGTATAATAATCTAATAACCCTGAAATAAATATCTCAAAGGCTTCAATAAAACCTTACAACAAAGAAAAATCTGTATTCGTTGCGCAAAAGTAATTATTGGCATCTCTGACCGTCTAACTGTTGCATTATCCTGCGAGACAATAATATTGCATAATTCTTTGTTTAGTCTCCTCAAGATAAATTGTATGACAAAGTTGAGCTTGATGTGTACTCAATGTTATTTTCGTACAGCATTTAGTATGCAAACAATTAATTAAATATTAGCAGTCGCCAATCATGTGTCTATTTTGAGGGTTCCCCAGTCAACTAGGAGTATGTCCGGCGGACATTGTCCGCGGGTAGGTATAGCTAATTTCAAGTTATAGAATTTTTCAAACTCGATGGGTAGGATTGTCTTCTCCGTATAATTTATAACCTAAAAACGCCAAAACTCGCAAAATTGTACTTATTGAAATAACTGCTGTCATCCTACCCATCGAGTTTGAAAAATGTTATAGTTTATAGTATTAATTATGCTGGCATAATAATAAAAATAAAAACAAGAAACTATTATAAAATAAAACTATTATTAAAACAGATTATATCGCGTATATTAGTAGCGTGCATATTTCCTCAGTCACCCGTTGACCACGAACGCTGTAAAGGGTTCGAAACGTCGGGATGTAGTATAAATTCAATATAAGTGATATAATCCGTTTTAATAGTTTTATTTCATGAGTAACTATCGCGGTAACAGAAGACAATATTAAGAAACTTTTTTACTGTTCTGAGGTACATAACAATCTTTAAAAAAAAATAAACCGAACTGAGATCATCCTCACATAAACCGAACTGAGATCATCCTCCTTTTGAAATATTGAAATCGCTTTAAATGAAAAAAAATATGGTTGTCTGTAAAGTCGTTTTATGGACGATAGTTTTGCGTGATAACGTCATAAGAAAACATTGATGAAAAATTGCACGCGTGGGTTCGGATTCCATCCTCGTCGCCAATGTTGTATTTGGGAAACGCACGAGTGAAACAACCAATGGCTATAGACACACTGCTTTATTGCACGTTTAAAGGAAGCGGGGTGGTGCGCTCACACACACATACATAACACTTTTATACCCACGTTACCATGGAGATCTGTCCACAACGTGACACTTTTTCGTACATGCTACCGGTGTTCAGCGATTTATATCCCACCCATGAATGAGTTTTTATCAAAAAACTTCTGTTCGTTTTAAAAGGCCGTAAGTGACGGGAAGATACGCTGCGGCTTTTTTATATCGTATAAAAATGGTATGAAAGAGCGGAACCCTCCATTATGCGTGGAAAGACAAGCACTTGGCCGGTTCTTTATTTCCTTTCGGAGCAATTTTTTCCGAAAATATTTACTTTATAAAAAAATAGTTCTGAAAGGTACGCTTCTTAATTTTGAAAGTCACCATCCAACGACATCCCACACCGTAGGGTTGAAGTGGGAAAAAGATCATCCCACTTTACTACGTCTAGGGGACAACCCTAAAAAAATATTGTTTTTCATAATTTTATTTTACCGTTTAGTAAACGTGATTAATTTACATATCCATGCCACATTGCAGCTTTGGAGCACTACTGGTCAGTGAGCTAATATAAGCTGCGGGCGGACAGCGAAACAGACACAAAGGACATGGCAAAACTATAAGGGTCCCAAGTTAAAAACGGAATCCTAAAGAATCAATACAAATTACGTTGTTCTACAATTTAGGTTTCAGTTAAACACGCAAAGGATGTAAAACGCGATGGTCCTTAACAATGAACAATTAGATAAACACGATTAGAATTAAGGACAAGGCAAGGTATAGACATTATTTATTGCTCATTGAATGTTTTTTCTTGATTAACTTACAGATTTATCTCAGAGTATAGCGGTTACAATTAATTATAATATTAATTAAAAAATATATATATTATAGGACATTTTTACACAAATTGACTAAGCCCCAGGGTAAGCTCAAGAAAGCTTGTGTTGTGGGTACTCAGACAACGATATATATATATTAATATATATAATATACACATACATAAATACATAGAAAACACCCAAGACTCAGGAACAAATATCTGTGCTCATCACACAAATAAATGCCCTTACTAGGATTCGAACCCAGGACCGCGGCTTCACAGGCAGGGTCACTACCCACTAGGCCAGACCAGTCGTCAAATTATTCAAAGTTTAAGTATTTAATAATAAAGGCGTACACTTTCGACGCAAATTGAAGTTTGTTATATAAGGACCAATTGTCTATCGTTACTTTGTCTATCGTAAAGGCCTTAAGGATGACTCACGTTAGACCGGGCCGTGCCCGGGCCGGAGCTTCAGGCGCTTACTTTTCTATGACAGATGACCGGTGATCACGTGATGCTTTCCATAGAAAACGAAGCTCCGGAAGCTCCGGCCCGGTCGTGAGTCATCCTT
Source organism: Cydia amplana (assembly GCF_948474715.1). Classification (NCBI taxonomy): domain Eukaryota; kingdom Metazoa; phylum Arthropoda; class Insecta; order Lepidoptera; family Tortricidae; genus Cydia; species Cydia amplana. The sequence continues at coordinate 28,974,541 of NC_086096.1, read as the reverse complement.
TACGATACACGAAAGTATTGAATACCTAGGTATAGACAACGGCCTAACTGGTCAGACTTGGGTTACCTAAGGAGGGAAATTACTTATTATACAAAATCCCTTCATTGGTAGCTAAATACGTTTATCTAAAAGTGAAACTAGTCTCAGCTGGTTACTTAATCGAGTAACGACTTAGGTATTTAACTCTTTTCGATGGAACTTTCACATAACTGTCATAAGACACAATTATATACAGCTAATTTATTTCAAACTAGCGACCCGCTCCGGCTTAGCACGGGTTACACAACACCTTAAAAATTTATACACCTAAACCTTCCTCAAGAATCACACTATTGATGGGTGAAAACCTCTTGAAAATCCGTTCAGTAGTTTTCGAGTTTATCGCGAACATACATACACAAAACACAGACGCGGCGGGGGACTTTGTTTTATAAGGTGTAGTAATGATATATAGTAGTACTAGCTGTTGCCCGCGACTTTATACGTGTGGATTTGTATATTGGTGGTTATATATTCTACATTAGCTTAGAACATTATGCAGCAAAAGATTGCAGGAAGACGGTTAATCATTTGTTTTAATTATTAATATTATACAACGCATGAGACTTGTCTTTCACAACCTACGAAGTTTCAAGCCCCTAACTGAATAAAATTGTTCTCGATATAATCCCTCTCAACCCCCTTAGAAGATTAACATGTGCTCTATTTAATAAAACCTATTACCTAATTTTCAACCCCTTTTTCATCGCCTTAAAGGATGAATTTTGAAAAAACGCTAAAATAACTTTTCTTCTTTTTTTGATGAAAAACTTTTTACGAAGTTACAAATTCCTAGCTTAAAATAAAATTTGAACCCCATACAAACTTTCAACTCCTTTTTAACCCGTTTAAAGGATGAATTTTTAAAAACGCTGTAATTACTTTTCTTGTATTCTAATAATATGCCTTTATACAAAGATTCAAGCCCCGCATCTCACAAAAATATTTGGTCTCCATACAAATTTTCAACCCCTTTTTAACCCTTTTAAAGGATGAAATTTTAAAATCGCTGAAATAACTTTTCTTGTATTCTAATAATATGCTTTTGTACAAAGATTCAAGCCCCGCACTCACAAAAATGATTGATCTCCATACAAACTTTCAACCTCTTTTTCACAACCTTGAGATATGAATTTTCAAAAACGCTGAAATTAGTTTTTTGTTGATTTAAAATAATACCTTTTTACGAAGTTTCAAGTTCCTAGCTTAAAATAAAATTTGAACCCCATACAAACTTTCAATCCCCTTTTAACCCTGTTAGGGGATGAATTTTACAAAACGCTGAAATTACTTTTCCTGTCTTCTAATAATATCCTCAAATACCAAGATTCAAGTCCCGCGCTCGAAAAAATGTTTGAATCCATACAAACTTTCAACCCCTTTTTCACCACGTTAGGGGAAAAATTTTCAAAACGCTGAAATTAGTTTTCTTGTATTCTAATTTAATACGTTTTTACAAAGTTTCAAGTCCCTAGCCTAAAATAAAATTTGCACCACAAGACGAACTTTCATCCCCTTTTTAACCCTCTTAGGGGTTGAATTTCAAAAAATGTTGCGATTACGTTTTTTTTTTGTAATCGGCTATTATGCCTTTCTAAGAAGTTTCAAAGCATTTGTAATGGATTTCATCTTTCAACCCCTTTTTAACCCTGTTAGCGGATGAATTTTTAAAAACGCTGAAATTACTTTTCTTGTATTTTAATAATATGCCCATATACAAAGTTTGAAGTCCCGCACTCAAAATAATGATTGATCTCCATACAATCTTTCAACCCCCTTTTCACCTCTTTAGGGAATGAATTTTCAAAAACGCTGAAATTAGTTTTCTTTTATTTTAATAATATATCTTTTTACAAAGTTTCAAATTCCTAGCTTAAAATAAAACTTGAACCCCATACAAACTTTCATCCCCTTTTTAACCCCGTTAGGAGTTGAATTTCTCAATATCGCTTCTTATCTCTTGTACACTTTACAAATATAAACTTTCTATCTTTTGTAGTTTCGGCTCTGCGTTGATGAATCAGTCAGTCAGTCAGTCAGGACACTTGCATTTATATACAGGGTGCCCAGTAATTAGTGGATAACCTTCTAACCACCGACAGAGCACCTTAGGCTGGTCCAGAAAATGCACTTATAGGTCTAGTAAAAGTTTCGTGGTTTTCGAGATAATCGAACTTTTCTGTCTTTTTTAATGGCTAGCTCAATACTTCACTTTAATCACAATCTAGGCCATATCTTTGTCTGTAAAGATGTAATTAGCATGTGTGATACCATTTTAGAATCAGTATTAGATAAACTATTTTTAAAAAAGTTGGCCATTCTGTTCTCCATACATTTTTTTTTTCACCACAAACGATCAAACTTATTGAAATTTTTTAAGAAAAAATTGATTGGAATTTTTGTGTGGCTACCATAAAGCGACAACCATAGGTGGTAATGAAAGGTCCGATCGCTGTGTATCGCTCCAACCTATGGTTATCGCTGCCACGACATTGAGCGACTTGCGACGGTGGCAGCGATAACCATAGGTTAGTTATTCGTTATTCGTTTGTGCTTTAGTTATTCGTTTGTGCGGAGTCGCAGTTCTAACCTAACCTAACCCATTTATATCATGCTACTCTTATGCCACACAATTAATTATTATACCAATAATAACATGATGTATATCGTTAATTAGGTATTTCGGTAGTATGCCATTTATTACGTTATTCAAAATGACGATATATCAAACTATAATATATGAAAAGTAATTATAAAAAATGTAATGCACCCGGTTATAAGACTTATAAGTTAAATATTTACTAGACTCTGCAAAAAATAAAGTTTGGGCGAATTTAAGAAATATTTAATGAGTGATTTAATTTCATGTAGTATGTCGGATACGCCCTACTCGGAAGTCGGAACGCCATACAATACGTGATTTATTACTGCATTTTACAAGCTTTTAACTAGGAATAATCGTATGTAATTAAGTATGTGAGTAAGATGTAGGAATGTAATTTGATAGCATGCAAACCGGTTTTCGACTACCTATTTGTATCTGATTGAGTTGTGGCATAATTATGTAACAATGCAATTATATTACTTATCTTAACGAGATCGTTAGGTACATTTTTAAATAGTTGGTGGTCCTTATGAACTTGTCGCCCCGTTAGCTATCGATTATAAAAGCAATGCGAGTCGCACACACTCTCAGGGCTATGTCGACAACCTCGGTTCTCCTGCGGATGTCCTCGTTTCTAAATTGATTTTGCAGGGAAAGTCCGAACATAGCTCGCTCCATTGCCTTATGAATGTCCCACTGTCTGTCTGTCCGTCTCTCCATCCGCATTAGTACTATAAAGCTGTAATAAGGCATGGGTGTTATATCAGATATCAGTCACACAAAAATGAAAAATTAAAGACGAAAAAAACGTAGGGTTCCTCCCGTACACGTAAAGTGGGGAATCCCCACTAGGAAAGATTTATTTAGCTCAACCCTTTTTTGGGGTCATGTATAACCTTTTATGGCTAACTTTTCTTTACTTTCGCTTTAATTTTGGAATCTTTCGCTTACTCAGGTATCAATAATTAGCACGAGAGGTTAAACAAAAACTTTGCCCCCTAGTAAAACAAATAACTATTAAAAAACAATACACTCCTTTTTTTGGGCAGTCGTGTAATAAACAGTGTTTACTTTTTATGTACCGACCATACCAACCCTACCAAAGATTGCCTTTTCTACCGGAGAGTAGGAATAATGTTATTTGTAAATAGTAATAAATTGTAACATTACATTTACTATTTTAAGATACTGTCCAGATAAAGTCATGGTTTTTGTTTTATCGCAACTTTAACCGATTTGCTCTTGTAACATCAAAAAGCAATCATAACAGTTTAAAAAACCCTTTGGCGTGACACAGATTCCAAACAGTTTGGCGAGTGAACCGGTTCGCATATCTTTTGATATTGACATTTTTGGCTTGCTTCCTCTCGTATTGACCGGTCAGGTCTTAACGTAAAGCGACATGCAATCGGAGCTTACCCTGGTCGGCGGTGCCGGCGCCGGCGCCTGGGTAACGGGCTCTCTCGTAAATTTACCGTAAGACGTCCTGCGCCCGACCTATCACGCTATCTTATCACATTTAGTTAAACCTGTCATTCAGTTGGACGGAAGAAAATGTAACAGATCCATTTGTGGTAAACAACCTTAACGCTTAGAGATACATGAGAGCAATTATTAACCAAAACGTGTGTTTACTGTCTAAATCTCACCTATAAATAATAAGATAAATTTATCTAGAGAGATAAAGAATAGGTATAGGCACGTGATAACTTATGCATACATTAACTTGTATTCAAATGCTTACAAACATTATTGCATAAAATTACAGATGAATTACATATTCAAAATTAAGGGAGCACAGTTTTAATTAATCTACTTATGTTGATCATGTGTTACTCTGCAATGGCTTCAGAATTATTTCTATGATACATCAAAACAAATAAAAAAACAACGGTCTAATTTTATTTAATAAGAAGAAGTATGTGACCCAGGTGGTGTTAGTATGTCATTAGTGCCATGGAATGTATTGCATACGTATATACCGGTTATTCCTTTATTCACGAGTACCTACCATAGCCACTCGAGGCGCTTTCACTCACACTTTATTTGCATATCAACTTGAAGTTAGTTTTGTCCATCGATGGCTATTTATATATAGGTATGCACTGCTCAACTGAGCTGGACAGGTTCATTGGCAGTCATACTGTGACAGAATTACGTATCTATGGGAACATTGTAGACTCGTGAGTGATATTTTAAGCACGACCGCGTAAGTAGACAAACACATAACCTAATAAGAATATCTGCCAAATATGAACTCATTTATTTAAGCAATACGATAAAAACACCTCGTGAAACCACTGTAGATATAATTAATTGGTTACGCTAATAGTGCTAGATTTTTTAATCTTCCGGCTTTAGAGCGTTTGTTCTGTTGAAAAAGATCTTATTTTAAACAAGTGTACTGAAGGACAAAGCCCTACATGTATATTGTTCCCGCGAGAGTTATAGATTTTGAATAAAAATTTAGTTTATTTAATTTGATTACTTTTAGCAGTTTAAAATATTTTTACAGAATTTTCAATTGTGGCTGAATGCCGGATAGGCAGCGGATAGGTCTGTGCCTTCGATGCCTTCCCTGTCAAAAAATTACAATATGGCGGACGAATGTTTGAAATGTTTTTTCTTCGCAAGTTGTCGAGGACGAAGTAGGTTTTATATGATTATACCTTTTTGTCTATTAATATTTGTCACGTTTTATATAAAATACTTTTGTTTTTTAGTTGTCAGTAAAAATGCTCTGTGTGAATGCCGGCTTTTTCGTTGCTCCCGTATTTTAGCTATCGAATTGTGTAAATTGTCCTGGATTCCGGGACACAAGTGTAATAAAAATATTGTGTGTACTCCGGGGGTAAGAATATTGCAAACTCGAGTCTTTAATTCACTCCAGCCTGCGGCTGTCGTGAATCTAAAGACTTCGTTTCCAATATTTCACTTACCCCCTCTTACAATGTAGGTACTTAACAGTGAAAAATGTAAATAATTCATATAAATAAATACATTTATGTATGCCATATACTTTTAACGTCATGTGAACTTAAGGCGGTTATCACTCTGCTCCACAGTTCGTAGCTGCGTACGGTGCTGCGGTTTTTAACTTTGTACTGTAGAATCTTGTATGATATGCAAAAACCGCATGGCATAACACACCGAGATCCGTAGTAGGTATTAGTAGATCCGTAGTACCGTGTGGATTTTTGTTCATAAACGCGTTGCGTTCATCGTGCATCGCAGCCCCGGACGAAGATACGGAGCAACCCGCACCACCGTGCCGTCGACGTGCGAATCGGATCCAGGGCTATAACCGCGAAAATCGAATTTCGCAAATTACGGGCATTTTTCTCTGTCACTCTAATTACACCTGCATTGGAGTAAAAGAGAAAGATCCCGCAATTTGCGAATTTTGGTTTTGGCGGTAGCCCCTCAGTGTTCTAAGTGCCGTCGCCGCCGCACGCGCACTCGTCGCTCCGCAGAACTCCGCACTTTGCAACGAAATGCGGCGGCAGTGTGTTAACCGCCTAAGTGATTCCAGTAAGCTGCGCTATTCAGACTCGAGTAAAATACGCAGAATCAGACATCGCCAACAACTCAAGCATTCTACAAGCGTACTCTGAATAAATGGCTAAAATTATGCAGATTACTATTTAACCAATACTGCGCGGGCACGTAATATGAATGCCAGCCATGAATTAACTGACTGCTAATAGAATACAACTGGTTTACTTAATAGCGCCGGCCGGCGAGTTACCTGAGATTGGACAATGTATGTATGTACATACTTATATTTTTACCCTTAGTTTTTACCGGCGGCTACGGCTATGCTTAAAAGTAGGTAGTGTGACTATTTCGTTTTAACATTGCATTTTAGAGGCAATGCCAAACTAAGTACCTACTGCAGGAGGTAAACACATATTTAAGTCTAACCTCGAGAAATATAGGTACCTAGATAGGCTTCATTGGCTTGGCTATCATTCTTCAGGGCTTAAAACTGAACCCTGAAGGGGACGGCAGTTTCTCCATAAAAATGTAGTCCCCATTTTCCTCTCTGGATAAGATACGATAAAATTATATTTCATTGAAAATATCCAAATATTATAACATTCATAATACGCTTAAATACTACCTTACTACTTACTACCTTAGTACTTAAATACTGTAGAGTGTAGATATACAAACATGGTTCAGAAAAGTAGACATAAAATACAAAATCTTATACCTACGCAAAAATTGTTACAGCTCTAACATATTTTACATCAATACCTAAACTAAGTATTACATGCATATAAGTCACATTATGGAAAATATTTTTATATAAGTTGATGTTTAGTAAACATAGCTATGCCCCTTCGTTTGTCTTTTTTCGAGTTTTTGACTATTACTTCGGTATAAGAATTAGGAGCAAAGAACAATTTTCATACAAATTTTAATGCTCCTAACTCTTATAATAATTAAAAATTCGAAAACAATCAAACGTAGGGGCGTGGGTGTGGTCGATATACATCTAATGTATCAAAATATGTTCAATATATATTTTTCATTTAATAAGTAGTTTTTTCTGATAGTAATTATGATTACTTACTTAAAACAATTTCAAGAAAGTCGTCGTAGAAAAGGCATTTTATAATTCCTAAATGGTGTAATTAGCTAATTTTACAGTTACACTCCAGATCAATGAAAACGGTACACTTCGGGTATTAGGTAGGTATATGTATCTGTAACATATTGACGAAATACCAGTGCATTCTTGTATCATGTCAATATTGTCATTCTATCGATGGAAGAAGTTTCTAAAATAATGTTTGAAATGTGTTGTTATTTCTATCAATGAATATATAGTTATTTGTACAACAAGAGATCAAAGTTTGATATTTCTTCGAGTGCTTATTTTGAGTCCCGTGCAAGCGAAAGATTCTATACTATACTATACTATATAATTCTATACAAGATTCTATACTCGCTACGCTCGTCAATCTAATTTAGAATCTTGAGCGTAGTAAGGGACTCAAAAGTGCACGACATGTAAATAACTTTGATCTCGTGTAGTTCACAAAACTTTTCACCTCAGCAGTGAGAACATATTAGAGAACCCGAAAAATGTATTCCTTCTTCATCACTTACCTCTATTCACTCATGTTTTCTTAAGATATACCAACAATTAAATTTTCACCTCAGCAACTCGAACAAGGGTACTTTGCAAAACAGTGAGCAAAATCGCTGCGGCGTGAGCAAAAAAAAAAATACACAGTGAATTCTCAACTGTCGCGTAATATTACCTCTTTATAGAACTTCTGCTTTAGTTTTGATGACGTAGCAAATAATTTAGCTTGCAAATTAAATACCAAGACATACTTTAATACACCTATTAAAATTGAACAATTTGATACACCATTCCTGACAGTGCAGCTTTTTCATGTGGTAAGAAGAATGTTCTACTCATACAGTCAGATGCAGAGATAACTGGACCCCCCCCCCTCATAGAGAATTGCTTACAGGGTGGGTCAACTATCTCTGCAGCCGACTGTACAAAAAAATCAGCGTTGTTAGTCTTTGGTTAATATGCCTTCAATGTGTCTCGATACCTATTGATACCTCATTAAGTACTTACTACTCTTAACTAGTCTTAATATGCATGCTGATATTTAAATAGACTAGCACGAGTTATCGTGACTACGAAGTCATAAAGATTTTTTTCACCATATAGTGTGCGTACCTAACTATAAGTACGTCATTGAAAATAACGTACGTAAACGAGGTTCCGTCTAGAAGATTATCAGCTGATGGCGTTGCATATAGCATATCGCGAAATTTCAGCAGATAAGACTATTTGCATTAATAAATAGGTACCTACTGGATCTGCATTCGGATGGTTTTGAGGGTAGCAGGGTTATTATAGCTTCTCAAACATTTTGTTTCATTGTTAAGGTAGGAATTGAACTACAGGATGTAAAGTTGCGAAAACATTCCAAAAAGTTGGAAAAGTTCTGTGAAATTTCAGGAGAATTTCACAAAAAATTAAAGGAAATACAAAAATAATATTAATATTATTATATTATTAATTATTATTATATTATATTATTATATTATTTATTTAATTATTATATTAATTTTTGGTCTTAAGTTAGGTTATTTTATAATATGGATATAAAAATAAAATACAAAAACACTTACAAAAACAATACAAAATACTTATAAACATATTATAAAAAACCTAACCTAGGGTGCCGCCAGCAGCGGGGCAAGGCCCAAGCTGCCGGTGGTCAGGGCTGCAGAGAGAGGAACCGGCGGACTATCCGCGCCGTGTCCAAGATCACCGCCTTCTGCATCTGACCCTTGATCCAACCACCTAGCGAGAGTCTCTCAAGATGTTGGTCGAGACTCTTCGCTATTAGACCGTTCGCTGAAACAACTATCGGGACAATGATCGTCGAATCAACATCCCACATGGCGGTTATCTCGTGAGCCAAGTCTAGGTACTTACTAGACTTGTCCTTCTCGGCTTTCACTTATTATATTAATAAATGTTGCTCATTGTTCAATTACATATTTACCTTTGTAATAACACTTATTAAATTGAATGTTCTCACTTAACATTTCTAAGTAACATTTTATCACTATTCTAATAATAGGTATGTACATTATACAGTATACATACAACAAGTCTAATTTTGATAAGCCATGAAACAGTACACACGGACACTAGACTACCGATATTTGTAAGAACAGCCTCCAACCAAAACCTTAAATGTTTAAAGTTGGCTCAAAAAAATTACGTAAGTTAACATAAAATCGCTAATTTCTCTCAAAAACTGAAATAAACATATGTACTAAAAAGCTTTTATTTAACTTGCAATGTATGTACATATATGTATGAATGTTCGGGTCAAATGTTGTAAGTAAGCTAAATTAGACACACTTCCCAATTGAGCTGACTTCACATAATTATGTACCTACCTAAATATAAGTATTATGTAAGTTGGGTGACAATGCAATATGATGGTAGGTCATCGAGCTGATATGATATATGATGAATGATGATGGACCTCCTATGACCATAGGAACTCTGTGATAAAACAACGCAACCGGTTTGTGTTTGTAGAATCGATGAGTATTAGTTGCCTGTTGAAAGAAAAATACAGTCAGCGATACAAGGTTGTATGTATATAAAATAAATTTTAGAGAATAAACCTCCGTCAAGGCGGGAGCTGCGGGTACAACCGCTGAACAGAACAAGCGGCGCAAATATGCTGTCCTCGGCGAGGGCTACATATTTGCGCCGTTTGGCGTAAAGACTCTGGGAAGTCTGGGACCGTGGGGGCCTAGCGCAAAAAGCGTCTTTAAGGAAATGTCCCAGCGCCTCATTGACACCTCAGGTGACCGGAGGGCTGGCAGCTACCTCGGACAGAGGATAAGCCTGGCCACCCAAAAAGGTAACGCTGCCAGCCTTCTGGGCACCATATCGCATGAAGGTGACCTGGGGAGCATTTTTTACTTATAAGTTATGTTTAAGATTTGTTTTATTTTAGTTTTAATTTTAACGTTTAGTTTCTGTTTTTCTCCATTTTGTTTGTTATTAATAAACTAACCAGTAGGAAATATATAGCTAGTGATGTAGCCGAGGGATTTCACGAGAAAATAATTTAAACAGAAGTTACATATTTTCAAAGTAGGTAAGTAATTGAGATAAAAGTTAATAAAAGTATTCAAGCAAATAAATATATTCTATTCTATTCTATTCTATTCTATTCTATTCTAACTCGCGCCACAGCTATATCTTCCGTCGCAAATTTTTAATTTTCCTCTAATTTCTTGGTTTCACGCCCCCTATCGTGATATGATCCTATGATTTACTGTTTTGAACATTTACATGGTTATTACCTACGTTGCGAGCGTATCGAGTCGTGTCGTAGTGAGCGGTCCTATTAGTAGGCGTCGAATGACCTGCCATCGCCTCTCAGCACACTCACGGCTTAGGGTAAGGTTGCGAATATTGGACCTCTTCGATAAATACATGCAAATGTGCCGATTTCAAACAAAAGGTAATTAATAGACTCGGTGGTTATTAAAGCAATACTGTTATATCAACCTACTCGATTACCGTGAACTAGAAAGCTAATCGCATGTTCCCTTTTATAGTTCATGTAGTTTACTAAATATTGAACAGAGCACGAAGGTATTTTTGAAAATGTATGACAAATGGCAAAACTCCATCAAGTCCGATAGCAGAAGTAATTTCAAATCCAAAATTCAAGGAATCGATTGAATAAAAATAACCGCCATGAAAGATTTGGGTTTATAATTCGTTAGACAATGTCGTATGCACAGATTTTATATTTAAAACATTTCAGGACTATAGGGAGGCCTTTGCCCAGCAGTGGGACACTCTAGGCTCATATAAATAAATAAATAGATGTCGTAAAGGCATTTAAGGATGGGAATTTACGGGAATATTCTTGAGAAATATCCGGTAAATAAAAGAATCTCGTAACAATATTCCACTTTTTAACCCAAGTCCCAACATGAAACGTGGACATGTTTATTTAGCATTGCATTGAAAACAATATCATTTTTTAAGTTAACTACAACTACTTACGTTAACTAGCTGTTCATTACGAAATTATCAGCTACTTCTTTAAGTCGATTAATGATCAGTAGGGAGTTACAAATGTTCATAAAGAACCGACCACTTTGCAAGTTTACCCTACGTACGATCAAATACCAGTTTTAACTTTGATGGACCTCGATATGATAATTACTTGTTTCACGATATAGCTATTAAAGGCAGATAAAAGCGCTTATGAATTCAAGCAAGGTAGGAAGCGCTACTTCGTAATGTTTGTCGTGAGTTGGTCGTGTCCCTATAGTATTCTGAATAAAAAAACATGACATCACCCGGCGTTGATTTATTTTGTTAGGCACGTACTTGAGATTTCTATAAAAACAATTAAAAAAAAATTGGAGTCTAATTAAAATTCGATTTGTTGACGCTTGGTTAGAATCCCACTACAACGTAAGTAATGAAAAAGTATTTACCTACTTGACGCAATTTTAATTAGCCATTAGCGCATTCGAGAACAGAGCCAAGACTCCAAGAGTCGATGTAGTCGTCTATCACAGAATGGATTACAACCGGGTCACGATCACATGACACTTGTTGTGACCGCCCGAGGCCATGCTGAGAGCTCGCTGTTGCGCGCCACGCCACCACCGGACCCGGTCCGTGCCTGACTATTGTTTATGTGACACATTAACTTGACTTGCCACTCGTTAACAGTGACCTCTTTTGTTTGCAGGAAATGGCTAGAGGAGATTGCATTAGCCAGCAAACATGGACGAAAACCGTCGCTCCTGCGTGCTATGACCAAGACGTTTTGGATGAGTTTTGCCCCTTCCGGATTCATGTTCCTAATACAGGCCCTCCTGCTAAAGTGAGTATACGCGCACAAATTGTAACACCCGTCATATGCAATGCACGCGATAGACACATTTAGGTAACAAAGGCGTTTTAGCTATTTAGCTAACGTGACGAGTCACCCGTTTGTGATTCAATACTCAGTGACTACCACAAAAAATATTTCACTGCAGTGACTGTAAAATGATTTAAACCAGTAGGATGTTGCTAATTTAATGTAGGTATTTACTCGTATTGTACTTTATAAGCGTGCATGAACGTGTTCAGGAAAACGGATTATACACTAAATATGTATGCCCTGTCTATGGGCATACATAATATTTAGTTAGATGAGTGACACAACACAACTTACTTCATTTTTAGTGTTCCGTACAAAACTTTGTTCACGGAACACTTCGGTCTTGCAAATCAGTTAAATGCGTTTTTTAAATATAAAGGAGCCCTTTGCATCGTATTTGATCCTCATACCTATTATTATTATTTTCGATAGCAAAAAGGAGGAGTTATTTTCGATTTACTTGTAATAATATAATCTTTAATACAAAAAAACGACTTTACAGCATAGTTTGGAATGCTATTAAAATTATGTAGGTACGAACATATTTAGTGCATCTCAAATTTGAACCTTATTTAATTGTTGTTGTTATCCAATACTATATACCTATTCGTTATTTTTTATTGTTGTTACGCAGTGTTTAATATCAATACATGTAAGTATATAAAATAAAAGTTGTCCTTATATTCACCAGACCTTTCCAACCCGTGGCGCTGTCGATGCTGCTGGCATACTGGGAACCGGGCACGGACATGTCGTACGAGCAGGCAGTGTACTGCGCCACCGCCGTCATCTTCATGTCGCTGCTCATCGCCTTCCTCAACCACCACGGCGCCTACTCCACCCAGCAGTTCGGCATGAAAGTGCGCATCGCCGCTTGCTCCCTCATTTACAGAAAGGTTGGATCATTTCTGCTATTTCATTATACATACTGTTTAAGCTACATACTGATAATGAGCGGCAGCATTCATCTCCTAAAATGTATATTAAGTAGGTAGGCACAACATAACGTAATACTAAATGTTTAAATGGCTGAATTTTGTAAATGGGGTTTGTGATGAAAATTGAAATAGATAGTTTTTAGAGTGGGGAGACTCGATTGGTGAGCAAAGTCTGGAAAAACATCACAACTTTTTTTTCTCCATACAAAAGTGAAACACCCTATGGGGTAGTGAGGGTAATCCCGTACTGCTACGCGAAAATGGTCTTAGGAGACCTTCTGTAACTTTTTAATTAAAATTCCCCTTTTTTAAAGTTGAGAAGTTCCTCAATTCCTCATGGATCCAATTATCAGAATATATTTTGACAAAAATGGGGTCAACCTGTAAGTACATATATCCCACATTAACCAAAAAAATATTTTTCTAAATCGGTTGAGAAGTATTAGAGTTCTGAGGTAACTTACATTAAAAATAATACAATACAAAAAAAACATACAACCGAATCGAGGATCTCCTTTTGGAATTTTGAAATCTGTTAAAAATACTTAATGTAGAATTCTTACTTAATACTCAATATATAAATAAGTAAAACGTCATCAGATTCAAATTAATTCTCTTCCATGTCGATGAAATAATCATTATTCAACAAAAGCTCAGTTTGTACTGTATGTTTGTATGAGTGGCATAAGCATTGATTGCCCCCACAGGTGATGCGCATGAGCTCAGGCGCGCTGGCGCAGACGACGGCCGGCCAGGTGGTGAACCTGCTTTCCAACGACGTCAACCGCTTCGACTACGCGTTCATCTACTCGCACTTCATCTGGCTGCTGCCGCTGCAGGTTGTGCTCGTATGCTACCTCATCTACATCAGGATCGGGTACGCCGCGATCGTCGGAGTCATCGGAATCGTGCTGCAAACCATACCGGTGCAATGTACGTTCAATTATATTTTCCTCGAATTTTCAAGTGCTTTTATATTCTGTCTAACAACACAATATGGCATATGTTATGAAACCGTAAAAACAGTTTATTGTTCTTGCAGCTTATATGAGCAAATTGGCTGCTAGGTTACGAATGAAGACGGCACACAGAACCGATGAGCGTGTCCGAATTATGGATGAAATTATTAACGGCATGCAGGTAAACTCGTCATTTTACTAATAGGTAATACTTAACAGTAACACAATGCATTATTGACTTACCTCTCTACTATACACTATGGGCTCGAATAACCCGACAGATTTTAAAAGTGTATTCTTGACAGCATTTCTAGAGACTAAAATAACATACAACGTATTCTAACATCGGTCTTGTTTTAGAGATAGTGACTATTCTTGTGATTGTTTTTTCTGTTATCGCTGGAAACGGTTTTTTGGCTACCTACGACTACGACGCCTACGACGCTGCCACTATGTGACTTTGTTTAGACATACCTTGTTACAATTTTTTTTTCTCGAAAATGTAAAAAGAAATAACTTTTCGTGTGCAGAAAACACATATACACAAAAAAAAAATTTTTTTGGCAATTTTAACCAGAGTCACATAATTTTTAGGGTTCCGTACCCAAAGGGTAAAAACGGGACCCTATTACTAAGACTCCGCTGTCCGTCCGTCCGTCCGTCCGTCCGTCCGTCCGTCCGTCTGTCACCAGGCTGTATCTCACGAACCGTGATAGCTAGACAGTTGAAATTTTTACAGATGATGTATTTCAGTTGCCGCTATAACAACAAATACTAAAAACAGAATAAAATAAAGATTTAAGTGGGGCTTCCATACAACAAACGTGATTTTTGACCGAAATTAAGCAACGTCGGGCGGGGTCATTACTTGGATGGGTGACCGTTTTTTGCTTGTTTTGCTCTATTTTTTGTAGATAGTGCGGAACCCTCCGTGCGCGAGTCCGACTCGCACTTGGCCGGTTTTTTTTTTGCTCCATATGACCTCAGGAATGCGTTAGTAATATCTGTCGGGTTACTCGAACCCACAGTGTAGAAAATGGCGAATCTTGACTGAAGCTAAAATTTTATACCAAGTGTACCCATTTTCATTTTTATTGCGTATACTTATGGGTATGTTGTATGTATCCATGCATTAAAATAGTATTTTTTTATTATTCATGTAGGTATTTTATTGCATGAATCGAAACGTAACGAGCATGAAAGAGCGGCTGACGTAGCCTGATCCACGACAGAACACATTCATACTATACCAGACGTTAATAAATAAAAATACCTTATATAAATTCTGACCAAAAAGGGCACAGAAAGTTCTCTCGGTATTACTTTTATTGATACATTAAAGAAATATAAAACATTAAAAAACGATTAAGTAGATAGTTTTGACGAACGTATGATTTTCCGAGTCATTATGGTTCGGCGTATCCTGTTCTGACTATTATGTTTCGATCATTTTATTTTTGATGATGGATGGAAGGGCTATGTAGTTACCTTCAATTAGAATGGGTTATTACCTAGCGAAGTTAATAAGTATACAGATAAGTGATCTTTCTAAATAGGTATTGCAACGATATAAATTCAATTAAGACCGGTGACTTTTTGCAGCGGTACAGTCAGCGTGATATAGAATAAGCGATAGTGACAGCTAAATAGGGCAAATACATTGCAACACAATTTGTTACCATAGGATAAGGATGTATTGCGATATATTTTGTTGTCACTGTCTATTACCCTCTGTACCGCTGCTAATGCACGTTTCACGGACGAGCATTTGTATCGATTGATCCAAGCTATTGTATCGGTGCACTCGCTCTTACAAAACAATAAAAACCTGCGGTTGATTCTTTGTCGGTTGAACATGCGTTGTATTGTAATAGTACCAAAAGTACTCGATTGTGATATCATATGAAAACTGTGTCAATTTCTGAATAAAATTTACTATTGAAGCTTAAACATATTTTGCTAAAATATAATTCACATAAAATGTACTTTTGAAAGATACGATTTTACATGTATGAACTGCAACACTACCTGCAAGTCAGATTCACACTTGTCCGGTGTTTATAATATCTAACACTTGTTATGTATTATTTTCTAACGTACCCATGTACAGTCAAGTGTAAAAATATGGGTGCACAAATCATATTAAAAATACGTTTATGTCCCATAGCTCTTATGTCAGCGAATTAAGAACTATGAGACATATTTTTGAGTTGTCTACACCCATATTTTTACACTTGACTATACCATAGTTAAGCTCCGCTACTCGATGCTCGATGCTAATAGTCTTTTTGGTACTAAAACTGATGTATGGAGTGAGCACTCTATGTATTTTTTTCTCTATGACTATACACAGACAGTAATTAGTTACTTAAAGCATCATTTGAGAAACATCTGTTTCTTAATACTAGAGGCTGGTTTCATATAAAACAACATTTACATTACAGTACTAGTGCGTAAAATAGCACTTTTCGTGTGTATGTCAAAAGTTTAAAGGGCCATATGTACTTACTGTAAAACGTTGTACGATACACGTGCGAATAGGTAATTCGCAACTCGTGTCGATTTAAAACACTCTCTTCTGTCGTGTTTTAATTTATCGCCACTCGTTTCGAATTTCCTCTTTTCCGCACTTGTATCGTAAATAACTATTTCAGGTGATAAAAATGTACGCATGGGAAAAACCATTCGAGCAAGTCGTGGCGCTAGCCCGTCGCAACGAGATCAAGTGCATCACTCAGGCGTCGTACCTGCGCGGCGTGTACCTCAGCTTCATGGTGTTCACGGAGCGCCTCACGCTCTACATCACCCTACTCTCTTACTCGCTTTTCGGCTTCCAAGTCACGGCAGATATCGTAAGTATTTACAATACACTATAATTTATATCATACAAATACCTCTGGGGTAATAATTGATAACATTTCATTTTATTACCACTGGCACTGATTTATATTTTTTATTGATTCGGTAAACCTAAATAACCTACACTTGAAGTAAAAAACATTGTTTGCAACATAAACGAGCTTATTTACATTGTGCGGTTGTTTACATAAAGGTATTGTGGATGCGGATCGTCGCATTGTTCGTAAATGTTAAATATTTAAAGACAGCTTTTTCACAAGTTATCCTGAAATCTGCACTTCCCATGAGTCGTTTATTCCCAAAGTTAAAGCTAAGTAGCTCAGCCATGATTCTACTGACATAAACTAGAGCTTATGGGTCGGGTTTGGTGTCGGATAGGAACTTGAACACCATCGTAAAAAGTACTAATACTGTTGGGCGCCATATATAAGAAAATATGAAACGTTCTGACCATCATGCCTAACAGGATTAAAAATTAAAGTTGTTTAATTTCCCAATGTACAAGCTCCCAAACAAGATCTGAAATCTTGATATTTTTCAAAGACAGGTTGAGAACCACTTACATCTCTTTCCATTATTAGAGTAGTTTTCAAAGGTATGTAGGGAAAATATCAAACGATATTCCTAAATTACAGGGTATACAAAAGCAAGCTTTAGCAGAGTAAAATTCTCAAACTTTGAAACAAATAAGAGCTCACAATTCAGTCCTTTTTCAAATATGTATTTACAAGGATATTCCTAAAGACAAAAAGACGACGTAGACGCTTTTACTGGAACAAGTACTCATTGTTTCTAATAATGAGCGTAAAGTCTGAGTTTCATCGAGGAATATCATAAATTTTGTATTATTTCGACTTTTCTTGTGAAAGCGCTCTTAACACGTGAAAGTGCGGACGTATATACTAGAGCTTTTTAAGAAGGAATTGTTTTTCTAGTTAATTTCTTTGATTTCGAGGAAATAAGTAAAGAACTTAATCGCGTATCTAAGTTTTAAGATTTACCCCCGACGTTTCGAGGGCGGCGCCGTCCTCGAAACGTCGGGGGTAAATCTTAAAACTTAGATACGCGATTAAGTCCCGTTGTATAATTTAATAATGTGTAAAAATCGTGAAAGTTTAAATCAGTGTTAATAAGTAAAGACGTAAAAAACGTACCTAACGTGAAATCGACATCTAATATGATGCAATAACAATATGTATGGAAAGTAAATACACTTCGTACATGCTTCGTACCTACTTATTTAATAACAAGCATTCACTTTTTGAAGACTCCTTACAAGAGTGAAGCATAAAATAAACCATGAAGGCTTAGTTATAATGTAAAAGGTATTTAAAATGGTAATTTTCAAATACATTATGGCAACTGTTACAAAAAACTATGTCATCTTAAGGGTCGTTCTCGCATTTCGTGCAAATCGGTGTTTTCGGAAATTTACCAAAAATGTGGTGGCGTTTTCAAATATCTGTTAATGCAAGGTTGTAACATAGGGCCTAAAGTATATGTCTCTCCAATGAACAATTCTAAAAAGATATGTATTTTCTTTATATGTACAATTAACACTCAAATTTTTCATTCATCTCTACATGTAACGCGTGAAGATATAACTTTGACCTACATTTTAACCTTAAGATACTACAAATAGAAAATTCGTTGTTTGTTCAATAAATGATTTATTTAGTTATGTTTTAAATCGTATAATATTAGAAGCTAGAAATAAATAATAAAAACTATACAGCCTTATAAGTGTATGGTTCAAGTAATTTCTTCATTACCGACGCGAGAAATAGATTAGCTATATTTTGCTATATAGCGAGGGTATATAGCGCCTACCGCCGATGCAACACATTGTTCGTCAGTCAGTTGGCCGCGTGATCTCGTAGCGGACGCCCGTGTGCCGCTGTTAGCGAAAATATATACGATCTCTCGGGTCGGGAAGGAGTGTGGTTCTCGTTAGTCTTCATCGCCATCGCGTGATTTATACAGTAAGTAGCAAGTGTACATTATTATAATTATACGTAATGAAGTGTTTTAGTGTCCCCTTTCAGATGGTTTATTCTGCAAAATTAAGGTCTGATGCCAACTGATGTAGGCGACAAAAACTTCCAAAACTTCATTCATATCGGTTTCATTCACTTCTTTTCCGTCTAATTTTACTGGGAAAGGTAATGAATGACTTAAGAAGGTAATGATAATATATTCGAGGCAGTGCATTTAATGGAAAGAGGCTTAGTTATTATAAATATTACGTTGTTATAAACATTTAAAACTGTATATGATAATAGGGGAGCCCAACCGGGGAGCCTTTGTAGTCTAAGATGGTCGACCTTCACCGATATGTCTGACGGATGAAACTTACATATTATGAAAGAAAATATATTCCTGAACATAAATAAATAGGGTTGCTTAAGGGGACGGTATATGACGTTTTCGATTTAGACCTCACTTTGTGCAATCAATTTGTTCAATGAATGATTAATAACTGCATTAAATTATACGCAAATCTGTTCACGAAGAAGCCGTGTACCGGCTCTTCACGCCATATTTTTTTTTATTTCCTGTAATTCTCTACAAATCGACACTAAAAGTGTCCAAAAATCAAAATATGGAGTTCCGTTTGAGCAAGACGCATTACAGTTTTGTCTTTGACAGTAATTGAGTTGTTGTGGGATTTTGAAGGCTAGATAACTAAACTACCAGATTATTATCTACTTATATTTTTACTCACAAATACAACACAGAAATTCAATCCCAAATGTAAACTTTCGTATAATTTCCATACATTGACGACATCACTCAAAACTCTTCTTCGAGTCAGATGGCCGTTGGCCTTGCATCGAAGCAGACGTGTACATCGTCATAGCTCGTTTTTGACATTAATAAAGACATTTCATCATATACGCATACGAAAATGTATACCAGTAGATAAATTGTATTTCATAAAATAGGGTAAATAAATATAATCACGTCGAGCTCCAGTCAAATTTTAAATGTGAGTTGTTGTTATTTACGGGTCGTAACGGTCGAAAACAGCAGTAAATTATCCTAAAACAATACGATTACAATCGAATTTAAGTAACTTGTTCCTTCAAAACCCGCTTAAAATGAAAAAAGTTTAAAAACTCGTTTTACTGATTGGGATTGATTTTCATTATGCTGGTATCAATTTTGCGTCATTATAAAAATGTATATGACTTCTGTACGTCAATGACTTTTGATGTCAATTAATTGTAATCTTGTATTTATGTTAGAGAATATTATATGTTCATTTAAATATTACTCATCTATTAATACGTAATTCGTTTAATACCTAAAGACTTGCAGTGTCTACACCTACGTTCGTTCCGTCTATGTATGCGATTACGTAACGTGCTGTTCTGATAATCTTCAAGAATCAAGATAATTAATAACGGCAAGACCAGCATTTAGTACCAGCGAGTTTTGCGGATTTGGAGACCGAGATGAAGCTTACAGGCCAATATCGCTGCGGCCTGGCCTGCTTATTGTTATGTGTATAAATCGAATGTTATATTAATTTACTATAAAAAACAATGTTTTATTTCAATGACATTCTGTGCGTAGAGGTATGTATGTTTCGGTGATTATAAGAATTATGTCCACACAATAATCGTGCAAAGCAGAGACTGCATTATTTCTTTACGGTATAAGCGGTAAGGAAAAACTCATTGGTATCCTGGCTCGTACCAATGAGTTTTTCGGAACTTATGTACGAAATATCATTTGATATTTACCACTAGCTTTTCGGTGAAGGAGGAAACATCGTGAGGAAACCTGCATACTCGTAGTGCATACATTTGCGAAGAAATTCAAAGCTGTGTGTGAAGTCCCCAATCCGCATTGGGCTAGCGTTGAGATTATTGTCTATACAGGGTGGTCCAAACCGTGACGTCCAAAAATCGTGGGCTATCATAATGTACCCCATATGTATGTTAGCCGATTTTTCGTAGTTTTCAAGTTATGATTTTTTAAGCTTTTAACTTTTCCTATGTAGGTAATATTCTCCGACCGTCCATAGTCTGGGACCGGTCTGAAAACCAGCGCCGGGCACCTAGGCCCGGCACACGCTGAGACTGGAACCCTGTGCCTAATACAAAGATCTTCTCACTTTTGTTTTGTATATGATAACAACTGTTTTATTTTATTATGTAAGTAATTCTAACTCTATTTTATGTTCATGTATGTGGCAATAAACAATTCTTATTCTTATTCTTATTCCTATGAAATTCCGGGGTTCCCATACAGAGTGGCTGAAAAATAACTGCATTCCGTTGCCAGGGAGGTGTTGGGATTATACTGAGCAACTTTTACAACCTCCCTGGCAACGGAAATGCAGTTATTTTTTAGCCACTCTGTATGGGAACCCCGGAATTTCATATGAAAAGTTAAAAGTAAAAAAAAATCATAACTCGATAACTACGAAAAATCGGCTAACATACATGGGGTATATTCTGATAGCCCACGACGTGAGGAATCTAAAAAAAAATTTTTGGACGTCAAGGTTTGGACCACCCTGTATATAGGCTGAATTATTATTATTATTTATAGGCGGTACGGTACCGTTATTATTTATCAATACCGCTTCGTTTTGAAGGTACTATACCTGTTGAAATATAAAGTACGGTACCGGTATAAAATTGCAGCAGGTACAACAATTTTTTATAGGTGTACAGTCAGCTGCAGAGAAAAGGTACCACCCCTGCATACAATCTTCTATGCAGGGGTGACCTGCAGCTGACTGTACCTAAACCATCACTGACCGAGCGTAGGCGAAGGTCTCCGTTTCAGCTTGGGCAAAAATACTTTCGTTTGTTCGAATGTTCTCCTTTGCATATCACATTTCTCAAATATCTCGAGAAAATTTGTAAGCAGGTTCGGTAGTTGGATATAATTACTCGGTTTCTTTTTTTTTTATAAGTTCTAATAGGCAGAGATTGGCATAAAGGACTTAAGCGACAGTAGGGTCTGTGGTACTTAGACCATTGTGATTATTCGTAGTGTCCGACCGAAGATTCGGTTTCGGTTTCGGTTTCGGCCATAAAATCATGTTTCGGCCGTAGTTTCGGTTTCGGCCAAAAAACGGCCGAATCTTTCGGCCTGGCCGAAACATACGAAATAGTACTTCGTATTATGAAACTAAACTATGTGACAAAGACCAAAAGTTGGCGAGCAAGTAGGACAACAATATTTATATATACAGAAATTTGTGTTTCGGTCGGACACTAATTATTAGGTACTTACTGATTACGCTGCGCCGCGTGGAACGTGAGGTGCGTTGGGGTAAGTACATACAAATCATTCAAGAAAAAAATCCCTTTTAAGATCACTCGTGTGTCTGCCCCTAATAGACTAATTCAATTGAAATTTGGTACACATTTTTCACATATGACAAAGAGTCGGTGATCCAAAGATGGACTAGTAACGTAAATAAATAAACTTTTAACTTTGCGGCCATTTTTTTGTATCGTGTGATATATCAGATATTAAATTGTAAGATATTTACTAATAATAAGCATTGGTCACGTAAATTATTTTTAGTCTTTTTTTGCAAGTATGAATGATATAGAACATTATTTCAATTATTTTTAAAATTAAGCCTATCCAAAGGCGACTTGGAAGATGTGTCATGGGGATCTATATTCGTTGGGTGAAAAACAAGTTTTTTTGTCTAATTATCGTTTAAAACACAATCGATCGGCAATAACGCGGGCACATAAAACAAAAAACTTCTTTTTTCACTCATAAAACTCCTTAAACCTAATAAGAGCTAAACAAAAACAAGTGCGAGTCGGACTCGCATTCTAAGGGTTCCGTATATTAAGTCCGTCTCACGCTTGACTGCACATTTCTTATAGATTTTCCTGACATATATAGGTAAAGAACTACTTTGTGTATTTTTTTCAAAATTTTAGATCCAGTTGTTTCGGAGAAAGTGGGCGGAGAATGATCATTTTTTGCCTATTTTCATGAATAACTGCTGAACTATTAATCCTAAAATTATAAAAAAAGTTATGTTTGAGATTCTTACAATGAGCTCTTTTATTTGATATGTAACACTATATAGTTTAAAAAACATTTTTTAATTTTTTCATTTACCCCCCCCCCCCCCCCAAAAATGGCTACCGTATTTCAAATTCTCTAAAATACATTTTATTTACGTTACACGTCCATCTTTGGGTCACAAATTTACATTTGTGTGCCAAATTTACATATGTGTGCCAAATTTCAACTGAATTGGTCCAGTAGTTTCGGAGAAAATAGACTGTGACAGACGGACGGACAGACAGACAGACGCACGAAGAATTATATGTATATGCACTTATCCCAACGCACCTCTCGTTCTACGCTGCGCGGGGTTCATTGCCGCTCCTACCGCCGTAAGTGTAAGTACAACTACATCATCAAGGCTACGATCGAAGATAATCAGTTCAGCACTGAAATAATAGCGGTGGAATGCCAGTATAATATTTAATTATTTATTTTAATTTTATAAATTTAATAGCAAAATAAATAGCGAATATAGGATACTCGTACAAGTAAATCTGTAAAGATCTTAGGGGTACATCAGCCGACATATATTATTAAATTTTATTTTGTCGGCCTTAATTAAATTTCCACCCTGCCGAAACTTTATTTATTTAAATTTTTAATTGAATTGATTTTTCGCCTTATGAATAACCGTATAGAGTAGTAAATAACATTTTACATCTGACTTAATGACATCTGGGTTTATTCGGTTTAACTTTACAAAACGCGTATCTCGACAAAGCCATAATATGCAGAAAATAGTTAACAATCAAATGAATTAAATTAGAATTTAAATACGTCACGTGTGACATGAACAGACAAGGAGAGCAAGATTTAATGTATTGTTTCTCTTTCTTCTTTCAATGGAACGTTTTTACAGTTTCTGTTCCTCAAAAGAGGTCAGTGGTTAACACTAAACTCAAAACGCAATCTTAAAAAAACTTGATGGGTCAATGACCTGTCCCAGTAAAGTGAGGTAGTGTGCGTGAAGTGCGCTTGTGTGTGAAATGGGGTAAATTGACAGAATCTGAAAATTTACCCACCTCTACCGTCACCTTAAAGAAATATGGTCAAAACTATGTTTAATTATTTTTTGAAAAAAAAAATTTTTTTTTCTTTAAATTTCACCGATCTGTCTGACAAACGAAATAAGTTCCAATGGAAAGTATACAACTTGTACAATATAAATCAACTAGGTTGCCTATCTTTTTCCGGTCACTATTATGTGGTTATAGGGTTGCTTGCGAAAATCCGGTCACAAATAAGGTTTGCCAGGCTTTTAAATAAAATAAGAAGGGAAGACTTTTAGCGATAACTCATAAACGGCTTAACTTATCAAGTTCGCTTTAATTTTGTTTGAATGAGTTTATTAAGCACTATTTTTATGATTTTTTTCCATATTTTTTGGATCGATTTTTCAAAAGTTAGAAGGAATAACCGTTTTTTATTCTTTCTAAATTATTATTTCCGAATTGATTGACTTTATCAAAAAATGTTGTTTGCAAACTCCCATTTATTTTTAAAGACCTATCCGACGACACCCCACACTATAGGGTTAAAACGATAAAAAAAAATTACATAGGTACAAAACGCGAATGATTTAAATATATTTTGTCTATGCTAATTTTTGAAAATTTGAAAACTATGTTTAATGTGATATGGTGCGCAGATGATCAAACCGACTTAACAAACACTTGGGGTTAACAATCTCGACTTATAATGATGATAAGTAAATGGTGAATGTACCATCTAGCTTGAACATTATAAGTTGAGATTGTCAACTCCAAGTGTATGTCAAGTCGGTTTGATCATCTCCGCAGTGCTTAAGACACATGTTTTTAATATTGTTGATTTTAATTGGTGTTAATTTTCTTGAAATACAGTTTTTTATATAAATAATAAATAAATAAATAAATAAATAAATATTGGGGGACATCTTACACAGATCAACCTAGCCCCAAACTAAGCAAAGCTTGTACTATGGGTGATAGGCGACGATATACATACGTATATAGATAAATACATACTTATATACATAGAATATGTTCGATTTCATAAGTTTGTTTCATTACCGTTCACTGATAAAATTACCATCTCGGCCGAATTCATTACCAGCGCGTAGTTCATTACCAGTAGCCTTATTAAATGAAAAGTAATAACGTTACAAAGGTGCCTTTAGCAGAAAAATGTTAATAAATGAATCCACAAATTGACGAAACTCAAAAGTTTACCATTTAAAACAAAAATTACAAATCGAGAGAATCTCACCGATTTGCACGAAATGAGAGAATGACCCCTTAGTTAATTTGAAATGTTATCAATTGAATAATTTTCAGGTGTTCCCTTTGGCGCAATTCTACAACACCCTCCAAGGCACCCTATCTATTATAATGTCTAACGCGGTGTCGTTTCTGGCGGAAGCGCTGATCTCGGTTCAGCGCCTCGAGGCGTTCATGCTGTTTGGTACGTGGGGCTCAATGCCCCCGCATGCTGCACTTGCAAACTGCATGACTATACGTTTTACAAACGCTACATAACCTACTTCACACGAGTCCGAATTATAACTATGGCTCGATTTTTTATTTACAGAATTTTGGTACATGGTTTCAACAAGAACACGTAGTATATAGTTGATTTATTTTAAGATGACTGTTTAGGACTATGAGCTCTATATAGTCCTAAACGGACAGCTTAAAAAAAATCAACTATACCTTTATCGTTGGAATCCTTGTAGCCGATCAAACTACTGAGTGACCTAAAAATTCCTTCAAATTTGATTCAGTATTCAGGCATTTTTAAGTGATAACAATAGTTTGGCCTACTAAGGTTAGATTGTGTCGGTGTTTTTGCGTAGTAGCATAGAGAAATAAGTAAACTGTTGAAACTTCGCAACTTTGACATAATTATCATCTACTATACTATAGACTCAAGTTATATGTATGTATACTTAACGACACAAGTGTAATATCATAGCACCTGTTTTGAGCAGTAGACTGGTTTGGTGCAGCTCTTGAAACCACTGTTTTCGCAATTTCAGGAAATTGTCTATGTGTACTTACTCACGAGGAGGGTGCGAGGAGGTATCTATCGGAGGGTTGCATGGCATGCCGTATTAACATTAAAGCTTGCACGTTCTGGTTTCCGCAGGTTTTCCCGTTGGCACAAATGTTCAACACGCTCCAAGCGACATTTGCCATTACGATGCCGAACTCTCTTGCTCAGTCAATGGAAGCGTATGCCTCCATTCTTCGCATACAAGATATTTTACTAATGGGTATGAGACGTTATTAGTCTGACCAACTAAAGGTGGCAGTGAAATATGATGGCCAAAAACCTTGTACGGCTGTCGTTATCAGTTCGTAGATTATTCCAGTTATGATCTGACCTGCCTGCGGCCTGCCTCTGCTGATGTTCCAACTAAATCTATCTTTCCACTTTTTAATATACATATTTGTATCTTCCCTTAGTAACTATTTTTGCTTGCTTCCTTCCATTACCTAGTTCTCGCAGATATCCAGAATTTCATTTACTTAAAACTGTAATAATGTCACTGCCACTTGAGGTTGACCAGACAGTAGATGTCTACTGTAGCATTGTTATTGTAAAAAGTGTTGTAGTGTACAATTGTACATACGTGCCAATCCTCAGTCTTGTATCACCTTAAATTCAAACTTATTAATGTACATATTTAAACTGACTCTAACTGTTTGTTATTTGTTGGTAGGGGTTTGTGATGCCTATATATTTGTTTTTACTAAATGACTGGTTTCCGGTTTATGTATTGTGATCTAAATAATTTTAAGTGTAATACTTTGATGCATGTAGTATGATACCTGATAAATTATCTTGTGTACACTATTGTAACATGTGTATTTTATGACAGATGAACGCGAAGATCTTCGTAGTGTGCCTGACGTAGATATAGCCAAACTTGTACAGAGCGTGGAGCGCAAGAGAAACAATCTAAGCGAAGTGGACCTACGACCCAACACTTTCAAAAGGATAGACGAAGAGGGAATCTTTAATCCAGGTAATTACTCGTAATCTTCTTTTTAGTTTTCTTTAGTTTTTACTGGCTGAATGCGTATCTATTGAACTAAACTGTCATTCAATAGAACTTGCTAACTATGTCAGTGTGAGTGTGAGTCAGTGTCAATTTTAGTATGGCGGTTTGTTTACATAGTTAGCAAGTTCTATTGAATGACAGTTTAGGTCATGGTTAAGCTAACCTTATACGTAGACCGTAGTCCGTAGCAGTTTATGTTTTGTTTTATAGCAAACATTATTCGTAGTTGTGTGACGGCAATGTGTCGGGAGCTCGGGAGTTATGTCGCGTTTGAATAAAAATATATATAAAATCTCATAAACGGAATTATGAACACCTAAAAATGTTAATGTACGCAGGATTCGTGTGCAACGAGAAGAACCTGATGAGCGTGGTGCCGGCGGCCCCGGTGAGCCCCGACGTGGGCGTCCTGCTCCAGGACGTGTGCGCACAGTGGATCGAGGACGGGCCTGTCACGCTGCGCGGACTTAACTTCACAGTACCTAAGGGGAAACTTTGTGCCATCATTGGATCTGTCGGCTCAGGGAAGGTTTGTCTTTACACTTTACTATGATGAGCTATTCTTTACTAGTTGTAATCATGCTGACCTGGGATCGGGACATATATATCCACTCACAGGACCAAAAATGCTTTGGTTTACATGCGCCCTTACGGCTCGGCCACGACATTGAGCGACTGGCGACGGCGGCGGCGGCAACCATAGGTTGGAGCGGGACACAGCGTTCGGACTTTTCGTTCTCGCCTATGGTTGCCGCCGCCGCCGTCGCCGGTCGCGCAAAGTCGTGGGTGGGCCGGCCGGCCGTTACGTAGTCCCTAATTTCCTCCCTGATATTGACATTATAAAAAATGAATTTTGTATCAAGCAGAAACGTCTGCGAACCATGCTATGAAGCTTAGAAAGTATGTAAATTAAAAATGTACTGTCAGGGGTGAGACTTGAACTCACGACCTCTGGATCGCTAGCCCAGTGCTCTGCACACAACAAATACTAATTTATTATAGAAAATATTGTACACAGTTTGCATATTTATTTAGAGTTCCGTGTTGCAATTGCTGCTGAGCGAGCTCCGGTCGACGAGCGGCCGCATCCACCTGTCCGGGCCGCTCTCGTACGCGAGCCAGGAACCGTGGCTGTTTGTCGCCACTGTCCGACAGAACATCCTCTTTGGACTGCCTTATAATTCCAAAAAATACAAAGAAGTGAGTACCTATTATTTTTAATCGACTACTGCGAAGTAAACATGAAATCATTTAACAGTCTATCTTACTTAATACAATACGCATATCATTATTTCTTTAAAGGTAAGAAACGCTGATTTAGCATTATAGCTTAACTTAACCTAGCTGGGTAGCTTGAAAAATTGCCCCCATACTCCCTAGTTTAATTTAAAACGATATAATCTACATATAGCCAAACGACGTCTATAAGGATATAATTTAATAGCATGCAGAACTTTTCAACCCCCGGATTTGAACTATTATTGTAACTTAAGTTTGAATTTCTAACTATATTTTATGTTTATTTCAATGTTACTTTAATTTATTCGACTTGGTGTATTATGATAATATCATTTTTTATTATTATTTAACGTGTATGTTTTGTGTATACGGACAGTTGAGTCTGAAATAAAAGTTTTGAATGTGAATCTGAAAAATATTATTATAACCCCTTTCTTTATATTTAAGGTGGTGAGAGTATGCGCTCTGCAAAAAGATTTTCAACAATTCCCTCATGGAGACCAAACATTGGTCGGCGAAAGAGGCGCTTCACTTTCTGGTGGACAGCGGGCGCGCATTAACCTAGCAAGAGCAGTTTATAGACAGGTGAGCATCATTTAGACGTCTCAAACAATTGTGCAATGTTAACTTCAAAATTCGGGTAAATCTACATTCGACCCTCTCAGCAAATATCTACCCTATTACCTATTCTTAATAGTTACCTATTAATTAATACCAAAATCGCATAATCTAACAGTTGGATTTACCCGAGTTTGAAGTTAAGCGACTCAATTTTTGTTGTTATAAAAACATCATTGCGACAAGTGGGTTAGTACACCGTATTTGGCGAGCGGTCAAACCCAATAGGAATGATGGTGTAATTGTAAATGAACGGATATGCGGAGTGATTGATTGTGCGGCGGCGCGGCGGTTTCAGGCGGACATCTACCTGCTGGACGACCCGCTGTCGGCGGTGGACGCGCACGTGGGCCGGCAGCTATTCGACGAGTGCATCTGCGGCTACCTGCGCCACGCCACGCGCGTGCTCGTCACGCACCAACTCCACTACCTCAAGGATGCCGATTACATCATTATTATGAGCAATGTACGCCTGCATCATTTGCACACTGACTGCTTTATTGTTTTTTCATTCAATTAAAAAGTAAAGTACATGGTCTAAATAGAAAAATAACATTAAAAATTTCATTATCCGGTATTCCGATAGTATGTACCAAGAAATAACAAGCCAAGATAGTTTCACTTTATGAGTAAGTAGCTACGCTTGAATTGTATGGTATCATACTATTAAATTCAATTTCACTTTCTACTAACTACTTAACTTTGAACTAACACTTTCAATTTTACGACAAGTCAAATCATATTTTTGATGTTGTATTATATGTTACTATATCAATCGATCATCTCTATATTTTCAATCGACTTTCCCAATAAGTTTATACAAATAAGTAGGTGTATTAGGCGGTTATCACACTGGATGCGATTCGCACGTAGCTCTAATGTGCGAGTGGGATGTCGCTATAATACGCGCATAGCGTTGTCTCACTCAAACATCGGAGCGACGTGTGAATCGCATCGCTTATAGTTTTTCATAATAAAAATGCCTTACTTTTTTTGTACATAGGGCGCTGTAGAAGCAAAGGGAACTTACGCGGAGCTTATAAATTACGGAAAAGACTTCGCTAAACTTTTGAGTGCTACTCAAGAAGACGGTGAAAAAGTTGAAGAGAAGCCGAAACCGATGTCAAGACGAACATCAGCCAGAGTAAGTGCCAAAAACAGGAAAAAACAGCTAATTATCCGTCCCAAGCATCAATACCATTTTGACATGGCATGCATAATGTTAAAACTGGTGACACATTTTTTGGTTTCGTAGTTGTCGACAGCGCGCCGTCCATCATTGGCGGAGTCGACCGGGGGCGAAGTGCCGGCTCAGGAGATGGAGGAGGAGGAGCGCGAGTCGGGCTCGATGGGCTGGCACGTGTACGGCGCCTACCTGCGCGCCGGCGGCCGGGCGCCGCGCATACTGTTCATGCTGGTGCTGCTGATCGTCGGCCAACTCGCGGCCACACTCTGCGACTACTGGGTCACCTTCTGGTATCAATATGCTACCGATTCCGGCTATGTTCATATTTTATGTATCGTCGTCATTACTGTCTAATATTTTATTTTTATTCTCAGGACTAATGAAGTTACATTAAAAAAAGAAAGGCAATCCAACAGCACTATTAAGGAATACGATCGCAATTTGGAAGCGCCGGCTAACACATCGTTCTCTTTAACCAGCTACTTTTCTGGCATTGAGCTACAGTCAGGTTAGATTTTGTTTAACAATTTTGAAAAAAAAAACAGTATTGTAGTATTAACCTAACCTAAGTATGTGATAGTAAAGTTAAATAACAAAGTTCCATCTTCGGCACCCCTTATAAACAGTCGGTATTATTTACCTACATTGAATTAATAAACAAGTAGTAAACAAGTGATTCAAAGCGTATGTTGCATAGTTATTTATTTGTCACAAGTTTCAGATTTAGACATCCACGCGTACATCGGGCCGCTGGACACTGCACAGTACTTGTACGTTTATTCGGCTTTAATCGTGTGCTGCATCTTCTTCATCACGGCGCGCGCCTTCATGTTCTTCAAGGTGTGCATGACTGCCTCGCGCAACCTGCACAATGACATGTTCCACTCCATGCTGCGTGGCGTTATGCGCTTCTTCGATACCAACTCATCAGGTATTTACCACCATAACTGCCTTGATACTTAACCAATATTACTTAAGAAGGGACAGGACATGATCAAGTTCCACAGGTCTATATATAAATAAACCGCTCTATACTTATATTTTTTGTAAGGGATTATTCATTATTATTTTAGGTTACCTACGTAAAATCATGTAGAAGTTACAGGTCACATAAAGCCTAGGACTGTTATTACTTAAATTAAGTAGGTACCTAAGTGGGTTTACTGTACCTACTAAAGGTGTTCTGTAAAAGCTTAAATTAAATTTGTAAATGTCTTACTACTTAAGTACTTTCATTTTATTTCAGGTCGCATTTTGAACAGATTTTCGAAAGACATCGGTTCCTTAGATGAACTGCTGCCTCGGTTTCTATTGGAATGTATTCAGATCTACTTGGTGATGTTCAGTATCCTGGCTCTGAATGCGGCGGCGCTCGTTTGGACTCTACTACCAACTACAATTATTTTGCTCCTGTTTTACGTTATTCTACAGATATATCTGAAATCTGCGCAGTCCATTAAACGTCTAGAAGGAACTAGTAAGTGTTCTGTAGTATTTTTGGTACTCTGAAGATCACTCTGATATTTCTAGTGCTAGCAGTACCTAAGTATCACCCCAAATTATGTTTTGCTTGCTTGTTTTAATTACTTACTCGTCGATGTTTCTCTAGCACAAACTGCTGGTTATTCGTTTTTTAAACTTGCGTAAACCATTCTCGTTGCGTACTGAGGTAACTTTTATGTATTTCAGCGCGCAGTCCCGTGTTTTCGCATATGGCTGCCACATTGAACGGCATCAGCACTATACGTTCAGCAGGAGCACAGGAACGGCTAATAAAAGAATTCGATCGGTTCCAGGTAAAACTTACTACTTTTATCACTGAATAACAGAAACTAAAGTTTTGGCCTTGTCATTCGTGTTTAGAGTAGGTACTTATATTTGAATAACACCAACTTTGTTTCAGGACATTCACACTTCGACGTGGACCAGCTACCTGGCTAGTGGAGTCACTCTTGGTTTTTGGCTCGATTTCATTTGCGTAATATATTTAGCAATCGTCATCATCGCTTTCCTTGTTATTGATAGCAGTAAGTATCTAACTGAAGGATGATTACTAATGGAGTGTTCATATTCAAAGAGAAAATGATGTTGCTCGAATACTGGAGCTATTTTCAGTATTTTATTTTCTGTGACTAAACATTCTTACCTACATTGTTTATAAGCGTATATTTACGTACCTAATTGTTACTTCCGTGTTAAATGTTGGTTTGTTTGTGTTTAGAAACCATATTCTCCGGCAACGTGGGTTTGGCCATATCGCAGACACTGATTCTAACCGGAATGCTGCAGTTCGGTGTGCGTCAGACGGCCGAAGTTATTTCGCAAATGACGAGCGTTGAGAGAATATTGCAATACACGCACATAGAACGCGAGGCACTCTGGGAAAAAGGCGGTAGGTAGTCGCTGATTTTTATATTAGGTGTGTATTCTAGAGACAAGTGGACTAGAGGCAAGCGACTAACAATTTTATTGTTCCTGATACGATCATATTATACTTGTTGTCTTCTTTTTAATTTACATAGCAGTATAGGATATTACGGTACCATCGAGCTGATCTGATGATGGAGACATGAGGTGGCCATAGGAACTGTGATTAAACAACGCAACCTAACTGTATTTGGGGGTTTTAGAATTGTGGGTATTAGAGGGAAAAATACAGTTGGCGATAAAAGCTTTACCAAAAATGTTTTTTTTTTGCCAAAAACTTATTCTCTCTATCTGTCCACTATGTTTTGTTTTGCTTTGTACGTGTAATATAAATATTAATTTGAAATTCGCTTCCGTTACAGCGAAGGCAACTCCAAAGGGTTGGCCGTGGCGAGGCCGAGTCGAGTTCCGCAATGTCTTCATGAAGTACAACAATGAAGAACTGCCAATCCTTAAAAACCTCAACGTAGTAATAGAAAATGGATGGAAGGTAAACACTATTTATCTTTCATTAATTAATTATTTATTTGATTAAGAAATTTTTACCACCGACGTCTTCAGATACGAACATCGCCGATCGCAATGATGATTTCCGAAAGCAATACATCTTCCGAATGAGCCTTAATAAATAAGTACTTAACGTGCTTATATGATCCATCGGTTTCAAGGTTCCTAGGTTGATGGAAAAAGTAGTTGCCGAATAATTCTATTGGGAATTCGGGTATTTAAATAATAAGATAATGAGAATGACATAAGTCACTATTAAAGAATTACAACAGCGTGTATGTAAAGAAGCTTATTATTTTTTTAAGTGTACTGTACCTTCTCAATCAAGTGAATATGCGCGTGATTCAGGTCGGAGTTGTGGGGCGCACGGGGGCTGGCAAGTCCTCGCTCATCAGCTCGCTCTTCAGACTCGCCATCGTGGAGGGCGAGGTGCTTATCGACGACGTGGACACGGCTCACTTGGCTTTACAGGCAAGGTTCACTACGCTCGTCCATCAGACATCAATACAGTCCTATAATGCTGTTTTTGATTTATGGATACAATCAAATATTCACGAACTAAATATTAAGTACCTATAATAAACATTTATTCCTACAGGATTTACGATCCAAGATCTCCATCATACCTCAAGAACCAGTCCTCTTTTCTGCGACAGTCAGATACAATCTAGATCCGTTCAACAGTTATGATGATGAGGAGCTATGGCGGGCACTTGAAGCAGTAAGATTCATTTATATTTGCTAGGTATAAACCTTGCTCCTGTAGCACGTTCTTATTTTACAATTAATTTTATTCTCAGGTTGATTTGAAGTCAGCTGTACACTCATTGGACTTCAAAGTGTCAGAGGGCGGGTCGAATTTCTCGCTCGGACAGAGACAGCTGGTGTGCCTCGCTCGGGCCATTCTGCGAGGCAACCGCATCTTGGTGCTCGATGAGGCCACCGCTAATGTTGATCCTAAGTGAGTATAATATACCTACCCATTGATGTATTGGGCTCGTCTGTTCAATACAATTAAACTACTAGATACATACGAGAAATAACAGTACAAATCAAACTCGCGTAACAGCAGTAATAAATATAACCAAGGAGTGAATCCACCTACTCTAGGAATAGTAGGTACAGTCGGCCAAAAATGTGGTCTACCACCCTACGGTTGAGGTTCGTTTGAACGTCATGAGACAACGAGGTCGATTGTAATATTATGTCAGTGACAATTGTCAACCTTAGCGATCGTTAGATCTCTCAGAAACTTTTGTCAAAACTGGTAAACCACTTTCTTGGCCCACTGTACCTACTTAGGTCACAATTGTTGTAACACGGACATTACATATAACTCCACCAAACAATTGAAACCTATGACATATCAATGTCATTTCAAACATCGATCATCCGAGATACTAAGTACTTTTTGCATTTAGTAGCTAAACACTTAAATCAATGTGTAAACATGTCCTAACGCACGTGTACACGCTCGTAAGGGCCTTATCAGATAATAAAAATAAATGATTGATTATAAGCATGACCAGTAATATATGATAATTGTCAAGAGGGCGCTGTTATTCTCATGTATATTAGGGTGACAATTCAGTGTAGTATGAAAAAATTAGTTCCAGTGAAATTCCGCAACATGGCGCACCCTCAATAGATCCTGGTTCACCTATAACTTCAAAATGGAATTAATTAGAATACCGAAAAAATGCACCCTATAATTAAAGGAGTTTTAAAAAAACGCGATGTATATGGTCATCTAGTGTAACCTACCCACAATACAGGCTTTACCGCCGCCGCCGATATGTGTTTCAATTAACTAGGTAACTACATATTTTAACAATTCACAGGCCTTTGCTTTGACGCCTTGTATATAATTTTTGTAATAAAATAAGTAAATATTTTTTATCTATGAAGGTCATGAACTCTGATATCAAATAGGTATCGTGATTGTGAGTGTAATATTTTCAGGACGGACGAGTTTATTCAGGGAACCATTCGCAAGCGTTTCGCTGAGTGCACCGTGCTGACGGTGGCGCATCGACTCAACACGATCATGGACTCGGACCGCGTCATGGTGATGGACGCGGGCCGCCTGGTGGAGTTCGACCACCCTTACAAACTCCTCAGCAATCCCGAGGGCCACTTCACTAAAATGGTCAAAGAAACCAGTGACAAAATGTCAGAACAACTATTCCAGATTGCGAAGACCACATTCCTCAACAATGGAGGAGTTATAGAATAATAAGCGTGCCAGGTGTCATAAGTTGTTAAGTTTTTAATTATTTTTTAGAGTATCTACGTAATTTTTGAACTAAGTGATAGAAAGTTAAGATGTGGCATAAATAAGTATTAGGATCAGATGTACCAAGAGTTATCTTCCATTGCATTATTAAATAGAGTTGATGCGATCGTATCGTATCTGGTTCACTATATTAATGCCTCGCTATAAACCAGCGGTAATAAGTCGCTAAGGTTGCAAAACTATAGAATAGCGGGGCGAAAAATCAGCATAATTAAGAGAACCCTACTACTTAGCACACTATTTAGGGTTCCGAGCTTTAAAACATTTAACACATATTACGTCGGTGTCTGCTAGTGAGTTAGGAGCATTTAGGCATAACACTGAGGCGATATTGATTCCCCAGTGATGCCGTCGTGGACACGTACATGTACAACTGTATGTCACATTGATTCTATTACAACTTGACGCTAGGTCGATACCTGCCTATGTAATTAGGCCTACTGTATCAGACAGACCAAGAAGCCTCAAGTGTGGCCGCATTTATTGCAACTAAACTTATACGGGAATAATTAGTCGGGCTATAAGTTATGTCACAATTATTTCCAATACCTACGATGTTAACATGAAGCAACATACTATTTAAGGTAACCTACTTATAAACAAAACTATTTTACGTTAGTTTAGCTCTTACATGTAAAGCTAATATTAATAAACATGTATAATAAAGCTATAAACGGCTATGTACTCGTATAGCTGAAGTGATTTTTTAAATTCTCAAATTAAAAAATTAGTGCCGGTACATTCCGTATGTGAAAATACTTAGTGCAAACCAATGATATTATATAACCATAGATAGGTTATACTCATACTTGAGGAGCACAAAAAATACTTCCATATTTATTGCTGTGCCTACGAAGAAATTTGTTATTTTTAATTAGTTTTCTCATTACATCCATCTTTGTCACACTCGTTGTTAAACATAAGGTCGTCTCTTTCTCTTTCGGTGTGCGGGAGCTCGTTAGCACGTGCACATTTCTCGCTTGTCCAGCCGCTTCTAAAGGAAACTTGTCCAACTTGTCACAAGTTAAGCGCTTCAATTTTGGAACGCCTATAACCTATCTTGAGTTATAAATCATTGGTGCAAACTAGTAAAAATACGGTTGTAAAACAGTCGGTTACATGACGGTTTAGAACAACTTAAAAGCGGTGGCGGTAGCTGGGCGGTAGACTCCTACCACGCTACCTAAGCTATCACGTGCATTGCATATCCCATCGGATAGGATAAGGTAAAGGGCCCCAAGTTCGTGTTAGTACGTTATTTCGTTAGTTTTGTTTCTGGCGCAAATAATAAGGAATACAAATATTTTTTATTCAAATTATACATATGAAAAAAATCTGTATTATTTAATCTCTTCAATAAAATAATAACCAATATTTTAGTGATTAAACTGAGAGTAATACGACGGTCGAAACTGTCAGACGGCCGCGAACAGCTGTGTTGTATGCGTGCACTTTTTTTAGGCGTAAGGTGCGCGCTCTCACTTGTTAAGCTTATAGGAAGGAAAAGCTAAACCCATTCGAAAAAAAGTTTTTGGGAGTGTTTCTGTGGGTTCCTTAGTAATTGATTTGATAAGAAAAAAGATTGAATATATGCATAGAAATACCTTAAAATTGCAATAAATCGACTCACGAAATAGCGGTCATTATATTTTTCGTGTGTCTCCTGTTTCGTGCCACTAACGAATCAAGGATTTTCTAGATACATTTTGAGTGCTTGTTTTTAAATATAACAACGAAGATAATTAAAAAAATAAATTAGAAAACAATTAATGTATTTCATGAAGTTTCGTATGAGCGAAATTCGGTATATGTTTTTTTCACTAGAATTCTCATAAAACGAGTTTGAATGTGACCCGAGTTTAAGTTTTTAAGGTATATTCCACGTATATTCTCAATTTCTCATATTAACTACTAGCACAATTTTATTTATAATTCAATTTATTTGATTTATTTTTGTGTATGTTTATATTTAACGTATAAGATAGTTAATATTTTTTTTGTAAAAAAAAAAATATTTGGTAAAAAAAAGTTTTTTTTTTATTTTTTATTTATATAGTTTCGGCTTTTAATCAAGTATTAAAGTACTCATATGGTTTACGAAGTCTTAATTCAACCATTAAAGTCGACGAGTACAAAAAGCTTTAAGCTACTTAGCTCTCAATTAAATTTTTTTTTCAATATTATTTTTAATTTGACCTTACAATTACTCGTAAGTAGGTAATTTAAAATGATTATCAGCAAATTATCACCTATTACTCTAAGAAAACTTTATTACGAAACAGGGGACACGAATTCACGAACTTGGAGCTGAGCTAAATTTGTATCACGAAATGGGAGCCAAATAAGAGGTTCACGAAAAAATTCATATAAAAAAAAGTTTCAACTAAAACCCTATAGTTTATACATGAAATTATTAACAAAGAACTAATATAACTTACTCAAAAGCTTTCAAGGTGTTGATATGCTTAGTAATATTTAAAAAAAATGCTTGGTAATATACAAACTCTCAAGAGCCTTAACCTGCCGAAACAGGGGCCCTTTACCTTATATACCGGATGGGCCTGGTAACAAGAGCAAATAATAAAAACATATATTGTACTCCTCAAACGATAAAACTTTTAATTTAACAAGTTTGAAAAATTAGGAAGTCTTTAGACTTTCTATTAATTTTTCATAAAATTTAATTTTTACCTATCTTCAATGTATGCTATCATCATTGTAATTGAATTTGCTTATCACGCTTTAAACATAACAAAATGCGCAATACATTGCGTCTGAGAATAAACTTTAACTAGTATTAGATATTGATATGTATACAATTTATATAAAAACATACATTCCTTTCGTCAGAGCTTATGGATCGACTAAGGAAATTATAGAAGTAGGTACGTGAAGTCTGTCGTGGGTGTCATTTACAAATTCCCGAAGGAAGCGTCTGTCATGTTACAATTCAGAACGTGTTGCTAATTAGATAGGTTGTTTGTATAAGTGTGTATCCGTCTACCTACCTACGGAACCCTCTCAGAGCGCGAATCAACACGCTCAACTTCTAACCTACTTATTTAAGGTATGTTGCATGCATATTGAGAACATGAATTATTTATTATACCTACCTATCAGTAGGTACCTATTTTATGAAATACCTACATAGGTAGGTACAATTTACAAAATAATGTAGGTTAAGATCGCCTTGACTTTTTATTGTATTTGTATTGCCAGTATCTAAGTATAAATGTAGGAACGTCACTGTGTTATTTATTTTAGAATAGAATGTATTATAATGTAGCGGTATAAAAATTGTCTTAAAATTAATTCATCTATTTAGTTCGTTTCAACTGAACACCGACCATTGTGAATGCCATAGAGGATGATTTCCTCGAACAAATATTAAATAAGCTCTACCCATCGCCAATCGTTTTATTCACATATTTCCTACCAATTTATTTATTATTAACTTATTAACTATATCAACGAATCGTATATTTTGTCACAAAGAGTATTACCTCCTAAACAATTTTTAACACAATTGCCTATTATAGTTTTTTTGTGATTATTATTGTCAAAGTTGGAGGTTGGAGATACCGCCCCCTAGTGGGCGCTGAATAGTTTCAGGGGGACGGTCGGGGCCGCGGAAGCGATTGAGGGGCGTTCATGCTGCCCAGGAGGGCGCTTCCGCAAGTGAAAAAAAACTGAAATATTAGATAATACAAATAGATGTATACCTGCGTATACGGTTTATTTGTGTTTCCTACCTAGAACAGCATTTGAGGAATGAATTCTCAGCAAGCTGAAAAATCGTTTTAATACCTTCATTAAATATTTGGTTCTAAAATAAATGCGTGTAATCGGAGTTTGCTCAATTCCAGGAGGTGTGCATAAATTTTGTGAGCCTTGGAAGTTACATTTTTCTTGGATTTCCAAACCACTCAATGTAGAAGGAATCATCAATTACAATGTCACGACCAGCAAGATTTTGTGGATCGGATACTGGCGAAAAAGAATTTCGGATTTTAACACAACTATATATACCAAAAAAACAAATTCAAAGTGGCAGCCAATTTTACAAACTTTGACTACGAATTCATATTTAAGATACTTTTCGGATCCTCAGATATCAATTTTTATCATGTTTAGACGAAAATTTCCGTCAGACGTAGGTACACTAGGTACCGTTTTCGAGCTACAAGCAAAAAACTGAAAATGAGCTAGAATTGTATGCACACCACCTCCTAGGATTGCGCAAACTCGGATTACACGCAATTAGGACCAAATGAATGTTTTAAAATGGGTTCCAGCTTGCTGGGAATTAATTCCTCGAAATGTTTTTTTGTGGGAATCACAAATAAACTGTATGCTTAGGAATACATCTATTCGTATTGTCTAAAATTCAAATTTAATATAATTTTAACAAGATGAAAAAGTTATTAAATTAGGTTTCTTTAAATCTTTCAGGCCAATTCGAACGTGCCCTGACATCAAACCGTAATAAGTGTAGACATTCACGGTTATTCCGTGAATTAAAAATACGTTAATTCCGCTTTTAAACTGTGATGGTGGGCGCTGAATTTTTTTTTTACACCTAAGTGGGTGGTGGCCCAAAAAATTTGGGAACCTATGCTTTAAGACAATGGGTCCCATACATACATTTGATCCTCAATACAAACCTGATCGACTGATACCATTCATTAAAAAATGTCAAATACCTTATTACCTATGACCGAACGTTGCACAACGGTTTGTAGGGCTACAAACCGTTGTGTAACGTTGTCTAATTTTCAGTAGAAAATTAATACCCAAGCCGTAGTCGCATAGATATACTATAGATTTATGACCCGTAGCCGCCGCCGTAGCCAGCCATTTTGGTGGTAGGCAAGCTGTGTATGTGTGCGTATAATTGTGTTTGTGGGTTTCTAGCATGTTTTTTAGTATGTGGAGCAAATGTGGAGTCGATTTTAATCATGTTAAATATATCATATCGATAATCTCTACACAGAGAACGGAATAGCGATTAATTGAGCCTCGATATCAATTCGATATCTTTACTAAAAATAAATACCTATCATAGAAATGCTAATGGAAAATATAAAAGATACTTTATAATACCTATAATAAAATCTTGTATGGGGCCCAATACATTCCACGACTCTTCTCTAAAGCCCCCCATTCACACTCCTACCTTGTAGTCCCCCTCGTAGTCCGCCTCGTTGGGTAGGATTGTGTATGGGGGTTGCGGACTACGAGCCGTCCTACAAACGGCTAAACGGTAGGACCGCTCGTAGTCCGCAACCCCCATACACAATCCTACCCAACGAGGCGGACTACAAGGTAGGAGTGTGAATGGGGGGCTTAACTTCTCTTTCCGATCAGACTCGGCCGGTTTAAACTCTCGCGCGAGCCACGAGACGAGCCGCGAGCCGCGCCACGAGACGAGAGTGTAAGCGGTGGGCTCGCGGCTCGTCTCGTGGCTCGCAAGCTCGTCGAGGGAATATAATTTAAACACTAACGGCACGGCATAAGGTTTATAACCGAATGACAAGCCGAACGCGAGTGTAAGCGGTGGACTCGAGTCTCGTGGCGCGGCTCGCGGCTCGTCTCGTGGCTCGCGCGAGAGTCTAATTTGCGTATTAAACTGGCTATATGAGGAGTACAACCTACAGCCCCCTCCACACCCGTGCGCGAATCGCGACGCGAAGCCGCGAACGTATTATATAAGTGTAGAGTGGAGTCGATTTTCGCAGACAGCGAAATCGACTCCACACTCGCGTTCGCGACTTCGCGCCGCGATTCACACACATAGTCTGGAGGGGGCTTTACACTACAAGCACAAAAATATAAGTTACATTTGTACGGAACCCTCGGTGGGCGATTCCAACTCGCACTTGTCTGGTTTTTGAAAGGCAGAGACAAAGAATACAGAGATGAGGCAATATGGTCTATGATCGTTGCCCGTCCGAAAGGATGGTATAATAGCCCAAATACACTACCGCACCGCATCGCATCGCGACCTTGGTACGGTGCGGTAGTGTGTTATGGCTATAAGAAAAAATCAGAATGTCAAATGTCAATAGGTTCTGGCATGGAATTGAGTATGAGTATTGAGGAATTTGAGGTTATTGTAAACAACGTGTGCCCTATTTTGCTATTCGTGTTTTCTAAATACTATTCGCTGAAAAATAATTGTTTGCCATGAGTACATCGAGAGGAAATGCAATGAGAACAAGGCCTCAAAAACATCAAAACAAATCCGCATATAAAAATGACTTACACGATAAAACTAATAAAACTAAATTTTTGAATAATTTAGACGTCACAGGAGTGTGTAAACGTTGCAAAGATATAATTGACTGGAAAATCAAATATAAAAAATACAAACCATTAACAGCACCCAGAAAATGCGTGGGATGTGAGGAGAAAGCTATAAAATATGCATATCACATATTATGCACTAAATGCGCAACAAAACGAAACGTATGTGCTAAATGCAACACAGCTGTTGAGGTGAGCTACGCATGCTTTTATTGAAAATGTATAACATCAGAGATAGCTAATATGAAGGCGCATTGGTATAATTCAAATGTTGAATAGTGTAGTCAGGTTTACCATTTGAGTTCTCTCAAGTGAAAAATAAATAATTATTACTAAAGTTCATAACGTTTGTTAGATCTTCATCTACAATGGAAGTATTAAGAAATACAATCAGTATTAAGACAGTAAAGTTGCACCCTTACACTCAGAATGTATTAATTTTATAACTTTGCAGGCTAATGAACTAGAAATAGAAAAGGAGCCTAATGTTGACCTACAATTAATGTTGAAAGGAATACCTGAACGAAAACGACGCACGATTATGCGGTAAGGAACTCTTATTTTGTATGTGTAATAGGTATACAGAAACTTTTTTAATATCTATGACGGAAATAATGTCCTCGCAAAATAAGTGATTTTTCAACCATTTATTGTTTTGTTTTACAATATAAGTGACATAGTTTTTACTATTTTATTTCATGTGTTCAATAGCCAGCTACGATTGACGTATATCTCAGGACGAGCCTTACGGGCACTAAAAATGGTACTAGTTCAGTGGCCACTGTACCAATTGTGCAGTGTAACGCAACTAGTTGCGACCAATCGCGCGCGTGATACGAACTCATCAACCAATCGCCTTGTAGCGGTGTCACACCGCTGTACTGGTACCATTCATGTCCGATTTTTATTGCCCGTAAGGCCGGTCCTGAGATATACGTCAATGCCAGCTACACATCTTTTCTCTGTCAATATGCATTTGCCAGTGTATAATAATTGTAATTGCTAAAAAAATATTTCATATTACATATGTATAATTTGTTACTTACTACTAGGCCAATATTTAAAATCCAATTGGTGAGCAATTAACATATACAATTTACACACAAGCATTAGGTTATAAAATGAAAACATGATTCAAAACTAAAACCATAGCATATTTATTTTATGCTTTGGTTTCATGGCATCTTAAAATTCCTAGATCTCAAAATGGAATGCCCAAACTCCAAATTAATGTGATGTCATAATACCTAAATGTCAAATTACCCGCACAAAAGTGCTATATTATCCTTTATTATAGTCTGCTACAAAATAATAATTGTTGATATGACAAATGTTAAATGGTACTCCAACAATACTGGAGACAGGTTAAATGTCATGAGCCATGGCTATTAATTTTAAGTCAACTAACTTACATACAAATTACCTTATTTTAGTAATTTATGTTTGCAATTGACTTCAGGGTTTGTTACTTTTATTGCTTTGTGTCACTTGTCTGCCATGCGAAGGAAAA
The DNA here is from genome assembly GCF_948474715.1 of Cydia amplana. Lineage (NCBI taxonomy): Eukaryota > Metazoa > Arthropoda > Insecta > Lepidoptera > Tortricidae > Cydia > Cydia amplana. Next base: position 28,931,477 of record NC_086096.1, on the reverse strand, counting down.
AAATGCAATGCGAATATTTGAGCAAATATGGCAAGGTGTGTTGCTGGCATTATGCCAATCTGACTTATGCATAAACAATCAAAATGAATGTCCAATTTTCGAATAGGACAAGGTAGCTTTAAGTCTTACATTAGTGTGGCTCAAATAACACATTCATTGCGATGTCCTGGTAGGCTTCCGTAGCTCAATTGGTTAAGAGCAACGCACGGATTGCGGAGGATGCGGGTTCAACTCCTGCCGGAAGCGTAACTTTTTCCATTTTTTTCCTTTAATATTAAATTTGGAATATCGCTCGCAGACGTATCTGCTTGTTAAATAATTGATTTAGTATGGGTTAGCACATTGTTACTGGTGAATTCTCAATGCAACTTGAGACTCCGGTGCCGTCAAAAGATGTAATCGTCTTTCGGTAGATGTCGCTATACGCCACCCTTATGGCGTGTGTGCTTAAAGGAAGGGATGGAAAGATTTGCGATGTCCTGGTAGGCTTCCGTAGCTCAATTGGTTAAGAGCAACGTACGGATTGCGGAGGATGCGGGTTCAAGTCCTGCCGGAAGCGTAACTTTTTCCATTTTTTCCTTTAATATAAAATTTGGAATATCGCTCGTAGACGTATCTGCTTGTTAAAAAATTGGTTAATTTTATGTTGATAGTGGACGACAGCTTCCCCATGCACACACTCCCCATTTTACTCTTCGGAGTTTTATTATCAATCGAAAAAAATATTCAAAGGGCATGGGCATGACTATATGTAGTTACCTAATGTATATCAAATTATGTAAAAGTACCTATTTCTATACTTAATGTTAATACCCAGAGGAAAATAGTGACTGTTTGTATGGCGAAGCTGTCGCGCGCGGTACACATTCCGCTCAACGGTCTTTTATTAACATAGATCGGACAAATTTGCGACATTGCTCGCAATAATGTGGACATGACTCCAAAATTGATTAAATAATTAATCATTTAATTAATTTCTTATCTGAGGTTTAATTTTGATTCCTAATCAATAAATAGCACTTAAATATATTTTTGATATAAAAAAATAAGTACCTACAGAAAATCTGGAAAACATACTGATTATTTTTTTAAATAAATTTACATTATAAGAACTCTTTGTGTTATTTATTGATTAGGAATCAAAATTAAACCTCAGGTAAGAAATTAATTAAATGATTAATTATTTAATCAATTTTGGAGTCATGTCCACATTATTGCGAGCAATGTCGCAAATTTGTCCGATCTCTGTTTATTAAACACATGCATTGATTAGGTACCTACCATGCCATGTGATTTTTTTTTAACTGCAGTTATTTGTCTTTCAGGGCTATTAATAAAACACATGGTGGAGACAGCAACCTCACGCCTGAGGTAATATCGCAAGTTGAAGAAATGCTGAAAAACATGGATAATTTAAATTTGGGTGATAATGATGATGAGTTGGATGACTTTGACGATTCGGACTCTGATGGCTCGGACAAGTCTGGAAATTATGAACAAGACTAAACGGAAATATTTTAAATAGTGTTTTATTTGATAAAATATTACAAATTAAAACCTTGTTATATTACATATTTAAGCTAATTTCATTTACATATAACTTAATATTCCATGATTAATATTAAATGAACAAAAAATTAACAATATGTTACAAATTAATACAATGCGTTGTTACAATAAAGTTTTTTTAGGCATTAGTTATTGTATTATAGGTTGACGCGCCGAATGATGATCCCTCTATGACAGTTCTTACAAGTCGCTTTTAGGTAGGTTTAATTTAAAAAAATAATTGAAATAATATGCTTTGCTTTAACAGTATTCTTGTTACTTAAATGCTACATTTCTAAATTAATTAATGTGCTATACTTCCAAAAATATCTACTAACATTTAGGTAAGCGACAGCTGCTCCATACGTATAAAAAAATGTAAGTATAAAAAAAAATGAACTGTCATAGGGATCATCATTAGACGCGTGAGGTATAGTAGAGCTTAACTAAATATATTATTATAATGTACCTATAGTAATTAAGTTATAAATATCGTCTTAATAACAAAGTAACCTTCAGCTAAAACATTGCTAATGTATTTTCCTAATTTACATAACAGTTTCTTATAAAAGGCAATCCAGTAAAAATGGTTATTGAATTCTTAAAGGTTGTTTACTGTTGCACTCTATCTTTAACCCTTAACCGCCAGAGTCCGATATATAAGACATTACATATCCACTATATCCAGCTCATTTCGCCACAGTCTGATAAATAAGACAAAGATCCGATTTGGTTTTTACAGCACATTTATAACTCCCGTAACTATGCCAACCTTACTCTACGTGGTACAATTACTGTCGGTGGCGACACGAGCACGCTCGATCAAAAATTGCTGAAGGTTATAAGGTTAAAAAAGTAAGTCTGTAATTTATAAAGCTACTATCATTACTGTATGACAATTATAAGGGCCATTTTATTTAAAGTTGTCCCCTACACTTTTTTTAATTTGTGATTTTCTATGTTATTTCTTCTCAGAATCACGAGCTCTTTCTATCCCAATAGGAGAAAAAAACTGTCCCACTGTGTCCTGTGTGTTTTCCCATTCCGTTACCATTTTTATAGACTTTGTATGGCGGTTACGGAATGGAAATACCGAAAAATGTATGGAAATTTTGGGAAACTTTTTTCTCTTATTAGGATCAAAAGAGCTCATGCTTCTGAGTAGAAATAACATTAAAAAATCCCAAAGTTTAACAAAAAATTTTAGGGGACAACTTTAAATAAAATCTCTCATAAGGTCTTTATCAAAATTTAATATTTTAATTGTAAATAAAAGACGCCTAGCACGAGGAATTTCGTACATTGACCCGCCTGTTATTACTGAATCGCGATTAGAAAGGGATTGAGATAGCTGTCAATCCATATTGATTTTGACGTAAGTGTATGGAAATCTGGGGCCTTATTCGACATGCCAATTTTGACGTCGCATGTTGAAGTTCATTTGAATCTGAACTATCGTGGGTTGTCGAATAGGTAAAGATCATTATCTGTCAGTGAATCTCATGTAAACAAATCATTTCATCGCTAGACTTGATTATCTATTGGTATGGCCGCCATGTTTGGATTTATGACATTTAAAAGGGGATTCTATGGCATAGAGTAAACTGCATTTCTATTTTCTATAGTTTTTTGATTCCTCTACTCGACGCAAGATGGAGTTAACAGTCAAATTTTGATCTTGGCGTTATAAAAATAAACCGCAAGAACATGACATGCAGTTGCGTTGGTGTAGATCTATCATGAAAACGAATATATGACAATTGTCCAGAATTAAAAAAAACTTGACAATAAACATACAGCAATACATATACCACTAAATGTCAAAAAGAAAACAGATTTATTATAATTACTAGGTAACAAATTATATATAAAGTTTAAATTTTAAACCAATCGTCGTGGTTCTTAGCAATGAACTTCTTGTAACTTGTGCGAAAAATATCATTTGATATTACACCAATTACTTTATGGTGAAGTAAAATATCATGAGTCATGAGGAAGACGGAGTAGCCACAATAAGCTATATTTTTGTCCTCTGGGTTAGATGGCAGTGAAACAGGGAGAGATAGTGAAGAATGCGGCAAAATAAGCATTTATTGTGTTGTTAGTAGTTAGTAGACTAGTTTTTTTTTCTAAAAATGAAAATTGACGCAACGGCGAGCTCATAGCCCCCTATGAGCCAGTCTGTTAGGTGCAGGCTTAAGGGCTAATCCCGGGGGAAGCGGAGCGTCGGCGACTAGCTGGTTGCATCTGCATATCAACCTCTTCTCACTTTTACCTCAGGTCCTTTGATTAATAAATTAAGGTAAAATTCGTAAGAACTAGTGCCTGTGCCATATTCTAAATTGGACGCTATGCCTAATTAGTTGATATAAATTAAATAATAAAATAATTATTTATTTAATTAAATTTATAACAACGCAACGTGGGGTTATTCATGTTGATATTTAATGGCTTATATAAGACAGCGGTCGTATATTGCCTCAGAAATTTGGATTTTGTCAGTTTGAATGAACAGCAAACTGGAGACATTGAGATTAATTTTAAACTTATTATTTTAGGTGTTCGTAAGAAATAAGGTATTGAACATTGACGGAAAATCGCGAAAACCCGGCCAGGTGCGTCGGACCACGCAAAATGGAGGAGGATTCCATACACTTACTTCTTCTACCATGTATCCATATGCCAAAATAGCAACAAAAAAGCCGAACAAAAATACCGTTTCTTCGCAGCACTAGATTTCAGTCCTTTTTTTAGAAAAGTAATATGTTTAGGTACATAATATATATGTAAGTAATTTTTGTTATAATGTGAAACTTATATGTTGTGTTACGAGACTTACGAGTAGCTAACTTTAAACTTTAACAGCCTAACAGATCCCAATAAGGTCTAGTTTACCCTCTGGGTTGGAAGGTCAGATGGCAGTTGCTTTCGGAAAAACTAGTGCCTACGCCAATTCTTGGGATTAATTGTCAAGCGAACCATAGGTTCTCATGATCCGTGGCAAAATCGGGATAACGCGAGGAAGAATAACTTTGTCACAATAAAGAATATTTGGCCAAATATAAATCCGTATTTTATTACTCATATTTGACCTACCTACTCGTATTGAGTCGTATTTTGCCGCCTAGTAGCCTCGAATTGGTTGTTGTATGTGGCTTTCCATAAATTAAGGGTCCTTATGCTTCAATAAGGACGTTTTCATCTGAAGTTGCAATAGAAATTGGAAAGCCACATTTTTACAAGCTTTTAGTTAGTTTCATCTGTCCCGGTTCCAATCAAATCATGCAAATTAAATTTGACCCACTTCCCGGGTGTTCAATGAAGCTGAAAATTTACATAAGTACATAATATGTAATATGGGCATAGAAGGTAGCATCCTATAGAAGTGGTCTACGCGTGCCTCCGTGAGGGACAAAACATACGCAATGCGACGCTATGATAGGTAGAATTTATTTGTTATGGTGGGCAACAAATAAATTCGACCAATCATCCATGCTAATTTACGGTGAGGAATAAAAAAAAATGTGAGACTGTGACAAGGACAAACAATAATAGCGCTTTCGCTGCTACTCCTACTGAAAGATACATAAGTCTATCCCGTTCTGTCAGTTATCCCCACCACTCATGCCCAATCCAGTTTAATACTAGATTCATGAATATGGGTGACAATACAATATTTTTATGGTACCATCGAGCTGATCTGATGGTGATGATACAGACAGTAGTCTTTTAAGTCTTTTTAACTTTGTGATAAAACAACTCAACTTAATTGTATTTGAAAATATTTAAAGAAAAATACAGTCAGAAATTCGAAATTTTGTTATCTAACCTCTCAATCACTCTTGCATATTCGAGCGATAAAGAGGCAAATAGCTGAGTTTCGATTTTCGCACTTCCCGGTAGGCCCCTTTGTAAACAAACCGCCTTGATGTATCAATGTCAAATTTTTAATTGTCTGTGAAAACTTGTCAAAAAAAAGTTTAAAGAAAAGGCAAAGAGTAGTATAATATATATAGCGCTGGCGGTACACCGAGAAATTCAGTAAAATGCTGCAAATGATGTTAAAGGTATGAAAATCGGTACGAACATTTGAAACAATTTGACCTGAAGCACCAACAAATAAAAAAAACGAGAGGAGTTATGACGTCATCTTTTTTTTTTATGGAATTTAAAAAAATATTGTACCTATCGTGTGTGGTATTAAACGAAAGGGCTTTCTGAGCCGATTCCAAAAATATATCACATCATTACATTTCAGTATTTTTTTTTTAATAATACAATAAATAATTTTCAAAACATACCAAGTTTGGGTTTCTCCAGATACAATACCGTTAAAAAATGTTTTGTAAAATATACCTCAAATTTTATACTTAATATCCTCATATCTAATCCTAATAAAGCAATTTTGAAATTATTTACATTTAGGTTTTTTTTAATTTTTCAGTTTTACAAAGTGTGATTATGAATCTCTCAATTAAATATTTAAAAAGAAAGCATAAAATTAATATATAACGTTTTTTTCAGAAAGTCGCTTATATCTCGGAATCTATAAGTCGTAGTAAAAATTGTCTATGTAAGAATTAAGAAAGAATTAACTGAAAAAACTCACCTTTAACGCCCCCCCCTCTCCCGAGTTCTCCACCCCCACTCATTAGAACTTTTTCTTACTTAAAGCTTAGATATTACCAAAGGAACATGCAGTAGTATTTTATGCAACCGTTGTTTAAGAGAGGTCAAAAAAGGCGAGTGGCGTGAGTAAGTAAATTTAATAAAGACGCCACGAGTATTTTTTGAAAGTTAAACAACGTTGCATACAATACTTTTTCTACGACCAAGCGCTTACTTTGAAATGCAATGAAATAATAATAAAAATGGATGATGATGATTGTTTCATGTCCTAATGTGATAGGTTGTTCAGTGGGTGGGACTTTTAAGGGGAACGAAAATTTTATTACTTTTGCGCTACGACGCACGGTTTAGGAGATACAGCCCTGTAAATATTTCTCTTCCTTTTTTTCTTTTTTTGTTTTTTAAATCTTACTTAGGGATTTCTTAAAGGGGAACGAAAATTTGATTATTTTTGCTCTACGACGCACGGTTTAGGAGATACAGCCCTATAAAGATGAAAAAAAAAAATCGTACCAGTAACCAAAACATGTCTATGGTTCACTCGTCTGTCAGAAATGACAATTAAAATTAGGTTGGCAACAATGTATTCCATACAATATTTTTTAAGTGGTGATTACACGAAGTATCGTAAAAGTGCCAAAAAGATACTGCTAACTATAAGATAAGAACTATAGGGGGTTTAAAGGTGTGTGCACGACCCTTTAAATGACAAATAAAAGTACGGGAGTAGAAAAACCAAGTTTCAATACTCTTATTTTACCCGAATGACATTATTACTCGTATTTATTCATTCGGACATAATATTCGGACATTATATTCGGCAGGGCTATTATTACACTTTGTAAAATTGAAAAATTAAAAAAAAAATTAAATGTAAATAATTTCAAAATTGCTTTATTACGGTTAGATATGAGGATATTACGGATAATTTGAGGTATATTTTACAAAAAAAAAATTAACGGGATTGTATCTGGAGAAGCCCAAACTTGGTATGTTTTGAAAACTATTTTTATTATAATTTAAACAAAATGACTGAAATGTAACGATGTGATATATTTTTAGCATTGGCTCAGAAAGCCCTTTCGTTGAATACCACACACGATAGGTTTCTAATTTTTTTTTTTTCATACAAAAGAAACATGACGTCATAACTCCTCTCGTTTTTTTTTATTTGTTGGCGCTTCGGGTCAAATTGTTTCAAATGTCCTAAAGATCAATCGTACCGATTTTCAGACCTTTAACACCATTTGCAGCATTTTACTGATTTTCGCGGTGTACCGCCAGCGCTAGAAGTCGGCAGCAAAGAGTAGTGTAATATATAGGACAGTCGGCAGTCAACGTTTGTTCCTAATAAATATAACATTGATGAATAAAGGCGGTTTCCTTCCGCGAAACCAATTTCGTTATGTGCCACCATTAAATTTCGCTCGGATATGCAAGAGTGATAGAGAAGCAAATACCTATCGCAATTTCCCCCATTCCCCTTTGGATGGTTCTTGTTTGAGTTATAATAATGTCATTGTATGGAGGACTCAACCTTTCCGTTGCATTTTTAAAGTGTTTTTATATCGACATGATACTGGCTAAATGCCAAAAAAAAACCGCTGTCATAGTAACGAAAATAATAAACACGTCAATCGAAATAAACAACGTAATATACAAGAAAAATTGGAAAAATAGTATATGATAAATATGTAAAACATCATTAATTATCGAATTAAAATTACATACAACATTGTGTAAAAAAATTGAGGCAAATTATACAGCCCGATTATACGGGTTACATCTTGAAAAAAAAAATGATTATCTTGGAAAGAAGAGTAAATATACATAGGTGAACACAATGGTGAACAAAGGTATAGTAAAATAGGTAGGTAAATAATTCAGGGTTTGCTTGTCTGGTCCACGCATGCTGTACCTACCACGACCACGGCACGGCCGTCTCCTGCTAACTTTTCGCTATAATATTAAAGTCATAGGTATTAGACCTATGATTTTACTATTATAGCGAACAAATATTTCATGTTCATGATCTCGAATTTAAGACTTTAGCTTAGATTTATGGCGTGCGGCCTAGCGCGCGTTGCCTCTATGAGGAGCTGTCAAAGCGCTTTATATCTATATGCTTCTGATGATGCGGATCAGCATTGTTATCCAGCGGGGCAAGCGGTCAGCCTGCAGCCTTTCTGGGCACCCTACCGCACTTGGTAGGTCACTACCACGATTTAGGGCAAATAATTTATTTATAAGTTTTTAATAATATATATCTTATACCTTTAAACGAGCAATTCTTGTATATTTATTTATTTATTTATATGTATATATATTTCGGGGATCTCGGGAACGACTCTAACGATTTAGATGAAATTTGCTATATGGGGGTTTTCGGGGGCGCAAAATCGATCTAGCTAGGTTTTATATCTGGGAAAACGCGCATTTTTGAGTTTTTATATGTTTTCGAGCAAAGCTGGGAAGACATTAAGTTTTTAATTTAAGTGTTTTTATCATGTTTCATATTTAAACTTACAGATGTGGACCACCAGCGTGGTTTTCTTATTTCCTGTTACCAACCTGAAACACCATACCTACTTGAATATCAGAAAATAATCTATAGTGAAGAAAATTAAATAAAGTTTAATGCTTAAAAACTTTAATGTTTTATTAAAATTAAACGAAAAAAAAATGTGTAAACTGAAATATAGCTGGTCAACCAAATCTTGTCAGTCAAAAAAGGCGCGAAATTCAAATTTTCTATGGGACGATATCCCTTCGCGCCTACAACTACATTTTTCAAATTTGCCGCCTTTTTCTACTGTCAAGTTCTGGTTGACCAAGTATAGATCTAATTTTTTTATTTGTAGTTGAATAACATATATGTATTTAATTTCCTTTAATTAAAAATCATCTCTGTGTAGATACATATTAAACAATAGGTACTTTTAGGTCTTGGTAAGTAATATAGCCAAATACAGTAGGTCTTATGACTATATTACTTACCAGTATTTGGCTACATTACTTACTAAGACCGGAGCCTGACCTGTCAGTCACCAACTATTTTGATGCTCTTTGTAGGTAGCATCAAAATAGTTGGTGACACAAAGTTACCAAGTTACTAAGGTAGGTACCTATATAGTAGGTAGTAGTAAAGTCTATTTTTTAATTCCATAGACTGAAATGACAGTTAATAGTATGAACATGAAATGTCATTTCATACTATTAACTGTCATTTCAGTCTACCGAATAAAAAAATAGACTTTAGTGCAATATTTAGTCAAAATATTTTGACTAATTTAGATTATTTTTATGCCAAAAAGGTAATACAAGCTATAGCTGGTCAAGCAGATCTTGTCAGTAGAAAAGGCGGCAAATTTGAAAAATGTAGGCGCGAAGGGATATCGTCCCATAGAAAATTTGAATTTCGCGCCTTTTTTACTGTCAAGATCTGCTTGACCAGCTATATTCATGTTCCACTTAGAAATAAAATACGGACTTTTCTGAATATATGGTTTACGAAATGTGTTAAGGTACAACTTGTGGTTTGTTAACGTGGATTAGAAATAGGCAGCTTGAGTTGAGAGAGGTGATGAGTAAATTGTTTATTTTTTTTTACAATTTTGAGCGTTTATAAGAGAATGTGTGGAGCAAGCATTATTTGACGTGTAGGTGTGGGTTCAACAAAAAGATCGCTTGTCAATAAGGCATTCTTGCTGTTAAAATTCAATTATTAATAGCCTTTATCGACCATCAGCAATGTAGTCCCTTTTTGATTGATGGAAATTGTCACGTAAGTTCCACTACTCGCCGCCGCATCGCCTACAGCGCATTCGTTGGTCTATCGCTCACAAGATGTCATTAATTCATGTAAACTTACGTACTGAAAAAAAAAAGTTTTACTCTTTGCTATAAATTACCCTTTCGCACGTCAAAAACTCCAAGATGGTGCCGAAGGTCATAGAGAACCAAGTCTACCTTTGGAATCATTACTTGTCAAAATTTGACATTAGCAATCCACAGTTAGGTGACAACCAAACCAAACCATTATAAACCTTAAAGTAATAATAAAACAAAGTTGTTTTTTGTTAAATTATTGTTTGTACCAAATGAACTTCAGCACTTGATGAACTTCAAATGAACTTCAGCAGTTGAATTTCAAATGACGCGAAATCTGACAGTTGTACATGTCGAATAAGGGCCCTGTTATTTCTAATCCCTTTCTGATCGCGGCATGATAATACTAACTTTCTCGCTGTCCCGCCCATGATGATGGCGGTCAGTGACACTGCGAGCGGGATAGCAATATAATTAAATATGCGCGCGTGCGATAAAGATAGGAACCCATTGACGTATAATATCTAAGGACGGGCTAATGGGGCACTAAACATCGTACTAGTTCAGCGGTGCTACCCACGAATTCCAGCCAATCGTGCAGTCTAATGCGACTAGTAGCGCGCGTAATGCGAACTCGTCAAATAATCGCGCGCGTGATGCGAACTCATCAACCAATCGCGTTGTAGCGATTTCACACCGCTGTACTGGCCCCTGTCATGCCTCATTATTATTGCCCGTAAAGCCAGTCCCTAGATATCTATGTCAATTTAGGAACCTATACGAAATTCCGCTAAGCGTCATTTCTTTAATTAACTAAAGTGCATTGGGATAACTTCGAAAATAGCAATAATCTACTAAACTAGAAGCAATTTCTACTGTAGCAACAGTAAGCAAGATGCCTTGGTAAACGTTGCAGTAGCGTAAGTGTTGCTAGAGTATGAATTGCTTCCGGTTTTATAGATATTAACCATAATTATTCAAAAGTCGGGTTAATTTTGTAGTTATCCCAATGCATTATGCAATATTATGACAAGTGTGATGAAATAAATTGTGTGTAAAACGGGATTTTTTACAATTGTAATCTTTTACGAGGCCCTCCGCTATTGGCATCGGGGTCTATTAAACTCAGAGGGGCTACCGAAATTCGCAAATTGCGGGGATCTTTCTCTTTTACTCCAATGAAGGCGTAATTAGAGAGACAGATGCCCGCAATTTGCGAACTTCGATTTTTGCGATTATAGCCCCGGTTTATAATTTCATTATTTCAGTCATATCGTCGTTATTGTACAATGTATTACAAATAATACAATAGGTACCTACCTACTTATTATTGTTGTCTACAATCCTTGAAGCGAATGTAGGATTTGAAGCCCATGTAAGTATAAATATTAAACGCTGCTTAAACATTAAATAAATGCCCAAAAACATGATAAAATACACTTTTTCACTTCTCATGCTCGTAAAGTTAGACTTTAAGTTAAGCTTTTTAAGCTCTAGTGCATAAAGTAAAATCATATATTACGACCCTTATTTACTTAGCAATAAAGTCCAAAATCTGCCATACAAACTGCCAGCCCTGCCGGCGCGCTCCCGACCGACGTGCCCCGCGCCCCCGACCGGCCCAAGTACAATTTTCTTCAGTCTTGAATGAATACGGTAAAATAACCTAAAATATTGGATATTTTTGTATATTTTACTCACAATCGAAGTGAAAAGCAGAGTGTCTAACTCAGGCATACATTTCCATTTTTATCCTTGACTGTACCTATTGGTCCTCGCTGCGCTCGGACCCATAAAGTACCTCGGGCAAGAATGGATCGCTTTATGCCCTTGTTGTACAATTTACTATTAAACAATGTTAGGTACATATTTACATTGGTAACATCGTTTCTCTTGTGATAGCAGAAATGTTACATACCATAGTGCACCTAATAATGATAATGAAATAGAAAATATTCTTGTAATTAGTACCATTACTGCAGGACGAGTGTGAACTAGAGTATCAGTATCACTATATCCATTAAACCTTTGACCGCCAAAGAAGTTCACTGACGTGCGCGGGTACAGCCCAATATCAACCTTCGTGCATATCGACAAGGTTCACAATAACGCGCCGCGCTAAATAGGCGTCGCGTTCTGAGGGTCATAGTATACGAAACGTTTAGAAAATTAAAGACAATAAAGTCGAGACTGTCTTGGAACCAAATAATATGCTGAATTTTAAAGAACACTTATGATAAAATATTTGAATGATCAAACAAAAACTTATAACAAAATAATGATTCATAACTTACACTTACTTAATATTACGAATATTATATTAAATCCCGAATGTGTTGAAACCAGCCTCCAGCGAGTAAAAAACTAAAATACATAGGTACATAATCTTTATTAAACATGATTAGTATGCTGGTTAGCATACCTAGGCTGCTTAATAAATCAACATATCATGCACACACCCGACGTTGACTACTACCAACTTGTGGAATAGGTATAGGTATGAAGAGACCGTATCACGAATTACTCTCCATAAATAAAATTAAAGCAAAATGTAAAGCCGTAACTGTAAATTCGATGTTACCGATATATGTATAATAACTAAATTCAAAGAGAGTAAATTTGATGACAGATTATAATGGTGACAAAAGGTTACTAATTAAGTAGCAGTAGCAGATAGTGCTAGAAAATAGGTATATAATTTCCAATTCTAAGAATGTGGCAAGGTGCAAATAGAGAAGGTTTAATAATAAGACTGTATTGACATAATAAATAGTTCACGAACGGAATCTGCGCCTAACAGATTGATATTTATACAATAATTTTATAAAAAATTGTAACATTCGTAGATAGAAACAAATTTATGACGTTGAGGACACTCTGTAACTATATATTTACAAGTTCTTTTTTTTAGGTTGGGTTGGGGTTAGAACATTGCACTAATCTTCAAAGCATATTGAAATGGTTTCTTATGAATCTTCAAACCTTCGCAGATATCATAGTAAGCCAAGCTGCCGCAGCTGTAAAATAAAAACAGACAATGAGACGGGCAAGGCACTTTTGCACACCATATTATTATTATTTTAGTGAAAGTAGCAAAGACATAATTTGAATTTATGAATCGCATTTTATTTATTCGAATATGTAGGTAAATTAACTTACCAAGCCTTGGCGTTCCTTCTCTTTCTGCAGAACTATGTTGGTTTGCATTTCATCAAATTTAACTACAGCTGCTAACACCTTTGCTAGTGTAATGGAATGTGTACCTGAACCGGTTAAATATTCGTAAAGAACATTGCGCAAATATTCTAATTCGGTATTTTCTTGTAAAGAATGCAAATGCCTTAAGCTTACTAGAGCTTCGTCCAATCGTCTCTCCAACTTCTCGTTAGAAAGTCTGAGTTTCTCGTTACTTTCCTGTACATTCTGTATATTTCCATTCATCGACTTATTAATTAGCTCCAAGTCTGATAATTGTTTCTCATACTTGTTCTTTGTAGCGAACAAGGTGTTGTATTTTTCTTTTAAGACTTCCAGTTCTGATTTATTTTCTACAGTATTTGTGGAATTATTGTTAGACGTTTCACCATAGTTTTGTGAGCGCAACTGATCTTTCAATTCTAGGTTTTCTTCAACAAGCAACATGTTTTCTCTTACCAATTCATTAATTCTGTCTGCGTCGGATTGGTTACCATTTGGTGATTCGACGAAATCCGATGAAATGTTCTCACTTTTATCTACATGTTCACTTGACGCAATTAACTCGCGTAGTTTATCGTTCAACGTACTATTTTCTTTAGATATTTTTGCAAGGTGCATTTGAAGCCCTTCGATATCAGATGTTAAACGTCGATTTTCATCTCTAAGTTTAACACATTCTCTTTTAATATCTTCTAATTCAGGCTCGTTTACCGCTTTATCATTTTTATCCCTGCACATATCTTCGAGGATCGATACTTTTAACAATAGTTCAGAATTTACTTCAGTAACTTTATTATTTTCTTCTTCTAATTCCAAGGTATAAGATTTTTGTGTTGCAATGTCAGCAACTAAGGTATCTTTATCATGTTCAACACTAATAAGCTTTTCGTAAAGGCTTTCTTTTTCTTGCTTAAACAGTTCACATTTGTCTTTTAGTACTTTATTCTCCTCAAAAAGCAAGTCTATGGAAAAACTGCTGTCGTCCGTCTGTACGTCTACATTTGTCTGGCATTGTTTAGCATTTTCGGTTTCTTCCAATTTCCTTATTATGGTATTCAGGTGGTCTTTTTCACTTTCAATTTCTGAATGCGACTTTCTCACTTCACTTATTTCCACCTCCAGTGCCTTAAGATTAGAAGCAATATTCTGCGACTGATTCTGTAACAAGATATTTTCTTGGGACAAGAGCTTGACGTCATCTTCTAATTTCCTAATATAAGCGCAGTTTTCGTCGCTCTTAGCTAAAAGTTTCTCATTTTGTGATTTTAAAGCCTCCATTTCTGAATCTTTAGTTTTCAAAACGTCATTATCAACCTCAACTTGATTTAGGTTTAGTAACAGTTTGTTGTTCTCCTTTTCCAGTAAAAGTAACTTTTCTTGTAATGGTAAGTTTTCTTCTCGTTCACGACTGATAGTACTTTGAAGAGTAGCAGTCAAACCCTCTAACTCGGTGACTTTTGTCAATAAAACAGATTTATCATTTTCCAACCGATTTAACTGGGATTGAGTATCATGATAATTATCTTCAGCTTTTTTAATGTTTATATCCATAGTAGTCTTATCTGAAAGTAGCGATTGTATTTTTTCACTCAAATTATTATTGACTTCTTGGCACTCAATTAACTCTTTTGAAGCTGTATCAAACTGCTGTTTTAACTCGGTGAGATTTTTTTGAGCAATAGATAACTCCTGTTGAAGTTTGTCAATAGTTGCCTTGAAACTTCCTATTTGATCATCATTTGACTGTTTGATCAATTCAGACACTTTGTTCCCTAAATGTGATAATAACTTTTCGTTGCTTTGCCTCATCATTTTGGCGTCCTCACTTGTTTCGTGAACTATTTTTTTAAGTATTGATATTTCGCCAACCAATGCCAAACACTTCTTGATGATTTGGTTATTATTATCTTTTAGGACGGCGTTCTTTGCAGTGAGTTCTGAAACTGATTCAAGAAGTTGTAAGTTACGAGATTGAGAAACTTCGTGATTTTGCAGCAGTTTTTCTATTTCTGACTGTAATTTCACCAATTCATCTCTTTCGTCCTGAATTTCCAATTCTAAAGTATAATACTTGTTTCGCCAGGATTCAAGCTCTTCAAGAACATTATTTTGGTCGGTCCGGTTTTCTCGTTCTTCGTTATATTTTCTTAATACATGCAGCTGAGTTTCTATCTCATTTATTTGAGAATTTTTTTTAGAATTTTCTTCGGTTAGTTTTGTATTTTTTGTCTCTAAGTAAGCATTTCTGTCAATCATTGCTAATTTTTCAGCTGTTTCCTGTTTTATTTGGAGTTGTAGGCATTTACATTCTTCTTCTGCCTTGATTTTGACCTGTTCTATATTTTTACATCTCAGTGTTAGTTCTTTAATCTGTGATTCTTTCTCCATTACTAGGGCTTTGATAGAATTCAGTTCACTAATATTACTATTTAGTTTGCACTTTTCATCCTCTAGTGATGACATACTTTTCTTGTAGTCATTGACTACTATATTAAGGGACTGTACCTCACTTTTACATGCTGTCAAATGATCTTTAAGCGATTTAATCTCGGCTTCTTTACTTTCTAATTCTTTATGTATACTTAGTTTATTTTCAGCCAAAGATATGGCATATTCTTCTTCTCTCTTATTGAACACCTCAATTTTACCTTGTAGTTGTTTTATTTCTTCTAGAGCTTTTTGCAAGTCTAATTCCAGCGCAGATTGTTCTTTCATTTGATTAAACTCATAAGTATTTAACTTATTTTGTATTTCTTCATTGCTTTCTTGTAATTCCAAAAATTTCTTTCGTGTCTCTTCCAACTCTTCTGAACTATGTTTTAACTGTTCATTTTCTTTTTTTTTGTTTTCTATTTCAGTGCTCAGAAGATGCATGTCGGTTGTTAATTGTGCATTTTTTTCTTTAGATAGCTTCAATGATTCTTTATATTTGTTCAATAACTGTTCTAATTTTTCAGTTTTGTTGGTTAACGCATTATCTACACCATCATCTCCTGATGTTTTTCTGTCATTATTTCCCGAAAAATCTATCAATTGCAATTCTTTAGCCTGTTCTTTAATAACTTCATCTTCGATATTAGAATCCTTATTATCAGTGTTATCCTGTATACAAGTTATCTTTGTTTGCAGTGCCTCTATTTTCATATTTCTTTCATCAATTTCCAAGCGTAAGGCCTTTTCCAAATGCGCCTGTAAAATGTTTTTGGTAAATTATGTAAGAACAAACTTGAACATTATTTATTATTCAAATTACAGCATTACCATTATTATTATAGTTTTAAAGATATTAAAGGAACCATACCTTGGCACTCTGTTCAAGAGTACATTGTTCTCTCAATTCAGATATACGCCTCAATGCTTTGTCTTGCGTTTCAACCAGCACACTCTGAAATATTACGAATTTATTTACGTTAATGGTGCACTTACATACACATGTAAATATTACCTTAGAGATTTATACACTGGCAATAGGTTAGACATATTTTTTAAGGTTATCTTTTTATATTCGTTTAGAGTGTATCTATACATTTTTATTTCGATGTGTTTTTCAATGCTGAAAAGTTAAGCTTTATCGCACATGAAAGCAGCATTTGTAAAATTTAAAATGTGTCAAATTTGCCATAAAAACCCTTTCCCTCGCTCTGCTTTGGCAGTTTTTACACATTTTAATCCCTTTCGAATGACACCAACTTAATTCTTACCCTAGCCTTGGCGTTGTCCCGTTCCAAGAATTTATAATGTCGGGCGAGGTCGGCGTATTGCGTCCGGTACTTCTGATAGCGCTGCTGTGTGCGCTTGTACGCGGCATAAAGCTGCTCCTTGGTTACGCGGTCCAGGCTGGCGGCTCCGCTAGAAAATCCCCGCTCCTCCGCTTCACTCGCCGATACTTCCATGTCCGACTAAAAAATACGTATCAAATTAAGTAGAACTTACGAAAGTTAACAAACTTGAACAGACTTTTTTTACGACCAATAAGCAAGTGTGCTTCTAATATACCATCAGGTCGCAATAACACGACTTCCGCATTTTACAGATTTTACCGGGTTCGAATGCCGCCAATGCCTGCTTGTTGTGTACGGCGTGTTTGTTCCGTACTGGATCAATATCGGCCTCCTGGTCCTTATAAGAACAAATGTACCTGTCTCTTATAGTTCCAACCACCTCATACCAAGTTTGAGGCTGGTATTTATTTAATAGTTACACTAGTTACTTAAAACAATAAACGCGTTTATTGTGTACACATCATTCACATCAATGCGTCCACACCCGCGTTGTTGGCCCTCATGTGATACCCGTCCAACCCGTTATGCCTAAGTTATTACAGATACAGAATGAGCTGTTTCGAAATGTTCGGAAATTGCGGCCAACTAATCAAGAGACACCTGTAGCAGATCAGTTGGAAACTAAACCATAGAGTAATCTTAAACTTGGTCCAGTAGTGTATATTCTTTGTAATCATTTTTGAAAAACTGCACTGTATACAAGTAGACTGCAAATGAAGTACCTACTTAAAGCCTTGCATACGTGCCTGCTAAACATAGCTGCAATAAAACCAATAAACTCACCTGCAAGTGGTACAGAGCGGGGCTTTCATAGTTTGGTAACCTGAATGAGACGTCGCTGGCAAAAGAGCTGTTTGACAATCGCCTCTGATTGTGACTTTCCTGCTTAAAAATAAAATTTTAAAATTAATAACTTATAATCCAAGTAATAGTCGAAGTTTTGTAGACACAGAGAAGTTATTAGTAACAACGGCATTGTTTAATTTATCATAAGTGTTAATGTGTTTTTTAAAACACATAAGATGCAACATATAAACATTCAAACATGCACACAGACAAAAAATATATATGTATAAACTCACGCTTTGTTCATGTCTGGGCGTGAAATCAATTTCTTCTGTGCTCGCTTGCATGGAAGCTGATTGCA
Source organism: Cydia amplana (assembly GCF_948474715.1). Classification (NCBI taxonomy): domain Eukaryota; kingdom Metazoa; phylum Arthropoda; class Insecta; order Lepidoptera; family Tortricidae; genus Cydia; species Cydia amplana. Next base: position 28,913,345 of record NC_086096.1, on the reverse strand, counting down.
TCAGGGCGACATCTTGAAACGCATTTTGCTCTGCAGGTCTAGTTACTGCAGTAGAAGGTCTGACGGAGCGACCCTGAGAAATATCTGAAAGGAGAAAATAACCACCAGCCACCTCAGTGATGACGTGTCACAGAAAACAGTGTCAATTCCTTATGCATATTTCAGGTTCAAATATTAACGAGGGCATGTAATACATAGAATACATTTTAATACTACCAACCCATGTTTATGAAAGGGCTCCTAATTCCTTTGCAAATTCTCATCATTGGATACAATCCAACCACAGTAGGTAATTGCCACAGCAAAATCACTGTATGATAGTTTCTAGTTGTGAGACTGTTAGTACCTAATGTAAGTAGGTAATGTATAAGGTCGAAGTATGTATATAGGTGTAGTATGTATATGGCGCCAGCATAGTTTTCCTGTAAAACCTATTTTGGGGCCATGTATGTTGGCGCAGTTGTAATTATTATAATTTTAGTAAATCAAAGATAATTCAGCTGTTCTTGACCTTAGATCCCGTTGATAAAAAGTGACAACAGATGTCTTTACGTCAACACAGATGTGTTCACTAGTTCAGTGATATTCCTATTCAATTTTGCTTTGATTCTTGGATAAGTCAACAGATGCAATGCGGACAAATAATCAAAGGAGTCCTGTCCAGAACCATCCTCCCTGATGGCGCTTTGCCTTCACACCGGAACAGAACATTATGGCTTAGTGCAACACTGGAAAGAGCTTATGGTTGAGACCACCAGCAGTAATATAACATAATAAAATAATAAAAGTATTATTTAATTATAAGCGCCTTACACCTACTAGTACTGTTTATAAGGAGACGAAAATCCTAATTATTTCCCAAACTTATGTATACAACAAATGCATCCTTGTAAGAAAAATCATAAATAAAGATATACATAGCCATATAACGTTCACTAAAAGATAAGAAGTACGAAAAAGGTTGACACAACAAGCTAATAATATACTCCTTCGACCACCCAGAACATTATACGAGAAAAAGAATATATACTTGGTCAACCAGATCTTGACAGTAGAAAAAGGCGGCAAATTTGAAAATAGTAGGCTCGAAGGGATATCGTCCCATAGAAAATTTTAATTTCGCGCCTTTTTTTACTGACAAGATTTGGTTGACCAGGTATATGTAATATACGAAGAAGCTCAACTACACAACAAACTACCAAAAGATGTCAAAGACGCAAAATCAATGACAGTTTTCAAAAGAGCGCTAAAACAACACATATTAAATAATAAATCTAGGTAGGCAGTCTGCTTATTCACCAAGTACTAATTATACTTGGTCAACCAGATCTTGACAGTAGAAAAAGGCGGCAAATTTGAAAAATGTAGGCGCGAAGGGATGTCGTCCCATAGAAAATTTGAATTTCGCGCCTTTTTATACTGACAAGATTTGGTTGACCAGCTATAACAATAATTTTTATTCAATATAATCTTATCTAATATCTTTTAAGGCTGTTTCAAAAATATTTTTACCAATAGATATATACATAATTTTCATATTTCGATTTACTTGTAGTTAAAATACTTTGCTAAACAAGTAAAACCACCGTATAACTAACCAGTCGTCACACGGGTTGTTCAGTTTAACTGGACTCGACGCACTGTATGACATTATTGCATTACGCTTGTTATTACCAAACGTCTCCTAGTTAGATTTAAGCAAAATTATTGTTTTCTCAGTGAGTGATTTATCTAAATCTTTTGAGAAATAAATATCTTAAACCATAAACAACAAGCAGTAAATAACTCACCATTATCTCCAATGGAAAACAAGTCGTTGTTAGTTATGTCAGAAATGCTACTAGATGCTGATGTTACTGCCGCCTGGAACACATATACAACATAATGGTCAAACATTTTACTGTTTGCACAGCCACTCTAAATTTATTTCAAGTAAAATTATTAAAATATTTACCAGAACTTTAATAATGTTCCTATAGAAATCACATGTTTAGGCTGTGTCACCTGGGCCATACAATTATTTGATTGATACATCACTAATTATTAAAAAGAGGTCTGTACCTATTTTTTCTGGCTCAGATGGCAGAGCGTATCGATCCAGAGGCCGTGAGTTCAAGTCTCACACAAGACAGTAATTTTTCCACTTTTAAATTTAGATCTGTACCTAGTTTTGATTCTGTTGTTAAATAAACTTAATATTTTTACATACTTAGATCCTATCCTATCTTATTATAATCGCCCAATTCTAAAACAAAACCGAAATTTCCGCTGTTTTTCGATTTTTGACAAAGTTGCGTTTGCACAAACTTGGATTATTAACCCTTAAATGCATGATTTTTTCTTTTTGCTCGAAATTAATATCTGTGTTACGTAATTGTTTGCTGATTATGGGAAAAATGGTAAAAAAATGATAACATCGATTTTCACTGCAAAATCAGTCTTAGAAGTTGCATAGGCTAAATCATACAATACAATACAATACAATACAAATACTCTTTATCGCACACCTCATTACAGAAAACAATACGGATAATACAGGAAGAAGAGGTTAAACAACAGGCGGTCTTATCGCTAAAAAGCGATCTCTTCCAGACAACCTTTAGGTAGCGGAAATTAATAAATTTATGTCATGTCAGTAGGTGTTTCATATTCAATATAAGAATTTTAGCACAGAAAAACACAATACAAAACAGTATAACACAAATAAAAATAAAATAAGATAAGATACATACAGTGTGTAAGTCAAATACGGGCAATAAATTAAACCAGATATAGAATTTACCCGTCTTATCATTAATTAAGATGTTTTTTTAAGTTACACTTAATTATGACCCCGTGATTAATTTTTTCCACATGTACCGAGCAGCAATGTACTGTAAATATTAAGAAACAGAAGATGATAATGACATTACGAGATACGAGCTTTTCATAGTAACTGCCAACAAGCGTTGACAGTTACTTTAAAAAGCTCGTATCCCGTAACGTGTGTGGTGTATTACATTGCGGGCCGAATTATTTTGTATGGTTAAAATTTTCAATGCATTTCTAAGTGAAATCTATCTCAATATACTTTTTAGGTCCTATGCTAACCACCGTTTAAATATTCGCCCGTATTGGATTTACACACTGTATACATACACAAATACATATATATATGTAAATGTAAATATGCCAGCTATAGGGAAAAGGAAACAGGTAAAAGTATTACGGAGCAGATAAAAAGTGAAGTTTAACGAGTCTCTTGAAAGAATTAGGAGACTGGGCGCACCTTACGTCTGCAGGCAGAGAATTCCATAGTCGAACAGATTGGAAAGTGAAAGAATTAGTATAGAATTTAGACGAGGATGACGGGACAGAAAGAAGAAAATTCTGGGAGGACCTCACCGAACGGAGATAGCTGTAACGGTTTTTGAGATAGCGGGGAGTTGCGGGGTTAAAAAGAATGGAATACAGAAGTGACAAAACGTGGGAGTTACGACGTAGACGAATAGGGAGCCACTTGAGCTGCGACCGGAAGTGGGAGACATGGTCATATTTGCGTAGCCCAAATATAAACCGAATGCAGACATTTTGTTAAGTTGACTTATTAAGTTGCTCCTCAGTGAGATCGAGATAAGCAACGTGCCGACGAATTAACTTTGCCTTTTTACATATTAATTAATCAGTCTTTTACAGAAGTAATTTTTCCCGATATGTTAAAAAAATCAATTATAAAACCGATATATAAAAAAGGCAAAAAAACCGACCCCGGTAACTATCGCCCCGTGGCCCTTCTACCTACATCCTCTAAAATATTCGAGACTGCTATGTACAACCGCGTATATTCTTTTTGTGAAAGGTACAATATTTTTGATGACGCTCAAAACGGTTTCAGGAAAAACCGTTCTACTACTTTGGCTGCATACAAATATATATTAGAAATTTTAAATATACTTAATGATAAAAAATACGCAATTGGCATATTACTAGATATGTCTAAGGCATATGATATGGTTCAATACGACACGCTATTAAACAAACTATATGATATAGGAATAAGGGGAATTGCACACGATTGGTTTACGTCTTACCTCAAAAACAGAGAACAATGTGTTGCAATTGAGTTTTTGGATCACACAACGGGCGAAATAACATGTGTCAAATCTGATCAGCAGCCCATCACGCATTCCATCCCTCAGGGTAGTGTAATTGGATGTCTGCTCTTTTTAATTTACATTAATGATATCCCGAAAACATTAGCCCAATATTGCGTACTTTTCGCTGACGATATCTCAATTCTAACTTCATGTAACGACGGCACAAATACAAATCAAGATATAAATTCCATATTAAACTCTGTAATAGAATGGATGGGAGACCACAACTTAAAACTAAATATCTCAAAGACGAAAATTATTCAATTTAGACCTCATCAGAAAAACCGCTATCATTAAATTTCGACATAAATGGCATAAAATTGGATTTCGTGGACTCAGCAACATTATTAGGTTTCGTTATAGATTCAAATATTAATTGGAAGGAACATATAGCCAAAATTAAATCAAAATTATCATCTTTTGTGTACGCATTGAGGGAAGTTAAGAGATCTACTGATTTTAACTCCGCGATTACATCTTACTATTCTTACGCATACTCATGGCTTACATACGGCATCATACTATGGAGTAACAGTACAGACGTCGAAGATCTTTTTATCCTTCAAAAAAAGTGTGTACGCATACTAGCCAATATAAAAATCCCCGAGAGCTGTATTCCTTACTTTAGAAAATATGATATGTTAACATTAGTTTCCATATACATTTATGAGGTATGTAAATTTGTCAGAAAGAACCCGCAACTATACACTTCTATTCTAGATCAGACCCGCCGTTACGAATCTAGGTTCAAAAATAATCTAGTTACAGTCTCAGGATCTACAATGAAATTGCACAGTACAAGTCCACACGCCATGACAATTAAAATTTATAATAAATTAAGTGACACCTTAAAGGGAGAAAAGAACAATATACTATTTTTTAAACAATTAAAAAATAATTTAGTTGACAAATGTTACTACCATATGGGAGAGTATTTTGGTGACAAAGATGTTTAGTGTGCATAAGTTTAGTATATATTGTTATTTATTATTTATTGTAATTAGGATAATTTAGTATTTAAGTTCTAGAAAATAAGTTATCTGCTATGCCCCATCCGGGTTTCATAATATGACATGTACTTATATTTGTGTATATTTGTGTATGTTGTTTAGCATGAATAAATGAAATGAAATGAAATGAAACGTCAGCGTAATCCAGAATAGGGAGGAGAAGAGTTTGTGCGAGGGCAATTCTAGTAGGAATGGGAAGGAAGTTTCGTAATCTCCTGAGGGAAGCAACTGCCGCGAACATCTTCCTGCTGACTTCGCCCACCTGAGGACCCCACGATAAGGTCCTATCCATAATGATGCCAAGGTTTTTTACCTTCTGCGAGTAGGGAATTAAAACGCCATTAAAGTAAATAGGTGAGAGGTTGTTAAAGTCAATTCTGGGAAGCAGTTTTGGGCTACCTATTATAATAGTCTGTGTCTTTGACGGATTTACTTTTAGGCCAAAACTGCGACTCCAATTCGAGATTTTGTCTAAGTCGCTATTCACTTTACGGATAGCAGACGTGAGTTCGCCAATAACGCCCTGTGAGTAAATCTGAAGATCGTCGGCATAAAGGTGATAATGTGAAGTTAGGTTAGAAGTAATTGAATTTATGAATATGGAGAACAACAAAGGAGACAGCACGCCGCCTTGCGGAACGCCTGCCAACGTGTTGGACCAAGAAGAAAGACAATCAGCGACCTTTATGCGCTGCCGACGACCACTCAAGTAACTACGAAACCATCCGACTACCGCAGGAGATATATTAAGACAGCGTAGTGTTCCAAGGAGAAGAAATTGTTAAGAATGACGGAAATGACGGGAGTAAGTTGGTCAAGGAGAGGGAGGATCAATCATATTTATGTAAATATATAATTTTCAGTAAGAGATATATCATAAATTCTACTATCATCAGAAAGGTACACTATCTGTGATACACCTATGATAGAGTTTTTAAATATAAAATATTTACAAACCCCAAAAAAATCATCCAAAATCACATACTAAAAATCATCAAATTCTGGATTTTTTCTAATTTTCTGACATTTCGTCTTAAAACGAATGTAATTTTTATAAATTAAAATATTGCGTAAATTTATATAAAAAATTGGAAAACGGATTAGTTTTACTATTGAAATAATATATAAACAGACATATATAGGTTTTTCTAATTATGTATAAAATTAGATGTTTTTTGTGTAGGCTGCATCGTACACTATGCATTTAAGGGTTAATTGGGCCAACATCATAACTAAGTCTGCAAAAAATCAGTACTACCGGATTTGACGCAGAAGAGCCACGTTACAAAATTCGACAAATTTATCATAATCATAATCATTTATTGCCAACCATGGTGTTCACGGCAAATCGCCTAGAATCCATAGCTCAATGTAATTAAAACATATGAAGATGGAAAGTCATTCAATTCGATATTCATTCACCGTTCACCAGTCTAGTCACTGACTGGAAACGGCCCTGTTCAGATCCGAAGCTTGACGCGAGCGCACGCGCCGGAGCGCGCAGGTGAGAGCTGGTCGGTCATACCAGCCCGCCATGTTGTCAGTTAAAAGCCTAGAATATTCCTGAGCCGTGGCGGCCTAGGGTAACTAGTAATTTCGTGTTAGTAATAAGTATCTATAGACTTAAGGTGTCCGTGGTATTAGAAATATAAGCCATTCAAGTAAAGTCAGTGCTTTTCATTATCGACGACACGTGCACCTAACCTGAAGCAGGTTCCATCATCATCCCCAGCCGCTAGAGCAGCGGCTGGACTTCACACGGCTGGCCTGGGTGCTGGCGACGGCAGCGGCGCGTTGCCGGAGGCTCCGAGGGGCTGCTCACTGCTACGAAGCCACGTGTCTCCAGGTCAAGAGTATACGGAGGGCTAAGTACTAGAAGCTAGAGACAGCTGAGGCAGTTCCTAGAGTCCTGTTCATATCTATGGCCGTATTCGGGGAATCGGTCTCCATGATCATGTAGCCCACAGGAAGGGTTGCAGGTATCATGGTGGTGGCCCAGTTTAAGGTGCTGATGCATCGGCATCATTTTGGTCAACTATCGCCTTTGTACTGTTCATTTTGGTGGCCCATGTGAGGGGACCCGCCTTTGTCGCAGTCATTTTGGTGATCCCATGATGGGGAGAGAATCAGCACGATAAACAGAAGTCATCAGCACGAAAAAGAAGGATCAAGAAGGAAAAAGAAGGTAACATATCGCCGCGATATTTCGAGGTTAGAGACAACGCCGAAGGTCATCGACGCTCGTCTACGAAGGGAGAAGCGCCGGAGCGGTCGGAGAAAGAGAAGTCATATTCATATTTATCATATTTGTTAAGATTAATCAAGATTTCAAGAAATCAACGCGGGTTGTGCGGTAGGCGGAGAAAACGGCGGGTTACGTTACGTAACACGGCGCACACGCCGCGTCGGCATTTCATCGAGTCAACATAATATCATCGCTTCAAAGTAGTCATCGTGTCAGCATTATTTCATTTTTGTCGTTAAACTCAGTGATATCGGAGCCCGGTGCGGTTGGGTAAAATATAGTGCGAAATCTCAATCATAAAAGTGCAAAGTCAATTGGATGGGTGACGGCCATCTTTAAATTCGGAAAGTGCGTTAGAACTGGAAAGCGCTCGCCACGCCATCTTCGGCCGGTTCCGGTCACGTATGCGGTTAACTCTTCATTCATCGTTCGATCCGTTCATCAGTTAAAGACTTTAAGTGTTCATTCCATTCGTTCAGCCATTCAATACTCATTCGTTCTTTTCATTCTAAACGTCAAGTTCAACATCGATCTGTATTGATCGTATTTCGTATTCATTTGAATGGATTTAAATTGTTTCAAGTTAAAATCAGAGTTAGTTGCAAGTGTGACGTAATAATAATCATTCATTCATTCATAGGAATTACTCGTAAGTATTTGTAGCAATGTCTCAAGTTAGTTCAAGTTAATTAATTATAGGTTATCATTCGATCGCGAAGATTGAGTTTATTTCAAATCATTTATAAAGTTGTTATTGAGACATTGTTGACAAAAGGAAAGCAGCTGCTTGTATTCGAGGAATGCAATTACGCCGCGTCATCAAATATTTAAATTCAGGTGAGTTAAAACTGTTTATGTTATCAGTGTTTATGTTCTTGGAGTTTAATAGGATGGTTTTCCTGTTATCTTGTTCGCACGTCGTAGGTATTTACGAGTTGACGGTGTTATTCTGAGAGAATAATATTCAGTTGTTGTTTACATTTAGGTTGTTCAATTTATAGGCTAGTTAGTACCTAGATATATTCACTTACGTTGTCAATCAACGATCATTGTTAGATATTTATATTGTTTGCCTACTATTGTAGTTAGTAGTTGTCAGATTCGTAATTCATATGGAGGTTAAGTAAGTAAATTGGTAGATTTACGTTTGGTTTTAAATCATAGTAAGTAGGTATACTTATATTCAGATTTCGATTTAATTGTAGACCGAGGTCAAGAACGGTCAAGGTTTACAATATATAGGGAATCAATTCAAGAGCTGGAGAAGTGAACCAGCTGTCATTGAGTAGTCAAAACTTATTTGTTTTTGATAATATTTCAGAGGTTGCGTGTCAGAATAAGGACGTTGTTGAAGGAGCAACGCGGCAGTCACTTGGAGTGCTGCTTGCCAACCAGGAGTTGCTGGTCGAGCAGTGGAGTGAAGCAGGAGGTGCCACCTGCGGTGAATGGGGGAGCAGATACCTGTGCAGCTGGTCGAGCGCGGAGGCCGACGCCATCAGCGAGGTTCCGGTAGTGGACCGGGACTCGGGAGTGGAGATCAGGTGAATCTGTTACCGTATTATGCTCATGCTGCTCGAGTGATAGCAGCGTTCAGTACAAAGTGCCTGAGATCTCTAGACCAGGGGGTCTCGAAGCGGAGAACCCGGTCAGGGAAAGCCGGTACTTGTTTCTGGTGCCTATGCGGTCATTGTGAACTGGATTGTATGGAGCGCGACTGGTGCGCTTATGGTCAGTTGTCAGCGCATAACTTATTGCTGTGCGACGGGGGCAAAGGTCACGCCGCCCGCCACGTTAAGTAGGTACATCAATTAGTGAAACCGCAGGGTAAGCGGTCATTCAATTCAAGTTGTTATTTAAGTATAATCATTATCAGGCTCGAATTCCGGAGGAGGAAACTTAGAGGCCGAGAAGTGCGAGGCCTTCTCACAAGTCGAATCAGTAAGTCAGCTGATCGGCTAGTCATATAACGCGACCTGGGGTAGGTACGCGCGCGCAAGAAGCGCTATTGAATATTTCATTCATTAATACCTATTGAATAGATAATCAAGGGGTCAATGTGCAGAGCACATTTGAATGGAAATTTATATTTGACTTTATCAGTAATCATTAGCATTGTAGTTATAGTCATGTATGTATGAGGTCACAAGGAAATACCTTATAGAAATTTCAAGCTTGGGGATTCATTTGGATTCATCAAGGCTTCATCTGGATGACCCAGATTATCAAGGAAAATGTGTTCAATTATATTTCACTGTTTCAAAGATACTCACTGACATTCCAGGTGTTGAGAACAACAGCATCTGCTTCGGTCAAGTCTGATGGAAGTCACGCAGACTCGTCCATCATCATCATCAGCGCAGCAGGAGGACTTCAGTCAAGGACAGCAGTCTCCATGCGGCCTGACTCAAGGGAGTCTTGGAAGTTGGAAGGTGGAACCGTCCGTAGGACAGACGGAGCACCCCAGCAGATCACGAAAGAGAAAGGTCGTATACTTTCCTTACTAAAGGCTTGCCTAGAGGCAAAGATATGGACAGCTGCCGCTGCTGGCAGACAGACCCAGGCTTGGCGATCCCAAGGCCCTCGCCATGCTCTAGATTCATTCAGAGGAAGCAGAGTGTACCTAAAACCCAGTTTGCCGCAAAACAGGGAGCATTCATGTGAGAGATGAGCTACTAGGACACAGACACATGATGGTCAGGAAGACGTGGATGCTTCGCAGCGATAGGCGCTATCAGCTGTTACGAAAGCAGCGTCACAGGATGTACAGGTATAAAAGTTTGAATACTTATACCTAGGGACCTGCCAGGACTCAGGCAGCTACATCACATCATGTCACTCAAGAGACATGGGAGATAAGTCTACTGTCAAGACTCAGCTTATTCAATCCACTCGTCAAGGTCAGTTCAGATGTACTGCGAGATTGCAAGCATATTCGATTGCCGACGGAGCGACGAATATTTGCTCCGTCATACATTCAATAGCGACGGAATCGTGAGGACACGGATCATTGGAACAAATGTTCACGAATACCTATTACAAGGAAGTTGTATGGTATTTGGGAAATCGTTCATTCGCGTCGGAGGACGGCTGCGTAAATGAAATCAGCTGCTGGAACAGCAGGTTCATTGAACTCGGTGTGTCATGACTCAAATAGGACTCGTCATGTTTCAAATGGGACCCTGCCCATTTATATTTATATTTCAGAATAAACATTCTGGATTCGTCGATGCGACGTCAGATTTATCGTGTAGGTAGTCTGCGATTGTATGTCATGTTTCAGATTCAATGCTACAGTTCCAACCCGCTAATGGCAGATTTGACCTTCTACTAGTTTAGAGTAGTCGTATCAATATGCTTACTCAGTCAAGGCTTAAAATTGTATTTTTCATGTGTTTAGATACCGGGAAGATACATCTCAGGCTCGTGTCACTGCTGAGCCTCGAGGTTGTCGTTGTGGCGTTCACACGGTTTGTCATTCGACGAGGGTGCCCACCCTTAGTCGCATCAATACAGGTACAAGGTTCAATTTCATTTATTCGTTTAATCATTTTTTAATCATCTATTCATTTTAATCATCTAATTATTGCTCGATATTTACTTTCAATGTTCGTCACGTTTTCAACTCAACTCACATTCCAAACTATTGTCGAATGATGCTGTAATCAATTAGAATTACTTCAATCGATTCAATGTTAACATAAAGGTGTGTTCACCTAACTGTCATTAATTTTCAATGTGTGTTTATATGACTTATGTTAATTTTCAATGTTTTGTTTATCAACTATGAACTGTCACCCCCTCCCAAAGCATAGAAGCTATGTTAACTAGTGATTCAAGGGTGCAGAATGTATTGTCAAATTAGTCAATTTGTAATTCAGAGCGGTAAGATTAAACCGACTCATTTTCAACTTGTGTGTATTAACTATAGAGTATAGTAACTTGTAAGGAATAGTTCATAAGTCATTTCTTTGATTTCATTGCTCATGTTTATTTAATATTTAAGTATGTTCTTCATTCAATGGTGGATCAATTTCATTATTCAATTGTTTGTGATCATTACTAGGTACTGATTGCTCTATCATGTGTCAACTTGGTTACTTATACTATGTCATTTGCTTATGTGATCATCATTATTGTTATTATCAATAAGTTAGGGTAACTTTTGATAAAAGCTCATGTAATCGCTCAACTCTGGGGGCCGCCCCGCAGGAATGTTCACGGCAAATCGCCTAGAATCCATAGCTCAATGTAATTAAAACATATGAAGATGGAAAGTCATTCAATTCGATATTCATTCACCGTTCACCAGTCTAGTCACTGACTGGAAACGGCCCTGTTCAGATCCGAAGCTTGACGCGAGCGCACGCGCCGGAGCGCGCAGGTGAGAGCTGGTCGGTCATACCAGCCCGCCATGTTGTCAGTTAAAAGCCTAGAATATTCCTGAGCCGTGGCGGCCTAGGGTAACTAGTAATTTCGTGTTAGTAATAAGTATCTATAGACTTAAGGTGTCCGTGGTATTAGAAATATAAGCCATTCAAGTAAAGTCAGTGCTTTTCATTATCGACGACACGTGCACCTAACCTGAAGCAGGTTCCATCATCATCCCCAGCCGCTAGAGCAGCGGCTGGACTTCACACGGCTGGCCTGGGTGCTGGCGACGGCAGCGGCGCGTTGCCGGAGGCTCCGAGGGGCTGCTCACTGCTACGAAGCCACGTGTCTCCAGGTCAAGAGTATACGGAGGGCTAAGTACTAGAAGCTAGAGACAGCTGAGGCAGTTCCTAGAGTCCTGTTCATATCTATGGCCGTATTCGGGGAATCGGTCTCCATGATCATGTAGCCCACAGGAAGGGTTGCAGGTATCATGGTGGTGGCCCAGTTTAAGGTGCTGATGCATCGGCATCATTTTGGTCAACTATCGCCTTTGTACTGTTCATTTTGGTGGCCCATGTGAGGGGACCCGCCTTTGTCGCAGTCACATGGTACAAATGTTGTTACAGATATTTAAAGTATCACATGGACCCTGACAGGGTATAGCACGTAGTCTTAAAAAATAGTTTTTAACGCTAATTCTTAAAACTAATGCAGTGGGGTGATAATAATTTTGCCATTATAGATTTTGATCTTCCAGGAACTCTGTAACCGAGTAGTAGGCTTTCTGAATAAAAAACGCTTTTAATTTTTAATTTACTGGATTATTAATTAAATAAATTATGGTTTTAAAATACAACACATTTTTTTGGTATACTAGTTATTTTTGCTTGAGTCTGAGAAGTAGTCTATGTTGTAGTAAAAAGTGTTTTACTATTAAATAATGATCAGTATTTTTAGACCATTAAATATTAGTTATCAAGTAAAAACCTTTTCTTTGTTTTGATAGTAACAAAAAACAATAAATCGAATTATGATATATAAATACAGCTTGTTATACTGATAAAAGATTAGATGCAACTACATTAGACACGATAGATACAGCTTATGATTCGACGGTTCCTCTATACTACGAGATTAGGAAAGTAGGGCAGGGCTCAATTTTCGTTTTCATATGGTGATATGAAAACATACTATTATAAGGAAATATTTATTCAATCACAATACCTGCGCAGCTTGAGCGAATTGTTGAATTCGCTGTGGTGACGACTTCACTTCTTCTGCTAGTTTATCTTTAAGTTTCTTAAACATTTTTTAGTATTATAATATGTATAACGATTCCAGAAGTCCAACATTTAATTACGATGATACAGGTGGATATATTCGCACTTGCATGATATCAGTTCTTCCGTATTCACTTTTCTTATTTATTAAAAATAATTATTTACTTCACTCTAGCGATTAGCTTCATAGTTACACATATATATATCAATATCTCATAAAATAAAATCCTTTCAAGTTCCATTCCATCATTATATGTCAAACCTGGGTAACCCACAGACTATAAATAACTTTTTTTTTACCACAGACTATAAATAACGTTCCTTGTACCACAGACAGTACCAAGACAGTACTAATTTAAGGCCTCATACACAGCGCTTTTTCAACGGTAGTATTGCACCGTTTTGAAGCCCACTCCACACCGTAGGCCCGCAGGAAGAGGCTTGACGGTGCGGTGCGATAGTGTGGAAGTCCACGCCAGATGACGCCAGTACGAGCAATTCCCTTGCAATTCCTAGAACCGCTCCACGACTCTTCTCTTTCCGCACATTTATATACTCTAGTTTTTACTTAATTTTTTAGGGTTCCGTACCCAAAGGGTAAAAAACGGGACCCTATTACTAAGACTTCGCTGTCCGTCCGTCTGTCCGTCCGTCCGTCTGTCACCAGGCTGTATCTCATGAACCGCGATAGCTAGACAATTGAAATTTTCACAAATGATGTATCTCTGTTGCCGCTATAACAACAAATACTAAAAATAAAATAAAATAAATATTTAAGGGGGGCTCCCATACAACCAACACGATTTTTTTGCTCTATTTTTTGTTGACGGTGCGGAACCCTCCGTGCGCGAGTCCGACTCGCACTTGGCCGGTTGTTTTTCTTATTGACTGCTATTTTGCTGCTATTATAGCACACACCTGTACCATACTTGTACTGCTTTGGTTTCCTCCGAAAACGGTGCCGTCATATAGCGGCCGTCTCCATACAAATACTACGACATCCATATTTAGCCGTATTATTTAGTATGGAGACGGCCGCTATATGACGGCACCGCTATCCTAGGAAAACCGATCTTTATAGGACGATTCTATCTAGCAACTACAGTCAAACCAAACAATTGAACTCATAAAACATGTTTCAATTTATTAAATCTTATTTATTGATTACGTTTGGCTTCACTACATAACACTTGTTCTGATCAATATAATATATATCCTTTGATTTTTTTAGTATAATCCGAACAGTTTTCCTAATAGCTGCTGCAGCGTCGACAACTGGAACTGCGGCGGCGCCGGCGACAACGTCGTTCACGAAAGTAAATGTAGCATGTATACCCAAACACCACTGTTAATAGAGCAGCTAACAAAAACACTTGGTATTTGGGATCTTTAATATATTCGCTCACATCTGACAAAGATCTCTGATCATCTGATGTTACGCTTGGTTTGCGAAGGTCCCCTATTGACATTTTAAAATAGCGTTTTCTCGTTCAATCAATCTCGTTAATCACAACTGCGCCGTCTACACGGTTGTGAACAGGATTTATTTGCAGCATACCATACCAAAGATATCAGCAGAGCCATGAGACTAACTATCAAGACTACAACAGCACAGTTGTTGGAATCACTTCTGCCCCTAGACTTAGTGGGCGTTTTCTTTTTTGAGACTGCCTTCATTAACACACTTCCTCCGCCAGGCTCCGGAATGGTCATATTTTTGGTTATATAATTATTATTCTTACTTCGGTACACAAATAAATTGAACCGTGTCAATATGCGCAAAAAAATCCATTAGATCGGTGGTTATGATTAGGAATGCATGCCTCTAATTAGAGAGAAATACATGGAGCTTAGGAATGCATACCTATTATTGTAAGAATAACTCAATCTCAAATCCAGTCAATTTTTAGGTTTTTTTATTATTATTATTTCACGGTAGATTTCAGTACAGGGCTTTTTACATTTTGACACCAAATCACAATTGTCTCTTAAATTGTCATAGGTCATAGGTACTTATACTTGACTTGACAGTCAAAACAAAGAGATTGATTACTTAATTCGCCAGTGTTTATTTTTTTATTTTAGCATTCTTCTGAGGCTTTTCTGAGGGACTACCGCGAAAACAGAATTTCGCAAATTGCGGGCATGCTTCTCTGTCACTCTAATTACGCCTTCATTGGAGTAAAAGAGCAAGATCCCCGCAATTTGCGAAATTCGGTTTTCGCGGTAACCCCTCTGCTTGCGACTTCGTCTGCGTGGAATGACCCGAATGACGATGATGAATAATAACAACTGCCCTTGGAATCAGTCATGGTATAATAATATACGAATCAGTAATTTAGGTACAGTCACAGTCAGCTCAATTAATAACTCTTCTAAAACCTGTAAAAACTAATCATAGATGGTAGGATCCTATAGTAGAAGAGCCGGCCGTAAAATTTCTAACCGACTTGATACTACGATGAAATGCAGAATGGTTTCCCATAAAAGTGATGCTAAGTGCGAATTCGATAGTCTGCCACGGCGGAACTTGCCGAAAGTACGAAAAAGAAGGCCACTTCCGGTGCGAAAAAAGGGGGCTGATTTAACCCACCTGATACCGAAATAATAGTTAAGGGCACTGCGGGCAAGACCGTCTACAAGGCAAGTCCGTCAACACGTTATAACTTTTGAATTTAACTACTGGGTGATTCATGAGACGTGAGCAGGACTAAGCCTACACAATCAGTAAATGTAAAAGAATCGTTCACCACAATATTTAAGTAAAACAATCACGCTTTTTTTCTGTTGTTAAACTTATTGGTAAGGACAAATTTAATTATCTACAATCATCACCCTACAACATTTCATTAACAAAGATAAAACCTTTTTAACCGTTATGACAGCACTTTGCGTATGAAGAAAATAAAATATCACACTTAAGCATAAGGTCTGTGCACTTAAGTGAGAATATCTGGGTGAATATAAAAACTCGAAAATGCGCGTTTTCCCAGAGATAAGACCCAGCTAGATCGATTTTTCGCCCCCGAAAACCCCCATATAGCAAATTTCATCGAAATCCCGATATATATATATATATATATATACAAATATATATATATAAATAAATAAATAAATAAATAAACAAGAATTGCTCGTTTAAAGGTATTAGATAAATAAATATATAAATAAACAAGAATTGCTCGTTTAAAGGTATTAGATACGTACTTACGATTTTTCAAAAGTAACCAGACTCCGATGACATTGGACATGACCTTGGAGGACATGACACTTGTTATGTATAAAACAAAGAGGGTGACGATAAAAGTCGTAAATAAATTTTTAACTTTTTTTAAACAGTATAAATTAAAGTTAATCTCACAAATACTGGTACGAACCAGTTGTTTATTAACTTACTGTATGCGTGGGCTTGATCCTGCTCACGTCTCCTGAATATCCCTGTATATATGTAGGTAGGTAGGTAGACATTTTTTATTTATTTTGCCCGCAGCCAGTGCCCGCAGCGATTTACACAAGCAAGTATTATATATGTCATAATTACAAATTCCGCCGTGCCAGTTTATTAACTCAGTTAATATAATATTAAGTAGCAATAAGTGGGAGTTAAATTAAAAGATATAAAATATGTTAAAATAAATACATTATATTTTTAATTAAGCACGTACAAAATATTCAACAACCAAAGAAGCTTTATATTTCCTAAATGACAACATTTAGAAAAATATTATTAAAGGGAAAGTTAGTAAACCAGCACGTCAAAACCCACAAAATAGACACTCTTTGAGGAATAAGAGGAGAATGTGGTAGCAGAAGTCTCCCTTTCGGGCCGTCTCGTTCGGCACGCTCGCCGGAGACGAGAGCGCAGTCTATTTTATAATGTGTCTTTGGACCATTGAGCTATTATTACTAACGTTACTAACATTATACTTCAATGCTTTGGACGGCGCACGTACAAGGCCATCATGGCCGCACGCGCAATAACGAAATAATGATCGCTTGATGTATGTAATCTGTAATTACTTACCGATAAAATGAAATCTCATAAATTTATTAGATTTTTCTGTAACAGTTTTTACACCCTTTCACAACACAACTACCTAGACGTTTTTTTAAATTGTAAAATGCATTACGTGACAAGTTGACAACTTCACATTGCGCTGCTCGGCTCCCGACTGAGCGCGCTGGTGTGAATAAATGCGACTTTCACACCCATGAACTGGCCCCTTTCGTAGTGCCCCTAAAGCGCGTCCTTACGAAGTAATATATATGTCCATGGTAAACAGGCCCTAAGGCAAGTGTACACGCTCGTAGGTGTCTTTGGGAAAGTAGCTTAATTTAAACTCAGGAATGCATCCTTGAAATTAACAGTTTAAAAAAACATGATATATAAGCGTGTAGGTTGAATGCTATTAGTTCACATAGCCATTGCCATTTATATTAACACATTTGCGGACAGTAAGTGACCTCATCTGAGACAAGAGACTATGCGACTGCCGAGTTGTACAACTTAATCAGACTTGTAAAATTAAACAACATACCATTGGTAATAAAAGTTTATAGTGAAAATTACATATTATTATACATGTTAACAAACACCAAAATGAGCTAGTTAACTAAAACATAACATCCTTAAAAACATTTTGAATAAGGCTTTTAAGGATTAGAGTAAAAGTATGCACAACAAGCCGACTTTGGCCTTAACTGCTAGTCCTACAGGGCCTTCTGCCAGGGAAGGAGGGGTCCTTTCTATAATAGAAAAACTTACTCAAACGTTAAACTTGACTGTTTGCAAAAGAAAATCATCAAATCAGACTAGTCTATATCCTCTAAACTTAATTTGAATGTTTATACAATAAAACTTAAAGATAACAAGTCCTCATATTTCCCGTAAAACTAATGATAAAGAAAAAGTGGCTCAACTTCTACATTCAAATAAAAACTTGATTCAAGCCACTCGTTTCAAATACTTTTGCCAAATTACTAAGGCTAAATCATAGCTACCTGCACACTCTATTTCATATAAAAGCACAAACATTAATAATGCACTTAAATCTAAATGTCTAAAGAGTTTTACATGGCTATGGAGATTCGAGAATGTCTATTCTATATCAGGAAGATCCTCTTCCTCGGCAGAACTGGAGTCGTCCTTTTCAAGTTCATCCCCAAATGGGCCTATTTTGTTTGAAAACATGTCATTCATCTCAAGCATGCCATCATCGCTTTCATCCTCCTCCTGCCAGCGATTGAAGTCCACCTTTAGCCAATGGTGCTTCTTCTTGTCACTCGTTAGTGTGGGCCAAAATGACTCATCCGTCTTTTCTTTCATTAACACGAGCTCAATGTATCTGCCTTTGTTGACTTCTGTGCTCTTCTCGGGATCTATTTCGGCATACAAGGGTATATCAACTTGAAGTAGTTTGCGGTCTGGAGCACATATTCCTCTAAATGAAACCGATTTCTTTTCAATTTTTATATCCGGTTTTTCACATTCAACATTAAATGTCAAAAAAACACGAGTGCTTCTCTGAGCCCATGAAACCGATGGTGGGATAGCGATTGTTTCCGAAGTCATAATAACTGAAATGACAATATTATTATAGTCATCTAACCCGTATTGCAATTAGACTCGCATGGCTACAACATAGGCTTTAAATACTTACAGGGGTTAAATAATAGCTTGTTTGCGATATCAGCACGTTGCTACACAGTCGGCAGTTACAGGAAACCAACGAAAATGAAAACCAATCGTCACGTCATCGTCAAGTACTGTCATATTCAGTGTGATCAGTATAAAAAATAAATACTCAAAATATTATATTTCGAAAGTGCTAGAATAACACGCTATCGCACCAAGGTCGCAGTGCGGTGCGATAGTGCTTAAGTCCTAAGCGCCCTCCAGACTATGTGCGTGAATCTACTCTTTGTTTTTTTATTAATTACACAGTTTGGTCGACATAGTGACCAGCGACTGCTTTTTTTGTGAAAAGATTGGTGTCGTAACCGAAAGGCGACGTCACCACCAAGGACGAAAGGGAAAGGAAATTTATAGAAATAAGGATTTGGATAGAGAAGAGAAGTTAACTTGCAGCAAAACAATAACGCTATTACAGAATGTTTTGAGTTTATTGCAGGAGTTACCAGTTAAAACCTTCATAGTTGCTAATGTGATGTAATGCATTCTGGCTGACAAGAATTTGAACTTAGCCCGTTTCTACACTTGTAATAGTCGATTTAGACTCTCGCGCGAGTCACGAGACGAGCCGCGAGCCGAGCCCGAGACGTGAGTGTAAGCGGTGGGCTCGCGGCTCGTCTCGTGGCTCGCAAGCTCGTCGAGCTAATATAATTTAAACACTAACGGCACGGCATAAGGTTTATAACCGAATGACAACCCGAATGCGAGTGTAAACGGTGGACTCGCGTCTCGTGGCGCGGCTCGCGGCTCGTCTCGTGGCTCGCGCGGGAGTCTAAATTGACTATAAGTTTTACTTACGTAAGTACGGACACAGGTGCGATAGTGTGTTATCACTATAAATAATGAGAGCGAGGAACATGGAGGAAGAGGACCAGGTGCGGTGCGGAGGCGAATTGCGGCACGAAGCCGCGATTCACGCACATACTCACATAGTCTGGAGGGGGCTTATCGGTCGATTTGACTATCCCGTCGACTGGCCTTAAAATAAATCATCCTAGTGATTATAATAGCCGGTTTAAACTCTCGCGCGAGCCACGAGACGAGCCGCGAGCCCACCGCTTACACTCTCGTCTCGTGGCGCGGCTCGCGGCTCGTCTCGTGGCTCGCGCGAGAGTTTAAACCGGGGGTTTCAAGCCATAGCAGTGAAAGCATGCGTTGATTGCGGTGAATACAAAATTATACAATTTAAATTAAAGCCTACCTTGATACTTGATATCTAAAGTAGCGATCCATCGTAAGTCACCGGTCAATTTGCAACTTAAATCTTGTGCTTTCTTGATCTTAACGCACATAAACACAAAGATTTGTTAATTGAGTTGATCTGAGCCAAGATTTGGCACCTGGTACTTACTCTTTCTTTAAAGATAAGCCTATTATAGTGGCTCTAAAAGTTTGATACGTTATTAATATGACTGTATCCAATAGAACTTTAGTTCAAATTGCTGCCTGGGGTGGCATAATAGTGAGCACTACAGGGTTTTATCTACAACACCGGTTAATTGATAAGGTCCGAGACTACGAGTATTACAGAAATGCACTTAAAACCTTGCGAACTCATGCCGGGGCTGTGTACTATTTAGGAGAACCCATTAAAGACAAACGTTTTAAAATTACAGACCCAGAAAATAATTTCGCAGATGACAAATCTGCTAGATTTAAAATTCCGGTGGCGGGTCCAAAAGATAGAGGAACATACAGTTTTTGGGCTGAAAAGATCAATGACGAATGGAAACTAACTCGTGCTGAACTTGAATTGAAATCAAAACCAGATTCCAAGTTGGTGATATTGAAATAAGTAAATGTGGTTAGATATTCCAGACTTCTAATAAGGTAGTAATAGTCAAAAGTTGTATTAAATTTGTGTAACTATGTAAATGTTTATTTATTTGTTTCATATAGTTATTTTCCCTTTGTTTAGGCCAAGTAGAAACTAAATTCCTATTGTTGCTGCAGGTGAGAGTAAAACTTTTGCACCTTCCTGTGATATGAATCCTGATATTACCACTGTCATTTCACCTGATAGGTATATTAACACATTCAGTGCCAAAAACCCGACTAGCGGGTATTTTATGATTTAGTTCCCAGACGGGATAACCAAATATTTATATGAAGAAATGTTTGTGGCCTGGCATGGACGTCTTGTTTGGCTGGGTGGCAATGAACGTGTTAACACTGTCATGAAGTTACTGACACTGTTTTTCAGGAAAACTACAATGTTGAAGCATTTTGTTGGGACAGCGAAAGAGCAGTTTTTTTATCACAATACTTTACTTTGTCTGGTAAAAGCACTTGAGGGGCAAAACATAACAGTAGATTTGCGACATGACAGCCATGTCTGTGGAGAGGTCATCTTAGTTGATGGGTATGTTTTATTTTGCTACTATTGCACATATAATGACATGAGGTATGTCTATTCCCAAATGCCTGTAACTAGTTTATGTAGCTCCAGCTTATAAAACAAATTAAATAGGGCAAAAACATGTTTTGTATGAAAAACTAAATTCACTGTATTCTTTTAACAATGGTATCCGAAGCTAAAAGTTACATTCAAATAAGGCCCATTGTATACCTAATGTGATGTGATAACTGATAATCCATACAAATAGTACATCTAAATTTAATTAACTCTGTCATGGTAAACAATGAATGCGCAGCAGAACCAAGGATTTTCAGATTGAGGAAGCCCAAGAGTGGGGGCACCGAACACAGAGTTGTGCGGAGCAAATGCAGCTTACATACACCCAGCTGCAAAATAGCATGGCCGCTTTATAAATGAATTGATTAATAATGTGTCCATCGAATTTTGCAACTAGCTGTAGGTACAATTCCTCAAAGCTTGTGCGCAGATAGACCTACGTGGCGTGTAATAACTATACCAACATCAATGTGCTACTTGTACATGTAGATAATAATATTGTGTTTTAGGTACATGAACATTTCTTTTGGAACAGCAGTTTTCGTTGACTCTAAAGGCAATGAGTTCGTCTACGATAATCTGTTCATACAGGGACGCAATATCAGATACGTCCACATTCCCGAAAATGTGAGTATAGTTGTTACTATTATATTATATACATATGTATATGCCTTACGGTGCCGAGCTATTATGGCTCTGAAGCATCTAAAAGTACCAGGGCACCAGCTAGATTTCTTCTTTCACACGGTATAAGTACATATACTTAAATACCTACTAACCTCGTTCATGATATTAATTGCCGGTCTATAACTTCGGCTCGCTCGCCCTTTTATCTCACATTCATCCGACAAATCCCTATTTTCGGGCCTTCGTTATTATAAAGCTCCATCTCCATATCGCGCGGCAAACCATCGAACATTGGCTCGCGCGGCAGCCGCGCGCAATGGATACCGGGCTGCCGCGCGAGCCAACTCGATGCGTCTTCTAATAACATTTTATGATACCTAACTATTAAACATTATTTACACCAGATGGCGGCAAGGGATACTATTAAAACGGAATTATTAAAAGTTGCCCCAAAACCTAGAAATCAAAATGAGCAAGTACGAAAATCTAGAAAAGCCAAGAAAGCGCTCAAGCTTCACATGGAAACCGTGGCCAGACTGCAAGACACTAAGGACTGCTGATCAGTCATCTTTAGATAGGTTCATTACTCACTACTTGTACATATCTCTCATTGTCACATGCTCACATCATTGTTTTTATGAAAGAAATAAAATAGAGACAAAGTACCTATACTTTGTTTGAAATTTAATCCTACACGCCCTATAACAACCTTATAAAAACCAAATCAGGTTAGATAGAAGACCCCCTTAATCCGCCAAAGGCAGAAAGAGTAACCGCTACAAGCACCCTTAGTTTGGGAAATACTGATATTAAACAGGGTGTTTGGTACATCGTTTGCCAAATTAAAACACCTACATCTGCTTATACATCTAGAAAATAAAATGCGCACGTTTTCCCCCCAGCTCTATACCAGTCTTTCATTTCAGTTGTAAAAAAAACAATGCGCATTTTTTTTCTAGGCAGCAGAAGATAGCAAATGACTCAACCTATCTGCCGTTTTAATTTGGCAAACCAAACCAAACACCCTGTTTAGGAGTGGGTGTTACTGTGCCAATAATGTTTAACACTCATAAGTAAATCATATTATTATGAAAAAAAAAACTGCACTTATACAATTAAACTAGAGATACGATTTTGTAACATTTATTCGATAATTTCTTACTTTCCTAAAGCCAATTACATAAAAATACATAAAATATGAGACACGTACAAAATTAGGCTTACGTTGCATTTTCGCGGGTCAATTAGTAGGTACATCATCTTCCTCGCGTTGTCCCGGCATTTTGCCACGGCTCATGGGAGCCTGGGGTCCGCTTGGCAACTAATCCCAGTAATTGGCGTGGGCACTAGTTTATACGAAAGCGACTGCCATCTGACCTTCCAACCCAGAGGGTAAACTAGGCCCGTATTGGGATTAGTCCGGTTTCTTCACGATGTTTTCCTTCACCGAAAAGCGACTGCTGGTAAATATCAAATGATATTTCGTACATAAGTTCCGAAAAACTCATTGGTACGAGCCGGGGTTCAACTCGCGACCTCCGGATTGCAAGTCGCACGCTCTTACCGCTAGGCCACCAGCGCTTCAATCTTATACGTAAGGTATATTTTATGACAGTAACATAGCTGTTGAGCGAACCATAAGAATTAGGTATTATATAACAATAACATTCAAAATAAGACAGTATTTATTTTGTTAGGTACTAATTTATATTTCAAGTAAATAAGGGCACCAGATGATGATACTGAAACTTGTAGAATCCTAATACTTACATCAAATAAAATAATAATTGATAAATATATACTAAAGATTTGATTTTTAGGGTTCCGTAGCCAAATGGCAAAAAACGGAACCCTTATAGATTCGTCATGTCTGTCTGTCTGTCTGTCTGTCCGTCTGTCCGTCTGTCCGTCTGTCTGTCCGTCCGTATGTCACAGCCACTTTTCTCCGAAACTATAAGAACTAAACTGTTGAAACTTGGTAAGTAGATGTATTCTGTGAACCGCATTAAGATTTTCACACAAAAATAGAAAAAAAACAATAAATTTTTGGGGTTCCCCATACTTCGAACTGAAACTCAAAATTTTTTTTTTTCATCAAACCCATACGTGTGGGGTATCTATGGATAGGTCTTCAAAAATGATATTGAGGTTTCTAATATCGTTTTTTTCTAAACTGAATAGTTTGCGCGAGAGACACTTCCAAAGTGGTAAAATGTGTGTCCCCCCCCCCCCCCTAACTTCTAAAATAAGAGAATAATAAAACAAAAAAATATATATGATGTACATTACCATGTAAACTTCCACCGAAAATTGGTTTGAACGAGATCTAGTAAGTAGTTTTTTTTTATACGTCATAAATCGCCTAAATACGGAACCCTTCATGGGCGAGTCCGACTCGCACTTGTTTTCTAAACTGAATAGTTTGAGCGAGAGACACTTCCAAAGTGGTAAAATGTGTGTCCCCCCCCCCCCCTGTAACTTCTAAAATAAGAGAATGATAAAACTAAAAAAAAATATATGATGTACATTACCATGTAAACTTCCACCGAAAATTGGTTTGAACGAGATCTAGTTTAATACGTCATAAATCCCCTAAATACGGAACCCTTCATGGGCGAGTCCGACTCGCACTTGGCCGCTTTTTTTATATTTAAATACTGTATAACTGTTAAAAAACCGTACAAGTGCGAGTCGACTCGCGTTCCAAGGGTTCCGTACATTACACAATTTTTAACCGACTTCAATTTCATAGAAGGAGGAGGTTCTGTATTCGGGTTAGTCTATTTTTTTAGGGTTCCGTACCCAAAGGGTAAAAACGGGACCCTATTACTAAGACTCCGCTGTCCGTCCGTCCGTCCGTCCGTCTGTCACCAGGCTGTATCTCACGAACCGTGATAGCTAGACAGTTGAAATTTTCACAGATGATGTATTTCTGTTGCCGCTATAACAACAAATACTAAAAACAGAATAAAATAAAGATTTAAGTGGGGCTCCCATACAACAAACGTGATTTTTGACCGAAGTTAAGCAACGTCGGGCGGGGTCAGTACTTGGATGGGTGACCGTTTTTTTGCTTGTTTTGCTCTATTTTTTGTTGATGGTGCGGAACCCTCCGTGCGCGAGTCCGACTCGCACTTGGCCGGTTTTTTTATGTACGTTCACCGATTACTCCGACATTCGTGGTCCGATTTGAGTAATTCTTTTTTTGTTTGAAAGGAGCTACCTCCAAGTTGGTCCCATATTAATTTGGTTCTGTTCTGATGATGGGGGAATTGATGAGGAATTGAGGGAACTCCTCAATTTTTAAAGGCACATGCATGGTGATTTGGGTGTTTTCTTAAGCAACTCGAGTATTTTCTCCCGAAAACCACCAATTTGATGAAGTAGACCTGATGATGATGATTGTTTTGATGATAATGATGATGATTTTTAAAAATGTAGTATGTTCAGCGATTAATTCGGCACCTGTGATCCGATTTGAGTAATTCTTTTTTTGTTTGGAAGAAGTTACCTCCAAGGTGTTTCCGTATTATTTTTGGTTCTGGTCTGATGATGAAATCCATGAGGAATTGAGGGAACTCCTCAATTTTTAAAGGCACGTGTAAAGTGATTTCGGTGTTTCCTAAAGTATCTCGAGCATTTGCTTCGGAAAACCACCAATTTGATGTAGTGCGACTGTAGCCTTACCATGAGTTCGACACTACCCCTGATCAGTAGCCATATCACAAGTTTGGCATTGACATATTCGCTATTAACGTCTTCGTAACTTACTTTTTATGCATCTCGCTCGCACTAATATGCCAGTGCGAGCGAGATGCAAAGAAAGTAAGTTACACACACGCTAGCGAATATATTAATGTCAAACTCGTGGTATGCTGGTAAGGCTACTGATCGGGGGTTAGGGTTTGGGATTAAGGGGTCGGGGACTGGCGGTTGAAGGGCTGCTTCAGGGTCGAGGGGTTCCTGGATCAGGGGTTGATGCGCTGTGAGGTTGAGTGATCGGGGGGGTTGAGGAATTGGGTCAGTGGCGGGGCGGAGGATGGATTTAGTGTAGTGATAGTGACAGGAATTATAATTTCCCAGACGGACTGGGGAAAATTCCTGATTAGGTACACGAATTTAATGTTAAACGTGATCTCGTTTTTCATTCAAGCGTCGCGCTCTTAACAATGCGTTAAAACAAAAAATTGAAAAATAAAAACTTTACAAAAAAAAGAAAACCGACTTCAAAAAATATGAAATAAAATATTATCCTTTTTGAAGTCTATGTGTTACCGACTGATATGTTTGAAGTCGGTGCCAAGCCAAGTAGTAACAATACCAGTCAAAAATAATCAGCTTTATGGCTATAAATCCCATTAGAACTATACTAATAATAACTATTGTAAATGTGCAAGTAATTCTGTCTGCCTCTTTGTCGCCTTTTCATGGCTAAACAACTGAACTGCTTTAGGTGAAATTTGGCAAAAAGGTAAATTCCTTGAATTGTTTTATATTTTGAAATGTAGTCCTCTGGATAAGGGACGGGAAATAACTCAGTCCCAATCCCACACATTGGTAAGAAATGTTCTTTAAAAATACGACGGCTAAAAAATGCATTGGATTTACACTATGTGCCGACAAACATGGTATGGACTGCGCCAAGAAGGTTTGATCGTGTGTTCTTAGGTACAGTCGACGTCAAAGATATGTTTACACTTTTGCACCTTACTCCTTTGTAATAAGGCGAAAAGTGTAAACATATTTTTAACGTCAACTGTACCTACAGAAAGTACGTTCATTGTCGTCGTGTAAGACAATCCAACGTACATCCTTATTGAATCGGACCAAAATCATGGTATGCAACAAAATTTGGCTTGGCACCGACTTCAAACATATCAGTTTGTAACGCATAGACTTCAAAAAGGATAATATTTTATTTCATCCTTTTTGAAGTCGGTTATTTTATTGTAAAAAGTTTTTATTAACAATATGTTTTTTTTTAATGAAAAGGGAGTAAAATGTTTTTTGCTAAACTATTTATCTTAAAATTATAAAAAAATATTTGAGATGAATGAAATGAAATGATGAGATGAAATGAGCTCTTTCATTTGATATGTAACACGATATAGTTGCATTGCTGTTTTACCCCCAAAAGTGGCCTTCATATTTAAAATTCATTTTTTTACGTTACATGTATTTTTAACAATATGTTTTTTTTAATGATAAGTGAGTAAATAGTAGATTGTTAACCAAGGGGTGAAATGCACTCATTTCTGCCGAGGCAGTAGCTCGAACGCAGTGAGAGCGCCAATAGTCCGAGGCTGAAATGATGCCTTTCACCTGAGTTAAACACTCTACTTTTCATTTCGAATACGAAGAAAGTAAAATGCATGTGTTTTTTAATAACGTGAGTAAATATAAATTTTCATAATATTTCTTGAGGGTACTTTCAATTAACAATTTAGCCAAACGGATCGTTATTTATGGAATGCGGAGTTAAATATCAGAATGGAAATTGTATAACAAATCCATTTAAACCCAAATTTCAATTGCCCATTGTATTTTTTTTTAAATCGTAATTGGAACGTAAAATGCTCCAGTGCAGAAACGTATCATTTTCTGCACACCTTAGAACAACAATGGTGAGAGTCAGGATGGCGGGTGTATGTAAACAAAAATAAACAAAAAGCATACCATATTTTAGTACCTAATTTGTACTATTTGGTACCTCATATAAAAAAATTAGTACCTCACGGTATTTAAAGTTATCAGCAAAAAACGTTACACCCGCCAACCTGACAGTCAGAATGGCGGGTGTATTTTATTACGCTATGATCCCGCGATTATTGATAAATTCTATAAAAGCCAAATTTTAGTACCTTTTTAGTACTTTCATATTCAGTTATAAATTGAGCCATTTTATTTGTGGTTTCCGAGTTATACTCATTTTACACTTTGCGTTGCTATTAAAAAAATTCAGGCGCTTTAATTTTTCACCGTATCGATATCGTTTTTAAGAAAAAACGCTACGCTACAACTATTTTTATTACGCCAGGATTTAGTACCTTTCATGATTAATCTGTTACCCTTTCACGGTTAATCTGTTAGGTTCAATTAACTATGAAAATTACGTCTTACAAATGGCCAGGCGCCATGTCAAAGGATTCTTCCTAAGAAGAAATTCCGCTCTTCGTTGTGCATGTAATTGTGTACATAATACCTACTCTTAAATAGGTACATGGTGATTAATCAAATAAGAAGAGTGGAGATCGAGGGGGGAGCCCTTTGCCCAGCAGTGGGACACTGTAATTGTATAGGCTTATAATAATAAAAATAATAGGCCCATCTAGTTCGCGGCAAGTCCCCACCTGCCTCGATAACTTGTGAACACATTGTTATGGCAGGTGTCCGTACGTCTTTGTAATAACCCAGTCTCATAGTCCACCCAAACTTCAATCCATAGATCGGTATACTGTTCTCTTTTTCTACAATAGTCCCAATGCCTCTGTCTATTGTTGCATCTGTGAACGGGTTCCAGCAGGCGTTCTACATGACATAAAAGCTCTCCAAGGGGCCTCTACGTGTTGGATCTGTGTCCCCACGCAAGCCTATCAAAAAACCGGGATTATAGGCCCGTGATATCCAAGGAGATACAAAAATAATAATATTTATAACACTAACTATCCGTCCTGAGCAATTTCTATTTCGTTAATGTCTGCCCTATTATTGGGCACATTAATGTGCAATTGTTTTACAAGGGGCAAAGTTGTTGTTTAACCCTTTAATGCTCAAAAATTTTTTTATTTTTTTTCTGGTTTCGAGCCCTTAAATGAATTCCAAGGGGTAATATAAACTACAGAAAAATAATAAAAAAATTATTTTGTATATCATATTCTAGAAAACATATGCTAAGAATACTTGACATTGCCCAACATTCAACATTTGACCATTGGCAACCAATGTCCAGTATTCTTGACATTGCGCATGGCTTAGAGAAAATAAATTAATAACAAATTTTTAGTTTTTATATAAAAAGTTATTATTGAGCAACGTCAAAAGAGTAGAAACATTTTATTATTGCCTAGGCAAGGCATTCATCTCAATCTGCATTGATGAGCACTCCATGTTCATGTTTCCTTTTTTTGAAATACCTACATCGTTCGTATGAGGTGTACACTGGCAAGTGTCCTGTTATTATACTGAACTACAGATGGAGGTCTTGGAACTACTGTTGCTTTTCTGGCCACCAACATATCAGCTAAATTAACACCTCCCAATATGAGCGTTGTATAATGTTTTACGGTCTGAAGGTAGTCGACGTTGATCCGCGCTCTTTCAACTTGTGAAGTCCCACGCGAAGCCTTATAGCTTGTTCTACGAAAATCTGGATATCCAAAGAAGTTCGTAAACCTCATTCGTCAATTTCACGATTGTATGAAAGCATAGGTTCAACATGAAAATGAACTCTCTGAGGTGAACCAGGTTACAAGCGGAGTGAAGCAGGAATGTGTCACGGCACCCACACTCTTTGCCATATAGTTCTCAGTGGTGATGAGAGAAGCTTTAAAGTGTTGTGGAAATCAAAAAACCACTAAATGTGAGGACTGAGAAAGGTGTCTTTGACATATCAAGGTTCAAGGCGAAGTCTAAAGTGTGACGAGTCTCCATATTAGACATACTCTACCTGCGCTGACGACGTATGCCTTATGTTTGATAGTATGCCAACAATATAAGTGCTTCCAATACGCAAATCCTTAAACAACCACTCCGGGGAATTGAATTTGATTCAACACCGCTGAATTTACATGGGAAACCAATAGATGAAGTCTGTCATTTTAAATATCTTGGGAGCACTATACGACATGACAATACTCTGGCTTCAGAAATACCATCTCGCATTTCCAACGCTACTGCCAGTTTCGGGCGACTCACTGATCGTGTGTGGAGGTCCCATGATATCAATCTTGAGACTAAAGGGGCACAGATTACCTGTTCGCCGGACGATATCAGCCTGTCAGTTAAACGCAAAAGGTGATAGTCCCGAACAACGGACAGGCTGATATCGTCCGATGAACTGGTAATCTGTGGGCCCCTTTGGATAAACGTCCATAAGGCCCTAATAATCCCCAGTCCATCTGTATGGTGCAGAGATATGGTGCCTGTGCAAGTCAGATATCAAAAGACTAGACACCTAGCACCTAAGATGTATACTTAGGATTAAATGGCAGGATCGTATTCCAAACTCCGCGTTCCGCGGTTCTGCGTCGTTCCGGGATGTACGGCATGGAGGCACTATTGATGCAGCGTCTGCTCAGGTGGTGTGGGCATGTTCTCCGAATGGACAATCGCCGCTTGCCTAAAGCTATATTCTACTCAGAATTAGCAGAGGGTAAGCATGACGGCCAATACCTCCGATATAAGGACGTGCATAAGCGTCACCTAAACGCGTGTGCTATCGATCCTGCACGTTTGGGAAGAGCTCGCTGCGAAACGGTCATCTTCGTGGTCTACCACCTTTGAATTCATCAAGTCGTGTATGTTGCATCTTTTCTCATATTATACTTTATCTTCGCAATGTTAAAAATACTTAACAGCCCAACAAGAATGTACTTTATTCAGAGTCGCGCAATGCTAAGAATGCTTAACATGCGTTACACTAAGTATATTTCTAAGAATCTCGCGAAGCTAAGCATTCTTAACACACATAATGGTAGCCCAGTCCTGTGTTAGTTAGGCTTCCATTTTATTAGAAATACATGAAAACACAAATCACACACCTTCAAGAATACATTGTAATAGTATTTCAATAAATATTATAGGTATAAATATTTTTAAATATTTTATAATTACCTTACGTCCTACGGTCGATTGCTGTCGCGGCACCATCTTGCCCCTAATTGTCAAAATACGTGCCCCTGAGCAATGCCCTCACTCGTCGAAGATAAGTTAGGTTTCAAACTATCATTATATTTAAAAAAGAATTGAGTTTAAGTGAAAATTACGTTACAATATTTTTTTGAACCTGGTGTAAAGTATTCTTGGCATTGCGAATTAAAGGGTTAATATCCTCGTGCTAATATTGATACACGAGTAAGTGAAAGTTTCAAAAATAGAACCATGAGCGTAGCGCGTGGTTCTAAAGTACAGGAATCTTGAAAGTTGCGAGGGTTTCAACAACAACGCATGAGGCTTAAAAAAACTTTGCTACCAAATGAAACACAATTTCTTTCCACACCAACGCGAGGAAAATACTTAAACAATTTGAAATCAAATTAAATAAACGAATGCTGTAATTATTAGTGGCTTTTGTTCACTAAGTATTATACATTAATTAAATTTACAGAAATAGGCATGCACGTCATGCTCGGCGTTTTGGCACTTTTATATGCAATTATGATTATGGTAAGTCAGGATTATGATAATCATATTGATCATATGACCAGTCGATAGAGTCTGTGCAGAAGAGTCGTGGAATGTAAGGCATATAATTATACGAGTATAAATATTTTTTTCATTTTCATTTTCAAGGCAGCCCATACATTTCACGACTCTTCTCTTTCCGCACAGACTCTATTAATCTTTACAAGAAATTATAATTTTCACACTCGACTTAAAATAATAATTATTGTTGAACTTTTTTAAGGATGCACATGTTTAGCGGTATTTTTTTAACACCATTTCATGATAAAAACAAAGTTGTGTTACTAGTAGATTGTTAACCAAGGGATGAAAGGCACTCATTTCTGCCGAGGTAGTTTGGTGCTCGAACGCAGTGAGAGCGCCAATAGTCCGAGGCTGATATGATGCCTTTCACTCGAGTTAAACACTCTACTTTTCATTTCGAATACGAGGAAAGTAAAATACGTGTTTTATTAAGTATAAAATTATATATTACATCTTGAGGGTACTTATTACAATTACCTCACAATTTAGGCACAAGTATCGTTATTTATGGAATGGGGAGTTAAATATCAGAATGAAAATTTTATAACAAATCCATTTAAACTCAAATTTCAATTGCTTATCGTTAAAACTTTAACATAGTCTTATTTGCAACTTAACGTAACATGCTCTACGTAGTACGTAGTGCAGAAACGTATCATCAACACCTTTTAGAACAACATTCTATCAGAGCATAAGAAATATATTTCCATCCATTTTGATCCTGATTTCGGTTTTATGTTTCGTTATTTAGATATTTACTTATTTCCATCCGCTCTAAAGGAAAATTAAAGACACAAAAGGCGCTAATAGGGTTCAGTAATGAAATTTATAATGGTACATTACGAAAATCTTGCACAAACACGGCTTGCACGTTTTTATTTAGATAAAATAACGACATTTGAAAAAGTAGTCGATATAAAACAGTCAAACACCGATAGGTTATTAATCTAATATCTATACTTAATATACCTCCCTGGCAACGGAAATGCACTTATTTTTTGGCCAACCTGTATACCTAGCTAGTGTGAATCATTAAGTTGACGAAGAAGAAAGTTTGTCAAGGAAATGCTTGCGCAGCATAGGTACGCTTGAATGTGAATTTGGTCTGCGCTTACCTGATAGAGAGTGGGAGAACGTTCCAAAGTCTGATAGCCTATGCCTGTACATGTACCTACATACTATGCCTTAAACAGTTTTTTGAAAAAAAAAACACTATAGCCTAGTTCGGACTATATTAGTCGAGTGGCGAGTATTTTAGTTGACTAAAATCGGTCAGCTAAACTAAAATCGTTCGCACTACAGATGAGGCCACAATGAAGAGCGGAATTTCTTAGGAAGAATCCTTTGACATGGCGCCTGGCCATTTGTAAGACGTAATTTTCATAGTTAATTGAACCTAACAGATTAACCGTGAAAGGGTAACAGATTAATCATGAAAGGTACTAAATCCTGGCGTAATAAAAATAGTTGTAGCGTAGCGTTTTTTCTTAAAAACGATATCAATACGGTGAAAAATTAAAGCGCCTGAATTTTTTTAATAGCAATGCAAAGTGTAAAATGAGTATAACTCGGAAACCATAAATAAAATGGCTCAATTTATAATTGAATATGAAAGTACTAAAAAGGTACTAAAATTTGGCTTTTATAGAATTTATCAATAATCGCGGGATCATATCGTAATAAAATACACCCGCCATTCTGACTGTCAGGTTGGCGGGTGTAACGTTTTTTGCTGATAACTTTAAATACCGTGAGGTACTAATTTTTTTATATGAGGTACCAAATAGTACAAATTAGGTACTAAAATATGGTATGCTTTTTGTTTAATTTTATTTACATACACCCGCCATTCTGACTCTCACCAACAATGACCTTCTTTCAGAGCACGAGAAATGAAAATGTCTTTAAAAAACCCGTAGGGGTCGGATTAAAAACTAAGTACTTAAGTCCGACTCACGCTTGACTGCACATTTCTAATAGGTTTTCCTATCATCTATAGGTAAAGAACTATTTAGTGTATTTTTTTCAAAATTGTAGACCAAGTAGTTTCAGAGATAAGGGGGGGGGGGATGGTCAATTTTTGCCTATTTTCTTGAATACCTGCTAAACTATTTATCTTAAAATTATAAATAAAATATACTTGAGATTCTCAAAATGAGCTCTTTCATTTGATATGTAACACGATATAGTTTGAAAAACTTTATTTTTTAATTTGCTCTTTTACCCCCCAAAAGTGGCCTCAATATTTAAAATTCATTTGTTTACGTTACATGTCCGTCTTTGGGTCGCAAACTTACATGTGTGCCAAATTTCAACTTAATTGGTCCAGTAGTTTCGGAGAAAATAGGCTGTGACAGACGGACGGACAAACAGACGCACGAGTGATCCTATAAGGGTTCCGTTTTTTCCTTATGAGCATACCTCGCAACCGAGCTAGCAAATCTGTAGCAGTTGTACGTCAGGGTTATCACTACTACGCATAAACTAAAGTACAAAAAATATTTTTTCTTTGTTTTCAAACACACCAATATTTTCAAGCAGTGAAAATTCCATGTTAATATTTGAAAGAAATGCGTAAAAAACGTGATTTTATAAACAAAATAACAGATACATTGAAACGCATCTAATATTGACATTGACCTGTTAATTTATATTATTTTGACAGTAAATTAAACCGGGTTATATGGGAAGAGGGTCAACAAGGTTCTCGATCAATTTTATTAATCTTACATACAATAAAGTTAAAGCAAAATGGTTCATCAGAATCGCCAACCCTGACACAAAACTGTCATATGCTACGGTTTTGCTAGCTCCGTTGCGGGGTATGCTTATGAGGTACGGAACCCTAAAAAGCAATGTGTTGGTGTCACTTTGATTCCTTAGATAATTTTGCTTGTTGCAAAAATCATTTATTATTTACACATCATTTGTAATATGACATCACAAATTTAAAATGTACATTTATCACAACAATCTATGAGTCTACAAATTCAATAACAATCATTTAAATTTAGAATTCCTGATAATTGAAGTAATGAAATAGGAACATGTATCCATTAGTTCAATCACTTTAATTATATATATATTTACGAGTAGGTACATATTATAAAGTAACAAAGTTTTTGCAGTTTACTGACATAAGTATATTATTTATTACAGTACTATATTTAACCCTATTTTTAATGTGTAATTTGGCAATATTTTGCGAATAGGTTAACCTTTTGGACACCAATGACCGATATATCCGCACCGTAGGTTCAACGCCAAAGACCGATTAATCGGTCACAGACCACAGAGCAACATCGACCTACGTGCATATCTCAGATCATAGAAGGTACTAGATATCTGACGGAGGCGTGGCGCGTGTCGCCGCAACATGGTCAGGCTGACCATTTTTCTTTCCGCCGTAAGACCGGTAAGACAGTCGCAATTTAGCTGTCGTAGAAAAATGTGCTCGTCAATTTACGTAAAATGCCGGTTTGTAGCGTTATTTCGTGTAGAAATAGGAGTGCTAGCAAAAACTATAGGGATCATGGAGTTACATACCACATGTGAGTACATTCTTTTATGTATTTAGTCAATAAAACAACACATTTTAACAAATAAATCCAGTGACATGATTTTACTGAGTCGGACCATTTTGCCAAACAAACGCGTGGCAATTTGAATATGCATTCTACATTGACGGCTTAGCATGGAAAACTAACTAGGCAACGGCGCAATGCATTAAGCCGCTAACGATATCCACAACGGCATTATTGTTTCTTGGTACGACCGCTAACCGGTTCCCTTCTTTCCGCAAGGAACTAGAGTGGCGCTCGTGCATAATTGAGGTTTAAGCGTTATCGATAAAATATCGCGTCTAACGACAATCCCAAAGTAAACAATATAAACAGTAAATAAAATCGTTACTAAATTTTATACCAATTATGTTAGGTACGTTTTGATAAACATATAACAAGCTTTCGAATCATTGCAATTTTTTTATTAAAAGCTTTGTATTACATTCTATCAGTAGAAACCTTTGTGACAGAACTTTATGGATCGAATAATATAGGTACTTACCTTAATCGTACATTAAAAATCTTAGCTCGCAAATAAGGTCAAATGTAAGTCAATGGCAATTATTACTTAAAACATTCTAATGCCAAAACAATAAAGTCATGTTTAGAACATAATACAAAATGCACTGCACTGCCTTCAATTGCCGAGAACCCAACTTCTACTGGGCATTCAATATACTCCGCTTCGTCAAGATCGAGGCTAAGCCGTGGCGCATATAATTCCAATCCAGCGCACATAAAACAAATCTGAGCGACTAACAGAATTCGGACTGCCAATCTATCCTCATGTTACAAATTGCCGATTGCAGCAACGGGTGGCATAGCCAAGGAGACGATCGCTTGCGCTTCGCCATTAAATCGCTTTGTGTCTCTCTAGATCACTCTTCCATATTAGTGCGACAGTGACGGTTGCGTTTCGATCGCTACGGAGCGTAAGCGATTGGCACGTTAGCTACGCGGCCTGCAACGAGGTATACCTGGGGACCTACTGCGAAAACCGAAATTCGCAAATTGCGGGAATCTTTCTCTTTTACTCCAATGAAGGCGTAATTAGAGTGACAGACAAAGCTGCCCGCAATTTGCGAACTTCGATTTTGGCGGTTATAGCCCTGAATCAGTCGGCATTTTAATTTATATTGGGCACGTAACTTTTTGAAGGCGAAACGGGCACCATCGCACGTTCGTGCTGTGACTGCTCATTGAGTTCTGCCGTCTGCTACACTCTCGTGGTTCACATTATTATTTTGTACTATAGGCACAATCACGATTTCTTTGAAGGGTGGCGGTTTAGACGACTTAACCTTTTGGGGTCGCAGAGCCCTATTCCTGTCATTATAGTTCGGAATTTCCTTGTACGTTTTTTCTTGTTGAGTTTGTGAGTTTAGCGAAGGGTCAGGAGACTTGCTGCACAGGTAGTTCGACTGGTTGATGCTTGCGATTATAGAAGACGGGCTCGGCGACGACAGTACCGCGTTAGGTCTCTGGACACTGTTTGGATTCAGGACATTACCTATGTGGAAAAGAAACACCATAAATTATTCGCATTTTAGACGTCAAATTAAGGCCCGCCCCGACCTTTGCGAGCGGATTGAGTGATGCTCGCCGCTTATGTCGAACGCCGTTGACACCGGAAGTAGTTTAGAAAGCATTTGATGCTTCGCGTGGTTTACAATCAAAACATATGTCATTAGAGCCCCAGGAGGGTTATCTGCCAATGATATCCTTCGAAATTTTCAAATACTACAAGAAGTAGTTTCACGAGCCATCAGCACGAAGCTAGCTTATCTTTATACTTCCTCGTTTCCTCATTCATGGCCGATGGTCGCGTCCACATGGGGTCGTCGTTTCATCAGGTTTACAACAGTTTTAAAGGTACACATTACAGGTCCCTTACCATGTGGTGAGTATTTGGCAAGCTGGGCGTAGACCTGCTTAATGCGCTCGATATTAATCTTGGAGGCTTTGGTGTGGTCCACCATGGGCAGCGGGTAGTCGCGGCCCACGACGCAGCTCGCGGCGATCTGCACGGCCTCGGGCGCCAGCCACGGCTCGTGGATGTACTGCGTAGGGATCTTCTTTAATGCTGGAATGTATTTTCTGAAACGGTTAAAATACCTATAAGTGTCGAGTTCATCGGTGTGGTTCTATCGTACGTACATATCTTAGTAGGTATAATACTGTGCATGTATTCACGGTTTGGAATAGATATCTAAGATACTAAAAATTTAGATTTATTTACTTACACGGACAAGACATCCTTCAGACTGAGCATAGTAGCGCTACCCCCTCTGCCACAAATATACGGTAGTTTTATTCCATTTTCGAGTCAAAGTGTCTTTGTGTGACGTCCGTGTCTTTGAACGGACCAATCACGGCACGGGACTCACTCACCTCGTCCCCCGCACCCCAGTATTTTTGGCAGCATCGGTTTCATGAAATAATTGCTCTAAACTCCGTCTAGAGGATTCTTAGTCTATGTTTACTTATGATCTAAACATAAGTATTAGGTAGTAGTGGCTTCACTGATAGTTTCGCTTCGCTTCGTCTATATTTGGTCGAGTGTTAGCGGAATCGCACGCGTCCATAGACTACGGTTACTGATTATACAGCTTGTATAAAAATATAAATAACTATGGTCTATTTTTTTTATTCGGTAGACTAAAATGACATTTCACATTATGATATGTTATTTTATGTTCATATTATGAAATGTCATTTTAGTCTACCGAATAAAAAAATGGACTACAATTTATCCTTAACAAAAGCTGACACAAGTGATTTGTTGTAAGTATCGTTATTAATATGTAGAATCGAGTAAAGGTATTAGCCGGTTATTCTTAAGGACAAATCGGATTAGGTACGCGTTTATTGGGCATGCTTGATACAATTATCTAATAACGTTACGTTTGAACGCTTCATACGAACATTCGGGCAATGATATGATTCTATTTAGAAATAGCAAGTAGGCAATAGTGTATTCCTAAATTCCTAAACAGTGTCAAAATCTTTTTATCATATTTCGTAAGAACTCAATAATAAACCGGCCAAAAGCATGTCGGGCCATGCTCAGTGTAGGGTTCCGTAGTTACACGTCCGTCACAATATGCTGCCTTGCACGGGGGCTATTAGTAATCAGAAAGTCAGAAACTACAGCCAGCAAAAGGGAGTACCTTCGCGGCGCGTTGTACGTTACTGTACTAAGGGAAGACTTTTAGGAATAAAACTCAAAAACGGCTTAACCGATCATGATTGCTAAAGAAGAGACGCTTAATAGATAGAGTTTCGTACACGCCTGTTGCTATCTCTATTGCACGAGCATAATTATATTGCTGTCCTGCCCATGATACCAGTTGTCAATGTCACTATGTTAGTTTGACAGCAATATGCGCGTGCAATAGAGATAGCAACAGGCGGGTGATTGTAAGTACGAAAATCGATCTCGAAAGCGTCTCGACGAAGAGACGGACATGGCGAAACTATAAGGGGTAGTTGAATACGGACCCCAAAAAAGAGAAAAAGATTTGTCATTCCACTGTCGTTTTTAGGGTTCCGTAGCCAAATGGCAAAAAACGGAACCCTTATGGATTCGTCATGTCTGTCTGTCCGTGTATGTCACAGCCATTTGTTTCCGAAGCTATAAGAACTATACTGTTGAAACTTGGTAAGTAGACTGTGAACCGCATTAAGATTTTCACACAAAAATAGAAAAAAAGAACAATAAATTTTGGGGGTTCCCCAGCCATACTTAGATCTGAAACTCAACATTTTTTTTCATCAAACCCATACATACGTGTGGGGTATCTATGGATAGGTTTTCAAAAATGATATTGAGGTTTCTAATATTTATAATTTTTTTCTAAACTGAATAGTTTGCGCGAGAGACACTTCCAAAGTGGTAAAATGTGTGTGTCCCCCCCCTGTAACTTCTAAAATAAGAGAATGATAAAACTAAAAAAATATATGATGCACATTACCATGCAAACTTCCACCGAAAATTGGTTTGAACGAGATCTAGTAAGTAGTTTTAATACGTCATAAATCCCCTAAATACGGAACCCCTCATGGGCGAGTCCGACTCGCCCTTGGCCGCTTTTTTATTCGAATGCTCGGCCCAACGAAAGATACCGACTGATTTCTCATTATGGAGAACGGCACATCAGTATCACTGGAGTCAGTGGCCGCGTTACCTGATAAAGTCTCCGTTGGGGTCTGACTTGCGGCCGAAGCGCACGGGGCAGTAGCAGTGGAAGAACTGCTGGAAGAAGGAGGAGCAGGACAGCCACATCCACATGCCGGCGTTCACCGACCAGTCCGCGTCCAGCAGCAGCTCGTCGAACACCTGCAAGCAAGCGACTCTGCTCTATTAGTGTAATGCCGGAACCACACTTCGCTATGCGTTATTTGTTATGCGACTACGCTGTATTCGCTCAAATATTTGTTATGTGAGCGAACAACAAACACGGCATCCACACTTCGTGCCGGTGTGCCAAACTTGGTGCCGGTGTGCCAAACATATGTGGTGCGTTTTGACTTTGAACAGCGTAAGCGAGTGAATGAGTGAACGAAGTGAGGGCAGTTCTTTGAAGTGTGTCGAAAACCGACAGGTGGACGGATAGGCGTATTTGCTATTCGGGCTTATGCGTTATGCGGGCAAATATAGCAAATATAGACGAATGAACCCTCCACACTTCGTCGTATGCGGCCGAATAACGCGCATAACAAATAACGCATAGCGAAGTGTGGTTCCGGCATGAGGCCTGAGTGGACGCTCGAGTTTGGCGTGCAGCGGGGCGGGGCGTGCGGCGTGCATGTTAAACAAATACAAACGTATAGGAGCGGCCTTAGTGCACGCTGCTCAAATCACTTGTGAGCCCGACGCACGGAAGAAAGAATGAGCGCGCCGCGCTCTAAGGGGAAACGGCGTGTGCCTGGATTAGTATGGGAACCTATGTCGCCAACACGCTGTCACAAAAATTGGCCATATTTTCTTATTTCGAAAGGGATTATGAGCCCTCACCCATCACAATAATTTGAACCTTACAGTAAAGAAAATTATGTCGAAATTGCACTACGATTTTTATTTATTGTAAATAGTCATTTATGCTCTATCCCTTTTACACTTGCATGGCTTTTCCAAGAGTGAATGCGATAGGATAAAATATACGACTATGACGTTGACACATGCGATAGGGATGTGAATGATTTGGTGTGATATCGATAAACACTTATTAATAATTAGTGTAAGTACACGTAAACTACTCAGTTTTTATACATATGTATACTATATTTTCTGGCGAAGATTAGGCTAGGTACCTACTTACTTTTTAATAAAAAAATGCTCGTATCGAAAGTAATCAAGCCACCAACTACGAATATAACTGTAAGCAAGTATATAATAAAAACTTAATCCTTAGCCACAGGGCGGACACGCCATACATCAAAAATGATTTGCGTTTATATGTGTGCGCGGCACGTCTGTACACGCGTCAATGTGCATGTGTGGGTAAGTCACTTTACTGAGAGGACACCAGAAGTCCGCCAGATTCATGTTGCGGCCAGTCGCGGGGCGAGGTAATGCGAGTCGGGGCGGGGCGGTGCGTGGCCGTTCTGTATGATAATTCTATTACTTATACTGTGCCTTAGCACACCCCATAGAAAATTTGAATTTCGCGCCTTTTTTTACTGACAAGATTTGCTTGACCAGCTATATGAACAATATTTTTTGCACTTAGACGGAGTGTGATAACACACTAATGCGGATACGAATGCTGCTCTGATGTACGAGCGAGATAGCGCTATGCACGTTTTTACCGGAGCATGGTGCGTACTCGCATCCAATGTGAAGACCGCTTTAAGATTTGTGCAAGAGTGTGGAACGGGCTTTAATAGGGCAAATACCCGGCAGTAAAATTATGTGACAGCTTAAAACTGACACCTTACCTACTCGTATTTGATAGATAATATTGACAAATATGCATCCTGGGTAGTTACTAGTTGGGTACTTACAATACTATAAGAAAAACTTTAAATCAAATGGTCCATTGAATAGCAATAAATAAGTAAGAACATATTTTGTACATAATATAGAATGTGCATAAGCGACGACTTTTTGATATGATCATCTAGAGGAAAAACAAAAATAAATTACTAAGAACATGTATGAACTGGTATGAACATAAACAAAACGAACTGTGTATTTATACAAACATCGACATCGATAACATTTTTGATATGGTCCTCGCACTGTGGCCGAATAGCGCACCCGTACATGACTTTTATGCTAAGTAGATATCAACCTTATCTCATTTACATAAATTTGATGTTTGTACTAAACAATCGAAAAATCCTTGCGGAAACCGAAAATGTAAAAAATATTGAATTATTACATGAAATAATACTTACCGATGATATGAAATGCCTCCATGTCTAATATTTTTTGTCCCGCTAGTGTTTTTACACTCCAAAATGGAGCAGCACGGTATATTTGTAATTATTTGTAATTTTAACTGGAATCGTTTTCACATCTGACATCTCATAAGCGCCATACTGAACTGACACACGACTGACGTGAAAGTGAGTTTAGCTAAACTTAATGCTGCCACACGCTATACACGTACGTTTCGCTTCTATTACTTTTTTGTTTTGTGGCCCGACGCTACGCTGCACGCTCCGCCCAACGCCCCGCTCCGAGTGAACAGGAGCTAGTGCCATAATAAGCTCATTATAGTCTTTTTTAAACGCGATTGGTAGGTTGACATTTGTTTTTTTTTTCATTCCAGGGCATTGACGTTTCAGACCAATCCTTTTTTAAGAAAAATTACTTGTATATCCCAATAGGACAAAAATACATATAATCTTTGTACCTATATAGCTTGGAATATCTCATTATAATAGACACACATCACCGTAATAAAAATGACTTGTCGGTACCTACATTACAAGGCATTACCTACATTAATCTTAAGTTCTAATTCTATTTTTGTTTCTTTCAACCGTTGCTCTGTTATTGTACTTAGTGAACCAGTAAGGAAGAGCGGTGTCTCTTGACACAGGTATCTTGTATGCTTAAAAAGAGACACCAACCTGCATATTGTTAAGCTACTATGTTACTGAATAAATCATTTTTATTATTATTTATTTATTTAAGGAGCGGAGGGTAAGATATTGAGAATGTACGTTCGTGCCAAGGGAGGTGGCTAAATGTTTTGATAGCAATTGGCATCTACACTAATGTATGGGATAGTCTTGCCTTCATGCCCTCCTCCCACGAGATCCAGAGGTCCCCCCTCGTGAGGAAGCAGGCGACGGC
The DNA here is from genome assembly GCF_948474715.1 of Cydia amplana. NCBI lineage: Eukaryota > Metazoa > Arthropoda > Insecta > Lepidoptera > Tortricidae > Cydia > Cydia amplana. The sequence continues at coordinate 28,871,270 of NC_086096.1, read as the reverse complement.
GTGCCGCGCCAGGTGGTGGATCCAGCCCTCGTCGCGCAACTGTATCATGATCGCATCGATCCAAGGGTATCCAGTTTGTCCCTGCAATATACACAGATTATATTAAACTTCTAAGCCTTAGAATCTAAGGTGTATGTCACTTCCACTATACCAGCACATGTTTACTATTCGATTAACTTTTTAAGATTGTCACTTCATGTTGGCCAATGATTTATAACTCAAGATAGGTTATAGGCGTTCCAAAATTGAAGCGCTTACCTTGTGACAAGTTGGACAAGTTGCCTTTAGTCACGGCTGGACAAGCGAGAAATGTGCACGTGCTAACGAGCTCCCACACACCGAAAGAGAAAGAGACGACCTTATGTTTAACAACGAGTGTGACAAAGATGGATGGAATGAGAAAATGAATCCTAAATAACAGATTTTTTCGTAGGCACAGAAATAAATATGGAAGTATTTTTTGTGCTCCTCAAGTATGAGTATAACCTATCTATGGTTATATAATATCATTGATGTTGGCTACATCCCTTACAATTTATTTTGGACATTATTTAGTCTAGGAGGTATTGCTTGATGCATATCTTATATCGATATAATTTTTCTTTCATTATTAATTATATCGTATCATAATGCACTGAGTTTATTGCTCATAAGCGACATTATGTTATGACATTCATCATGATGAATAATAAATGTAGGTACAAGTACAACTTACTGTCAAATAAAAATAATCTCACAGTAAATACGACACATAGTTATTAAAAATATGTCCAAACTACAATAATATCTGGGAATTTCTCCAAAGCAGCCGACATAACAATTCTAAAAATAGCAGATGTCTAAAACAGTCCACAAAAGAAAACGGCAATATAAAAAATATTGGTATAAAATGTATTTACATTAGCCCACTTCGCTAGGGCATCTTGGTTTTTCTCCCAGGGTATTTGTACACATATAGGGTTTCCTTCCATTCGATCAAAATTGGGGTTTCGTGTCGCCGCACAATAAAAGAATTCTCTCCACAGAATTTGCCCGTGGAGGGACAATGGCGGCCGCACTTGTTTGATTCTTTTATATAATTCTGTCAGTTGGTAATAAAAGAGCCTTGTTGATAAACATCCAAATCTGAAACGACATGGTTACTTAAGTAAGTTAACGCAATACCTACTCGCTACTATTTAGATTGGTTACAATTGATTAAATGGTTATGGTTCGTTTTACCTAAAATGCTAGTCAAATGCCCTTTGGGAGAAGATAGGGCCTTCTTAATGGTGTTGCGAAGTTGCGTAAAACCGTTCGGTGAGATTTCAACAGAATCATCATTCAAACACGGCCATTAAAAACTTAAATTATCTAGAATATTAACGTACGTAGCTTTTAACACATCATGTATTTTCCCAACAATAGCTATTGTTAATTAATGACGGTTATGATGCAAATATGGTAATAATAGTACATTACGATACAAGTGCGAAAAGTAGGAAATTCGGATCGAGTGGCGATACATTTCAAATCGACGCCGATTTACCAATCACCTATTCGCACGTGTATCGGTAACGTTTTACAGTACGTAATGGCCCATTAAATGTTTATTACCAGACATTAAATATAAAACTCTTCGCATTTAATCATCATTCATTTAAATTTCATATCAATCGACAGCCAAGTTCTGCTTTAGTAATTAACTAGCGACCCGCCCCGACTTCGCAGGGGTTAACAAATTATACATAAACCTTCCTCTTGAATCACTCTATCTATTAAAAAAACCGCATCAAAATCCGTTGCGTAGTTTTAAAGATCTAAACATACAGACAGACAGCGGGAAGCGACTTTTTGTTTTATACTCTATGTAGTGATAGTACAAAGTCGACGATACATTTTTACCTACTTATATTTTTCGCCTTATTACAAACTAAAGGAGTAATGTGCAAAAGAGTAAACATATGTTTGACGTCGACTGTACGACCAGAAAAGTAATATGTACCTCAAATAGGGTGACAAGCCGGTCTGGCTTGCTAGCAAGGACTGGGGCGTCATCTTTGGTCTCCCGAATGAAGCGACCCACGCTTTCCGTTCTAAATGTCTTTCTAGTCTCGCTAAGGCCTCGCTCTCTCCGCCGACCCACACCGGCGGTTTTAGACCCTCTGTTTCAAAACCTGTAAGTTTAAGGTACGTTAGTTAAATCTTAAGACAATTTATAATAATAATTCAGCCTTTATACGTCCCACTGCTGGGCACAGGCCTCCTCTCACGCGCGAGAGGGCTCGGGCTATAGTCCCCACGCTAGCCCAATGCGGATTGGGGACTTCACATACACCTTTGAATTTCTTCGCAGATGTATGCAGGTTTCCTCACGATGTTTTCCTTCACCGAAAAGCTAGTGGTAAATATCAAATGATATTTCGTACATAAGTTCCGAAAAACTCATTGGTACGAGCCAGGATTTGAACCCGCGACCTCCGGGTTGAAAGTCGGACAAGACAATTTATACAAATCTTTAATACATATTAACTTTTACTAGGAGATTATTTTCGAAATTACCTCGTCGCTGCCACTGTCGGCTATAAACGAGAGCGGGTGCCTATACAGTTTAAAATGAACCTTCATGTGTTGCCAAAGAAGTTTACTAATATGTAGTGTAATAGAAAATATGCTATTCCACATTCGTTCCAAATATGTATTTTTAAATACTTTATTTAAAAGCTTTTAATTACTTTTTGTGAAAATATTTTAATTTGCGTTATTTTAAGTAGAGACACTCTAGATTTATTTCGGTTTATATTTTTAAATGGTCGTGTAGCTTTAAGCTTTGATAGCCAACTGATATTTTTATTTCATGAAAATAATATCGCTATATGAAAAAAAATCTTGTTTAAAGTTTAAAGAGACACCAACTAGAACATTGTAAAACTGTTTGGTTTAAGTACTGAATAAAATATATTTTATTTTATTTATTTTTTTAAACGCCAATTGAACACTTGTGTTTGCTATAGGACGTCACTCTGTTCGTCTCTGTCCATACAGATAATAAAACTACTATTACATTTTTTATTTCTTATGGTAAAATTTATATGTATAAATAACATACTTTCATAATTTAATTTTGATAGATGAAACTCGCCTATTGTTGTGTACTTAAGTACCTGCAGATTTGTACAAATATGTGAATACTTTCATAAGTTTCATAAACATTTAGGCGCCTTCTCTCGTGAACCAGTACATAGATAAATACATACTACTTATAATTCTGAAACCGGAAACAGAAAAGGCAGGAAACAGATATACATGTCAATTAGACAAAATAAATATCCTTGGACTGCAGTTTAAAGACTATGTTAAGCTAAAGTGGCCATTATAAAATAAATATATAATTAAGTAGAAGTTGCGTCAGCGGCGTAAGCTTTCTTTCTACAAAATGTAGTCTATGTTCTTCCAAACGTAACTAATAAACAATAAATGGGGCATTATCTATGAAAAGGGACCTTATTGTCGATGGCGCTTACGCCGCACAGCGTCGCGCGGTATTGTATTTATATCGGAGCATCGTTAATAATAATCGACAATAAGGTCCCTTTCCATAGATAACGTCACAAATTGCTAGTCGGTCCCTATCAATAGGCTACCTAGTTCCTCGAGTGTGGGCACGCCGAAGCGTTCGTCGTGGTCGTCCGCGACGGGCGTGACGGTCCCGTTGAAGAGCTGAGGCGTTATGGTCGCCTCGGCGGCGGGCGGCGGCGGCATGCTCGCTATGAGCGCTTGAAACTGGTGGTATGTCAACGGCGCCTTACCACCGTTCCTTTCAATAATCCTGAAATCGTATAATCATATGATCGGTTTTCCTACGATAGCGGTGCCGTCATATAGCGGCCGTCACCATACTAAGTAATACGGCTAAATATGGATGTCCTAGTATTTGCATGGAGACGACCGCTATCCTAGAAAACCAGAGCATAGGGCAATCGGAAGATTGTTTACGCGGGGCCTATTCTTTTCATTTCACCTAATTTATTTACTCACCTGTCTAGGGATTTGTTTTAGTTAATAATCTGTGAGTCGAAATAATCCACTTTCTAGATTCCGATTGGACTAAAAATTACTTTCACATATTATTATGTACCTATGGTACCATCAATCAGGCTGAATAATCTAATGGAGACCAAAAGTAGCAATAGAAATTCTATAATAAATTAGCCAATATATGTACGAGGGGCGTTCAAAATATTCTCGGTATTGATATCTTACGACCTCTTCTAAAATTTCTTTCGTTACTGGCCGCTAAGGTTTATTCATTGACATTAAAAAAAAGTATAATTCGAACCGAGATAGTCTTTTGTTTTTCTGCAATTGCTGAACAAACATGAACATCCTGTGCGAATTGACAATGTTAACTAAATTAGAACATCGATGCGTGATAAAATTCTTGACAAAACAGGGTAAAAATCAAAAAACCATAAAAGAGGAAATGGATTGTGTTTACCGTGAGTCTGCTCCTTCTTTATCTACCATTCAAAAGTGGTCAAGCGAGTTTAAACGCGGAAGGGAGAGTATTGAAGATGACCCTAGACCTGGCCGGCCTGTAGTAGCTACTTCACAAGAAAGTATTGATAAAGTGGAAAAACTTATATTGGAAGATGGTCGAGTGAAGGTAAAATCTATAGCACAAGTAACCAATCTCTCTATTGGTACCGTACATGATATTATACATGACCATCTTAATATGTCAAAAGTAAGTGCAAGATGGGTTCCGCGAATGCTGACTCGGCTTCAAAAAAACATGCGTGTAGCTTGTTGTTCCGATTTTATTGACCTGTGCGGTGAAAATCCTGATGAGGTGCTGCAAAGAATAGTTACTGGAGATGAAACCTGGGTTCATCATTATGACCCAGAGAGTAAACAAGAGTCCATGCAGTGGCACATTAAGGGTTCAGCTCATCCCAAGAAGTTCAAGGTCATCCCTTCAGCTGGCAAGGTCATGGCCACGATATTTTGGGATTGTGAAGGAGTATTACTAATCGATTATAAAGAAAAAGGTGTAAATATCACAGGACAGTACTACGCTAACATTCTACGTCAATTAAAGGATGTAATTAAAGAAAAGAGGCGAGGAAAGTTAACCAAAGGTATTCTGCTTCTGCATGACAACGCCCCCGTCCATACTGCTCAATTGCCAAGGCAGCTATTGTTGAATGTGGGTTTAAAACTGTTACTCACCCACCGTATAGTCCGGACTTAGCCCCCAGCGACTTCTTTTTGCTCCCCAATCTTAAAAAGGATCTGCGTGGAAATAAATTTTCTGACGATGAAGCATTGAAGGCGGCAGTGGAGGAGCATTTTTACACGAAAGATAAAAAATATTTTTACGAGGGATTAAAAAAAATAATTGATCGATCTTTTAAGTGTATGAACATAGGGGGGAGTATATTGAAAAATAAAAATATCAAACTTTTCGTACTTGTTTGTTTTCATTCTCATACCGAGAATATTTTGAACACCCCTCGTACCTAGAAGCTTGTACGAAAAATGTATCCATATATGGTTAGGTTATAGTCATTTTCTTAGATTAGCATTAAACAGGTATAAACTAGTTAACGTACTTGTCCAATTTGAATAAGGTGTGCGAGACACGCGACATGACGGTGATGCCGACCTCGCGGCACTTGGACATGATGTTGTGGTCGCGCACGCGGCCGTAGGGCTCCGGGTCCTCCTCGAAGGTCAGCACGGTGGTGCCCCACTCGCGGAACAGCTTGGGCAGCGCGTCCGCCGGCTGCCCGCGCACCACGAACAGCCGCGAGTTCAGTTTCTTCAAGCTGCTGTCCAAGTCGCCCAGGCATTGTAAGAGGAACCTGACAAACAATAACAGGTCTGAATAAAAACGCATAATTCAATAATGCATACATACAACATTTCCATCTTCAACACTTAGATGGTTGGCAGTCCACAACTGTGCGTTTCTCCAGAAACTTCTCGCCTCGCACAATTAAACTGTGGAATGAACTGTCGCCTGCTGTATTTCCCGGACTCCGGGCCGATACGATCTTCAAAAAAAGAGCGTACCTACTCCCATCTTAAAGGCCGGCACCGCACTTACAACCCCTCTGGTATTGAGGGTGTCCATGGGCGACGGTAAGGTAATCACTCGCCATCAGGCGATACATCTGCTCGTTTGCCTCCTATATCATAAAAAACCACTGACTTCTCATAGCGCTGGTGGGCTAGCGGTAAGAACGTGCGACTTGCAATCCGGAGGTCGCGGGTTCAAACCCCGGCTCGTACCAATGAGTTTTTCGGAGCTTATGTACGAAATATAATTTGATATTTACCAGTCGCTTTTCGGTGAAGGAAAACATCGTGAGGAAACCGGACGAATCCCAATAATATATGATATTTATGTTAAAGTTAAGGCATGCCACGTAAATAAAAGTACTTTGTTTTATAAAACGTATAAGATTTATATCATAACTAACATTCATAACGCTGATATAGGTATCTCATGAAACGCACATACACTAATGTCAGTTTCCTACAGACCCAGTTAATAAGTTTCTAAATTCATTGGTTTGCTCTAATTCTGAATACGTACCTGGTCTACGAGTAAACACGGAATAATCACATTTGCGGGTCAATATTTCAATTAGCATGCTCGCGCTGCTTAGCTCATAACATAAATTAGGTATTTTTGTATTTTATGATCATTACCTCCATTTATTAATTCCAACGTTGAACGAGCTAGCGAACCAGGGGTCTATGATGAAGACGCATCGCAGCGTGACGGCGCCATTGAGGCCCTCGCGCAGCGCTGGGTTGTCGTGCAGCCGCAGCCCCTTGCGGAACCAGTGCACCGTGTGCTTGCCGGGGCGCTGCTCCGCCATGCGGGCGGGCGCGGGCGGCGCGCCCCTCACTGTCGCGCTCGACGACATCCGGGACTCATACTCCGGTTAACCTGCATTCATTTCATAACAACTTGGAAAAGGTCTATGGGCCCAACAAACTGCGGTTATCACACTAATGCAGCTACACATGCCGCTTCGGTGTATGAGCGAGACAGCGCTATTTACAAATATAGCAATGACTCGCTCGTACACCGGATCGTGTGGATCCGTTATTCCGCATACATTATGAAGACCGACTTAAATCTAAATCATTCGTGGTCATTACACGAAGTATCGTAAAATCGCCAAAAAGATACTGCGTGTACGCACAAATTCTTTTTTGGGGCATAGACTAAGGACTTGTCTTGACAACTATAAGGTAGGGTTTTAAAGGTGTGTGCACGACCCTTTAAATGACAAATAAAAGTACGGGAGTAGAAAAAAGTATTATTTTTGTTGACGCGTAGAAAAAGTATTGTATACAATAGTGATATAACCAAGGTTTTCAATTTCGTACCTTACTGAAAAGCTCTCCAATAAATCACGATTGTATAAATAAAATACTATTAATAACGTCTCTCTTCCCCGAATGTTACGCAAAAGGTTATTATTGTATATTTCAAAACAATTTGTCAACGTCTTTGTTAGGGGTTATTTTTAGGAAAGAACATGTACTATCTATATATATATATATATATAAATGCAAGTGTCCTGACTGACTGACTGACTGACTGACTGACTGACTGACTGATTCATCAACGCAGAGCCGAAACTACAAAAGCTAGAAAGTTGAAATTTGCACACTAGGTTGAATTTATAAAGTGTACAAGAGATAAGAAGCGATTTTGAAAAATTCAACCCCTAAGGGGGTTAAAAAGGGGATGAAAGGTTGTATGGGGTGCAAGTTTTATTTTAAGCTAGGAATTTGAAACTTTGTAAAAATGTACTATATTAAAAAACAAGAAAACTAATTTCTGCGTTTTCGAAAATTCATCCCCCAAGGTGGTGAAAAAGGGGTTGAAAGTTTGTATGGAGATCAAATATTTTTGTTAGTGTTGGACTTGAAACTTTGTATATGGGGATATTATTACAAGACGGGAAAAGTAATTTCAGCGTTTTTAAAAATTCATCCCCTAACAGGGTTAAAAAGGGGTTGAAAGTTTGAATCCATTACAAATGCTTTGAAACTTCTTAGAAAGGCATAATAGCCGATAACAAAAAAAAGTAATTGCGACGTTTTAGGTAATTCAACCCCTAAGGGGGTAAAAAAGGGGATGAAACTTTGTCCTGGGGTGCAAATTTTATTTTAAGCTAGGACATTGAAACTTCGTAAAAAGGTATTAAATTAAAAAACAAGAAAACTAATTTCAGCGTTTTTAAAAATTCATCCCCCAAGGTGGTAAAAAAGGGGTTGAAAATTTGTACGGAGATCAAATAATTTTGAGAGTGCGGGACTTGAATCTTTGTATTTGGGGATATTATTAAAATACAGGAAAAGTAATTTCAGCGTTTTGTAAAATTCATCCCCTAACAGGGTTAAACAGGGGTTGAAAGTTTGAATCCATTACAAATGCTTTGAAACTTCTTAGAAAGGCATAATAGCCGATTACAAAAAAAAGTAATTGCAACGTTTTTAGAAATTCAACCCCTAAGGGGGTTAAAAAGGGGATGAAAGTTCGTCATAGGGTGCAAATTTTATTTTAAGCTAGGAACTTGAAACTTTGCAAAAAGGTATTAAATTAAGATACAAGAAAACAAATTTCAGCGTTTTTAAAAATTCATCCCCCAAGGTGGTAAAACATGGGGTTGAAAATTTGTACGGATATCAAATATTTTTGAGAGTACGGGACTAGAATCTTTGTATTTGATGATATTATTAGAAGACAGGACAAGTTATTTCAGTGTTTTGTAAAATTAATCCCCTAACAGGGTTAAAAAGGGGTTGAAAGTTTGTATGGAGTTCAAATTTTATTTTAAGCTAGGAACTTGAAACTTCGTAAAAATATATGTTATTGAAATACAAGAAAACTAATTTCAGCGTTTTTGAATATTCATCCCCTAAAGTGGTGAAAAAGGGGTTGAAAGTTTGTAAGGATATCAAACATTTTTTCGAACGCAGGACTTGAATCTTTGTATTTGGGGATATTATTAAAATACAGGAAAAGTAATTTCAGCGTTTTGTAAAATTCATCCCCTAACAGGGTTAAACAGGGGTTGAAAGTTTGAATCCATTACAAATGCTTTGAAACTTCTTAGAAAGGCATAATAGCCGATTACAAAAAAAGTAATTGCAACGTTTTTGGAAATTCAACCCCTAAGGGGGTTAAAAAGGGGATGAAAGTTAGTCTTAGGGTGCAAATTTTATTTTAAGCTAGGAACTTGAAACTTTGCAAAAAGGTATTAAATTAAGATACAAGAAAACAAATTTCAGCGTTTTTAAAAATTCATCCCCCAAGGTGGTAAAACATGGGATTGAAAATTTGTACGGATATCAAATATTTTTGAGAGTGCGGGACTTGAATCTTTGTATTTGGGGATATTATTAGAAGACAGGAAAAGTTATTTCAGCGTTTTGTAAAATTCATCCCCTAACAGGGTTAAAAAGGGGTTGAAAATTTGTATGGAGCTCAAATTTTATTTTAAGCGAGGAACTTGAAACTTCGTAAAAATATATGTTATTAAAATACAAGAAAACTCATTTCAGCGTTTTTGAATATTCATCCCCTAAAGTGGTGAAAAAGGGGTTGAAAGTTTGTATGGATATCAAACATTTTTTCGAACGCGGGACTTGAATCTTTGTATTTCGGGATATTATTAAAATACAGGAAAAGTAATTTCAGCGTTTTGTAAAATTCATCCCCTAACAGGGTTAAACAGGGGTTGAAAGTTTGAATCCATTACAAATGCTTTGAAACTTTTTAGAAAGGCATAATAGCCGATTACAAAAAAAGTAATTGCAACGTTTTTGGAAATTCAACCCCTAAGGGGGTTAAAAAGGGGATGAAAGTGCGTCTTAGGGTGCAAATTTTATTTAAAGCTAGGAACTTGAAACTTCGTAAATAGGTAGTTATTTAGTAGGTTTTATTAAAAAGAGGACATGAAAATCTAAGGGGGTTTAGAGGGATTACATCGAGGACAATTTTATTCAGTTAGGGGCTTGAAACTTCGTAGGTTGTGAAAGAAAAGTCTCATGCGTTGTATAATATTAATAATTAAGAAATGATTAACCGTCCTACCGCAATCTCTTGCTGCATAATGTTCTAAGCTAATGTAGAATATATAACAACCAATATACAAATCCACGCGTACGAAGTCGCGGGCAACAGCTAGTTTTCTTATTATTTCTTATAGAGGCGATTATATTTTTCCCTGTAATATTTATAACAAATTGTAATATTTAAAATGTTCACGATTTTTCATTGGTAAACTTCGGAGATAAAGAGGGAATGGTATTTTTAGGGTTCCGTACCCAAAGGGTAAAAAACGGGACCCTATTACTAAAAGACTTCGCTGTCCGTCCATCCGTCCGTCACCAGGCTGTATCTCATGAACCGCGATAGCTAGACAGTTGAAATTTTCACAAATGATGTATCTCTGTCGCCGCTATAACAACAAATTGTTGATAATATAGGATCACAAGTTAGCAAGCGATGTAAACCGTCTCTTAAATAATGTACTGTTTCTCGAATAGCTTTACCTGTCATCTTCAATGTGACAGATAGAGTCAGACCAAAAAAAGTCAGCAGCAGATTTGATAGCCCACGCAGTGCAAGTGTTATTTTAAACGTCAAACTTCTATGAAATTATGACGTATAGATAACACTTGCACTGCGTGGGTTATCAAATCCGCTGCAGACTTTTATTGGTCCGACTCTATATTATCCGCTCTCTTTGATTCTGGACACCCGACGGTTAGCATCGTTTATCGTTTCTCTAGATATAATTGCTCTAGATATAATAATAATATATTTGCTGATGACATTAAACTGTTCCTAAAAATAAGTAATTCCGCTGATTGTAACAATTTACAAAATGACATACAGAGAATAGTTAACTGGAGCAATAAAAATAAATTGTATTTCAATTTGTCCAAGTGCAGCGTGATGACATGCAGTAGGGCGATCACTCCTCTGCATTATGATTATAACGTAGGGGGGCAACTGGCTACGCGAGTATCATCCGTCCGAGACCTAGGAGTACTCGTTGAACCGGACTTGTCCTTCAGGACTCATGTTATAGGCATATGTAAGAAAGCCTACAGAAACTTAGGGTTCATATTGCGTCAAACCAAGAATTTCCATAACACCACAGCAGTAAAGGCTCTATACAACGCCCTAGTTAGGAGTAGATTGGAAAGTGGCGCACTTATATGGAATCCATACGAAAGTAAATATATTACGCTAATTGAAAAAATACAGAATAAATTTCTTAGGCACCTTTACCTCAAGAGCTATGGGGTATATCCATTTTACCCGTTGACGTACCCAACATTTTTTGTCCTTGGAATGGTTGGGTACATCAAGTTAGAGGTGAGAAGAAATTTAGCACTGGCCACATATGTTTTTAAAGTATTAAGGGGGATAATACACAACCCGGAAGTACTGGGTTCGCTGGGACTGTTGGTGCCTCGAGGGCCTCGACGGCGTGCGCCACGCCTGTTGGAGCGCCCGACTGCGCGCACTAATTTACTTGCCAAAGCGCCCATTGTCAGGGCAATAGTAATATTGAACGAAGTCTCCGCCAAAATAGATATATTTAACTGCACTCTGAGTGAATTCACAAAGATAACAAGCCGGCAATTATGTTATCTGCCAAATATTTAGTTATAGTCTGTTTTTCACTGTAATATTTTTAAGTGTGTTAATTTTTTGTCTTTATGTAATACATATCACGTATTGGATTACTCTGTAAAGTGGTATTGTATAGTTGATTATAAAATAAATAAAATAAAAAATAAAAAAAAATAATCCAAAGTATCCATTACATAAAAAAACAACTGATCTTGCAACATCTAAATTCGTGTTTAACATTCATTTTCTTTCTCATCCTGGAGTCGCCACGGCTGCGAGTGTGCATTTCTGCCAAGACAAATACTAAAAATAAAATAAAATAAATATTTAAGTGAGGCTCCCATACAACAAACACGATTTTTTTGCTTTATTTTTTGTTGATGGTGCGGAACCCTCCGTGCGCGAGTCCGACTCGCACTTGGCCGGTTTTTTTTTTACATTTTCCTTATTGTTTTGAAATGTACAATTTGAGCTCTTTCAAACGATACCCCACTTGCCCTAGTAACTAGACTTTGAAATCCCTCCTCCCCCCTTCATATGGGGCATTTATCATATTAAAATATCTGGGAGACCGAGCTTTGCTAATTGCAATTGCTTTGATAAGACCTAGCTAGATCGATTTTTTGCGATTTCATCGAAATCATTAGAGCCGTTTCTGAGATCGCCGAAATATATAAATAAATAAATAAACAAACAATAATTGCTCGTTTAAAGGCGAATATCTGGGAGACCGAGCTTTGCTCGGAAAACATATAAAATCTCAAAAATTAGCGTTTTCCCAGAGATAAGACCTAGCTATATACAGGAGAGGAGGTTTGGAGGAGGCAGGGGAGGTTTTGGGATTATACTGAGCAAATTTTACTATGGGACCAACCCCGAAATCGCGAAAAAAAATTTTACCCTTGCATAGAAAATGGAGCACAGCCAAAATGTATGAAAGCCAGATTTTTTTTTCGCGATTTCGGGGTTGGTACCATAGTAAAAACCTCCCTGGAAACGGGAATGCAGTTTTTGGACGTCAAGGTTTGGACCACCCTGTATATCGATTTTTCGCCCCCGAAAACCCCCATATACCAAATTTCATCGAAATCGTTAGAGCCGTCTCCGAGATTCCCGAAATATATATGTATATATCTATATACATATAATAACGGTGAAGAGGGTCGAAAGTCTGTACATGGAAGATATTCGAAAAAAGTTGGTTGGGGATACTTAGAATCGATAACAGAACACGTTCCAACAGTTTTTAGATTTTTTGTCTGTTTGTCTGTTTATCTGTTTATTTGACCGCGCATCACGTGAAAACGGCTGAACGAATTTTGATGCAACTTTACTAATCTGTCAAGAAAATCCCTGACCCTATTTTAGGCTAGAAAAATTCAACCCCTAAAAGGGGGGGGTGGCCACTACACTCAATTAAGTTATGTTTGCACCTGAATCTTATGGCGCTAACTTAAGAAAGTGGTGCAAACTTTTTTTTTGTGTTTTACTTTGTAAAAAAAACAAAATTTTTCTTAGTCAATGTCAAACGTCTTTGCAAATACATATTAAATCACATTTATAGACGGTTCTATCGCGAGTCTATTGACAATAATTAACATTATGTGAAGTGCGTGGTTTGAAAATATGATGTCTACCCCAAACTTTTTCATTCACTTTTCGTCGGGTAGTTGCACAAATCTCTGTTTTGACATTTTGTTGGGACATCAGTTAGCCACGACCACGACCAGTGAAACCTGTGTCGAAACGTCAGTAAATAGAGGTAATAAAATAAATTTCGAGATATGCCCGTCTATAAATGTGAGTTAATATGTGTTCAAAACGCGAAAGTTTTTAAATATTGTATGTCTTTGTAAATGTCAAACAATTTGGGATTGCATTTTAAACGCGTTACCATACCTTTCCGAAAAAAAAACTAATTTTTCGCGAAATTCTCGCAACGTATTGAGGTTACAAGGTAGCACGGTCTCAGGAATCTGAGGAAGAATCGGAGACATTCACGCAGTGCGAAGAACGGTTGACCGCTCAGCGGATTCGCACGACAGACGCGCTCGACAGTAAGTACTGTGGTGCATCAGCTGGAAAGAGTCGTACGTCTATACTTATCTACACATGCGCGGATATTGGCGGAAATCGAAAGTGAACAGGCAGTATATACCTAAATCCATTAACACTGTCTTGGGTGAAGGCAACGTCACAACAGACCCTCTGGAGTTCCTAAACTCATTGAGTGCTTCAGGACTCCCAGCACACACATTAACCTACATTAATACTATTGTTCTGTGTTTAAGCACTGACAGCCTGGACCCTTCGGGCCTTCCGCCCTTCGCGGAGCTCGGCCTTCGGCCTTCGCACTTAGACACTTAATATCTGGGTGACCGAGCTTCGCTCGGAAAACATATAAAAACTCGAATATGCGCGTTTTCCCAGAGATAAGACCTAGCTAGATCGATTTTTCGCCACCGAAAACCCCCATATAGCAAATTTCATCGAAATCGTTAGAGCCGTTTCCGAGATCCCCGAAATATATATATATATATATATATATATATATATAAATAAACAAGAATTGCTTGTTTAAATTAGACACTTATACTATTGTTCTGTGATTAAGCACTGACATCCAGGACGCTTCGGGCCTTCGGCCCTACGCGGAACAAAATTTCACGTAAACCACTGCGGCTATATCCCTGACATAGCCTCTCTAATTTTTTCTATCAAAAAAAAACGCGCTCGCTACGCTCGCATTTTTAATACGATTTTAAAGGTTAAGCCTAATTTGATAACGTGACATTCTGGGCACCCTACCGAGCGACTACTACTACGACTTAAGCACTGACATCCTGGACGCTTCGGGCCTTAGGCCCTACGCGGAGCTCGGCCTTCGGCCTTCGCATTTAGACACTGATACCATTGTTCTGTGATTAAGCACTGACATCCTGGACGCTTCGGGTCTTCGACCCTACACGAAGCTCGGCCATCGGCCTTCGTATTTAGACATTTATACTATTGTTCTGTGCTTAAGCACTAACAGCCTGGACGCTTCGGGCCTTCGGCCCTACATGGAGCTCGGCCTTCGGCCCTACATGGAGCTCGGCCTTCGGCCCTACATGGAGCTCGGCCTTCGGCTTTCGCATTATTTAGATATCCACACCAACGTTTCACGTAAACCATTGCGGCTGTGTCCCTGACATAGCAGCTCTCAATTTTTTTTCCATCAAAAAAATTTCGCGCTGGCTACGCTCGCGTTTTTAATACGATTTTAAGGGTTAAGCCCTACTTTAATAAAGATGGCATTCTGGGCACCCTACCAAGCGACTACGACTTAGGCCAATTTTTTTTTAATTTAAGTGTTATTTAATAAATATCACTTAAATTAAAAACTTATAATTAAACATTTTTTTACACTGTTAAAAGTAATCCCTGGTACATACATATATGTAGATATTTAGTTGTGCATACATAAACATAACAGTAATTAAAGTGTAAATACTCGGCCAAAAGTTTTTGATATCTATAATATTCTCTTTTCCTCTAATCTTACTTCTAACTAATATAATATTAGACCTAAATTCGAAAGTTTGTTACGAAGTATGGATTTCTATGTGTATAATTCTTAATTTTTCATGCTCAGAATGATTTGACTGGAGGACAGAATTGGATGATATTTGCCATGGACATGATTTGGATAGGTACAGTCAAGACCGTAAAAATACAAAAGTAGTACTGTATTGTCCGTTATACACCTACTACTCTGTGTCGTTTAAATCACGTCTAATATTGGAATAAGGGCGAAAAAAACTATTGGTTTTTGAGTGTAGTTTTGTTTAGTGGTACCGTAAAACGGGGTGAATAGACACGATTTTCAACTTCAAGGACGATTTTCACCAAGAATCCAAATGATAAAAGTAATAATTTTGACATCATGATTTGAGTCTTGCTTAGTTCTTCAATTCAGTATACTTATTTTTAATTTCCACCCGCTTATTTTAGAGAAAATCAAGAAAAACTACCCGATTTCGACATATCGTAAAACGGGGTCGATAGACACGTCATATGGGGTGATTAGAAAAAACAGTCAGGGCTGTCACAAAGTTCAAATAGGTTTTTATTACGATAAAAGTAAATAAATAAACTGACTTTCAGTAAATCACTTAAGAGAATTGTATGTAAAAAAATAAACTTAGCTTACACTAGAAGCGTATTCTTTAAGTATCTACCTATTATTTAAGGAGCAGTGATAAAGATTCATATCATAATATATAAAATCAAAATGAATAGGTATGATAAAATATCATAAAAGTGTTCAAACTCAAAACTCATATTAAATACCAAAATATATGAAACATTACTCAATTTTATACTTTATAGTATTGTACAATTTAAAAAAATGAAGAAAATACATTTTGACAACCCTAGCATAAATATTTCCATTCACCCACATTCGTTACTCTTCACCCCTCAGTCGTGTCTTTTCACCCCATATGACGTGTCTGTTGACCCCATATGGCGTGTCTCCTCACCCTGTTGTCGTGTCTATTCACCCCGTTGGGAAGTAAAAACGGTTATGAATTATGATTTGTTTTTTGCACATTTATCTTTAATTAATAAGGAAAATCGGCGTTATCTTTCATTATTTAAATACTAGAAGAACTGGTTTACTTAATACACTATACTATAAATAACACAATAACTAACCTGTATTTCACTGCTATATCAAAGTTCAGACAGGCAATATATTTTACTTTCACAAGGCCTCACTTCAAACTAAAATATTTATTACTTGTGATCAACTTCATGCTTGATTCGTGTTACCAGATTAAAGATTGAATATTCTTCTATAATTGTACCTCAAAAGAATTGGCAATAGTAGTCTAGTTTTTAAAATATAACAATGTAAAGGAAAGTTACGAAATTTTCTCTATTCACCCCGCGATTTCTGGTGACCCCGTTTTAGGGTACCTACCTAATTGTAAAATATTTTATCTGGACTTCAGTCCGCTAATCGTATCCATCTGTCATTTTACTTCAAGTTCCGCCTCCAGGGGAGAGAAAGAGAAATTAGGGATGAATTAGCTTACTGACACAGACCGAATTCCACGCGGGCGGAGCCGCGGGCACAGCTAGTAAATAAATATGCAAGAATTGCTCGTTTAAAGGTATTAGATAGATAGATATAGATAAGATAAAAATAAATAACTATTCGAAATTTCAAATCGATAGCCAAGTATTTACTAAATACCTATTTCTAGAGATATTTAGCGATGTGACAGACAGACGGACGGACGGACAGAGTGTCAGCATAAAGGATTTCTTTTGTGTCTTTTTGGTAGTTACGGAACCCTAAAAAGTTGTTTGTGCAAGTTCTCCGCGGAACAGAACTCGAGAATAGTCGCGGGCTCTGGTAACGCCGCAAACTTTTATTTAGTTAACATTTGAATAGCTTCCCTCGTTACAGCGAGGCTCACGGCTCACGCTCATTCTCCTCGTGACCACGCAGGCTCGCCGCAGGCGTTTCCTCTCCAAGGTTGCCACCCCTGCTCACTTCGCAAGCCGAGGATCAACGCCACTCTTATTAATGATTATTAAAGATCCTACGAGCTACGGTTTCAGGCTGGCTATTTTAGTACAGACAAGCAAAAGTGATTTTTGGAGGTCGGTCACCCACAGTAATTTCGACGTTACGGCAAACTACGCGTAGTAACAATAAATACAACAATAAACACCGGAGTCTGTGCGGAAAGAGAAGAATCGTAGAATGTATTGGGTCCCATACATTTCACGACTCTTCTCTTTCCGCACAGACTCTACAATTGAAGAAGAAAAACATAAACATTTGACCTAGTCGTCAGATGGATGAATTTGACATGGTTCATTTTTAATTGAACAATAATAGCACGGAAATCCTATTAATAAAATAGGACTTTATTGCCGCATTAGTCTAGAACTCTAGATGGTAGAGTAGATGACCGGGACCGGATTGAGTCTCAGAAGTAGGTAATGTAGGTGGACCTGGGTTCGAATCTTGTTAAAGCATTTATTTGTGTGGTGAGGATCACGTGTAAGTATATTATGTTTCCTGTTTTCCTGTTTAAGTATTTATTTATCTTTTACATGTAATAAATACAGTGGATTCTTTTAGTGGGCAGACTGCAGACGTAGTACCCATAAAAAAACCTAACCCACTTCTAGATGACCTAGATCATATTTGGCATGATAGGGCTGCCATCCGTCCGGGTTTCCCCATATTTGTCCTAGTTTGGAGGCCGTCCGGGGAGGTTTTTAAAAAAGTATCCGGGGGAAACCCGGTCACTTTTTATGGGGCCCACTGATTACCAGTCCGCCGGATGGTATCGGCCTGACAGTTATTCGGAACTGTCAACTTTTTGTTCTAACTGACAGGCCGATACCGTCCGGCGGACAAGTGCGAGTCGGACTCGCGCACAGAGGGTTCCGCACCATTAACAAAAAATAGAGCAATAAAATCATGTTTGTTGTATGGGAGCCCCCCTTAAATATTTATTTTATTTTATTTTTAGTATTTGTTGTTATAGCGGCAACAGAGATACATCATTTGTGAAAATTTCAACTGTCTAGCTATCGCGGTTCATAAGATACAGCCTGGTGACAGACGGACGGACGGACGGACGGACAGACAGAATAGGGTCCCGTTTTTTACCCTTTGGGTACGGAACCCTAAAACGATTGTTTTTTTAATAATATTATCTTCGGACACGTCCGGGGAAAAAATGAGATTTACGCCAAATGTCCGGGTTTTTTAAGTCTGTGTCCGTGTTCGGCGAATTTAGAGATGGCAGCCCTAGGCATGAAGGAAGACTATTAGGCGTATACAAAGTAAAAAACGGAAAACTGAAAATTTTTGATGATTGACCGAGCGTTAGCGACAGCCCCTTTTCAGCTTGAGCAAAACTGCTTTCGTATGTCCGAATGCAGGATGTTCTCATCTGGAGACCTCATTTCTCTACTCGGCCGATTCTCTAAATTGAGAGCAGGTTTGATAGATATCATTTTTTATTGTTTCGTTTTTTGGAGGATGTTCGAAATAACATTAAGGATAACGCCAGTAGGCTCTATAGTTGAGAGTTCGCTGTGATATTGGCTCGATGGAGGGTGACCACTAGGGATCGTAATAGTTATTTACGATACAAGTGCGGAAAAGAGGAAATTCGAAACGAGTGGCGATTAAATTAAAACACGACCGAAGGGAGTGTTTTAAACAATGATATTATATAACCATAGATAGGTTATACTCATACTTGAGGAGCACATAAAATACTTCCATATTTATTTCTCTGACTACGAAGAAATCTGTTATTTTTGATTAATTTTCTCATTCCATCCATCTTTGTCACATTCGTTGTTAAACATAAGATTGTTTCTTGCTCTTTCGGTGTGCGGGAGCTCGTTAGGTCGTGCACATTTCTCGTTTGTCCAGCCGCGACTAAAGGCAACTTGTCCAATTTGTCACAAGTTAAGCGCTTCAATTTTGGAACGCCTATAACCTATCTTAAGTTATAAATAATAATAATAATAAATTGAGCCTATATACGTCCCACTGCTGGGCACAGGCCTCCTCTCATGCGCGAGAGGGCTCGGGCTATAGTCCCCACGCTAGCCCAATGCAGATTGGGGACTTCACATACACCTTTGAATTTCTTCGCAGATGTATGCAGGTTTCCTCACGATGTTTTTCTTCACCGAAAAGCTAGTGGTAAATATCAAATGATATTTCGTACATAAGTTCCGAATAACTCATTGGTACGAGCCAGGATTTGAACCTGCGACCTCCGGATTGAAAGTCGGACGTCATATCCACTCGGCCACCACCGCTTGAGTTATAAAACATTAGTTTTAAATCGACACGAGTTGCAAATTACCTATTCGCACGTGTATCATATAGTTCTCTTTTTTTGTAACATGGGAAAATAAAGTGATTTTGCAAGTTATGATGATTCTTATCTTATACCTTTACAAGCAATTCTTGTATATTTATATATTTCGGGGATCTCGAAATCAGCTTTAACGATTTCGATGAAATTTGCTATATGGGGGTTTTCAGGGGCGAAAAATCGATTTAGCTAAGTCTTATCTCTGGGAAAACGCGCATTTTTGAGTTTTCATATGTATTTCGAGCAAAGCAGTAGTAGTAATATCAGTCTCCCAGATATTAATAGAAATTTCTGTACAAAAAGTAATGATGTCCCAACAAAAATATAAATATGAAATGAGAGCCAAGTTCAATACTCCGGACCGCTGACCTATTTTATTTTTTTGCTTATTTATATACTCAATTAATTATTTTAAAAACCGGACCCTTGAAGAAACTAATTGGTGACCCCTGGATACAAAATAAAAACCAAAACACCATGCACGTCTTAAAAGCGTCCTTTTATTATATTGAATTAAGGACGATTTGTAAATTAAATGCATAAAAGAATGTTAATAAAAACACTTTTGCCTCTGTCATACAACACACTGCATAGTTGCATACAAACAAGAGAAACAAATCAAATTGATAAACAAAAACATGAACGTGAATTTCTACCTATTATACCCATTATTATACCTATGTATAATAATGGGTATAATAGGTAGAAATTCACGTTCATGTTTTTGTTTATCACATATTCTAATCTAATACACATAAAATCTTAAAACTGTTACTTACCCTATTTAATATCGGAAATTATCCCTGGTCATAGAAAAAAACTGCAAAACAGTGCACAAATTCCTATAAAACTAGGTGCTTTATCATGGCTGCATTGGTGTTTTGGTATTCAGATAACTAAATACACAAAAGACAAACTTTTAAATTGAATTCGCGAGTAACGTACAAAAATAAACTTATGAATCGTATTGTTTCCTAGGAAGGTAAACCGATTTTTTATTTATTTTAAACGTTTCTAGAAATATCGACAGGACTAACACCAGAAATTAATAAATTACGTCAAGCGCGGAACCGAGTAAACACAGCGTAATCCAACCGCGTAATGAGTCGACCGCGGCGAGGGCTATTATTTCGTTTAGGCTGTCACATGTATAGGCCAAGAGCTGACATCAATATATTCAATATAAAAAATACTAGATTCATGTATAAAAAGTATTTTTATTGAAGCTTCATTATGCAGTAATTGCAAAAGTATACTTAGTCGAGCAGATCTTGTCAGTAGTAAAAGGCGGCAAATTTGAAAAATGTAGGAGCGAAGGGATATCATCCCATAGAAAATTTGAATTTCGCGCCTTTTTTACTGACAAGATTTGCTTGACCAGCTATACAATTCATTTTAATATATACTTGGTCAACCAGATCTTGACAGTAGAAAAAGGCGGCAAATTTGAAAAATGTAGGCGCGAAGGGATATCGTCCCATAGAAAATTTGAATTTCGCGCCTTTTTTTACTGACAAGATTTGGTTGACCAGCTATACCTACTTAATTACCAAAACGTAAAATTGCACTTGTAGATTATATGTATAAATAAGTAAAAACAAAACAAAGGCCCTAGTCAAAATGATAGCGAAACGAAATCAATGCATTAGGTAAATGATGTTGCTTATGTCCATAGGCGACAATGACCGCTTCCCATCAGGCGGCTCGTCTGCTCGTTTGCTGACTATTGAAATGTATGAAAAAACATAGTATCAAAGGTATGGAACTAATTGGAATTACCATTATGCTAATAGCCCATAATTGGCCGAGGGAACGCGAAGGGCGGGTCGCTTGTTTTACTAAAAGACGAACGACCGATATTTATTAATGAAAATAATAAATTAATAATAATATAAAATAAACGTCATTCTATATAGGTATAATAAACGTCAGAAGACTCAGAAGGATATTAGAAATGCAGAATACCGTTCCGGAAAAGTCTGGGAAGGGTAATGAAAAAACGAATTAAGGAAATAATTTAGTTAGTGTGGTAATTCCACCTGGTCCAATTTCTTTGTCCAATGTGTACTTGCATATCATCTTTTGCTTAGTGAGAGAGTGAGATGCAATGTACATTGGACAAAGATATTGGATAAGTGGAATACCACCCTTAGTTATTTACGACTAATTTCCGCCATTTTAATCATTACTTCTTAAAACACTGACATCAAATGTTATTCACTTTAGTAAATAGTAAAATCGTCGAGAAATAAATTATAACTCTTTGACTACTTTGAATTCAATCAAGTCGTCCACGCCGCTTGCAACGTGACTTCGGAGCCCCGTTCCATAAAAGCTACAATTATAAATACATACTTGCAACACTTGACAGAGCTGTCAATGGTGTTGCTTGTTTTTAAATCTTTTAAGTGGAGTCCAGACGAGACAATTTTTCGCCAATCTGATTAAATTGACCGATCAAATCAGGAATTCAGGACGTGCGGACGCAAGAATACCAATTTGTGACACTAGTATTTTGCTTTTGGAGCATTTTTTTTAACTTAGAGGGCTCAAATATCGCCATAAATCTTAAATTGATGATTAAATTGGAGATTGACGCCAATTTAATTTCTGATCAAATCAATCAATCGATCAATATTTTTTATTGACAGAATATAGTTGAATTATGTTATGTACATAAGGTGATAACATTTTCAAGAGCGTGTCTTATGTTCTATCGGTCGATTTGATCATCCCGTCAGTGCTATAACCGCGAAAATCGAAGTTCGCTAATTGCGGGCATTTTTCTCTGTTAGGCTGATTAGACTCTCGCACGAGCCACGAGACGAGCCGCGAGCCGCGCCACGAGACGCGAGTCCACCGCTTACACTCGCGTTCGGCTTGTCATTCGGTTATAAACCTTATGCCGTGCCGTTAGTGTTTAAATTATATTAGCTCGACGAGCTTGCGAGCCACGAGACGAGCCGCGAGCCCACCGCTTACACTCTCGTCTCGTGGCTCGGCTCGCGGCTCGTCTCGTGGCTCGCGCGAGAGTCTAAATGTCACTCCAATTACGCCTTCATTGGAGTAAAAGAGAATGATCTCCGC
The DNA here is from genome assembly GCF_948474715.1 of Cydia amplana. Classification (NCBI taxonomy): domain Eukaryota; kingdom Metazoa; phylum Arthropoda; class Insecta; order Lepidoptera; family Tortricidae; genus Cydia; species Cydia amplana. The sequence continues at coordinate 28,848,611 of NC_086096.1, read as the reverse complement.
AATTTGCGATTTTCGGTTTTCGCGGTAGCCCCTCTGGACACCGCTTCATATAGATGGTCAACCAAATCTTGTCAGTAGAAAAAGGCGGCACATTTGAAAAATGTAGGCGCGAAGGGATATCGTCCTATAGAAAATTTGAATTTTGCGCCTTTTTTTACTGACAAGATTTGGTTGACCAAGTATAAATCTGCAAATTTTCTGGTTTTTAATTTTTTTATAAAATGATACGAAATATTACAGTATGTATACTTGGTCAACCAAATCTTGACAGTAAAAAAGGCGCTAAATTCAAATTTTCTATGGGACGATATCCTTTCGCGCCTACATTTTTCAAATTTGCCGCCTTTTTCTACTGTCAAGATCTGGTTGACCAAGTATAAAAATTCTATCAGAATAGCCAACATAAGAAACAACACCTTATCTGTGCACGGCCATTTTGTTATTAGTCTGTAGCATTCTTTTTCTTTCAAAACTGACCCTCGAACTGAGGTATGTTGTCCGGAGTTCTTGTAAAATAATCTTTAAATATCAAATCGAATATAATTCTTTTTTTCTCGGAAACAGCATATTATCAATGTTTTAAATCGTGTCTTTTGCTTTGTGTCCTTATTTTGTTTGTTAAAAGTTGAATTTACATTTTAGGCGACATTAATCATGGGTCGTGTGATTCGTGCTCAGCGTAAAGGTGCCGGTTCGGTCTTCGTTTCTCACACCAAGAAGAGGAAAGGAGCGCCTAAACTCCGTTCCTTGGATTACGCTGAACGACATGGTTACATTAAGGGAGTAGTAAAGGTAAGAATGTTTTTATACTTACTGTTGTCATACGTCAGCGGCATATAAAATATCTTTATAGCCACCTGAGGCTTCTACCGATACACCATGCTGAACTCGTGTAACATTTACGTGTACGATGGCTTCGATTTGGCACAAATTTCATGATAACTGCAGGACATAACCTCACTAAATAGATCAAACCTCATGTATAGCCATCTAACCTCTCAAATCAACCGTAGTATAGAAGTTTAGAAGATTTGACTTACCAATTCATTTATAGAACATTGTCCTTGTTGTATAATTACCGAAATAAATTAAATGATGTATCTATTATATTAAACCTAATCACTACAAATTATGGTCTATATTCTTCTAGATTATGGTATATTATTGGGATCTTGTTTTAGACAGCTCAGTAATATGGAATTTAAACGTTTGAGCTTAATGTTGTATTATAGATGTGAAGCTTTTATTACCAAAGGGCCAGCTGCACCAACTAATCTATACAGATGGGACTGATCAACGGTGCAATGCAATCAGCAGTGAACTATGAAATATTGTTACAATCTGATATGAGTGTGATGATTGATGAATGAGAGTAGGTTTGGTGCAACTGACCCTAAGTGTGGTGTGGATATGCAAGGGCTTTGCAAAATGCTCAATCAGGCCTTTGCTAGGGCTTCATAGACATTAAGGCATAGGGCCAAATCAAACTTTATAAAGGTTGAATCACCAGAGATTTGTTTTAGTTATAAGCTTAATTTTATTTTTGGTGCAGCAAATGCGAATTAATTTTTATACTGCTGTTGTTGATCTAACTGACAAATTTACTACATACTTACTTGAAGTACATGCCAATAATAGTGCTACTCTCTGAAGCACATGTTTAACCCTTTTTGTTACTTTTCAAATAGATATTTGAATAATTTTTACATAATTTGATGTTTCGTTAACCATAGCTATGCCGGCTACGTTGGACTTTTCTCGATATATTGATTATTTTAAAAATTGGTGCAAAAAACTGGTTTCATTGCTCCCAACTCTTAATAATAAATAATTCGAACAAAACCAAACGTAGGTGTGGTTGATATACAACAAATTGTGTCAAAACATTTTCAATAATGTTAAAACACCCAGAGAGGTAAATGAATGTTTGTATGAAAACTATTTCGAGCATGTCATCCACTTTCATCATAATGACTTTCAAAGCTAATTTAGTAGATGACCACATAGATTTCTATTTCAATCCGTTGTATGTTAGTTTAATGTCTCTGCACTTGTAAAGTCCACTATGTGTTGTTATCAGGCTTTAATTTCTGTTTTAGAAAATCAATTCAAGCACGTCGCAATTTATAACTTTGTGACCATAAACTATTGCTGTTAGATAAATAAAATAAATCAATTTAATAACAATTCATTTGAATTTGTTCAATAGGACATCATCCATGACCCTGGTCGTGGTGCTCCCCTGGCCGTGGTTCACTTCCGTGACCCCTACAAGTTCAAGACCCGCAAGGAGCTGTTCATCGCTCCCGAGGGCCTGTACACTGGCCAGTTTGTTTACTGTGGAAAGAAGGCTACCCTTGAAGTTGGTAAGTTTCATTGTCTTACTTTTCCTGACTACAGCTATGCCAAAAAGTAGGGTTGATTCAGTTTAGCATTTGGCATCTTCAAATGAAATGCAATTGGACTAGTTAGTTCAATAACACTACATGGAGCAACAACAATATGATGACTTTAACTTACCTACTCTGAATATGTCTATGACGACACAAGAGGCTCTTTCTGAAGTTAAAAGTATACAAATCATAGGAATGTGCACTAAAATTTTAATTTTAATGAATTTATTTGTATTCCTCAGGAAATGTGATGCCCGTTGGAGCTATGCCTGAGGGTACCATTGTCTGCAACTTGGAGGAGAAGATGGGTGACCGAGGCCGGCTGGCTCGTGCCTCAGGCAACTTTGCCACAGTCATCGGACACAATCCTGATGCCAAGCGGACCAGGGTCAAGCTGCCCTCTGGAGCCAAGAAAGTTTTGCCCTCTAGCAACAGAGGCATGGTTGGTGAGTGCTACTCCTGTTAATAATGTATTTTTAAATACATTGTAGGATTAAGGCTTATTGACATGGTTGTGAACAAAAAGTTTATATTTGTCTGCTTAAATGGATGTAATATGAACTTTGGTTTTCTTAAAATTTAATTAAGTACAGCCAAAACTTTGTTATTGAATTTTATAAAGGTGTTTACCAATGCTTATTGTTATCACATCACATCATTTTGATGAAGTGCAACCTCCTACACAAGATAAAAGAAAATTAAAAGGATATGGTTTCTGTAAGTTCACTTTATTGTACATGATGACTTTCACTTACCTACTCTGAATATGTTAATGATTACACAGAGGCTCTTTCTGAAGAAGTTTTAAACATGTTAAAACAATGTTAGTATTTAAAGATATGTTCCAAATAATGTAATTGTTTTCAAGGTATCGTCGCCGGCGGCGGTCGTATTGACAAGCCCATTCTGAAGGCTGGTCGCGCCTACCACAAGTACAAGGTGAAGCGTAACTGCTGGCCGTACGTGCGTGGTGTTGCCATGAACCCTGTGGAGCATCCTCACGGTGGTGGTAACCATCAACATATTGGTGAGTATCTTAATCCTAATATTAATTATTACTGCTTAGTTTAGACTGATCTTTCAATCATTTCTTTCGTTTCTTTTGTTTCTTTAGATTTTTTTTATAATAATAATCCATACTATTAATTTAACAAAAAGTTGAAGTTATGCACATGGCCTAAATATTGTTTTTTCATACTAATGCTACCAGCTAGCATACATACCAGCTATGTCAATAGTGTGGTCATCTATCTCATCACAATCTTTTTAATCATATGTATGAATGAAATCAAATGCTGTGTGCTGTAATCTATTTATGTGATTGTGATAGATACTTATATCTAGTAGGACCATTTACTTCAATGAATGATTTATATTATTTAGTAAAAAAAAAATTAGCTTGTGGAAGCTTCATTACAATAACTTAATTTCCAGGTAAGGCATCGACGGTCAAGAGAGGTACATCGGCTGGTCGCAAGGTCGGTCTCATCGCCGCCCGCAGAACCGGCAGGATCCGTGGTGGCAAGACAGACACAAAGAAGGAGACGTAAGCGGGCAGGCAAAGAACACTTTGAAAATAAACAGAAAATCACATTATGACTTATTATTTTGTAGCCAACTCAGTTGTATCAACCTTCAAATATTATAATGCGATGCTTAGGCTAGCAAGAACTTACATGCAATTTACTTTACATTGCCGACTACTAATTAGATATGAGCGGCGCGGCGCGCCGCCGCTGCCGCCAAAATTTTCGTGCCGACGCTGCGCTATCGGCGTGAATCCGAAAACAGATATTTTGTTAAGATTCATAACCGCGCCACTCCGATTAGTTTATGGACATTAAAAAGGTACTTTAGGTCCACAATTCAAAAATATCGATGAAAAATTTGCGCTCTTAAATTTAAGTTACTAGGTGTGTAATGTGTACATCGCGTTTAGCATATAAGCATAAGCATCCTAAAAAGTAACTTAGTGTAGGTACCTAATATTTTTATTCCTAAGTAGTTGTACCAAACAATGACATATATTATGCTGTGCTGAGCTGTGATCGTAGCACAAATACTAGGGTGAGGACTTGAGGAGAAATAAAATATGGTTTTATGTTAAAAAAAAACAAATTATTTATTAGAAATAGTAGATTACGGTCACATTTAGCTCCTGTCTGTCTAGGAACGAATGCTGTCACCCCAGACTTCAAAAAGGATATAATACAATAATATCCCTTTTATTTGTTTGAAGTCTATACCAACCCTAATAGTTACAATATAATAGGTACTTGCGATCCCGGAGCAAAGCCGCGGACGGACAGACGGCCATGGCGAAACTATAAGGTGACTACGAAACCCTAAAAATATTCTAAAAAGAATCTTTTTCATTCTTTTTAGTTACTCCATCAACGCTAAAATCAGAAATATCCAATTCACTGTCATCTTTTTCAGCGTTGTGTTTTGGTTTGACTATGCTTATATTTTTTTGGCCCAATACTTTGGCACTGTCCGACTCGTCCAAGATTGAGCTGCCGAGGCTCGTGTTGCTCCCGCCAACGTTGGAAGACTTTGTCACAGGCCCTCTTAACACGTCAACTCCTCCAAAAAGTGCGGTGGAAGGTGTCTCACTGCGACGTGCTAACTGAGCTTCTATAGTTTGCTTTAGTTCAGCTATCTTTGGACTTTGTCCGACATTCACGCGTATCTTGGTATCACTCTTTATGGGTTCATTTTCGATGCTGTAATGTAATTATAATTAGTACACATGTAATTGTGTTGTATGTACAAAGTGATGTACAATAACATAAAAATCAGGGTAAAATAAATTATTTCTGGTAATTAAGGCGGTTATCACACTGCCGCCGCATTTAGTGTCGAAGCGCGGGGCGACGATTTCGCGTGTGGCGACGACGGCATCTCTGTCCGAAAGCGCGAACCATCGTGCGATACGCACGGAGAGGCTGAGCCATGACTGAACTGGCTGAGCCAATGTGTTATAGGTACCTACCATGCGGTTTTTGCATATAAATTTAAAAACCGCAGCACCAGACGCCGCTTCTAACTGCGGAGCAGTGTGATAACCGCCTAAGACACGAACCTGCCGCCATAAAATCGAAATTACGATCTCAAAACGACATTCTGAAATAAAATTAGATATGAACATTCCAGTAACATATATGTTTGGTACTAGTTTTCGTTGCTAGAAATTGTAATACAAATAAATTAGAGCTAGTTTTACCTTTATACACAACTTCTACTCGCTCTATTTTCTTTATGTAACATTTTTTAGCAAAGAAAATTTGTATTTCATGTAATTTAATCATGTCATGTTAAAATGAGAGCATAACTCCGATTGTATGGGAGCGGCTTTTTGGCGGCAGGGTCGTGTGACTTTTAATCCTTTGACCAATAAAGACGTCAACCTTCGTGCTTTCCGACAAGACTCACGGTAACGCGCCGCGCACGATAGGGCCGACAGGCGTGAGTTCAAAGGGTTAAACAAAATTCGATTTTCGGCCACTATGAAAGTGAAAGCAGACACATAGTTTGCTTTTTATTTAGCGATTATTGTGTTTATCACCGTGTCATTGACATCGCTACGTCACAATAACGTCCTATACAATAGGTACACAATAAATTAATTAACCTCTGGCCTGTGTATGATAAGGATCCTGATTTAATTTTTAGTAATATTTTTGCATTTTTCTCGAGAACGTTTGTTTCCGCTCTATACTCGTACAGAAAAATCGAGGGTTGAACCCACGATTTTGAACCAATACATAGCTACACATTACACACATAAGAAAGGTTAATCATTGTTTTTTTTTTACCATTAAACTTACAACTTACCTAGATATATCCCATTCATCATCTCCGATGTTGATCAACCCCAGTTCGTATTTATCGTCGCTTTTTTCAGTTAGGCTTTGTGAAGGAGACGCGCTAACTGATTTCATTTGTATAGCATCCATATCGAATATCACTTTCTTCTTATTGAGTGACGATGTCGACGATGCATTTTTCAGAACGCTCTTGGTTTGTTTAGGGCTACGATTACTTTCAGTTTTAGGTACTCTGTTAATCTCCAAAAGCTCTTGAATATCATAATTACTTGAAGTTTTCTGCTCTTTTTTATTGATTTCTCTATCTTCAGCTCTTAATTCCAAAATGTCTGTCGCTGATTGAGTACGAATCAGATGATCGTCGTTACTACGGCTACTGTATTTAAGAATAGTATTACTATAGTCTGCAGTCGCTGATGAGGGCCTTCGTGCCGGAGACCTTATCAAGTTGTCTATAGACCTTGCTGGCCTCTGGGGTATAGATGGATTAGTAATATTAGGTGGAGTGTCATCTGAATCACTTTCTAAGTGACTTTGACTTTGCAATTTCGTTTTTCTTTTGATTAGACGAGGCTTCACATTTGTATCTTCAGTTGTCGTCTTGTAGTCGAGTCTCCTGTCGAAAATCTCGTCTTCATCAGAAACCGATGGGCTCGAGTGACGAACGTTTGAAACTACTGGGGATTCAGGCGGAGTCTTTAGCAACCTCAGGGCTTTTTTGGCAAAGCTTTTGTGTTTACTCTTGGTTTTTACCTCTTTGTTTTTAACTAAAGCTAAAGCCTTGGTTTTAACATTTGATATCATAGAACTAAGACTAAATGCTTTAGTCAGAGCATTAGTAGCCGTCATATTGTTTTCTAAAATAACATCTCCCTTTTTACTAGAAGCATCTGAATCCAAATATGCCATAATGGTGTATCTTACTTGTTCGTAAGCAGGATATTTCTGAAAAATGTAGATAAGGTATACCAAAACTTAACAAGCACGGTACTTAGTAAAGCAAAATCCTACATAATAATTATACAATAGGTAATACAAAAAATAGTACCTACTAACTTCCGGATTATAACATGCCTAAACTTTTTATTGAATAATTCGTTCAGAACATTTTTACATTAAAAGCAATAGGGTATTTGACTGTACATATTTAAAATAAATTATTTCACACCGTATATAAAATAAAAATATAATATTGTAAATAAAATTACACCTAAGTCTGAATTCATATTTACCTTCGTTTTTATTTCTAATTGCTGTTGTAGTTGTGCTTTCTGTTTATGAAAAAGATTCTGGTTTAGTCTACTCTTGAGTGGGTCCACGCCGGCTTGCACAAGTCTACTGTTAACTTCTTCTGTAATTTTTGCTCGAACCACTTTTAGAGGGCTATAACAAGTAAATTAATTATAAAAACAAAAAACCCGACTGCTACATATATTTTTGTAATGGTCTTTTCACTAGATTTCATTTGATATCCATAATGTTATGATTGTTATGGTAAGAAAAAAAGCCCCCACCCTTTTTTTTCATTTGCGGGCGCCATTTTCCAAATTTAGATAGCCTGATATCACTACCACAATTCTGGTGCATTCAACGACACCTCGTATGTCGAAAAACCGTCCAGCCGTTTGGGTTGTAGGGCGTGCCAAAGAAATGTACATACATACCTACATACACTACAAAAACATTACCCTCCTGACGCAGTTGGGTAATTAGGAGTTATTAAAATAGTGGACGACCGCTTAACCATCCAATCGTAGTCCCCATTTTCCTCACGCTCACGCGGTCGTCCACTTGCCTCGTAATAAAATTATGTTATGTTTCGAACGAATTTTGCTGATCCTTACCTTCCTGGTGGAAGTATAGGCCCGTTTTGTTGCTTCATAATCAAATGAGGGGATGGTTTTAATTGTTCCTTCTGATGGGATTGTACTGAATCTTTCTTTGTCTTTTTTTGTTTCTGGGCAACTGTTGTCTTGTCATTGGTTTTGTTAATAGCAATTCCTTTCGTTTCTGTATTAATTTTCTTTGACTGCGTGTTATCCTCGTGCTGCTTTAAGTACTTCTTCACGCGTCCTTTTGATGCAGACTTTTCGCTTACTGTCTTTGTAGTTGTCTTTATTGTCTGATTATTGAAAAACCTTTCTGAACTAGAAGCATCAGATGTACTGCTCGAATCCATGTTCAGTAGTTCCTGAGCTTTACGATGTAGCTGCTCTAAGGTATTATGCTTCACGGCCGGGTTTGGTGTCTTAATAATTTTTGGTTCGTCTATTGGATCAGTATCATCACATTCCTCCTGTCTATTGGAAACCTGTAGCCCGAATTTAATGGTATCAGTAAGATCACTAAGAAAATGTACGATGGAAGCATTAACACCACCGGAATTCAAACAGCACAAAGTTCGTAACAGAATAAGACATTGAATAGTTACCGAACCGCCGTCTGAGGAGCCGCTGGCGTGCGTGTGACGCAGGCGTTCCTTCAGCAGAGCCTCCAGTTGTCCTGCTCGCTGGCGCTCCGCCTCGGCCGCTGCTCGTGATTCCCGTGCTTCCTTTGCTACTTCGTTTAGTTTTTGAACCAGCATTTCGTACTGCTTTGATTGAGCTTCGTCCCGCCGCACCCAGTGTAACATTTGTCCCTCAATATCTTTTTTACGTTCAATGTCATCATTGTCACTTTTCATTTTCTGTAAATACAAAGAAACGAATAAATAACCTCCCTTTCGGCAGTAAAGAAGCACTTCCGAGTTCACTCAAGCGTAGGTAAAAAATTAATCGCTGGCTATATTTACTGTTTTAGTAAGTGCCTGCTGCAATGATAGTATTTCTGCGCCCTGGTCTTTTATTGTCTTATGTAGTTGTTCGATTATGGATTTGTCACTTTCATTAGGTTTTTCAATTTCCTTCACTTTAAAACTATTTAATGTTTCGAATATTTGATTACGTAACATATCGATTTCTTTAGTGTGATTCGCTTGTTCTGTCTTTTTCCATTCTTCGAGTTTTTTAAACACGTCATCGTTATTAGCGTAAACCCCGACATCTCTCATTTCTTTAGATTTATCACTCTCAACGCGCTCATTGTCTTTTATCACTTCGCTGTCTATCAAAACTTTATTATTATTATTAGTGATTAAAATTTCCATTTCTTTTATTTTCATTTTTAGTTGATTTATCTCTTCATTGAGCTTATTATTTTCATTGCCAACTTTATTTACTTCCGTGGGTTTAGTTTCCTTCATGTCTCTTTCTGGAATTTCATCTAAAAGGTTCGCATGTCTCCTAGAAATATGACTTTTAAGGTAAAGTGGGTTCAAAAAAACTTTATCACAAAAGTGGCATTTGTTGTACTGTGGGACTTCGCCGCTCGCAGTCGGGAAGATGTCTGCTTTATTTGTGAGAGTTTTTAATATCATTGCCGCAATATTATCGTTCCCATAAGGAAGAAGGGGTTTGTAGTGAGGTTTTCCTTTTCTTCGTGATTTTCTAAGTTCGTCTTCTTTTTCTTGTAAATCCTTTTTCGCGTTAGCCAGTTCCTAAAAAAACAGTAAGGGACTTATTAGTATTACCAAAGATTCATTGTCAAGTCTAAGAATATCATCCCTCCCTCCCTCATCTCTAAGATATTTGTAATAATCGCAATAGAGTCGGTTAAATTTTATGTTAAATAAGATGTGTTATAAAACTAGACCATATACGAGTAGCAGTAACAGTCCCGAGATTGCAAAGGCTATCTGTGTAACGGCGTAAGCTAGAGTACAGAGTGTACAGTGCTAAAAGCTATTACCGTGTGAGCCGGACTGACTTCCGCGCTCATTCTTCGTTTAAACTTAAGTGTTTTACAACCTGTGCAAGCGTATCTATTTCCTGTCGCAGCACAAACACGCTGCGGTCGAGATAGTGCCGGCAGAACTGCTGATACTCCACGGCGAGCTGAGCCAATCGGAACAGTTTCACCACACCTTCGTCAAGTATTCGGACGTCAAATTCTGACTCCAACACGCAGTCCAAAATCTACAATCAACAAAACACTTCTTTTGTAACGCACAGCCAGATTATAGGTGAATCGCCTAAAAGTCAGAAACAGGTGCATAGGTAATGCACCAGGTCAATCGCATTTGCCAACGCCGTGAATAAAAAGGACTCCCCACCTGACATTGACTTCGTCAAATGCACCTAATCGCCGTAGTAACCACAGAACCGTACCTAATCACTACGCATATTTTACAGATCAGATTTATTGTCTACTGTAGACGATCGGCCACATACAGCCGAACTGTCCATAATCCAAGGGGATAGGCCTGTGCACACCGGCTGCGTGTGCGTGACGTGCACGTGCGCGTGCGGCGTTGTAGTATACAGATCCTTATGACTCTTATGAGAGACGGCACACCGCTTGCGTGACGTGTGCGTGTGCGGCTCCAACATTTTAGCGCACGTGCACGTCACGCACACGCAAGCCGGTGTGCACAGGCCTTAAAACTTGCGCGTTACGAAATTTTATGTGTATGGGAATTGTATTATAATTTATAAGACAAAAAGTACAATTAGTACAGTATAAAGGAAAAATATTGGTACATTACATAAATAACATACTATCACAGAAAGTCGATAGGTCTTTATCACAGAGGCACATCACAAGATTTCACCATGATATTACTTAGTTAGACTTACTTACCTACTTAATTATTATTAACTGGGTACATTTAAATAAATACATACATATGTATAAAATGGTTGCTTACGTCGTTCACATGCTGTTCTAACAGGGTGAATTTCCGGTCTCTTGTTAAACTGTCAATATCGATTAGTCCTGTAATGGAGAATGGCATTAACATACAATTTATTTTCTTTTTTTTCTTGTTGTTCTTGCAGGTTAAAACCTTCAAGACTTTGTTTTGTGTTTGCGGAGGCGTATTCCATATTTTCTAAATAACTAAGGATGTTATTTCATCTGTCCAATATCTTGGTCCAATGTGTATTTGGGTCTCACATTTTGTTTAGTGAGAGAGTGAGAAGCAATGCGCACATTGGACAAAGAAATTGTACAGGTATACCACCCTAAGCCACACGGTTAGAAATTTATTTCTTTAAAACACCCGTGGCTGCGTTAGTCATTCGCTATTTTGCAGTTAACTGTGAGGAGTGCAAATCCTTGTTGTTCTTTTAGATGGATTTTTGAAGCAATAGAAAAAATACTGATCTACAGCGAGCGGACAGCAGATTATACGCCGGCCGATTATAACAGCCGTATCTTTATTTTAACATAGAAGTTTGATTTTTTCACAGCTCCGAGGGACTGTATATCGACCTGAGTTTATGGGTTTAATTTCAACACGATACCTCCACGCGTTCCCGAGTAAAAGCTAGGGTCTTGAGTGTCTCGACAGTGAGTATCATATTCTTTGGTCTTGACAGACAGACGGACAAAAAAGTGATCCTATAAGGGTTCCCATTTTTTCCTTTTGAGATACGGAACCCTAAAAACCATGGTACTTACTAATCTTATTCCAGTCTATGTGAATCCGCGGTCTATGTGTATTAAAGGCAAATCCTGTCTCCTCCGCTAATCTAGGGAAGTTATGATGTAGTTCGTAAGAAGTTTTACACGCCATTTTTGTTAGATTTTTCCTTAACTTACAATTACATTGATAAATGTTGCACTTAAATAATAATTACATTTCGTATCCTTGGTAGGACGTAGATACTGATTGTTGACTATACGCAATGTTGACGTCCACGTTGCCTAGCAACGCTTGCAACTGCAGCGGCAAACAACGGGAACTTTCTGACAGAACAGTGATAATGATAATATAGTGTGTCAAAGGACTGTCTCATTTCAAACATAGACAGAGAGAATCATACTATCTTTGTCTTACACTAATACTAGCACTTAAGGTGAAGTGAGTTCAGAAAACGGAGTTTTAAAATATTCGTAGCGCTTTTTTGGATCACCATACGGCTGCCATGAATTGTATAAGCAATCTTGAGGCCTTTTTCTAGGGAACTCAACGATTAGAATCCTAAGTTTTTGACTTTCGTTCGATAGAAAACCAGGGATGTTGCGAACATCCGCAACCGCGGAACTTCCGCATTATTTTCAACATCCGCATCCGCATAAAATCGATGCGGATTTAATGCGGATGCGGATGTGGAACAGTTCGGTACAGGAACGTCTTAGCATCGGCGGAAGTGCTAGACTGCTAGGTAATTTAGTAATTAGCCAAAAAAACCTATTAGAAATTAGCAGTCAAGCGTGAGTGGGACTTATTGTACGGAACCCTTGGAACGCGAGTTCGACTCGCACTTGGCCGGTTTTTTGAAATAAAAATTACTAAAATGTAATATTTGACGTTTTTTATGTACCTATCTTGACATCCGCATCCGCATCCGCGGATGTGAGTCTTTAAAAATCCGCATCCGCGGATGTCAAAAAATCGGCATCCGCAACATCCCTGTAGAAAACAATCACGAACATAGGTCTAAAACGGACTTGAAATATTCGTAACAATTTTGGCACAAAAGATAAAGATATGAAATTTGCTTCTAATAACGCGCAATTTTAATCTTGATGGAACTCCATGATTCCTTTTTTTTTTTATAGAACATTAAATAAATATATTCAAAGACATGATATGATATCAGTGATCCCGTGCACGCAACTTCCTTGATTCAGATGCCCGCTGGGCTCGAACCAAGGCGGACGCATCGTGATTTTATATAACATGACAGCTGTCAGACAGCTTACTCTTGACAATTAAATCATGTACGTATACGAAAAAGTATACCAGTAGACAGTTTGTATTAAAAGAAATAGGGTAAATAATTATTATCACGTGGAGCTCGAGTCTCATTTTAAATTTGATTTGTTGTTATTTACGGGGCATAATGGTTAAAAACGCAGTAAACTATCTTAAAACAATACGATTACAATATCATTTAAGTAATTTGCTCCATGAAATCCCGCTTAAAATTAAAAAAGTTTGAAGACTCATTTTTACTGATTGGAATTAATTTTAATTATGCTGGTATTATAATATTACGTCATTTTAAAAACGTTCCTACGTGACTTCTGTACGTCAATATTATATATACATATATATATATAATATATATATGTCACCGTAAAATTGTAAACACTCGTCATATTATAATCTCGCTAGTTACATTATAAACTGACGGTAGGGAGATTATAATCTAACCTAACCTACGTTAGATTATAAACGAACGGGTTCACAATTTTACGGTGTCATATATATATATATATATATATTTCGGGGATCTCGGAAACGGCTCTAACGATTTCGATGAAATTTGGTATATGGGGGTTTTCGGGGGCGAAAAATCGATCTAGCGAGTCTTATCTCTGGAAAAACGCTAATTTTTGAGATTTTATATGTTTTCCGAGCAAACCTCGGTCTCCCAGATATTGTCTGATAAAGTCACAAATATTAACAAAGTGCGGCCCGCGTCAGCTTCGTCAACTGTGGCCCTGCCTTGGCTCCTAAAAGGTTGCCGAAAAAAACTATATTGATCCGACAAACTTAGCTTCGAATAGGTTTTCGCGAGTCGCACTCTGTCTAGGTTTTTTATGGGTTTTGATAATAAAAGTCAATGTAGAGTGGTTACAAACCATTTTGCTTGATAGTTAATTATTTATTGATCCAAGTTACAGAGCGTGTCGTTGTCGGTTATCATCATTCTACCTATGTTCTAAAAGGAGCAGTCTCATGGATAAAGGGCGGCCTAGCGACATGCAGTTCATTTCACATTTTTTTGTATTTTTTCGTATGTCGTCGGTCGATTTGAAACAAATGTATGGTACCTATAAGAAAAGTGTGCATCGTTCAACAAGAAACACAAAGCGTGAACTCAAAATATGCAGGAGTCGATTGTACAAAAAATACAATTGGATTCAGAACTGTCCTGAATATATTGCAACCAGCACACGCTCTATGCTCAAGTTTATAACTTTGTACAAATGTAAATATTTTCGTATAAAAATAAACAATAACATCGCTTAGGCATATCGTGTGTCCAATGGGGCGCGTGCGGTGTTGGAGGGCGCTCGGCGTTCAGGCCGAGGGCTTCTCCTCCGAGACGGCGGTGGCGCCCGACGCGACGGAGCCGTTGTCCACGGGCGAGGCCTGGCAAGCCAGCGACGGGAACTTCTTGTACAGCTCGGCGCGGTACTTCGGGTGGCTGGAACCCAACACTTATATTTATTGCAGGATCAACGGCTACCTTAATTAACGGCTAACATTAACTTAGCGCTTAATAACATACTCTAAACGAAACCAATGATATTAGTATTCATTATATTAGTATACCTATGCAGATATAGATTAAGTACAGACGAGGTTTTCTTTAATATAAGCAGATCCGAAGACTGACCTGATACCGTAAACAATAGGATTGTAGACAGCGTTAGCCTTGGCGAAGAGAGAGCCCCAGATGGTGGCCAGCGGGCTGATGTTAGCGTTCTCGAACACTCCGGCATAGTTGATCACCAGGTAAGGGGTCCACGCCATGAACCACAGGGAGATGGTCATCAGAGCGACCTGAATAATAAATCATGTTTAGTGGTACTAACCCAGGTATAGCTACCTACTTATTTTGCTTAGCGTACGCATGTGGTTCCAAAGCACTGTGTCACGCCGTCGGGCCTCTTGCCGTCGTCTCGACGATGACCAACGGGCTCGAGTATGTAATTGAAGGCGCAATTACAGTTCGATGTACTTAATTCGATGAGACCACTCGTTAACCATATTACAACGTGAAAAGACACTTCTGCGTAAGTTCATTTACCTTTGCCAGTTTGCACTCGGCACTGGTGTTGGCG
Source organism: Cydia amplana (assembly GCF_948474715.1). NCBI lineage: Eukaryota > Metazoa > Arthropoda > Insecta > Lepidoptera > Tortricidae > Cydia > Cydia amplana. The sequence continues at coordinate 28,833,547 of NC_086096.1, read as the reverse complement.
TTTTCAGATGACCTGAGCGAAGCGACGTTCATCTTCTTGGCCTGCTCTCTCATGGATTTTTCGTGTGCAGCTACGGCCTGAAACACACGCTTTTCTGTTTAACAGTCCGTGTGTAGCATACCGAATTTTTTACCGATACCGGCGGCGAGGAAGATATTGCATAGTACCATGCAGGGGGGCTAAACCTTTGCATTATTGAAGTGATAAATCTGGAAATAGGCTTCAGATTTCGTAGTTCACAGTAGACCCCCGTTCCCGTCGGAAACCGCTGTACCGATAAGATAAAATTTTGGTATGGTGATCATTTTAACAATTTTTTAATAGGCAGTTATAGATCAGTTAATCACCTGGACGATGAAGAAGTAAGAGTAGATGATGAGCAGCAGTGGCATGAAGTACACGAACACCGAGTAGATGAGGATGTAGCTGCGGCTCAGCCAGTCCTTGTTCAAGTAGTCCGTTCCGCAAGCGGTCATGTTGCCCTCAGGCACGTACCTGAATATTTGTGATTTACCTCATTAATATCTGATATGGATATGATATGAGCAATGGTCAGCGTATTCGACGTTCTTAATGTACCTGTTCCAGCCGAAGAAAGGCGCAAGTGTCCACGCAAGAGAGAAAGCCCAGATGCCGAGAATTCGCAGCAGAGCTCCGTTGTTAGTCATTGGCTTTGCTGCGATGCCCTTTACGATGACATTGTATCGGTCAAAAGCAATCATGGTCATGGTCCAAATAGAAGCGCAGCCGAATAGAGATCCCGCACAAGCGTACAGTTCACATGCCAGAGGTCCTGTTCGAAGCATTAACGAATAGTTAATTCACAGTATTTTAGTAATTGTAAAAAATTTCGTTTCACGTGCTAGTTTTTGTTGTGCTTATCTTTGTGATAATGATCCGAAAGAACGTTAAAAGTGAGACTTACCCCAAACCCACGTTTCGTTATAGCAATTGACTACCATAGCCGGAGACATGCAGCACATCATGAGGAAATCCGAGAATGCCAAGTTCACTACGAGTAAGTTTGATGGGGTTTTGAGAGACTGAAAACATTACAGAATGCAATTAATTGTAGGTAACTAATTAGGTATTTAGGTAACTATATGTATATTTCGTAAAAGATTCTGACTAAAAATGAATGAATTACTTTAGTGCTCGTGAAGATGTAAATGACCATTCCGTTGCCCGCGATTGAAACGAAGCCGAGTACACCAATAGTGAAGCCCAATAGACCGTGCCATAGCGGATTCATAGGAGGGAATTGGTACCTGTGAGAAAAAAAAAGAGATATCGAGAAATAGATACATTTAAACACATTCACCGTCCACGTTTTCGTAGCGCTACGCTCATAGACGATCCCAGCGTTTTCCCGCTTTGTAGAGGAAAGCGACTACGAACAGAGAACTCGCCGGGCGGGTTCCCGGAACTCAATATGTTAAGTAATCGGGAGTCTGTCTGAGTTGGTAAGTTACCAGTGTGGGTCGACCATGTGCAGCATTTCAGGTAGCACCTTGTCGACGACCGTCTGGTTGGCGGCGCCGTAGGCGGCCACCTGTCCGCCCCACGCCTGGAGCGCGGCGATCCCAGGGCCCGGGTCCATCGTTCGATGGTACTGATAAACCTATGGACAAAAACATGCAGGTATATTACTCATAAAAACACTTAACTAAACACCACCTAACCGTGTGGTATTAGAAAATTCATTCAATTGTTTATTATATTACTAGCGCTTCACTTCAACAATCTAAACCTGTGAAATTATTATTATGCCATGTTCAAATTTTCTGTCACTGACGGTTGTAATAGAGTAACTATTAAATAAGCATGAAGAATTTCGTATATTGACCCGGGTCGATGAGGGCCGCCACGTTCGACGTGTTGGCTCCCTGTCACACTTACTTACGTGCGAATTTACAAGTGCGACAGAGAGGCAACAGGACGAACTGGTTCGCGGTGGCCCTCTGTTCCTATCTCGATCTCACGCGCATAATTATATTGCTACCCTGCCAATGATGCTGGACAATAATATCAAATAAAATTAGCACAAAAAAAATTAGCAGGGGAACTCAGCGCTTACTTTTTTCTATTAGTAAAACACACATCAACTTAAAATTCAAAAACATGATACCTAAGATACGCGGTCCCGTGCACGCATATTAAGTACATCTCGCTGACGATGACGCTTACGCTCAATGAGAGTGAGAGAACACGAACCTACTGGGCCTTAATAAGTAAATTCATATTGGTATCGACGCATGCAAAATAAATATGTATAACAAAAACCAAAAATCTGTATACCTCCCTTTATGTTCTTTATACGAAAGCCCTGTATTTAATTGTAAATTAAATTTATTTTAATTACATATAATAATAGCAATATGAACTTTCTTTCCATTTTTTTTACATTCCATTATGTATTTCTATAAACTTAAATTTATTAGACATGCCAAAGCGTTAAAGTTTGTCATAAACACAAAATAATTAAATATAGATAGGTACTTAAGTACAATAGATACTTACTTACAAATAGGAAAGTCCTACGAGATGGTTATCCCAATAATACTGAAGAAAATCGCTGCACGAACTACTCCAGTCTTAAGTGTAGAATAACCAAACCCGTACGTCGAGGGTGGTCGAGGCTGCAGGTTGGAGGTGACTCGCTGCTGCCCGCGCCACCAGCTCTTTATAAGTGCCCTGTGGAAATACGTCATGGATGAATATCGATTTCCATAATTCAATATAGTTTTTTAATACGACTCAATGTTTCAACAGGGTTGACGCTACACCATGTTCTGCGAAAAAGTAACACTTCAGCTTGCTTCTTTCAGTACAGCATATTCGATATAGCCAAGAAAGACAGATTCTACCACCTCCAAAACGTTATACCTAAGTAACGTTTTTGAGGTGGTCGAATATAGGTAGGTACCGTAAAATGGGGTGAGTAGGCGCAAAACTGACATTCAAACCTCGATAACATGTTATTTTTACATATGCAAACTGAATGGTGTATATAATAAGTGTTCCGGACGTTTGTATTTTAGTTTTTATTTTATTTTGGGTAGTTCCATTTCATAACTTTGACGATAAACAGGAAAACCCACCTCACCCCGTAGTCCCTCGTATTTGGGGTGAGTTGGGTTTTCATACAAAGGTGATTTTGGAAGAATGTTGGATCGATTGTTTTTTATTATTAGTATTACTATAGCTCCATTTTAAATTGGAATACATTATTTTTGTAGCAGTAGCCTTAAAAATCCACCTCACCCCCCTTTCAACCCTTCTCTCCCCATTCATAACCCAACTCTCCCCGCGAACCCTACTCACCCCATTTTACGGTACTCAGAGCCCCATTTTTGCCGAGACTAATAAAAGGCTTTCCTATTAATGCTAAATTGAATCTTTCTATTACGAAAATGGAGAAATATAATATACGACGCGAAAAGTATTTGGACTTTTTAAGGAGGGTTGGCCGACTTGAGCAACCTGCCTAATCAGAACACGATACTGAAAAATACATATTAACTTATATTTATAGACTACCCATAATAGACCCTATCGGTACAGCGTATTTAAATAAAGGTAATAAAATATATTCGCAATAGACCCGTCTATAATTGTGAGTTAATCTTCTTCCTCGCGTTATCCCGGCATTTTGCCACGGCTCATGGGAGCCTGGGGTCCGCTTGTCAACTAATCCCAAGAATTGACGGAGCTCTAGTTTTTACGAAAGCGACTGCCATCTGACCTTCCAACCCGGAGGGGAAACTAGGCCTTATTGGGATTAGTCACGATGTTTTCCTTCACCGAAAAGCAACTGATAAATATCAATAGTTATTTTCACCTCAACACCTCGAACAAGGGTACTTTGCTACTTAAAAACAGTGAGCAAAATCGCATTTTGCTCACTGAGTGAGACAAAATGAGCAAAATGCGATTTTGCTCACTGTTTTTAAGTAGCAAAGTACCCTTGTTCGAGCTGCTGAGGTGAAAACTTAATTGTTGGTATATCTTAAGAAAACATGAGTGAATAGGTAAGTGATGAAGAAGGAATACATTTTTCGGGTTCTCTAATATGTTCTCACTGCTGAGGTGAAAAGTTTTGTGAACTACACGAGATCAAAGTTATTTACATCTCGTGCGCTTTTGAGTCCCTTACTACGCTCAAGATTCTAAATTAGATTCACTCGCTACGCTCGTGAATCTATTATAGAATCTTTCGCTTGCACGAGACTCAAAATAAGCACTCGAAGAAATATCAAACTTTGATCTCTTGTTGTACAATAGTTATTTGTTACTTAAAAACAGTGAGCAATATCGCATTTTGCTCACTGCTTTTAAGTAGCAAAGTACCCTTGTTCGAGCTGCTGAGGTGAAAAATATTTTTAATTTTTTTAACTTTTTTTTTAATACTTGTGAGATAGCGACAACCTCAATTTTTTGTTATTCAATGCAGAATATACTATTGCATAAAATATATTTATTGTAAAAAAATCCATTTGGAGCAGCAAGGTAAAAATGTCTTACCAATGCATACAGGCCGTCCTTCTTACGTACTTTAGGGTGGTTCACGTTTGTATGGGAAAAATTCAAACTCTAGCTAGAAGAAGTGACACCCCCTTATTTGGTTACACTTATTATGCTGATAATGTACACCAAGTTTTGTAACTTTATCTCAACTACAAGGGGGTGCTCAACCACTTTGAAAATTTTCAACGTTGTATGAAATCCAAAAATAAATATATATTTTTTTACATTTATATATAAGTAGTTGTTTTCAGATTATTTGTAAATGTGTTTTATAACTTTTTTAAGAATTTTTCAGGTGAATTAAAAAAAAACTTGAAATATTATGAAAACTATAAATAAATATATTTTTTATTCTAACATTAATATGATCAAATTTTTAGTTAGGATATCCACAACGCAGGCTTCGTCAGGTGGCCACAAATACAAATCCGCAACATGCTTCGTCCCAACCACACCAGTGATGATATCCGCAACAGGCTTCGTCATTTTTAAACAATAATGCAAAGTTAAACAAAACAATTGTCACGAATCGTACCTGGCTCAAAAGTCCCCATCACACTGGCAGCGTTACCACGTTGAATGGCCAATGAGATTTGTTGAACCAGGTAAGATCCGTACCGAGGGTCGCACCCCCTGTCCCACAGCCGCCGGTCCAAACCCCCTACGAATTCCTTGACCTCCAAAGCCCAAGGTCCCGCAGTCTCGACTGCAACTGGCACAAAATCGTACATTGGCTCCAGGGCAGAGTACTTAGCATGCTTCATTTTATGATTTTAGCCGCATACTCCGCGGCTGAGCCAGCGGACCTCACCGTGAGATTCAAGTGGGACGGCGCAAATGTACTGACGCACGTTGCATCCCAAAAGAGGGACCGACCCTTCTGCCATGGAACCAAATTTTTTTATTTAATAACTTATATATCACATTTACAAATAATGTGAAAACAACTACTTATATAAAAATCAAAAATAAAAATATTTAGTTAGTTTTGGATTTCATACAACGTTGAAAATTTTCAAAGTGGTTGAGCACCCCCTTGTAGTTGAGATAAAGTTACAAAACTTGGTGTACATTATCAGCATAATACGTGTAACCAAATAAGGGGGTGCCGCTTCTTCTAGCTAGGGTTTGAATTTTTCCCATACAAACGTGAACCACCCTAAAGTACGTAAGAAGGACGGCCTGTATGCATTAGTAAGACATTTTTACCTTGCTGCTCCAAATGGATTTTTTTACAAAAAATATATTTTATGCAATAGTATATTCTGCATTAAATAACAAAAAATTGAGGTTGTCGCTATCTCACAAGTATTAAAAAAAAAGTTTAAAAAATTAAAAATATTTTTTTAAGCCTTTATAAACAAGTTACAACCTTGATTTTATTTTTGGAAATATACTAATATACTTGGTCAACCATATCTTGACAGTAGAAAAAGGCGGCAAATTTGAAAAATGTAGGTGCGACGGGATATCGTCCCATAGAAAATTTGAATTTCGCGCCTTTTTTTTACTGACAAGATTTGGTTGACCAGCTATATTAGATGCAATTATAGCTGGTCAACCAAATCTTGTCAGTAAAAAAAGGCGCGAAATTCAAATTTTCTATGGGACGATATCCCTTCGCGCCTACATTTTTCAAATTTGCCGCCTTTTTCTACTGTCAGGATCTGGTTGACCAAGTATAACATCCAAATTTCAAAACAATCAAACCACTAGTTTAGCTACAAAAAAATAAAAACGATTAAAAAAAAATTTTTTTGTTAGCCAAACCAAGGGGATTCTAGCCTTGAAATTTGGTAAAACGATATCTTATAATAAGACAAATAAACGCACCTAAGAAAGGTATACACTTTAGCTAGGGGCAGTTTCACTATAGGATTGCGGCTAGACCCTTTTATAAGTTTACTTAATAGTGAAGTTTATTGAATTTTTGTGAACTTTGTGCAATAAACCCCGAATCTGATATTAGTATTGGTTCCAGTGAAGTAACAAGCAATGAGCATCTTTATGGAAATAAACAAAATAGAGACATAATATTATTATTGTGGCTTCGGTGCATTCCCTGTCTTGAGTTTAGCCAGTTCGCTAATGTAGTTATGAACGCTATAAGACGCATCAAGGGGGGCTTTAACAGGATTACCCACCACCTAAGAAGGGTGCATTAAAGGCATTTAAGTAACTGGATTGTTGCAAAAAGGGCCACGTTTCTGGAGTGCATATGTATAAGTAGGTATCTTGTTTGTTAGTATCCATATCTATATAAGAGTTCTGTTATAGGTAGGTACCTATTACCTTTATATGTACCTACGGTGTGGACGATGCTCGTGCTCAAGGCGTCCTTTTATCAAACGGCCCTCTGCGCTAACCTCATTTACATAGGTTTTTGTCATACGGTTGGCTGAAGAAATAGGTATTAACCCTTTCAAAACACAACTTCTGTGTGCTTAAGAGGAAAGGAGACGAACTGGACAACGTCACGTGACCACTTCTCCATTTGAAACATGCTCGATCACGACAACCGTGGGATCCCAAAGATGAAAATCATACGAAAATGTTCGGCATTCATGGATAGCATCTGCCAGCTAAGCTTATCGCATCGCGTCTTGAAGCACGCCAGATTTTTTTATGACATGATACGTAGGTTTGTACAAAATGTTGGTATTCTCCCTATAGCCGCCCACGCATATAAACTTGCCACAACAAACGCAATTTAGTTTTGTCAAGATAAAGATTCGCAATAGAATGGAATGGAAGGATGAAATTAATAAAGATTCAGAATTAGCCTGGTCAGCTAGAGGTTAAAATGTTTATTACTTTATAATTATTAGTACCAAGTAAGACGTTTTTACGGCTTCCTTTTCATAGTTCTAGCTAGATCAACGGGAAGAAGTTACCTACCGTAAAATGGGGTGAGTAGGATGGGGTGGGGGCAACTGAAATTAACATTTTATTTTTACATATGAAAACTGAATGGTGTATATAATAAGTGTTCCGGACGTTTGTATTTTAGTTTTTATTTTATTTTGGGTACCTAGTTCCATTTCATAACTTTGACGATAAAGAGGAAAACTCTCCTCACCCCGTAGTGCCTCGTATTTGGGGTGGGGGGGGGGGGGGTTTTGAGAGGGGTTTTCATACAAAGGTGATTTTGGAAGATTGTTGGATCGATTTTTTTTATTAAGTACGCGTAATTACTATAGCTCCATTTTAAATTGGAATACATTATTTTTGTATAGCAGTAGCCTTAAAATCCCTTCTCTCCCCATTCATAACCCACCTGTCCCCGCGAAACCTACTCACCCCGTTTTACGGTATACATTTTGATTCATTGAGCGTGTCGAAATAAGGTCGTCCCAGTACATGTCATCTTGAAACTTAAGTCGTTGTCAATAGAGGTGACAGCAGGGTGTCATTTATTGGGCATTAGCATGTCGAGCACTAGTACCTTAAGTAATACGTTTTTGCGGCATACTTAAACGGCCGTATCTTTTTTTAAGTTAACTTAGAAGTTTGATTTTATTACAGCTTCAGGGGACCGTAGACCCAAATGGTTTCACTTTCAACTCTTTACCTCCAGTTCCCGAGATAAAGGGTCTTGACAACTAGACAGACGGACGGACGGACAACAAAGTGATCCTATAAGGGTTCCGTTTTTTCCTTTTGAGGTACGGAACCCTAAAAACTAACTGAATGAAAACTGTATAGAATAGAATATCTCTATTTGTAAAAGCAAAGATAATACGAATTTGATCGCAATTTCTATAACTGACTCTCTATTTATTCTTGGTTATAACAGGTACGAGGCGGTTAGGTGAAGGAAAACATCAAGTGTGTAGGCAGATATCGAAATTGCGATGTTCGCGGTAGAGCCACAGTGGGCCTATACCCAGACCCAGAGTGATAGAGAGGCAGATAACGAAATAACGATTTTCAATGTACAGTTTGTCAGTAGAATAAGGCGCGAAATTCAAATTTTCTATGGACCTATACGACCTATATATAACCCTTCGCGCGTACATTTTTGAATTTGCCGCTCTTTTCTAATGACGGAAATTGCTAGAGAGAGAATAATTTGTCAAAGGACTATCTCATTTCAAACCACAGACCAACCCCTAAAAACATAGACATAGAGCATCATACTATCTTTGTCTTACACTAGTAATAGCACCCAAAAGAAAAGGATGAGTATAGTTTTTTTTTGTTCTTATTTACTGACAAATTTGGTTTGACCAACTATAGGTCTATATCCATAGAGCAGTTTTTTTTGTTCGTTTTTTTTTTTAATTGGATATATTTGGTCAACCAGATCTTGACAGTAGAAAAAGGCGGCAAATTTGAAAAATGTCGGCGCGAAGGGATATCGTCCCATAGAAAATTTGAATTTCGCGCCTTTTTCTACTGACAAGATTTGGTTGACCAGCTATATATCTACGATTGTTACAAGGGGTTGCAAGATATGTGGAGCTCTAAACGCGTGGTGCGTTCAGATACCACTGTAATTAGGTTATTGACGAATGGCACTAAAATCGATTAATGTTCTAGTCTAGTTTAAAATTTAACTATAATTGAAGCTAGAGTGACCTAGACCTTAATTAATTAACAGTTATTATTCTTAAGTTTAGAAGAACTAACCTAAATTTTATAAAATACTATGTATTTCACAGTATCTGAACGTAACTGAGATCTATCATTTCAATCAATTGTAAACTTTACTAAACGAAACGAACTGAAATTTATGTCTGTTTTATTCGTTATACTGCTATAAAAGCTTGTGTAGTTAGTTAATTGTGAAATGGATTTGAATGATGATATAGAATTAAGTGAAGACGAAGAAATCACAGTAGAAACAGTGTTAAAGACAGTACAGTGCGCCTGGCAAAATGAACGATTAGCGCCAGAAATCCTACCCCACCGCAACGATATGGTAGAATGCATGTTGGGACAAATACAGCACATGGAAAGAAACATCAACAAACTCCCTAAAACAGATCTTCGAGCGTCCATTCATAAAATGGAATTAAGTAGAATAAAATTTGTAATATGTAATTACTTAAAAACTAGGCTACATAAGATAGAGAAATTTTGTATTCCCATAGTTAATGAAGAAAGACAACGAATAGAATCAGGAACCAACTACCTTACACCGGCCGAGTTCAAATATGCCCAGGAGTATTTATTGAGCATGGAGAATCATTTAAAAAAAGTTGTTTTGAATAAAGTTCCAGGCAACATGCAAGCCCTGGAACTGGGCAAGTTGGCCGTATACCCTAACTTACACAGTCATGTGTTCCTGAAGGCGAACAACACCATCACGGGAGTAGTTCTAGAGGACCAGCCCGGAGACCAGGATGAAGAAATTGACTTGGAAGGTACGGATTGTGTGACTTTGATATTAGTATACATATTATACCTTAAAAATAACTGAAGTGATGCATTACATTATGTGTAGGGATAGAATGTAGTAATTAGTCAATAATAAAGTGTAATCCCATCTTAAAGCCTGGCAATGCACTGACAATGTCTGGTGTTGCACCTGCTGTTAATTACTGTTGCCTATGGATACCCGTCCATGGGCAACAGTAATTTCTTATCATCAAGCGATTTATACTCATTTGCCTCCTATCACTACATAGTATAAAACAAAGTCGCTTCCTGATGTCTGTATGTGTATGCTTAGATCTTTAAAACTACACAACGGATTTGGATGCGGTTTTTTTTAATAGATAGAGTGATTCAAGAGGAAGGTTTATGTATAATTTTTTAACCCGTGCAAAGCCAGACGGGTCGCTAGTAATATTATAAAATAAAAAGGTTATTTAGGTAATGTGGACAATTGCCTATAGAACTAGAAGCACTTACAAGCTCTGCAACATTCCTAAAACTTGTCTACTTTATAGCAGTCTGTAAACTTACATTTTCTAGAGCAGCAGCCTCCGCTTCCTTTTCCTGGCTGTATTGCATGACATTTGGTTTATTAAGAATGTCAGTAAACTACAGAACAACACTGTATCATTACTTATTTACTTTATAATATGTTCATATTTTCCAGATGGATCTCAACACATCCTGCAGTACAAACCAATAGCTGAACTAGTCAAAAACGGAAAGGTTCAGTTAGTGTGAGAGGAAGTGTGACACTGTACCAAAAACAGTAATAAGTGGTTGTGTAAAATAACATAAGCCATAATGTCATCACAATACTATGCTACATTCAGTGTTTTTAAGAATAGCAATTATTCACATGGGTTTTGTATATATATAACTATTAAACAAAAAAATTGTATACACATAAATGATAAGTGTGTGAAATGTAATTGTATGCAATATAATGAATTGTGTCTCTTATACTATGTCATACAGAAAAAAATACATAGATTGCTCACTCCATACATCAGTTTTAGTACCAAAAAGAACAAGAACCACCAAGAAGAAGAGTAGAAGTAGAAATCGAGTAGCGGAACTATTAGTACTGCTACTTGACAATAGATGTAGCAGTACTGATAGTTCCGCTACTCGATGCTAGATGTAGACACTGAAATTAATAGTCTGATGTATGGAGTGAGCACTCTTGTCTTACTATATTTCTCTATGACTATGTGGAGTTACAGTCAAGGTCTAAATTATCGACACAGACAAAGGACCAAGCTTATGGCCTAGACATTAAGATAGTTCATAGATATTTATGGCCCCTTATCTGTATCAATATTTTAGACGCTAACTGTATGTATTGGCTGATAGTGAATGTTTTTGAGAGTTCCCAAAAAGAACTCTATGCCATGCTGTAATAAAAGAAAATATAATTTGTAATAAACCCTGTAGCTAAAGATTGCCTTTTACATCCCCATGTCTCTCTCCAACTAAAGTATTGCACTCTTAATCTGTTTATATTTATATTTGAGACACTAAAATGATAATTTAATTATCTAATCTACTATTATTAAATTGTACAACGGGACTTAATCGCGTATGTACAATTTAATAATGTGTAAAAATCGTGAAAGTTTAAATCAGTGTAATCTACTGTTATTGGTCTATTTAGTTTTATAATAAAAAGCCATTTCATTAGGCATTAGGGCAATCAAACTTTAGTATCTTGAATGTAAAAACAGAGTTTAATGACATATTGTATATTTTTTTATAATTTTCGTTTATGTTGAGCTCAGACAACCCTGTTTTACTCTGGGTCAAATGAGGATATGCAATCAGTCTTGATCTACAAAGCAAGTTACATTTTCTTGATTTATGTTATATAAGAAATAGTAGGTTCATTTTAATACTATGTACTGCATTTTAGGGTCTGATGTAATTTGAAAATGAAATACAACTTGTTAATATACTGTGACGAATTAAACAATATGATGTTGATAATTTTCTCTGCAAAGCATTATCCTTAAATCAACTTAATAATAATACCCTCGGTACCCTCCGTTGTTATCATCCATTTGGTAGGAAGGATCAAAACTAAGAACCAGTATAAATAAAATAGTGGGTTAATCTAACATATTATGTTTGTATTGGTTTAACACATTAATTGCCACCCAGCCAAACAAGTCATCCGCGCCAGGGCACGAAAATTTCGTCATATAAAGCTGTAGTACCACGATCTTGACTATCGGGTTGTCCGGCCTGGGGACGAAATCATAAAATTCCCGATACTCGGGTTTTCGGCACTGAATGTGTTAAAATCGGTTGTACTGTATGAGAAAAAATACCTAGTTCCCAATAAATAATGCGAAGAGATGATTCAAAATTCGGTCAGGATCCGTATCAATTTGTTTCGTCGAAGAATCATTGATTTCAGAAGAAAAATCGTGCCTCCGAGTTTGACTGCTGAACTAGATGGATTTAGGAACTAACGCATTGAGAACATTCCTTATTATCCCTTATGTTCTTAATATTTACTAATTGAAGGAATTTTACTAATAGGGTTCAGGTAAATAGTAACAGCAATGTATTTCATTTCGTCTAAACTTTGTATGACAATTCGCAGTACTGGGTTGTCTGACACGAGTGCCCACTAGTGAATGTGTTAACTAATTAATCATAACTACTTTGTGAATTTAAAGGTAAATATGTACAGTAAAACGGGATATTAAATAATAGCATCTTAGTCTTTCATAACATAAAAAAATGTATTCAATATTAATTTTTTACATCAAATCACAATAATATTTGGATTTAATCACATTCAAATGTCCATTACTTATATCTAACCGATATAGGGCTTTTATAAAGCCGTTTCTCTCTTAAATTATTTATTCTTAAGCCTGTGTAAAAAATACACATTAAGTAGGTATACTGAAAAGCAGTTGTGCCATTAATCTCATCAGTATTAATAAACCTTTGTGACAAATTCCATTTTTGTGACAGTATATATCATGATTACCATGTTATAATGTAAATTTTGTATTCAGCAAAATCTTTCTCTTCATTTCTACCAGGGATGTTGCGGATGCCGATTTTTTGACATCCGCGGATGCGGATGCGGATGCGGATTTTTAAAGGCTCACATCCGCGGATGCGGATGCGGATGCGGATGTCAAGATAGGTACATAAAAAACGGTCAAATATTACATTTTAGTAATTTTTAGTTAAAAAACCGGCCAAGTGCGAGTCGGACTCGCGTTCCAAGGGTTCCATACATTAAGTCCCACTCACGCTTGACTGCTCATTTCTAATAGGTTTTTTTGGTTAATGACTAAATTACCTAGCAGCCTAGCACTTATGTCGATGCTAAGACATTCCTGTATCGACCTGTTTCCACATCCGCATCCGCATTAAATCCGCATCGATTTTATGCGGATGCGGATGCGGATGTTGAAAATAATGCGGAAGTTCCGCGGTTGCGGATGCGGATGCGGATATTCGCAACATCCCTGATTTCTACAAGTAGCACCGACAGTTAAGTACGTTATAAGTACAATAAGTAGTTTTTCTGGAGGGAAGTCCTGGTCCGTAAGGTATGTAAGTTTTTTGTCGTGTCGATAATATTAACCTTATAGCGATTATGAACATTTTAACCGCCGTAGAATTTTACATCGAACATGCTCGTGTCGCTGGCGGTACGAAGTTACACGAAGTTTTGTCTTATTTATCAGACCGCGGCGAAATGATCCGGATTTGAATCTTATACATTAGTCTACGGCGGTTAAAAGGTTAATTATTATAATTATAAACTTAAATAGATGTCATATACAAAATAAAAAGTGACCCAGCCTTCGAGTTGCCGTGGCAGGATAAAAAACAGCATCTTTAGCTTTTGGATCTGGCTTGTTCACTTGTTTTAGTTTATAATTAAGTATATCAAAATCCCCTTCCCCCTTAAGTTATGTGTCCCTAGCTTTATAGGATTGTCACTTTTATAAAAAAATTATATTGCGAAGTTAAGGTTCACCAGAGATCCCCAATGAAATGGTTTCACACTCTAAGAGAACTATCTCTACAAGTAGCGCCATCTACACAACATTGATGAGGCACGCAACATGAATGAAGATTAATAATACATTATTTGTCTTTAGTTTTGCGTAGAGCGGTTTATTAGGAATTTTATGAGATGATTTTTTTGGCCCGGGGCCTAATCTGTTAAACAATAATACATTATTGTCGAGGTTCGGAAGTAGCTACTTGCTGTACCAGCAAGTAGCCTTCCAGCCGAGTCATATATAGTGCTTTTCTCAAAAATGGTGCAAGAAATAGAAATTACTTACCGGAGCAACGGTCTAATTATCACAGAAAAAAGTAAAACCATTGAAAATATTTGCTTTGCCGCTTTAAAAAAAAAAAGGAAGTGTATTTTTCTGCTGAAAATACGCCAACCTATTTGAGACATTTAAATAGTCGCGGTACCAACATTATAATAATAAGTGCTGATCATCTGTTTGGCTGTTTAATTGGACCTATGCCTTCATTTGATATGGCCATTTCAACTTCTAAAAAGTTTGGAACTCGTTAAATAATGGAATTTGTATGCAACATTGCAGAGTTGCAGTCCCGAAATCGACACTGTAATGTTTTTAACTTTTTAATTTTTTGACTGACCATAAACTACGCACTTCGCGACCAATTTTTTAACCGGCAACGTCGACTTTGCCGTTCATTTATGAGAAAAATCCTTTGTTTCTTTTATGCAGGGTGGTCAGCTCCCGTCTTCATGGCACATGCTAAAGCAGTCTTTAAAACGCATCTATCGTGATAGTATTAAGGTTCAAATTAATGTAACAGCTTATTCGAAGAACAATCAGCCACGCGGGTGGTAAAAACAACAGGGCATTATTTTTGATTGAATTCATGAATTCATGAAACAGCCCATTCGGAGATAACAAAACTTGTTATGTATCTCCGAATGGGCTCCATATAAATAGGAAGGTAAAATTTGTTTTTATACCGCTTGTTCCCGTTTACTTAAGTACATACTCACTGCATAAAGGAAACAATACCGTTTGTTCAACAGATTAGGGTCCGAGTAAAAAAAAAAAAACATTTCATAAAATTCACACTATAACGTGTCGCCGTTGTCTGTAGTAGGGTTTAAATGGTAGTTTTAGTGGCGTCGTCCGCGTCGACGTAGCGTATGTGGTGCTTGTGCGCGGCGCTCGCGAGGTCGCGCAGACTCTGCTCGGAGCCGGGGCCTAGCTGCCTCACCATGCCCGAGAAGGGTCCGTCCGGGTTCTGCAGCAGCTCGTGGGGGTGACCCATCTCCACGATTTGTCCCGCCTCCATTACCTAAACATTTAAAGAGTTTCATTAAAAATAGCGGCATTGCTAAAGCCCGCGGTCTATAGTAACGGTATTTGAAGGTTTGTCACTTTTGCACCTTAATGTCATTCATTACTCATTACACATAATCGAAAAGTCAGAGGGTTGTCACCATACTAAGGCCGTTTGGGAGAAATGCTGGCGGACTATTTATCTATTTATATTATTATCACCAAACGGATAAGTATTGCTAAAACATTTTACGGAAGACCTATGAAGCTCGAATTTGCCATGAACGCCGCATGAACGGGACAGAAGGTGGTGGGGCGTGTTGCTGTGTCGAAGGCCAACAATTCATTTTTGGTCATTGTATCAGCCGTCAGTTGTGAATCACGGGTCAAACATTTGTTGGAGTGGAGAAGAATTATACTCACAATGACTCGGTCAGAGTCTGCGACGGTATGTAGCCGGTGAGCGACGGTCAGCACCGTACAGTCCGCGAAGTACTTGCGGATGGACTTCTGTATCAACGCGTCAGTGCTGTAAAGATAACAATTATCATTGACTTCAGTGTCCACTAATATCTGAAAGGGACTCTATTGTTAAGATGTTAAAGTTCAATTTTGAGCACGTTAGACGTTGGTCTCTCACTTAGGGTCAACGTTGGCGGTGGCCTCGTCGAGCACGAGTAGACGGTTGCGCGCGAGAGCGGCGCGCGCCAGGCACAGCAGCTGTCTCTGTCCCGCGCTGAAGTTGGACCCACCAGAAGCAACCTCCGCCGATAGTGACGTCACGCTCTGCTTCAGCTCCACCTAAGTATAGTTGGTCAAACCAAATTGTCAGTATATAAGAACAAAAAAAAACTCATCCTTTTCCTTCGGGTACTAGTACTAGTGTAAGACAAAGACAGTATGATTCTCTCTGTCTATGTTTGAAGACAGTCCTTTGACAAACTGTAATATTCGATAATCAGGGCAAGTCTACTCTTTTTCAATATTAGGTATATTGTTATTGAACAGTGCAATCAGTTGCATTTAGGGGTTTCACTATCATATGTCCCCGCTTTGGTATCAGCTGGGCTGGGACAGTTGTGAGACTTGTGAGTTGGGAATGAAACTATTAAAAACGAAACTAACGTAAACGTTTGCCTTTCGTTTGGCGTATCAAATGGCAGTCGTTTTATTAAAGGTTGTTGCCAAACCTTGGGACTTTGTTGCTGAGAAAACCCTGGCCAGGGTTCCTTAGCAAGCCCTGGCAAGCAGCTGGGACAACTCTAGAAAGTGATGGATGACAACAATGACATATTGTTTTAGAAAAAATTACCTGTTCCAAAGCTCTCCAAATGTCTGCGTCGGTATATTTGTCGAACGGATCCATGTTATAGCGCAGGCTAGCCGAGAACAACACTGGCTCTTGCGGAATTATGGCAATCTTTGCTCTCAGCTCCTGTTTATAAAAATAAAGCGTATGTTATCCCATGTACAGTACATGTAAAAAAAACAAAAGTGCCTCACGTTTTTTCCTAATTATAAAAGAATAAGGTGCGTATCCGTAACCATACGTTTGACATAGACGTACCGTACTAAACTGGTATTTAAAATAGTAACCTTGAGAGCGATAGATCCAGTTTCGACGTCGTCGATGTAAACGTGGCCGTCGATGGGCGCCAGGCGGAAGAGCGCCGATATCAGCGAGGACTTGCCCGCGCCCGTGCGACCCACTACGCCCACCTACGAACAACACATTTTAGAACAAACACTTATCGAGAATTCGCAAAACGATAATTTTGCGACAAAATATCTTATACCTACAAAGTAAATTCCTGCAAAACAATAAGTACTTTAACTACTTAAAACTTGGAGGATATAATCAAACGGAGACGCCATGTCTGTAATTTTCTGTACAAAACAGTCTGCCGATTTTTGCGGGGGAGGGGAACGTCAAATGTATGCGTAACGTAAAAATAGCCATGTCAGATAAACGTCAGTCCATACATTGTGTATGACCGTTGGCCGCCTATTTTCGACAGAGGGGAAAGCCTGTTAATGGCTACTCCGTTTAGTTGTATCCTCCAAGACTTAAAATGGCAAAATGTGTGTATTTTTTAACCCTTGGAGTTCCAAGGGCATAAATTTGCCAGCCAAAAAACGACCTCGAATTTTTTTAGAATTTAATTTTGATTGTCAGGGGCCAAGGGGTTTAGATACGTACCTTCCAGCCGCTCTCAATAGTTATGTTGAGGTTTTTAAGCACGGGCTCTGCTTCTTTGTCGTAGCGCAGGTACAGGTCCTTGAAGACGAGCCTGGCGCGCTGCGGCCAGGCCGGCGGAGGCGAGGGCCCTGCTGTTTCCTATAATAACAATGATTATGATTAATTATATTTATTGCAACTGTCATAAAACTGGAAACTCTAAGTTGTATTTTTTCGATATGATAAATAAGTGGGCTAGGTGTGGAAAGATTGTGCTATTGTAACGTAAATGATGTAGATAGTCTGTATAGGTAATCAATGATTATTCATATTGATAAGTAACAATGTATTTTAACGGACATATTAAGTGTATCTTGTATACCTATATGTATAAATAGGTACTTTTTTTCCTTTCTTTCCTGCTCTCAAGTCTCAGTCGAGCCTGGCAGACAACATGCCAGCCGCTAACGCTCCGTAAAGAACGAAACACAACTGTCACTGTCACACTAATATGCAAGAGTGATAGAGAGACACTAGCTCAAGCGATTGTCACCTTGGCTGGGCCGCCAGGTTCCTTTGAGGATCAAATGTCTATTTCAAGGGACCAACTGCACTGTAAGACAAATATAGTCACAAACCATCCAAACCGCCGGTGTATACATTTGTCCCCATCGGGTACAAATGGGAATAGGGGCTTCATATAAATCCTCCTTCGCCTCCTCCTCGTCCGCGGCGGTCACGTGGGGCGGGGACAAATGGGAAAACACCAAAACGCCTCATACTTATTTATGAGCTCACATTTATTTTATTTATTAACATGCCGTGACGAATATTTACCTCCTGCGGTAGAGTGGTGTACTGTGTGACGCGCTCCACGCTCGTCATCTGCGATATCACCTCGGTGATCTGCTTCACGCCGTACTGCACCATGTTCACTAAGATGAGGCCCTGGCTGATTGCGAGTCCGACGTCGCCAGCTTTCGTCTTTACCGAGTCTTAAATATGATACAACTGTTAATCACAATTTATTTAAGAGGGTTTAAAGCAGGGGTTCCCAAACTTTTTTTAGGCACGCCCCCCTGCTGCCTAAAATGAAGTTCCCACGCCCCCCTTTTCGCTTCGATGCAAGGAAACGGAGAACTATTAGGTAATCGTGTTCAAATTTCCCGAGGCCCCGCGCTCCCTTAAAATGTAGTCACGCCCCTCTAGGGGGGCGCGCGCCCTACTTTGAAAACCTCTAGTTTAAAGTGAGGTTAGGTCTCCACATATATCGACATATCTTCTACATATACTACTCAGCAAAATAGTTCTAAAGAGCCCGAGCTTCAAGAGGTTGTCTTGTTTTCACCTCTCGTCACCATCGGTCACCATCAGCAAACCAACTTGATCGTGGCACAAACCTAAATATCAGCTCAGGTATTAACCTAAGTAAATTAACTAATTACCGCTGTGGTTACGAGGTAAAAAAAGTCTATGAAAAGGACCTCTGATATTTTAGGTCATACTTACTACTGAGAAACAGGAACGTGTAAGCGACTACCACCACGTAGCTCGCAGATATTAGGGACAGCCATATCGAAAACGCCGTGTTTGTGACTAACGTCAAGTACCTGAAATAGATAGAAATAATCAGAGTAGGTTTTATTATATTACTTATATAGCAATTATTTTTTACTTTCAACTAAGTAATAAGGCTAATTCTATAAAGTATAAAGAGAATCAACTATTAAATAATGACGTACGTCAACTATTAAATAGTGACGTGAGTTGCGTGAATAGCTTAACGCTTGCGATAAAAGCAAAGCGCTTTCTTACTGAACTACGAGCTAGAGTCAGACCGAGAAAAGTCTGCAGCGATTTTGATAGCCCACGCAGTGCAAGTGTCATTTTAAACGTCAAACTTCTATGAAATTATGACGTGTAAATAACACTTGCACTGCGTGGGCTATCAAAATCGCTGCAGACTTTTCTTGGTCTAACTCTAACATGGTAATTTAGTGTAGACACTGACCAGGCGGCGGTGTGCACGTCCTGCTTGTCGTCGAAGTGGCGCTGCAGCATGACCTGCGCGCCGCACGCGCGCACCGTCGTCAGCCCCGCCATGCTGGCCGACACGTGAGAGAACACCGGGCTGCGCGTCACTCCTTCCACTCTGAAAAATATTAACACTAATTAACCCTTTAACCGCCAGAGTCTGATAAATAAGACATTACATATCTAGCTCATTTCGCCACAGTCTGATAAATAAGACAAAGATCTGATTTGGTTTTTACAGCACATTTATAACTCCCGTAACTATATAGTTACGGGAGTTATAAATGTGCTGTTGGCATATGCCAACCATACTCTGCGTGGTACAATTGCTGTCGGTGGCGACACGAGCACGCTCGATCAAAAATTGCTGGCGGTTAAAAGGTTAAGTAATTATCACCACTGCATAATGTTTTAAATTTATCGGCTTTGTTTATTAAAATGTTTTAGCTTTATTTATTAAAAGTTTTAACCGTCTAGAGTAGCTATGCCTATTAAAGAACTTCAAATGTCTTGAAAGCGCCAAGACTAAAGCTCAAGGAAGTGTAGTTTCCTAAAGAAATAGTAATATAGTTCGTTTTTTTCCCGCAGTTACCTACACCAAAAATATGTTATTGTTCAATACGAATAAAAAGCGGCCAAGTGCGAGTCGGACTCGCCCATGAAGGGTTCCGTATTTAGGCGATTTATGACGTATAAAATAAAACTACTTACTAGATCTCGTTCAAACCAATTTTCGGTGGAAGTTTACATGGTAATGTACATCATATATTTTTTTTTAGTTTTATCATTCTCTTATTTTAGAAGTTACAGGGGGGGACACACATTTTACCACTTTGGAAGTGTCTCTCCCGCAAACTATTCAGTTTAGAAAAGAATGATATTAGAAACCTCAATATCATTTTTGAAGACCTATCCATAGATACCCCACACGTATGGGTTTGATGAAAAAAAAATTTTTGAGTTTCAGTTCGAAGTATGGGGAACCCCAAAAATTTATTGTTTTTTTTCTATTTTTGTGTGAAAATCTTAATGCGGTTCACAGAATACATCTACGTACCAAGTTTCAACAGTATAGTTCTTATAGTTTCGGAGAAAAGTGGCTGTGACATACGGACGGACAGACAGACGGACAGACAGACAGACATGACGAATCTATAAGGGTTCCGTTTTTTGCCATTTGGCTACGGAACCCTAAAAATGAGTTCCCGTTCAACGAGTGCCGCAAATTTGAACCTTAAATATTTTGCGAATCTGAACATCGATCGTCCGACTATAAGACTAAACGCCGAGTTACATCGAAGTAGAATCAACTGAAAGACAATGATCTTTCATCCATTATAATCATAATCATAATCACAAACAATAAAGATTATGATTATGATTATGATTATTACCTACCCATTATCCATCTACCAGTTAAGCTATACATAGATACAGGGATCATAACAAAACTAGCTGAAAACGCGAGCATAGCGAACGCGAAATTATAAGCAAAGCTAGTGGCCAAGTACATACGTTAATTAAAAAGAGGCCGGTTCCGATCTATAGGGCTAACAGCCCGAAGCGACTCAGCCAGGCGAGCTATCATACGAGGTCAAACTATCCAATTAGGGAAGCCCCGACACAAGATCACATATATCATTAGCTCGAGCAAAGCGTACCTTTTAATAGCTTGTGCCGTGCTGAGGTAAATGGCGGTCCAGATCCACATGAGCACGCCGCACACGAGCGTCGTCAACAACATGAGCGGGTTCACGATCGCCACCATCACCAGGATTCCACTCATCACCATCATTACCTGGCAAGAGACATGAACCAGTGTTAGAAATCTTATTACTACCCTACAGGGTCACTTGCACCATCCATGGTTACAGGGTTAGCCACTAACTCTGAGTTAACCATTGACAAGGGGTTAAATTTACTGGTAACTCCGGGTCTAACCAGATAACCCCGAGTTGGTAACCCTGGATGGCGCAAGTGGCCTTAAACGGTTTGGATATAAGAAGATAAATAAATGTATTAGTGTAAGTAGGCGCCTAGGTAGACCTGCGTATAATTATTTCATTTGATTTGACAAATCATGATTGGTCAAAAGAAAGCAGTACGTATAATATCTGATTTTACTTTCCTAATAAGTACTAGAATGACAGTTATATTACCGCAATGTGTCCGACCTTAGCGCAAAATTGTTACAAAAACATGATAATTTGGCAGTAAATTGGCCGATAAAACGATTTTAGTATCTAATAATATAAAAGGACACCTCTTGTGCATGTAGTGTATTCCTAATTATTATAAATAAATGTATTCTTATTCTTAAAAACAGAGATTTAAGGATATAAATCTGACATCGATAGTGACGATTTATTAAAATCTTATCGGTAGATCTTCACGAACGATTCACATGCGTTCAACCTTCAGGTTTTTCAGCCTTTCGAGCTTTCTTATTTGCTTCTTATCTACATAAGATATCTCGTCTGGCCTTGCACGTCGAATTTAAATGTTGCAAACAATGCAAACTCACTCATGCTGAATTGACAATCTCGACTTTGATCTCGACACGTCCGATATCAGAGTTGACATTTCAGATTTCAAAGAATCCCTGTCGGCTGTGAATACGTAGTATTTTAGGTCCTAGCTTTTATCTGTCCTTTGTCATTTATACAGTCACGTTTACAAATAGATATAAGAATACCTACAGTAGGTATCATTTTTTTATTCAAGACATAAAATACACGCCCGCGTTTAACTCTTTATCTCTCTTTAGACACGTCTTTACTAATTATGGGTCCTACTGGAGGGAAGTGGTAGCTGGGAATTTGGAGTTGGTATAGTTTTCTTTTTTTCATTGTTTCCAGTGGTAAAAGGTAAGAAAAAACAATCTCAGTTGTTACCCTTCGGGTACGGAACCCTAAATTGGGTTATACATATATATACTAGCACGTAAGATTATCTTCTACGATCGCTTGTACAAACATCAAATAGCCGCAAGGTAAGTAAATTTGCTAACAATGTTAAAGGCATTCAGATTAAATAAAACACATATCACTTTATTGCGACTAATTTTACTGTTGCATAGATTTAAAATGTGAATGTAAGTAGTTTTCCGCCACCCATAATCGAAATTACACGACGACCTGAAGTATTCTTATTATTTCTGAGTACATCCAGATTTTTTAATTACTTCCGTATCTCGGAATTATTAACTAAAAAACGATTTACCGGGTGGTAGGTAGGTAGGTAGGTGTTTCTAAACCGAGCGCTAACGTTTGACAACTCAGGTACCAACTACATATTATAGGTATGTATTATAGCATTGCGTTACGCGATATGTTCTTCTATCTCTAACATCTGTTCACTATAGCTGTTTAGTGATGATAATTGCAAACGTCAGTCCGGTGTTACCTGGATGCTGTCCAGGTACATCCTCGGCAAGATCTCGTCGACGACGCCCATGTCCTTGGAGAACCGGTTGAGGATGCGCCCTGAGGGGTTGGTGTCGAAGAAGCGCATGGTGGCCGCCAGGATGTTGCTGAAGATCTGGTTGTGCAGCCTGATCGAGCTCCTCATACACACCCACAGGAACAATATCGATCTACGACAAAACGTATAAATGTGATCTAAGCTTCTCAGATACTTCTTTGTATATCACAAATGAGCGCACCTATGTAATGTAAGATCTCTTGATCAATATGCTTTAGATACTTTTACCATCATTATACCGCACTAGTGCGGTTAATTACCATATAACGTGCCCTTGTTTGAAACTTTAAAAGGTCATATGTACTGTAGAGCGTTGTACGATGCACGTACGAATAGGTAATTCGCAATTCGTGTCGATTTATTCCTTATTTTCGCACTTGTATCGTAATGTAATATTACGTCACGGAGCCTATCTCAGGAACAATCATCGCGCCTTTCAAAGATAACGCCCGAACATGGACGTAGTATTTATTACAATACCTATTCCATTATGTTTTCAGTTCGATTCAGTCTCGATTGTAGTTGGGAGTAGGTAGTGTACCTACTCCCAACTACAATCGAGCACCTAAATGTATAGTCTCGTTATCAAATGCAGTAGTTATGCAAATATTGATATAGGAACACCTCGTAGGAACTGATGAAGACTTAATTAAAATGGTTTACAAATTGTGAACCGAGGTATATTCAGGAGATAACTGAAGCAGTAAATAAATATTTGCGGTGTTTAGTCAAAACAGTCACGTTGTCTAGACTATACCTAATACGTTTCTCGTGTATTGGTAATACCTACACCCGTCACCTCCTTGACTTTTCATTACAGAACCAACCAGGATTCGCTTATGAAGCCAGTACAACTTCTTTTTCGGTAAGTATATAACTTGGTATAATAAAAATTTCAGCTCTCTAGCATTATCCTAGCCGAAACTACGAGGGTTCGAAAATACGACGAAACGTGCCGAGAAAAGATATGCACTGCCTTTTGCCCTTTGTCTCGTCTTGGCGAAGCACGGCCGTGCCCCCAGATTACTCAAATCAAAATATAAATTAATTAAAAAAATGATTTGTTATCTAGCGTAGCCGTAATATATTTACCTGCCGGTAGTAAGTATTATGCAGCCGAGAATACCAATAGCCCATATGTAGATATAAAAGGTTGATTCTTCAATGGTCATTGCCGGTGGTTGGGGGTCAGAAGCATTGCTAAAGTTGGCGGGGGATGAAGTGCTGTTAAGGTCCAATGTTGAAGAATTGGAGGTAATGCTCTGGTTACTCATTTCTACAATGTTAGCCTCGACGTTGTTCATCCTGAAAAGATATTTAACATTAGATTTTAATAATGTGGTGCACCAGCTTCGTGCCAGAGTCGCTTATAAGCGAGTAAATGTAAAAGATAAACTGTCCAGCTAAATGATGAGATAGCAACTATGACGTCTGTCGTAGTTTAAATTAGTCCCTACGCAATGTGTAATCTCGGGCGTAGCACCTATGTTTAGGAGCGAAAGTTATGAAGTTGTAGGTGGAGTATCGTTGGACGACACCCAGGAATCCGTTAGTCATAAGTCAAATAGTGGAACAGATAGGCCGTAAAGATAGCCGACCCCAAGTAGAAGTATTCAAGTAACTTTTCACATGAAACCTATACCTACTGAAATGATACTGACTAGATTGAAATTATGGAAATATGTAATTATTGTAATATAACAATAACGAATAACTTTCCATACCGTTAGACTACTACACTACTAACTACAAGCATCGAAACGAGCAATAAGCATATCCCACATATATCTGTAAGGATCCATCCGTGGGTACCTCGGAGCTACTTTCCTGTGGATTGCTCCAGTATGGAGTCTGTTCGAATACATCGCGTATCTCACAACGCAAAATGATAAGGCAACAAGCACAACTACATACGTACCAGTGTGTGAGCCACAGGTCGCTAAGGGACGTGACCACCTGCGCAAGCACGATGCCAAGGACGGTCAAGAGCAGCAGCCCCCAGCCGCCGCCGGCTCGGAAGTACTGCGCGTACACGGACCCCGACACGCGCCCTGACAACAGATGGTTAGGAAAATTCATTCAACAAATGCTAAGTATTGTATACTTGTATATTATTTAAATTTTCAGTAGGTATATTTAATCAGCTTTCTGATACCCTTCGCAATTTTTACAACGAAGAGAGAGCGGTTTTGATAACCGTTACACCGGAGACGTGCGCCTGCGTCATTGTCTCCCGGCAGGTTATGGGCCCCTGCAGCAACATGCGAAACAACATACTAAAAGTTGATACTTATCGCTTTCCGGATCTGAACTATCTCTTAGAACATTTGTCGTAAGGCAGCGGATTAAGAAGACCTTAAATGCTACCGATTTTACCGCCGAAAGAAAATGGTTTACAATTCTTAACAATACTCTACTTTAAATAAAGTCAACATCCCTAACAGCAGCAGCGGTAACATACGAGTGAGGTTGGCCAGACTGTAGTAAGTCTGAACATAATATGTTGGAAGCGAATTGATTAGCACGTGTAAGCATGTACAATTGTATTAATAAGGGCCATCTGTTTCATGAAACAATCTGCATAAGCAATATAAATAAATGTTGCCTTATTGACACATGTTAATTGTTTGTCTTACAATCCGAAAGGGATAAAATGTTGAAATCAAACTGGATTAGCAGTCAAATAAGGGTATTTTAAGAGGAAATACCAGTTGAGTCTTGTCCCTTCTCAGATTTGAGAATTTTAGGAAAATATCTCCGTCGCACTGACGGGGGCGGCTCGTAAAATTAGTGCGATAAGGACAACTGCAGCTTAGGCGAAAAATCCTTCGTAAATATCTCAGATATCTAGATTGTTTTCCTCCTCCAAAACTTGACCAATTATAACCAATTGTATTTTGGGAACGGAATGAGAAAGAAGTCTCTGATCTGTGTCTGACCGCTTTGATTTACCGCGTTTACGGCACATTTAATCTAACACAGTTCTTATATAAACAAGAATATCAAAAAAAGCAAAATGTACAGACAGATTTGGTAATATTGTACTATTTGTACCCATATAAAAAATATTAATTTAGGGCCAAAATCCAGAGAGGAAAATGTTGTCCAGAACGTTTGTATGGAAAAATACCACTAATGTTTCCTCTTAATCCCCTCTGAGAAATTTAGATAGGTATTACGCCATTTTTACAGATGACTAGGTTTTTTTTCTAGGGCTTAATTCCCCAAGGGCGAAAATCGGAACCTAATTACTAAGCTTGCCCTGTCCGTCCGTCTGTTTGTCAGTGGTCGCTATCTCGAGAACCGTTATGTGCAGATTGACAGTTGCTTCATCCAGAAATTAAACATTATTTGGTTATTGTTCTCATCGCAAACGCAATGTACCCACCTTTTTCCATCAACTCTGCGGTTTCTGGCTGTTCTTCGTTTTCTTCCTGATTCGCTTCTACCGTTGAACTAACTGCGCTTACTAGAGACTGTAAAATAAAACGAGCTTCATAGTTATTTTTCTAATTTGTGTTAACCCAGTTGACAACAGGAATTTAACTTGCAGTAGGACTAAGATGGCCGGCTCTTTATCATTTGTCACCATGGCTGTCACGTTCTAACAAATATGTAAGTGCGAAAGTGACGCATATAGCATGACAGGTGATAAAAATGCGACCATGATAGCTGGTCTGGATTTAATTACATCTAGACCCCGCGACAGGTGACACTTATTTAACCGACAATTAATAATATCAATGCAATAAGGTTCACCAATGCTGCCCTCCTAAGGTAAAAGGCCGTATTTTCATATAGTGTTCTTTGAAAATACGGCCTTTTACCTTAGGAGGGCAGAATGGACTATCAACTGTGTCAAAAGTGGTGTGACATACCATAGTGCGTGTCCGTTGGTACAGTCCGGGAGCTCCCGGGACCGGGGCTTCCTCTACCACTTCATCCTCCTCGATCAGCTCGTCAAATAATGGCGACTTGGAAACTTCCTCGAATTTGCCCTCGATCTCCACTTCGCCCTAATCAACAATAATAGGCTACATGACTAATTTTCATTTATGGTATCAATCGATCGGGTTTGTTTTTAGGATAAATGTCTATATGGGACCCATTGCATTAAAGCAACACATTAGTCAGAAATTATAGTCAAAGTCCGACAGTCGCACTTCACTCGCGAAATGCCCCTCACAAAAGGATAAGCGAACGTGACGTCAAGGTCTCTGAGATCCCATCATTGTAGTATGGACAAAACAAGAAAATTCTAAGGCTTGTAATGTTTTGTAGCATTGCCTGTAAACATTTTCCAATGTGGTCATAAATCAATTTTTTCTATGTCTATGTCTAAAATTGCGTTTTTGTCGGTGAAATATTGCGTTTAAAATGTGTATAGTAGTTGCAATACAAATTGTTTTGGATAAAATGTAAGGAATCGAATGGTAGGTATCCTTACTTTTATCGTTTTTGGAAGTTAAAAAAAACTTAAATATTGAAACTTTCAGGTCCTGTATTTTTGTAACATTTCTGTATTTTATTTTAATATCCACATTATTGCTCCTGTGCTACCTATTTTACTAGATTTTGTTATAAAATTCTACATGTGTCATCAATGTCATCATCCCTATTGCAAAGACTTGACGGGAAGATTGGGGATGAGATTTATTTATGCAATAGATAAGTTACTTTAGTCGTAGTTTAGATGTATAAAAGGGAGGTTGACAATTTGTTAACGTCGACAGTTATTGTTACTTACTTGTGTCTGGTGAAGATCTAAAATAAGATTAATTAAACACAAAGTGATTGGTAATTAGGATACCAAATTGATTAGAGACTGACGCGCCTGTTAGTTCAGTTGGTTCAGTGCTGTCAAAGAAAATTAGAAGATTCTTCACAGCACACTGTATAAATAACATAAGTACTCGGCGCTCTAATGCCGCAGTTACGAGGATTAATAAGTATAGATAATATCGTCATAAGCATTTGTAGGTATGTATTTATTATACAAATAATTGCATAGTTCTATAACTGTAGTGACCTTGCAGCCTAAGACGTTGTGTGAGAGCCTACATACATACATAATACATACGTAGTATCAGGATTTTTTATTTTTTAAACTCTACCTATATAAATTAGTAGTTATGTATATGACTATGTATTAACAGTGTAAGTGTAAACTTATACATGTGTTTATTTAAAGAATAAAGAATAAATTACATACTAATATAACCCACACACAGATATAGTCGACAACCACACAGATACAGAACTACTCCTGTAAAATATTTATAATAAGATGTTGCTATCATAGCGACTACCAGGACGATTACAGTAGGGGAGTCCCTAACAACAAGACCTTTATACAAATACATGTGTCACCTGGTCTTGAGGCCGATAACAGGAATATGTACATAGGTACATTTAAAAACGCGTTTATGTTTATTTAAACACGTACTTCGCAAACATATATGTATAGTAATGTAAAGCCAATATCAAAAAAGTCGCTCTGGAATCTAATGACTTTAAAATGTCAACGAATGATATTTATTTAAATATTTTTAATAAACTCACTCGGACTCAATTCACTAAAATTTCGTAGTCTATAAAAGATTTTTTATACTATTGAAAATTATTTTCAATCATTCAGTACCGGACACGAAGTATCCCGGTGACGCCGGTCTGTGAATATGTTTTTTTAAGATAACAGTTGAAGCTGAGGGAAGCTAAATAAACAATTAAAGAGAGAGGTTAAAAAACGAGGGAAAACAGCATCCATTGGTTGAAGTATTATGTATGTTATATTTAGTTAGACTATGACAAAGACTGGATACAGTATTCCAGTTGCCATGGCTAAGCGCAGAAAGCCTGTGCTTGACATTACAGAATGTTCAGAAGCTTATACCTATTTGTGATCGATTTCAAATCTTTTTAAATCGTTTGAAATGAAGTCTGTCCGGTACTAGGTGCCTCTTGCAAAAAATGAAGTATTTGTCACAAAAGTATACTTTATGTTTTCAAATCAGTTGTAGAAGTGGCATGTGTGTTATTTTATTTTGATTCCACAATAAATTAATATTTTTTCAAATACTTGTTTTTATTTTCTCCAAAAAGCTTTAGATGTCCGCCACTGGGGGACTTTCCCTTACGTATCACTAGACTTATGAAACTAATCGTGAATCATTCAAAACAGTTCCCCTTACGTACGTTGTAAAGTTTGTCTAATCGAAGCGATAATTGTATTGACAGTAAACAGACAAATGTTTTGTCTAATAAATCAGATAACATAAAGACGCAAAGACAGCTGTGTACTTATCATGGCGTAATATGATAAGATATGAAGTACTGACACTCAAAAAAATTAAAGCCATCATCATCAAGTATTGCACAAATAGGCGTTATCGTGATCAGGAAGATTTTATTTTATCTTATTAATCAAACTTGTTACACAGCATTACAGCATTACTAGATACAAAGGCAATTCAAAACTACAAAAACCAATTGTAATACAAAATAACACATAATAGTGAAAAGGGTTAGAATTCTGCTTCTGTCAAATGTTATCTACGAGTACATAGAGTAATTTCGACATTATTTCCTTAAGTAACGGGCGAGGGCTTATAATCTTGTCGACACGATTTTCATAGTAATCCAGGCACATGATGGAGGGAGGGAGTAAGCTGACTTACGTTGCGCAGGATGATGATTTTGTCGGCAGTCTTGAGGTGGTGTAGCTGGTGCGTGACGAGGATGCGCGTGGTGTGCCGCAGCAGCCCGTTCACGCACTCCGACACAAGGTGCTTCCCCACGTGCGTGTCTACCGCCGACAACGGGTCGTCCAACAAGTAGATGTCCGCCTGGGTCAAACACAAATTTAGTTTTTTAGGGTTCCGCATCTCATAAGGAAAAATCGGAACCCTTATAGGATCACTTTGTCTTTTGTGATCCGTCTGTCTGTCAAGACCCTTTATCTCAGGAACGTGTGAAGATATCGAGTAGAAATTAAAATCATATACTCAGGTCTGCAGTCCCTTGAAGCTGTCTAATAATTAAACTTCCAAGTTAACGTAAAAAAATTTACGGCCGTGTATTATGCCGCAAAAACATATACGACACTCAAGGGAATCAAAATTTATAGAGTACTTTCCGTTGACCTAGAACTATGAAATTTGGCAAGTAATACCGTCTTATTACTACTAGTATGGAGAACAATCTGAAAACTATACATTTGTATTTTAATCATAAATTCCTAACCTATTTAGGTATTATAACATGAGTCCGAGTCGTACTTATCCGTTTTTTTCGTTATATGTAATTTCATGCCCATCGCATAACTTCAAGCGCTTCGAAACAGGTAAGATTTCGTTGGAATTTTCAAATACAAAGTTCTCTAAACATAAATAAAAAATGCTAATTATGTTCGAGTGCCGATAATTTAAGAGTTTCGCCCACGTTCGTGACAAGCTAATTTACTCGTAGTAGTAAAAGTGGCAATTACTGCAAATAGGAATAAATTGTTTCCTAAGATTTTCACGTCCTTATTTATTTATTACGTTTCGGTTGTGAATTGTGGAGCAACGTAATATAGCACAATCGTACTGGGGGGCTATTCATAAATTACGTCATTTCAAATTAGGGTCTGGACATCGGATGATGGTAGCATGACGTATAGGAGGAAACGGGGTCATTGGAAGCATGATTTTTGGATGAAACAGCCCCTAGGACAAAGGTCGAAATCTCTAGAACGGTCCTGAGACGTCGTATGTAGGTTGTATACTCGTATTTAATAAACCGGCCTTGAGCATGTCGGGTCGGGCCATGCTCAGTGTAGAGTTCCATCGTTACCCGTCTGTCACAATAGACCTTGAACGGGTACTAATTAGTAAGTATAATGTACATACCAAGCAAAAGGGAGTAACTATCACAGCGCTTTGTACAGTTTGTACGTCTTTTTACTAAGTATGAAGAAAAGATTTTTTGCGGTATCTCAAAGTTCAGTTAAGCCGTTTATGAGTTATCGCAAAATAAAGTTTACATTAAATTGATACGAGTACCTATATCGTATCTTAAAAAATATACCTAGGTACCCCTTTTTTGTTGATCATATTTTTTTAAGAAACTAGTTTTATAATGTACCCATGTAACATGTATGACTTTATAAGATTAAAATGCAATATATGTTTATTATACCTTTTAGTGACAGTGATAATGGTAAGCAATACAATTAAAATATTTATTGCTAGTCGTATTGATACTAACGATAATCACTGTGAGGACGATTTTATAAGCTATCGTAATTCCTTGTTACCTACCTACACGTGTAAGACGCATCAGAACTAATATAATTTTATGATAACATAGACACATAGGTAATTACGACGCACTGATAAGATCAAAGAAAACGTAAGAAATGCACATGAGAAAATCTCGCAGTGCTAACTCAAGTGGAGATAAATAAGGAGGCCAAGGGGGCCAGGTTGGAAACCAAACGTGTATTTAAGAAGATATAATTATGAAAAACACTTGATTTTTCATAGATAAACTAGCCTCCGCCAGTAACCTCGTCTGTGTACCATTCGTAACAAAAATCTATTCAAAATTCCCCCCTTTAAATAAATCCTTTTTTAGGGTTCCGTACCCAAAGGGTAAAAACGGGACCCTATTACTAAGACTCCGCTGTCCGTCCGTCCGTCCGTCCGTCCGTCTGTCACCAGGCTGTATCTCACGAACCGTGATAGCTAGACAGTTGAAATTTTCACAGATGATGTATTTCTGTTGCCGCTATAACAACAAATACTAAAACCAGAATAAAATAAAGATTTAAGTGGGGCTCCGATACAACAAACGTGATTTTTGACCGAAGTTAAGCAACGTCGGGCGGGGTCAGTACTTGGATGGGTGACCGTTTTTTTGCTTGTTTTGCTCTATTTTTTGTTGATGGTGCGGAACCCTCCGTGCGCGAGTCCGACTCGCACTTGGCCGGTTTTTTAGTAGAGCTTTACAAAATTTCAAGAATAATGATTTTAATTTCAAACTACTACCTATAGAGGGTTCTTATCAAAGTAAATTTTGTAGTCACATTAAATTTACTGCCATCTATAAAAAATAAACATGAAAATGTACGTATAAAAATATCAAAAAATGTATATGGATAATTTTTTATTTATTTTATTTTTTATAACGCTATATGATTTGTTTGACGCATGTACTTTCACCGTTATGTGATAATTTTATTAAATATCAAACGGTGTCGCCAACGCCATCTACCCGAGTATATAGGCCAATGGTGTGGCGCCATCTATTCGAGAATAACTTTTTGTTGAAGGCACTTTTTTTCCTTAGACTTATCTTATACGGAGTACATAAATCTTTGCTCTAAGATTTTAGGCTTTGCGTTGTCTATTGTATATCAGTATCTTTAAAACGAAACTGGTTTACTCGTATTTATTTCCAAAGGAAAATCAATTTCTAGTGCAGACTTACTTCTAGAGGTGACACAAGCAATGAGGCGCGATGCTTTAGCGGGGCGTAATGTACGGCAAGGCTGGAGCGAAATTTTAAATAAAAATAAGGTCGAAAAAATTATTATAAAGAAGAATAAGTAACCGACTTTGAAAGGTTAAAATAAAATATGACCACGAATATGCTACTGCATATAAGCACTAGCAACTGATACGTTTCAAGTCGGTGCCTACATCATTTATCTTATCCTATCTTATAACTTTAAACGAGGAATTCTTGTATATATATTTATTTATATGTATAAGTATATATTTCGGCAATATCGGGAACGGGTCTAACGATTTCGATGAAATTTGCTATATGGGTTATCGGGGGAGAAAAATCGATCTAGCTTGGTTTTATCTCTGGGAAAACGCGCATTTTTAAGTTTTTATATGTTTTCCGAGCTAAGCTCGGTCTGTCAGATATTAAGTAATTACCGCCATCGATCCCTAGCAACTAGACCTTCGGTTCGCATGTGTTACGATATGGAATCGAGTGTTTACCGGTTGCAAATGTACATTATGCATTGTGAACTGATAACCTCTTTCCTCCTTTGTTTTAACTTCTCGGGACACAAACAGTCATAATGATATATTCAAAGAACTCTCGATTGTATTGTTTTGTTGTCTAAATACTACGAGTACTAAGAAAGGATCAAATTAACAGTAGCGTCCTTTTAAGATTTCTATGCCACAGCCATTTATCTAAAAAATATAAGGTATATTCGAATAAAATGTTGAACATATTTAGGTATATTTTGTGAGCCCCTACTAAACAATATATATTTTTAATGGAGGCACTCCATGTTACATGTAACAAGAGAAAAAAAACAATGGGTTGCACTCCGGGAGTGCCGGCAGAAGTGAAAACTACAAATATTACATCTACACCCTTTTTCTATGCTGACACCCGATTCCCCGGATGTCATCTTGACTTTTGCAGTTTTAATTTCCTATATTTATTAAACACATTGAATCGATGCTATACAAATCTATGCCTTGCTTTGCCTTTAATATTCCTTGAGAACCGATAACTACAGAAATATCTACCTACATTTTGTACCTACTCACCCGAGCGAAGCCGGGTTTTCATCTAGTATATTTATAAAGTACTCACTCATTTTCTTTCGCTATTTCTTCGTCACTTTTTTCATTAATAGTTAATAGATGCACTTTGTACAATTTCCATATTTTAAACACTTTATATACACGAATTTTACGAGTACACAGACGGTCGAGCCATCAACAGTCACCATCCATGGATGTGCGTAGCACGCTGTAACACAAACACACACGCACATTCGCGCAAGCGCCCTGCGCCGCTTAAACGAAACAGCAGGCTCATCAGGCATACATTTTCGCCGCGCGGTACAAAGAGAGAGTTACGCGATTACGTAAGAACGTCTTACGCTCTCGCGACTCTCGCGAGTTTAACATTTTTTCCTCATCACTAAAAGTGCATAACGCCGCTAAAGAAGTTTTCACTTCAAAAATCAGTACCTAAATACCTTGAACGTGTGTCACATCATCTGACAGGTCTTTAAAAATAATAGAAAACAGGCTCGTGCTGAAATACTTGAATTGTGCCTGCTTAGCTTGCTTATCCTTTACGACTATGAATCCTTTTATATAGCATATAATATGTGTATGGATGACAAATCCGTCGCCGCTAAATTTTTCAAAATTGGAGCCTTTTTCTAGTGACAGAGCTGGCGTGGCAGATCATTGATGATGTTTCGGTGTTGGTGGCACTGAGGCAGTGTAGAGGCATAGAGAAAAAAATACATAGAGTGCTCACTCCATACATCAGTTTTAGTACCAAAAAGACTATTAGCATCTAGCATCGAGTAGTGGAACTATCAGTACTGCTACTTGACAATAGATGTAGCACCGACCGGAAAGTCTTATCTCAACAGCATAAGACTTTCCGGTCGGTGCTACATCTATTGTCAAGTAGCAGTACTGATAGTTCCGCTACTCGATGCTAGATGTAGACACTGAAATTAATAGTCTGAGCTGATGTATGGAGTGAGCACTCTTGTCTTACTTATTTCTCTATGGTAGAGGTGACTGACCTGTCTGTAGCACGCGCGGGCGAGCCCGATGCGCGCGCGCTGCCCGCCGCTCAGGCTGATCCCGCGCTCCCCCACCAGCGTCGAGTCGCCGAGCGGCAGCAGCTCGAAGTCGCGGACCAGAGCGCAAGCTGTAACCACCTATATACAGAAGTCACTTTAGTAAGAAACATCACGGAACAAGTACCTACTTCATTTCCTGCTTCGCTGGTTGTTACGTCCCTAGGTCCCTACTGCTCCTTAATATGGGTACCGTATTGAGATATTTGAGATTGACAATGTGCTCAATATAAAACTAAGCAAAAGTGTTTATTTGTGATATGTCCCCGAGAAAAAAAAAATATATACAAATAAGTAGGTAAGGTAGGTGTTATTATTAATAATTACCTACAATTTGAGACTTTAAGTATAATACAATGTTTGTTATATTGCTACACGCAATCCAAACAGGCCACGTAGCCAACGTGCCAATCGCTTACGCTCCGTAGCGATCGAAACACAACTGTCACTGTCGCACTAATATGGAAGAGTGATAGAGAGACACAAAGCGATTCGATGGCGAAGCGATAGCGATTGTCACCTTGGCTAGGCCGCCAGTTGTGATTAGGTACGTCTAGTTTAAACTAACCACAAACGTATTGAAAGGGCTATTATCTAGCCTACTCGGCAGTGACCATGCATAAGATGCGGGTATCCCGGGTTTGAATCACGGTAAGGTCGTTTATTTGTGTGTTTATCACAGATAACTGTTCCTAAGTTATCTATATGTTAAAGTATTTATTTATTATATATATATTATTATGTATCATCGTCTAGTAGGTACTCACAACAAGCGTCATTAAGCATACTGTGGGACTAGATCGATTTGTATAAGATTATCTGATAATTTATTTATTTATTTATACAAACTTGGTATTACGTAACTAAAATTCTTTAAATGCGAGGCACGTTATAGCCTGGTATATTCTGCTCATAAAAGTATAAATACAAATAATGCACCATTTATAAACAAGAACGACTATATTTATTGCCTTTTCATTTGCTAATATATTTGTAAATGTCTTATTTTACTGCGAAGTAAATATAACTAGCACTTAAATATATATAAGTACCTATAATAGTCACATACATTACATAATAACCGGACTGGCAGGAGTGGCAGGTTCATAGTGAATGACCTACGTATGACGTCATATGTTGGGGTAGTTGGTAAGTAGTGTAAATACTATAATAAGTTTTTTTTTACTATAAAAGTAGCTTGTAGTAGTATCTGCACCATAAATTTTCTATGCAACAAACAAATAAGCGACATACCATTTTATATGGGTTGTAGTACATAGTTAAACATAACAGAATTAACAGATGATAGTTAGATCCGGTTCTGCATCAGATCATTGGTATACCGTTTAACTGAGGCGGTCGGTATTATAGTTTTTGCTTATTGAGGGTGCTTGCTTCAATTTATGTTCCGTAGATCTCATATTATTGTCACTGTATACACTGTACGTACAAAGTTCGTAGTGGCATAGAAAATAAATTCACGGTATGTTAAACCGTATATTTCTCCTACATATAAAGAAGGGAAGCAATTTTTAATTTTTGAGAATTATGAGTAAAATGTCACCTGGCCGTTTTTTTTGTTGTCCCATACACTTTTTTTTTCAAATATGGGATTTTTTATGTTATTTCTACTCAGAATCACGAGCTCTTTCTATCCTAATAGGAGAAAAAAAAAGTCCCAAAATTTCCATATATTTTTTCCGCGACCGCCATACAAAGTCTATGAAAAATGGTGACGTAAATGAAATAAAAATCTTAGGACACTTTTTTTGTAGGGGACAACAAAAAAAACGCCCACCTGCAACTTTGCAGAAAATTACTCGCAGATCGATCATCAAGTTCGACCTAATACAAGAATAGTACATTATTGCAGAGGCCGGGAAAGGGCAATTCGTGGATGAGTTTCGATTTTGTCGGACGACGCGAAGCGGAGTCCGACAAAGAAGACGAATCCACGAATTGCTATTCCTGCCGAGGCATATATAGTGCTTTTCTCCAAACATGCGAGGAAATATCGTAAAATAATAATTATTTAAGCATCAAGCATCACTCAAATCGAACCTTCACATCAAAAATGTCAAAAACAATTTCCCTCTAAAATTATTTTTTTAAAATTTAGGGCACAAACTTATTCTGCCATTCAGTACCATTCAATATTCGTTCATTCAATATAACTAATTGGGCAATATAGTTGGTCAAACCAATTTGTCAGTCAGTAAGAACCAGGAAAACTATACCCATCCTTTTCTTTTGGGTGCTAGTACTAGTGTAAGACAAAGATAGTATGATTCTCTCTGTCTATGTTTGAAATGAGAAAGTCCTTTGACAAACTATATAAACTTTATGTACACGGATGAGATCCTTAAAAAAATATAGCTGATCGCGTCGTGTAGACGCGGCTCGCGGCTATAATAATTGGCTGTTTGCGTTTTTTATTTTTAAAAAGTAAAAAACACTACAGTAATAAGTTATTACTGTATTGTTTTTTTCATTCCCGTCCGCTAGAACAGGACAGCGATAGTTTGATTTTTTTAAATTAGAGTTTGACAATAACGTAGAACTTCCCGTACTATTTTTGCTACAATAAGGTGAACATTTCCGAGCAGATTGGAGAAAACGTAGTTTTATTGTACAAAGTACTTATTTAATAGGAACGCGCTTACTTTTTTATAGCGAATACGGTCGTACGGCAGGCCGAAGAGGATATTCTGCCGGACGGTGGCGACAAACAGCCACGGCTCCTGACTGGCGTAGGAGAGGCGCGCGCCGCCCAGAGACACCGTGCCCTTGGACGGCAGCAGCTCGCCCAGGATCACTTGCAGGAGAGACGACTGGAGGAAAATAATCACAAATGTAAAACATATATACATTTTTCAAATCAGAACGACTGAGGTAGTTTTCAATAACAAGTAGAGTCTGTTCGGAAAGAGAAGAGTTGTGGAATGTATTGCGCCCCATACATTCCACGACTCTTCTCTCCGCACAGACTCTAATACATTGTTTTTCTTTAACCTATACTATATAATTATGAATTTTCTAATAAGTAAGAAGGTTTTGAAACGAAAAAAAGTTAAAACCACAGTAAAAGGGCTAACCAACAATCCGTATAGTGTGTTACTTACTTGAAGAGTTTGAATTCGCCTTCGATGGTAATCAACTTGCAATATCGTTTTCGCCGAAAGAGACCTTCCGCTGTGCCGTGTGGGTGCCCTGCCCTGCCCCGTATGCTTCCTGCCATTGACCTCATATGTTGGTCTACATAAGTATTACCTTCCCAGCTCCGACCAGCCCCGCGATGCCCACGAACTCGCCGGGCTGCGCGGTGAAGGAGACGTTGCGCAGCGTGTCGACGATGGGGTCCGGCTGCCAGCTGGCGCACACTCCCGCCACCACCAGCCCCGTGTGCTTCGCTTTCTCCTTTTCCGTCCCATTACTGATCACCACCGTGGCTTCTTTCGCGTTCATCTTAGCTTCGATAGCCTTCGCTGACTCCAGTTCTTCTAACATTAAGAATTCCTGCACAAATCAACCGTTACTAATCAACAATTACACTTGAAAAAGTTACACATAAACTGGTCCGATCAAATTATAAAGTGTATCGAAGTAGCGTGAATTAAATTAGCAAAAACAATAATATTAATAATAATAACGCAGGGTAGCTTATTAACGCAGAGCTGCTTGTGGCGAGCTGTTGAG
This sequence comes from Cydia amplana, assembly GCF_948474715.1. NCBI lineage: Eukaryota > Metazoa > Arthropoda > Insecta > Lepidoptera > Tortricidae > Cydia > Cydia amplana. Next base: position 28,795,299 of record NC_086096.1, on the reverse strand, counting down.
GAGAGCTCCTGGGGAGTTGTCTGGGGAGTGTATTTTTCCGTGATGGGAAAGACATATTAATAAGAAAAACCCTATTTCGATATAAAGTTGCATTTAACTGATTAAGTACGTGTAACCTAAAATAACCTTGGAGGATACAACTAAACGGAGTAGCCATTAACAGGCTTTCCCCTCTGTCGAAAATAGGCGGCCAACGGTCATACACAATGTATGGACTGACGTTTATCTGACATGGCTATTTTTACGTTACGCATACATTTGACGTTCCCCTCCCCCGCAAAAATCGGCAGACTGTTTTGTACAGAAAATTACAGACATGGCGTCTCCGTTTGATTATATCCTCCAAGAAAATAACAGATGATATTAAATGGCCTACAATGACTAATAATTATTACCTCAAGTCGTCTCACAGACACCTTTGCTTCCGCGAGAAAGGCCATAGCCATAGGGAAGAAAATGTTAGCGGCAAGTTGCAGGAGGTTGAAGTACTGCACGAGGGAGAAGGTGATCTCGGCCCGGATCTGGCCGCCCATGAGCACGAACGTGACCACCGCCGCGAACAGGATGAACCGCTCCGTGAACACGGACAACGCCGTCGAGAAACCCTTGATCATCGACGTCCTCATTATGAAGTTCACCTCCATCCTGCATCGTGACGACACACATTAATGAACCAACTACTACACTAGTGTATTAGTGGCTCTGACATATGAACAATGAACTCTTAAGCGCCATCGAACCTACTGGTACTGGTGCTTAAGTCCTTAATGCCAATTTCCGCCATTTTGGTAATTTCCCAAAAGACTAAACGACAGAAAACTTCTATCTAACTACCGAACCTGCTCACAAAATTACGAGAATCGGCTGAGAAATGCGACCTTCGCTAACGCTCAGTCAATAAGTAATGAAGAATTTCATTTCACATATTATTTGTTTTATGTTCTACTAGAAATACCTACAACAAATATTTTCATTTTATTGTGCACCATCTGTTACTTAAATCAACTATACATATTTACAAAAAGATCAAACAATACAATTACCTCTTCTCTTATTTACTGTTTAATTATGTACGAAGTATTAAATTTATTATGGGTGTATTATGATTATGTACATTATTGCGTGACGCGATATCTCAGCTGCAAGCAAAATTAACTCGAAACCGACCTATACCTAATCGAACGAGCGAGTGAAGCGAATGTCTTACATTCTACTTGGAAAACATCTGTTAGGGACACGCACGACCGAGAAAAAGAGAATAAGGTGCGGGGGGGAATGTATGCTTATTTGCATGTACATATATTAAGTTTCATTTCATTTATTTATTTGCCATAAATTGTATGTTTACATAAGATGGTACGTACCATTTTACATGTCGTATTGTCTCAATAGTTTCACCAGATCGGTGTAGCATAACTTAAAATACTATATTTTCAATATTAGCTAGCATGGAATTCATTCTATCTTACATTAAGTTTTATAAAGTACCTACTCATTAAGGCTATACGGACACAGCTCAATAAGATATTTCTTTAGACTAGGGAAGAATTTAGTAGGCGAGAGAGACTTAATTTCGGTCGGTAAGGCGTTGTAAATGTTTGCCGCAAGCCGCAACATATCTATGGCATCTCAAGCACATTGCTGTTTTCCCAACTATCACTATTAAAATTGGTCTTAAGCGGATATATGCCAGGATATCGCCGTAAAAGTTTACAGAGCTCCATTATATACAGTGCTGACAGGGTGGGTAGACTTAATTGCTTAAATAATTATCTACACGACACACGATTTGACCTAATTCCACTCAAAATACGCACGCACTTTTTTTGCAATACGAACAATCTTTGTATCTACACAGTTTCCCCAAATTGCCAACCCAAAAACGATAACCCAAAAGTGAGTACTTCTCGAGACCTTTCTAATTCTAATTGGGCCTAAACTCGATGTGTTTGTGTTTTTCTAGCGAAGACTTCTGTTTTCTACTTTCAGACTGCATCATCAGATCAGCTCCATGTTAGCTAGTTAACATGTGTAAAAATATGTCTCCAGTTATATAAAGTGTGTACTTACTTGCGCAATTTCTCTACAAGCTTCTCAAATGGTTTCTCCCACGCATACATCTTAATGACCTGGACTCCGTTCACCAGTTCGCTCATCACTTTAACCCTCTCGTCGGTTCGCTTGGCTATCTTTCCTCGCAGCACTCCCTGGCGGTTACTCAAATAGCCTAAAAAATAAGTGCAGTTTAGCTACGCTGTTTTAATGGTCAGGCACACTTGAGTTTGAATACCTATATTTTGTCGTAATAAATATTGCCTTATCAACAAAAGGGTACCTCTTTATCTGACACTAAAGATAAATGATGCAATTAACAATAGTATGTACTAGTTAACAACGGCACTGGGATACAGGAAATCCCATTATATAGTTTCGTTGTGGTTTTTTGTATTGGTTAACACAGTAAAAGGAAAACAGTTTGTCAAGTGTTTAGTTTCTTAAATGAGACATGAGACCGACAAGCTTCTTTAAAACGGTAGCAACTGGGCCGATCAACTTTTTTTGCTTCTAAAATATTAAACACTACTTTTTATTACATAAAAGATGTAATTAGATGTTATTTAATCAGATCTATTGTTTTGTGTTTGCCTTAGTTTTATAAAGAAAACTTTTTCCATTTTTATAGAAATTCCTCGTGACTCGGGTGACGAAATTTTTGTTTCATACAAAATCCCACTGTCCCCCAGGCGTACTGACTTGCTATTATTGGAAATTCTGAAAACGAATACCATTACGACTTTCTATAATTCGAGCTTTTTATAAACAAATTAGTAACTTTTATTTAAATTCTTATTAACGCGCACGATATTATATAATTTAGTATACAATAGTTATTTACGATACAAGTGCGGAAAAGAGGAAATTCGAAACGAGTGGCGATAAATTAAAACACGACCGCAGGGAGTGTTTTAAATCGACACGCGTTGCGAATTACCTATTCACACGTGTATCGTACGACGTTGTACTTTAAAGTGCTATATGTACTGTAAAACGTTGTTCGTCACAGGTTTTGTCTCTTCGCTTACAATGTCCCCCTAAATTGCAACAGATTACCGGCTTTTAAATAGTTCATAAGAAACCTCGCTTCGCTTAGAAGTCTTAGAACTATGTTAAGTACTGTCACTATATTTGTTTAGTTACATTGAGTGCATACTGAGTTATGTTAAAAAATATTCACATCAAACTACCCATGTGACTCAAGAGACAAAACCAACCCTACTGGGGTTAACCTTACTCCAGTATTACGAAATTGAGACTAAATTTGTACCTTTTATTTTGTAACTGTGTTTATTATTAATTACTTTCAGTAATAAAGGAAAGAATTTTTAAATTAAATGTAGTTTTCTTATCAAAATCGAGAAATCCGTATCTGTGACTCAGTAGACGTTTTACGTGAGTGTGTTATCAATATCTATGTTCAATTTCCATCAAAACACAAGAACGAGCGATGCTCGAGATATATTTGCAATCTTTGGAAGTGTTATTATCAATATTAAATAATATTACACTTATATTATATTACGCCCAACTGCATACGAGAATAATGTTAGAAATGAAAGATTCTACGAGTATTTTAATTAAAGGTAATTAAAGGTTTACACTAAAATGACTTTTTGTAAGTATTTTTAACCTAAATATGATAGGTAATAAATGTAGTTCCTTACTTTGAACTAGTACTGTCTGCACGAAGATGACCAAAAGGGCAGCGAAGGTCGCCCACCGCAGGTGCTGCCACACCAGGTACGACACCACCGGCACCACTACCGGCATCACCCACAGGTAGTGCAGGAACAGAGTCACCATGTCGAACCGCATCACGTCGTTTGACATCAGGTTTATCACTTGGCCAGGCTCGGTCTTACTAAGGCCGCTTCGATCTAGTTTTAATATCTAAAAAGTTACAAGGAAGTCAGCAAGTATATATTCATTTATAATTATAATACAAAATGAACATGCTTCCTACTCTGACGTTCATACTTATCAGCCATACTCTGGAGCCTTGCCGTGTTGAACAGGTTATTACGAATATTTTTGACATGTTTAGTCTGTACTTAATTATGTGTAGTAAAAATAAAAAGTATTCGAGTAAACACTGTTCACCACGGTCATGTGGTCAAATATCATTGAAAAAAATGTGAGCAGTGAGGGGCCTCTAGATCGTGAAAATGTATGTATGTACAAACGTGTAGTCAGTATAGCTTTTAATTAGGGTTATCTCGGTTTTAGTACCAGCAATCAAAGTAAGGTAGGTACCAGTGGCGGCGCGTCAAACATATCCATAGCAAGCCGTTTACAACTCTGCTCAAACGTCCAAAACAGGCAAGCCGGTGGGAATCGGCTTTTATGGACGCGCCGCCACTGGTAGATACCTACACCTTTAAATGGTATACAGAGCCCGTCTAGCTACGGTCTACGTCGTACTTCAATTGATAAAACATCGGCCAATCGAATACTTGTAAGTAATCAATTCATATACAACTAAATATTACCTTTCGATACAATAACGAACAGCAAGCTATTCTTATTCGCATACCAACAGCACCTTGACTCAACTGCAGATGGTTCAACATCAATGCCGTTATTACGCTACATACATTCATCAAGAAGTTGTATATATGGGCATTCCTGTATGCCTCCGGCGTTGCTTCGCCAGAAAAATAATTTATAAACAGCGCTAATGTATATGGTATCAACGGCCTGAAAAAAGAAACAATCTTGTAATTTTGCGTCTGTGTTCAACATAATAAATGACAGAAGACAAAATTAAAGGATATCAAAAGAAAATAAAGTCGAATGGAAGTTGCATTTAAACATTTAACACAAGAATCACAAGATGGATTGGGGCGTATCGTATCTATCGTAAGTTTCAAGTTTTTTGCGTTGGTCCTAAATAGTGTAAATACGTATATGATAAGACTTTATCAAACTATATCTTAATTTTTAGCGTGTGAACCGTTAACTCGCGTTTGATGTGTTCCTTTTCGATTGAACACTCCCAGTCGATCGAGTACCTACTTAAGATAGTGCGGCAACAGTACACTACGGTATAATGTGCGAAAAAAGGAAATTAGAAATGGCGATAAATTAAAATACGACCGATGGGAGTTATTCGCACATGTATGACATATGTATCGTATGTATGTACGACGTTTTACAGTACATTATGCCCATTAAATTTTCGACATAGTCACGTAATTTGCTAATTATCGCACTAGTGCGGTAAAGTAGCACCATATGTACTGTAAAGAAATTACCATAACGTCCATAACACAAAAACTTACCATAAAACTATAAAAAGTAACCCTGCTATTAAACCACAGAGCATATACTCAAACCAGAAGGTTCGTACGATAGCTTTGGTTAATGAGGGCTTGGAGCCATTTCGGTCGGCGTGTTCAAGCTCCTTTTGCCAGGCTTGTTCAAGTTGGTCCCCCAGCCGGCCCGAGTTGTCCTTGTGGCGGGCTTGCCATAACTGTTCTACGGTGATACCCTGTTTGTAGCCTTTGCGGAATAAATCAAAACTCCATCTGTGGAAAAATAACAACAGTTATTATGTACCTATCAGTAATTTAACTATATAACAGCAACTTTAACAATTTTAACATTTAGACTTACAATTTTGGAAACCAAAATATTTAATATTGATAAAGTATCGTTTGTGGAATGCACTGGAATGCACAGGCGCATTTTCCGGGCGGGGTGTGAGTGTTTTGTATGTAAAAGCAGCGCACCCCGCTCACGCCGCGCCCGGAATACGGGCATGTGTGACGAAGCCTTAATAGATCTTTTGTCCCTTTCTTTCAGGCATGTTCGGACCAGACAGAGGAAATAGTTATTTACGATACAAGTGCGGAAAAGAGGAAATTCGAAATGAGCAATAAATTAAAACGCGACCGAAGGGAGTGTTTTAAATCGACACGAGTTGCGAATTACCTATTTGCACGTGTATCGTACAACGTTTTACAGTACATATGGCCCTTTAAACTTTTGACATACACATGTTATTTTACGCACTAGTGCGGGAAAATAGGGCCATATGTATACTGTAAAACATATTTTTGGTATAAGCTTTTATCGCTGACTGTTAGTGTTTCTGGGCATTTTCCGCAAATCGACAACCATTGTGCCTATTTTGCGTGAAACGAGGTGGCGCTACTCTAACCACCCCAGCTCCTCCATGAAACCTAGCAGTGTTTTCAGGTTGCTGACTGCCTCTTTTAGTGTGCTCAGAGTTCCTAGGTATTTGTTTCTGTATGTTTCTACCTGTTTGCAGTCTAGGAGTATGTGTTTTGTTGTTTCCTCTTCTTCCATGCATGCTCTGCACAAGGGGCTGTCCGTTTTACCCATATTGTGTAGGTGTTTGTTTAGTGTGTTATGTCCTGTGATAAGTCCTATTATTTTACGTAGTTGTTGCCTAGGTGTTTTCAGTAGTATTTTGGTGAGCTTGTAGTTCAGTTCCGGTAAAATATCTTTAGTCTGCCTGCATGTGTCCATTTCATTCCAGTACTTATTGTGCAGTTGTCTGTGATGTAGGTCTAGTTGGTTGTATATGTAGGATATTGGAAGGGGTATGATGGGCTCGGGTCCGTATGCCGGTGTCTCTGAGCCTTTCCTGGCCAGTTCATCCGCTGCATCGTTTCCTCTTGATCCACTATGCCCCTTTATCCATTGGATTGTTACTTTGTTGCCTTCCTTGCTCACCTCAGTAAGTCTTCGATGACATTCCAGTATAAGTTCTGAAGTTAGTTTGTCACTGCCTAGCGCTTGTAGTACTGATTTACTGTCTGACAGTATTAGTATATTCTCGTGTTTCACTTTTCGTCTTGTTATAGCATTGCAAGCTTCTATTATACCTACGCATTCAGCTTGGAATACTGTGTTGTATTCGCCCAGGGGTTTTGAGATGTGTATGTTCAGGTCCTCTGAGAAGACACCACATCCTGTTCCTGTGTTTGTTTTTGAGCCATCTGTGAATATTTTTAGTTTTGTTTGGTCTAGTCCTTCTTTAGGATCTTCTGTTAACGATATGGCGTAGTCTTTCCAGAAGATCATAGTTTTTGGTATCGCTGACTGTACTTTTCTTTCAACAGACAACTACTCATGGAGACAAGTCTAATAATAATAGTGCCATTTACATTCAAGCAAAAGGTAATTGGTGGCTTTCCATTACAGAAGTGCAATAAGTTCCTTATCATCTGAAATTCTAACAGAAATTCTGATAGATAAGTCCTTATTGCACATATGAAGCATAAGGAGCCTTCTCTATAGAAAGACACATTGAATGTCGGTTCTGAATGAGGAGTGTGCCAAGTGGATGCAATTACATAGCCCAGCTTATCAACAATCGATACCTAATGATAATACGTTTGAAAGAGCGGTACAAACGGTACATCAACTCATTGTGAATTGACGTATTAGGTAGGTAGGTACTTACTAGGTAGGAATAGGTATACTGTACTACCTAATAACCTACTTTCGATTCTTACACTTCAATTAAATCAATAATGCATCGCTTGGAGGTCCTCAAATCACCGGGTTTGTTTTTTTTTCCTGTTTTTATTCTTAATATAGGTAGGTATACCTCGTAAAATCAGACTGATCATGAAATTCCTATGCATATCGTGAGTTGTGAAAATAATTGTCTCGTTCCCTAAGTCGACGTAGCCCCGTTGGACAGTTGGCTCTTCGGGCATCCGAAGCAACCTATCCTCCCTATCTATTGGTTTAATGTGACTACGCCCGTTTCTACACTTGTAAGTTTTACTTACGTAAGTAGGGACACAGCTATACTAGAGAATGAGAGATGAATATCGTTATCTCATTCTAACAAATAGCTTTGTCCCTACTTACGTAAGTAAAACTTACAAGTGTAGAAACGGGCTACCGTCAAAACATTATACACAGCAACTTTACGAGCGGCCGTCGACGCATACAACTGTTTTAGTTCATTCCATTCACGTCAGCTTTGGTGTATGTGTGGCCTACTTTTTGTAAAGATTAGTATATGTTGCTGTAGGTCAAAAAGATTTTTCAATAGGTATTGAAGTCATATACTCAAGTACACTTGAGTCTATTTATGCCACAAGAAGTATAAGAAATAGCTGCTCGGTTATGCAGTCGCATTTCAATTAAATATACCTACCTACCTATGGCGCATGCATCGTGTACGTAACTACACGTTAAAAGTGCATCGCAAGCGCTTCATTAATCGAACCAGTGTAAGAGTAATTTCGATTATTAGTACGGATCTCAAAGACATTATATACTAGATAGGAATTCACAGTTGACAACTCGAGCTCGAGACCACATTTATGAATTAGGTCGCTGTGGGGAAGGCACGCGGCTTAATCAATAGCTATAACCTTGATAGTTAAGTAGACACACAGATACAATACTACTAGACGGTGCTCGGAGCTTATAAAACGCAACGCTTCCAGGCCAGAGTGCCTGCCGGGAAACAAGTTCGACGTGTTGCCTCTCTATCGCACTTGTAAAGGATAGAGTCGTGAAATAATTTGGCAACGCTACAGCGGGTCGATAAAACCTTGGCAGGGAGAAATCGTCCAAAATTGTAAATTGTGGAAATTGTATAATAAATTTTCAAATAAATCCTACTTGGAAAGAATGCTCTAGTGCAGAAACGTATCAATTTCTGCACACCTTTTAGAACAACTATGACCCTCTTTCAGAGCATGAGAAATGAAAACAATTATGCACTACATCTGTATGTAAGCGATTCTCACAGCACTACCGCCAGAGTGCCTATTTATGTGTGGTGGCCACGAGTTATCAATTGCCTTACATATTTTATTTATAAGGCTGAGTCTACGGGTGATAGTCATACGAGTACACATAATACCATAGTACGCGCGACCTTATTCTTCATATTTAAAGCTATTAAAAGACTCCTCCCAAATGAATGTTAAGTACTAATTTATTTAAAGAGAAATTTGGGAATTGGCTTGTATTTCTTGTTGCTAAACTCAGTGTAAACCCATAACCATACAATAAATATATTTTGATTTGATTTTTTGGGCGTTCAAACGGCACAATCAACTTGGCAATCTGATCAGAAATTAAATTTGATTTAAATTTCATAGTGTCATTATATGGAACTTGCTAACTATGTAAATAAACCGCCATATTGAATATGTCTCTGAATGATGATTATGATGAATTTACTAGGGTGCATTGGGATAAATCCGAAGACGGGGTAATTTTGAAAATGGCAAATATCTACTAAACTAGAAAAGCTTTCTACTGTGTAGCAACAGTACGCAAGATGCCATGTAAGCGTTGCAGTGGCATAAGTGTTGCTAAAGTAAGAGGTGTTTCTAGTTTATTAGTAGATATTTGCCATTTTCAAAATTACCCCGTCTTCGGATTTACCCCAATGCACCTTAGTAACTTTTGTTTACATAGTTAGCAAGTTCCATAAAATGACACTTTAGTGAGATCGGCGAGTCAATGTCCTTGAATCGGCGGGGTCCCTTTGTTTGACATAAAGTTTCAAGTCATATTGTATTTTTTGTCATATTATCATTAGTCCTAATTCTGTAACCGTATACTTTTTAGGATTTTCGTAAGGTTACGCGTTTCTGAAAAAAAAATAAAACAAATTATGACTAACGAAAATGCGGACATACAATTACAATACATTATGACATTTAAGATTTATGACATAAAACTTTATGGGAAACAATAGAGACGCCCTTGAATTTCATTAAATTGTAAATTTAATCAGATTTCCCCACATTTTACCACCAAGTTGTTACCACTGGTAACTAGTGTGATGACCTGGGTGACATCCGAGTAGCTGCTAAGAAAAAACTGATTTGACGAACAAGTCATTGTCGCCATTTACGACGACGCCGTATGTATAAGTACGCATTCATATGGCCATTCTCTGAAATTGACAAACGGCTCAAGAAAACCGGCCAAGTGCGAGTCGGACTCGCGCACGGAGGGTTCCGCACCATCAACAAAAAATAGAGCAAAACAAGCAAAAAAACAAAAAAAAACGGTCACCCATCCAAGTACTGACCCCGCCCGACGTTGCTTAACTTCGGTCAAAAATCACGTTTGTTGTATGGGAGCCCCACTTAAATCTTTATTTTATTCTGTTTTTAGTATTTGTTGTTATAGCGGCAACAGAAATACATCATCTGTGAAAATTTCAACTGTCTAGCTATCACGGTTCGTGAGATACAGCCTGGTGACAGACGGACGGACGGACGGACAGCGGAGTCTTAGTAATAGGGTCCCGTTTTTACCCTTTGGGTACGGAACCCTAAAAAGTACCGCTAGCTTAATTTAAATGTTTTTTTTTTATTAAAAAAATTGTTTTTGGGTAAGAGATGCAATACTAATACTTCGGTGCTCATTTATGTTTGGCGAAGTAACACAGTACATTACGTGAATATTGTCCTAACTAAAATGTGTCACTTAGTAAGTACATAATATTTAGTTTAAAAATTAATGTGATTATTGTTATATTATTTTCAAAATGTTATTATCATATTGTACTTAACTAAAGGCATTTCAAACACAATTTTGTATTGTTGATGAATAAATATGATGATGATGATGATGATTGTAGGACACAGAAATAGCAAGTCACTTCTAATGACGTAATTTAACGACATAAAATGACTCTTGTTGGGAGAGTAATGGTTGAAAGTGTTGAAACGCCTGAAACACACTATTGGAAAGCCACAAGACCCGATGAAACGCTGTTATAGCGTTTTCTGGACAAAATGCCTAAAGGGTAGGTTTGGTTACGATCTCGTGTCGGATCTCATCGGGCGGCGCAAGCCTTTTCTACAAACCTATATACTAGGTTTTTGGTTATCCATAGCATAGCAACACTATTTTAATTAGAAGTAACTTATAGAACGTATTTTACAAAATGAAAGTATGCACATATAATACAGTTTCCGCAATAGTTAAATAGCGAAAACACTTGAAACCCCACGCGACGTGACTCCGCACAACGTAATGGATATTGAATACAATTCCATACATTTTCTATAACCTGACCTTGGCCAGAATCACGGAATGCCCGACGCGATGTTAGTGCAATTATAGATAATCAAGAGTGATATTGGTAAAAATTCCTCCGAGTCGTTATCTAGGTACCTATCATGATCAAAATTACACCTGTATCTGTAGGTAGGTAGTAGGTAGTACCTATTTACGGTCGATGTCGCCTGCTTCAACGTAATAAAATAAACATGACAATGGAAATTGCTTCACCGTGAATATTTACCGTGAAGATGTCTGCTGCCGAGAAGATTTTTTTCTTGAGATGTAAGTAGACTAATAGCTAATATACTTCTTCATTTCAAAAATAAAAAGTTCGTAGCGAGACAGGATATCATTGGGCCCAGTTTTGGAGATTCGTCTGTGTTAAAAGCCTGACCAGGAGTATATGATCCAACCTTGTCAAGAGGGCGCTAGTTCAGTATAGTCTGAACAATGTGAATTGGCAACTCGTTATTTTGACTTGCATACTTTTATTCACCGTAGGTAATCATAAACCAAATATTCGGTGTTGTTCGTCACACATTGGTCAAATAGGGTCTGCTACATTGTCAATGAACAAAATTGATCATCTCCAAAGTCCATAGCAAAGAGAATAGAGTGTATAGAGCGTTATTCTCATAGTAAATTTTGTAGTCACTGTAAATTTATTGCCATCTATCGACACAGGATTAAAACTAAAAATGAAAATGTATGTTATGTATCTTAACCCATAAATATTTTTCAAAGTTAAACCACAGAATAAATAATAATACTAGGTACAGAAGACTCACTCTCTAACAAAACGCGTCTGTTAGGGCTCCTCTACACGATGGGCCAACGCCGGCCACTCCAAGGGACGCAGCCATGCGGTAAAATGAGATAGCAATATCACTTGCTCCCTCTAACGCATAAATGCGTCCCTTGGAGTGGCCGGCATTGCCCCATCGTGTAGAGGAGCCATTACGATCAGCGACAGCGCCACACGCGGCTTATGGCTTTCCCCAAAATTGGGGTAGAACGGATGTACTTTTAGCTACCTGTAGCAAAGCGACGAAACCGCGGAGTGAGCCACGCCTGCTTAAACTCATCTTTGTTGCTGTAAGTGTAACTATTTCCTCGCTTGAGTGGCTCGTATAACATACAAATATCTGGGTTACCGAGCTTCGCTCGGAAAACATATAAAAACACGAAAATGCGCGTTTTCCCAGAGATAAGACCTAGATCGATTTTTCGTTCCCAAAAACCCCCGTAGCATAGCAAATTTCATCGAAATCGTTAGAGCCGTTTTCGAGATCCCCGAAATATATATATATATATATATATAAATAAATAAATAATAAATAAACAAGAATTGCTCGTTTAAAGGTATTAGATAGATAGATAGATAACCAAGTCTAATGACATTGACATTTTGATTTGTTTACGTGTCAGCTCTGCTAATTATTACAAGCTTTTATTTACTTTCACCTGTCCCGTTGTCTGTCAGTCTGTAATCAAATCTTGCAAGTTAAATTTGATCCACTTCCCGGTTTCCGATTGAGCTGAAATTTTGCATACACATGTAAGTCGGGTGACAATGCAATATTATGGTACCAAGCTGATCTGATGATGGAGACAACAGGTGGCCATAGGAACTCTGAGATGAAACAACGCAAGCTAATTGTGTTAGGGGTTTTTAGAATTGTCTCGATGAGTATTAGTTGTCTGTCGTAAGAAAAGTACAGTCAGCGATAAAAGCTTGTACCAAAAATGAAATTTTTGCCAACTTATTTATTCTGTGGTTCTGCTAACGATGACGTTAATTTGGAAATATTTCGTAGCGAAATAGTTTAATTTCGCGAACGGTTCATTCTTGAGAGTAAGTACTTTCAATTAACAATTTTGGCAAAAACGTATTATGTATTGGCGTTATTTATGGTATAGCGAGTTCAATATCAGAATGGAAATTGTATAACAAATCGGTTTAAACCCAAATTGCAATCTTAAAAAAAACATACTTTGAACGTAAAATGCTCTAGTGCAGAAACGTATCATGTTCTGCACATCTTTTAGAACAACGACGACCCTATTTCCGAGCATGAGAAATCAAAAATAATAAGTATAGTAGCTCTAAGGCAGTGGTTCCTAACCTGGGGGTAATTACCCCCGTGGGGGTAAAACTGGTATTTTACGGGGGTAATAAGCTAACCTAATATAACAAACGTACACGTTTTATTTTTTATTACCATTGGGAGGAGGGGTAAAATCAGGTTCCCTAGTTAGTCATAGGGGTGACCGGACTGAAAAGGTTAGGAACCACTGCTCTAAGGAAAATGCACACTAAACAGAATGATTCCGAGATAGAGTCAGACCGAAACCGGATTTTTGCCGTTACCGAAGGTTCGGTTTTGCTCGAATCTTCAGCCGAAAGATGATTTTTGTGCCTAAACATGCCGAAAGTACAGTTTCGGCGCGGCCGAAAGGTTCGGTAGTTTTTGGCCGAAACCGAAGGTTTGGCCCAAACATGATTTACACGCCGTAGCGAACGAAACGCAAATATCGCTGTCGCACTAATACGAGTGATCGGTTGTCACCTTGGTTAGTCACCCAGGGTGCGTAGACAACATACCAATAGTTTACGCTCCGTAGTAAGTGAAACGCAACGCAAATGTCACTGTCGCACTAATAAGGAAGAGTGATAGAGATAGAGAGACAAAGTGTTTCTTTGTTGTATTGTAGCGCAAGCGATTGTCACATTTGTCACCCTGTCACTACCTACCGGGCTAGCACATGATTGGCGCGACAGTATCTCGCGGCGAGATAGACTACCCGTCCCTCTTTAATTACATACTTAGAAAAAGACGGCTACTCAATCTCGCCGCGAGATACTGTCGCGCCAATCATGTGCTAGGCCTACTATAGTTATTTGTACAACAAGAGATCAAAGTTTGATATTTCTTCGAGTGCTTATTTTGAGTCCCGTGCAAGCGAAAGATTCTATAATAGATTCACGAGCGTAGCGAGTGAATCTAATTTAGAATCTTGAGCGTAGTAAGGGACTCAAAAGCGCACGAGATGTAAATAACTTTGATCTCGTGTAGTACACAACATTTTTCACCTCAGCAGTGAGAACATATTAGAGAACACTTACCTCTATTCACTCATGTTTTCTTAAGATATACCAACAATTAAATTTTCACCTCAGCAGCTCGAACAAGGGTACTTTGCTACTTAATAACAGTGAGCAAAATCGCATTTTGCTCACTGAGTGAGCAAAATCGCATTTTGCTCATTTTGTCTCACTCAGTGAGTAAAATGCGATTTTGCTCACTGTTTTTAAGTAGCAAAGTACCCTTGTTCGAGCTGCTGAGGTGAAAATACTATTGTTTTATTCTATGACCCTGTACTTACCACAACCTAAGGTACACACCCCTATAATGGTCATGGTACCAATTTTATTAGGAAACGTAAGGAACCACAAATCCTTTAAAATGAGTATTAAACACTGGCAATATAAATTAGCGGTTAACTCTCTTAACAAATCTTTTGTGTTATTACGAAAACATTTTACCATTACCCAATCACAGTGAAATGTTACCTTATTAATCTTATTAGGTATAGTAGAGTATGTGTACCCTATAGGTAGGTACCTATGTAGACTTTACGGCAAAGCAAATAAAGTACATACTTAGCAGAGATTCGTAGGGAACAAAACTGACATTTTTAGGTTAGTTTTAAGAATAAAGACAATAAACAAGTAGGTACTTACGTTAAAAATATTTTCGACAAAATGTTAGCTTTGTCATGTGGATTCTTTTCATTAATTACAACTTTTGATTCCATGTTTCTCAGGCACTTTTCAACATCACTGGTATAGTTTGAATAATAGTATATAATATTTTGTATATGTGTATTACGTCTAAAGCTCTCACTATATAACTATAAATAATATCAGTCAATTTTGCCCAGTAATCATGTCGAAATTAAAATTCTTGTTTAGTTGCATAATGTACGCCTAAATACTTCCATCTCATCTCATGTTAGTTTGCAAAAACAAACGGTTGTTACTCGGAATACAATGAAACTTTACTGAATCAAGATGATGGGGCTTCTATTCACTAAAGTAACATATATGTAAATTGCATAAATGGTGAAATAACAATATTAGTTAAGTATCCACTCCGATTAAGTACACTTATAAATAACGCGACACGCGTCAAAAGTCAACCCGGCGCCGCGGCGCGCCGATGGTGAACTGACACTGACTGGCGAGTGGCGAATTGGCGTTGGCGAATCGAATGGGGGAACGGAGTACCGAAGTGGGAGGCGGGAGAGTCGAGCGAGTGCCGTCTGCCGCCGGGTGACGGACTGACAGATCGGATCGGGTATAATATATACGAATAGCGCGGGCCGACGCGGCTCGGCACATGAACACACGGTACGAATGTTTTGACGTCACAAGTTCACAACATAACGCCTAGATCCTCCTGCCGCCTAGATTTTTTCCTCAAAGATGGGATACAAGCCCAGGGGCCTTTTTTAGGTTCACATGGTTCCGGCCCAAGACTTCGACGTATAATTACATTGTCATAGCAATGTATTATGCTGCCCTCCTAAGGTAAAAGGCCGTATTTTCAAAGAACACTATATGAAAATACGGTCTTTTACCTTAGGAGGGAAGTATGGGTGTGAGATTTTTTTAGCATCATAAGGGGTATCAGTAGAAGGTTAAGAAACCAAAGAAACACCGAAATTCGATGTCTTTTTTATAGGACTCTGGGCCGCTACCTCAACAAAGTTGTTTTACCTACTTAGATTGTGTATTTCTGAATTTATTCAAATAATTAATGTACCATTACGTTGATTTACCCCGCTTCTGTAACATATTTTAAATATATCAGAATTAAAATAACGCATTTCATGTAAAATATTATTACAAAAAAAAATGTATCTACCTTTGCCACATACTAACAATAATATTACAATATTAGCCACAAGCAGCATAATTGACCGAAGCGTAGCGAAGGTCTACGTTTTGACTCGGGCATTTTGCTTTTGTATGTCCGGATGTTCTCCTCTACAGGTCACAATTCTCAACCGATTCTTGTGAAACTTTGTGACCAGATTCTATGAGTAAATAATATTTTTTTGTCGATCCCGTTTTTGGAAATTTTCAAAAATGGAGGAGTTGTGATACCTCGCGCTTAAACAAATAGTCGTATCGATATCATAAGAGTATTTTCTTTTTGAGACATATTTACATAGTAAATGGCAAAAAATGCAGAAAAATTGTATTGCTGGTTTAGGCGGTATTTAGATATTTAGTTTGTACTCGAGAATGAGTAGCCGAAGTAGCTTTTTTTGTTTGCACATAGAAAGTCTGGGATCCCCAGTAAGACATAGCTTTTTGTATTTTTTTTTTTCACTTAAACTTCGTATTTTTTTAAATAAATTAAAATCTTTGTATTGTTGATTGATTAAACCGCTGTGTGGCGCTGTCATCGTGCACGGTCCCAATAAGCTATGCCCGCGAGGTCTACAGCTCACAGAGCCACCAGTATTATCTTACTTTGACTATTAGATTATAAAAATACAGTGAATATTCAATTCTACTCAAGCAGTGGGAAACTAATAAACTGGGAAAATTACCTAACTAATAGGCACTAAACTCGAGCATATCGATTTTTTTCATTAAAATAGGGTAACCGCCCGCAGACCTATTAAAATCCTATAGCTACTAATGACTACCATCTTATTTTAATTTATGAATTTATAAATATTTTTGCCAAAACTAACTATAAAGCTTTTCAAAAAGACATTAAAAATTAAATACTTTATTAAATTCAAATTTTAATCGTTAAACGAACAGCATATCCAATGCAAACCTACCCAATATAGCGGTTAAAGCCCGTAGACCTATAAAAAACCTTAAATATATTACGACCCACATGCCTTCCTATAGGTCTTCCTTTTTTTTTTTTTTTTTTTTTTTTTTTTTTTTTTTTTTTTTTTTTTTTTAATTAGTATGCAGTTTGGTCGACCTTGTGACCAGCGACTGCTCTTGTTGGGAGAAGATTGGTAACGTGGCCGGATATAGGTCTTCCAAATGTTAATTGTTGTATTTACATGAATATTGATTAAAAGTAAAAAATAAATGTGGTAAAACAAACACGAACATATATCATATTAGACATCATTTACAACAAAAATACACAAATAATCCCCGAGATAGCCAAGAAGATCATCGATTAAATTACCACGTCCTCGACCCCTCGTCATTGTTTTGGATATTACTTCAAAACTTACATATCATGATTCATGTTACACAGATTGACATCTATTGAAAACGTCAAATATGATGTATTCATTCAGAACTGATCTGAATTAAATACGCGATAAATTTGAATGTTTATGACAGGTTAAAGTTGTAGACCTTTTAAAAGGTCATTGAGCGCGTATAAGTTAAAAGTGTAATTATGCTTGGGCCGGAACCACTACTCAGTCGGAGACCTTTTAATAGGTCTTTGGGCGGCAGGAGGTTATAGTAAGGGTAGAGTAAGTGTACGAGTGAATGAACCTTGACGGAAATTTTACTTCCCTAGGGATTTATAGCTTATTTATTCTGTCACTAATTCATAGAAACCAAGTAGGTATACATGAATTTTACTTTTAATATTTATTATATAGATGTACACGAGTACGAGTTTTATACCAAAAGTATACCTATGTATGTAAGTAGGTACGAGTAGATACTATGTTAATAAATGCAAATAATTTTTGAGCAATGTTTACATAGCTTCTAGCTCTACGTTTCGCCTCTGATTACATAGTTTTCCGCGGATGGAAATCACTACAATTCTCATTGGTATCATGATGACTTGAAATAGGTATTACTACATGAGAAGGTTAAAAGTTATCGCCGAAACGCGAGTCATGTGGCCCAAGCTACTTAACTGAAATTGTTCAACTTGTAAATTGTTAAATAAAAGACGCTTGTAATAAGAAATGATAATGTTTTGAAATATACTTATAATATAACTTACCGCGAGCAGAACTCTTAATTAATACAACAAAGTTGATGAAGATCGATTGATCGCGGGCACATGTCCGCGCTCGAGTGCCGCAATCGCAAAACTCTGAGGGGCTACCGCGAAAACCGTTTTTCGCAAATTGCGGGGATCTTTCTCTTTTACTCCAATGAAGGCGTAATTAGGGTGACAGAGAAAACTGCCCGCAATTTGCGAACTTCGTTTTTCGTGGTTATAGCCGTTCGTCTGAGAAAGGTACTGTATAGTGCACGATCTTTGATTAATCAGAGCGTGGTTGTTGGTGAATCACACCTTTTTCTCTAGAGTCTAAACATTACTTACCTATTGAAAATATTATACTTACCTACCAACTCCCAGAGCCTAGGACTTTGATGCAGTGAGCAACAGAAGTACCTTTTCAAATTACGGTTTCCCTTATTAATATTGGATATTGATAAAAACTTTTTAGATATTCCTTCGAACAAAAATTACTAAATAACTACGTAGAATCCGTCTACCTAAGTACGCTAAGTCCGCCCTAATGCAAATCAAGTTAGTTAAATTAAATATTGTAGCTATTATAGCTAAGGTATACTTTCTCATTTCCAAGTCGGTGTAAAACTAGCGTAGACAGCGAAAAAATTCACATATACTTACTGAAGGAAATAAATAAAAAACCTTGTATACACTCGTGTAAAATTTATTGTAAAGCTCTCTGAACCTTCCGCACATGTTGCGTTTTTGATTCTTTTAAGGCCAAGTCCAACTTATTTGTTAAATGCATGAGGTTAATCAAGTTGCATTGCAGTAAGATGTGTTGAATGGTATGTTGGCACTGACGGGCTGTCTTGGCACTCTGGATGGTCATATTTGTGGTTTTCTGGTAAACTTTATACGTGTCTTGGTTATTCTTCTTATCGTTTTGGTTTTTACCGAATGGTTTAGGCATTGATAACACAAAATCCATTAAAATAGTAGGCCTCACTTCTTCATTGGTAATCCTTGACGCTACCTAAAATTGTTGCACAAGTACGCAGGTATAGATAATGTTATTGTTTATTACAAATATTACCATAAGACCAAAAAGTTTCATTACCTGAATTTCGAACCTCCATATTAAATCCTGATAGCTTGGATCCTTTACTTGAAGCACGTTCAGAGCCTCTGATAACTCAGTTTTCTTTGTGCTATAAAATGTAATTAATACCTCACTCTGTTCCTCCGTGAAACCTGCTATGGCCAATGAGGACTTGAAGTCCGTCTCTAGTAACTGTAAATAAATAAATTTATTCAGAATATCCTTTATGCCAGTGGTTCCTAACCTGGGGGTAATTACCCCCGTGGGGGTAAAACTGGTATTTTACGGGGGTAATAAAAGCTAACCTAATATAACAATAGGTAAAACAAACGTACACGTTTTATTTTTGATTACCATTGGGAGGAGGGGTAAAATCAGATTCCTTAGTTAGTCATAGGGGTGACCGGACTGAAAAGGTTAGGAACCACTGATTTATGCCATACAAACAAGATGCTGAAAATATGTATTTTAATAACAAAGTAACTAAATTGTGGCAGGTGAGTTGTTCAAATGACCTGTGCTCTTATCCCCTTATAAAGTTGTATTACGTTCATTTTGAACACCTCGGCCGCTTAGCAACATCTAGTGCTGAATGTAGATAAAATACAATACCTATTTAATGAATAGCTAAATTGGTTGTTCCATACTTACGCTATGGAATTACCAATTTAGCTAGAACGCTAAATGGCGTAACAATCACAGAGGGGTCATTCCAGGTGATTTCAACAAATCGAGTGTGCCGTATGATTTTTGATTTAAATAAAAAAAATTGAGGATATACTTCATGGTGGCAGAAGTGCTGAACCACCACCAGTTTTTTTTTTATCTTTTAATTTCCAAGTTTTGCCCATTCGAAGTTAACAGTGGGGTTAAATTCCTGCTTGTACAAAATCAGACCTAACTTTTTTTCTATAAAAGGTAACGAAATAATTATTACTTTTTTTAATTAGGTAAGAAATGTGGATATTATACTGTATGACAAAATTTATCTGAATTAACTACAAAAAAAATGGTGACCACCCGAAGTGTATACCTAATTGGTCAATTATTGCAATTTTAAATTGGTTCTTGTGCCAACCCTGGTGCATATCAAATATTACTTTTTTCTGAAATATAAAGTACTTGCCGTGTTCATCTTGTAAAATAAATATAATTGTGTTAGATCAATTACTTCTAATAGAAAAATATAAGTAAAAATTGAGAAATTCGAAAAATGCTCATGTTTGACTCTAAAAAAATCCATGTGGAAGATAAAATAAAAATTTGATTTTAGTCAGCAAATATAGCTGATATCTTCGTTAATTAGATTTAGAAAAAAAAGTTTTGTTTTTTTGCCTATTTTTTGAAATATGATTTTTTTAACATGCTACTTTTTACAACTATCGATACAAAATGTTTTATGTTATAAATTAATAAAAATGGGACGGTAATTGGTCATACGGATATTATTTACGTTTTTTATGTTCAAATAATTTTTTTGACATGGCAATAATTTCATTTGTAAATTTAATGAGGGTAGAAATTCGACAATGCCTGTTACCTGACAAGGATTGTGAATCACTTGCGAATGTTTCTTAATTTAGCCGTGTAGTGAATAACCGACGCCTCCTGACTTGTTAACAAGCTTTATTTGCATGTTAAATGGCTAAATTAAGAACATAAGTAAACGGCCCAATAATCCTTATCGAAGTTCTATAGGAAATCGTATTTATCTAGGAGATAATGAAGTGGTGCAAACTCTTTGTAGTAAGTGCTTGTGTTATTAATAGTTGACTGTTCGTTATATATCACTGACAAGAAGAAGTATTTATTTGACAATTCAATTACTTCGACAATGGAGCCTTGTTCAATTGGAATATTTGGAGGGGAAGATTGTCATCAAACGACTTTTTCGAGGTCATCATGGCTCAAAACAATAAATGAAATAAGTGAAACCGACAGAAGTCTTCTTATTAAACGTACAGGTATTACAATTATAAACACCATTTGTCAGTACCACGACGTGGTTGAGGCGTCGGTTATTCACTACACGGCTAAATTAAGAAACATTTGCAAGTGATTCACAATCCTTGTCAGGTAACAGTGCATTGTCGAATTTCTACCCTCATTAAATTTACAAATGAAATTATTGCCATGTCAAAAAAATTATTTGAACATAAAAAACGTAAATAATATCCGTATGACCAATTACCGTCCCATTTTTATTAATTTATAACATAAAACATTTTGTATCGATAGTTGTAAAAAGTAGCATGTTAAAAAAATCATATTTCAAAAAATAGGCAAAATAACAAAACTTTTTTTTCTAAATCTAATTAACGAAGATATCAGCTATATTTGCTAACTAAAATCAAATTTTTATTTTATCTTCCACATGGATTTTTTTAGAGTCAAACTTGAGCATTTTTCGAATTTCTCAATTTTCACTTATATTTTTCTATTAGAAGTAATTGATCTAACACAATTATATTTATTTTGCAAGATGAACACGGCAAGTACTTTATATTTCAGAAAAAAGTAATATTTGATATGCACCAGGGTTGGCACAAGAACCAATTTAAAATTGCAATAATTGACCAATTAGGTATAACTTCGGGTGGTCACCATTTTTTTTGTAGTTAATTCAGATAAATTTTGTCATACAGTATAATATCCACATTTCTTACCTAATCAAAAAAAGTAATAATTATTTCGTTACCTTTTATAGAAAAAAAGTTAGGTCTGATTTTGTACAAGCAAGAATTTGACCCCACTGCTAACTTCGAATGGGCAAAACTTGAAAATTAAAAGATAAAAAAAAACTGGTGGTGGTTCAGCACTTCTGCCACCATGAAATATATCCTCAATTTTTTTTATGCAAATCAAAAATCATGCGGCGCACTTTTTAATTCAAATTTGTTGAAATCACATGGAATGACCCAGAGTGTGACTTAGCCTTATTGAGCTTACTGTGGGACTTAGGCAATTGGTGGAATAATGTCCTATAATAATTAAACATTTATTTAGTGTTAGCAGACTAAGTTTTGTCTAAAAACAAGGCGTGTTTAAGGGATAAGACTTGCCCACATTTATTGCTATCTTATTTCATTTTTATAGCTTACTCGTACTGGCGACCCACCCCGGCTTCGCACGGTCTAAAAAAATATACATAAACCTTCCTCTTGAATCACTCGATCTCTATCTATTAAAAAAACCGCATCAAAATCCGTTGCGTACTTTTAATGGTCTAAGCATACATACATACAGACAGACATACAGCGGGAAGCGACTTGGGAAGGGATACTATGTTGTAGTAAAGTGATTTACAAAAATTGTTAACTTCTAACTAGGTACCTACAGTCACGTGATTGAAAAATATCAACAGTTGAAATTATACGTAAGACGTAAGTAGGCCACTCTCATTATCTACCAACGAAGCAAACCCGTAAATAGTAGTTTAGCGTAATGATACTTAGTTATTATTATTTATAAGGATTATAATGGAACGGAATCAATTAACTTAATATTAATTGCAGTTCTTAACCACATACCTCCTTTTTTATTACAGATTATACAGAAGTATTTTATTTGCGATATTATATATACACCCATAACGTTGCGTTGCGTTGATTTATCTATAATATTACTATACCTGGATGTCAAGCGGTTCAAGGGTCGCACATGGGCACTTGTTTTTTTACTATTAGATATACCTATTGGAATGGTTTTAACCATTAATTCTCTACTAGCTTTTCCCGAGACTTTGTTCGCGTATAATTGAAGTCAAGTAACCCGTTTCCGCACATTGTCACTGTCAAGGCGGTGCAAACTTAGCGTGGACAGAATCTAGCACTTACTTTGCATAAAGCTGCATTTGAGAGAAGTACTGAGGACTACTGCACCTACTAAGCTGCATTAAGATCTCCCAAACAAAGGTTTTACCAACTTCATAACGGGTTTTATTTCAATATGTATAGGTATTTTATTTATTAGAGATGCCACGAATATTCAGCAACTATTCGGTATTCAGCCTATTCGGCCACTTTGCCGAATATTCGGTATTCGGCCGAATACCTACTTAAAAAGAAAAATTGCACAATAAAAATAACCAAAAACTATGTAGGTATATTAAAAATGTGTTCTTGGAAAGTTGTTAAACACGAAGACCATTTTTTGAGCATTTGTTGGTTAAAAAACATTTTATTTTTATCATGAGTCTGATTTGTTTGACTCTATTCATTAATTCTGTTCAACAAAAATATATCTTAGCTAACGTCATTTAACGTTGAGCTTTATTGGCGATCAGTTTTCATAATAATTGTGACTCAAAATGTTCGCATGTCATGCCGAATATTCGATATTCGGCCGAGAAAGGGGCCTAATATTCGGTATTCGGCCAAAACCACTATTCGGGGCATCTCTAGTAATTATTTTCTACAAGGCTGCAAGGCTCTCTTTTAAAAAGCACTTTCATGTCCTTTCTAACCCCCTTAGGCGATAAATGTACAACAACGCTGAAATCACTCTTCTTGTATTTTCGATACCTAATGCCTTTTTACAAAGTCTCTAGTCTTTCATTTGAAAAAAAAAAAACAATCCTTTTGTATCCCTTATTTTGGGAACGCTGTTTAACAAAGTTCGATATTACTTTTGAGTGTTAATTTTGGGTCCGAAGTAGGGATGAGAACAAACAAATGATTCTATAAAAATATGTTAAAAAAGTACTATCGTACACGGCGGGAAGAAGTTGATAACTCGCGAGAAAAAATGGAAGAAATTTGAACCTTATGTAATTTAATTTAAAGTTCTAATTTCTTTAATAAAATATTTCGAGTTATCAACTTCTTCCCGCCGTGTACCGTATTAATTTAGATGGGACCTCTACATTGAGACAGTGTTACGGAGGGAAACTTTGTACAGAAAGGCTATTGAAGGAAATATTGTCATGACAACCGGCCTCAATTAAGTTTACCTTTTTGCCAACTTGATAGAGTTAAATTTAAACTAGCAAATTCCGAGCAATGATATTATATAACCATAGATAGGTTATACTCATACTTGAGGAGCACAAAAAATACTTCCATATTTATTTCTGTGCCTATGAAGAAATCTGTTATTTTTGATTAATTTTCTCTTCCATCCATCTTTGTCACACTCTTTGTTAAATATAAGGTCGTCCCTTTCTCTTTCAGTGTGCGGCAGCTCGTTAGCATGTGCACATTTCTCACTTGTCCAGCTGCGTCTAAAGGCAACTTCTCCAATTTGTCACAAGTTAAGCGCTTCAATTTTGGTATGCCTATAACCTATCTTGAGTTATAAATCATTGATTCCGAGACATGGTCGTCAGGAGGATATGATTGAGGCTTCTAACTATTGTCTTAAAAATCTTAAGTAATACTAATATACTTACATTATGCTTGCATCCTTCTACAATCAAACAAGTCAATGCATGGACAAGATTTTGTATGGCGGATGATGAAACATTCAGTTTCTCTGAAATAATAAATACTTATGTATGGTAATCTTCTGATGCAACATATATATAAGTATAAGCTTAAATTTAATTTGACATATCATCTATTACATAACAGTTTGTTTACAAGTTGCTATTTGGTATTCTTCTATTGCAACTTCTTACCTGCAGCAATACAGTATTTCTTCTGATTAGTTCCATTATTTAAAAAGTCTATGGCAAGTTTACAGAAGTCAACCAACACTGTAAAAAGAATGTTATTAACTAACAATAAAATTATTCAAACTAAATAACAACTATACTAATAAATAAAAACTAGATATACTCTATCATTCGTACAAACTGGATGTGGTTTAATAACATATTTGTATACTTAAAACTTACATATTCAAGGTTAAAAGTGGGTGTTGTATTAATAAAAAAGTATACATAGGTGGGTATTGCTAAATTCTACAGAAAATAATTCAAGAGTTACACTGATAAAACATAAATCAACATTCATTTTAGTTGATATTCTAATGTTATTTAGGAAAACTGTTGCTTTGTAAAATGAAAAGTAGCAAGTCCAAATAAAAAGTTAATATATAACACATTGAAATCTACCTTGAGTAGAGTGTTGATGCAACAACCGCAAATGGTCCTTTTGTAGTTCACTAAGAAATATAATCATCTTTACTTAATATTAACAATTATTTAATGGATACCCTTTATGGACTGCTGCAACATTACATTTAGAAAAACTAAATTTAGTTTGCACGGGTACGTTAATGTTATGAATTAACATAGCATAGCACAGCAATCGGCCTGAGCTTAGTTGGTTTCAGTTTATATGCTATATGTATTTATTAGAAATCAATACAACACAATATAGAAAAGACCAATATACAAAAAATAATAATGGCACGGCACTGCACTGACAGGAGTGGCAGGCCGGGGCCGGGCTGTTTGAGACCATGAGAATACGTAGTCGTAGACGTCGTAGTACCTAATGAGCCCGTAGATATAATATTCCCTTGGAGGATACAACTAAATAAACAACTTGATTATATCCTCCAAGAATATTCCTATTAGATAAGCCACTCGATTGCGATTAGGTATTGGTTGTCAAATGTTGTTGCTATGCTATAGTTGGTCAAGCAGATCTTGTCAGTAGAAAAAAGCAGCAAATTTGAAAAATGTGGGCGCGAAAGCAAAATATATCGTCCCATAGATAATTTGTATTTCGCGCCTTTTTTTACTGACAACATTTGCTTGACCAGCTATAATATATATGATCTGTGACGAGACTTTTTATACTATAGATGGTCAACCAAATCTTGTCAGTAGAGAAAGGCGGCAAATTTGAAAAATGTAGGCGCGAAGGGATATCGTCCTATAGAAAATTTGAATTTCGCGTCTTTTTTTACTGACAGCATTTGGTTGACCAAGTATATAAGTTATAATTTTCAAAGAAATGTCTCATTTCAAACATAGAGACACTTAGACAGAGAGAATCATACTATCTTTGTCTTACACTAGTACTAGCACCATAGATGGTAGTATTTCTATAGATGTGGCCTACCGCGTGCCCCCGTAAGGGATAGACATAGATGACGTCACAAACCCGGGGATACCATATAGGTAAAAATTACCCCAATATATCAAATATTGGGGTAATTTTAATCACGTTCGCGAGTTGTTCGCCTACGTAAGACGCAGCGATAAATAAAATATCTTTTTTTATTTATTTAGAAAACAAACAGCCTTTTACAAATAAGTCTTACAAAAATGACTAAAAATAGGCCTAAAGTTTCATACGTTACTAAGTTGACTATTACAATGAAAAGTAAATAGGTTACTTAATTATAAATTACCCGTAGGTATAGTTGTGAGTACAACACGCAAATAAAGTAAGAAAACAATGCAAAATATTTACTTGAAACAATTTCTCAATTACTAGTAAACAAAATATGCCGAACTTTGTTCTTGAAAACGGTCAAACTATGAACAAAAATGTCTATATCATTAAGCGATTCATTATACATATTACAAGTACGCCTAAAGAAAGAATTTTTAGCATACTGTGTGCCACAGGAAGAAATAGAAAAGGTAGGTTTTCGTAATATGCTTTGAGCATATCCGGCAGTTTTGCGTCGGTGCCCAGTTTCTCCTTCCGGTTGCTAAAATCCATTTAGCACGCGTGCCTGCATCTTGTGGAAATCTGGAGGTAATAAACAAAATATTCATTATGTAATCTGTCACTCTCATTGCAAAATTAAGAATTAGATTCTCTGAGTCGTGGCAAAACCCCCTATAACGTTAGAAAGAATCCGTAATGCTTAAATAAATATAATTTAAATTCTAATTTAAACACAGTTAGATTTTATTGTTCGTATATGTCCAGTTCTACAGCATAATTATTTATAAAAATGTTATTAAAATACAAAATACCCGAATTTTGGGGTAATTGTATGCATCACGGGGTGGTATCCCTCGAATAATAGCAATGCGACTAAATTGAATACACGTTATTAAAAGGGTGACGGCTTACTGTCAATATGCGTACGTAATTTGGTCGGTTAATTTATCAGGAAATATTTATACGTTATTTTTTTTACCCGAGTTATTATTTACTGTAAATGCTTTTTCTACTCAGATTTTAATTGATATAGATTGTAGGATGCTGTTACTAAGCATGATAATGTGACCGAAGTATAAAATACTGTATTTACCTGTGAAATGTTACGTTGTCCTGTTTTTGCCGGCAGTCACTTGTACAGCGCAAAACTGAGCAATTCACCATATTTGTTGAATTGTTAAGTACTACTACATGCACACGAAACACTGATTTCAATATTTTTCCTGATAATCTTTGCACTGTTCATATGTTTCACACCAATTTGACGTTTACGCATTGTTTGTATCCCACCATAAACTACGGTGGGGAATAAAAAAATATGAGACTGTGACAAAGACAAACAATAATAGCGCTTTCTCTGCTACTCCTAGTGAAAGATACATAAGACTATCCCGTTCTGTCAGTTATCCCCACCACTCATGCCATGCCCTCGACTAGCACCCAAAAGAAATAAATCAGTATTATCTTTGAGTATATAGCCTATAGGCTTTATACTCAAAGCGTATTATAGTTTTCCTGGCTTTTCCTGGTTCTTAACGACTGTCAAATTGGTTTGACCAACTATAGATGTTGGTTTAATTACTTTTTTGCTCTTGTAACATTTTTTACGCCACGCAAGAAAAGTATGGAGACTCGAATTGACTCGTCAAATTCGTGACGTTTAGGACAGTTCCTCCCGATTTCTATTTTACAAGATATGGAGTTTCACTAAAATATTATTCTTTCTCTAGATAGAAATAAACACTTAAAACACCATGGCTTTGAAAAAAGTTAAAGGCAATTTCGAACGTATGTTTGATAAAAACCTAACAGACTTAGTTCGCGGAATCAGAAATAACAGAGATAATGAGGTAAGTATCTATTTATTTCAATTATTTTGGAAGTATTAAGTACTGTGTATGTACATTTACTGATGGATCAATATATTTTCAGGCAAAGTACATAGCTCAGTGCATGGAGGAAATAAAAGTAGAGTTACGACAAGATAATATTGCAGTGAAAGCTAACGCCGTCGCTAAGCTCACATACGTAAGTACATGTTATCAGTTATAAATACATGTGTACAATTTTATTTTTCTATTATCATACAACTTACAATGGATGTTTAAAGTGTCCATCAGGAAACACGAATTCACACGTGAAAATAATATGTACCTAAATGATAATGGTGTTAGGTTTATTTAAAGCAAATATACATAACAGGTACAAGTAAACACGTATAACTGTGTTGAAAGTAATTTGCATTAGTTTGACATATTTTGTTATTATAATTTGGGGTTGGTATCAATTGTATAACATCAACAGTTATCAGTTATATATTATTTGTGTATTTTCAATTATTTTAAAAATGTTATATACATTGTGCAAAAATGGGGAGTTTAAAATAGCAGGTTGATTCTCAAACACACAAGGATATTCCTATATCTAATAAAACATATCTCTAATAAAGGATTTATTTATTTAATCTTGTTGTTAAATGTTTCAGTTACAAATGTTAGGATATGACATATCATGGGCAATATTCAACGTGATAGAAGTGATGAGCTCAAACAAGTTTACATATAAAAGAGTTGGGTACTTAGCCGCTAGTCAATCATTCCATGCAGACTCTGAGCTGCTCATGCTTACCACAAACATGATCCGCAAGGACCTGAATGCTCAGAACCAGTATGAAGCGGGCCTTGCATTGAGTGGCCTTAGCTGTTTTATTTCTCATGATTTAGCGAGGGATCTAGCAAATGACATCATGACCTTGGTTAGTATTCATTAAATTTTTTATCTCATATTCTTCAACTAGGGGGGTATTCCATCTGCCCAATATCTAGGTCCAATGTGCATTTGATCCAAGAACTTGGAAAAATACCGACATTTGATCAAATATTACAAATGACATTTAACATGTTGGCTACCCACCATACTACAACTACAGTATTGCTCCCATGCCCAATAGAAATTTAAGTGAGCTTTTGATCCCACCGGTGGTGCTCATGGCAGCCAACATGTTGATTCAAAATTGCTACGCAAATAGTATAAAAACTTGAACCAAGATATTTGTTCAAATATTGGATATAGAAATTGGAGAATGATATTGGCCAGATGGATTACTACCCAAAGAGACTTTGTATTGAAACTGTTTTAACATTTTAGATGAGTTCAACAAAGCCTTATTTAAGGATGAAGGCAGTGCTGATGATGTACAAAGTATTCCTGAGGTATCCAGAAGCACTTAGGCCAGCATTTCCCAAACTAAAGGAAAAGCTGGAAGATCCAGATCCAGGTAAGTGGAGCAATATGTAAACTGTTGCAAGAGTGTTTACAAAATTGAATTCTCTAGTAGAGGGATGGCGATGGAGGGGGGGGGGGGGGGGGCAGCTGACCCAGGGTAGCTAAATCTACTTCGGCAACCAAATTAAAGGTACAACTTTTTCCTTAGACTTTTAAAAGAAGAAAAGGGATGGCCACTTCTCAATAGAACCATAGTCCCCATTTTGCTCTCTGGATATTGACATTACGGAAAATATTTTTGCACAAAACCTATCCAGAGAGGAAAATTAGGACTATGTTTGTATGAAAAGGCAATTTCGCGCGGGTAACTTTGTTTGGAACTTAACAGTACAATAAAACCATATTAGTCTATCGTAACCCAACATAATATAAGGGATTATTTCAGGAGTCCAGTCAGCTGCAGTAAATGTTGTTTGTGAATTGGCAAGAAAGAATCCAAAAAATTACCTCTCATTGGCTCCTGTGTTCTTTAAGCTAATGACAACCTCCACCAATAACTGGATGCTGATCAAGATCATCAAACTGGTGAGTACTTTTTCAATGTACTGTATGAAAGTTGTCTTATGAAAAATATAATAATTATGTATCTGTATCCCTAAAACAAGAGATTATGATTAAGTGAAATGCTGACATAATTACTGAATAATGATATACATTTTATATGTAAATGTTTGGTTTGCATAGTCTCTAGTAAAATATTATTTTGACTGATATAGGTTCCCACAAAAAAACTAATGTTATCAGACAATTGTTTTGTTGACAATCAGATTATAATCAGGAAAAACCGTTCGTGCCTTAAGGGAACCTAAACAATTGGCAATTTTGACAATTTTGTTAATCAACTAGATATAACTTGATAATTCATAAAACTAATGATATTCTTTATCAAGTAGACGGTCAATATCATGACAATAATCTTAGACACTATACATTTTGCGCATATATTTGAATGAATTAGTTAGAGAATAAAATTATAGACATAGACGACATGGAAAACCCCGATAATTAATGTTCAACTTACAATTTTTGGTAATTCTTCACAGTTTGGTTTAATGACACATTATGAACCTGATATCGGAAGAAAAATAACACAAAGCCTCATAGATATTATTTGCAGGTACAAGTAGATGAAACATGTTTACCAGCCGCTAGACTCATCACACCCCACTACAATGAATACGATTTTGTTCTAAATATCACTGATATACACTATATTAACTATGGATGATCACCTTTTTGGCACTTTTTGTCTTATTTTGTTGCCGTGTAGGGTGAAAAAATAAACATGAAATTTGTCGACTAATTAAAAAAAAAGGAAACAATAATTATATCAGTTAAGATGTCCGTTATTGCTAATGATCGCAAGTATAGTCATCATAGTAGACAGCCGCTCCTGCATAAGCTAGTCTTATGCGGTGTCATTGTGTTTGTTGCAGTTTGGTGCCTTAACCCCATTAGAGCCCCGGCTTGGCAAGAAACTGATAGAACCATTAACTAATTTAATTCATAGGTGAGTTGGTCACATTTCATTTTCATTTAAATCTTACCTATAATTAATGGTCGAAAGGTAGTCTTTTCGGTGTAGTATAACGTGACCATAGAAATGATTTACTTCTTATAGAAATGACACATTTTGTAATATGGTTCATCTAAAAGGCTTTCATTGCTTCTTCTGCTAACACCCACCTCATTTTACTTTGGCTGAGTATTTTATACACCACATATTACTAAGTAGTAAACAGTAAACACACACACTGGCGTAAGTACAACGAGTACAATCACATCATGCTTTATTGGTTTCATGCGGAGTATAATTACCCTCTATATGTATCGACCATATCTTAATTTCTGTGGACGCCGGTATTAGATTAGGGGGTTGACTTCAGGGCAGTTTACCCTATGTTGCTATAAAGTCGGATTATTTGTGGTATGCCTTAGGACAGCCCTTCTACTAACATATGAATGGAAACCCTATTGCGACCGAAGAATCATCTTTACAATTCGACATTCCAAAAATATATTTACCTACAATAAGGTAGAATAATAATATTATACTTGACAATAAGGTCATGTATGTAAATATTTTTTTGGAAATCTGTTAATAAGTTGTCTAAAAAAGTTTGTGATTCGACCTTATAGTATTTATTGTTATAAATAATAAATCATGAAATCAAATACATATCTAAATTCTGTATTAAGTTACATACCTCTATAATCGATTAAGTTTTTTCACCCATCCTAATATTCATTGTTTTGTATTTGGACAATAATGCACTGCATACAAACAGCATCAGTATGAGGCTTCCTATTTCTAGAAACTTACAAGCAAGTAGCAACTGAGTCCCAGTTCTTATCCGCCTTCACAGCCAACTTAAACATCACATGCCTATATAGCTACTTATTTAATTTAAGATACTCATTTTAACTTTCGATAACGATGGTCATTCCCATCTTCTGATCAAGACTACATACTTAGATATAATTCAGGGGCCGTCAAATTAACGCCGGTAGAAAAGTAGCGGAACGCGGAATTGTATTTGAACGCCTGGCTGCGTAACCTCCTCGGAATTTACCGCGCTACCTGTCCTACCGTCCAAGGCCTCTGTTGTAGTGTTTGAAGACAGGGATGACTATAGGCGGTGGCAGAAAAAGATAAGCTAATGTTCGTGCGTGTTGCAGTACGTCAGCTATGTCGCTACTGTACGAGTGCATCAACACGGTGATCGCCGTGATCATCAGCATCAGCAGCGGCATGCCCGGCCACGCCGCCTCCGTGCAGCTCTGCGTGCAGAAACTGAGGATACTCATTGAAGATAGCGATCAAAACTGTAAGATTCTACGCAAACATTACTTTATTACCTACTGGTTTTAATATAATCCTTATTTATGCTTATTTGATGCCAGTGAAATACCTGGGTCTGCTGGCGATGTCGCGCATCCTCAAGTCGCACCCGAAGTCGGTGCAGGCGCACAAGGACCTGGTGCTCGCCTGTCTCGACGACAAGGACGAGTCCATCAGGCTTCGAGCTCTGGGTCTGCTATACGGAATGGTTCGTACTCTTACATAATAATCGAATTTAAACTGTTGTGAGACATGCTAACATTGAATAATTTTACGGTTTAGACATTCTTCGGTTCTTACATAATACTTAATAGTAGGTATTATCATACCGAACGGGCACGCTATACGCCCCGCCCCGAATGGGATTCATTACCTCACCCCGCGGCACTAGACTGAGAGTCTAATATTGTCATAATCTGAGCTCGGTTAACAACCATGGTTCAAGCAACCTATTCTATCCTATTTGGTTGAAGCGCCCAAAAAAAAAGATCGACACATTTTCAATAGCGTACGCAAATTCTTGAGCAGCACAGAACGATTGCGAGCGCGCTTCTAACTCAGAAAGCATACTAGAGCTTGTTCGGTTAAGAATGTCAACTGTAGGATAACAACGCTCATAGCTATAATTCGTTTTTTTAGCATTAGAAATAAGGTAAACAATCTTGATGTGTCTTTTAATTGAAAAACACATTTTAAAAATAAGTTACGGCAAATATGTAGCAATTATGAATCTAATACTCTGTAATTCTTCTGCTTTCATAAGTAATAGTTATTGAATTTTAAAAAGCGTTTTTCAATTAAAAGACATGTCAAGATCGCTTACCTTCTTTCAAGTTCTTTCTAATGCTAAAAAAAACGAACTATAACTTGGGATATCGGCCTTTAATTAACCTGTAGTCATAATCAACAATCAGTCATCGGATTAACAGAGCAATACGGCCACTAATTTATTGACCGACAGCTACGTCTGTAAGTTAGGTCTAGGTTATTCGCAAGAGATGTGATTGACGACCCCATTGCCGCAAAGCCACGAGCGGTAAACAATCTTTTATTTATGTCTAAAGTTATACTTTTACTTTATAACGCTCTAACAGGTATCAAAGAAGAATCTAATGGAAATCGTGAAGAAGTTAATGCTACACACGGAACGCGCGGAAGGAACGTTGTACCGGGACGAGCTGCTTACGCGCATGATCGAGATCTGCTCGCAGAACAACTACCAGCACGTGGTCGACTTCGAGTGGTACGTCGCCGTGCTGTCGGAGCTCACCGAGATGGAAACTAGCGCCAAACATGGTGATTATTCTCAACTATTTATTATTCATTATTTTATTCGGTTTAACACCTCGACTATGTAATAAGGGCGGTTTCAGACTAGCGTTTGCGGTGCGTGTTTACGGTCGTTTGGGCGTTACGCGCTTACATGCGCTCTATATTTCGCTACATTTGGTCAATACGCGCCCAGATGTACATGATGATGATGTCCCTAGAGCTTATAGGGGCGTATAAAACGCTAGTCTGTAACCACCCTAATGCTGTGGCATGACTTGTGGTCTTTAATTATACGCAAAAATCTACACTTTTATCCGGAAATAATAGTACTTACATGTATTTCAAAGTTAGTTACTGTTTGAATCCATTTGATTTTCTACCTTAACTCAAATTAAAAAAATCCCATTAGTAACATGTTTGCTGACATTTTATTGAAATGCATGGAGCCACGTTAATTTATACCATAACGCGGTAATCTCGTAAAAAACACGCCCGCTAACGCCAGTTTACTCTGTTGAACATAATTTTATATTTTTCTCCGTCCTCCTTTGTAAGTTTTCTTCGGCGAGATACGATATGACATGCAAGTTGTTACTATGCAGGCATCATCCTCGGCACTCAGCTGTTGGAAGTAGGGGCTCGCGTGGCGGATGTTCGCGCGTTCGCTGCGCGCGAATGCGCCGCGCTGGCCGCGCGCGCCGCCGCCTCGCCGCCGGGACCCGCGTCGCGAGAGGTGCTCTATGCGGCCGCCTACGTGCTAGCCGAGTACTGCCAGTGAGTGTCCAATGATGTGTGAAAGTGCTGTTACGCTGTACAAAAATAAAAAGATTGATTACTCCAACAACACAATAGTACATTATTGTCGAGGTTCGGAAGTAGCTACTTGCAGGCTGAGGATTCGTTTTAAACGGACGACCTTGGGAGTCCGTTTAATTGAATCCGAAGCCAGCAAGTAGCCTTCCAGCCGAGTCATATATAGTGCTTTTCTCAAAAATGGTGCAAGAAATAGAAATATTTTACAGAAGTAACGTTTTAATTTTCACAGAAAAAAGTAAAACCATTAAAAAGATTTGCTTGCCGCCTTAAAAAAAAAGAAGTGTATTTTTCTGCTGAAAATACGCCAACGTATTTGAGACACCTAAATAGTCGCGGTACCAACATTATAATAATAAGTGCTGATCATCTGTTTGGCTGTTTAATGGACCTATGCCTTCATTTGATATGGCCATTTAAAGTTTTAAAAAGTTTGGAACTCGTTAAATAATGGAATTTGTATGCAACATTGCAGTCCCGAAATCGAGACTGCAATGTTTTTAACTTTTTAATTTTTTGAATCACCATAAACTACGCACTTCGCCACCTATTTTTTAACCGGCAACGTCGACTTTGCCGTCCATTTTTGAGAAAAAGGAACATTTTTACTTGCGTCATACGATGTATTTTTATTACAAGTCTGTGTTGACCCAAAACTGCCCAGTTTTATGACTAGAAGGACACATGTGCGATGTAACGATTACGATGAAATAAATTGTGGCTTGTATTAACAGGGAAGAAGACGTGATGCGCAACGCTATCTCCCCGCTGCTGCTGTGCGCGGGCGCGGGCGGCGGCGCGATGCGAGCGCGCGCCGTGTGCGTGCACGCGGCCTTCAAGCTGGCAGCGCGCCTGCTCGCGCGCTACGAGGCGCGTCGGGACCAAGCCGCTGCGCTCTCGGTAACCCCATACGATCTAATCTGCAGTTCTTACTTAGGTAACCTTTCAATGATAAGGAACCACACGACAAATTTTACTATTGCCAAAAGTTATTTTGAACCCCAAAATGGGATATCATAAAAGTATGTTTGTGGTAAACACTTAGGATTTTAAACATAAAAAGGTATTAGTCTTAATTTGTTATTGTCTTTTTTATTACCTAATACAATATTTTTGTACAAATGGCAGTACCTCGGAAAATGCTCTGACTAGACTCTTAACTGATGCGTCGGCGGCATCAAGGTTATGACACCTAATAACAGAAATTGCTGTTCCTATCGTGATCAACAGTTATTGTTCGATTAAACAATAATCAATTATTATAATTTTTATAATGTATTGTAGTAATTGCCTTGCAAATTATATTTACGTTTATAATCCAGAACGGAAATCACCTAGTTTATCGCGCAACAAATGCGATTTGGTTCGGCTCGTAAAGAACCGTGTCGAAAGGATTAAGAAAGGGCGCAAAATTGTAGTTTTGATATTGAATTGTTACATTTTCTTTAGCCGAGGGATGTGACGCGCAAAATTTTAAACAAAAGTATATTTTCAGTGTTTTTGTGGTAATAAAATAATATATTTTGTTTCCTGGCTTCACGCCCCCTCTTAGCTCCAGTTGTCCCTCAGACGCGATATCGGGTCAACAAAGAATAAAATGTTATTCTTAATATACTGGCTGTCATTTTTTGTTATCCCTGGGGCCGATTGCATAACAATCCATTCCTTTGATTAGAAAGAGACTCGCTAATACAGGGTGGCCAAATAAGAGGTATACACTTTATTTTTGAAATTTTATTCTATAAAACATAAAAAATATTAAGTATTCCTTGTTAAATATAATATGTAGGGTCAGCAATTACACATGGAAAATAATGTCAGACAAATGTCCACCTCTAGCAGCATGGCAGATGCGTTTTTCATCACTTTTTCACACATTTCTGGCGTTATCTCAGCGACAGTGTTTCGAATATTTTGTTTTAATTGCTGAAGGTTCGTTGGCTTATTAGCATAGACACGTCCCTTTAGATAGCCCCACAGAAAAAAGTCAGGAGCTGTTAAATCAGGATATCTTGGGGGCCAGTCAATGTCACCGTTTCTCGAAATTAATCGACCGGGAAACGTTATTTTTAATGTTTCTATTGTTTTTAATGATTAAAACACGTTGTTCCGTCGTAAAACGCTCCATAATAAATTTGCCGTATCTACACAAACTAATTGTCATGCAATAACTGTCATATTTACCGCCAAAATAAAATGGCGGCAAAAAAAAGCTGTATACCTCTAAGTTGGCCATCCTGTATTATTAGTTACAAGTTGTTATGCAATCGGCCTCTGGTTGTGTTTATCAACGGGGTGTATTATGCTCAGGTGGTCCGCGAGGCGGTGGCGGGGCTGCGGCCGCTCCTCTGCAGCGAGGACATGGAGGTGCAGGAGCGCGCGCACAACGCGTCCGCCATGCTGATGCTGCTGCTGCGCCGGCTCGCCCCCGAGGACTGCCAGGACCAGCCCGTCGAGAAGCTGCTCGACCACGAGCACAGGTGACGCGAGACAAGAGTACACAGACTACACAGATATAGTTTGTAGCTTTCTAATAGACCACGAAGGCTAATCCTATTGTCTATTGTTCAGTAAAACCGCACGTGCTACTTACCTGCAAAAAAGGGTCCTAGTTATTCTATTTGGCACCTGAGCGCGGGCTAGTCCAACGCTCAAAAAACCAGTGTAGGTGTGCTCTCCGATAACGCGCCTTTGTTACGCATCTCGATGACACATTTTAGACTGGTTCTGTAGCGTTCGACTCGCCGGCACTCAGTAACCGAAGTACCGATTTTTTATGCAGGTGGTTGTGGCACGTGGCACGAGCGGTTTTTCTTAACAATAGACAATAGGATTAGCCTTCGGGGTCTATTAGAAAGCTACAAACTATACCTACCCCATTATGAAGCGTTTAAAAAGAACGCGAGGTCACCATAGACGCTATTTTACTTATAGAATGCAATTCGAGCACCACCACTGAGTTGTATTCCACATCATTTTATAGGGGTCCCGTTATTTCCCATAAAGTTTTAAGTCATAATGTATTGTTTGTCATATTACGAGTATCATTACATTAGTCATAAAACTGAAACCGTTAACATTTCAGGATTTTCGTTAGGTTTGTTTTATGGCAATCCTGAAAAGTGACGCGTTTCTGAACCAAATCAATTATGACCTAATTATGACTAACGAAAATGCGGGCAAACTATTTGGGAAACAATAGAGACCCCATTTTATACTATAACAATTTATTAAACGAATAAATGAAACATACATGTCTTACATTTTACTTCCATGCGATAACGGATCGGGCAACGTGAAAACGCTCTAAGTCAGCCGATGTTTCGGACGCTCATTGTCGATATACATATCTAATCTAATACCTTTAAACGAGCAATTCTTGTTTATTTATTTATTTATCTATATATTTCGGGGATCTCGGAAACGGCTCTAACGATTTCGATGAAATTTCCTATACGGGGGTTTTCGGGGGCGAAAAATCGATCTAGCTAGGTCTTATCTCTGGGAAAACGCGCATTTTCGAGTTTTTATATGTTTGCGAAGCTCGGTCACCCAGATATTAGATGTTATGTTGAACATTTTGTTTGGCTGCAGCAACGGAGTGGAGGCGGAGACGAGCGCGGAGCCCGGCTCGGACTTGAACGGGGGCGCGGGCGCCGGTTTCAGCGGCGGCCTGATCGCCGAGCTGGCCGACCTCTTCGACGGCGACCTCAAACCCGTCGCCCCTAAGGCACAGAAAAAAGTGCCCATGCCTGCAGAGTGAGTACCAACCATTCATATTGTATATCTATAGATAGGTTATACTCATACATAAGTAGCACAAAAAATACTTCCATATTTATTTCTATACCTACTAAGAAATCTGGTTTGATTAATTTTCGCATTCCATTCATCTTTTTCATACTCGTCACGTGCACATTTCTCGCTTGCCCAGGTGCAACTAAAGGCAACTTGTACAATGTACAATTTGTCACAAGGGTTAAATTTTAGGATGCCAATATCTTGAGGTATAATAAATCAATGGTATACCAACATCTCTATTTTGCTCGTCGTCATTTAGACAATAGTTATTTGTACAACAAGAGATCAAAGTTTGATATTTCTTCGAGTGCTTATTTTGAGTCCCGTGCAAACGAAAGATTCTATACTAGCGTAGCGAGTGAATCTAATTTAGAATCTTGAGCGTAGTAAGGGACTCAAAAGCGCACGAGATGTAAATAACTTTGATCTCGTGTAGTTCACAAAACTTTTCACCTCAGCAGTGAGAACATATTAGAGAACCCGAAAAATGTATTCCTTCTTCATCACTTACCTATTCACTCATGTTTTCTTAAGATATACCAACAATTAAGTTTTCACCTCAGCAGCTCGAACAAGGGTACTTTGCTACTTAAAAACAGTGAGCAAAATCGCATTTACTCACTGAGTGAGCAAAATCGCAT
Source organism: Cydia amplana (assembly GCF_948474715.1). Lineage (NCBI taxonomy): Eukaryota > Metazoa > Arthropoda > Insecta > Lepidoptera > Tortricidae > Cydia > Cydia amplana. Next base: position 28,756,408 of record NC_086096.1, on the reverse strand, counting down.
TTTGCTCATTTTGTCTCAGTCAATGAACAAAATGCGATTTTGCTCACTGTTTTTAAGTAGCAAAGTACCCTTGTTTGAGCTTCTGAGGTGAAAAATCCGTTTTTACCTGTGTTGATAATATGTAAAGTTAGCACTGCGAAAGGCACATTACCCTCTGTTTCCAAAAGTAGACATGAAATTTGGAAAGAGAATGTCGTGCGATATGTATCGGAAGGATACGAGTATATGTCGTTACATAGGTTGGTTGAAAGCAGACCTGATAAAGAATATGAGCTTAAATGTACTTCAAAAATTGACAAAATTTTTCACAGCTTGCGAATTAAATTTCCATGTCCTTTTTATATTACATGTTTTGCCTTGCGAATTTATTTGTATGTTTACCTACTTGCATTTGCCCTTGCTACTTTTGCCAGTTGACAAATATTTCCATTGTTTATTTGTTAATTATATTAAATTCATATCAGCCGCTTTAAACTAATCTAGCTGCTATTATGTTTGAATATGAATACTACGATTTTTTCTAATTTTGTGAACCTGCTTTGCGAAATTTCTTAGTTTCCATATCATTGTCAAACCTTATTGTTGGACGGTCAAACCTATACATTTAGAAAAATCACAAATCAACGGTCTGTTTAAGTGTGTTATTAACTTTTATTATATTATTGATACATATCGTCTGCACTGCCATATTTACAAACAAGGTTAATCGTAATAAAAGTGCATGAAATACGAGGTTATCAAATTACGGACCATAAAATACGATAATATACATCTGGCAAGTTATTCATTAGAAATAGGCGCGAAATTCAAAATTTGTATGGTAAATCGATCCTTCGCGCCTGCTTTTTATCTGCTGACAAATCTGGCTTGCCCTAGTATATGTTTCTAGGATATGCCGTTAACATGCCAATTTGCTGAGAATGATTTATAAATGCTTATTAATACAAATGTAATAGATAGACCCTGACCTATGTAATTGTGCCTATGATATAGTTATCAAATTTTCTTGAAACTTGTAACAATGTGAAATCATTGTGCAACTATCAAGTATGTTCGCATCAGGGATGTTACGGAGCTCCGTTTCCGTTAAGTCGGAACTTCCGTTTGGTATTACACATCCGTTTCTGTTCCGGTTCCGTTACTTTTGAAACGGAAGTTATATCGGATGTCAATGATTAGCGCGGCAGCGGGACATGAGCGATGCACATCAAAAACAAACAGGTTTATACCAGTCATTCGCTCATAGCCCCGCTTGCCACGTGCTGCAGTAACTAAAGATGTTCTGGTATATCCGTGTTGTGGAATTTAAAGTACCTATTCGTATGTGTTGTGTAATGTATACCTACTGATAGTACTGACTCAGGCTCCGGTTCTGGTTCCGGTTCCGTTTTCGGTTCCGATTCTGTTTCTGGTTCCGATAAACTAAATTTAAAACATCTGGTTCCGCTTTCGGTTCCGATAAAACCACATCCGTTACATCCCTGGTTCGCATCACTTCAAATAAATGTATCCTCTAGTCCTCGCGAGAGTTCAAAATACAAAAAATAACAGATAACAGATGCGAATTATTTATATATAGTGAAATTGTAGATAAACGTGACTTGAAGAATTTTACCTACTTATTGTATGCAACAGCGGTTTACTTTGTCATTTTAAAGATTGTTATTTTAATTAGAAATAAAAAAAATGTGCTATGCAAAAGTCGCCACACTTATTTATTATTATTACATTATCGATATATACAAAAATAGACTGTAGTAAATAATTTTGATTCGTAGGGCTAATTATTAATGTAATTATCCGAGTGTGTGTATAATCTGGACCGATAGGATTTATAAATAAAGTTACAAAAACAATTTACCTTTAAGGTAGTCGAAGTGTTCGTGACAGTCCCAGTACATGTAATTTTTAAACTTATGACACCGTCAAGAGGTCACAGGCAGATTATCATCTTATTGAGCATTAGCATGTCGAACTCAAGGAAGCGTATACTGTTTGTAATAACAGGTTGGCCATCTGACAGATCATATCAAATCCAGATCAACGCCCCTAGACTCTAGATCTAGAATGATCACGCCTGAATCTCGCACCTTTTAAGTCTTACTATTTATAATCCAATAATTAATTTATTGATTTAAACCTTTGTTTGCACATAACAGTTTGCTTGCAGCTATTGTCGAAAAGTGTATTCCAATATTTGCCTGTGTTATACGTGGCTTATATTAATTTATGCTGTCAGTCGGGCTTAATAAAGCATTTTAACTTTTCTTTTTGTCACCAATTTTCTTTTGATATCAAATTTTGGTACGATGTTATTGTCATTTGCTATGCTGTTTTCCATTTTTCTTGTACAGTACGAAAAAATAGCGCACACAGCATTCCTGATAAATATAAACCTTGAATGCCATACAATACACGCGAATTATTGAGCTTTCTTGTGTTTGCAAAAAGGCTGTAATCGAATGCAAAGCGACATTTCTTATACAACACTGATATCCATGTTTCTTTCATGGTAACTGTAATTCTATTAGTGCAGCAGAAAAGCGAAATTTTATTTTGCAGGCAGTGCAGAGGCGAATTAAATATTGTGAAGCCATTGCGACCAGCTCATAGTGAAGTTTATACGTGTAGTATGAAACTGACAAATAATAATAAGTTGTATAAATGTGCGACTGTCTTATAGTAACGGCAAGGTTGACGAAAAAAAGCTAAAAAGAAAGAATTTTTTAAGTATATATGTTTGTTTCTTTTAATTCAATTCAAAGATTTATAAAATCATAATTTTAGACGTCACGCTCTATCCGTAAATGTCATATTTTTATTCATAGCATTATGAATGACATAGGTTATACTTATTGGCTACGTGCGAAGTACATGGTGGGGGTAAGCAAAGCGATCGCAGCGCATGCGGTAGTGAAAATTAGAACTAAAAAAGGATAGGTGTCTTTAACATTTCATACAAGTTATATGGCTCGAACTGGAACTTTCAGTTACGATTACTCCTGAGACATTCATTTAAATTGTATGGTGTAATGGACCGTTGTAATCTGTATGAAATACTTAATATAACTAACGTAATTATTTTGATAATAATTGATGCTGTATCCGTGTAAAAAGCTTTGCAAATGCCACGTATTATACACTAGAAGTTAAGAATGGGTATAATAAGTTATCCTTAAAAGATAGACATACACCATCGCCGACTTTTTTGTAGACCCATGAAAGAGAGGCAACCGCACCATATATGGTATCGTTATAGCTCAAACGGATTAGGCAGCGTTTTCGATTAAAGCTCCTAGCCAGCGTGTTTTTTTTTTCGACAACATGGTCATATTTTCACTATTTTAAACAAAACCTTAATGAGTTATATACCTAAACCTTCCTTAATAATCACTCTATTGATAGATGAAAATCGTGTCAAAATCCGTTCAGTAATTTTTGAGTTTTGGAGTAGTTTTATAAGAGGTAGTAAATAGACATTTTCCTCTAGAGCAGCGGTCGGCAACCCGCATGCGGCCCGTGAACCTGTCACTTACGGCCCGCGAGCCTCCCTGGCTATTTTTTATGTAATATTGACAAACGACAATGTCTGATAAAGTCATAAATATTAACTATGTGGCCCTTGGCTGCTAAAAGGTTGCCGACCGCTGCTCTAGAGTTACGGATGCTAGGTTGCGTGACAGTCGTGCACGTAGCGAATAAGCAATCATTTTATTAATGTTTGCAACTAACTTATTGTATAGTTATTTCATTAATAGCACCTCTTTGTTTCATATTTGTCTATTGCAAAACTTATCTGGTGACCTATCTTATCTGGTGATCAGAAAGGGATTAGAAATAACAGATTTCCATACACTTACGTCAAAATCAATATGGATTGACAGCTATCTCAATCCCTTTCTAATCGCGATTCAGTAATAATAAGTTCATACTTATTATAGTACCTACTTCCTATAAAATGCCTAGAGTGTACCTGTGTAACACACAGTTTCAACGAGAAAAGCAGAGCAAAGTCTAAACACAATCTTGTTCCTCGCGTTATCCCGGCATTTTTGCCACGGCTCATGGGAGCCTGGGTTCCGCTTGACAACTAATCCCATGATTTGACGTAGGCACTAGTTTTTACGAAAGCGACTGCCATCTGACCTTCCAACCCAAACGGGAAACTAGGCCTTTTTGGGATTAGTCCGGTTTCCTCACGATGTTTTCCTTCACCGAAAAGCGACTGGTAAATATCAAATGATATTTCGTACATAAGTTCCGAAAAACTCATTGGTACGAGCCGGGATTTGAACCCGCGACCTCCGGATTGCAAGTCGCATGCTCTTACCGCTGGGCCACCAGCGGTTTTTTAAAGTCTAAACACAATAAAAAAAAATTAAAAACGTTAAGTCATGATTACGGAACGCATGCTTTCAACGTCCCGTCATCATTTATATTTTATATGATATTCAACGACGGGTACTTTGTCATGATGCCGAGCAAAACCTTCGACTGGCATTAATGTCTTTTGAAAAATATCAAAGTAATAATGCCTACAAATGTGCACGCCATGCTTCATTAGCCGGGTTCACACAGAGCGAGCATACGCGCGAGGCAATTTCGTTTCTCGCTCTGTGTGGACCCGCCGTATTGCTCAACAGTGCTCATGTTTAGTTATATATGCTGCTTGCGTCACATGCACCGGAAACACGCTTAGATATCAACTACTAACTGATTAGGAATATGGTAAATTGGGACACAAACCCTGTGTCTGTCACATTCAGGGCTCGAACTTCAAGTTCAGGTGACGTATGTAATAAGTTTTTGGCAAAAATTTCATTTTTGGTACAAGCTTTTATCGCTGACTGTACTTTTCTTACGACATACAACTAAATACTCATGGAGACAATTCTAATAACCCCTAACACAATTAGGTTGCGTTGTTTCATCACAGAGTTCCTATGGCCACCTGTCTCCATCATCAGATCAGCTCGATGGTACCATAATATTGCATTGTCACCCGACTTACATGTGTATGCAAAATTTCAGCTCAATCGGAAACCGGGAAGTGGATCAAATTTAACTTGCAAGATTCCATTACATAGTTAGTTACATACAGGTCGACCTAATAATAGTACATTACTGCAGACGCCGGGAAAGAAGGGCTTGCCGGGTGAGTAGGTATAGCCGGCCGACCGTAGGGAGGCCGGATAGTGATACGAAGCCGGCAAGACCTTTTCACGGCTAGGCATGTATAGTGCTTTTCTCAAACATGCAATGAAATAAAAAAATAGACCACAAAAAAAAACAAATTTATAATCTTTATAATAAAAATCCAACTTCACAACAAAAGTTTTTTAATGTTCCTTCCAATCCCGCCATAATTGTTTTTTTTTTACGGAAGTCGTCCGTATTTCGCGTGTGTAGTGTTCGAATAGACCTTATTAGGGCCATTATACACAATCTGATAATAAGAATCTCAATTTCTATAAATAAAATAAATGCAGAGGATTTTAAATATTGTCTATGGTCTCTGGTGACTTACGTATAGACAAAATTTTAAATTTATTCATCAACACATTGAATCATACAGATTCGTATTCTTAATATCAGTACGTTCGTGTATAACAGGCGTTAACACGGATATTTTGGTCCGATAACCATTCATTCATTAAAAAAAAAAATATAATTCGGCTGTTTAGCCTGTTCATGGACACACCCCATGTTTACATTAGAATTTAAAAAAAAATTACTTCCCGGCCTAGGCCTTCAATTTCGTATGAAATTCCTTTACAGTTCTCTGGAGTTGCTCCGCCCTAAACGTGATACTTCGAAGCCTGATATAACGCCCGGAGCGACGACATTTCATTGCATGTTTGAGAAAAAGCTTGTTAAAAATGACGGCGTTTTCACAGAGGATGATGTGTCAGAGATTCTTACCCTCGAGTTACACAAAAAGTTTTTCATCACACTTACGAAGAAAAAACTAAATTTTAAGCGAAATAATTTCAAACTTTCGTCCGCCATATTGTCATTTTTGATAGGTTAGGCATCGAAGGCACAGACCTGATAGCAATCAGCCACGATTGAAAATTATGTAAAAATATTTTGATCGGCCATTAAACTAATCTGATTAAACATTTTTAAACATGAACTAACATATTAAATCGTTAACGTCATTATTTTAAAAGTAAAACTCTTTTATACCTACTTGGTTCGCATAAATTAGTGACATAATAAATAAAAAGCTTTTTCCATCATAACTCCCACGGGAACGATTATAGGCTTTGTCCTGAATAGGACATTACATACCTAGGGAGGTGAATTCGTGAATGCTCCAATCGCAGGTGTTTGTGACCAGACCATAAATATGCGATCTGGGGCTCTACGAATTACCGCCCGTGGTATGTCTAAAGTTTTACGTCTTGCCTTGGGCAGGAAGCGGGGAGAAAATCCCACTTACGGGCCTTACGGGTGACGTAAACCAATAAGTCGTGTGAGATGACTTGGTAGTCGGAGGGTCGAAATGGAGTTTAAGTAAAACCAAACATTACCGAAGTTGAGTTGTATTCTCGGTATCCAAGTATAGAGAGAGTAAATCTAAACATAACACATATTTATAGACTATTATTGCTTACATGCTATTTATACAATTACGTGCGTCGCATATTTATGTCGCAGGCAGTAACGTATAGTTACTGTTAATATGTTAACTTGGGCATATAGTACACGTGCACGCGAGAACCTTAAACCCCCTGGTTGCAGTCTGAACCTGGAGGAGTGGTTGTCGCGCGACCGCTGGTCTTCGGAGAGCTCCAGCTCGGAGGAGGAGGGCGAGCCGGTGTTCGCCGCGCCGGCGCCCGACGCGCGCCCCACCGCGCAGTTCACGCAGGAGGAGCTGCACATGGTACGTTCCCGGTTACACCAGGGGCCTTACCACCATGCCCTTATTGCGATTCAGTTTAAAGTCCTAAACAGAATCTATCATGGTAAGGCCCCAGGCCTCGCGATTCAGCTAGTTGGACGGACCGCGGCTATAATGCGAGCACTGACAATCCAACCTCTAGACTGAGCTTAGGCCAATTCTTTCATGAAACCGATGCTGCCAAAAATACGCGGGTGCGGGGGGACGAGGTGAGCGAATCCCGTACCGTGATTGGTCCGTTCAAAGACACGGACCAATTACGGCACGGGATTGACTCGAAGATGGAGTAACGCTACCGTATGTGTGGCAGAGGGGGTAGCGCGACTATGCTATGTCTAGAGGTTGGATTGTCTGTGATTCCCGGTTACACCAGGGGCCTTACCACCATGCCCTTATTGCGATTCAGTTCGCCAACAAACTGGTTACAGTTTGGCGATAGTATAAATTATGTTTGTAAGCATGTACCTTTTGTGTAAATAAAAAAAAGTTTAGGTTCTGAACAGAGTCGCAATAAGGACATCATGGTAAGGCCCCAGGCCTCGCGAGTCAGCTAGTTGGCCGGACCAAGGCTATAATGCGAGTAACGCATGCGACGGGCTTATAAATGTAGTTGGCGGCTAAACAGAAGTTGCTAAACGCGCGAGGTGTTCAAAATTATCTTGACACGCTCTTATTCTCTTAACAATAAAGTCGCGTCAAGATCATTTTGAACACGTCGCCCGCTTAGCAACTTCTGTTACTGACTGTACTCTTTGTACGAGATAACATTCGCCCCCAATAGTAGATTGTGTCACAAGGAAGTAAAATGACATATTTATCCTGAACGAAGCGAAGGATTCTATGATAATAGTCCCGAGCGTAGTGTCTGAGGATTTAAGTGTTTACAGACACAATACTGCTTTTTACATCCCTTCAAACTTCAACATACTTACGACGGAAATGACAAAATATGATTAGATAAAATAGATCGTATTACGTTTACCGAGCAGTTTTTACCTTTTTTTTTCACATCTTTAATGCGTAAAAAATTAAAATTTGGGTTTAATTTGCGTATTGCAGCTATAACACATACATCTCATAGGTCCTAACTACCCGTACTAAACCATAAAGGTCAGAGAGGTGCAAAACTATACCATAATATATATATATTTTTGCAAAATAATGTTTATACTCTCGAATGCCGGTACGAGGATCCGCGTGCGAGGAACAAATAATCCCAACAAGATATATAAAAGAAAAAGCGGCCAAGTGCGAGTTGGACTCGCCCATGAAGGGTTCCGTATTTAGGCGATTTATGACGTATAAAAAAAAACTACTAACTAGATCTCGTTCAAACCAATTTTCGGTGGAAGTTTACATGGTAATGTACATGTACATCATATATTTTTTTTAGTTTTACATTTTACCACTTTGGAAGTGTCTCTCGCGCAAACTATTCAGTTTAGAAAAAAATGATAGAAACCTCAATATCATTTTTGAAGACCTATCAATAGATACCCCACACGTATGGGTTTGATGAAAAAAAAATTTTCGAGTTTCAGTTCGAAGTATGGGGAACCCCAAAAATTTATTGTTTTTTTCTATTTTTGTGTGAAAATCTTAATGCGGTTCACAGAATACATCTACTTACCAAGTTTCAACAGTATAGTTCTTATAGTTTCGGAGAAAAGTGGCTGTGACATACGGACGGACAGACAGACGGACAGACAGACAGACATAACGAATCTATAAGGGTTCTGTTTTTTGCCATTTGGCTACGGAACCCTAAAAAGGTTATCATTGTTATATAGCTACGCGAGGCGCGGCGGCAGGAGCAGGCGAACAACCCGCACTACCTGAAGGACGACTCGCCGCGCTCCTACCAGCAGGACGACGTGCCGGTCGCGGAGATCGCGCTCGAGGTGCCGCTCGTGGTGCGCGGTCAGTATCCTACTACATTACACTACGGTCTGATAGCGTGTGAGTCAGTAGGCGAACAACCCGCACTACCTGAAGGACGACTCGCCGCGCTCCTACCAGCAGGACGACGTGCCGGTCGCGGAGATCGCGCTCGAGGTGCCGCTCGTGGTGCGCGGTCAGTATCCTACTACATTACACTACGGTCTGATAGCGTGTGAGTCAGTAGGCGAACAACCCGCACTACCTGAAGGACGACTCGCCGCGCTCCTACCAGCAGGACGACGTGCCGGTCGCGGAGATCGCGCTCGAGGTGCCGCTCGTGGTGCGCGGTCAGTATCCTACTACATTACACTACGGTCTGATAGCGTGTGAGTCAGTAGGCGAACAACCCGCACTACCTGAAGGACGACTCGCCGCGCTCCTACCAGCAGGACGACGTGCCGGTCGCGGAGATCGCGCTCGAGGTGCCGCTCGTGGTGCGCGGTCAGTATCCTACTACATTACACTACGGTCTGATAGCGTGTGAGTCAGTAGGCGAACAACCCGCACTACCTGAAGGACGACTCGCCGCGCTCCTACCAGCAGGACGACGTGCCGGTCGCGGAGATCGCGCTCGAGGTGCCGCTCGTGGTGCGCGGTCAGTATCCTACTACATTACACTACGGTCTGATAGCGTGTGAGTCAGTAGGCGAACAACCCGCACTACCTGAAGGACGACTCGCCGCGCTCCTACCAGCAGGACGACGTGCCGGTCGCGGAGATCGCGCTCGAGGTGCCGCTCGTGGTGCGCGGTCAGTATCCTACTACATTACACTACGGTCTGATAGCGTGTGAGTCAGTAGGCGAACAACCCGCACTACCTGAAGGACGACTCGCCGCGCTCCTACCAGCAGGACGACGTGCCGGTCGCGGAGATCGCGCTCGAGGTGCCGCTCGTGGTGCGCGGTCAGTATCCTACTACATTACACTACGGTCTGATAGCGTGTGAGTCAGTAGGCGAACAACCCGCACTACCTGAAGGACGACTCGCCGCGCTCCTACCAGCAGGACGACGTGCCGGTCGCGGAGATCGCGCTCGAGGTGCCGCTCGTGGTGCGCGGTCAGTATCCTACTACATTACACTACGGTCTGATAGCGTGTGAGTCAGTAGGCGAACAACCCGCACTACCTGAAGGACGACTCGCCGCGCTCCTACCAGCAGGACGACGTGCCGGTCGCGGAGATCGCGCTCGAGGTGCCGCTCGTGGTGCGCGGTCAGTATCCTACTACATTACACTACGGTCTGATAGCGTGTGAGTCAGTAGGCGAACAACCCGCACTACCTGAAGGACGACTCGCCGCGCTCCTACCAGCAGGACGACGTGCCGGTCGCGGAGATCGCGCTCGAGGTGCCGCTCGTGGTGCGCGGTCAGTATCCTACTACATTACACTACGGTCTGATAGCGTGTGAGTCAGTAGGCGAACAACCCGCACTACCTGAAGGACGACTCGCCGCGCTCCTACCAGCAGGACGACGTGCCGGTCGCGGAGATCGCGCTCGAGGTGCCGCTCGTGGTGCGCGGTCAGTATCCTACTACATTACACTACGGTCTGATAGCGTGTGAGTCAGTAGGCGAACAACCCGCACTACCTGAAGGACGACTCGCCGCGCTCCTACCAGCAGGACGACGTGCCGGTCGCGGAGATCGCGCTCGAGGTGCCGCTCGTGGTGCGCGGTCAGTATCCTACTACATTACACTACGGTCTGATAGCGTGTGAGTCAGTAGGCGAACGACCCGCACTACCTGAAGGACGACTCGCCGCGCTCCTACCAGCAGGACGACGTGCCGGTCGCGGAGATCGCGCTCGAGGTGCCGCTCGTGGTGCGCGGTCAGTATCCTACTACATTACACTACGGTCTGATAGCGTGTGAGTCAGTAGGCGAACGACCCGCACTACCTGAAGGACGACTCGCCGCGCTCCTACCAGCAGGACGACGTGCCGGTCGCGGAGATCGCGCTCGAGGTGCCGCTCGTGGTGCGCGGTCAGTATCCTACTACATTACACTACGGTCTGATAGCGTGTGAGTCAGTAGGCGAACGACCCGCACTACCTGAAGGACGACTCGCCGCGCTCCTACCAGCAGGACGACGTGCCGGTCGCGGAGATCGCGCTCGAGGTGCCGCTCGTGGTGCGCGGTCAGTATCCTACTACATTATTACTACTACTACTACGGTCTGATAGCGTGTAAGTCAGTAGGCGGACGACCTGCGCTATCTGAAGGACGATTTGCCGCGCTATGGAAAATGGCGTCGCTGCGCAGTTGCGTCTAGCAGCTGCCGAGGAGTTGACTAGACGTCGACGCACGGAAGACGCTAGTGTAGGGTGGCTATATATTTTATTTTGATAATAGAAACATTTAATGATATAGTTAATGTTATGCTAATTTAGCTTATTAATATTCCAGCCAAGCGATCCGACGCTTACCTGACCGTGTCGATGCGGGAGAGTTCAAAGAAAACCAAGAAGTCGAAGCGAGCGGGCGGCAAGCGGAAGAGCAAAAAGGAGCAGTGTTCCGAGTCGGAGAGCGAGGGCGAGGTCGCGGCGCGGCCCGTGGTGGCCGAGGGCGGGGAGCTGCCCGAGGGCGCGGCGCCGTCCGACGAGGAGCCCGCGCCGCCCGCCGACGACCCCCACCGCGCGCTCGACCTGGACCTCGACTTGTAAGTTGACACGCACGTGCATGATCAATGTCAGCCCGCGCGCCCCAGCGCTTTACTATGAAACTTAGCGAACTCTTTAAAGCCGGCCACACACACTAGGTTATAACCGATGGTTATGCCTGCACAGTTTACTTGTGCAGGCATAACTGAACGTGTGTATGACATGACTCCTTGCCTGCGCAAGCAAACTCCTTGCCTGCGCAAGCAAAATTGAAAATATCAAAATTTATATTTTTTGCCTGTCGGTTGTGCTTGCGCACTTCGCTTGCGCAGGCATAACTGAACGTGTGTGGCTGGCAGGCTTGATAGGCTTCAGTTATCCAGTGATTGCCGACGGGATAGGTCGCACGTCACTGTGCAACAATGTCGTCTCGCAAACGGAATGCAATTGTAGAGGATTTTTAGGGTTCCGTAACCAAAGGGTAAAACGGGACCCTATTACTAAGACTCCACTGTCCGTCTGTCACTAGGCTGTATCTCATGAACTATGCTAGTTAGACTGTTGAAATGTTCACAGATGATCTATTTCTGTTGCCTCTAGTACAACAAATACTACCGGCCAAGTGCGAGTCGGAGTGGGGCTCCCATGATTTTTTTTCCGTTTTTATAGATAATGGTACGGTACCCTTCGTGCGCGAGTCCCACTCGCACTTGGCCAGTTTTATTATTTTTTAAGTGTGGAGTGGATTCATGGTTTGTATGCGTGTATGGCTGACGAAATATAAACCTAATAACGCTATTGCGTCGACGTCAACCACCGCTACCGGCGGTGCCATGATGGTTTGAACTGAGAGTTTGTGCAGGTTTGTCGTTACGTGTGTGTGCCCTATGGAACTCGGTCGTGCCTGTTGGTTTTGCTTGCACAAGCAAAACCGACACGCAAAACCTAGTGTGTGTGGCCAGCTTTACGATACAAACAGTTTGGTGCAACCGACCCTTATACCAAGTGCCAGTTGCACCAAACACGTTAGCGGAGGGTCATTCCACCGTTTCGGGTGTTACACTTGAACTCATAAAATAAGGTTTTATTCGATATTGTAAATGAACTAGGGAGGTTATAATTATTGATTCATCTACTACTTTGATAATATTTTCTTTTCCTGAACTCACATAATTAAAATATAAGAGCAATAACGAGAGAATCACTAAAAAGTAGCTGTTTCGGGTGTTACGCGAATTGGCCTATACCTTCTGACCATCAGTCCCAAAATGCATAATTTAGCGAATTTTCTCAAGTAACCTCCAGTTTTATTTATGTCAAGTAATAATAGTTAATATAGTCTACTGAAACACTGAAGTAACACTTAGTATCACTTTTTAATTAATTTTAATAAAATAATTTACCTGTTTCGGGTGTTACGAGTACGAAATTAAGGCAGATATATACGAAATTATGGCTTATATTATTGAAATTATTGTCTTTTTAATAAATTCGATTAAAAACATAAGTAATAAACGGAGAATTATTATAAAATACATTAATCTGACAATAAAAACTATTTCTCGAAGATATCATAGTTATTTTTCTTTCGATGCTAATATTTCCGAAAACATTCACTTAATCAAAAAATGGTTGATGGTGACACCTATTCATTTTGAAAGATCTATCCAACGACACCCCACATCACAGGATTAAAGGCGAAAAAAATTTAACAATATTATGAAAAAATATTTTGTAAAAAAAAAATTGTTTTGTAATTTTTGTGTTACTACTTTGTCGACATAATTGATTTATGTGTCCATGCCAAATTGCAGCTTTCTAGCACAAACCATCACGGAGAAAAGCCGGGGACAGGCAGACAGACGATCAACACGTTTCGGGTGTTACACAACTTCAAACTTTAACCTTTTGGCCGCCGAACCTAGTCCGCAAAGACGCTCACTCACACGCCAGAGTAAATTTTAAGTAAACAACTAATAAAAAGTTTAGGGATTGCAAATAGTGATATCGATATTTACAATTTATGGTAAAAATCTTCTCAATTTGGCTTTGTTCTTACCCAACTTTAATTTATTTCGAAAATGCCAAAAATTTACATATTTTTTACACACGACAATATTAAAAATAAAGGTCTTTATCATTAAAAACAACCACTAAACAATATCGATTCATGACGTAATATCACTGCACTAGGCTGTACGAGAAGTCTTTTATACATGACAACGGCGCGCATGGACTGGCCGCAGTGCAGACCGACAAGGACTGTTTCCGCGCGGATTAAGTAATAATAGTCTCTAGGTCAACGGCGTAAGCGCTCGTCGGTACGTAAACTTTATAAGCGTAACGTTAGAGCTGCGCATAGTGTGTCGATAATATAAATGTACCGGAACTGCATTGGGGAAAATTACACGTGGGTTGAATTGTCAATGAGTGAAGAACAATAATATTTATTCAGTCAGTTATTAATGTAATAGTTTGAAAAACAATTTAATAGTAGCATACGTAGCTTTACTTTATATCCTAAATCCTTATCAACGAACAATTAGGAGTTTTTTTACTTTCCATCCTAACTTCTTATCAAAAAATAATCAGCTGTCCTTTTTCGGTTTGGTTCGAGTGAACAAAGAAAATTTTAAGGGTTATAAACCGTCACATAATAAACGCTCGGCGCGCGGCGCGTCCTTTGTTCCTACGTGTGATTTAAAACAGTGTGGTATTTTTATACACTTGAACACGTGTGCGTGACTAAAAATATGCATGTGAAAATTGTAATCATCTTTAATTTAAAATGACTCACTGCAGGGGTATCACTCCCCACTACACTATCATGTCAAAATGAATCATTTGTTCTGCAAATAGACCACAAGGACAGATTTACTTGTCTGACTCTCTCTACTATCTACAGCTGAAGAAGCTCCCTGAACTTCAGCTATAGTTATGCCTGTCTCTCTCTCGTTTTACGTAATCTAGTTACTAGTTACCACCAATTGGCATTTAACAAGTGTTCAAATGCTTAAATAAAACGAGATTTCGGATTTGATATTTATTTTGAATATTCTCATATCGAGTTGACATTCCCATCCCTAGCTGTCTTTTATACCAGACAACGGCGACGAGGAACATGAAAAACGTTGAAAACTGGAGCTAATTCTTTGATAGTCTTATTATAAAAGAATGGATTTACATATATAGCTGCTTTAAATGCATTTTTTTAAACAAAGACCTAAAACATTAAAAAGAGTGTAAACAAATTACAATTGATATTTTTTTTACATTTACCGAGCGGTTGAATTTGTGTCTTGTATACAAGACAGCGGCGCCAGTGTACCGTTCTGTCGTTGTCTTGTATACATGCCAACGGCGCTCAAAGGGTTAAAACATACGACTAAAGCAGACGCTAAAACAATAATTATTACACATTTGAATAGGTTCACATCAAGCCTTACTTTGGCAAAACATGTTTGGCTATAGTTAATTACGCGAAAAATTACACATACTTTTATCTCTTTTTCGTTTCGGGTGTTACTTTGAGACCACAGTCTAGAATACTCTTCTAAAAACCGATTAATCCATGCTTTTTAATATTTTTAAAGACAAATTATAAAATTACGATATTTTACCTCAAATAACTGCGGGATATTTGTAACAGTTTAAAGTTACTTTCTTTTTAATTAGTCTTGCCAATATCGCTGTATAAAATTAGTTTTACGCGTATCATTTAAACGTTGCGATCAAGTACATGGAAAACATGTAAAAAATGATTTTTTCTGACATGAAGGTTTAGCATGTTTTCTATGGAAATAGGTTAGTGTTGACTTCTTAAACCAATTTTCATTTTTGAACCCTTGGTAGCGTTTATTATGGATTGACCCCGGACTGATCAACAGTGAACTATGAAACATCCCATACAATAAAGTTAGAACGGTTTGGTGCAACCAACCCTAAGACTCCGCATTATGAAGCTAAGGTTTAGTGTTTACCAAAACTCCTCCTATCACGTTACAGGCAATGGACATTGTTTACGCGGCGAACGACCCCGTGCCATTGCGCCATTAAGCCCTATGTTGTTAAATACAACGGCACAAGCCTTTACACTTAAGGTATACTTACAAAGCCGCCGTTGTTTAACCTGTAACATTAACCTATTCGTAATATAAAACTAGTGAAATCTAATCGAAGCGTCAACTTACACATCGAACTGTAATGTGGCCAATGGCGATCCTACCGCATCGGTACTTCAGTCTTGATATCATGTATACTTTCTTTCAGACCACTACGCGATGACGAGCTACTTACTTCTAGAATACATCAGTACCCCTCACCAGAGACCGGCCTTCTCAACAAAAAGACAAAAGTAACTAAGAAAGCCAAATCCGAAAAGAACGCCACTGAGAAATCTCAAAAGAAGAAGGAGAAAAAGAACAAACACACCAAAGAAGGCGACTTAATTATAGCTGACCTGGACAAATACGTAGCACCAGAAGATGCACTCATAGACAACATAAAGGGGAAAGAGAAAAAGCGATCGAAGACAAATAGCGGCGCGGGCGAGCGGGACAAAACTAACAAGACTGAAAATCACAAGAAGGCGAAGAAGGAGACGAGAGACAAGGAGTCTAAAAAGAGATCCTCTAAAAAAGGTAAACAACATATCATATTGTATTAGGGTCTCCCCATACTTATCGACGCGGATTCGGCGAAAGCCGATAGTAAACAGCATAAACAGGTAAGGTTCGGTTCGGCTCCGTTCGGCCGTCGACGGCCGACGCGTCGGCGTCTTTTTCGCTCTTATTGCGTGGACATAAAGTTTCATTTCTATTGGCATTGCCGATTCCGCGTCGATAAGTTTGGGGAGACTCTTAGGCTTGGTTTCTTATAGCCTCCTAAGGCCCAAGGTCCTACCCATAGTACTTATTAACTTTCTTATTCAGACCCAGCTCCTACAACAATTGTGTAGTCATAGCGTACCACGGACTACCAGTAGGACTTAATAGAAAACCCATTTCAAATTTTGCGCTTATCGAAATTGGCGTGTACGAACTTCTAAAGGACTGTTTTGTTTTGTCTGTGAGCCCTTTAACAAGTTCGTAAAAAAAAAGTGCTGTACAAGGTGCTGTATAAGTACAATAACATTAAAAAAAGTGTTTTTAGTACTTGGGTCTGAATGAGTACAAAACAATAGTACTACTGGTAGGACTACGGGCCGTACTGACTACATACTCAATTTTTCGTTGGGCCTTAGGAGGATAGACGCATCAAATCTTGTGCGTGTCAACTTAAATAGGTATCAGTTTAGGTATATAAACAAAATAGCAGAATTTGCGTGGATAATAATCACCTTTTTATTTTTTCAGATAACCATGAAACGAAAATAGGCTATGAAGAAGCATTAGGAATTTCGACACCTAGCAAAGAAGTTCTATAGAAACCTGTTTAGGACGGCATACTTACCTACGCCACGTGTAGGAAATATGTCTTTGATTCTTGTCATATTACTCATGCTATGTTTCAGTGCAATGTTGAGTTGAACAATTAAGTAATAATTTTATTATTGTTAGTATATATATACGGCATTGTTTTCATTAATATTTAGAGGTAAACATGTCCATTTATTTAAGTAACATTTGTATAAGTATGTAGTTGCAAATGCAAGGAAATAAAAATAAACTTATAATCATGTACAGATTTATTAAAAGTATTTATATGCGTATTAGGTTTTTTCCCTTCCTACTTAAAAGATTTAATAAAAAAACGCTTATACATAATTAGTAATTATTAATTACTCACAATCGACGTTTCTTTACACTGTTGATACAATCACGAATCATTACTATACCTAGATATTTCGCTGGCAGGATTTAAAAAGAACATAGGTAATCGTGTTATCGATAATTATATCATTTCAACGCCAAAAAGGAATCTGGTTCAGTATGGATCAAACTAGGGACGTCATGAGCTACCGATTTTCCCCCCATTCTTAATTTTCGCTGAACATACATGGGCCTAATAGCATTGGACACAGTTCGTTCCGTACTGAACGTATATGTATGTAAATATAAGAAAAACTTATTTGCACACTAGTAACTTATGGAATTAGGTAATAAGAAAGCAGCAAAATCAGAATCGTTATACGTCTTTCATGTCATTCCTAATCTTAATCTTATATATAATAAATTTAAACGAGCAATTCTTGTTTATTTATATATTTCGGGGATCTCGGAAACGGCTCTAACGATTTCGATGAAATTTACTATATGGGGGTTTTTGGGGGCGAAAAATCGATCTAGCTAGGTCTTATCTCTAAGAAAACGCGCATTTTCGAGTTTTTATATGTTTTCCGAGCGAAGCTCGGTCACCCAGATATTCTTAATAAATTAGCAAAATTGTACATGAATGTTCACGTTCTATATGTATACCGAGTGTATACCAATACGTTAACCGTGTCATTCATGTGACATTGCAGTCATAAAATATCTATAAAATTCGAATTTAGAAGCCACAAGCGTTGCCTTGTTCCTAGAGTCTGTTCGGAAAGAGAAGAGTATTGGGCCCCATACATTCCACGACTTCTCGTTCCGCACAGACTATACCAGATAAATATCTATGTACAATCATAACACAATTGAGATAGATAATATTCACTACACTGACTATAAAATCTTGCTGCAATAGAAAAAAAACGACAGTCTGGCAAGGGAGCTCAAAGCTATGTCACGCGCAGCCGCCGCCAGCGCCACCCGATTCTTTTTTCTTATAATACAAATTCACCTGTAAGATTAAATCAATGAATATTTGCGTCCAAATGTACGGGTCACACACATCAATGTCTTAAAAACCCACGAATGGTTGCAACTGCCAGGAAACCAAATAAAAACTGGCAAAGTGCGAGTTGAACTCGCGCATGAAGGATTCCCCGTACCATAACACAAAAAACGGCAAAAAAATCACGTTTGTTGTATGGAAGCCCTACTTAAATATTTATATTACTGTTTTTAGTATTGTTTGTTATAGCGGCAATATAAATACATCACCTGTGAAAATTTCTACTGTCTAGCTATTACGGTTCATGAGATACAGCCTGGTGACAGATAAACGACTCATTAATCTCAATATACTACTTAGCATATTAGTAAACCGTACTATAACATTTCTTCTAACAAATTATGTGACGACTGACGGGACAGAATAACAACAAAAATAAGTTGAGCTACTCGTTTCTCGGTGTTTGATATTTTCTAAACTCTTTTCGGTAAAGGAAAAACATGTGAGGAAACCGGATTCTAATCAATAATGCATAGTTTCGCAATGAAACCCAAATCTTATGATTCCCCGTGCCCACAGGCTACCTTAGCGAACTGTGTCAAAAATCCGGGACGAACGCCAGGAAGATGACAATGAAATCTACCGAGTGAAGTAAAAGCAAGTAAAAACTCGTATACTGCATATTTTACCTTTAGTTTTCCTTACAGTCATGACCCGACATCATTGTATACGCTAAACACTTAAACCACAAGTGTACCTCTTGTTAAAAATATATAAATATCTACTGGCGCTTTAATGTTGCATTGCGATGATAGAATCGGCTAAAATGAGGTATTCCTACAGGTAAAAAGATAAAAAAACTACAATACAGATCTAAACCAAATGTATTACAACAAGTGACCTTTCAAGCCAATAAATAATAATTACTTGCGTTTTAACGGTGTTAATACAACATTGTACTTCAATCACTTTATTCCCAATAAATACATGAACTTAACAATTGTATCTATTTACAAAGAAACGTTTTACAAAATACTTGATTATTGCATGTTACACATTTTACGGTATGCCGTTAGAGGGCTCCCGCCGATTAAACAATACTTACAGAGAGGCAGCAGCGGCCGGGTGGCCCGCCGCCGGACATCACTAACTGTATACGTGGCGAGACAAAGTACGGTACGGATACATACAGAAGCTTTACATTACTACACGACTTTACTAAATATTAATTCAATAAATAGAATAAGTAACTAGTAAATTTAACCTTAATATTATGAATGATTGGTGAACAACCTACATATGTAAAGTTCGTATGCTTCGTCGACTAAATTGATGATTATTTGAAGGCTTAATATCAATTTTGAACAGTGTCGTCGCCTGAAATAACTTAATGATGTGTAAAGGCGCATCTCAATAATTTCGTTGTTACGTTTGCCTCACGATGTTCTTCTCATATGTCATCAGATACAGTTTGAAAAGATTTTATCAAAAGTAGTAAAATACATGCAATCAAGCATTTGTGTGGTTAACTTCGTCATATAAATAAGTCTCAAAAGCTAGACACGATCGTATCAAATTTTTTTATTTTTTTTATTTTATTTATTTAGGCTCACAAAACAGGTTACAGTCATTGCGTTTACATGCATATAGAGGCAAACATCGTTCTGAACTGGACTCTAACCCTAAATATGTGTGCACATTAAGAACAAAATTTACATGCGATAAACTTATGTATATGTATCAACTATCAAATGTCAAGTAAATGAGATAAACAAAATGTAAAAGGACCAAAAAATAAATAAAACATTTGTACCTATCTACTATGGATCAATATGAATATTTATGTAACTACTTCTACAGTAACTCTTAAAATAATTATAACAATATCTAGAGTATGATTAACGTCGCTAGTAACAATGAATCAACTGATCGCGTTCAGTATAACAACAATATTCGAAGAAGCAAACAAGACTTTTACGGTAAAGACGATTTCGTATGACTAATTGAAGTGCTCAAAGGTCATTCTTGGAGCTTATAATATAATAAGGAATATGGTTAACATTAAATAAATGCGTAATACTTTAACATTACACAATATAGGAATTTGCGTGACATTCTTTTTTAACGTAGAATAGATAGTCACATAAGATTACGGCAATAAGTACCTACTCGTTTACAGTTAATAAAAACAAAACGTTAATTAGAGGTCAAAATTTTTTGCTTTTTCTGATGATTAAATAATAATTAGGTGCAGACACTTTGAGCAAATGTTGCCGGATATAGGGAAACCAAACGAACTGCAAGGTACTATATACCGTAAAGGTTATCTCGCGTTTCACACGACGATAATACGAGGAACAGATCGAATGACCTTTGACCGACTGGTGAAACATGATAGATGAGTACAAACATCGGCAAACAAATCGATCGTTTGCCGAGTGTTGGGCGATCTAATACTGTTTTACTTCTCGAGCATGTATCTAGGGATGTCGAATTTGACCTCGACTCCGGCCTTCTTGGCGAGCGACACGATCTCGCTGAGCTGCACCACCAGCGCGGCCGCCTCGTCCAGGTCGTCGCGCGGCACGATGCGCAGACCCGACTCCGCGATCAGCTTGCGCGCCTCGTTCACCTTCGTGCCCTGAACACACATACTTTATTATAACACCTAGTTATGTACCGTTGTACACAATGTTGTTTCCGAGACAGCAGCAAACACCTACAATGATGAACAAAATCGAAGTAAGTACATGTACAGGAAGGAGTAAATCAATTTGGTTTGAAGGTCGGTTGTGCAATATTGTATGATTATTCATTATATGACTGCTAAGCAGTTCTGTTATGATCCTATAAACACGCCCCACGCGCCGCCATTTACAAATCACTGGCAGTCATTAAATTGACAAATTTAAGTGCTTTTTTTTCTTGGCGTACATTTAAAATACTCATTTTTAATCTTCGAGTTGTTCTGGTGCTGTACATCGTATGGGCAACCAAAGAGTTACCCTAATACTGCTTCGTCATATAATGAGATTATAATAATTCTGTAACGTGAAATTAGCATTTTGTAAGTTCCATGGTGTGCCGGCGTAGCCTGGGCTATAACCGCGAAAATCGAAGTTCGCAAATTGCGGGCATTTTGCTCTGTCACTCTAATTACGCCTTCATTGGAGTAAAAGAGAAAGATCCCCGCAATTTGTGAAAAACGGTTTTCGCGGTAGCCGCTCTGTTACCTGAAGTCGGACAATAACGGGGATCTGAATGTTGAGGTTCTTGGCGGCGGTGATGATGCCCTCGGCGATGACGTCACAGCGCATGATGCCGCCGAAGATGTTCACCAGGATGGCTGTCACTTTCGGGTCGGACAGAATGATCTTGAAGGCTTCCTATAAAAAAGAGTACTTATTTAATATCAACAATGATGATAATTATAATAACTCTATGGTCTGCTATTTATGGCATATCTCAATATATTTGAAAAGTATGTTTTACAAAACAAGCGGATGAATGTCCTTAGTATCATCATTACAATAGGCTACATGACTAATTTTCATTTATGGTATCAATCGATCGGGTTTGTTTTTAGGATCAAATGTCTTTATGGGACCCATTGCAACACAAAAGTCAGAAATTGTAGTCAAAGGCCGACAGTCGCACTTCACTCGCGAAACGCCCTAAATAAAACGATATGGGAACGTGACGTCAAGGTCTCTGGGAGCCCATCTTGTAGTATGGACAAAACAAGAAAATTGCGTTTCTGTCGGTGAAATATTGCGTTTATGTATGGATGAAATGTAAGGAATCGAATGGTACCCTTACTTTTATAGTTTTTGGAAGTTATAAAAAAACTAAAATTTTGAAACTTTCAGGTCCTGTATTTTTGTAATTTTTCAATACTTTATTTTAATATCCACATTATTGTGATAAATTGCTCGTTTGCTATCTATTTTACTAGATTTTGTTATAAAATTCAACATGTGTCATCATCCCTATTGAGGACTTCTTAGTTGTTTTTAGAAAAACGTTCAGTCTACGTCTAGCAGGTTTATTGTGCGTTTGAATTTATGCTATATATTACACATCCCAATCTTTACATGTTTTTGCCACTGATACGGTCGGCCGGTCGAACTATAAATAATAAACGATATGTCGCAGCTAGCTACTGGACCATCAATTATAAACTGCCAACAATGTAACAAAGACGGAACTTCAATATAATCATAATCAACGAGTGGACAAGTCAACAAGACCTAATTCAGTAAAAAGTATTCCAAGGCTACACGTGCTATGCGTGTCAAAAATTGGACAAATGAGCATCAATAAAGCTAAAAATAACGAAGCGACGTCAATAAAGCTATACAGAAACAATCACAAGTATGTATCACACTTTCATTCTCAACAAGTACAATTATTATGCAAGTTATACATCTATTAATGCCGTGAATGTAGATATTGGTCTTCACCAATTTAACATACCTATTACTATTAGTTGCAGTAGTTCTGAAGTGGATATATTATACTTAATTGCGTGAAATACTTTTTTAGTATGAGTTGAGTCTTTCCTGTGGACATCATCAAATAAACGAACTTCAAAGTTTATCTATTACCTGTAAACGAGCAATTCTTGCATATTTATTTATTTATGAATATATATTTCGGGGATCTCGGAAACGGCTCTAACGATTTCGATGAAATTTGCTATGTAGGGGTTTTAGAGGGCAAAAAATCAATTTAGCTAGGTCTTATCTCTGGGAAAACGCGCGTTTCTGAGTTATTATATGTTTTCCGAGCAAAGCTCGGTCGCCCAGATATTCTTTATTAAACCTTCAACTTCTTAAAATGTTTGAGGGAACATGCGCACTAGCGTGAGCTACTCGTATATTGCCCACCTAAGCCAAGTAGCGCTATCTCAAAAACAAATGATTTTGAAAATGGAATTCTCAGCTATAGAAACTAGAGTATAAGTTAGCAATGAATTTTCTTTTGAGATAGCGCTTTTCGGCTTAGCAGGGCAGTATAGTGGTGGTACCACAGACAATCCAACCTCTAGACATAGCATAGTCGCGCTACCCCCTCTGCCACACATACGGTAGCGTTACTCCATCTTCGAGTCAATCACGGCACGGGATTCGCTCACCTCGTCCCCCCGCACCCCCGTATTTTTGGCAGCATCGGTTTCATGAAAGAATTGGCCTAAGCTCAGTCTAGAGGTTGGATTGTCAGTGGGTGGTACATACCGAGACGGCTTGCGCGGTCGCGCCGCCGCCCACGTCGAGGAAGTTGGCCGGGTCGCCGCCGTACAGCTTGATGATGTCCATGGTGGCCATGGCCAGCCCGGCGCCGTTCACCATGCAACCGATCGTGCCTATCAAACAAAACAACCAGCATACAATAGGGATGTTGACAATTTTTTGGAACTGGTTTCATTTTGTAGATAGACACGTAATAATTACAGAAAAAAATATTAAAAAAATATATTCATTAATTTTAAATAAAAAAAACATGTATAATAAGTTTCGTGTTTAAATTTCGCGCCTAAACGCTCCAAACTGTCACGTGACCTTGATGACGTAACGGCGTTTTAAACAAACTGCTGTCAGCCTATTTTTTAATTTCTTTATATGGTAACTGACAATTTTTTTTAAAGCCATAACACACTACCGCATCGGACAGCGACCTTCTTTCTCGCTCTAACTTATAGCTGCGTCCTCAACGCACCACCTTACACACTATCGATTCGTGCGCCGCACCGCACCAAGATCGCGTTTCGGTACGATAATCTGTAGACACTTAGGCAGGTTTTATAACTTGCCTTTGGTGATTCCACTGTGATTACGTCACGCGCTCCGATTGGCGTTTGCAGTCACGTGATACTGGGCATTATTTTAAATACTTTTGATTATTTTTAATTAATTTATTACGCATATTTACACTTGCAAAATATGATTTTCCGCATTCTAATATTCCCTGCTATGGTAAAAACATAACATGTTATATTTTCGCGATTCATGTCAACATCCCTATTGACTACTTTCCTACTAGTCAAATCAGCTTTTAGAATTGTCAAAACGATTTTCTAATATGGTATTTATATGAAAACGTGTGTAGTGACGTCACGGTCAACTCGCCTACTTTTTAGGGTTCCGTACCCAAAGGGTAAAAACGGGATCCTATTACTAAGACTCCGCTGTCCGTCCGTCCGTCTGTCACCAGGCTGTATGTCACGAACCGTGATAGCTAGACAGTTGAAATTTTCACAGATGATGTATTTCTGTTGCCGCTATAACAACAAATACTAAAAATAGAATAAAATAAAGATTTAAGTGGGGCTCCCATACAACAAACGTGATTTTTGACCGAAGTTAGCAACGTCGGGCGGGGTCAGTACTTGGATGGGTGACCGTTTTTTTGCTTGTTTTGCTCTATTTTTTGTTGATGGTGCGGAATCCTCCGTGCGCGAGTCCGACTCGCACTAGGCCGGTTTTTTATATTTCATTCCAATTTATTAAATAGAAATAGTATTTAAAAATAACTGCTATCTATGGTTTTCTAATAATTATCTGGTGCTTTATTTCGTGCACGGTGTGAAATAATTTATTTTAAGTAGTGGAAAGTACCCAATTTCTTAAGTGTAAGGCCTGAGTGGACGCTCGAGTTGGGCGTGCAGCGGGGCGGGGCGTGCGGCGTGCATGTTAAACAAATGCAAACGTATAGTAGCGGCCTTAGTGCACGCTGCTCACATCACGCGTGAGCCCGACGCCACGCTGCACGCCCCGCCGAACGCTCCGCTTCGAGCGTCCACTCAGGCCTTAGTGTAATGCTTCTTCGCTTTGGAGTTTTCGTAATGGCAGACGGCGAATAAGATAAACCAAGTGAACCTGTTGCAAACGTATTATCTTTAGCACCCCCTGTAGCTCGTCGCGTGGCAAAATCCCGCAGCGGGAATGTCTATTTGAGATTTAATTATTTGACATAAAGTTATCATTCCAGCAACTGAAAAGTGAGGTATGCCACTGAAGTATGAAGGGGTAGTAAGCAGTTTTTAAACCCTTCAGAGGTACAGTCCGAGAGAAAGATACACAAAAAGTACGATTTATATTGACGGGCGAGTACCAAAACACAACATGTTTGTTGAGTACCAAAACACAACATGTTTGTTGAGTACCAAAACACAACATGTCTGTTGAGTACCAAAACAAAGCATATTATTAGAAAAAAAGGATTCCAATTTTACGATAGATTTACTTTTTATGTAATAATACATTCAAAAACACAAAAAAATATTTGGCGAAATTGACCTACATTTATATTACATTTTTTCCTTCTCTTGGCCTCAGAAATGTGTGGTTTAAATCTTTCGGATTCGTGAGCACCTTGTATATTATTATTAATACGAGTAATATTTATTGTTATCATACCGATAAAAATTTGAATCCGGTATCAAGTTAAATACGATACGGTGATTGCTGAATTGGGGCCATTATGCCTTTATGTCTGTTTGATTGACTGTTATCACAAATTAAGGAGAAAAAATAGAAATAACAATATTACCGTCGAGAGCAATGTAGTTCAGGTTGAACTTGGCGGCCTCGATTTCCTTGGGGTCTTCCTGCGTGGTGTCGCGCAGTGCGAACAGTTCCTTTTGCCTGAAGTCGGCGTTGTCGTCGAAACGGAACTTGGCGTCCAAACAGAAGACTGCGAACAAATAAAAATGTAGTCTGTAAGTGCCGTTAAAATAATGTGGCTCTGTGAGCTGTACACCTCGCGAGCCCTCATGCCATTTTGAAAATGTTCAAACTGAATCGTCATGAATCTATTTAATCTAAGAATCGGTTGAGAATTACGACCTGTGGAGGAGAACATCACTAACGCTTCAGTCAATAATAAAGTGTGTGTGAAAATGCTGATAGTTGAAATCAGAACTCTATCATTTATGATATACAATACACAACTATATAGCAAAACTTACAATTGCCAGAGAGAGCGTCCTCGGCGTAAGGGTTCACCTCGATAAGCAGAGCGTCTTTTTTCAAGAACAGCTCATACATTTTGGCAATCATGTCAGAAGCTTCTTGTTGCCTTTCTTGAAGCCCAATCTGTAATAGATTTTTTTTATTTGGGTGTTAATCTTACACAAGAAGTTACAACTTGTTTGGAATATATGAGACCAAAGATAGACTAATAGGACGGTAAAGTTATTAAAATATTCATGACGTCGAATATGTCTCAGAAGATGTTTATTTGGTGGTAATTTTAGGCAGGTTTCTGCACGTACCCTTCGATGATAGGAGCGCTGTCAGATGACCGCGCTCCTATCATTGCAAGGAGCTGTCAAGAGAGCTGGCGCCAACGTTTGCGTCGATCTGATCATTGTCGTGTATTCAACTTAGAAATAAATGTTTTATCTACGACTGGGTGCTGACCACAGAACATATTAAAGAGGTTAGAATGGCTATCGGGCGCAGTTAGTATCGGAACCGATGTCGCCGCTCGTTCCTCTCCACATTTACTAACACTCGCGCAACGGTAGTAAAAATTAGCTAGCGCCTTGTGTGCGTGGTGAATGGATACGCCTCCTTTAGACAGATTTGATGTCTGGCTTCTTAATCTGAAGGTTAATGTGGCGCAAAAAGGCATGTTTACTTCATTTTTCGTTCAGCGCGGGCGAGTAGCATGCGAGCGTTTGCTCAAAACCGGCGGCGACACGTACCCTGCTCGCATCGCCATTCTAACTTGTTCTGTGGTGCTGACTGTTTACAGTACCTTCTCGATGACGCGGTTGATCTGGTCAGCAGTGATTCCCTTGATGATGTCGATGGGCTCGTAGGTGATGGCCTCGGGGTTCTCCGCCGCCACGTCCTCGATGTTCACGCCACCTTGCGACGACGCGATTATCACGGGACCCTGCATTCATCACGTACGTGTTATTGTGAGGATTAAGAAGTTCTAATTCAAGTATAAGGGTCACTTAAAAGGGTAAAGACTATCACATACTTATGAAATTTTGGCCTGAATGTCTATGATCTGAGTATGTTATGCATGTAATAACTAAAATATCCTCGGGTGACAAGCAAAAGTCACTAAGTACTATCAAAAAATTTAAGTAACAATGCACTTTATTACACTTGTAACACGGTTTATTGTCCAATAATTTCAATGGTGTTAGTTAGTGACTTTTACTTGTCACCCGACGATATGTGTCTGATATAAATATTGATCTTATTTATTTATTCGCAGGCCAACTTACATTGAAGCTGCGCTCCATCATGATGGCGACGTAGAACTCGCGGCGCGGGAACTTGCGCTCGGTGACCATGACCATGTTGCAGATGCGCCCGCCGGCGCCGGTCTGTTTCGTCACCAGGTACTGGTTGAGCATCTTGCTCGCGAGCTCAGCGGCTTGCTCCGGTCTATGTACAAATATATGCTTCATTCTTTTGCATTTACTGATTGTTATTTATAACCGCAAATCATAAAAAGGAAACGGATAATTCTGTGTAAACTTAGTCGCTTGTACAAGTAGCCAAGTATGCATACAAAATTAACAGTTTTAGGGAAAGATTGCCCTGACTGGTGATGATATTCGCGAGATGTTTCCTCAAGTCAAGATCCGAGCAGAGGATCGCGACGCTCAGAGGTTTATGTGGCGCGACTCGCCTAAAGACCCTATTAACTGTATACATATTTGAAGCAGTAGGTACTCGGTTACTCATGTTCTAAATACTTAAAGGTTGCTATGATAACATACAGTGGAATCTTGATAGCATGAATCAGAAAAGAAAAGCAAAGAACCCTGGACTTTGATTTAGCGATAATTCGCTGTAATATGATAAACCCGTCGTGATAGTCCTGATTCATTGTCATCAAGGCAGAACTGAAAGTAAAAAAAAAGTCCACACATGTCGCGTCCCACACCAACACTCGCCCCATCCTCCACTCCAAGGTATCAACGACATATCATCGGGATTCGGGACTCTTGCCATCGCCTCGGGCTATCGCAGGCATTTTGACGGTGGCAATGACAAGAGATAAGCATTTATGGCACTAAGTATGCCCCAGGGACTGTTTAGACTTAGATTTATAGTTTTAAATTAGGTTAAGTTTTTACTGTACCTATATTTACAATTTATTTGTATCAAGTTTTAGATAGAAATTGTCACCATCAATGTTATTGTTTTTTATTCTATAATATCAGCATATACGATTATACTCGGCCGAACGTCCCGTGTAGCTATTGTAAAGATGATGAATAGTCCAAGGTCCAAAGTCAACGACCAATCAGTTGATTAGCCACAGGCGAGGCTCCCAGTGCAGTGACTAGATGCTAGGTCAAAAGGGCCTAAAATGATCGCTGTTCCTATTTCTATAGGGCATTTTAGCTACTAGAGCCCATCAGCACTGGAAGTCGACCATCAAACGTAATACTCGTACAAACAATAACTATTCAGGGACGCTCCAGATAAGCCAATGCTTCGCAGGTATTAGGTAACTAAACTGAACGGCAAGACGCCTTATTCTAATATATTTTCTTATATAACGTAACTATACCTAAATGTATGGGTGCTAAAATTCACCGAGCGTCTTGTTGGATTAAGTAATTGTGCCGACACGTTGCAAGCCAGTAAGTGACTTTTCACGTTCACGTGACTAATTCGCATAATAGGATATCTAAGTAGAAAGTTTACGTATTTCGAATGAGTTTAGTTCTGTTTGTCGAGACATCATATTCGTCACGTATTTCGCTTAAGATATTATTAGAATCATAGTATTGGCTGTGTCCACAACCCTGTCGTCCCACCTGGAGGCTATGGGAAACATTAGATGCCTATTTGATAGTCGAAAGAAGTCAGAAGGAAATACACATTTAATATTACAACGCGATTATAGTTTTTTTTTGTTCCCTTACACGAACTTTGAATAAAGGCAACACTTGAACGCAGCAA
Source organism: Cydia amplana (assembly GCF_948474715.1). NCBI lineage: Eukaryota > Metazoa > Arthropoda > Insecta > Lepidoptera > Tortricidae > Cydia > Cydia amplana. Next base: position 28,727,257 of record NC_086096.1, on the reverse strand, counting down.
CTTGCATATTTGAAGTTGAAGGTAGGTATTCGTATGTAATAGACACAAGAGGAATATTATATTTCAAGATGTATTTGGGTGGATAAACTTTTCCTTGTCGTTCAGGCGACAATACTAGAATAGTTTGTTAGAAGAAATGTTATACTACGTTTACGTCCTACTAAATCCAGACTACAAGATCCACTTCAGGTCATTGCCCCACTGCAGTAAGTAAATACTGTAAGTAGATGACCCATTATGGAAAGGCTTGCATTACGGCCATAAAAATGTAATAGTTATTTTAAATACCATAATAAAACCATGGTCTTAAGAGTGACCCAGCAAGCACACCGTAACCATGGAAACGAGCGACAAGAAAAAGTTGATTCTCCCAATTATATCTGTTCGGTTGTTTACATTAACTGGAACAAAGAGTTTCGCAGCGCCTGTGTGCATTTGTCTCTCTGATCAGGTCAATCTTGTTATGCTTACGACTCGGACACTTCTGATGGTTATCTTATTGTCTTGGAGCGTAATTATCGATGACACGGTAATATATCAGTTCATACGACTTATTGTAGTGATTGTAAACAGTATGAAATAGAAACTAAATGGGAGGCGGTTCTTAAATTGTGTATACATAATTACATATACAGTGTTGCATACATAAATGCCTTTTCAAAATTATTAGCACATTTCTTACGCAATGAATAGTAGGAATGGTATGGCCTTGTTTTTCAGGTCATTGCGTGTACGCGATAAAATCTGGGCACCCATGATCTAGTTTTCACCTATTGTAGGTTAACTGCCTACTATCTTTTTTATACTTAACGATACGGTCTTTACATCAACAAAACTTACGTGGAAACCATACGGACACCACCTTTGAGACCATTCTTGAAGGCTCCCTTTCCTCGTCCTCCGGCTAGGACCTGCGCAAATGATGATTTTTATTTAATTATTCTCTGTACACAAATGTTTTTCGGAAATACTCAAAGGCTCCTATGTAATCGGTACAAGAACTCGCATGCGAGTGTCTTTACAGTATCTGATCAAATTAAATGTACCTCAGTATTTGGCAATGTAACTGAAACTCGCAAGTGAGTTATCGCACAAACTAACCGCTGGTTGCCGTACGGCAAGCAAATCGTGTGCCTACGACAGTTAAACCCTTTCCAGGCATAGTACGATTTATTGACCATATTATACGCGCCAATGAATAATAGATTACGCGCCAATAGATTTCAGCTTTAGCATTCGGATTTAAGGTTCAAGATTGCGCTTTCGGGAAATGTGACTTGTCTTCAAATAACTCATCAAAGCTTGATTAATTGGAATATATTAGGATTTTTTGCGAAAACTTTGTATTATTGACGCGGCCTGGAAAAGCGTTAAGTCCAGTCCAACATTGAACTGGAATTGAAACCGTAAACTAACCTGTGCTTTAAGGACGATGTCTTTGGTATTGAGCTCCTTAGCGAACTTAAGGGCGTCGTCCTTGGATTTGGCGACGTTGAACTTGGGCACCGGGATGCCGGCGTCGCGCAGCAGCGTGTAGCTCACGTACTCGTGCACGTTCAGGTTGCGCACCTGCTGCTTGTGGGGCAGCGCCGTCGCTGCCAGCAGCTGTGGACCTCCAGCGAATTAGTCAGAAGAAACTCTATCAAAACCGTGTTGACACGTTCCGTGCCCGGATGCCCCTAATGTGGGGTCATGAAGCTTTCTTCAGGAGTCCGTGCTGCCACTATGGGTTCACAACTTCAAAATGGAAGCCCACCTGGACTTTCTCATAGGTATCATTTTGTATGAGGACATTGAACGTGTTAAGTTGACCGAGTTCTTATATTTAACTAAAATTGTGATTAACTAAATTTTACTTTGGGGGTCATCCATTAATTACGTCACACGAATTTCTAGGTTTTTTGACCCCTCCCCCCCTCCTTGTCACACTTGGTCACATTTGGCAAACCCCTCCTCCCTAGTGTGACGTCACATTTTTTCTACGAAATCGCCAAATCGAATTAAGTACCTAAGTTTTATTAATATTATAAATATTTTTGACGATATAAATATTAGTAATTTTATAACCCAAAACTGCTTAGGAAAGAAAATTAAACGAATAAAAACGATTATCGTTTTAAAAATTTGTTATTTAAATGTACAGCGAATAAAATAATTTAAATAAATTTTCGGTTACTGATGAAGTTAAAGTGACGTCACAAAGTTTGTGTCTCCCCCCTCCCCCATGTCACATTTTCTAGACCCCCTCCCACCCCCTAAACGTGTGATGTAATTAATGGATGACCCCTTTTTAAGATTATCAAGCGCGGGTATATAGTCCACCGTCACTGCACTTGTCAAGGTATCCTTGCTTAGGCCTTAGGCAATACTAGGCAACCAATAACGCATAAGACGTGTCAGACTGGCGCAGTAATTACTGTATGTCTGTGATATGGGCATTATTAACATAGCAGTGGACATGCAATCAATAACATCGAGCCCTCCGCCGAGCCACCGCTACATGTAACTATATAATGCATATACATCTCGCCTTACACGAGGGCTGACGCAATTTAAGACTCGCGAATTATCTGTTCTGAAAATATGTTATTAACTTATTACCATCGTTGATAAAGTTATCCATTTGAGAATCTTTTTAGTCAGTATGTGGGTTGCTGTTAATACTAATGACAAAGAGCTGTAACATAAGGTCGCTGTACTACCCGTTCGTTTCAAGTTGGCCGTTACCTCCCGGTTCGCTTCCCCACATCACCTCTGACGCCTTATCAACTCGGTTACTACAGCTTTAAAACTACTTTTATTACTTACATTTAATATAATCAAAACAATTATCAAATAAAGTGAGCATCAAAAAATAAAGTATGAAATTATTTTTCGTCAACAGTACTACAATTCTACCTGTGACGTTTTCATGACACGGTCACCGACGGCCAACTTGAAGCGAACGAGTAGTTGGCATTGTCCTAACCAGATTTTTACATCCCTAACCAGTTTATACTTATATATTGCTTAACTACTTATAACGACTTGCCTGTTGACAGTTGTTGCTATAATATTTCAACCATCTACATGCTCATATCTGGTGGACTTTGTTCACTCCCCAAGTTGAAAAGTTCACTTGATATTAGCTTTATTATATGTAGACACCGAAATGTTCACGATCTAATAAAGAAAATTCTAGAGGTAATACGAATGATGGCTTTAAGGTATATAACATAAGAATGGAACAGCATGCAGGATGTAACATAAAAAATATACCCGAGAATGACACAAATTAGTGTATGAGATTACATAAGCTGCGACAATCTTCACTTCATGATCTTATAGATATTGTTAAGTAGGTACTTCTATATGGCGCCGTTTATCGATTATTCGATTTCGATTAACGGACGCGCTGGTGGCCTAGCGGTAAGAGCGTGCGACTTGCAATCCGGAGGTCGCGCGTTTAAACCCCGGCTCGTACCAATGAGTTTTTCGGAACTTATGTACGAAATATCATTTGATATTTACCAGTCGCTTTTCGGTGAAGGAAAACATCGTGAGGAAACCGGACTAATCCCAATAAGGGCCTAGGTTACCCTCTGGGTTGGAAGGTCAGATGGCAGTCGCTTTCGAAAAAACTAGTGCCCACGCCAATTCCTGGGATTAGTTGCCAAGCGGACCCCAGGCTCCCATGAGCCGTGGCAAAATGCCGGGACAACGCGAGGAAGATGATGATAAGTATACTTGTCTGTAATTAACGTCTACTTTGAAGATCGTTGCCTAATTATGATTATTGCTGTTCGTCCACTAAACAGATTAGCAAATAATATTTTTAATTTCCTTCTTGCAAAATATCGTTTTTTATGTAGATAGATTTATCGTTTTTACATTAAGGATTGCAATACATACAAATTTGTGTAGCAATGTAGGTTTATATTCAAATTTCGTCAAGTGGACGAAAACTAAAGCTGGACGAAAACTAACGCACCTACCCTATATGGTTGACTATTGGCTTTTTAGAGAAAACGAACCAGAGAAATAAGGTAAAATGGCATTAAATGAACTATGGGAATTGACATATACATACATATATTGACTTACTGAATCTGAATTTCAATTTATCTAAATAAATGAATTAGTTTTTTCTTATCATTAAATTACAGTTAATTTTGTATAAATGTATTAGCATGATGTTTGTAAATTACTTTTGGCCCCCTCTTGTATGTAGCTAGAGCTTATTAGATAGCCCAACAAATTTCAATAAATATTAATTCTATACAGTATAGTATTCATCATTCAAACTTCATGGCTGGTAATTAATATTTTTTTATTTCATATACCTTAGGTAGGTACAATGTACTTCCTTCATTTTATGCTTTTCTAGGGTTCCGTACCCAAAGGGTAAAAACGGGACCCTATTACTAAGACTCCGCTGTCCGTCCGTCCGTCCGTCCGTCCGTCTGTCACCAGGCTGTATCTTACGAACCGTGATAGCTAGACAGTTGAAATTTTCACAGATGATGTATTTGTGTTGCCGCTATAACAACAAATACTAAAAACAGAATAAAATAAAGATTTAAGTGGGGCTCCCATACAACAAACGTGATTTTTGACCGAAGTTAAGCAACGTCGGGCGGGGTCAATACTTGGATGGGTGACCGTTTTTTTGCTTGTTTTGCTCGCACTTGGCCGGTTTTTGTTGCATTAGATAACCCAAATTCCAAATTAGTTCAATAGCATGAAAAAAATGAATACCATCCCCGCACTAGCCTTTGACCTTTTTTAGAGATGTATGAAGCTCTACCTCATTAGATAGGTGTAAGTAGTCTCGACTTTGCCTTGTCTTAAACCCCAAAGAGTAAAAAAAAAACAGTAATAAATACCCTTATGACCATATCTAGGACTAAAGCTTTTAACAAGCCAAATTTCATTAAAATAAGTTCAGTAACTAGTTAATGATCAGTAGTCAATCAAATCAGGTAATGACTAATGATATTTAAAAGCATCCATCAGGATAAATCCTATTGGCTCTATTGATTTAATAGTTGTATATGTAAGTGAGAGTGAGAAGACATAGAAAAGATGAATCTTTAATACAGTTAGAACAATGTCCTAGATATAATTTAAGAAAGAGTTGCCCAAAAAAGTTTAGATGGTTGAAACAAGAATTGTCAGAGGTAAATGGATGCAAACAGAAAAAAAAAATGGAAAGTTATGGAGGAGGCCAACATCAAAAGACGAGTTGAAGTTAAATTTGTTAAACCAAATTAATATATGCTATGTAACTACTAACTTCAATAATCAAGGCTAATTACAATTACAATATGTAAGTAACAGAGCAAAACCATGGTTATATAGAAAATCTGCTGTGTTGCCTTCAAAGTGACATAAAAGCTGCACACAATTCAGAAAAGGACAGGTTTACTAAATGTGATCTCTTTCGTGAACACCAGGGGCCCTAGGCCCTGTCATATTACATAGTGAATATAGAATACTTTAATCTTAAAATAGCATACATATATTTCTTATTACAGTATGTAAGAGTATCATACTTTACCTTGAGCTAGATTTAGCTGCCAAATTAAAAGATATTGTTGGACTTTAGTTCATAACTTGACCAAATAAAACCAACCAGCACTACTTATTAATAAGAATTTTTAATTTGGCTATTAATCCAACAATGTAACTTATATTGCATGTATTTGCACATTAAAATAATTAATTGATTTAGTCAAGAGTACAGTCGACGTCAAAGAGATCTTTACGACTTTATTGTCATAGCATTTAGGTCGTGTAAACATTTTTTTGTTACTTTGGCTGTAAACTTCTCTTTGACGTCGACTGTACAATCTATTTATGCATTTGGCCTTGTACACAATCAAGCAATAAGGTTCACAGAACAATGCACAATAGCATTAAACATGCAAAAATATGTTTGTTATACTATTTTTTAAAGATAAATATAATGACTTGTAAATAAATGTTTGCTGCAAGATGATTTATGTCTTTATGCACAAGTATTGAGAATAGAAACAGATGATCAAATCGGTTATCAATTGAGTTTTATGTAATCAATCAATATACAAATAACAATCTTTAAGATCGATAAGCTCGGAAAATGAATCTAATCTAAACCATCAAAAAACCGAATGATGACGTAAGATTCACAACCGTATAGACGAAACTACAAGGTCAAATTTAAAAATAAAATTGTAATTACATAAATCTAACCTACATCTTAAATAGGTAATTCTATGTAATTAATATTGTAAAAACTTACGGTCAGCTTCGACGAATAAAATTAAAATCAATCCAGTCGGCCGAAGAATATGGATTTTTGTACTCCGACACGTAAAAGTGCTACGAATACAGGTAGATTTAGATGAACCCAGTAACACTTAGTGTACATTAGAAGGATTGAAGGTTTAATTACCTTTGCTCCATTATTCCGAATTACAGTTTCAGCAAGACCAAGAGAACGAGGAAGGAAAGTCGCCATTTTTACGGGAATGAGGATGGATGAAGGGGAGCCACTAATACACAACCAAATAATGCTCAACCCAAGAATGTACAGCCCAATAATTGGCGTCCATGATGGACGCGGATTATTGGGCTGTACATTCCTGGGTTGAGCATTCTCGGTCCGCGCAAGTTTGGTCCGGGGCGATAATACGAAGCCACTATTTTCACAGGGCAATAATGTACGACCCCATAATTCGCGTCCACTAATTTGAGTCCCTTGGCTTTCAATTATTGGGCTGAACATTATTGGTACAGGTCGAGAAAGCCCGACCCAATAATGTACGACCCAATAATTGGAAGCCAAAAACCAGAGACATTCTTTTTTTTAAGGGAGCTGTCAAAATTAGTAGTGACGTACTGACATGAGCTCTTGACAGCTCAAAAATAATCGGTTTTTCCAGTGACATCTATCAGTGACATTGACAGTATTGACACTTGTTGCTTAAGTTGCTTTACAATTTCTGTATCAATTTTTATGTTTCATGTATTTTTGCGAGGAATACAGAAGTACGGACGTGACTCGAACGAAGACGGCTAAGTGTAGACGTGGCCCATTTACTTGCTGAGCGAAATCAGAATAACCAATGGCGTCTGGACTGGAAGAATCACATAACCCACGGCAAGCTTCAATCATATCAGTACAGATGCAAGAACCCTGTTCTGAGTCTCTGATCCATAAGTGTGCTTAGGCCTTAGGCCACGTGTCGGCATCCTCGATAACATCAATCAATCCCACAGTGACTTGTTACCTGATACGACTGTTACCTGATACGACTTGCAGGTAGTTTTTGGCATTTGAAAAGATGGTAACTTTGGGAATTTTGTGGGACTGATATGTTCAGCCTATACTTGGGACAAACCATGTAAAAATTATGTGTCAATGAAATTCAAATATTGTGAAGAACATTACAAGTTGCTCAAGTTGTCGTGTCGGCAGTACCACTTCTACGACCGAGCAGTCTTGATACGCCGTGTCTACGAAGAAAGACTCAGAAAACTTCAAGACGCATCAATCACATGCAAGTTAGAAGAGCCACAATTAGAGCCCAAGTACATCGCAGACCTGCAGGATTTGAAGGCACAAATAGAAGAACGCTTACACTACATGCAGATCACCCAACCAGCACCAGCAGATGACGTCGCAGAATTGGCCAGGGTGGAGTTAGCAATGAGAAAACATTACACACAGAGATTCTGCATTACTAAAGACAACAATCATGACATGTGGGAAGACCACTTGAAAAACATTATAACAAAAAGTGAAGTGAAAAACAAAGACAATGATCGTGAGTTATTAGAACAGTATGCTAAAGAACAGTGGTTATTAGAATTAAGAGCCATAGTCCATGATTATTCACCAGACTTGACATCACCGACTACTCACTTAACAACTAATCAAAATTAGGATTAGAAGTAAATTTAGAAAAAATTAAGGATACACCGATAGTTAATAAGCTAAACTTAATGTCGTGTTTGCCAATTGGCGATAAGTGTAATACATTTTTAGAAACGTATGTAGATTTTAGTAAGACTAGCATTAATGAAATGTATTATAATTATCACTATGGCTACCCCATATTCAACTATGTGCCGTCCCAGGAAACATGGGCATAGATCGAATATTATAGCCAATAGAATTTATTCGTATGATGTTGTAGAATATAGCCAATAGAATTGTATCTCGATATTGTAGAATATACTTGTTATTAGGATTTACTTGTTATTAGCCTATGTACTTATTAATTTATTTGTTTTTAGGCTATGCACTTATTAATTTACTTTTTACACATTAGGTTATGCACTTATTAATTTACTTGTTATTCACTTATAAACGGTGGTGGCCGAGTGGATATGACGCCCGAATTTCAATCCGGAGGTCGCGGGTTCAAATCCTGGCTCGTACCAATGAGTTTTTCGGAACTTATGTATGAAATATCAATTTACCACTAGCTTTTCGGTGAACGAAAACATGCAATACATCTGCGAAGAAATTCAAAGGTGTATGTGAAGTCCCCAATCCGCTTTGGGCTAGCGTGGAGACTATAGCCCGAGCCCTCTCGCGCATGAGAGGAGGCCTGTGCCCAACAGTGGGACGTATAAAGGCTGAATTATTATTTATTATTATCACTTATAAATAAAAATTATGCTATGAATACATGTTTTTTTTTTTCATGATGTTATTACCCGACTACGGCAAAGCAAAAGGAGGATTATGATTTTGACCATTATGTATGTGGGTATGTATGTATGTATGTTCATCTGTTCCCTCATAACTTCAAAAGTACGCATTATAACTTGACAAATGATGTGTCATTCGAATTGTCCGCTGGTTATAGGCTTATAACGTCACATTAAATTGATCATGGCGCCCTCTAGAGGTCATAAAGTCAGGAACAAAAAAATTAAATGAAGTACAATACAATACTCTTTATTGCACACCTCACATACACGTAGTTTACAATAAATGTACAATAACATAAACAAAGACAATAGAGGTAACAACAGGCGGTCTTATCGCTTAAGAGCGATCTCTTCCAGACAACCTTTGGATATCGGAGACAAAATAATTAGAATATACGGTAGGTGGCGCAAATAAAAAATATGAAAAGTCGAATTGAATATAACCAAACAACACAAACAAAACATTAATAAAGATAAACATACTTAAATACCTACATACAACCATAAACATACATCTAGACATACATACATACATAAAAACTACAATATATACCTATTAAATAAAGAAACAACAGTGTCAATTATTATAAAAATAAAAACTAAGGTAGGGAAAGATAGTATTCCTTAAGGTTATGATGCCGTGTCATATATCATTTGAAAGAGCGTAATTAGCACATTTCAAATATGTACATATTATATCGCGTCTTTTAAAACTTTTTTCTCATTTGCCATTTTTGCGCCCCCCTTGCCATCCGGCGCCTAGAGCGGAGCTACCTACCCGATGGTAAAACGAATTTCGGATCCGCTAGCGCTCAGGATTCTATAAATGCTGCGGGCGTAGCTCGACGTACGTGGCGCACTACAATGCCTACTATCTAAATGTGTCGGCGTCGCCCCACTTTCGTGGCGCACTACAATGCCGGGCACCGAAGGTGCTCTCATACTAAATGCGTCGGGCGCAGCCCGACGTCCGTGGCGCACTACAATGCCGGGCACCGAAGGTGCCCTCAGTGGCGGATTTCCCATAAGGCACAGTAGGCACGAGCCTAGGGCGGCGAGATATTAGGGGCGGCAAATTGTGACAAAAAAATCGCTGATGATAACAAGAAATAACTTAAAATTAGGCCAGGCAACGAATTCTCAAGAAAAGGTATAGAGGGAAATGCTTGGAACACTATTTTTGACTTCGTAACTTTGTTTGAACTAGTTAGGAGGTGAACATAATTATTATTATCAAAAGTCCCCGGCCGTAGCCCTTGAGCCGGGGGAAGAGGGAGGTTTGAAGGTCCTATTTTTCGGTTTTTCGCTTATAACTCGGAAACTATGCGTTCTAACGACTGATCATTGTACAAAATGAAAGCTGATTAAATTTGCTACAAGTTTTATTTAGTACAGTTTTTCGATATCTTGAGGGCCCTCCACAGTTGTGCGCGAATCGCGGCGCGAAGCCGCGAACGCGAGTGTGGCGTCGATTTCACAGATTGTTCACGCCTTCGCGCCTTGTTCCCCGTTTTTTGTCGGTTTTTCGGCCAGCGTCAAAGGAGGCGCGAAGCGCGAACTTGCAAGACTCCATAATACACACTATTTTGGCTCATCAGTTGCAAGATAAATATTAATTCTATTATATATAGCGGCTATATTTTACGGTTTTACAACAAAACAAAATGGAAAAATAGCTACAGCAAGTATGATGCCTTAGATAAATGACAGTTAAACTCGATCAGCTGATGCTTTTCAGCCATCTTGGCCCGAACTAAACTGCGAAATCACCGAGAAGTTTGCGAGTGTGCAGTCATACGTCAACGTTGCGATATGTTCGCTCGGCGAAGTCGCGCCGCGATTCACGCACAATAGTCTGGTCTGGAGGGGGGCTTGTATAGGGCCCTCCACACTCGTGCGCGAATCGCGGCGGGAAGCCGCGAACGCGAGTGTGGAGTCGATTCCGCAGATCTGCTACACTGTTAAAATCTTTCGGGTTCCTTTCCTCGTGAGCACCGTGAATATTATGCTGCTGCTTTGATGCTCTCCCGGTACCATTCTCGAGCCAGGTAAAAAACCTTGGAGTAATCTTAGATCGCACACTGTCTTGGGTACCACAAATAAGTGAGATCAGTAGGAAGATGTTTGCGTCTCTGGGGTCACTTCGCAGGCTTCGTAACTTCTTGCCGCTCGCTACCAGAATTGCGCTTGCTCAGTCTCTTCTTCTCCCTATACTGGATTACGCCGATATTTGCTATCTTGATCTTACAGAGAACCAGCTAAATAAACTTGAGCGCCTTCAAAACGCATGTATAAGGTTCATATTTGGCTTACGCAAATATGACCACGTCTCTGAATTTCGCACCCAGCTCAAGTGGCTCCCTATTCGCCATCGCCGCAACTCTCATATTCTTGTTCTTCTTTATAATATTCTCTTCAACCCTACTAACCCCCTATATCTTAAACAGCGTTTCAGCTATCTTTCTTCTGTCCGGTGTGCGGAGAAACTTCTCCTTGCTCCACCATCTTCTTCATCAAAATTTTATATAAACTCTTTTACTTTTCGTGCTGTTCGGTTGTGGAATGCTTTGCCATTAGACATTAGACGTGCTAAATCCCTTCCCATTTTCAAATTTCTTTTAAAATCACATTACCTTTCGCTGCCTTAATTTTGCCTTTATTTATGCCTGTATAATATTTTATGTATGTATGTATATATGTATTTATTATATTTGTATTTATGTATTATATTAAAGTATGTAATGGTTTTCGTCTTGTTTTATTTTAATTCAATTTTTTTATTAAATGTATATCGGCACTACCCGTTCAATGTTGTTAGTCCTTAGTTTCCTGCTACTGAAAGGTTGTCTGGAAGAGATCGCTTCTTAGCGATAAGACCGCCTGTTGTTACCTAGCTTTTAATCTGTATTTAATTTCTGTGTATTTTTAATTGTATGGTGCACAATAAAGAATATTTATTCTCTTTATTTATTTTTGGTCTTAAGTTAGGTTATTTTATAATATGGATATAAAAATAAAATACAAAAACACTTACAAAAACAATACAAAATACTTATAAACATATTATAAAAAACCTAACCTAGGGTGCCGCCAGCAGCGGGGCAAGGCCCAAGCTGCCGGTGGTCAGGGCTGCAGAGAGAGGAACCGGCGGACTATCCGCGCCGTGTCCAAGATCACCGCCTTCTGCATCTGACCCTTGATCCAACCACCTAGCGAGAGTCTCTCAAGATGTTGGTCGAGACTCTTCGCTATTAGACCGTGCGCTGATACAACTATCGGGACAATGATCGTCGAATCAACATCCCACATGGCGGTTATCTCGTGAGCCAAGTCTAGGTACTTACTGGACTTGTCCTTCTCGGCTTTCACGAGATTCTCATCATGGGGGATGGTGATGTCAACGAGCACGGCCATTATTATTATTATTATATTATTGATGGAAATTTAATGCAAAATTATAGACATTCAAGAGCGGCTATCTCAAAAACTAAACAAGATACCTATCGAAAAACTCGACTGTATAAAACTTGTAGCAAATTTAATCAGCTTTCATTTTGTATAATGATCATGTCACAACGACGCATAGTATCTAAGATATTATAAGCGAAAAACCGAAAAATGGAACCTTCAAATCAAACCCCCCTACCCCCGCTCAAGGGCTACGGCCGGGGACTTTTGATATTTTCACCTCCTAACGAGAGTAACGAGTCCAAACAAAGTTACTAAGTTAAAAATGTGTCCCAAGCATTTCCCTCTGTACCTTTTCTTTGCCTGACCTAAATGTAGTCAATATGATGGGTGCTGATGCTGAAGGGGCGGCTACAGGGTCTGAGCCTAGGGCGGCAAAGACTGCAAATCCGCCACTGGGTGCCCTTCATACTAAATGCGTCGGGCGTAGTTCGACGTAGGTGGCGAACGACAATACCAGGCACCTCATACTAAATGCGTCGGGCATAGCCCGACGTACGTGTCGCACTGCAATGCCGGGCACCGAAGGTGCCCTCATACTAAAATAAATAAGTTTTTGGCAAAAATTTCATTTTTGGTACAAGCTTTTATAGCTGACTGTACTTTTCTTACGACAGACAACTAATACTCATCGAGACAATTCTATTAACCCCTAACACAATTAGGTTGCGTTGTTTCATCACAGAGTTCCTATGGCCACCTCCTGTCTCCATCATCAGATCAGCTCGATGGTACCATAATATTGCATTGTCACCCGACTTACAATGTCAAATAACATTGAGTTTTTCTTTATTGATTTAAAAGCCATTTAAATTATGAGTGGCCACCATAAATTACGGGGCTTACGGTCACGTGATCGCCTTACGCCCCTTACGGTCACGTAATCGCCTTACGCTGTCTCGAGTTTATCATTTTTTTCCCCACCTCAAAAAGTGCCCAGCGCCGCTAAAGAAGTTTTCACTTCAAAAATAAGTTCAAAAACTAAAACCCGACTACTGAAAAATTGCGCTCTTAAAAGTATGAAACAAGAAAAAAATTCATCTCGAAATCGCATTTAGAAAATATTTTATATTTATTATCTTTAAATTATAGATATTCAGAGGATAGCCGTGGTCGTATGCCACTATTCTTTAAACTTTAAAGCTTATGTTAGCTTAGTTATTTACTGCATTGTGTTGTTAAATGGGTAAGTGGCAAGTTTGATGCCACGAATATTCGGCAACTATTCGGCATTCGGCCTATTCGGCCACTTTGCCGAATATTCGGTATTCGACCGAATGTTGCCTACTATTCGCCCGAATACCGAATATCTGTTGCACCTACTTAAAAAGAAAAATTGCACAATAAAAATAATCAAAAACTATGTAGGTAAGGTATATTTAGAATGTGTTCTTGGAAAGTTGTTAAATACGAAGACCCTTTTTTGAGCATTTGTTGATTAAAAAATATTTGTGTCATGCCGAATATTCGGTATTCGGCCAAAACCACTATTCGGGGCATCTCTAGTATTAATATTAATATGTCTTTCCTATCACGAAACAATGATGTTCCGGACCTGTGGGAGGCGTTTGCCGAGCCGAAGACAATATATTGCCTTTTGACATTTTAATGCCTGTAGGGGCTACACCGAGTGGATGCTGCCCTTGCCCGTCATGGGACGCACGTGGAAGCAGCACCCGCCAAGGTGTATAAAGACTGAGATGCCACGAATATTCGGCAACTATTCGGTATTCGGCCTATTCGGCCTTTTTGCCGAATATTCGGTATTCGGCCAAATGTTGTCTACTATTCGACCGAATACCGAATATCTCTTGCCTCTAACTAAAAAGAAAAATTACACAAAAAAATACCAAATTTAGGTATAAGTATTTAATATTTAAAAAGTATTATTGGAAAGTTGTTAAATAGGAAGACCCTTTATTTAAGTATTTGTTGATTATGAAATATTTTATTTTTATCATGGGTCTGATTTCATTGACTCTAACCCTACATTCATTAGTCGAACGAAACGTTGTGCTTAGTTGGCGAACAGTTTTCATAATATTGTGACTCACAATGTTCGCATCTCATGCCGAATATTCGGTATTCGGCCAAAACCATTATTCGGGGCATCTCTAATAAAGACTATTGAGAGTTGATGGAATCTAAAATGGACTAGGCTAGGCTATTGGGTCAAAGCCATGGACTTACTGGGCCTACTGGGCTACCGCTATGCTATGGCATTGTAAACCAGACGCCTGCCTAATAAAATGGTATAGGTAATACAATTTTATTTCGGGCAGATGGTGACTTGCCCCCACGTACAAGGTGAGCCCCCACATTAAGCTACATCTAAGTTGACTCAAGCGCAACACCGATGCGAGGGCTGAGGGTAGAGAACTAGAGAGGTGTCACTGGACTTTAAACATACCTGTAGCCAACTTGCCACTTATGTTTTCACATCTACCCTCGAGAACGTAGATTTCACGACTCCACTCTGGACAGCCGGCTAAGGCAAGCCGGAGGCAGACAATCCTATTCTGTTATGTTGTGCTATTATAATTTAACCCTTTTTTTAAATACTGTAAAGATTGGGGGTGTCATTCTGAATCCCTAACAACGTTTGTCCTAAAGTCACTTGCCCTAACTGGTTTGTCCTAATGGGCACATGCCATAACGATCAATTGTCATAACGATTATTTTCTATAATGTAAGGTTCTGAAAAATGCTTAGGTTTTAGAACTTGCTGCCACAAAAGTGGGTTAGGTTAGGGTTCAACTGCGACCCTCGCAAAAAAGAAAATATGCATAATAACATTAAGATAAGTAATCAATATTAGGATAACCAAAATTAGGGTTTATAGTGTTAGGACAACTGATCATTATGACAAACAATATTAGGGAATGCATCGATAGGAGAAAAGACTTTAGGGATTTAGATATAGATCCAAGATTGGATTCCAGCGATAAAAAGTTTCTACTATAACTATTGCATACTGTTTAACAGTTGGAAAAGGTGAAAAAATATTTTATATTAACAAAAAATAATTTTCTCCAAATTAAATGTTATCTGGGGGCACGGCAGTGCCCCCGCCAAGTCGAGCAAAACAAAGAGGCACGGCCGTACCATCCTTCTCGAAGCGATTCAGGATTTCAGGCCATTTTCGACGTCCTGTAATTTTGTGCTGGCTGAATGGCTAAAGCTAGAACCCTGAATTTTCAGTAATCTATAGGGCTTAACATGCTTAAGATATATTCTCAAAAACATTCAATTTGAATTTGTAGTTTAAGAATTATTGTATGTGTCCCTTAATTTCGACACTGATTCACTCACTCACGATCATCATAATTCTAAGGTACTTCTAGCATACCCACAAGCTTCACATTTTAAACATAAGTAGTTTTCAGCTTATCAAGCCATAGAAAACCTAAAAATATTGCCATATCAGTCACGTTTTAAAGATCTAAGAGCTGCATAAGTAAGTTTGTAATCCCATATAAATATATGCTATTACAAAATTACTGTTGCAGTTCCTACAAATAGTAGGTAAAGTAAAGGTACACTACGATGTACGATGTGAGTATGAATGAAGATGTGTTTAGTTATGATATGTGTATACATAGTATGGGTATGAGTACCCGAAAAGAAGGACTGCCTACAAAAAGAGATGAGATCTCATCAAAAACATTACATGTAAAAAGGTGCAAGTCTCGCAACGCTTCTATACTACAAAAAAGTTTAAGATGTAAAATGTGAAACCAAGTCGGTTATTTTAATCAGTGCCAGGGGGTGTTAAAACCGTATCAATAAGATATCTTTAATTTGTAATACATAGAATGACTTGGCAATCGCACATAATGCTTTACTCGTACCGTATACTCACCGTACCGTACACTAAATATGTGTAATGCTCAAACTGCAATTAGCGCTAGCGTTATGTTCAATTAGAATTATTTTTAATAGGCGACGATGATCCTTATGTCATTATGCAGCCGTGCGATGGCCAAGTCATTATACGTATTACAAATTAAAGATATCTTATTGATACGGTTTTAACACCCCCTGGCACTGATTAAAATAACCGACTTGGTTTCACATTACATCTTAAACTTTTTTGTAGTAGAAGCGTTGCGAGACTTGCACCTTTTTACATGTAATGTTTTTGATGATTTGTTTGTTTGTAGGTAATTGTATTGTATTCGTTCACAAAATAATATATCATCAAAATGGAGGCCTGAAAGTTAAATTGATTACCTCAATATTGACTTAGTCCATAGTTTCCCAAAGTGGTCAATACCGCCCCCCAGTGGACGCTGAAGAGTTTCAGGGGGGCGGTAAGGGCCGCGGAAGCGATTGGGGGGCGTTCATGCTGCCCAGGGGGGCGCTTCCGCAAGTGAAAAAAAAAACTAAAATAATATTTAATACAAATAGATTTATACCTGAGTAGGTATACGGTTTATTTGTGTTCCTACCTAAAACAGCATTTTGAGGAATTAATTCTCAACAAGCTGGAAATCGTTTTAATACCTTCATTTGGTCCTAAAATAAATGCGTGTAATCAGAGTTTGCTCAATTCCAGGAGGTGTGCATAAATTTTGTGAACCTTGGAAGTTCAATTTTTCCTTGGATTTCCAAACCGCTCGATGTAGAAGGAACGATCAATTGGGATCAGATACTGGCGAAAAATTATTTCGGATTTTAACACAATTATGCCAAAAAAAAACCAACAACGGGTTGCACTCCGGGAGTGCCGACAGAAGTGAAAACTCAATGACTAGTCCAAAATGTCTGCAGCACTATGTATAATTGACCCATCCTGCATCCTCCTTTCTATTGAAAAACTTTAGTTCCGAAATTGCTGGTCAGTGAGCTTGTTTAAAATTCGAAATACAAATTTGTAGCGTTAATTGTTTAAAATTCGAATAGAAATTGTAAAGTTACCTTGCAGACTTCGCATCTAAATATATTTGGTCATGATATTTTAAGTTTTATTCACCAGTACTAGAGTTCATTTTATTAGCGATTTCATCGAGATGTACCTAGCTTTATTGATGTCGGGAACCCAGTGCACAAACCACGGGTCAAGCCTGATGACGTCACCTAATCTCAAGTGCTGCGCCAGCGCCGGCGCGCGGGCGGTGCCACGGGACAGTTCCTATCGACCCTTGACACGTGTAGACGCATTGATCTCCGATTATTAATTGTGATTACCTAATTAGTGATTCTGATTAGAGATTTGGCAATACAAGGATGTTGTTTATTGACTTTCGTGCAATTTATAGTGTGTCTCAGTTGAATCTAGACTGTTTTACTATCTCGAGGAACCCTAGGACTAATTAGTCATTAGGATGTCCACAAATAGACAATAATCTGATGATCCAGGCCATTCTGCGACATATTTGAGTGATATAAAGTTAGAATGTAACTGTGAGATACTCGTATTTCAGCCCGTACAAGATTAGAACCTTTTCCATGTAATGTCATTGAGTTTTTCTTTATTGATTTAAATACCATCTAAATGTGGCCATCTAAATCTTACGGTCACGTGATCGCCTTACGCTGTCTCGAGTTTATCATTTTTTCCCCACCTCAAAAAGTGCCCAGCGCCGCTAAAGAAGTTTTCACTTCAAAAATTGTGACACACTTTTATTTCTGACTGTACTTATTCTTATTTGCATGTCTATCTAGCGAGTACTTAATTCTTGCTTGAGACCTTTCTAATGAGCCTAACTCGTTGTGTTTGTGTTTTTCCATCGAGGAGTTCCTTTGGCTGCCTACGGACCAGGCATGTTGCGGATGTAGATTTTTTGACATCCGCGGATGCGGATGCGGATATTTAAAGGCTCACATCCGCGGATGCGGATGCGGATGCGGATGTCAAGATTAGGTACTTAGAAAAAGTCAAATATTAAATTTTTAGTATTTTTTTAATTAAAAAAAAACGAAACGTTTAGTATTTGAGCAAGAATATAGGTGCGTTATATTTAATAAACAGTAACTTGGCCGACTTTTCTGGATCTAGACGATTTCGTTATAGGTAATGACGAAATTACCCAGCACTTACGCCGCCGCTAAGACGTTCCTGTACCAACTTGTTCGACATCCGCATCCGCATAAGCTCCGCATCGATTTTATGCGGATGCGGATGCAGATGCGGATGTCGAAAATAATGCGGAAGTTCCGCGGTTGCGGATGCGGATGCGGATGTTCGCAACATCCCTGCTACGGACTGCATCATCAGATCACCACCCTGCTAGCATATTATTGCATTGGCACCGGAATTACAATAGTACTCCAAATTTCAACTGAATCAGATACTGGGAAGTTGTTCAAATTTTAGTTACAAGATCTAAAATTACAAATAAAAATAAAAATTATAAATTAAAAAAAAGACAAAACGCTTCAAGTCGTTCCTGGTGCAAAGGTGCCCATGATGCTCGCAGCATTACCACGCTGGATGGATCACCACGGACTAGGGTTACCAGATCGAAAGGCGCTATTATCGGGAAAAAATTAAAAAAAATCGGAATTTTGAGACTTAAGTCGGGAAAAAGAAAACATTCAAATTAAAGTACCTAATTGTATTAAAAACAACGATATTTTACATTATTGGCACTACGTAAACTGCTCTGCCCATAGACGTTTTTATAACGCTGATGCGCTCGACACGGGTCACTCGCTCGCTCGGCGACAGTTCGGAATTTGAAATTATTGTTTTATAACGTGCAGCTGTTTTTCGGGACATTAATTTCCACTTTGTCGGGAATCGGGAACACAGGCTAAAAATCGGGAGAATCCCGCCAAATCCCGACCATCTGGCAACCCTACCACGGACCTTTGCACGAGGAACGAGAACGACTCGGGGCCTTCCCCTTTCCGTCTGAGTCGATGTCCGAAGTCGCGTGTGAAGCGCTCCCCCAGCTACCCGCCGTTTCAACTGCGAAAGGGACGATTATGTAGGCAGGGGAGAGAGGATCATATTTTCGACGCTTCACATGCGCTTGTGTTTCCGCTGCCGCTCCGGCCACGCGTGAGGTACGGCTGACATGGGAGGCGGCGAAGGTACTGACGCACGTAGCGTCCCATACCAAACACCGCCCCCTTTCCCATGGTACCAAAGTCAGGCCATCAGGCCGTTTACCGTCAGTACGAGTGTATATGGCAATTGTCCAGAATAAAAAAAAACTTGAAAATAAACATACAGCAATACATATATAGCTGGTCAAGCAGATCTTGTCAGTAGAAAAAGGCGACAATTTGAAAAATGTAGGCGCGAAGGGATATCGTCCCATAGAAAATTTGAATTTCGCGCTTTTTTTTTACTGTCAAGATTTGCTTGACCAGCTATACTACAAAACGTCAAAAAGAAAACAGATTATTATAATATTATACAAAGAAATTATATATATAAAGTTTGATTTTTAAACCAATGGTCGTACTTACTTCTTGTAACTTGTGTGCAAAATTATAATTTGATACTACCAATTGCTTTTCGGTGAAGTAAAATATCAGCCATGAGGAAGACGGAGTAGCCACAATGAGCAATTTTTTTCTCCTCTGGGTTAGATGCCAGTGAAACAGGGAGCGATAGTGAAGAATGCGGCAAAATAAACATTTATAGTTAGTAGTTATTAATAGACTACTTTTTTATTTGACGCAACAGCAAGCTCATAGCCCCCTATGAGCAAATCTGTTAGGTGCAGGCTTAAGGGCTAATCCAGGGGGAAGCTGAGCGCAGGCGACTAGGTTGCATCTGCTTTTCAACCTATTCTCACTTTTACCTCAGGTCCTTTGATTTTCTTCTTCTTCCGGCCTTGTCCCATTTCTAATTGGGGTCGGCTCTCCTAATCCTCCAGAGATATCGTTTCTGGGTCGTCACTGGATCAAAATTGTTATTGGAGAGATCCTTTTTAATAACTGCATGACATCCATGTATTAGTAAGGAGTCTGCCACGTGGATTTGGTCCCGATATGAGGCCCGATAGGTCTTCTCATGACATGCCGTACCAGCGCAGGCGCGATTCTGTGACTGTCTTGTATTGGCCTGATCTTATAGCTTCCGCAGATGTAGACATTAGGCACTTTATCAAGCATTTCTGCCACATGCACTCTGTTCACCAGCTCAGGTCCTTTGATTAATAAAAATGTGACGTCCCACGGGTAAAGGTACCTTATGGCCGTTGGCGCTTACGCTATTATTAACGCCGCTCCGCCGCCGCGCGCTATTATTATTGCGGCGCTATGCGACGTAAGCGCCAGGTGCCATAAGGTACCTTTTGCCGTGGAACGTCACAAATAATAAATTACGGTAATATCGTAAGAACTAGTGCCTGTGCCATACGCTAAATTGGCCGCTATGCTTGCCTACTTAGTTGTTATTAATGTTGAATTTTTAATAGCATATAAGACATCAGCGGGCGGTGTATATTAAAATAATAATAATAATAATTTCAGCCTATAAACGTCCCACTGCTGGGCACAGGCCTCCTCTCATACGCGAGAGGGCTTGGGCTGTAGGCCCCACGCTAGCCCCATGCGGATTGGGGACTTCACATACACCTTTGAATTTCTTCGCAGATGTATGCAGGTTTCTTCACACTAGGGTTGCCCGATGGTCGGGATTTGGCGGGATTCTCCCGATTTTTAGCATGTGTTCCCGATTCCCGACAAAGTGGAAATTAATGTCCCGAAAAATAGCTGCACGTTATAAAACAATAATTTCAAGTTCCGAACTGTCGTCGAGCGCGTCAGCGTTATAAAAACGTCTATGGGCAGAGCAGTTTACGTAGTGCCAATAATGTAAAATATCGTTGTTTTTAATACAATTAGGTACTTTAATTTGAATGTTTTCTTTTTCCCGGCTTAAGTCTCAAAATCCCGAAAAATTTATATTTTTTCCCGATAATAGCGCCTTTCGATCTGGCAACCCTAGCTGCACGCCTCTAAAGCCCCCTCGACACTCGCGTTCGTGGCTTCGCATCGCGATTCACGCACATAGTCTAGATGGGGCTTAAAACAACCAAAATGGGAACCACATTCATGCATACGCCGACGACATCCTCCTAAATTGCACCACCACATCCAGGAGCTCCGAAACAAGACCATATCCTTCATAGACATGTATCCATTTGTGTCATTAAAACGCTTTTTTAACGCGCGTTGTAAAAGCGCTCATGAGTATGGGGCCTTAGCCCCCATTCGCACGGCAGCTTTTTCAACGCGCGTTAAAAAAGCGCTTGAATCTGTCCGCACTCTAAATTCGATTTAACAACCAAGGCATAAAGTTTAAAATCCAATAACGCTAGATAAAAAGCGCCACCGCTGTCATGTCAATAAATACACATGTATCCATTTGTGTCATTCAAACGCTTTTTTAACGCGCGTTGAAAAAGCTGCCGTGCGAATAGGGGCTTACTTCTTTTGCTAAGCCACCTCCATACTCTGGAGTCTGGAGGGGGCTATAGCTTGGCCGCACACCCACGGAATTTACATGTGCAAGCGAGACAGCGCTATGCATTTGTAGAGGGACGTCCCGTTCCCACCTGATATTCCGTACGGAAACCGAATGAAAATTCCGTGCTTGTGCGGCCAGGCTATCATATCCTTGAAATCTTTGCCGGAAAACATAATAGCCATAACACACTACCGCACCGCACCAAGGCCACGTTGCGCCGCAACAATATGTGAGAGCGAGAAAGAGATATATGTTTCTCGGTCTCACTTATGGGCGCGCAAAAATCGGTGCGGTGCGGTAGTGTGTTACGACTTGGGCTCAGTGCTGGGACCAATAATGTAAAGGCCCCAGTCATGAATCTAGTATTAAACAAGATTGGGCAAGAGTGGTAGGGATAACTGACAGAACGGGATAGTCTTATGTAACTTTCAGTAGGAGTAGCAGCGAAAGCGCTATTATTGTTTGTCCTTGTCACAGTCTCACATTTTTTTTATTCCCCACCATAATTTAGTTTGGATTATGGTAAGCAACGAATAAATTCGACCAATCATAGCGTCGCATTGCGTATGTTTTGTCCCTCACGGAGGCACGCGTAGACCACTTCTATAGGATGCTACCTGCTATGGCCCCAGTACACAATGGGCCATCGCCGGCCACTCCAAGGGACGCATTTATGCGTTAGAGGGAGCAAGTGATATTGCTATCTCATTCTACCGCATGGCTGCGTCCCTTGGAGTGGCCGGCGATGGCCCATTGTGTACTGGGGCCTTAAAATCTGGACCGCCTCTAAAGCCCCCTCCACACTCCCGTTCGCGTTTTCTCGCCGCGATTCTGGAGGGGGCTTAAAACAACCAAAATGGCAACCACAATCATGCAATACGCCGACGACATCCTCCTAAATTGCACCACCACATCCAGGAGCTCCGTAACAAGACCATAATATCCTTCCACCAACTTCCACCTTAGGCCCCCTACACACTGCGAAATCGACTCCGCACTCGCGTTCGCGGCTTCGCGCCTCGATTCGCGCATGAGTGTGGAGGGGGCTTATGACAAAGAAATATATAGTTGGTCAAACCAAATTGTAAGTATAGGTGAACCAGGATCTATTGAGGGTGCGCCATGTTGCGGAATTTCACTGGAACTAATTTTTTCATACTACACTGAATTGTCACCCTATACATGAGAATAACAGCGCCCTCTTGACAATTATCATATATTACTGGTCAGGCTATACATAAAAGTGATAACACACTATCGCACCGCACCGCAACGCGACGTTGGTGCGTCGCACCCATAAATAAGAGCGAGAGACAGATATCTCTTTCTCGCTCTCACTTATGGGTGCCACGCACCAAGGTCGGGGGCGGTGCGATAGTGTGTTACCACAAAAAAATACTCATCCTATAAACTATACTCATCCTTTTCTTTTGGGTGCTAGTACTAGTGTAAGACAAAGACAGTATGATTCTCTCTATGTTTGAAATGAGACAGTCCTTTGACAAACTATAATTTATATACTTGGTCAACCAGATCTTGACAGTAGAAAAAGGCGGCAAATTTGAAAAATGTAGGCGCGAAGGGATAACGTCCCATAGAAAATTTGAATTTCGCGCCTTTTTTTACTGACAAGATTTGGTTAACAAGCTATAATACATCATAATACCAGTACAGTATTTGCTTTATTTTTTGCGCATGAAAACATTATTGAATCGTAAACTTAAAAATCGTCGTCCCAGCCCTAGAATATCACTCTATGTGTCAAATATTTATAGTCTGTGGTTTGCAGCGAAAAGTGGACGCCAATTATTGGGCTGTACATTCCTGGGTTGAGCAATCCCAGGTCGAGCATTATCGGTACGGGCCAATAATATGCGACCAATATTCGGCGTTCACTAAATGGATTCGTATTATTGGGTCGTGTATTATTGGGTTGAGCGTTATCAGGGTGTACAAGCTTGGTCCGTGCCAATAATATGAAGCCACTGTTTGGACAGGGCAATAATGTACAACCCAATAATTCGCGTCCATAAAAGTGGACGCCAATTATTGGGCTGTACATTCCTGGGTTGAGCATTAACCGGACTCGGATGAAGCAGAGTGAGGTGATAGGAATGACAGTGACACATGCATGACAAGCATATGACAAGACTACCGTTTGACGTTTAAATGAAAAGTGCCGAGTTCTGTTTCACACATCTGTAAATCTGCTTAAAGACCGAAATCGCAATCCTATTATTCTTTTGAAATCTGAACTTCTGTTTGGTTGTTTACTATAGCCGGTCAAACAAGTTTGTCAGTAGAAAATGGCGCGGAATTAAAATTGTCTATGGGACGATAACCCTATGGATCGGGCATGAGGGGTGGGCGGAAATGACCGAACGGGATAGTCTTATGTATCTTTCAGTAGGAAAAGCAGCGAAAGAGCTATTATTGTTTGTCCTTGTCACGTCACGTTTTTTTATTCCTTACCGTAAATTAGCTGGTCAACCAAATCTTGTCAGTGAAAAAAGGCGCGAAATTCAAATTTTCTATGGGACGATATCCCTTCTCGCTTACATTTTTCAAACTTGCCGCCTTTTTCTACTGTCAAGATCTGGTTGACCAAGTAGTATGGATTGGTAATAGTATGGATTATGGTGGGCAACAAATAAATTCGGCCAATCATAGTGTCGCATTGCGTATGTTTTGTCCCTCACGGAGGCACGCGTATGCATCGCACCTACATTTTTTAAATTTGCCTCTTTTTCTACTGACGGAAATGGCTTAACAGACTATAGCTGGTCAAGCAGATCTTGTCAGTCCCTCCGCTGGTCCCGGGCTAAGAAATGCTTCTTTTCAGAAATTCAACCAT
This sequence comes from Cydia amplana, assembly GCF_948474715.1. Classification (NCBI taxonomy): domain Eukaryota; kingdom Metazoa; phylum Arthropoda; class Insecta; order Lepidoptera; family Tortricidae; genus Cydia; species Cydia amplana. Next base: position 28,702,817 of record NC_086096.1, on the reverse strand, counting down.
CTATCCCATCCCGTCCATGGTTCTTCAAAAATAGATCTCTTTCCAAAAGACACACTAGTATTATCATTAGACTCAGGTTAGGTCGCGTCTGTTCGTCCGAGCAGTTATATGAATTTAAAAAGAAAGATTCTCCCATGTGCGATTGTGGTAACGAGGTTGGTAATATCGACCATATTTTCTTTAATTGTCCGCTTAACAACAAACCCCCCGATCTATATTCTAATCTACCGAAACTTAATGTGCCGTTGCCTACTAACATGGCTTCCCTTCTATATCTAACTAATAATAAAAAACTTATGTGCGTCGTAAGCAAATTCATGGCTAAAAACAACATAAATCTATAAATGTCCAAGTTAGAGATATATATGTACATATGAAACATATCTATTTATTTCAACGTTCCGACAAATTGGTTCTAAATTGGTGGTGGTAAATGTTAAATTGTGTATGTCGTATTTTGATCCAGGTATTACCCAGTTTCATGTTGTCTTTCGGTACTCTTGTAACCTACCCTCTTGTCAGCCGTGCGAAGCTCGTTACTCGATTTTGGCAGAATTGTGCTTAACTCAAAGAGTAGTAGCCATAGACAAAAGAGTGAAGTGAAGATCTTGTCAGTAGAAAAAGGCGCGAAATACAATATATAAGTATATATACTTGGTCAGGCAGATCTTGTCAGTAGAAAAAGGCGGCAAATTTGAAAAATGTAGGCGCGAAGGGATATCGTCCCATAGAAAATTTGAATTTCGCGCCTTTTTTTACTGACAAGATTTGGTTGACCAGCTATATATCATTTCATTTTTATTAAGTGGTATCCAGACGGGACTGATCAAACCAGTCAAATCGATCAGGAAATTTGTATTCCATAGATAATTACTATGAAAATTGGCATTAATGTGTCCGCACCTGCTGATTCGATTGGAGAATTTCATCAAATTGGCGAAAAATTGTCTTGTCTGGATATCACTTTATACCTACTATTTATTTCGTTTTCGGGTATGCGTAAAGTCTATTTTAGGGTTCCGTACCTCAAAAGGAAAAAACGGAACCCTAATAGGATCACTCGTCTGTCTGTCTGTCCGTCCGTCCGTCTGTCACAGCCTATTTTCTCCGAAACTACTGGACCAATTAAGTTGAAATTTGGTACACATATGTAGGTTTGTGACCCAAAGATGAACGTGTAACTTAAATAAATGAATTTTAAATATGGAGGCCATTTTTGGGGGGTAAATGAGAAAATTAAAAAATAAAGTTTTTCTAACTATATCGTGTTACATGTCAAATGAAAGAGCTCATTGTAAGAATCTCAAATGTATTTTTTTTATAATTTTAGGATAAATAGTTTAGCGGTTATTCAAGAAAATAGGCAAAAAACTACTGGGTCTAAAATTTTGAAAAAAAATACACAAAATAGTTCTTTACCTATAGATGACAGGAAAACCTATTAGAAATGTGCAGTCAAGCGTGAGTCGAACTTAATTACTTAGTCTTTGACCCTACCCCTACGGGTTTTTTTTTAAATGTTTCCTACGAAACTACTGGACCAATTAAGGTGAAAATTGGTACACATATGCAAGTTTGTGACTCAAAGACATGTAACGCAAATAAATGAATTTTAAACATGGGAGCCACTTATGAGGGTAAATGGGAAACTTAAAAAATAAAGTTTTTCAAACCATATTTGGTTACATATCAAATGAAAGAGCTCTCACTATGAGCTATGAGTGAGTAATTCAATTTTTTTTTTGGTAATTTTAGGATAAATAGTTAGGACAAAAAATGACGAAGCGTTTCGAGAAAAGGTAGGTAGTGCCCTTGCGCTTCGCTTTGCTTGTCTTGGCGGGGGCACTACCGTGCCCCCAGATACGAGTATGTAGTGTATGGTATGAAGATGAACCTAACGTAGGGTTGCCATACGTCCCGGTACGCCGGGACATGTCCCGGTTGAAGCATGGTGTCCCGGCGTCCCGGCCGATAAGAAAATTGTCCCGGTTTAAAAATCATAGTTATTTAGTAGGGGGCTGGACTTGGTAAAACATTTCTACGTTTCATATGACCAAATTTAAAAAAAATGTTTTATGGTACCTACTTTTAGCTATTTAATGTCCAATATCAGTTTCTCAGACACACAATCATTAGATGGTTATGTAAATTATGTTATTTTGTAGCTTTTAAAGTCTGTAATGTAGAGCTCGAATTTCAGGCTCCCGAGGACCTAAAACCTCATCAATGGAACTTCGGGCCTCCGAGTAACTCTTGTACATATGACACATATTATTGTTGAGTACATTTGACGATTGGTTCGTGTTAGAGCGCTGCTTTCTTACAGCTCGACCTTCGGCGTCGCTTAATTTTTAACAAATATAAACATTTGTTTCAGAAGCTTGGCATTTGCCTCGCATGAAAGCTCACCGCGCTGGTTATAAATACGCTTCGGGCTTATTAAGTAATGTGGAGATTTCTGAACTCGACCTTCAGCCCACTTTTTACCTAAATTTTTGGTTTGTCTTCCAAATCTCCTCTTCTTCAGCTTAGCCTTTGACCTCGCTGCGCCAAGCTCGGCCTGCGCTCTCGCTTTTTAATACAATGGACATTGGTTGGCGTCTATGCTCTAGCTGAGCTTATCCTGAAGCACGGCTTCGACCTCGCATGAAAGCTCGCCTCACTAGGGAACTTCGGATTTTTAGGCCCAGCCCGGCCTTTTTAACACGCTTTCACAATTTTTTCACAAAATATTTCGCGCTCGCTGCGCTCGCGTTTTTTGCTTGTTGACCCTGAATCTATACATGGTAGCTTGACTGGTCAATGAATAGTCATTTAGACACATGGAAAATTAATCTCCGAAACTACTGTGCTAAAATATTGAAAAAAAAACACAAAATAGTTCTTTACCTATCGATGACAGGAAAACCTATTAGAAATGTGCAGTCAAGCGTGAGTCAGACTTAATTACTTAGTTTTTGATGCTGAGTTTTTTGTAGACATTTCACTCACGTTTCACATGGAAATACATTGTTAAAAATTGTGTAATGTACGGAACCCTTGGAGCGCGAGTCCGACTCGCACTTGGCCGGTTTTTTTTTATTCGGTAGACTGAAATGACAGTTAATAGTATGAACATGAAATGTCATTTCAGTCTACCGAATAAAAAAATAGACTTTAGTTCAGTTGCGTCACTTTCGTTGCCATGTACTTACTTAAAGGAAAGAAATGATGCACCACAAATATTTGGGAAAATCCCGTATCAAAACTCAACTGTTTTTTTTTTATTTTTTTTTATGCATTTTTTTGGATCCATTTAATTACAAAAAAAAACACGTTTACGATAAAAAAAATCTTATCAAATCGTGTTTTACGATAGAAAAATAAGTTAGACCAAGATAAGTCTGCAACGATTTTGATAACACACGCAGTGCAAGTGTTAGGTATTTTAAACGTCAATCTTCTATGAAATTATTACGTATAAGATGGTATAAGTAACACTTGCACTACGTGTGCTTTCAAAATCGTTGCAAACTTATCTTGGTCTAACTTCTAGTCAAATTAAAATTTGAAGCCCAAATCATTTCGTTTCGTTAGTTTTCAATGCGTCGCGCGTCACTTTCGTTCGACGAATGAGATGCAAATAGCTTAGTACCATATCTATGGCTCAACTTTCAAGTAATGCAAATATTATAGAGCGAAAATCGAAGTTCGCAAATTGCGGGCATTTTTCTGTCACTCTAATTATGCCTTCATTGGAGTAAAAGAGAAGGATCCCTGCGAATAGGCCCCCAGGACATACGCAATCTGACGAAATTAGAAAGACGTTTTACCAATTCCGACAATTTACCAAAAATAACCTAAGTACGTAATTTAGATGGGTTCATTGTTCCCCACCAAGCTTTGGCGGGGAACAACCTGACTCTTCTCTTTCCGTACAGACTATTGTATTGTTCCTCTGAGCTTAACCCAGATCTATTACAGACTCGCTCAAAGAGAATATTAAACACATACATACAAACATGTGGGTAAGTTTAATGTTTTAATTTATTTAGCTTATACTTAATTTTAATTATAGTTTATAAGTTTTGTTTATACAACAAATAATATTTTATTGCAATCATGTATAATTCTGCAAATTGGGGAAAGGACATTTATAATAAAAATCAATTTACTTCAACGTTGTATTTACAATCTGATCATGATCATTTCTTACATCTTGGTAATTTGACATTTCAATATTCTTACATTTTTCTTCAGTCCAGACACCATTACCTGAAAAGTAGTGATTCTTTTCTAAATAATATAAAACCAAACTCAACATTTGGGATTTCTCTAATTTTGTCAAGTCGAGTAGTTCAATGCTGTACAATGGTTCTGCAGGTTTTTGTTTTGCCTCCATTATATCAAGCACTTGCTTTATTTTAGTCCAGGGATATAACAAAATGGGACAGTTTTCATAAATATCTTGAACATCAAACTTCCTGGAAAGCTGTTGATACACAAATTTAACTTGCACCAGAGGCACATTGATCCAGAATGGATGTCTCTTGACCATATTCCTTATTTGAGTAGAACTGTACATATCTCCAAGAGATTGTGAGATGCAGAATACTAGATCCTTCCCCTTGCCCAGCCTATCTCCAGGGGCTCTTTCAAAGGTCTCATATTGAACTGAGCTCCCTGAAAGAATATTAAGACTCAAGCATTTTTTTTTATTGTTATACAAGCTTCTCAATCTGTGCATTGCTGTATTTTTGTAGTGTATCATTTTAAGAAATCTAGGATGGTTCAAGAATGCTTGAAACTCAGGAATTGACTTAGCTTCTTCGAGTCTTGTTTTTACGGTATCTGGACTCAGGGTGTATATATCGAAACACCTTCTCTGGGCCTCATCCGTGATGCCATATTCCTGCAAAATGTTCCTTGTTTCTACCATCACCTCATATTTCTTGGTAGCTAATTTAGGATGAAGTCTCAAAATTTCTTTTATATCAATCCCACCTATAGATTGAAACTTGTATATTATTTTCTTTAAGTTTTCAGTATCAACATGGACAAGATACAAATTAGCTTTGATTTTCTTATCAGGTATCTTGACCACTGACTGCAGTATATTGAGTGTCTCATTAATAATTTCTAATGGCCGATGCTTAATTGTTGGGTAAGTTTTTAAACCCCTTTGGAATTCATCTTCAGTTAAATCTAGCATTAATTCTAGATACCTTTGTAATATTTTCAGTCTTAAAGTATACATTGTTGTTTCATTAATGTCTCCGTATATTAAGGTAGTCAGCGATGTAGGCCATTGTGTCATATAACTTGCTAATCTATTTTCTACATTCAACATAGTTGGTAGCTCACCAGATTTCCTTAGTTGTCCTATCGTTTTCTGTTTAATTAATTGCAAATATGTCAATATGTGTTTTGGTGTTATGTTTTCAAATCCACATTCATCCAAAACTTTATGTCGAAATTTCATTGTGATAGGCAATAAACTGAACAACAGTGGATCCTTAATTAAAACTTTTCTTGTAAATCCCAGATCACGTACTGTGTCAACTAGGCACTTCAGGGTAGATTCATCTAATTTGTTTACGTACGGTTGTTTTAAACATATATATTCTGCTTGTTCTTGGGTGATACCAAAGTATCGACATAGATTGGAAGAGCCGATATTACTTACGGCCGAAAAATATCGGTTCGAGTGGGGCCTCCAATAAAGGAGACCCAATTTGTACAATTTCTGAATAATCATTAAATTTAATTCTTACATAATATCCATCTTCATAATGATGTTTGGAACACAAGACAAAAATTCAAAAGCAAAACAGTACTTTTTAGGTTATGTTAAAAACCTTCACTTGTCAATCCTGACAGTGACATCGATTGTCCATAGAGGTTGAGCGTAGGTTGAGCTTTATGTGAAATATCAAAATATCATAGATGGTAGGATCCTATAGATGGGCTGTACGCGTGCGTACGTGAGGGACAGAGGGCCTACCGCGAACCACGTTCGACGTGTTACCTCCCTGTCACACATACGTACGAATTTACAAGTGCGACAGAGAGGCCACACGTCGAACGTGGTTCGCGGTAGGCGCTCAGAACATACGCAATGATTGGTCGATTTTGTTTGTTTCCCATCATAAGCCCCCTCCAGACTATGTGCGTGAATATATGATGTGCGTGAATCGCGGGCGAAGCCGCGCTTATGGGTGGGGCGCACCGGGCGCACCAAGGTCGCGGTGCGGTAGTGTGTTATGACTTTAACGCATACCGAACGAAAGCTAATTGCCCTAATTGGCTTTATAGGTGAACCAGGATCTATTGAGGGTGCGCCATGTTGCGGAATTTCACTGGAACTAATTTTTTCATACTTCACTGAATTGTCACCCTATACGTGAGAATAACAGCGCCCTCTTGACAATTATCATATACTAGACGGGCCCGCAGCTCCGCTCGCGTAAATGAAGTAAAGAGTTTGTCTTATGTTTAGTTAGATACCGATATTATGATGTATTGAACCCTGCCAGGGTTTATAACTGTGATAGGGACTTCTTATTTATAACCGTTATTTGGATAACTTTATTCGCAAATTTCTCAAAAAATGATGTGATTTGATAAAAGGCAAGATTGTATTTTTTCATCTACGTAGGTATTTATTTAAAACTTGTTTCAACAAAATTATTATTTATTTTTATAAGCCCAATTGCAAAAACCACCGCCCATAAATCGTATTTTCATACAAACGTAAGTAGTCCCCATTTCCTTGTCTGGATATTGACATTACTTACGACGGCTACGGTGACGCAAGACGCAACGACCCAAAGTGAGTCCTGGCCTCCGACACCAGATCACGCCATGTTTCCCGGTCTTGCGATAGCTCTCGCCAGTCGCCATGGCCGAGGTTGAGCAGATCTTGAGCAACTACGTCGTTCCAGCGATACCTGTAGGACGTCCAATCGGGCGTCTCCCATTTCGTTGTCCCAAGTACGCTCTCTTCACGGCACGATCCTCTCCCATTCTCTCGTATCCGAGCCACTGAGCGCTTAGCCGCTTTGGTCTCTCCAATGCCCAAATACATCACCAATATAACGGAACACATCCTTCTTTCTATGCAACAAAGTTATATTACGATATATTTGGCTACTTTAGCCTTCACTATTTATTTGATGCTGACTGTACATTTGCTTCATGAATTTGTAGTCTCCATTAGATATATACCGGAGCCACCAAGGTCGCTCAAAAATATCTGAACATGCACTTCAACTACATTATAATTTACATTGTTCAGATATTTGTGAATACCTCGGCCGCTCCGATATATCTGATGGTGACTGTTCAGCATGAAGAAAAAATCCTACCTGGTCTAGTCGTATCGTATTACGCGAGAAAACAGTTCCCGAATTGGTTATATCTGTAAAGTCATTAAAGTATAATTATCATACACACATTATTACGGGCACCATCCCTTGAACTGATGGGCTTCATATTAAATAACTTAATTGCTATCAACTTTATATTTTTGGCCCATCTCGGCAGCCCGTTCCCCGGACGAATGGCAATGTTTGCCGAAGCCGTGAAAAGTCAATCTGAATAATATAACTCAAAAAGAAATGTATAACAATTAAATACAAATTATTAACACGATAATCATACGATAATACTAATTTTTTTTTTTTTTGTTAGAATGGCTTTTTTTTTTTTTTTTGTTAGAATGGCTTTTGCTGCCAGGGCACTTTGCCAATGTCAAGTTTAGTTATAATCATGTTATAATATAAGGACAAACTGAGGAGTGCACCTAATATAATTTAGCCCAGAATTTTGAATTTAATGGCTTTTGCTGTAATACTAATTTGATTGATATTATTGATAAGTCATATTAGTCATATATGGCATAAGTCACTCGTATGGGCATAGACCGCATAGACTAAGGTTGAGGTTGACATCACTTTTTATTTTACTTCGTGTAATAAAACGCCGCAATAACTGTATACCAACATGACAAACAAAATCATTTGCTATGTCTGTAGCACCACATCAAATAATGTTGTCTGTAGCACCACCGAAACGAAACCAACCGAGAGTTGCCGAAAATGGCCGATCATCGTAAAATGAAGATTGTTATGAAAATTTCTTTTGCTTATTGTAAATTAAATACGCATCGAAAGCGATAGTTTTTATGCTCTAGTTCTATTCTCATATTTAGATAATAGATTTAAACAGTTTTTTCTTATCATACGTGCGTGGTATTCGAGAAACGTGTCAAAAACTTTTTTAGAAATTTGTAAGGCGCCATCTCGCTTCTTCCCTCGTTTTTTATCCCGTTCTGGTTTTTCAATTTTATATATTTTATATAGATTACTGGTCAGGCTATAAAATAGTTCGATAAGCCTTTTCCGTCAGTAGAAAAAAGCGGCAAATTTAAAAAAATGTAGGCGCGAAGGGTTATGGTCCCATAAAAAACCGGCCAAGTGCGAGTCGGACTCGCGCACGGAGGGTTCCGCACCATCAACAAAAAATAGAGTAAAACATACAAAAAAACGGTCACCCATCCAAGTACTGACCCCGCCCGACGTTGCTTAACTTCGGTCAAAAATCACGTTTGTTGTATGGGAGCCCCACATAAATCTTTATTTTATTCTGTTTTTAGTATTTGTTGTTATAGCGGCAACAGAAATAAATCATCTGTGAAAATTTCAACTGTCTAGCTATCACGGTTCGTGAGATACAGCCTGGTGACAGACGGACGGACGGACGGACGGACAGCGGAGTCTTAGTAATAGGGTCCCGTTTTTACCCTGTGGGTACGGAACCCTAAAAATATGAATTTCGCGCCTTTTTCTACTGACAAAATTGTTTGAGAGACTATTATACAAGCAGCGGCTTTACCTTATTTCAGAATACATCATGAAGTTATAAAATATTTTTTAAACTGGAGCGAGTTGTCACTTTTTTTGCCATACTAATTTGAACCTTATCACCGAGACATAAAGTTGTTCGTACCAGACTAGAGAAAATGGTCCACTTGAGATAGAAAAACCCGAGCCCTGTGTCTCACTCGCACATGTTGCCAATGTTAAAAAGATACCATTGTGGTAGAAATTATATCAATAAACTACTGAATTTAATTACCTTCTTATACAATTTTAGTGCTATATTCAGACTACAGTTCTGATATCTTTTAAGTAATTTGTAAATAATTATGATGCCAATATTATTAACTGATTAAACCAAGCGCATACACAGCAAAAAAAAACTAAATGTTAGTATGGTAGAATTTGTAGTAACTTTAAATATTAATTGGTATCCCCAACTTGATGACATTTCTTCAAAACACGTGAATGCGAAATTTCTTAAAAATTGTGAAGAAATGTTGTGTTAAAGGTTGTTGGAGTGAAATAATTGCTAATTGTGGAATATTGTTTCACAAGAAAGCCACAATTATTACATTTTACTATAAAAATACAAGACAACATTGTCAAACTAATTAGGGTGACTATGATGTCGGCACGTTTTGAATCGGTCTCACAGAATTCTTATTATTAACGTAGGTAATGTAAAAGTAAGTTTAACATAATAGGTACCTTATGTCTTTATTTCGGCATGTTTAATTTAAGATTTGTTGTAGAATAATTGAAGGGATGTTTACAAAAACAACATAACTGCTTAGACCGGTTGACACTTTTTTAAGAACATTGTTAATCGTTTCAGGTATCAACCAGTGTAGTCAGGTATGTTGTTTTTGTAAACATCCCTTCAATTGCCAAAATTTAAAACTAAAGTGCTTAACTCCTTAAACATTACAGACTCTCATTTATACATAATATTTTGTTAGGTGTGTCAAATTGATATATGACATCGATTCTTTATAGGTAGGACACATTTCCGTCAATAGAAAAAAGGCACCAACTTTAAAAAAACGTCATATTTGCTAAACAGATCTTCAATGACGCTTACACTTAAAAAAGCTGAAGTGGACAAAAGGGAAGCCTACCTTTATGAACATACCATGAGTGAGTGCGAAAGAGGCCGACTACAAATGAAAAAAAAACCTGACCACTTAAAATTTCACTTTATTTAGAAAATGACACACCCTACTGATATATTCCATGTTATCCTAATATCCCACATACAGATGTCTTATGGTCACCCTAATTAGAACGAGATGCAGGGCTCTAGTTTGACTTCTCATGTGGACACACTTTTTGGTCAATGTACTCGATCCAGTTTATTAACTCTAAATCCGTGCTCTTTGCATTAATGTATTTTTAAGTCGTTTCTTTGTAGTCTGTGGTAAACGTTATGTCAAGTTTAGGGCGTAGGTTAGATTAAAATTATTTGACGTTATTAAATGCAGTTTACGACATTCGATATTCATTGATTGTATTTGTGTTATTATAAAATTCATGATGGTTTCCAAGTCAAAAACTGGCTTGTTTGCGCTAGGTTTTTACGCTTTAGCGTCCTTCTTTATTATATTGGCCTTTGTAAGTCCATACTGGTTGGTCACTGACGGCAAACTTAAAAACCCAAAGTTTATTCAAATTGGTAAGCTTTCACGATTACTTGTTACCATAACTTAACTTAAATTATTGTTAAACAGCAACTTAAAATTTATTTGGCAATACCATCACTTTGGAAACCAAGTGCAACTTATGTGATGGTCCTGCATAACAGTGCAATACAAATAAAACTCGAACTGTGCAACCAGTCAAAAAACAGTAGTGTTTGCACCTCGCATACTGCTTTTTGCAGCTAACTATACTGTGATTTAGATTGAGATAAGAAATTATAAAATGGTCGATTTCAGGTTTATGGTTAGTATGCTTCAATGGGTTTGAAGAGCCGCACCACTGGTATGACACAGTGTTCACTGGCTGCTGGTGGGTGTTTGAAGAAGAGTACTATATCATCCATGACATACTTCTCCCAGGATTCTTCATCGCTACTCAGTTCTTCTTCACTGTGTCACTGTGCACTGTGCTCGTGTCTCTGTTCCTGGCATATCTCTATTTGCAAAAAGACAATGATGATGAAAACTATTTGACTCTTTTGGTGACACTGGGAACAATACTTGTTATTGGGGGTATGGAATATAATTTATGATTTAATAAGAAATGATTAATAGGATTTGTGTTGAAGTTTTACAAATACATATTCCGAAACTGGTATAAAAATATTAAAAGTTTAAATAATGTCATATTAATTGGCTTAAGATTGGTTTTATTTTTCTAAACAAGCTCCAACATTTAACTATTGATTTCAGTTTATTTTTAATATATTTCATAAAGTATTGGTGTTTCGAAGTTTTTTAAGAATGTTGAATATGGTAACATGTTTTTTTTTGTTCTAGGATTTTCTGGTATTATATCCGTGGTGACATTTGGAGCGAGGGGTGATGGCCGTGACTGGATGCCGAACTGGGAACACAATGATCTCGGCTGGGCGTATGCCATGGGCGTTATTGGAGTTGTGATGCTGTTTCCAGCAGGCATTCTGTTCTTGGTTGAAGCCAGGGTGCACAAGTATAAGAAACTACATGAAATGCAAAGCCGTGAGCCATCCTCATACACAATGCATGAGAGGAAGTTTGCTTATGCTGGAGGACACACAGATATTTAATTGGCTGTAAGAATTTTTTATTATAGGCATATGAATTTCATTTAGATAGTAGATTACTCATTATACGTGATGGGTTGATGACAATTATAATCATAAGTATAGAGTAATTAGTTAATAACAATAATAGACTAATGTATTTTTTCTTATATTTGACTCCGTCCATGTTTTATAAGAATCTCATGTACAAAAATTGGCCGTTTTGGCCGAATACCGAATATTCGGCATGACAACCAAACATTTTGAGTCACAATTATTATGAAAACTGATCGCCAACAAAGCTAACGCTAACGCTGACGTTAGCTAAGATATTATATTTTTGTTGAACAGAATTAATGAATAGAGTCAAACAAATCAGACTCATGATAAAAATAAAATGTTTTTTAACCAACAAATGCTCAAAAAATGATCTTTGTATTTAACAACTTTCCAAGAACACATTCTAAATATACCTACATAGTTTTTGGTTATTTTTATTGTGCAATTTTTCTTTTCAAGTAGGTGCAACATTTTGCCGAATACCGAATATTCGGCAAAGTGGCCGAATAGGCCGAATACCGAATAGTTGGCGAATATTCGTGGCATCTCTACTTAGGGTTGCCAACTATTTTTTGGTGGAATATAGTATTTTCCAGAATAAGGCATCAAAAATATAGCAATTTGAAAAACATAGTACTTTTAGATAAAATACTAAACATAAGTGTAAAATACGTTTAATCGGAAATATAGTATTTTAGCGTACTATATATTTTTCCAAAATTATATAGTACAGAGAGCCAAAATATAGTACAATACTATATAATATAGTACGGTTGGCAACCCTATCTCTACTACATTGTGAGTGTGTGGGGTAGCTGAACTTGGGTAGGTGTGTGAACGTTCATTAAAATATGTTTGTGTTGTGCATGCTGTAATGGCAGCTGTTTATATAAGTAAAGAAATAAAATCTATTTCCATAATTACTTAGTGCCTTAGCATAGACGTATGCAGGACTGTTAAACGCATTTTTATTTTTTACTTGTAGTTTTAGTAAATAATAAAACATTTTTACATAATTATTATGTTTATTATTTTTCATGTAATACCTATTAATAATGATCATATTGATCATGAAATAGTAAGTCAACACATTCAGTGCCAGCGCGAGCCACACGCATAGCCGATAACACGGGGAAAAACCCTATGTAGCGAAAAGCGCCTACGAATAGAGAACCCGCTGACAGCGAATGTGTTAAGTTATAGTAGAGTTTTATAACTTGATTCTTTGACGTCTGTTGACATCTTAAAATTAGATGGAACAGTGTTAGAAGAAAGCAAAGCATTCTTAGCAGCTTCAAATCCAATTGAAACACAAGATGGTTCATTTAGATTTGAAAGAACTCCATGAAGGAAGCCGCTAGCAAAACAATCTCCAGCTCCTGAAACATTCTCTATACTTTCCATTACGTTAACTGGATAGAGCTTTGCCGTCGTGTCGTACCCATTTCCGTGAAGATCCTTGTTTCGTACGATGATAACACCTTTGGCTCCTAATGTTACAATTAGGCATTCAATAAAACTTGATAACATTTTAGACAAGTATAAAATTTCATCTACGCCGTTAACATGATCAGGAAGCATGTAAGGCTTGACGAAGCGTGCCATTGCACGTAGCTCGGTTAAATTTGGTGAAGCATAGGCAATGCGTAGCCCACTGTGCAGAACCTTGGTTGCTTTTCTTCGATCCGTCGGCTCAAAAAACACTGAAACAGAAATAAAATTTTATTAAAATAAGTAGTTCCAGTTGAATGACTAATATGATTTTTTAATTTATTACGATATGACGCTCGACTTTATTTTTATACTAATTCAAAGAAACCGCCGATAATGCCGTAACCTGTTCAAATTTCCGTCTCTCCCGCTAGAGGCGCTAGCTAGCACTACACCACGCCCCTTCATTCATCGCGTGGTGGGTTTTTGCGCTTGGCGGGGCTTGCGTTGTTGATTTTAAATCATAGACTATAGAGTGCGTTACTACGTTATGTGTGTGTATTGAAGCCGTTACAAGCAGTGTTGCCAGATGGTCACAAAAGTCACATTTTTCGTGACTTTTCGCCTTCTCGTGTGACATGTGCGTGACTTATGATTTTGGGGCAATTTTTGTGACTTTTGAAGATAGTCGATTTTTGGATAAGTTTAGTTTTGCAATTCGTATTATTTAGGAATGCTCCCAACCAAGCTTACTAAGCCCTTTAAATTTGACACTTTGCACTGACCCTTGACGATACATCAACAATCATGTTTATCACTAGGTCTTATCATAGTCATGGCAAAATGAGATTTGTTACCTTGACGTGACGGTGTTATATAGTTTGATAAGAGTTTTTTTTTTGTGTAATGAATCATTAGTAATGATTCATTTCTTTTAGTCTGTATCTATACTACTCATTGTACTACATCAGTTATTGTGAGATTTTTGAGCGCTCTAAAACCATTAATTTTAGCCGGGGGTAAATTATTTACGCATATACTTTTTTATTTTCTTTTGATTAAAGATTCGCAGACAGGGAAATCGACACCACACTCGCGTTCGCGCTTTCACACCACGATTCACGCACATAGTCTGGAGGGGGCTTAAACAGTGTAAACTTTAAAAAAATTCTCTCGCACTGACTGACTGTGAATTGTATCTTGTTAGTAGTTTGTGGACTCATGTGACTGAGTTAAGTTTGGTAGATTAAGGGCCACTTGCACCATCCCACTAACCCGGGGTTAACTCGTTAAACCGTTAACCCAGTGTCAAATTGTACTGGTAACCATGGCGACTCCATGTTTAACCGGTTAACCCCGGGTTAGTGGGATGGTGCAAATGGCACTAAGGCGTGTCCAGACGAAGACCATCCCCCGCCAATCCGACCAAACTATCCGATCAAACCAGGACGCGCGGACGCAAACACCAATTTGGCCAGTTTTATCAATTTAAATTTTATGGTGATATTTGACCGCTGTTAATTAAAAAATGCCCCTAACCGCGAAAACTAGCGTCACAAATTGGTATTCTTGCGTCCGTACTCCATTATATCGGTACTATCGGTCATAATCGGCGAGCCAAATTGGCGTTTGCGTCCGCACGTCCCGACCCAATCGGACAATTCAATCAGACCGTCGAAAAATTTTCCTCGTCTGGACAGGCCTAAACTATAGTCTGTCAAGCCATTTCATTAAGTAGAAAAAAGCGTCAAATTTAAAAAATTTAGGCGCGAAGGGTCTATCATCCCAAAGAGAATTCAATTTCGCGCCCTCTTCCACTGACAAAGTTATTTGACTGACATTATAATAACTTATTATGGTAATTTTTTTTTCGTGTTGAAGACTAAAAAAAAATCAAGAAATAAAAAAAGGAACTTACAATTCATAAAATCGATCACATAAAATCATATAAGGTTAGTAGAATTTTTGTGTAATATACAATGATCGGAATAGGTAGTGCCATTTGGGGTGAATGACCTCAAACATTGTACTTAACATGGATAAGACTCGGGATTCCAAGACTCTTATTTGTAGGGTTCCGTACCTCAAAAGGAAAAACGGAACCCTAATAGGATCACTCGTGCGTCTGTCTGTCCGTCCGTCTGTCACAGCCTATTTTCTCCGAAACTACTGGATAATTAAGTTGAAATTTGGCACACATATGTAAGTTTGTGACCCAAAGATGGACGTGTAAAACGCAAATAAATGAATTTTAAATATGGAGGCCATTTTTGGGGGGTAAATGAGAAAATTATAGTTTTTCAAACTATATCGTGTCGTGTTACATATCAAATAAAAGAGCTCATTGTAAGGATTTAAAAATATTTTTTTAAATAATTTTTGGCTTAATAGTTTAGCCGTTATTCAAGATAATAGTCCCCCCCCCTCCCTTATCTCCGAAAGTACTGGTTCTAAAATTTTGAAAAAAATACACAAAATAGTTCTTTACCTATAGATGACAGAAAAAACCTACTAGAAATGTGCAGTCAGCGTGAGTCGGACTTAATGTACGGAATCCTTGGAACGCGAGTCCGACTCGCACTTGGCCGGTTTTTTTCACAAAAATATTTCTTGGCATGTCTTTAATTGAAGTAGGTAATATGAAATCCCGGGGTGAAAAGGTATATCCATACTAAGCTTACGCACCGAAGTCCCGTGAAATGGCACTACCAATTCCGATCACTGGTAATATATTATTTTCGGAATTTCTTCTATTAAAATCGATTTACCAACCCATACTATAAAAAAAGCGGCCAAGTGCGAGTCGGACTCGCCCATGAAGGGTTCCGTATTTAGGCGATTTATGACGTATAAAAAAAACTACTTACTAGATCTCGTTCAAACCAATTTTCGGTGGAAGTTTACATGGTAATGTACATCACATATTTTTTTTAGTTTTATCATTCTCTTATTTTAGAAGTTACAGGGGGGGGGGGACACACATTTTACCACTTTGGAAGTGTCTCTCGCGCAAACTATTCAGTTTAGAAAAAAATAATATTAGAAACCTCAATATCATTTTTGAAGACCTATCCTATAGATACCCCACACGTATGGGTTTGATGAAAAAAAAATTTTTGAGTTTCAGTTCGAAGTATGGGGAACCCCAAAAATTTATTGTTTTTTTTCTATTTTTGTGTGAAAATCTTAATGCGGTTTACAGAATACGTCTACTTACCAAGTTTCAACAGTATAGTTCTTATAGTTTCGGAGAAAAGTGGCTGTGACATACGGACGGACAGACAGACGGACAGACGCACAGACGGACAGACAGACAGACAGACATGACGAATCTATAAGGGTTGGCTACGGAACCCTAAAAATGTGACTTAAGCAGCAAAAACGTGACTTTTAGGGAAACGAAACGTAACTTATGACTCCAGAGCCCTGGCAACACTGGTTACAAGATTCACTATCTGTGAAGTGTGAGAAGTCGGTAAATGAACGGGGCAGGGCGTAGGCATCTAGCGATGAAATCAAAAACTTAATCTACTATTTCGTATAAAACATACTGTAATGATATATTGATACTTTAGTTTTGTTTTAGTTAGGTGGTTGTGACATTAAAGTAGTATCGCATATTGTTCAAAGTTTGCAGCTCGACGCTAGGTAAGTCCTAACAAACGTAAATTTTACGACTAATGTAAAACAAACATAACAAAAGTATTATTGCAGACGCATTAAGATTTGTTTATAAATGAAACTTGTGCTATTAAATTATATCTTCAATTATAAACTAATCATTTCCTTGACGAACATCAAAATAACTTTCTTTTCCTAAAACTTACAAAAGAAAATTGCAAAAAGAGTGTCTCTGAGATATCGAACATAATAAACATTCTGCCCCGCTAAGCTAAAAAGCAGCATTTTAAATGAAAATTGGATGAAAACTTACTTTAAATCTAGATCTGAAAGTTCCATTATAACTTCATTTGTTTTTGAGATACCACCATTTAACTTAGGAGGGCAGAATAAATTAAGGTTATCCTTTACTCCAATTGATCAAGTTGGTAAGTTTATAAGTTTTGTGAGTTATTAAGAAAGCAGTATAGCAGTATCACACTCTCATGTCACTGTTAATATCCAAAGTATCTTTCTATAACCCAAATGTCTAAGAGCTCACAGACTGTAAGTACTTGGTTGTTTAAATAATACATTTAAATAAAAGCTTTTTATTTTTCATGGGTTAAACACATTTCAAGGTATTTTCTGTGTGGACAATAAAAAAAAGTTAAGAACCCAGGTGTCCCGGGTACATATCACATTTTCTTTATTGCTCTCACAATCATAAGTACTGCAAATCCTTATCCTTAACACTTTGACTACCGAGAACCCGCCTGGTAGGCACTCGTAATGTTTGCTCAGATGCCAGACAACCCACCCAGCGGGTTGTTTTGTACGCAGATATAGACAACCGGTTTCTGGGGTAGTGCGCCATTTTTTGCCCGGTTGCGAAAGTGTTAATGCAGTTCTTAAGTTAAAAACTAATTGCTGCAGCGAAGGTCTTAAGTAGTTATATAGATATACTATTGTTGGGTAAATTCCCAAAAGGCTTATTGAGCTTACCTTATTGGGACTTGATGATTTATTTTTTTATTTTTATTTTCTTTATTTAGAAACAAACAGTCTCTTATAGTAATACATTATTACAATGAAGGGTTATCAGACTTATAGACCTACAGTTTCAGTTTCAGTTATTTATGTATTTCTTTATTTATGAAATTAATGCAAAATCTCTTAAAACAATGCATTAATGATAAAACAAGATCTATAGCCAAACCCAATCAAAATAATAATTTGAATTCTAAATTAACCTTTTTGACGCCGTGTTAAACATAAAAGCTGTCACGCTGACGCCACGCCACGTCACCGAAGTGTCAAAACTGAAATTGGACTTTATGCATATCCACGTTGGTCTATGTTGCTCTGTGGTTTGTGACCGATTAATCGGTCTTTGGCGTTGAACCTGCGGTGCGGATATATCGGTCAATGGCGTCCAAAAGGTTAATAATCCAAATGTTTATGTTTTTGTGATTGAACATTGTATATTATTTAATTACATAATATCCATATTAGTCACAGGTATCATTATAAAATTACAACTATGGTAATCACTTGCTGCCATTAAAATCTAAGTATGCCTGATGAGTCATTGGTACAGTCATAAACCATATCAATGTAGGTAGAGACTGTTCGGAAAGAGAAGAGTCGTCAAATGTATTGGACCCCATACTTTAACTGACGGTTCATAAACATTATTATTATTACGAATGGCATAAGGTCCACCGATTGACAGTTAAAAGAGTTGCTGTTTGTATTACCGGTCAAAGACCATCATTATTAAATTTATTAACGTCTAATTTGAATATTCCTACAGATTTTTTACCAGCTTTTCCCTTTTTAGGGTTCCGTAGTCAACTAGGAACCCTTATAGTTTCGCCATGTCAGTCTGTCTGTCTGTCTGTCCGTCTGTCCGAGGCTTTGCTTCTAGTGCTAGAAAGCTGCAAATTGGCATGGATATGTAAATCAATAACTCCGATAAAGTCGTACAATAAATCTAGAAAACCAAAATGTAGGGTTTTTTTCGCTTTAACCCTACAGTGTGGGATATCGTTGGATAGGTCTTGCAAAACGAATAGGGGTCTTCAACAAACATTTTTTGATAAAGTGGATATTTTCGGAAATAATCGCTCTGAAAATGGTGTCCCCCCACTCCCCTCTAACTTTTGAACCATGGGTCCAAAAAATATGAAAAAAATCGTAGAAATAGAGCTTAAGAAAGAAATGAAATGAAAACTATAGCGAACATGATCACTTTAGCCGTTTTTGAGTTATTACAAAAAGTCTTCTCTTAGTAAAAATACGTATACAATAAGCGCCGCGAAAGTACTCCCTTTTGCTTGTAATGTGTATGATACTTACTAATAGCCCCCGTCCGTTTAGCCTATTCTGACAGAATGGTAACTACGGAACCCTACACTGAGCATTGCCCGACATGCTCTTAGCCAATTTTTTACCTATTTTCTCAATAAGAAAACTGAGAAACTGACTGATGCCATTTTTACTTATTTTCTGATTCCTTAAATTAGGTAGGTATATTATTATGACGTCCCCCGATTTTCCATAATATTGTAATACCTACTGTGGAGATTATTGTACCTACACGTTTAATGGGCGTAATTGTACAAATGCATCCAGAGGGCATTGAACAGTAAACACCTACCCATGTGACGAGTTACAACCGTCATATTGCCTACCCAACTACCGGATTATGAATCTCAAAGTTCCCACAGTCGGCGTGTGTGAACTTTTTGGCATTGTATTTGGAGGTGAATGTTATGTTGTATGGGCTGTATGTTTGTATGCACGCTATACACGTTAAGCAGTAACAACTCCGCCATTCATTTAGCCAGATTGCGAAACATTTTACTCACTCGTTATTCATCTCAGCCTTGTCCGTTTGGGGTAACGTTACTCAACCTCACATGGAATCGCTATTCATACAGCGCTAGCCATCATTTTGACACAATTTTAAATGGAAATTGTGCTAAGTGGTGTAAAGAAAGCATTGACTGAGGTCAGCGATGATGTAAACATCTAGGTACCTATGTAGCTAGACAGTAGATAGTTAAGAGTGGAGGTATCTAAATTGAAGTTGCGGGTGTGTACGCCGTGGAACTAAAATAAGATTAAATTTCATTAGTCCGGGACTTTAGCTCTAGTATGAAACTTATTAGCAATATTAGCATGCACGTAGTTTACTTAAGGCCGTGCATCGAAAAATAACAGGATCTTAGAAAGGTGGCAGTGGCTAGCCCCGGAAACAAACAGTAGTGATTTTCGGATATATGTTTCTTGACTATATGATAAGTGATTTCGTAGTAGTCGAAACACGAATGCTTAAAATTTTCTCGATAGAAAATAAATCCAAACTTACGTGTTCATTTTTCGGTTTTAGCTTCGTGCAACTAGAAAACACATCCATATCCAGCACAACCCACCTTACAGCAAAGGTTTTCATCTCGTCTTAACTTTCAAAGAACTAAATATTAACTTATTATCCTTTACCGATGGATTTATTATCGATTTTTGATTTTACGAATTCAACAGCAAACGCCCATTTTACGCAGTTCGGTTTCTCTTTCTGTCATGCGTCAAAGTCATAAATGCATCCTTTATGCCAGTAATGTTAGATGGCCGTCGTGCCTCAAAGAGGTAAGACCTATGTCACTTCGCGCAGCGCTCCGAATTACGTAAAATTTTAATATCCAATAAACGTTGAGTCGTAACTCCATTGAGTAGTAACGGAATCGGAGGTAAACCTATGATGGTGCCTTCTTACAGGCCTATACGTTACGCATGTGTGCGTGTTTGCTTAGCTACGTCATGCTACGTCGAAATCTATACTCTTTGTCAGTTACAACGGGTTAGGAAATTTCGACAGATATTGAAATGTATCGGTAGCTGTTTGGTATTTAGCCATCAGAATCTAACCGTAACTTTTTGCTTTATTTTTGTTTGAAAATAAAATATCTATAAGAATATATTTTTTGCTTTTTTTCTATTGTAATGATAAAAATAAATCTAGTATGTTTCATGCTCAAATAATTTAAAATAATTGAATAAATATTAAAAACTAATTGATATTATTCGTTTTAATTATTATATTATTAAGTTTGTTTGAATAAAATATTTTATTTCAATAATACGAAAAGTTATTATATTTAAGTACCACTACTACAAAAACTCACTTGCACGGGCCGGGGTTCGAACCCGTGACCTCCGGTTTGAAAGTCGCACGCCACTACAATTTCACACAAGTAATTTACAATGACATGATACCGTGGAAAAAGTGAATATTACAATGTACTGTGTTACTATCATTTTATAGTTTATTTTGGCTTGACAAGGAGGAATGAGAAACACGTACAGAGCGAGAGGATTAAATCTCTCTGTCCCTTTCTTAAAGTAGCCAATCCTAATTATGACATCTGTTTTGATATTAATTCTTTGAACATAATTTGTCGATGTTCTTTTTTATATCATCGAGAAAGATTTTTATTAAAAAAATGTGTTGAATTTATATGTTTTATTTATGTTTTTTTGGCATAAATTTCATTACTTTTGACAAATTTTGATTGTGATGACAAACGATTTGATGTGATGTGTGAAACGAACCATGTGATCAACGATTTATCTAATAAAACTTCACTTAGTCGAAAAAAATTGTTGTCTACTACCGGGTGGAAAAAAATTATGGGCCCTGGAGGGAAAGTGCCTTAAAACCTTAAGTTTGCTCATTTTACTTAAATGAAACATTATTGTTTTTTAAAGAAACAACTGCATTCAAAGATTTTTGAAGTGAAAACTTCTTTAGCGGCGCTAGGCACTTTATGAGGTGGGGAAAAAATGATAAACTCGAGACAGCGTAAGGCGATCATGTGACCGTAAGGTTTAGATGCCATTTAAATCAATAAAGAAAAACTCAATGACATTACATGAAAAAAGTTATAATCTTGTACGGGCTGAAATACGAGGATCTCACAGTATTATAACTTTATATCACTCAAATATAATTCAATAAAGCTTCATCTTGATGAAATCTCTAATAAAAGTGAACTCTAGTACTGGTGAATAAAACTCAAAATATCATGACCAAATATATTTAGACGCGAGGTCTGCAAGGTAACTTTACAATTTCTATTCGAATTTTAAACAATTAACGCTATAAATTTGAATTTCGAATTTTAAACAAGCTCACTGACCAGCAATTTCGGAACCAAAAGTTTTCAATAGAATGGGTCAATTATACATTATACATAGTGCTGCAGACATTTTGGACTAGTCATTGAGTTTTCACTTCTGTCGGCACTCCCGGAATGCAACACGTTGTTTTTTTTTAAATTCGCTTAGTCGCGCCCGGGAATCGAACCTACTTTTTCCACACTGTATAAAAGAACACAAATGCTTTTCTTCTGGTAACTTAAATGTTCTATCTATCTTGGTGATATGTCAATGCAATCAAATAATCTGAAAAAATAATAATAACCCAATTTATGAATTCCGTTCCTTCAGAAAAATGCGAAATGTACGTACAATTTTTAGGGATATCGTACTTTTCCCAGAGACAAATTTAGTTGGCTAAGACACATTTTCACTGATTTGGGGTCTGTACTAAAAATCTAACATAATATGATAAGGACTTAATCGTTTTAAGCTCAAGAGTGAGTTTTCCAAAAGCTTTTTCTAAAAATTATGTCTTTATTAACGTTAGGAGTGCACTGCAGCATGTCAAATGTATGCCAAAATGTCAAGGGAGAGAACAATAAATTAAGTTTAAATTCCACTTCCACTCATCAGCAAAGTGATATAAGTATATCAGCAGTTTAAAGTTATTTTAGATTACAAAATTAGCGCATCAAAAAAATCAAAGTGCATAGAAAAAAAGTCTCCTGAGTCATAATAAAATTGATGTCTCTTGGGTCACCAGAAAAGTCACCAGGGAGAACGATGACCCAAATCATATTTAAAAGAAAATGTAAATTTTGTGTACTACCTACGAACATTTTTCAAAAAACTATGTTTTTATAACATATTAGACCCAGGATAGATCTAATACCTCTTTTCGTACCCCGGATAAAATGGTCGGCGACTAAAAAAGTAACTGAAACGTTACGTTATTAGGTTCACGATGCCGCGTTGTACCCTTGCCTTCGTTGCGATATGTTTGGTAAGTGAGGAGACTTAAAAAATGAGCCATGATTTTGGGACATATTAACAAATATTTTTTTGAATATATATTAATTTTAGCGGACTTTAATAATTTACCAGTTAAATTAGATGTAAATAACTTTTTAGTTAATCGTTAATATGATATATTAGTAGCAGTAAAACACTTTATTGTACAAAAAGACACATAAAACATGAAAAAACACACATCCTTCGTATATGGTAGAATATATTTTTCACACTTATAAGTAAAAACCAAAACCGATACGCGATTGGGATACGCTCTTTTTGTATGGGATAAAAAAAAATTCTCCTGGGTCACCAAGAAAAATCGACATATTAAAATAATTCAGTTCGTTTTTAAGTTCTAGTCAGATTGACTTTTTGGTTATTTGAGATAAATTACAATAACGCTTAGATTTGAAAAACATGATTTTCTATTTTGTTGCGATCGACCCGGGTAATAAAAATACGGCGAATTTGAACTTTTGTTTGTTGTCGTTGTAAAATGTATTAAAAAATAATGTAGGCACCCCTGACAATTGAAATTCAAAATTATCCAGAAAAAGCGGCCAAGTGCGAGTCGGACTCGCCCATGAAGGGTTCCGTATTTAGGGGATTTATGACGTATTAAAAAAAAACTACTTACTTACTAGATCTTGTTCAAACCAATTTTCGGTGGAAGTTTGCATGGTAATGTACATCATATATTTTTTTTAGTTTTATCATTCTCTTATTTTAGAAGTTACAGACACTTCCAAAGTGGTAAAATGTGTGTCCCCCACACACATTTTACCACTTTGGAAGTGTCTCTTGAGTTTCAGTTGTTCTAAGTATGGGAAACCCCCAAAAAAAAATTTTTTTTTTCTATTTTTGTGTGAAAATATAATGCGGTTCACAGAATACATCTACTTACCAAGTTTCAACAGTATAGTTCTTATAGTTTCGGAAAAAAGTGACTGTGACATACGGACGGACAGACGGACAGACATGACGAATCTATAAGGGTTCCGTTTTTTGCCATTTGGCTACGGAACTCTAAAAATGAGTGTTTCAAAAAGGCACCCTGTATTCCTTACATACCTAAATAATCTCTTATTCAATAAAACATATAATTACTAAACACTGTGATTTATTTCAAATAAATGCAAATCGATCGGATAAAAGATATTAATACCTACCTATACAACAATGAATACGAGTACAGTCAGCTGCAATAATATGTTACACACCGAAGGCCGTTTTGCGGTAGATCATGTTAGATCTTATTTGTAGAGCCATAAGAGCGTGTCACATATTTTTGCGGCCGTCGAAGAGTAACATATTATTGCAGGTGACTGTACCTATGAAAAATTCGAGGGTTAAAAAGCATTTCAACCAAAGCATTTATAATAATAACGACCATGGACGCCTGAAACCCCAGGGTTATTGTAACCCCATAACAATAAGGTTGAAATTTGCATTTAGTGACCGCAAAGTCAGGTGAGCGTAATCAAGTAAATCTGTTTTCATCATATTTTATCAAAAATAATCTCTTTTCTGTTCTTGTGCTATTTTCTTATTATCAATACTCTTAACTTATATGCTATATACGCTGCTGCTTCTATGATGTTAACATCTTCCAAAACAACAATAAATATGCAGGTTTATGAATTAATTATTTTATTGTTTGCTATTATGAACAAGTAACAACGCCATCTGTTTCAATTTTTTCCGAATTTAAGTTTCTGGCCGACCGCAGTGACCACGTATAATGGTAGTTAACTTCTGTAACGTTAGATGGTGCTAAAAGGTCACACAAACTTCACGTGCGGCGCGAAGCGTTTCCATGTGTGCGTGTTAGCGGGGAGGGAAGAACTAGCGGGCGTGGTTTACGAAGCGCCAGACGCGGCGGCTGCAGTAGGCCCTTAAGTAAGTACAAAAAATAAAAGTAGAAAGAACTTGACAAGTGCCTGTTTCCTCTGTTTCCCCCCACTTACTTATATATCGATTTGTTTTAACCCTTTCGTTGCTTTTAAATGGTTGATGTTACAACAAAACTGAAATGACCCATATAATTTTATTATTCTTCATTAATTTTCTACTGCTGTATTTTCAAATTATGCGTGGTGCAAATTAAGGTTGAAAAACGCTGATTTACATAATGCAGGTATGATGATAGTGCTCGCTCCAACAAATATTTAACTGTGTGGCAAGGGATCGATTACAACATATATTACATCTATATTATTATAAATCGGGATTTACTCTAGACCAACTGTGTTAATAAACGGTGCTCAGCTGTAGTTTGTTCTCAAGGAAGGAGCTTGTAGGCTATAAGTATCTGTTATTAAATTGTACAACAGGACTTAATCGCGTATATAAGTTTTAAGATTTACCTCCGACGTTTCGAGGACGGTGTTGTCCCTGTGGTCACGGAGAACGAGAAGTCCCGTTGTACAATTTAATAATGTGTAAAAATCGTGAAAGTTTAAATCAGTGATATAAGTATCTGTTTTCCGTAGCGGTATTAAAATAACGAAACTATTAAAAAAAGATTTTATTACAATCTAAAAGTAACTACAACGAACTAGATATGTTGAACACATCATTCTATTAGGTAATTCTGCAGCTGATTGTACTGTAGCTGCGTATATTCTTGCTCTGTCCTTTGTGACATAATCCACATGGGTCCATGGTGGGCGCTTTGAAAATAGCGGCCGTAGACGATACATAAGTTAATGCCTGATTTGTATTCTCAACAGTTCCCACGCACAGCGTGTACATTGACATCGCGAACTAGTTATGCTTGCCGTCCTTGTTAAATAATGTTTGTCCTATCATATAGCTTGCCTAGACAACGACTGGTAGGTATGTACATTACATACTAACAGCAACAATTAACTGACCATTGGTAGAGCATATCAGGCCAATTCGAGTTTTAGTTATTCGATCTGTTTCCCATATGAAACTGATCTCTCAGTGTGACTTTTTTGGTTAAAGACGTGTTACTTTTAACACTGTATGATCAAGGGGTCTACCGCGAACACCGGAATTCTCAAATTGGGTGCATCTTACTGAAATATACCATGCAGTCTCTACTCGCGTAATGCAGCTGTCGTTTATGGGTTAAAGTGATAACACTTAAGTGTCTCTTGGTTAATATATTTGACCTAATTAATTCTGAGTACCTACTAATTTGTCAGACGTCTAGAAGCGTAGTCATTCATTGAACTTATTATTTTGATACCTCTGATGGAAAATGCAAATTAAACTGGAAGTAGGGTTATTTGTACGTATATTAATATAAATTATTATTTAAGAGTAAACGCCTTAACAAAACCGGGAGGTTCATAGAGTGGTATTTGAGCGTTGCGAGAGTTTAAAGGCACGAGAAGTGAACAATCTTTGCTGCTGAGTAAACACAACATTTTTCACCAAACCAACGTGCAAATAGCAGAGGTAAAACACTACAAATCTAATTCATAATCCATATTCATACTATTGAATATGTATCAATCAAAATAATCACTAAAAGTCCAACTTAATACCAGCTACAACAATGCAAAATTTGCATCGAATTTCTTTGAACTCTAAAGCATGAATGCCGTGCCGCAAAGCAAAACAGTCAACGTTTTCGAAACAACTTCTGCGAATAAAAGACTAGGTATTTCAACACGAATGTGGCAGAACCGATACTATTACCCTAAGTTACATTTGATACCCCAATTTGACCAGTAATATGCAGGACTCAACCATTCAAGAGGTTGAGAATGGGAAACTAAAAATTTCCAAATCAAATCTAATAAATGAAATGAGCTTGAAAAAAAAAACATTACAAAATGATGCCATTGTTGTTGTTGGTTCATTTTGATTCTAAATTCTATCAACGTCGCTTTAGATACTAATATGATTTGGATTGCACACTTAAGTGCCTATATCCAGTATGCACAAAATGACTAATGACTCATCTCGTACAAAAATCTAACGAGCTGTGCACATTTGATAAATGAGATGACAATTGAAACAATAGGTAGGAAACATTATGTCTTCGTACTTAATTACAAGGTGTTTTAAACGACGTAACTTGTTACAGAAACAATGAAGAACAGAAGTTTGGCCGGCAATTGTGGCATTGGAGTGTTTGTCATTGCCCTTGTGACGGTGGCATTGGCATTCGGCACGCCCAATTGGCTGGTCAGCGACTACAGGATAAGGGGCTCCAGGCTGGACAAGTATGTTAGCTTTCATCATTCGTTTAGAGTTTCTATAAAAAACCTAAATCTGTTTTAAATACCGCATCGGCGGCTTAACGTACCACACGCCTAACGTTATTCTGTTAGTTAGTCCACTAAACTCTAGATCTAGCTCGAGACTGCGTCGTTTTGGCCCTTTAACATATTGAATTGCATATCTGGGGGCACGGCAGTGCCCCCGCCAAGTCGAGCGCGAAGCAAACACTGCCGTACCATCCTTTACTGGAACCATTTCGCCGCATTTTCAGGACCCTATTTGAGAACCTCTGGATAAGACCAGAACGCAGAAATTTTCGTCATCCAGTAAGCTATAATCACATACTTAAAATCCAAAATTTCAAGTCTGTAGGTCATTTAGTTCCGAAGTTAAGCGAAAGCAAAGTTTCGCATTTATGACACTCATTCATTCACTCACTCATGATCATCAGAGTAGAACTAGTACTTCCCATAAACTCAGAGAGCTGAAATTTAGTAGTACATATAATGACTTGGCAATCGCACACAATGCTTTACTCGTACCGTACTCGTAAATATGTATAATGCTTAAACTGCAATTAGCGCTAGCGTTATGTTCAATTAGAATTATTTTTAATAGGTGACGATGATCCTTTTGTCATTATGCAGCCGTGCGATGGCCAAGTCATTATACGTATTACAAATTAAAGATATCTTATTGATACGGTTTTAACACCCCCTGGCACTGATTAAAATAACCGACTTGGTTTCACATTACATCTCAAAACTTTTTTGTAGTAAAAGAGTTGCGAGACTTGCACCTTTTTACATGTAATGTTTTTGATGGGATATTATTTACCAAAGCATGCTTGCTGCATTAATGCTTATTCGTTCTTCTTTTTCAGATTAGGCTTATGGAGTCATTGCTTTAGGTCTCTCCCCGATCCGTATGACCAATACCAGAGACGATTCTTTGTGGGATGCCGCTGGGTGTACGATCCGTTTACTACGGGTTACGATAGAATACGAGGATTTTTATTACCGGGTGAGTGTTTAACTTCACTATTACTTAGTTGTAGTGTGAAACTGTAAATAAGTACTTACTATAGTAATAGAAAGTGTTAACTGTAAGTCGTCAATTATGATCTTAGGCTAGGAAGATAGTGGGCAGCAATTTCTCCATAAAATTATATTTAGGTATAAGTTTTATTGAAAAAGAGGACATTTAAACGCTGTTTAATAGAGCGTTTAACATTTTCCTCTTCTGCGAGTCATTCCGATTGTAGTGAGATAGCAACGTTCAATTAAAATACTTTTTTTACAACATTATGTGTTCCAATTCCAATAGAGTTAGACCAAGATAAGTCTGTATCGATTTTGATAGCACACGCAGTGCAGACTTATCTCGGTCTAACTCTATCTTAGTATAACCGTGCCCTTAGAATAATTAGAGCCGCCACGCATTGCATCGGTACGCAACTTGGCACACCTTAACCTCGACCTAGATTCCTATGCAGCTGATTCTATTCTAATTTGCAGGTTTCATGATCGCCACTCAGTTTTTCTTCACACTATGTCTCCTCGGTGTACTGATATCGACCATCCTGGTGCTGATATTCTTCCTGTGTTGCGGACCTGATCAAAACCGATTTGTGACCTTAATCAAGACTATAGGATACATCATGTTGGGCTCAGGTACGATACCATGACTATACTTATTTATATACCTAGTTGAGTTGACATACATTCATAACAGATGTTGTTTATTTATTTTTAGGCATCTGCGGAGTAATAGCAGTGATTGTATTTGCGTCGCTGGGCAATGCGGATGGGTGGATGCCGAACCATGAAAATAACTATTTAGGTAAATAAAATATTATCTTGCAAGATCGTCGAAGTAAATAAGAGGACACTTTGTACTTCGGTATCGTATAAACGGTGTACTGATTATGGTCTTTTTTAACCCCCGACGCAAAAAGAGGGGTGTCATCCATTTGACGCCAGTGTCTGTCTGTGTGTCTGGCTGTGACATCCTAGCTCTCAAACGGATGGACCGTTTTTTACGTGAAAGCGAGTGTCCTTGCGGTGGTTCTTAGTTATGATCATGTTATGATTGATAAAAATCGATCAAGCAGTTTGAAGGGTATCAGCCCTTTTCCAAAATAATGTAAGGCATTTTTGGCATAATTGCGTATAGTATGTAATACGTATTTAACAGTTGAATTTCGTTTTTTTTTAAAGAATATGTTAATATGAATGTTACAGGTTGGTCCTTCGGTTTGGGAGTGGTCGGCGCCGTCAGCTGCCTCATCGCGGCAGCGCTCTTCTTGACGGAGGCCAACATCCAGCACAAAAAGCGAAACAAGCTCAAGGAATCACAAGCGCAGTTCGAATTGGAACAGGATTCCAAAGCATAACAACAAATTACTATTAAGGTCAAGCGAGGTATACACCGGGCTAGCACATGATTGGCTCGACAGTATCTCGCGGCGAGATAGACTACCCGTCCCTCTTTAATTAACATAGTTAGAAAAAGACGGGTAGTCTATCTCGCCGCGAGATACTGTCGCGCCAATCATGTGCTAGGGGTGCATATAACTATGGGGTTATTGCGTCTCTCCGTTCTTTCTCGAATACGATTGGTTGGAACGCCCTCTACTATGCAACGTTTCATTTCCAAGTAGCTTAGGCTTTTTATTACTAGACGACGGGAGCTTTTGTAATTCACGTTGTTATAAAAAATAAGTTAAATAGACACAATAAACCCATAGTTGCATTTAACCCGGTCGACATTAGGTACATTAAATCTCCGTCCTTTTAGTCGTTATAAATACGAATCTCACACATTCTAACATTTAGTTTGGCATCTTAAAAATCTTAAAACGGACTAGTAATCTCACTAAAGCACACATTTACCAGTGCAAATCTATTAGGCTATAAGTTTTATTCAAGACATGTAATCTTAGACTGATTCTCATTTCCATGTTTTAAAATTATTAGTAATTTAACTTTCAGATGTGCCTTTAAATGTTTGTTATAAGTATAACTATTCATTTAGAATAGGTTGAGGCGAGTGAATAATGTGTACACCCGTCCATTATACCGACGCATTTCTATGTAAGTATCCGTCCATGGTAACAAATATTATTATATAGTAGAGATATGCAGCGACGAGCAGCTTTTATTTGCATCACATAAGTCTTAACACGTAGATAACAATGAAATGTGAATATGTTGATTAACACACTTTATACATACCTAGATCTTATTTTTTATATTATTCTCATTAGATTAAAGGTAAAACCTGGTAGCATACATCAGGGCAGGTTCAGCTGAACTCGCCACGAAAATCGAATTTCGAAGATCGACGATCTGTGTTTCTATCGCTCGAAAATTGCATGGGTGAAAAAGATGGAGATATAGAATCTTTAGCCCCTCAGGTTCTTGCCAACTTTCATTCAAATATTTCGCTGATTAGGGTCAGTTAGTGCGTTCAAGCACTGTTTCCACATTGTATGCCCCCAAGCTAAGAGTATGGCTTTAAGTAAAATCCACTGTGTATTTAATGATTATAATGAACCAATGACGTTCCGTCCATTTTAAATGCGAACTTTATATTTTTGTTTAAAACTTGATTTATTTACCTACATAATAAGGTTTTCTTTCATTTCTTTTACAGATGTAGTGCATAATTGTTTCAATCATCAGTCATGCTACTCCAGTCAACCTCAGTATACATTTTGTACTGAGCCTGACTGAAATAGCATAACACGTTCGTGCGTTTTCGTGAAAATACGATGGCAAACAATTATGCACTACATCTGTACTGCCTTATACTTGGTTCCTCTACACGATGGGCCAACGCCGGCCACTCCAAGGGACGCAGCCATGCGGTAGAATGAGATAGCAATATCACTTGCTCCCTCTAACGCATAAATGCGTCCCTTGGAGTGGCCCGCGTTGGCCCATCGTGTAGAGCAGCGGTCGGCAACCTTTTGGCAGCCAAGGGCCACATAGTACGTAACGAAGTTGACGCGGGCCGCACTTTGTTAATATTTATGACTAGACTAGACATTGTCGGTTGTCAATATTACACACAAAATAGCCAGGGAGGCTCGCGGGCCGCAAGTGACAGGTTCACGGGCCGCATGCGGCCCGCGGGCCGCGGGTTGCCGACCGCTGGTGTAGAGGAGCAATTATACATTTTACAATAAGTATTGAAATAAAATATTTGTACGTAACACTGTTTGTACTTATTTAGTTTAGTCAACCAGTCGCAATTCGCGAACTTCGTTGTTCGCGGTAGGCCCTCAGATTTCAGAAATAACGTAGTCGAGGTTAAATAGGTATGACTTAATTCGGTGCTACCTGTCCTAATTAAGGTCGCTTGAAATTTTGTTGCTCTAACTCTAATATATTTTTTGTTTGTTTGTAGAAGTTTTCTTTGATATATTTCACTAATGGAAAACAATTCGCTGGTCCCATAGATATATAGCTGGGCTGTTATCCGTAAAAAACACAGGATGGGTCTGAATAACCGTAGCAAATATAGGCCCAAATTATTAAACAGGTTTGTGAAATAGACATATCCTTCATTTATCGTTTTAGACAGGATTTATCGTTACGACACAGCGAAGAGCAAAATGTCTGAAATTGTACGGGGGCAAGGCAAAACGGTCTTTGTGGCCCTGATAAAAACAACGGGTTGCACTCCGGGAGTGCCGGCAGAAGTGAAAACTCAATGACTAGTGCAAAATGTCTGCAGCACTATGTATAATTGAGGTTAACGCCATCTAGCGTTATTTAGTCGCATTACTTGAAACCCCTAAGCACATCACTGTTAGTACTCGAGTTATATTATACCAGTTAGAGGTAAACTCACTAGATGGCAATTAAATCAATAAAGAAAAACTCAATGACATTGTAACAGTTTTTCGATCAGGTCACGTGTCCGTCGTACGGTCACGTGGTCTGTCGCGAGTTTAACTTTTTTTCCCCACAAAAAGTGCACAGCGCCGCTAAAGAAGTTTACACTTCAAAAATTGAGTACCGGTGGTCTACGGAGTGTATGGTATAGCTTTAACGATTTTCGTTTTTCGCGGTAGCCGCTCAGAACTTTTACAGAACCCTAATAGTCCGTCAAACAACATTGTCAGTGTAAAAAGGCGCGAAAGTCATATTTCTGGGACGATAACCCTTCACCAACGTAGTGATATTTAATAATGTATTTAATTCTCTTTGCCTTCAACATTCCTCCGCACCTACATTTTTTAAATTTGCCGTCTTTGTCTACTGACGAAAATGTCTTGGACAGACTATAAAAACGAGACGGCTATAACCGCGAACATCGAAGTTCCCAAATTGCGGGCATCTTTCTCTGTCACTCTCATACACGGCTTCATTTCTTTTTAACCGTAGCTTTATAAAATGGGGCCCAGGTTGATTGATTGACGTTTGTCGTTTCACTCGTTTATGACTCGTTTCCTTCCACATTGTTTAGTTTGTCTGTGGTACAATTTGGAAGTTCAAAATATCGTTTACAGTAGATGCTTTGTACTACAAATTGATTTTCCTGCCTGCTGTAGTCGCTGTACAATATAATGTATTAATAAATATAATTTTAAGAGTTACTGTGAAGACAAAACTTTCAATATGACCGTCGACAACGAATATCCAAAGGCGTCGAGTAAGTATACCGGGCACGCCCACCGATGTGTACAACGTTTATATGTACTCAATTAATCAATTATGAAATGATTTTTATCCTTAATTACGTATAATACAATACATTAAATATAGTTTAAAAACACGAACCTCTTAAGTTCTATATATTAGTGGATAATTGTTTAATTTTCATATCAGCAATTGACCCCGTTATTGTTTCTACTAAGTATTACAATCTTTATAAGCCGCGGGTACTGTAATAATTCTCCAAGAATATCGCAAATTATGCTTAATATCCATACTTAAGACCCCTAAAGGGATATTCAGCATGTTGTAGTTTCCAATAGGATTGTCATGCCTGTGTTATGTAAATATTTCAATTATACAAAGCATAAATGCATTAAAAAAGCATACTTTGCGTCTTTTAACCTGTGATATTTCTGTTATGATGAGTAAGCTTAGTAATACATAACCTGGAAGTCTCAGTTTCTTTTATTTTATGTCTGATTGTTTTAGATGCCACCCTAATTGGGGCAACAATCAGTTATGTTGCCGGCTTGTTCCTGCTGTTCTCGTTTGCGAGCCCGTATTGGATTGAGTCATATCCGGAGATGTTTGATTCCTTCAAGCGAATGGGCTTGTGGGAGTATTGTTTTGATCGCTTCCGTCTGCCACAGTACCAACTGGACAAACTCTTCATGGGCTGTCACTACATTTTTAGCCAGGTTGGTGTTTTTGATTATATGAAGGCAGATTGTGACCATAAGTGTTTTTTAGATAAATATTGATTATTCGCTAGGTGCACGACTGGTGCTGCCGTCATTTTGGCGGACTTTCTACGTTAAATCTTATGGAGTAAAATTAGTTCAAGCGGCTGCTGCTAGTACTAATGGCGGACATTCCATAAGATTACCTGTGTTTGTGACGATCAGCGCCACTTCCCCCTCCACCGACTTCGCACCTTGCCAATACATACAGCTACAAATAGACCTACAGAAAAATGGGCTTATAAAACTGTAACAGGACATTAAATATTGAGTCTAAAATGTGATAAGATGTAACTATGACTTAATAAATTCATGCCATCTATTTGACATGTATGGTTAATTAATGAGAAGCTAATTGCCATAGTAAACATGTTAGAAAAGTTGTCTGAACCATTACTCAACAAACAGATTTTTAGATATTGTAGTTATTGTTAATTGTTTTATTATTGTAGGAGTACTATGTGATCCGTGAGTACCTGCTGCCCAGCTGGCTCATGGCCGTGCAAGCATTTGTCACATTGGCACTCATATTCTCACTCAGCGCACAAGTCCTACTGGCCTGTGTCATTGTGCGCTGGCCTCTACGCACAGTGCTACAATATGAATGGATTTTTGTCTCACTCTCATTTCTCTTTATTGCTGCATCAAGTAAGTATTTTAGTTTTGAATAACTTTTTATATTAATTTATATTAATATTCTATAATAGGTAGGTAAAATTTAATAAGAAATATTGTGTTAAAAAGTGTAAAGATAAAGATTGTCATTGAATTTATTTGTCAAACATGAGTAAATTAACATAGGTGTTATGTACAAAGGGGCTGACCATAAATCACGTCATCTATTTTTGACGATTTTTGATCCCCCTCCTAAAATCATCCAAAAATCATGCTTCGAATGACCCGAATGACCCCGTTTCCTCATACGTCATGCTACCATCATCCGATGTCCAGACCCCCCCTAATTTGAAAGTAGTGTTTAGTTGTAGTTTACGCTATGTTATATGGATAAGTATGTTATTTACGATTGTTGAATTATTTGTGTACTAACAACAAAATGTAAGGAGTAGGTAATAAAAATAATGTTTGTTCATACCTATTGATGTAACAGTGTAATTAGATCTTTTGTGTTATTTGCATTTGAAGGGTCCACGGAAAGAACATGTCTAGTCACACTAGTGACATTTTGAGTAATCGCGGTTTTAAAATTTGGAACAATGTCAAAACGTATGGTAATTCCGTGACCAGGTATTATTTAACTAAAAATAAAGTTGTGTTACATTTATTATACAGTGGTAGCAAAAGATATAACTAATAGTTCATTAAGAGCTCTTCATTTTGAGATAAAAATCTCATTTTCCGAAAAATGTGACTAGACATGTTCTTTCCGTGAACCCTTCATTTGTGATACAACTGTCGTCATTTTAACATTTTTATGTACGTAAGGAAATAAAAGAATTGTTTTTATTTGCAGGTGTGTTCTTGTTCTTGGCAGTATCAGTGTTTGGAGGAAACTGTTACCGCCGGGACTGGCTGATGTACCCCTCATTCCATGTTGTCTCATGGTCATATGCCTTTGCTGTAGTTGCACTTGTATTTTTCGGTAAGTCACATAAACTTTGTTCTTTTAGGATGATTAAAAATATAGCTATGTCTAACATTAAACAAGCTAAGGAAACTCACATATGTATATCAAAAGATCATACAACATTTTGTTTCTTGTAACTATTGATTCTTGGTGCTCTGCAAAGCTCTGCACTCAAGCACTGAAAGGAGTCAGAATTGGGGAAAAAAATCACTGAATAAATAGGAGTTCACATCTGCTTCCAAAAGCAACCATTTTAATGCTGGTTAACCTATTATTTTTCCGTAATCATGAAGACAATTGAACATCGAGGAGACTTGAACTAACTTTATGGCCAATTTTTTGCGTTTAACCTTTTCGACGCCGTGTCAAACACAAAAGCTGCCTCTCAGACGCCACGTCATCGAAGTGTCAAAACTGAAATTGAACTTTATGCATATGCACCTAGGTCTATGTTGCTCTGTGGTCTATGACCGATTAATACGTCTTTGGCGTTGGACCTGCGGTGCGTATATATCGGTCATTGGCGTCCAAAAGGTTAAAAGGATTATATCGTCAGACTGGCTCTGCCCTTTTGGCATGTATCTCTACTTGCTTTTTGCATGTAGTCCCCTTAAGAGTTTGTTTTTTGTAAGACAAACTACTCTAAATAATTATAATTAAACTACTGCTCAAACGAAATTTAAACTAGCCGAAATTGACTTATTAGCACAGAAACACTGCCTGCTTGAAGCATTAAAAAAGAATACCTTCGTTTTGTCACACAGTAGCAAACCTACGATAAGTATTCCCAGTCCGATTATTCGTGTAGTTTGGTCCTCTCAACATTATTATTGAAGTAACGGCCGGTTGCACCACACCAAACCGCCTGCAATCTTCGGGATCATTGGACTTCCGGTCGAGCGCCACATGGTGATGACCTGATGATGCCTCATGACAAATTTCATTGTTCTTAGCTCAAGTAGTAAGTTCATGATTTCGAGAGAAATTATCTAATGACAACTAAACTTATTAGATTGACTGTAGCTAATTTCTGTATCGATTTTTAAAAAATTTCATGCCTATTCAAAACGTTGTCCAAATTTTATTCCGCATACGTTACACCTTCTAGCACTTCTTTTAACACTAATCAGTTCGTCGACTATTCGTGGTGCAACCCTCCCCAAGAATCTGTGTCCCAATGAACAAATGAAGAGGTAATTGGTTATTTAGACTCGATCTCAAGAAAGCAAGTGATTTTTGCAGGCGTGGCGGCGGTTCTGCTGTACATGGAGTCGAAAAAGCTGTACGAGCTGCGACTGGAGGCGCGCAACCTCGTGGCGCAGATGCAGCACAGCCAGCCCGAGCACGCGCTGCACCAGCTGCGCGACCAGCTGCAGCACCAGCGACAGATCGGCTGGAATAACTAGCTCTGCATGTGAACAGCATTAGGAGCCGCGTAACCTGAAGGCCTACCGCGAACCACGTTCGACGTGTTGCCTCCCTGTCACACTTACGTACGAAGTTACAAGTGCGACAGAGATGCAACACGTCGTACGTGGTTCGCGGTAGCCCCTCTGTCACCCATTATTCCCTACATGGGAATGTACAGATGTAGTCAATAAGCATGAGCATGACTGATGTATGAGACTTAAAAAAAAAACATAAAATACGTCCAAAATTTCGAAAATTTAGTTAAGACTTACCAGGTATTATTGTCAATTTTGTTCAATCTAGGATATTTAGTACCCCTGGAGAAGTAATAAAGTAATGTTTAAATTCAAAAGTACCAATATGAAAACAGTGTTTGAGATTATTTTATTGAGCCTAAGAAACTTATTCGTATTATCAGTTAACGTTTTCGTTGATTAATGATTTATTAAAAGTCGTTTATATAAACTCAAATCCCAATCGGCATTATAGCTATTTGAGGTCCCCATTGTTCTTATTGATTACATTTGGGTATTGCTTATTCATGCTTTGCTATTTGCTTAGGAAATAAGGTTTTCTTATGGGCTTCTTTTGTTGACAGTATTTCGGATTTAATGAAGTTATAAAACTATGGTATAATGACTAGATTATAGATCTTTGCCCACATCTTATCGTGGGGTTACTAACACGAGAAATAACCTAAATTACAGTTTTTAATCGGTTTTTACCATGTTATATGATATGTTGATTTGGTTGATAATTATTTGTAAGTCTCTCATAATTAGAATCTTATTTTTAACATCCCTTAGTCTCTTTATGTAATGCCGAACGTTTTCTGTCGTCAACTCTAGATAAGATAAGATAAGATAATCGTTTATTTGATAAAACACGAGTTATACATAAGATGTCAATATATACAAATTCAGTTCTTTACATGTCTGGCTGGAATTTCAGCATTCAAATATTTATTACAAAATTAAATTACAAATATTAAATAAGCAGTATAGAATCATGTTGAAGAGAAAAAAAAATGTCAATGTGTACCAATGTCAAATTACTGAATTCTTTTACTAGATGTGCCTTGAAATATGAATTCTGGCTTGAAAGCAAATATATGGCATTATTCTTTATTCAAGATTATTTTTAGGTTTTGAACCGTAGAGAGACAAATCTGAAAGCGCCATTTTAAATTTAGAAATCTTATGTCTATACTTTGTCAAAGGACTGTCTCATTTCAAACATAGACACAGAGAATCATACTATCTAGCACCCAAAAAAAGGACGAGTATAGTTTTTCTGGTTCTTATTTACTGACAAATTTGGTTTGACTGACTATATATACCTATACTATTTCCTTTATTTGTAATTCCAATCTCGAAAAATTAAAATCTCAGAAGAAGAAATTGACGTTTTATATACATTTATTCATATTTCGTATTGTATTAAGTTTTAAATTAGAATAATATTATTAAGAACTTCGAGCAAAGTTTGTTTAAAACATTTGTTTACTTAAATTTTAAAGAATGTAATCACATCCCTTAATAAGATATATTGTATGACTGAAACATTACGTGATTCCGATTCTTATTTTGAATCTCAATGCCGTCCGTTAAAGACTAACATTTGTATAGAGTAAGCATGTTCATTAAGATAAAGGATAGATGTGTTTAAGTCTGGTTTTAGGTTATTTTGTATGTTTGTTTACTGGCGTGTAAGGGCGTAGGATACAATGTTTCTATTTCCGCTTCAGATGGAGGTTAACACTAAAGTACACAGGACAGATGTTGATCGCGCAATTCACTTTGTTGATGTCTGACGTCACTTAATTTGATTGTCAAATTTCACCTCATATCGTCCCAGATATGAGCCCTAGTCGGTGGTGACACGACATTTTACATTATACATTTTGACTTTCACCAAAATAATGAAGAGATAAAGTCACATTATGTTTGATTACTATGGTGCAGAATTAAATACTCCAGAAGTATTTAGCGTATCTACTCAACTCGCATTTCAAGACTAATAATAAGTTTTAGTTTAAGGATTTAATTAATGAATAATTTGTCTTGTATAAAGTGTGAAACATTCAGGGCCTCTTGCACTAATGCGTCTGTAACCGTAATTAAATTGTCTAAAATGTAATTGTGCAGCCCGGTCCTTATTCAAGATTGATGTGCCTTGTTAGTTAAATTATGTTTAGCTGGATTTGATTCACAGTAGGGGTTCAGTCACTTATTTTACAATTTGTTGTTGGAAAATCAAACATCAATCAGTGCAGTCGTTTAATAAAAGTTGGAAATTAAGATGAAATAGACAAAAGCTGTTTTGACAGATCTTAGGCTCTGACCACGCTAGGTTTGCACAAACTTGGCAGTAAGAATTTATACATATCCCTAATACGAGTAAGCACTATACTTGACGTAGCAGCCACTTGGCATGAACACTTAGCGTGGTCCGGGTCTAATAGCGATCGAACAACCACAGTATTTTTCACATAGCAGCTGTCGTATCGTCTCAATACAACTCTTACTTTTTAAGGTTATACATTGTATGTAGATGACAGCTGTCACCGTACCCAGGATTTGTGGAAAATACTATTTACTAATTTAGAATTTAAACTATTGATAGTATTGATGTTGCTAAGAAGCCATGCGTTTAGTTAGATAGTTTGTTTGATAGAAAATCGAATAGAAAACTTCACAAATCAATCGGGGCCCACCTGAGTTTAATTATTATCGATTGATTGTTTCTTGAATTTAATTTCTTTTTGTTATCGTGGATCAAATCCAATTTAAGTCTAGATCCGTCCAAGTATAACGTTATTTGTGTTTTTATGTATTGTAAACTTAATTAATACATTAATAAAATATATTTCTGCACAAGTGAATTTTAATTTCTTATAATGTTTAATTGTGGTGTAATTTACGACATCATCCGACGAAAAATGGAGTTGTTTTGGTGAGTGTCTGTACGAGTATGTCTATTACTTAGGTGCACCTTGCAGCGTTAACTGATTGAACTTAACTTAAGGTGTCGTTGAAATCTTCTACGACTTACTTATTTAACTTTAGCATTCCGATTTAAGGTTCAAATTAGATGGCACTGTCGGGAAATGTGACTTGTCTTAATCATCAAAGCTAGGTTGATTGGAATATATTTAGATTTTTTGGGTAAACCTTGTAGATTCGTGCCGGCTGGTACATAGACTAGGTATGTACATTGGTACATCGTGTCTACACCTAGTTTGTAGCGTTTTAAACTTTTATTCACATTTTCACTCGTTGGATTATCGTAATAAATATATAATAACGAAAGCCACCAACTTCGTTAAATCTTCCACCGCTATTCCACTACGGCATTTGCAGTTTGCACTAAATGAACTATAGGCATGCAGTTTACGTCAATACCCACCTATACGATTTGTACGACCTGGTCTTAGCGTTAGATAATTTAAGTAGATGTGTTTATTTCCCCCGGGTATTCTAGCCGTTACTTGTGTTAAATACGCACTTACCTGGTTTGTTTGTTTTGCTGCAATGTTGAATCACGTACTTGATGGTGGCTTGTGGTGCATTCCCGTCTAGGACTACGACTGGCGCCTTTTCCAAAACATCCATGTGCCTGTTCACCTACGGACATCATTCAGATCAACATAATGTTAATAATGTGGGGTACCTAATAATAGACATATTTAATTAATTCAATTAATATATATATTAATATATACATATATTCACACATAGTACATACACAATGGAAATGTTTACAATTTTTGATCTTGTAATCTGCACAAACATGTAGATATCTAATACATATATATATCTATAAGGTAACTACTACTTACACTAATTAGGTACCTACGCAAGTGGGTAGATGGAGAAATATTAGGACTAGAGTAGGTACTCGTACCTACACTCCTATTATCAGGGCGAGAAGGCAGGGGTCTGTATATGCGACGTTTAGTTTATTAGTAGAATAGAATGTATAGTTGGGCCGACCCGCTGTGTCACCCTGCTAGTTGTAATCTTATGCTTAAGCTGGCCATACAGGATACAAAGGAGCATAATATGGCACAGTTGGCTGTGGCCGTCATCGGAAAGTCTTGCCTAGGACGCCAACGACGGCTACAGCCGACAGCTCCGCTAATGCAATAGGGACTTACGCGAGATTCCGTAAAGTTCAATTTCGCTTGAATAATCGCGATCGCCTGGCGTCCGGGGTACGGCAAATTCCTTCGCTGTCTGGCGTTCGAAAGGTTCTGCAGTTACTTAACCGGCAAAACTGCGCATGCATAGGTACCCTAGTGTGTAAGGCCAGCTTTAGAGACCGAATGGAATAAATATTTAGGTAAGTACTCGTTTCTATTTGTGTCCGCTAGGAACGGGTAGGAATGAAACAAAGCGGGTTTGATAATATTGCCAAGGTATCTAGTTATAAATTGTAACAATGAAAGTAAGACACCCTGGCGGGTGCTGCCTCTGCGTGCGTCCCGTCCCAAATTTGATACGGACAAAGGGCAGCATCCGCTCGGTGTACCTTTTACATCTCAAAGTGTTAAAGGTGCCTCTACGTGTTGACTTAGACTCGGCGCACGCCTTCCAAATTTCCGTAACGGGTACAAAAAAAAACTATTTATGAACCATTGCCTTTACAGGCCAATTCGAACGTAGGTACACTGATATCAAGATTATGTCTAAATGATGTCATTTGCTTATCGCGCGGACAAGCATGTACGGACAAGTATGAGCGAAATTCACGGTAACTAAATGACGTCAATGTACGTTCGAATTGGCCTGTTACACAATACCTATGTTGAGCGATCTCCACTAAGTAAGTATATGTCTTTAAAGATGTGACCTTAGGGATCATCCATTAATTACGTCACACGAATTTCTAGGTTTTTTTACCCCTCCCCCCCTCCCGGTCACACTTGGTCACAATTTGTAAATCCCTACCCCCCTGGTGTGACGTCACATTTTAGGCAATTTTGTTTTCAACGAAATCGACAATATTAACTCGGCATAATTTTTTTAATAAAAAAATATTTTTGATATATAAATATTAGTAATTTTATAACACAACGAAAGTTACATCCAAAATCTCATTATTTAACTGTACAGCGAATAAAAAAATATAAATTAATTTTCGGTTACTGATGAAGTTAAAGTGACATCACAATGTTTGTGTCTCCCCCCTCCCCCATGTCACAACATGTCACATTTTCTTGACCCCCTCCCTCCCCCTAAACGTGTGACGTAATTAATGGATGACCCCTTACTTATTACTGCATGCCTCAAAGCATCCTCATAGGCAACTTGTTACCCAGGTAGGAATGGTTATAAAATAATCTCTTTTTCGTTTAGCTTTAACTCGGTTACGATAGTTAAATTATGGTAATTAAAAAGACGACTTCGATTACTATATCCAAAGGCGCTTACTTAAGAATATTTAAAATCATTCTATTTAGATTTCATTCCTGGGATAATTCGTTCACCCTAGTTGTCTCGGTCACCTAGATATTATTATTTTACGTTGTACTGAATTACTGAACTACAAGCAGCCCCATAGAGTTCTGAGCTTGAACACGGCATTGATAGCAACTTTACTAGCTCCGCAAACTTCGTCGCGGTATCTACAGTAATGTTTGTGTGTTGCGATAATTCTATTGTACAATTTGTAGACACAATTTACAAACAAATTGTTCGCGCAGTTTGTACTGATGCTGCAATACTGTAGAGACTACTGGCAACCCCGAGCTGGCACGGTTAACTAGTGGTTGGGTAGGACTCGAGTCCTTTGCGTCCTCTGCTTCAAAGACTCGACTCAGTTTTTCAGACTATTGTAATTAAGTCTAAACTCTAGTTCTTTTCAACTTGATAGAGACCCGAGTCTCTTGTAGAGACCTTAGTGCTTTTCAGAGAAATCACGATATGTTTATGCATAATTTTGAAATGCATTGTCTTTATGTACAATTTGTGGATTAGGTACCTACATAAATCATATAATAACGCCTAATTTCTTTACTGTTATTTTGAAAAAACCTATAAAATTGTTCACGGAGTCTTTATTCGGAGGCTCAAGTCCTTTTGAGTTGCTCTTAAAAAATACTCTGTGAAGAACTCTACTCGGGACTTAAGACTCAGAAGTTTTTTAAGCGCAGAGTCTCGTAAAAACAAGCCGAGTTCATCAAATTCAGACTCAAAGGACTCGAGTTCCTAAATACCAACACTACGGTTAACTACGTTAACTACCTACACAACGGACATTCCTGTTTGAAAGTACATAGGTATCTACCGTCTTATATATTTAAAGGTATTATTATCCCTACTATCTATTTACAGTAAATAGTACCTATTTACAGGTTACTAATAATCTACATATTTACATGGAAACAGAAGCGGTGTTTAAGTTGATATTGTGA
Organism: Cydia amplana; assembly: GCF_948474715.1. Lineage (NCBI taxonomy): Eukaryota > Metazoa > Arthropoda > Insecta > Lepidoptera > Tortricidae > Cydia > Cydia amplana. The sequence goes on along the minus strand of NC_086096.1, from coordinate 28,659,941 downwards.
CAACACGTGAAATCGTAAATCCTATGCCATGACCGTGATGTCCGTGATATCACAAAGTTAAACCACAGGCACTTCAACTTGCCATTATTTCAAACTAGCGACCCGCCCTGGCTTCGCATGGGTTACACAAAACCTTAACAAATTATACACCTAAACCTTCCTCAAGAATCACTCTATTGATAGATGAGAACGGCATGAAAATCCGTTCAGTAGTTTTTGAGTTTATCGAACATACACAGACGCGGCGTTGGACTTCGTTTTATAAGGTGTGCTTAACCTTTTCGACGCCATGTCAAACACAAAAGCTGTCTCTCAGACGCCACGTCTTCGAAGTGTCAAAACTGAAATTGAACTTTATTTCTATAACTAGGTCTATAATAGGCGTTTTTTTTAAAGTTGTCCCCTACATTTTTTTTCCTAATTTGGGATTTTTTATTTTATTTCTACTCAGAATCACGAGCTCTTTCTATCCTAATAGGAGGAAAAAAGTGTCCCAAAATTTCCATACATTTTTCGATCTTTCCATTCCGCGACCGCCATACAAAGTCTATGAAAAATGGTGACGGAATGGAAATAAAAACCTTAGGACACTTTTTTCTCCTATTAGGATATTAGAAAGAGCTCGTGATTCTGAGTAGAAATAACATAAAAAATCCCAAATTTGAAAAAAAAAGTGTAGGGGACAACTTAAAAAAAAGCGGCCAAGTGCGAGTCGGACTCGCCCATGAAGGGTTCCGTATTTAGGCGATTTATGACGTATTAAAAAAAAACTACTTGCTAGATCTCGTTCAAACCAATTTTCGGTGGAAGTTTACATGGTAATGTACATCATATATTTTTTTTAGTTTTATCATTCTCTTATTTTAGAAGTTAGGGGGGGGGGGGGACACACATTTTACCACTTTGGAAGTGTCTCTCGCGCAAACTATTCAGTTTAGAAAAAAATGATATTAGAAACCTCAATATCATTTTTGAAGACCTATCCATAGATACCCCACACGTATGGGTTTGAGGAAAAAAAAAATTTTTGAGTTTCATTTCGAAGTATGGGGAACCCCAAAAATTTATTGTTTTTTTTTCTATTTTTGTGTGAAAATCTTAATGCGGTTCACAGAATACATCTACTTACCAAGTTTCAACAGTATAGTTCTTATAGTTTCGGAGAAAAGTGGCTGTGACATACGGACGGACAGACAGACGGACAGACAGACGGACAGACAGACGGACAGACAGACATGACGAATCTATAAGGGTTCCGTTTTTTGCCATTTGGCTACGGAACCCTAAAAAACGCCCCTATGTTGCTCTATGGTCTATGACCGATTAATACGTCTTTGGCGTTGGACCTGCGGTGCGTATATATCGGTCATTGGCGTCCAAAAGGTTAATGCTGGAGTGACATCGTCATTTTCCGCCGAATTACCGTAGGTACTTAAAATACTTACTTATTATTCTTGTCAAGCACGAGCCAGAATCGATTGCGCTTCTACCAGTGTAATTGTTTTAAGACTTACGAGTTCGATAGAGATGTGATTATGGAGAGCCATGTCCCCAAGCCCAAGTTGACACTCTCCTCGGGCGTCCATGATGGCGGCGTATGTCGGCGTGCGGGCACCTCGCACCACGCATCCTGCGGGCCGGGAAGGATAGCGTGGTCAAGTAATATATCACTAGGCGGTGATTTAAACTGCACTTAACCGTGTTCGTGCGGCACGAATGCACGCCATATTGAGAACGAATCGTGCAACGTCAGTCGGTCGCGTGAGTTATAGGTAAATAAAATAAGAATAAATTCGACATATTTGTGTCCAACGTGATACGTAATACCATTCGATATTTATTACCAACCCTTCGATGAAGATATTCGCTGTAGGAAACCGACCTAATACAAACAAGGTTTTATTCGCCACTTGATTTAAAAAAAAGCTGTTAGTCCTGGGTTCGAATCCCGGTATTTATCTATTAATATCTGGGTGACCGAGCTTCGCTCGGAAAACATATAAAAACTCGAAAATGCGCGTTTTTCCAGAGATAAGACCTAGCTGGATCGATTTTTCGCCCCCGAAAACCCCCGTATAGCAAATTTCATCGAAATCGTTAGAGCCGTTTCCGAGATCCCCGAAATATATATATATATATATATATAAATAAATAAATAAATGAATAAACAAGAATTGCTCGTTTAAAGGTATTAGATTAGATAGATAGATAGATATTCGACTACCGTAGGCTCAAAGGGCGTAAGGGACAAAATGGCGAAAATGAATTATGAACGCAGTTACACATTATATGTCGTCGTTGTTGTTGTTGATAATCACCTTGGAATGACCAGGAATACGGTGACACGAAACGGAGAACCATTAGATATACAAAAGATAAATTTTGCTCTTGAAGTTATATCTTCCATTAGCCGCCCTGATGCGATCTCGCTATTTATTTTATAGTTAGGTAAACCCCGGGTTCTTTAGGACGGCCCGGGAAAGGACCAAAAACGGCTCTTGAGGCTTTACCGTCCAGTAGCAGTCCTGGTGCGATCCCGGTAAGGTAGTGGCCGTCGGCATCGTCGCCGACGGCGGTGAGTAGCCGCGCCCGCCCGCCGCGCAGACGCCACAACGCTTCTGCCATGTTGCGCGCGACCCCTCCGCCGCACTGTGCCATCGCGCAGGGGTGCGTACTGCCATCCAACTGTTAACAATATGATAGGACTTAATATTGTTAATAACCGGTCAAGTGCAAGTATGAAGCTCGCACGGAGGGTTTCATACAATCAAACATCTTTTGGAATTTTGCTTGGTTTTAACTTACTTCGGTAAATTCTGAACCGATTAAGAAATTATTTTTTGTTTGAAAGTATAGGTATAGTTCCAAGTTGGTCCCGTTTTAGTCAAAATTCAGTTCTGAACTTCTCATAATAAGATCTATAAGGAGTTGAGAACTCCTCATATATATAGCGAGCGATTGTATATAGCGATTTTTGTATTTTTATCACCAAACCAAGCATTTGAATTAAAAAAACTGCCATACGATGAAGTGGAACTGCTGATGAAAACCAGAACAGAACTCTGCAACGACGCGTATTTCACGTTTGGCGATTGTTTTCTGAGTTAAGTTTGTTAAAGAACTTGCGTAAAGAATTGCTCTTCAAATTTAGTTCAAAGTTAGTTAATAATAAAACTAGAGATAAAAATAAAAAAGACTATAGAAATTTGTTTAAAATATGTAATATTCTTCCGGTGAGCCTTAAGCATAAATATTTAATTTTGTACAACAATCATGGCAGTCGAGAGCATACCCAGTTACACCGTAACGATGTTTGTGGAACCAGGTCGGTGTCTGTGGGTAAGTTTGTTGTGCCGAGGGTTATTAATTACTACGGCGATAGATGTCTTCATAAACGCCTTCCCTACATACTCAACAGCCTGCCCTCTGACATCAGACAGGAAGCCAATAAAGTAAAATTTGGTAAAAAGCTGCGTAGTTAGCCAGTTACCTCGTAAATCGCGTATAGTAATTGTTGAGCATTATTAGTAATGATAGATGTAAACTATTTTGTAATATAAGAGAGTAGAAACTGCACTATCCCACAGTCAAACCGCGTAAACTGTTTTGTGGGACACTGTACTTGTATAAGCTGTATATTTTTATGTTAATAAATAAATAAATAATAATAATAAATCTTGATGGTTTCAGATCCAGACCTTGAAATTCATAACGTACACGAAGCGCTTCTTATTTAGTGATATAGCTTTTTGGCCAGATATCAGGAACGAGTTCTGTTGAATGCTGCGTCACTCGTAACAAAAACCTTTACACTTAAAAAATAACCGACACCAAAAAGCACAAAATAAATAATTATTCCTTCTTCGACGAAGTTGAGTACTGATCAAGTACGTGTCTCTAAGAAAGTAAAACGAATTAAGCTAGAGCTTTTGTCGCACCATATGGGCTTATCCAAGAAATCATGTAGGTACTTTAAGGGCTTTACAATATTAAATGTGAGTAAAATTAACGAATTACTTTTGGGAAATGTAGAAATACTCCGAAGGAACTCTTTAGCGCGTAAGAACCAATTAACATAAATAAAAACAACAACAAATAGACGAATTTTAGATGGCACTGAATGTGCACATGGACTGCAGTCCCTATTGAATTACATCTCAAAATGGGAAAGGAATAAAGGCAAAAGGAAGGAACCACAACTGCTTCTTAGCAGACTTCAAACATTTTGTACCAGTAAGCTTATTCAGTCAACCATTTATGTAAAATACAAATAGAAGTAGTTATTCCACGTGTACCTAAATATACAAATGTCCTCGTACTCCACGTGTAAGTTGTAATTGTAAGTTGCCATCTGGCTGCAAGTACCTACTTACCATGTATAGACTATTAATTGAGCTCGTTTTTAGACCCAGCTTAAACTGATCCCCAGTTCCCCTTCGGTTAAATAAGTAGTTAGTATCATTTTACATTGGCTTAATCCTCCGACAACCTACTTTTGTATTGAATTCGAAAGAAAGATTAAGATATTTTAAGATTAACGAATCTGTTATTTATTTGTTATTGGCCGCCAACGGGAAATCATATTAAAGGCTAGTAGTTTTTATCGAATCAGGGCTATAACCGCGAAAATCGAAGTTCGCAAATTGCGGGCATTTTTCTCTGTCACTCTAATTACCTACGCCTTCATTGGAGTAAAAGAGAAAGATCCCCGCAATTTGCGAAAAACGGTTTTCGCGGTAACCCCTCTGGGCTTCTATTTGACTGCATAAAATCGTCACTTTGACGATAACTATCAATTATCAAATATTACGATCCGACATATCCCCACTAATAAAATAACAAAAGTAACAACATCATAACTAGCCACGATGTAGCTTTTTTCATCTTCACGAGTCAAACAGATATACGGGCCAAGCCCATGTTAACACTTTTCTGTGATGAAAAAGCAAATACCTATATGTTGGATTAAATGGCAATGTAAGTGCAACTACGTATATCATCCGGATAATCTCAGGAAAATACTGAGCTTAATGGTCCATTTTAGTCCGCTCCTATAAAACGGGCACGTAAGAGTCTAGATAGGTACATACGGGTATAACAGCTACGATAATTTCATTGGTAATATGTACATTTAAAACCCAGCATTCGCGGCCCGGTGCTACAATAGCACATAGCTGTAGCACATCGTATCGTTTATACATTAACTGAAATAAAACAAGAAGTACGTACTTTTCTTTTATGTTATGTAATATACATTTTTGACCTTGAACGCCCAATAAATCTAATCTAATACCTTTAAACGAGCAATTCTTGTTTATTTATATATATATATATATATATATATATATATATATATTTCGGGGATCTCGGAAACGGCTCTAACGATTTCGATGAAATTTGCTATATGGGGGTTTTCGGGGGCGAAAAATCGATCTAGCTAGGTCTTATCTCTGGGAAAACGCGCATTTTCGAGTTTTTATATGTTATCGCTCGGTCACCCAGATATTTAGACTTATTTAATGTTGTGATGCAACTACTATAGATCTACCACGTATTTCAGCCGGTTGGTTAAGACGTAGCGAGGTGATTTTCTAGTAGAATGTAGCGGAGTTTTGGGGCTAAAACTAGTTTATATACATTTTACTAACTTTACATGGTACAAATCAGCTTCATGTAGCTAAGCCTTCAATCAGTCTGTAGCTGACCTTAATAACTTTTTACCAACCGCCCCAGTTAAACGGACAACACACGGACGGACATCGTTCTGACATTGTGGACGGTAAAACATTCCGTTAAAAACTGTACAATTAGAATTAAAATAAGTATACTACAAATTTAAATTACAAATTATTTACTACTACTAATTAGGTATAATTTTTTATTCATCTACTGTACGAATCTCTGGCACCAAAGTAATAATTAAAATTTATATAACTAAGCTTGCTCTTCTGCGAACCAATCAAAAATAGATACGTTTATGCCAAATTATATTTTATCCTCCGGATCCGGATGGCACCGTATTTTCATATTTTTTAGCTATGGCGTACCTACTATATGTAGTGTGTTCCAGCAGGTATATTAAAACCAAAAAACAAAGACATAAAGGTACCTAATGAAATTAATAACGATGGCGTGCACCGCACATCCTTAGCTTCTTTAATAAGCAGTGGTGGTAATATATTTTTAGCACAGAACGTGCCTAGGGAAATAAATGTTTGCATATTAATGTTGGCAGTTTCGTGTCGGGATTGCATGGCGACATGTGGTGAGCGAAGTGTTGAGGTAGCAAAGGCGTCATTCCGATCACTCGCCGAACACGGGTGAATATCTAAAAGACTCCAGCGACCATTTACATTATCCAATTTGCCATAGACCGAGATGAATAATGTGCTCAACTCATTAGCGACCTTAAGACACAGCTATCTTTAGATACATAGCTAATTTTCCATGCAAATAAAAAACCTGAAAAAATACACGTTAAGGTTATTGAGCATTTACTTAAGCATGTATTTATAACTGTCATGCCACATGTCCTTATGCATATTATTTTTCTTGCAGCTAACTAAAGTCATTCTGAAGGCCGCTTTTTTAGCGCTGCTGATTCACTCGAAGTGTAAGTGTGGCAGAGGACAGACACTAGACTTGTCTAACTGCCGCTTAAATCATTATATAATCATCATAAGTGTATCCACACTTTAAGATCGCTGATTCACCTAGCGTTCTGCAATTTGACTACGGTTTTTAACCACTTTAGTGGCAGACCAAATGCTCGCAGCTCCAGGGCTCTCCCTTGCTCGTTCCCAACCTAACACTTTTAAGGGATTAAACCTTATTAGCACTTATTTGTACATAATACAGTGGGCGATTTTTAACCGACTTCTATTTAAATTGTAAAATGATGTACACATGTATATATTTTTTTAATGTTGATTACCTCAGAACTCCGTCATTTATCAAATATTTTTATTTTGTTTGAATGTATCTATTTACAGATTGGTCCCATTTTTGTCAAAATCTATTTCTGATGATGGATCCATGAGGAATCGAAGGAAGCATGCCTGTAGCATTAAGGAAAATCATCTAAAAACCAAGCATTTGTAGAAATTAAACAGTGTTGCTTGGTGAAATTGGGCTGCTCGTGAAGACTAGAATGACACGACTTTACGTCTTGGGGTTAATAGTAATTGTTATGAGAAACACAATGGTCGTAAATAATTTGAATGCCATTTCATAATGTTTTGTGAAGTCGGTTATCTTCTGTTCAAGATTATTCGTAGTGATCTCTTGTCCAACTTATACTGGTTGGGCAAAGATCACGAGTGACCCGCGTGCGCGCCATCACGCAGTGCACGAAGCCGACGGCAGCCATCGCCGGCGCCGATCGTATCAGAGCGTCTCACGCGACCTGCAATATGCTCCCGTAGTCTGCCAACCACTTGTTTTTGCACTACTATAATTTATATTGTTATACAGCGATATATCTATAGTTTTTACTAGTTTTTAGCCTGCCTACCCTAATCTAGATTATACGCTCGCTCATTGCAGATTCGTTAAAATTCACATATGTATTACATATGTAGGGCATTTATTTGTGTATTTGTTCCTGAGTTATGGATATTTTCTACGTAGGTTTATAATTTATAAGTAGGTAAGTATTTTCTATGTAAGTAGTAAGTTCGGCAATGTTCTCCGCTCTACTATTTTAAAGTAGACGGAGACATCGGACTTTAGGTATATTCAGTGCGAAATAAGTTCATAACTCTACGAAGGGACTATTGCTACGGCGACAATGGCCCTACGGGCTACGGCGTAGCGCAACGCGCGAGCTTGTCGAGAGTTTTTGAAATTATTATTTGCATGTCGCTTGCACCAATATAGGCAATATACAATGATAAACGAACTTACCAGAACTGAAGTTCAATCCTGATAGTTAAAGTTCGGGATTGATCCATATGATACATTGATTTCATCGGCTCCGCCAAGGTTTCCTCGCAGGACTCCTTATGAGAATAAATAAAAGTACATAAGCCTATTATTCGATTCTTAATCTGATATTTTTTTTTTTTTTTTTATTTATTTATTTAGGTAAACAAACAGTCACTACAAGAAAGGCTTAAATATAAAGTATTTTTAACACTATATACAGTATGTGTGACCAACACCGTTCACCACTTATTACAATTAGGTAAGTACTTTGATTATTCGGAGCTTATACCTCTGGAGCTTAAGGCTCCGGGAGGCATTAACAAGGAAAAGGTTGTTATTACATTAAGTTTATACATCATAAAATTAAATATTTAACGCTTAATAGTTAACAGCGCATATTTATGTGATAACAGATATTAATACATTTCGCACGCACTTATATAAGTGAAAAAAATCGGCCAAGTGCGAGTCGGACTCGCGCACGGAGGGTTCCGCACCATCAACAAAAAATAGAGCAAAACAAGCAAAAAAGCGGTCACCCATCCAAGTACTGACCCCGCCCGACGTTGCTTAACTTCGGTCAAAAATCACATTTGTTGTATGGGAGCCCCACTTAAATCTTTATTTTATTCTGTTTTTAGTATTTGTTGTTATAGCGGCAACAGAAATACATCATCTGTGAAAATTTCAACTGTCTAGCTATCACGGTTCGTGAGATACAGCCTGGTGACAGACGGACGGACGGACGGACGGACAGCGGAGTCTTAGTAATAGGGTCCCGTTTTTACCCTTTGGGTACGGAACCCTAAAAAGGATACGATAAAAGAACGAGAGCACATGTTTAAAGTTCGAATTGGCCTTCAGGATTTAAGAGAATAGTTGATGATCGCTTCATCATAAAAACCCTCCCTCCCTGGATATTGATATTAATAGAAAATTCCTAAAGTCGGACCAAGAAAAGTCTGCAGCGGATTTGATAGCCCCCGCCTTGCCCCCGCAGTGCAAGTGTTATTTATACCTCATAATTTCATAGAAGTTTGACGTTTAAAATAACACTTGCCCTGTGTGGGCTATCAAATCCGCTGCAGACTTTTCTTGGTCCGACTCTATCCTATACCTATAGGATATGTCTTTTTGGTGAGTGGAGGGATAATCTCTGGGACCAATCTTTAGACATTCAAAAAAATAGAACGAAAAACATTCGACTGAAAGGAGATCGTGTGATTTAAAGTGGACAAAAGAGTTAAACCAATATTAAAAAAATACTCGTGTCGCATTACAAATTAACGAGGTTGTTGACAATCTCGCACTAATCGTCGACAGATTCATTACAATAATTAAGTACGTGGACAAGCCTCTACAATGGGGGCAGATTTTTTAATTTCGACCGCTGGATTTCGCGTATGCATGTAAGTTCTAGTAATAGAATTGAAAACGAGTGGTAAATACCACTAGATTCCCAATTTCTATCGCTCGTATTTCAAAATAGTATTTCGCCTTTTTCCACCGATTTTTGAGTGACGAAATCGAGCGATCAAAATTCAATCAAATATTTACATAGTAAGTTTGTACAGAACCCTCTATGCGAGAGTCCGACTCGCACTTGACCTGTCTTTTTTGAAAAAGTATTCCTTAGTTATAAAAAAAATATGTCTTTCTCCTCTTACTTTTGACGGAAAATGATAATATGAAAAAAAAACATGAAACTAACAAGGTGGTTCAATAAAAAATATTTCTAATATTATTGGTTAAAGGATGCAAGTGCAGTGATGATACTCCCTTTTGCTTGTTATGTATGACCATTGTATTTATAACAAACCCCTTTAAATTCGGACGGGCAACTGCAGAAATCGACACTGAGCATGGCTCGACATGTTCTTGGCCGCTTTCTTATTCTTCTTCATCGTTACACTCTTGACAAAGGGGTCGTGGGGTCGTGGCCATTATGTAAACTTTTGAGCTTTCGTACAAACAAATCGGACATTTCTGTAGCGCCATAGAGAAATATAGTAAGACAAGAGTGCTCACTCCATACATCAGTTCAGACTATTAATTTCAGTGTCTACATCTAACATCGAATAGCGGAACTATCAGTACTGCTACTTGACAATAGATGTAGCAGTACTGATAGTTCCGCTACTCGATGTTAGATGCTAATAGTCTTTTTGGTACTAAAACTGATGTATGGAGTGAGCACTCTATGTATTTTTTTCTCTATGGTAGCGCGCAGGAAACGCATCGTTCCTAAATGGTGGTAACAGCTGACGTCAGATCGTCAATAGCCATATTGAATGTAAAAAAAAATGCTGTTTTGTCTATCAAACCCATTGGTTATTCTACTCGTATTCATTAACATATACCTACTCATCATTTTAATTTTGAAATATTGTATTTTAATAATTTCAATGTACCTACCTATAGGTACCTATAACTATCGTACACGATATATTTTTTTAAATATTTAAGGTAGATTGCTCATGAACTGTCTAGAGAATTGGCATTTTCTTTACAATTTTTCTAAATTCCTCAATCTCAGTAATGTCACTACTCGTGACAAAAACTAGTGAAGTTGTTATGTGGTTACCCTATTACATAATTATCGCTTGATAGAAAGTTGAATTGAAAATTTTACATGCCGGCCAACAACCTACTTCATTTAAAGTAAGTAATAAAAAAGCAGCATATCTATTTTTAGATATTATCCAATGCAGGATGTACGATTAAGTAGTAAGTTTTATTTTCGTAGCGTGAATTAGCACGTTCGTACTTAACAATCCAGTAAACTTGATTGTTTACTGTCGTAGTCGTGTTCAGAACGAAATAAAATGAATGCATATAAGAATTATATCTGTTGTAATAATGTAGTTGCAACGTGGGAGGGCGATAGGAAGGCGGCAGTATCGAGCGTGGGCGCGCCGCCTTAGCGCTACTGAAGCCCTACAGTTCAGTCCGCCGGGAGGCAAGACGCGCACGCCCGTCGCCGACCGCTGTTCACCGCTGCCGCTCGCGCTCGTCGCTCCGCTAGCTTGCGCCCCCGCGGCGCCCTGCACCCCACCGCACCTCCCAACCCCTGACAGCTAGGCGGAGGGCGACTCGCCGGCAGCGACTCGCAGTCGCTTGCCACATTGCCTCGCGGAAAACTGCATACAGATAACACTCTATTCATTCACGCGAATGGCAACGCACGTGCACTGATGCACGTGACCGCGATCGTTACGCTGAACTTTTGAAAAACGCTCTTGTTATTTCGGTTTTTCGTCATAGACATTGGACAGTTAAACGATTTGATTCAAAGTGTGACTTTACTAACATGTTTTGTGGCACAAAATTCATGTTTGACGAATAAATTGGGCGGTGCCACGTCTACGTCATGCTACAGGGTAAAGTATTTTTAATAATATTTGTAGAGTTTGGTGTTAAGAGAAAATACTTAAGTATTGCCGGAAATGCATATTTATCATCGGTTATTTAATATCTTTATGAAATCATGTGGTTATAATATCATTTCATATAAATTTGGTGTTTATTTACACGCAATAATAATTAATGAATAGCGAAGTGCAAAAACAGGTATGTACATACATATTTATCTATTTACATCGGCAGTAATAATCATAACATTAAGTGTTTTGATTGCAGCTTATAAGTGTTTAACTAAGTACCATTTAGTAGGTACCTATCTATGTTTGTGCTAGCGCTCTGTGTAGGTTATATAAAGTTCGACATGTGAGGGCGTGGATAAGAGCTGCGAATTTCATTCGTTAAATACGCCATTGAATTGAAATAGGTGTACTTTTGATACTTACGGGGCCCACTGATTATCAGTCCTCCGGACGGTATCGGCCTGTCAGTTATAGTTCGTTTTTTTTTGCATTAGAAAGAACTTGAAAGAAGGTAAGCGATCTTGACATGTCTTTTAATTGAAAAACGCTTTTAAAAAATCAGTATCTATTATACTTATGAAAGCAGAAGAATATAAATGATCGTATTAGATTCATAATTGTTACATATTTGCCGTAACTTATTTTTAAAATGTGTTTTTCAATTAAAAGACACATCAAGATTGTTTACCTTATTTCTAATGCTAAAAAAAAACGAAGTATAGAACAAAAAGTTGACAATTCCCATTCCGAACAACTGACAGGCCGATACCGTCCGGCGGACTGGTAATGAGTGGTCCCTTTTATGCAAAAAGTGACACTATAAAAACACCATATGACATTAAGTAATAGTAATTTACAACAATCATTGACTGTAATAAAAGAAACACATTTAGAATTTTGTTGATTTAGTTCTTTAATCTTTATTATAAAAATGCTATGCTTTTTACTGAAAATGGTAATTTTAATAAAGATAAGGTTGAGGTTGAAACTCGATTAAAACGCGGGTATAGAAATTATAAGCGTTGCACTTATTAAGTTTTAGTTTCATACCTAACCGTTGTCACCAACTTCGTTATAATTAACTTTAACGTATCTACGGTGCATAAAATACAGATTAGATAAATTCAATTGACTATAATTTAAAATATTTAAGTGGAGGTTAAATACATCCGTTGGTATACAGTTAAAAATTTTCTTTAAGCTTTCCTTATGATTATAATAGTAATTTTTTCTACTCCAGCACTTAAATGTGTCAATTAAATGACTGACAGTGATATCTAAAGCAATGTCATTTGAATGCTTTGTCTATAGGCTCATAAGATGACTGCTAGCAGTCATCTTATGAGTATAATACAACTGCTTTATTTTTTTTAAAGATACAAGTTCCGATCATCTTGATTGAAAGAGGTATGTTTTCATTTACAATAACTTTTTTTTTTTTAAATAATAACTCAATTTTTTTTAAATAATAACTCTTTTTTTTTAATAATAACTTTTTTTTTTTTTTTTTTTTGCTGCAGCTGTCATAGAAAAAGTAATGTATGCAACAGCTCATAATTGGTTCTTAAAATTCTCGGGTCTTTTTTTACAAAACTCGACTACGTCTCGTTTTGTAACTTCGACCCTTGAATTTTAAGAACCCTTATTATATCACTGTTGCATAAACTACTATCTTGGTTCACCTTTTAAGTTACATTCAAGGTTTTTTATCTTGTCCTACTATGAGAGGAATACTTAAGTACAAGTATAGATAAGTACTTGACATTAAAGTATTATGCTAATTATTAAAATTTACTAGGTATTTAGAAATGTTACATATGAAATAGAAAATTACATATAAACCGTAAATTCTTTTACTAGATATAAATATAAAAAAATTACACTAACATGTGACAATCAATATCTCATTCAAATGGGTTGAAATTATTTAATTACAATTGTACGAGTATGTCAGCAGTTATAATAAAATAAATTATTATTTAGCGAATAAAATCACCAAAACGTTTTGTAATGAAGGTAGCATACTTAGATACTGTTGTAATATGTGTACTTATTTGGCTATGAATGAGTACCTAGTTGCCGTTTTGTCTTGATCTAGATCATCGATAAGAAAATAGTTTCTGCTATTATTTGAAAGCGTATGAAACGAATTCATTAAATATTTATGATAGGGCCAACAATGGAAAACAAACGGCCCTGGCGAGGCTGTTTTGTGCTTGTTGGAAACTTAACTTCGCCCAGGGGGTTGACTGAGAATTACGATCGAAGTAAAGGGACATTCGGCAATGTTGAAGAAATAAAATAGACATTTACATTTGGGTTAGCTCTAAGCACGACGATATTCTCTGTGAGACTAATGAGACAATCGATAGTTGCGAATCCAGCCGGTTAACTAAGGGCTGGTTGCCCTAAACTATCTGTGATCGTAACTGCATTCTAATAACTCTCAAGGATAAGCTGGCAGCATACTAATATTTCAAGTCACATTATTGAGATTGAAATGATTATATTCAAATGCACAATTCGTAAAAAAGGCAGCGAGAATGACATAACTATGGCCCATAAGGGTAGTCCAGGGAAACGCCAGGACATAATTTGTTCTCAAGAAATTTCCACATATCCTATACCAGCTCTCAGTGTAGTACCTAAAAGGTAGACAAATACGGAAATTGATTTTCACCACTAAATAAGTACTTACATTTTCTGTAAATAAATTTTAATGCATAGTTAGTCGCCATAGTTAGATGCATAGTAGGTATGCGTGGATGCCGATTTTGAACTAATAGGTAAGTACATACGTCTTCTTACTAACTTAACGTAAATAACTTTGCTTTTATGCTATTTTTATATTTGCACCGTTATTTGTTGACAAGGTATTTTTTAGTAAAAAAATATTTTAACATATATAAGTACGTACTTACCGCACATATTAATTTTCTTATCCATGCCGTGCTCTTTCACTGATTTAATATTTTCTTAATGTTAACGGTTCTCTTTGCGTTTCAACTGCAATATTAAATCTATCTGTATAGATATAGATAGTAAGTACGAGTATTGAAATTGAAACTACATAAATCAATAGTGTTATCCGTTCTGAGAATTGGTCGGGAAGCGCTCTTACAGCGGGGTCAAGTGCAAGCGGTGCGCTGCAACCTTGCCATTATCCTTTGAGGTATCTAAGCGTATCGCGGATTGCATTATGAAAATATTGCAGTATAGTTCATTTTTGAAGTGAAAACTTCTTTAGCGGCGCTGGGCACTTTTTGAGGTGGGAAAAAAAATGATAAACTCGAGACAGCGTGAGGCGATCACGTGACCGTAAGGGGCGTAAGGCGATCACGTGACCGTAAGCCCCGTAAGGTGGGCACTCATAATTTAAATGGCATTTAAATCAATAAAGAAAAACTCAATGTTATTTGACATTTATGTTGCGGACTCCTTTTCAAGACTCTTTACCTATGTTCAAATAATTTGAGGTTGTCATGGCAGTATGTAAATAGAGTATATTATATTAAATAAATATGTCAATGAAAAAGTGTGATCTTATTTGAGAATGATAATAATATATAATAAATAAATAGAATACCTCCGCTAAACGTATGTATCGTGTTACCGGGCGTCGGTAACATAGTGAGGTGAGTTTTCACTTCTATCGGCACTCCCGGAGTGCAACCGTTTTTGTTTGTTTTATTTCACCGTAGTCCCTCGCCAGAGCCGGCCTTGGAAAGAAAAACGCTCTAACTAATTATGAGCCTGGGGATAGTAGGATAGAAGTTTATAAAGGTTGTTGCAGACCTTGTACCTACATATTATGTATGCACTGAGAAATATAAATAGATTTTAAAGTTAGCATATGATTGTCGCCCTTCTATCATTGTAGTATGGTGTACCTGAGAGTGACGTAGGACACGAAAAAAGATAAAACCGCAACCATCACATCCCTATTGATCATCGCTGGTGACGTATTTCAAGTTTAGAGTGTAAGTGGGAACACTGAGAACGACTATTTCTAGGAATCGTTCAAACGGCTTTGACATTTAATTGTGCCTTCTAGAGGTGTAGGCAGGTTGTTATATACATGTGCGGTCACTCTTGGCCTCTTGGCGCTAGGAGATGCTCCACTCAATAATTCTTTGAGTTTCATGCAGTTTCTATACTTACATGGTAAAGATGGCAACATAACAATATGTAATGTTACGTGGGTTCGGTACAGATAAGTTTAAATCAACATAAAAGAGGCTTGACCTGAAAACAGTAATGAGGCAAGCCTATTGATTATGCCTACATACTTTGCTTAGCATAGGTATTTGGTCGATTCCTGGAGGTTTCTCGACCTAGTATAAAGATGTATCTAATGCAGATTCTTTATCTTAGTAATTTCAAATAATATTTTTGCTTGAATCGTTTATAAAATGCTCTACTGCAAACTGGTTCGTTCCATATATTTGGCTTACATATTTATTAAAAAAAAACTTTGTTGCTATAGACGTCCATGAAGACATTACTCGTTCATGTGACCTGTTAAATATATGTTACGACTATTGACAGGTAATGGCAACATCGTAAAACCAGCCAGTAATTTTGACTCTGCTGACTAAAGTCAACCATTTCCGTTAGAAAAAAACGCGGTAAAAATGTAGGTAATGGTGAGGTAAGTAATGGTCCCTTAGAAAATTTGAAATGCGCCTTTTTCTACTGACAAAGTTTTTGACCGGCAAAAGAGTTGAAATCACGCTCATAGAGTCGCACACAGACAAGACATCCTCTAGACTGAGCATAGTAGCGCTACCCCCTCTGCCACAAATATACGGTAGTTTTACTCCATCTTCGTGTCTGTGTGACGTCCGTGTCTTTGAACGGACCAATCACGGCACGGGACTCGCTCACCTCGTCCCCCGCACCCCAGTA
The DNA here is from genome assembly GCF_948474715.1 of Cydia amplana. NCBI lineage: Eukaryota > Metazoa > Arthropoda > Insecta > Lepidoptera > Tortricidae > Cydia > Cydia amplana. The sequence continues at coordinate 28,643,724 of NC_086096.1, read as the reverse complement.
TTTTTGGCAGCATCGGTTTCATGAAATAATTGCTCTAAACTCCGTCTAGAGGATTCCTAGTCTATGGAGTCGCACCACGCTAAGTTTTCATGGCAAGTGCTATTTTATACACATGTGACATATTATCGAGCTTTGCAAGTCGAGCACCGCGTTTAGGCTACGAAGCTTGCTGAGTGAAGTAGTTAGAAGTTTAATTAGAACTAGAAGTCATACATAGTCATCCTCGGTTTCAATTTCTGTCTGCTTATTTTATGTTATGTGACGTTTCAAACGGAACAAAGAGCTTGTGGACCTTTGAATAACATATATAAATACAATGCGAGTATAGTTCGGAATAACTTCTGAATCTTATAAAAGTTATAACTGTTATAAGGTAGTACTTGCTTAATGCTATGATCCCAATCTAACATTTCACATAATAGAACTAGAGCAGCTCGAAATGATTACTCAACAAATTGTGTCTACACGTACATATGTGCGTAGGTACATATTTAGTGAAAGATAGATAAAGTTGGCGCGAGGGCGTGAGTCTGCTTCCGGGTGTTATTTATTCATGCATCCATGCTTCCTCTCGCACGAGCTGGGGGTGCTGGAGGATTCCGATGCCAATACTACTTATAGTATAAATACCTAACTGTTCTACAAATAAAACAAAATACTTATTTGTTTAAGGAATAATCATTTATTTACAAACAAGATATATACAGTTTACTAAAAGAAATTAAAAACTAGCTTAAATCTAAAATAGGCCCTTGAGGCATTGTACCAAGGATGCTGGCGACATTTCCTCGCTGTATCGCAATGCTGATACGTTGTGCGAGGTAGCCGCCAGCTCTTCGGTCACCAGTTACGTCAATCAGACGCTTCGCGATTTCTCCGAACAACTTATGCGCGCTGGGACCCCATGGACCTAGAGTTTCAACTCCAAATGGTACAAAATGGTACAAAATTAATCCAATCTAGAAGTTTTTCTCAGGCAGGTTATTGATAAACGACAGTGACGGATAAAATCAATGTTTGTACCGCCTGAATTGTGTTCGACTGTGACCAATAGGACGACTATTGAGAGAATAAGTCGATACTTTAAATGGCAAGGCCGCGTTCTAAGAACCGTTGAGAGTGAAGAACACTTCAACACATACTTGTAGCATATGTAGTTCAAATACTAGGCTGCAGTGTTAATGGCTGGTCGACGATTCGTCTAGTGGTTGTATTGTAAGTATGTCGTTTTGAAGCTTAACAGCCTGTTACAATCGATTTTTGAAGTGAAAACTTCTTTAGCGGCGCTGTGCACTTTTTGAGGTGGGGAAAAAATGTTAAACTCGAGACAGCGTAAGGCGTAAGGCGTAACCCTCTCTTTCTACCGCGCGGCGAAAAAGTATGCGTGAGCCTGCTGTTTCGTTTTTATTCACCAAAGAACTTTAGTCATAACGTATCATAATCAGGTAAATTATTTAAAACTGGACTTTTATATTAAGCAATAAAGCCCAATGTTCTAATCTTGTACGGGCTGGAAATACGAGGATCTCACAGTTACATTCTAACTTTATATCACTCCAATATAATTCAATAAAGCTATACATCTTGATGAAATCGCTAATAAAAGTGAACTCTAGTATATACTGGTCATTGATATAGTATAAAGAACTGGATACCCAATCAGCCGCCAAAAATGGCCCCACAAAAGTGATGTCAAAACAGATCATGCATTACTTTTTCGTTTAGTCTTGTTTGAAACGCTCAAATGTGAAGTTGTTAACAATTACGAAATGTGCCGTTAAAATATGTAAAAATAACAATGATAAAGCAAGGAAAAAGGATGGAATGTATTTCTTTCGGTTAGTTCTTTGGATAGCATTACATAATTTATGTAATCTGGTGGTAATTTTATGGTTTTGAATAAATGAATTTGTTAGTACCAAAGAAGGGATGTCAAGGAACAAAATTCTAATGAGTCGATGTGAGGTCAATATTTATTTTTATTTTTATATGGAATTCATAAGAAATAATATTATGTTTAAATTGAAGATTTCCAAGAAAACCTATGCGACGTGCAAAGTGGACTGCTATTTAATTATAGCAAGAGATAGGGGTGATGCAGTTTTAAACAAGGCAAAACGGCACTTGTGTGTTCGGCCCATTTCCCTGTTTCCAACATATACACCACCAATAAGGGCTTATATCGACTAACTGTAAATGCTAAACCTGTCGGAACACAGTGACAACCACAGGATTTTTTTTATAAAGTATAGGTAGACTTTATAAAAAAAATCCAATCAGTATCTAAATTTCCTCGTGCACCCGTGCTATGAGTAAATGTAGATCTTAAATACACAGTTATTTAATAAGTAGAATTTATTTCAAGGAAATTAGTATTTTAAAGACGTATACTTACGAATTAAAAATTTAATTTGTTTGAATTTGAACCACGAATTAATTTTATTTGAGCTCCCGATTAAATTAAATTTGTTTTATTTATTACTTCAATTGGTTTTCCTGTACAGTAATACATATTAAAGTGTACCAAAGTGACTCCATTCGTTCATTATTCTCGTTTGACGTTGTTTGACGTAAATACGTTACGTTTAGTGCCATCGGACTAAATTTTTTAACAGTGTTGGTACTTATGTTTGCAAATTTGACACTTAATGCTTACGACATTAAGCTCTTTTCTGTACGAAACATTTATCTTGACTCAAAATTTACGTAAGCGTTTTTATCATCAATGCAAATGGTGCGAAACGTCATTGGGATCCACATTTCTTGACGTTTTTGTTCTGCTTTGTGTGTCTATTTCTTTTATATTAAGTCAGTGATACTGGTGAATAAAACTCAAAATATCATGACCAAATATATTTAGAGGCGAGGTCTGCAAGGTAACTTTACAATTTCTATTCGAATTTTAAACAATTAACAATTTAAGCTCACTAGCCAGCAATTTCAGAACTGAAGTTTTTCCATAGAAAGGAGGATGAGTCAATTATACATAGTGCTGCAGACATTTTGGACTAGTCAATGAGTTTTCACTTCTGTCGGCACTCCCGGAGTGCAACCCGTTGTTTTTTATTGATAACTAATGTTGCTGATAACATTTATTTAAGTATTAGGTACGATGAAGTAAACGTTTAATAATATAAAACTCAAATCACTTAACCAATGATCTTATAGGCAATCAGACACCTTCACAACGTAAATATGATTGGTAGGCACATATGTCCATGGCTCTACGTGTAGAAGTTGCTGCCAATAAATACATACCTATTTCCATGCGCAGTGTTAGAGTACAAGTAGCCTCGCTTGCAAGAGGGTTTATCCGCTCAAATATGCAATAGCGATAGCTAGCACAAATCCAGCTAGGTTATCAAATGTATATATCGCATAATTTATATTAATCAATAAACCAAGAAGTCTAAGTCCTATAAGATTATTTTCATAAATAGGAACAACCCACCTAGTAATCCATCATTGTGTAGGTAGGTACCCACTGTAAGATACCTACATTCAACAATACCTTACAATCCTTACATATTTTCAAGAGTTTATATTTAATAGTATAAAAAGACATTAATTGCATAAAAAGCTACATTACGAATTAATACAAATTATCTTTAAATAAATAATGAACATTATTTTTGAGAGTTCTCTTATCTTATACCTTTAAACGAGCAATTCTTGTATATTTATTTATATATATATATTGGCGATCTCGGAAACGGCTCTAACGATTTCGATGAAACTTGCTATATGGGGGCTTTGGGGGGCGAAAAATCGATCTAGCTACTTAGGTCATTCACCCAGTATACAAATTTTAAAGTACATATAATATAATGAAATAAAGTATTCAAGCTTTATTATTTTGCCTATTATTTTGTATGTTTGAAGAGCTTACGTGACACGCAAGTTTATTACTTAGAAACCACCAATGAATCCCTTTGCTTTCCAACCATTTACGAAAATGAAAGGCCAAGATAAGACGTTTTCGCTGTCGCATCGTACTTTCTGATACGATACAGAAGTGAAAACTTTTAACAACTATGTAAGTAGTTATTGTAAGTATACTTATTAGTCTTATTACGAATAGTTTAAGTGTGCTTTTCTGATAATAACTGGGAATAGTTGTATTCCTACCTGTTCGTGACAGAGGTGTATTTATTAATGAAGTTACAGACCTGCTAGCATGAGTTGAGTTCTCGCGCGACTCCATTCGTCTAGTGCGTCTTCAAGTATCGACTCGCGAAGGTGACAGAGCGGAAGAGTGATAGAGAGACAGAAAGCGATTCGATGGCGAAGCGCAAGCGATCGTCACCTTGGCTAGGCCGCCAGTACAGGCCGCGTAGCCAACATGCCAATCGCTTCCGCTTCGTAACGATGGAAACGCAACTGTCACTGTTGCACTAATATAGAAGAGTGATAGAAAGACACAAAGCGTTTCGTTGTCGAAGCGATAGCGATTGTCACTTTGGCTAGGCCAGTGGTTCCTAACCTTTTCAGTCCGGTTACCCCTATGACTAACTAGGGAACCTGATTTTACCCCTCCTCCCAATGTGGTAATAAAAAATAAAACGTGTACGTTTGTTGTATTGTTAAATTAGGTTAGCTTATTACCCCCGTAAAATACCAGTTTTACCCCCACGGGGGTAATTACCCCCAGGTTAGGAACCACTGGGCTAGGCCGACAGTTATGACGACCACACGAAGTTTTCTTTTCTGTGGACATAACAGCTTGTAGGCATGCAGGTAATGATTTTATCATAAATAAAAGGAGTTTCATTAACCTTTATAGCCCTGTAGTTTTATTTTAATGTAAAATTCGCCTCGAACTGTGAAGGTAAAGGATTTTTAAAACTTACAACTTGCTTATATATTTAGTTGAGCAAGAGCACTATAGCTCACTAGAGATGCCTGTATTAAATTTCTAGGCTTTATTATTATCATAAAATGTCTTTACTCCATGCATACACTTCATTATGTTTGAGAAGTGATATTTAAGTATTATGTAGATTATGTACGTAGTATGGCGTAGGGCTCTCATACACCCTTGTTTAATAATCGAATTGTTGTTATTTTTATTAATTTCTTAAATTTGTAATCCAATAGTTGCCACAATAGTAAAATAACAATTGGAGTGAACTTTATGATTTTCATGTTCCAAATAGCTCTACGAGTACGTACAATACCTAGTAAGTTAAGTATGTCGTGCAAGTTACCCAAAACCGGCCTGTCTTCTCGTAGTCTTTCAGTTGTTTTTATTGATAGGTTTTCTAGGGTTCATTTGGCACTGTCAAAAGTTCACACCACATTAAGTCCTGACTGGTGGTTTTGGCCTCCTGCCATGGCTCTACGATCTATTCAGATATTATTTTTCATCGCAACTTTCAAAAATGCACATTTGGCTTCAGTGAATACTTGGATGCTGCATTGTATTATAATAACACTTCTGAACTAGTTCCTATAGAGAGACAGACTTAATGTGAACTAGTTAAATGGAAGTATAGCCGCTCATGTCTGAAATACCTATTTAAATTTTTATTTTTACGGCTACTAATACGAGCTATTAATCTTAACTGTAATTTACAAGTGCTGAGAATAGTCGTAGTTCAATTACACACGTGGATATGGTGCAATGAATGACAACTAGCTAGCGAATATGAAATTGTAACTGTTCCTAGGCAAATTAAAAATAACGTGATTCCGTTGGTATAAGTAAGTTAAATTTAATAATTACCTAAGTTTTTAATAAATCTCAGTATCAGCTTCCATTAGCCCAAATCTATGCGTAATTTTTTTAATTAATTTAAATGTGCAAATTGTAATCTTAGTATTATTAAGATACCTTTAGTTTTCCTTTTTGACATACGACAACATGGGAATTAATTTAACAGGATGACAAATTCGAATCCGCAATTACAATTAGTCAACACAATTTCCCTCCCTGAAAAATTCAGGAAAATCGCGATAAATAGTATATGTATTATCTGTCCGTCATGTCACATGACTCATGTGGAACCTTTTTTTTTGACGGAGTGGGAATGCGTTTATGCACGGTGTGTGGGACTCGCCGCTCCTTTCCCCTCTCCTGGCAAGAGAGGGGGAGAATTTGGCCCTCTAGGTATACTAAACAAGATACTGAAAAGTTAAAGACACGAATAACCGTTTTAAAGCAAACAAGAAGTTGGAATAAAAATGAATACATACAAATTCCATTTACAGTAAAGTCCGACAAGTTAAAGCGTTCGTGCCAAATTGACCTAAGCGTGACGGAGCGAGCGCTTGCCGTTAGTCACTTCCACACAACTTAGCCTCTTTTTTACAATTTGACCTACTTAGAAATATCCATAAACTGATTTCGTAACATAAAAAACAGGCCAAGTGCGAGTCGGACTCGCGTTCCAAGGGTTCCGTACAGTAAGTCCGACTCACGCTTGACTGCACAATTCTCATAGGTTTTCCTGTCATCTATAGGTAAAGGAGGTTTAGTGTTTTTTCAAAATTGGGTCTACAATTTTAGTAGTTTCAGAGATAAGGGGGGGGGGGGGGGGAATGGTCGGACAGACAGACAGACAGACGACTTTTGACGTACGGAACCCTAAAAATGATTTCATTAGTAAGCCAACCTTGTTTACATTTACATTTTTTTAAATATGGTTGTCTGTAAAGTTTATTTACGGACGATAATTTTGCGTGATAACGTCATGAGAAAAATTTGACGAAAAATTACATACTTTTATACGTTATCATGGAGATCTGTCCACACCGTTACCATGGAGATCTGTCTACGACGTGACACTTTTTTGTGCATGCTACCGGTGTTCATCGATGTATAAGACGTTATCACTAGGGTTTGCACGACGGATCCGAAATGTATGGGAAGATCCGCGGATCCGGATTCAGATCCGGATAATTTCATACATTTCGGATCCGGATTGCAAACCCTAGTTATCACGTCAAAAGTGGACTAATTAGGTTAATATTTTTTAGTATTAGTTGCTCCCTAACCTAACGACTGCGACTCCTTGACTTTCGACTGTTCTAATCTGGTGATATTTTATTTTTAACGGATCTGGCACAATTACTTAATAGCGTTCCGCTTATGACAGGACGCTGACCAACCAGTGAAGCATAATTAGGTATAAGTAATGTGCAGTGCATGCATGCATTGTGGCGAATTACTGAAACGGAGTGAGTGGGATGTGGTCTGGCGAGGTGCCACGCCGCCGCCGCCGCCGCCGCCGCCGTCCGCTGTCGCAGCTCGGTAATGCATTGCCATTAAGCTATATTGTAACTGTAATGTATTACAGTCTGTTTGTAACAAACACATTCACTGCTATTTTTATCTAGTGACCGAGCTTCGCTAACAACGTCAACAAAATAAGAAAAAATATTATATCGTTTCATACCAAAGGTCTAAGAAAAAACGAATCGCGGTCAGCAGCTGACCGTCAGCTTCATTAATAATTATAAATAACCATAGCCACAAATCGCATCAATAATAAACAATCTGAAATAAAAAATAAAAGAAGACGAAAAATATAAGGCACGATACCTAATACTTAATAAATATTCTTTGCTGCGGTCAAATTATTGCAGGAATGTAGCAATTACGGCAAAATATGAATGTTAATGGGCCTGATATTAACACGGAAATGGGCGAGGGAGTGCCACCGCTGGCGAGGATTTCGGCCTGTGCTGATAATATGTATTATATCCAGGTCCGGTATCTTATCACGAAGCCAGTCTTAAGATTCAACCCGACAGTAGAGACTAGAGAATAAAACAGTAGATCTGTGAGCTGTAGACCTTGCCATTTAAAAAAACCGGAGACTGGAGCGACAAGAAAATCCATACAGTTATCGAACATTTTCACACAATTTCACGAAATCGGGTAATGCGACCTGTTGAGAGTAAAACAGCCATAAGAAAGCATTTTTGCCAAAGCCGAAACGGAGACGCTTCGAGCTCGAACTCTAAATTAAGAGGAATTAAATAAATTATATTAATACCTGGTAACATATTTTTTGAATGGCTATTTAATAGGCAGGTATTTAGTTTGTGTTGGTTTCAATCTCGTAAACAAACAACAAATAGCCAGAAGCGGCCAATAACTGCAATTATAAATAACGCTGTTGTTTTGGGGCAGGACGTGTTATTTAATTAATGTAGTATATTTGATTATTATTTAGCGGGAGAAAGTGGTCATCGGCAATTACACTAGTGACAGAAACAGAAAATAAAATTAAACCAATAGTAGGTATAAACCGAGCGGTTTTCAATCCATTCAAAAGCGAACGACCGGTAACTGGCATATTCAATAAACTCGGTCGCTGTTGCAATCTCTATAAATTGCTATTCTATACTATAGTATTATATGTAGTACTACACGTATGTGATGGAAAACGATCATAACTAGATCTTCTGAATCAGGTTAAGGTTAAATGCCTGTGTTGGTACATACGTAACGTGGACAGTAAGATTCTACAAGAGCCATATTAATAAATAGGTTTACGATAATTAGGCCGCAATTAGATTATATTTATCATAGAAATATGAACCTAGGATATACATATAAGAGCCATCTAAATATGAAGAACCTATAATTGTATAACAAATTTAACAAGTTTGGCGTATATCGTCAGGTGACAAGCAAAAGTCACTAAGTAATTACTATAAAATATTTAAACAAAAATCAACCTTCTTTTCGTACTAATATGGTTCACTATGGCTATGAACTTGTGGTGGTACTTTAGTGACTTTTGCTTGCCACCTGACGATATGATCCTAATTTTATTGTATTAGGTTTGCTTTCAAATAGGATATATCCCTTATATATGAATATCTCTATGATACTACGATTATTATTGCATGTTAGTTTAAGCTACTAATAGTTTTAACTGTTTAGTGTATAAGATCTTCTTTCTTAAATGTATATGTGTGGTGCTGTATGTAGATGGTTTTTGCAATAAACGTTTTTCTATTCTATTCTATTCTATAGTCTAATTGCGGCCTTAGGCAGTAACGAAACATAGCTAGTTTCGTATATACTATATACATACCATATATGTGGTCTTTACTTACTTACTATACAGTACTTTCTCAAAAATGATGCGAAAAGGTGGCATTTTGTATAAAAATTTACAATTAAACTCCCAAGGTCGACCGTTTAAAATTAGTTAATACTCCGGCCAGCAAATGTCTTTCTTCTGCGCTTCGACAATAATGTACTATTTTTATTCAGACGTAAAAAAATAATTTAGAAGGTATGGCGTCATGTAAACGTAACTTTCAAGTCATAAAGTATACGATTATAACCCGGTGATCTCATGAAATACACGCCCGCAACTGTCAGTAGGCATAGGTACTCTTTCTAATTCTGGGTAGGAGAGTTATCCCATCAAGTAATGACTTAGAACTATTCAACTAGAACTTGTCGGTATTATACATAATAAACTAGTAAGGGCCGATACAGATGGACTGTAACCCAACTGAAATTTGTATGGGAACTGCACGCCGACTGCACGCCGATGCACTGCACTGCAACGTCGTAGAAATGGTTAAATACATACATATAGAAAACATCCACAACAAAGGTATTCGTGAGAAACTTACAAATAAATACCCTGGAATTACCCAGTAAAACTAACTAACTATAACTACGAGTAACAATTTATTGAACAACAACATAAGTATAAACTAACAATAAAAAGAAAATTAAAATTAAAACTACCTACAAAACTAAAACGAATACCTAAAAAAACTAAAAATCTAAATATATCTAAAGAGGGGCATAGTGTCAAAGATACTGGCAGCATTTCCTCGCTGAATTCCAATGCTTTATTCGTTGAGCGAAGAAGCTGCCAGCTCTTTTGTAAAATAAAAAAGCGGCCACGAGCGAGTCGGACTCGCCCACGAAGGGTTCCGTATTTAGAGGATATATGACGTATTAAAAAAAACTACTTACTAGATCTCGTTCAAACCAATTTTCGGTGGAAGTTTGCATGGTAATGTACAACATAATTATATTTTTTTTAGCTTTATCATTCTCTTATTTCAGAAGTTACAGGGGTGGGGACACACACACACACACACACACACACATTTTACCACTTTGGAAGTGTCTCTCGCGCAAACTATTCAGTTTAGAAAAAAATGATATCAGAAACCTCAATATCATTTTTGAAGACCTATCCATAGATACCTCACACGTATGGGTTTGATGAAAAACCATTTTTGAGTTTCAGTTCTAAGTATGGGGAACCCCCAAAATTTATTGTTTTTTTTTCTATTTTTGTGTGAAAATCTTATTGCGGTTCACAGAATACATCTACTTACCAAGTTTCAATAGTATAGTTCTTATAGTTTCGGAAAAAAGTGGCTGTGACATACGGACGGACAGCATACGGACAGACAGACAGATAGACATGACGAATCCATAAGGGTTCCGTTTTTTGCCATTTGGCTACGGAACCCTAAAAACTAACTAAATATACCATTTTAACTGGATCGGGCATGAGGGGTGGGGGGAAATGACCGAACGGGATAGTCTTATGAATCTTTCAGTAGGAGTTAGCAGCGAAAGCGCTATTATTGTTTGTCCTTGTCACAGTCTCACTTTTTTTTATTCCTTACCATAAATTAGTATGGATTATGGTGGGCAACAAATAAATTCGACCAATCATAGTGTCGCATTGCCTATGATTTGTCCCTCACGGAGGCACGCGTATACCACTTCTATAGGATCCTACATTCTATGCTAAATACCCTTAGATACTGGAGTTTATAGACCGCCTGGTGAGTGTTAAATAATTGTAATTATTCTACTAACACTATTTTATAAGTTAATTTTAAATGTAACTAACAACTATGGATTTATGTCCGAAATAAAATGATTTTTTTTTTAATTGAATTTACCCGAAAAGACGTGGTCAGTGAGTAACTCGGGCATGTTTTATCTCCTCTTGCCGATAATTATGCCAAAGGCTTCGTCGTCTTTTATGGTAAAGCGCCAGTAAAAGGAAACTATACCTTTAGTGTGCGCACGTTTCATTTTGCAGGCTTAGCTATCGTCCACGTTTAACAACTACATGTTCCAACCTAGACATTGGCACTCGTGCAAGTATTAATTGGCATAATATTAAGCACAGGTACACTTACTTAGAATTTTAGAGGCACGGATTCGTATTTTGTTCTCGTAGAGTTAATATTCTTTGAAGGTATTCCTACGTCATGTTCCTTATTTTTGTTTTTAAGTACGTATTCCCTGTTTCAGTTTATGTACTTTTATCTATAAGATACATACCAACTTTAGTATATCACAGAATTATATATAATGATTACTTGAATCAGCTTATATTACAGTGTTTTGGAGCGGTTTTTCACTTTGTTAGTTGACATATACATATCTAATAAAGTTTTTCTATTCCAGCACTTAAATGTGTCAATTAAATGACTGATAGTGATATCTCAAGCAATGTCATTTGAATGATTTGTCTATAGGCTCATAAGATGACTGCTAGCAGCAGTATAATACAACTGCTTTATTTTTTTTTAAAGATACAACTTCCGATCATCTTGATTGAAAGAATAGTAGAGGTATGTTTTCATTTACAATAATAACTCTTTTTTTTGCCTCTATGTTTTTCTGTGTGCATAATAATTCACACAAAGTAACCCATTTTCTTAGGCTCAACTGTTTTGTGTCGGGTGCAGCTGTCATAGAAAAAGTAATGTATGCAACAGCTCATATTGGTTCTTAAAATTTTCGGGTCTTTTTTTACCCTTTTCGACCCTTGAATTTTAAGAACCCTTATTATATCACTGTTGCATAAACTACTATTAGTGTGCGGATCGGAGTTGTCTTAAAAGGCGGGGCGGCCTTGTTTGCGCGCGGGGTTCGGCCTCGTTAATTTAGGCCTGCGACGAGCAGCGTGCGAGGCCGTGGAACCCGAGATGGCTTTTAATTAATGCCCGCTTCAACTTCGCAGAGCATTGTAGAGTCTTAGTAGTTCACTTGGTTGCCTTAGGAGCATCATTTACTAGGGACTCGGCGTTTTCTATGTCGCCTTAAGCTTTATAAATTGTTGACACGCTGTCGTATCGTAGCATATTCACGGCGTAGGCATACTCGTATTCCTCCTGAATTCATGTTGCGTGTATCAAGTCGCTGTGTGTTTAACGATTTACAATCTGCCCTACGTTTTGTCGAGTCAACTAAAACACGAGTATTTGACTATATTTAAAATAAATTATTTTGCACTATGCAAGAAATAAAGCATCAGAAGAAATGTAGAGAGCAGTTATTTTTAGACCAATTTCTATTTTAAAACCCGTATAAAACTATAAAGAGGAGGTAATTTGATCGTGACGTCACATGCTAGTGTTTCATATAAATCCAATCCTTTTTAACAGTTCGAAAAAAGAAACTGATTTGACTGCTAGTCAAATACTCTATTTAATGTGGGTATATATACTTAGGTATGTAGGGCTACGTCTGAATTGCGTCACTCTGATGAAACTAATCTCACTCACTCTGTTCTACCCTATATTCGGATCTTAATTTAGATGAAATTGTTTATAAGCAGGTACTCTGTTATAATTAAACTAAATAAGTAGGTACCTTACGAGGGCGGGATGATAAGTTTCCGAAACGGCACAGAAATAAGACAATATATATAAATGTTATATTTTATTTTTCAACGTAGGTCCCTTCTGAGTCCACGCACTTGGCCCAACGTTTCTCCAAGGCTATTATCCCATTTCTAAAAAACGATTCTTCGAGTCCCTCAAAATACCTATTAACAGCTTCTATGACTTCAGAGTTCGACGAAAATTTTTGTCCGCCTAGCCACTTTTTGAGATTTGGGAACAAATGGAAGTCGCAAGGGGCCAAATCTGGTGAATACGGGGGATGAGGTAACAATTCGTAGTGCAAATCTTCGATTTTAGCCATTGCAATTTTAGCCGTGTGAACAGGGGCGTTATCCTGATGGAGTAAAATTTTTTTCTTATTTAAATGAGGCCTTTTCTCTTTGATTGCGTTATCGAGGTTTTGTAGCAGATCAGCATAATATTGGGCGTTAATGGTTCTTCCCTTTTGAAGGTAATCCACGAAAACCAGTCCTTTGGAATCCCAAAATACGGTTGCCATTACTTTACCGGCTGACAAAACCACTTTTGCTTTCTTAGGGGCAGGTTCACCCCGATTTGTCCACTGCCTAGACTGTTCTTTTGTCTCAGGCGTGTAGTGGTGGATCCACGTCTCGTCAACCGTTATGTAGCGACGTAAAAACTCGTTAGGATTATGCCTGTACTTCTTCAAACACTCCGTCGAAACATCCTTGCGGGTTAGTTTTTGCTCGTCTGTTAAGAGACGCGGCACCCAACGAGCACAGAGCTTGTTCATTTCCAAGTGTTGGTGCAAAATGTTAAAAACACGTTCTTTTGAAATGTTTACCATCTCTGCTATTTCCACCAACTTCACACGGCGATCATCCAATACAATTTTTTTTACTTTGTTGATAATTTCCGGAGTCGTTACCTCATTGGGCCGTCCGCTGCGGGGAGCATCTGTACAGCTCTGCCGACCACGTCTGAAGTCGACAACCCAAGTGTGAACTGTGCTTAAAGAAGGCGAAGAAGATCCTAAAACGCGATCCAGTTTGGTTTTAATTTGTGTTGCAGTTTTGCCTTTCAAAACATAAAACTTAATTACCGCACGCACTTCCGATTTTTCCATTTTCACGAAAATGAATACAGTTTTTCTTTAGGTCGCTTTAATATATTATTATTTATATTATAAAAACTTGATATTGCTTCCGCATTAACGTAAAAGCCAAGAGGTTAGAATGACATTATTACTTTTTTAATTATATTTTTTTAAATCTTTCATTTCGGAGACTTACCAGCCAGCCCTCGTATGTGTCTAATTATATTTAAGTTTTTTCCGCACTGCTATATCTTTGAAAAGGAGCTTATGCGAATACTGATACTTTTATTAGTTCCGTCTAAGCGAACTCTGCACAGACTTAGAAATGACCAAATTACATTTTAAGTTGCACTTCCACGATCTGGTATTGACAAGTCTGCGCAGGGGCCTTACCATGATGTCCTTATTGCGATTCTGCTTAGGACCTAAACTGAATCGCTAAAGGACGGAGCTATATAAGTCGCATAACACAGGTAAACTGTACATCATGGTAAGGCCCCAGAGCTACTCGTAGTTTGTTTTGACACTTTTGACTATTAGGTACGTTCTTTGGACATTTTGTGTAATTTTGTTAACACTTATGCGAGCCAGGCGAAAGTGATCGTTAGCGTGAGGTACTTGCCATCAGCCGCAAAAGTGCATGGTGACTTTATCAATGAATTAATTTATAATTTCACCATGCAATTTTGCAGCTCACTGTACGTCCAGGTAAATCCGTTGTATATTCGATTTGACCATAAATTGAGCTAAGTTTGTGTAATCGTGTAACATATTATACTAATAACGCCAGTTACATTCTGAAATAGCAACTTTACGAGGACTAATATAACTGAAAATACCACAAATCGGCCCATGTAAGGATAATTATTTATTGATTAAATAGACAGGTACGTGTACTTACGCAAACAAGCATAACTTTTGAAAAACGCCCTTTTCTGCCCTGACCTAAACATCTAGGTACCTGACCTAATTACGGATATTCTAAAAACAAGCCTCCTACTTCAAAGTTGGTTAAACATGCAACTTATGTCACTGGCGTCAAAAAAGAATTTATCAATGGGTGTTGTACGTCACGCTCCGTGATTGTCACCCCATATAGGGTTCTAGCTAAATTGGACAATCCATAGCGTAAGTATGGAACAACCCATTTAACTAGGACCCTAAATGGCGTAACAACCCCGTGTGATGACTGCACCTAACTCGTCACTAAATTTGACTCAGTAGTTTCGATACTGCGGTGTAACATAGGACACAAACATACCAACGTCAACGTCTTACATCATTTCACAAACAACAATTGAAACGTTTCAAAAACAAAAACGTTTCTCAAAATTGTTAATCCTAAAACAGGCTCTTTTGCTCTTTATAAAATATATTGTAGGTACCTAACTATATTTCACTACCTTATTTGATAAAACATTCATTTGTCAAAAAGTCATGTTATAAAATATTAATCGGAAAGCATTCATTTTTACTCACTTTAGGTATTTATTGAAACAATGCATTGTTATATAGTCTTGCCTATTCGAGCGAAAGGGAGGCAGATAACGTTTTTTGATTTTTCGATGTTGGCGGTAAGCTTAGTAAGCTTTTAGCGTCTCAAAAATATCGTTTGATCGTTTGAACGATTGATCGCTCATTTTAAACTAAAGTGGTGCGTTAGTTTAATTAATATTTTCAGTTGTAGGTAAAGTTGGACAAACCAAATTGTCAGTAAATAAGAACTAAGAAAACTATACTCATCCTTTTCTTTTAGGTGCTAGTATTAGTGTAAGACAAAGATAATATAATTCTCTCTGTCTATGTTTAAAGTGAGACAGGCCTTTGACAAACTATATATTGTTTCCCTGCTTATTATGGTATGGTAAAGAGAGAGGGGGAGAGAGTATTACAAGAGATTATAGTCGAAGATACTTTCCCAGTACTCGGCCACGATTTCCGTTTCACGACAAATCGCAAACCTCAGTACTTTTATTTCTTTTCCTCGATGTGTTGGCACGGAGATGACACTTTCAAAATTACTTTTTGTGTTATGAAAAACGAGTGTCCTTTCAACGAAATAATTCATAGTCGTTTTCGTTTAATACAAATGCTTCCAGTGATTATCATGTATCATTATATGGTAGGTACTTTGGTGGCGACTCTCTACTGCTATTTTATAAAAAATTGTGTTTTTGATCACATACGGCCTGATGTCCCAACCGACTAATTTCAATTTCATTTCACTATGGCGAAGGCCAAATAAAATGTTTCCGTAGCATAGCGTAGTTATCTCTCTCTATCACTTCTCCCTCCATATCATATTAGTGCGACAGAGACAGTTGCGTTTCGTTCACTACCGAGCGTTAACGATTGGCATCTTGTCTTGTTGTCTTGTCAACGATTGGCGTACACCCTGGATACGATAAAACATTTACATCAATAAAAGGAGACATGACAGGACGACAAAGTCATGACCGGTACTGATATTTTATTTCACTACACTTGCAGCTAGCTGTGGACTCTTAAATTTAGAGTTTGTTTTCGAATGCTGTGAGAGCCTTAAAACCAGCGTCGCGTATGTCAATTTGTTTAAAAAACATAACTGAAGTAGAGTCCAGACGAGCTGGGCAAATCGACCGATTTGACCAGGAAATTAATTGTCGCCAATCTCATCTAGCGTCCACACGTACACAATTATAGAATTAGATACTAACTTCGAAAATTGCCATTTTTGTGTCCTCACCTGCTGATTTGATCGGGGAATCAAATTCGAGTTTGCACGGTCTGATTAGATTGGACAATTTCATCAGATTGGCGAAAAGTTGTCTCGCCTGGACTCCACTTTAGTGCGGTCTGTGCCCGTGATGTGACAATTGCACATCGCCTCGGCGGGCAGGCACTGTCAGCGGATAAAAAAGAATTAGGAAAACGAAATGTAAAATAAACAAAACAAAAACGTATCGCCAAACTGCACTGTCAACCGTCGGTTTTTCATTTCTGCGCTCAGTGGATAACGCCCTCAGCAAATAGTTGCCCGTTTGCTATTTGCAGTGTTGTCAATAAAGTGCCCGAGGCACTCTATATTTTATTGCCGTATATAAATCCGGTCTTCCGATGTTCTCAAACCATTTCAGAATATCGGAAATTATTCTTAGTTAACTTAAAGTAAGCCGATAATGAAATATAAAATATAGTTGGGAGCTAGTAAGCTAAATCGTGCTTAATAGGAGTTTTACGCAACAAAAGGTACCTTCCAGAAAATTTCTGCATAAGTATAGGTATAGGTACAATTAATTGCTTATTCATATACTTATAATTTTTTTTATATCTATCTCTCTTTAAGAGGTCAACAATTATGGAAAAGTTAGAGTCGGACCAAGGACTGCTGTGCATGCCATTTGCAATCACAACGTGTGTCAATTTCATCATTAATATCAAATTCCTATGAAAATATGAATATATAAATATAATAAATATTATAGGACATTATTACACAAATTGACTAAGTCCCACAGTAAGCTCAATAAGGCTTGTGTTGTGGTACTTTCAATTTGACAACGGTGTATAATATATGTATACATTTTACAAATACTTAAATATGTACATATAAAACGCCCATACCATGACTTAAAACCCATTATCAGGAACTAAACCCGGGACTAGGGTTTGCAATCCGGATCCGAAATGTATGAAATTATCTGGATCTGGATCCGGATCCGCGGATCTTACATTTCGGATTCGTCGTGCAAATCCTACCCGGAATCATCGGCTTCATATACAGGCTCACTACCCACTAGGCCAGACAAGGTCGTCAACGCTTAAATAACGCGTCCTCACTTTGTTCTATTCAAATCCATGCAAAGTTAGCTCAGACGGACCGATCTTGATTTCATGTGCCACACAAGGTTAAGTTTTTTTAGCTAGATAAGTTAAGTTTTTTCATCCCATTTTGACATCACTCGCTCGTGCATGTCGCTCGTACTAATACGTTCAGGTTTTTAAGGCGAGGTTCGAACGCCGCCGTCCAAACAAAACTCATTACCGAAAAGTAGGCGTATTCCGCGTATTGCGTGTGCCACTTTACCGGAAGGCTCGTGAAAACCTTACTTCCCCTCAAACAAATTACTTAACCTTTATTCAATATACAACGTATTATTTTATAACATGCTATTCCAAATAGTAAATTGTATAACAAGAGCATAAGCAACTAGTTTTATTCGAGCCACTATTAGCGAGCCTATTCTTGAATTCGCACTTTGCTCTCCAATTCGATACCTAGCAAAAAATAAGGACGTTTTGTTGTAATTAAAATTGTAACTGGAATTGGCACCCTGTCGTTATGCGACCTCCATATCCTCCTATGAAATGCTGTCAGACGCCTAGATCCAGTGACAAGGATACTTTTAGTTTCGATGTTCTTGAAAACGTTGACCGCTTTCCGGCGCCAGCTCTCCGTCTAGAGGAGCGTTGCCGTGCGAGTGACGCGGCCGGCCCGGCCCCTACGTGCACCGGGCCAATAGGGCTATTGCCGAGGTAAGGTGAGTTCGACTAAGATCGGACACCGGGTAAGATCGTATGATTCAAATTTCTGCCTGTTGCGGGGCTTTTTTTTTAACGCTGGCAAGGTGATGCAATGCGCTGTTTTGTCCCGGGCATTGCATCACCTTGCCAGCATTAAAAAAAAGCCCCGCAACAGGCAGAAATTTGAATCATACGATCTTACCCGGTGTCCGATCTTAGTCGAACTCACCTTAATATGCAGACTACACTCACCCATACAGACGAACTAAAATAAGCAGTGAATAACTCCACTGTCCGCTGTGTTATTATGTTATTCGAAAGCTTCGCAGCTTAGTAATTATATTAAATAACTCATATTATAATCCAAAGAAAATTATATGGCCCGCCTGAAGGTGTACATTTGAATATTTATACATGAATAGCGACCCGCCCGGCTTCGCACGGGTTACGCAACACCTTACCAAATTATACACCTAAGCCTTCCTCAAGAACGACTCTATTGGTAAGTGAGTTCGACTAAGATCGGACACCGGGTAAGATCGTATGATTCAAATTTCTGCCTGTTGCGGGGCTTTTTTTAATGCTGGCAAGGTGATGCAATGCGCTATTTTGTCCCGCACCGGCCTTCAGGACGCACTTGTCGCTCTGATTAACAAGTCGCAAGATATATACGGTTAAGTGCAAACGTCCAAAAAATGAGTTTTTTTTTGTGTCCGGAATTACCCTTCGCTAGTTTTTCTTGAATAACTGGCAAGTTGAAGCGTTATTTGTTTCTTTTACAGATTGCATGTTATTTTTATTAAATTTGTGACCAATCTGTATATTTGGAATTTTGATACGATGCCTGTAGGCCGAGATCCGGTCTTACCCAAAGTGGTAAAAGATCGGATGCTTAATCATCCGATCTTAAATTCTCAGGGATGCTCAAACTTTATTCGTGTCACCATTATATTATCTGATTAAATTAGGTATTAGGTAAATATCATTAATAGAAGATATTAAATTACAATAAAGCTCCCCAATCATCTTGTATTGATTGCTACACTTAACTAAGTAACGCCACATACTTAATAGATTGACTCCTATTCTTAAACAAATATGTTTCCATCATTATAAATAATAAAAACGCAGACTGATTAAAAATGGTCGTATTCATTCCTCCACTTTCATATTATTTCATCACCGTTTTTCAACCTAACGCGCTTATGGTGTCAATGAACCCACGTGGTTTATTGACCCTACTCGGGTTCATTGACTCCACATTTAAAGTTTGGCAACCATAATTTCTCGAAAATTGAGCGCATGGTGTGTAAGATCGGACAGAAAAAATGCAAAAAAATAAAAATCGGGTCGGATATGATAGCCCGAATTACTCCTAGACCAATTCTTCTATATATTAATCAGTGGGTAATACCGGTTATTTTGCAATAGTAAACTCTATGATACCGGCAATAGGACCGAACTTATAGGCCCGTCCGTTCTTACACCACCAGGTAAAAAAAGAATGCTGTCAATTTATTTTGTTTCCTATATTTAAACACTACACGCTCATTATGACGTCTAGAAAGATACTAAAATTCTATTATATAGAATTTTATTATCAATTTTGTAATTGAATCATGTACATACCCTATCCACAAGCTGAGAAAAAAAAAATCCAACATCATCTCAACCCACCTAAAAACGTCCGAAACTTACCCGAACTCACTTATGTGATACCGCAGTATTCAGTAGTTTTTGAGTTTATCGCGAACATACAAATATTACAAATAAATACACACAAACAGACAAGACTCGCCGGGGGACTCTTTTATAAGATGTAGCTGTAGTGATTATTATTACATACTCGTAATTGAATCATCTGATTTGTATTATACTTGTAGATCATTATATTCATTATAATCATTATATAGCGCAGGTTTGGTAAAACATTTTGTTATGTGTTTTTTATCGGTGTGAATGAGATTAACTGCGAGTAATGTCATGGCTCCTCTACACGATGGGCCAACGCCGGCCACTTCAAGGGACGCAGCCATGCGGTAGAATGAGATAGCAATATCACTTGCGCCCTCTAACGCATAAATGCGTCCCTTGGGGGCGGAGGGGGGGGGGGGGCGGCGTTGGCCCATCGTGTAGAGGAGCCATCAAATCGATAACAGCCTAGATAGGATTTTAAAAGGTCCATCTTTGTTTCGAGATAATTTGTGGCTTATCGATCGCTATGCATAAAACTTAGGTAAATATATATAAGGAATTTTTGTTGACCGGAAGGGTGGGTAGGTATATTGCGTGCGTCTGAAGTTCCATCCCACCGGAAGTCACCTGTCCTGACGACTTCCGTCCATTGATATGCGTGCCAGCCTGTAACAGCAATACCCTTACCTGACCAATGGCAGACCCAATGCCAATGCAATAAGGTTTATAATTCCATTGATAGTTGACCGTGGGGATGATGATACATAGCTACACCGGAGTTGCTGGCATATTGATTAGTCGGATCGTTTTATCTGTATCTGGGAGGATAGTCATGATGACAATCGTTGGTAGAAAATAGGTATTAGAAATCAATTATGCATAACATGAAACTAATATAAAATAAATAAATATTGGGGGACATCTTACACAGATCAACCTAGCCCCAAACTAAGCAAAGCTTGTACTATGGGTACTAGGCGACGATATACATACGTATATAGATAAATACATACTTATCGTACATAGAAAACTTCCATGACTCCGGAACAAATATTAGTGTTCATCACAAATAAATGCCCTTACCGGGATTCGAACCCAGGACCATCGGCTTAGCAGGCAGGGTCACTAGTCAATAGTCCGGTCGTCAATGATTTTAAGATTATATAGGTTTAGGGTTCGATACCTCAAAAGGAAAAAATGAAACCCTTATAGGATCACTCGTGCGTCTGTCTGTCTGTCCGACCATTCCCCCCCTTAAACTCCGAAACCACTGTCTAAAATTTTGAAAAAAAAAATACACAAAAAAGTTCTTTACTTATAGATGACAGGAAAACCTATTAGAAAAGTGCAGTCAAGCGTGAGTCGGACTTAATGTACGGAACCCTTGAAACGTGAGTCCGACTCGCACTTGGCCGGTTTTTAAGTTTGCCGCTTGTTACAAGCAGTCATTAGCACGTCAGCGGTCTACAGACTCTACAGATAACTATCAACGAACAAAAATGTGTTATGGCTCCTCTACACGATGGGCCAGCGCCGGCCACTCCAAGGGACGCATTTATGCGTTAGAGGGAGCAAGTGATATTGCTATCTCATTCTACCGCATGGCTGCGTGCCTTGGAGTGGCCGGCGCTGGCCCATCGTGTAGAGGAGCCATTACGAGTACAAGCTACGGCTAGCGTTGCCTGATGGGTTTCCGAATGCTTGATGAATTTGATTTGTTTGGTTGATCAAATTATCACCTTCTGAGCATGCTTTGGTTGTAAATTGATTCTGCGAAGCGAAGTGAATATCGTGTGTTAAAGTGGTGACAGGGGAACTAATTGGGATTTGTGATTTTTGCAGAGTTGCTGTCCTATTCGGACGAACTTTGAGCCATGGCGTGGCTAGTCAAACCTCGGTGCACTTCGCTGAACGGTAAGCGCCGTGTGATACTCTTTATTAAGCTAGGTACTTAAGGAGCTAAGTATTCATTAAAATCATTTTAGTGGTCACAAATTAAATAATCGCGTGCATCATTAATACGTTCATTTAAACATAGGTACGTTTTTAAGATTAATAACTCTGATTTGGATGGATGTCGGAGGCAGATCGTAAAATCGGCCATATCGAGATATTCCTAGGCATACCATGAAACGCCGCCATTTCATGATCTGACTAGCGACTACCAGCCATATCGTTCAAACATCAACGTTTGACGATTTGCCTAGCGACGTTTAGGCATATCAAATAGTAGGGTGTGATATTCCTAGGCATATCATGAAACGCCGGCATTTCATGATCTGCCTAGCGACGACCAGCCATATCGTGCAAACCTCAAGGGGTGATATTCCTAGGCAGATCATGAAACGCCGGCATTTCATGATCTGCCTAGCGACGACTAGCCATATCGTGCAAACCTCAAGGGGTGATATTCCTAGGCAGATCATGAAACGCCGGCATTTCATGATCTGCCTAGCGACGACTAGCCATATCGTGCAAACCTCAAGGGGTGATATTCCTAGGCAGATCATGAAACGCCGGCATTTCGTGATCTGCCTAACGACGACTAGCCATATCGTGAAAACCTCAAGGGGTGATATTCCTAGGCAGATCATGAAACGCCGGCATTTCATGATCTGCCTAGCGACCACCAGCCATATCGTGCAAACCTCAAGGGGTGATATTCCTAGGCAGATCATGAAACGCCGGCATTTCATGATCTGCCTAGCGCGACCATCAGCCATATCGTGCAAACCTCAATGGGTGATATTCCTAGGCAGATCATGAAACGCCGGCATTTCATGATCTGCCTAGCGACGACCAGCCATATCGTGCAAACCTCAAGGGGTGATATTCCTAGGCAGATCATGAAACGCCGGCATTTCATGATCTGCCTAGCGACCACCAGCCATATCGTGCAAACCTCAAGGGGTGATATTCCTAGGCAGATCATGAAACGCCGGCATTTCATGATCTGCCTAGCGCGACCATCAGCCATATCGTGCAAACCTCAATGGGTGATATTCCTAGGCAGATCATGAAACGCCGGCATTTCATGATCTGCCTAGCGACGACCAGCCATATCGTCCAAACCTCAAGGGGTGATATTCCTAGGCAGATCATGAAACGCCGGCATTTCATGATCTGCCTAGCGCGACCACTAGCCATATCGTGCAAACCTCAATGGGTCATATTCCTAGGCAGATCATGAAACGCCGGCATTTCATGATCTGCCTAGCGACCACCAGCCATATCGAGCAAACCTCAAGGCTCAAAAGGAACGTAAACTTGTATTAAAAGGTACGATCTGGCAACACTGGACTCGGACGCAGCGCCATATAGAATGCAGCGCCACCAGTGGCAAAAAATGCAATTATTTTACGATGCGATCGGTATGAATGAAGCTAGGAATTCGACGAATACATTGCTCCCATCGTGCATCGATCTGCCGAATCTTTTATAAGACAGATCGTGATATGCCTGAGTTAATTTTAGTCAGATCATGAAATGGCGGCGTTTCATGATATGCCTAGGAATATCTCATCAATTATTTTACGATGCGCCCGGTATGAAGCTAGGAATATCAACGAATACATTGGCCTGACCGATCTGCCGCCTCTTTTATAAGGCAGATCGTGATACGCCTGGGTTAAACTTAGTCAGATCATGAAATGGCGGCGTTTCATGATATGCCTAGGAATATCTCGATATGCCCGATTTTACGATCTGCCGCCGACAGATGGGTATAGAAAGAATTGGAGTTTATACTCGTAATACTATAGTTCGTTTTTTTTAGAATGCATTTCTTTCTAATGAGAAAGAAGGTAAGCGATCTTGACATGTCTTTTAATTGAAAAACGCTTTTTAAAAATCAGTAACTTATACTTATGAAAGCAGAAGAATATAAATGATCGTATTAGATTCAGAATTGTTATATATTTGCCGTGACTTATTTTTCAATTAAACGACACATCAAGATTGTTTACCTTTTTTCTAATGCTAAAAAAAACGAACTATAATAAGGTATTAACCTTAAAGGGGATAGGTACGAGTATTCAACGGATTTATATCATTCATGATGTGACTGTGGTTGAATATTAATTCACGCCTTCGCAATTCGCGCGGTATTAATAGACAGGTAAAGGGCAAATTAACAGGTTACCGTAAAATGGAGTGAGTAGGCGCAAAACTGATATTAAAACCTCGATAACATCTTATTTTTACATATGCAAACTGAATGGTGTATATAATAAGTGTTATCCGGACGTTTCCATTTTAGTTTTTATTTTATTATGGGTAGTTCCATTTCATAACTTTGACGATAAACAGGAAAACCCACCCGTAGTCCCTCGTATTTGGGGTGAGTTGGGTTTTCATACAAAGGTGATTTTGGAAGATTGTTGGATCGATTTTTTTTTATTATGAGTATTACTATAGCCCCATTTTAAATTGGAATACATTATTTTTGTAGCAGTAGCCTTAAAAATCCATCTCACCCGCTTTCATCCCTTCTCTCCCCATTCATAACCCAACTCTCCCCGCGAACCCTACTCACCCCATTTTAAAACATTTGGATTTTACCCTGTAAAGGGCCGTTGATATTCAAGAGTTTTTGAGACGTAATTTGTTTACTAGACGAGGCTATACCTAAACAAGGGCGACATTGACATGGCTAAAGTGGGTTGTTGTTAGTTGGACACAAAATTAGCAGTCAGTAATACTAAAAATACAAAATCTAACTTTGAGGTTAGAAAATCAAAATAAATATTTCCCTCCAATAAATTAAACATCATACGAAACTTTACAATAAAATAAAATCAATTTTACGACTAAGTAGTAAGTACTATAAGTATAGATATAGGTACTCAGTATGTCACGAACATAACTGGTAACTTTTCTTATTGTTGTATTGACAGGCCGTTAGCCGTTAGCAGCTAGTTAGCCAGTGGCTATCGCAGTGGCGTAGGTACGTACGTGATATCAAACACCTCAATTGACCTCAAGGTGCGTGACATTGACATGTGCTTCGCAAGGATCAATAACTCGCGAAATGGACAATTGCCATGGTGCTAATTTAGTGTTGTGAATAACGCTCATTTCGAGGCTTAAAGACTCGAACCCTTAAGACTTTCGAGGCTTAACGCCTCAAAGGCGGCAAAGACAATCGTCTTACATCCATACGCGTAAAATAAATAAATACAATTCTCAAATATAGTCGAGTCTTCAAGACACGAGTCTCGAGGGCTCGAGGGGGAGAGGGGAGTCTTTAAGCCTAAAAATAAGCGCTTTTCACAACACTGTGCAAATTGCATTACAAGTACAAGGCGCTACCGAGTCGCTGAGCATGTTGCATTGCGTGAATGTGCATGTGGACCAAATGTGGACATTGCCGGCCAGATTCGAACTTTAAGATAAATACCCACGTCAAATATTACGTGTAGATATTTACGATATGGATTAGATATGTCAGTGTCAAAAGTGACGTTTTTGTTTGAAGAACGACACTTTTGACACAGACATATCTAATCCATATCGTATCTAGATGTAATATTTGACGTATCTTAAATTTCGAATCGGGCAGTTTACTCTTATTTAATCGCCGTACTATTGCATTTATTGCGTAACTGCAGTAACATTTGCTAAGGATTTTATAAGGGCTTTAGTGACATGTGCTTTGTAGTAGACTGTCAACATTATGTTTGTGTACTTATACAATACCAATATTTTTGAGTAACGATGTAAAAGGACGAGACGGACGTTGACGTGTTAGGTGTGTCTTCGTATAGATAGTATCTAATATCCATTTCGAACTGATATAATTCATGTTAGCTTATAGTAGTTTATGCAACAGTGATATAATAAGGGTTCTTAAAATTCAAGGGTCGAAGTTACAAAACGAGACGTAGTCGAGTTTTGTAAAAAAAAGACCCGAGAATTTTAAGAACCAATTATGAGCTGTTGCATACATTACTTTTTCTATGACAGCTGCAGCAAAAAAAAAAAAAAAAAGTTATTATTAAAAAAAAAGAGTTATTATTAAAAAAAAAGAGTTATTATTTAAAAAAAAAGAGTTATTATTTAAAAAAAAAAGAGTTATTATTTAAAAAAAAAAGAGTTATTATTGTAAATGAAAACATACCTCTTTCAATCAAGATGATCGGAACTTGTATCTTTAAAAAAAATAAAGCAGTTGTATTATACTCATAAGATGACTGCTAGCAGTCATCTTATGAGCCTATAGACAAAGCATTCAAATGACATTGCTTTAGATATCACTGTCAGTCATTTAATTGACACATTTAAGTGCTGGAGTAGAAAAAAAGTTTTAAAGCATTTATCAAAAACTAGGCATTGACGATTTGAGATGGAGGTAATATTTTAGTTACGAATAACAGACTAAAATTAAGAAAGAATATCCATCAAATGAGCACACAAGCCATTGTTGTATGTAAGAATATTCTTACATACAACGATGGCTTGTGTGCTCATACATACTCGTATAATTGTATTAAGATGAATTGGAAATTCTGGGACAAATATTTACGTTGGTGACGAACAGCACCCAAGAGGCGGCGTGTACTGCTTCCGTTAGCACATCTCAATAGGGTTAAGCCTCAGCCATTTGAGCCGATAGCCTGTTACGTGTGCGCTTCGTGTACTCAGTGTATGTACACGGCTTATATTCCTGATAGTACCGAGGTGCCAGTCTTGAGGATTACAAACCATTCTAGTTCAACCTATGAGTATTCTTTCATATATTGTATGTCTATCCATAGATACATTCATTTTAACCTCCGTAGGTAGGTAAGACCTATATTTGACTAGTCAGTGATGTCTACTGCTTACTCCTTGACTCTACTAATAAAATAGACCACATTTGGAATAGGTATTTGTTATTGGTCCCCTTTCCAATATAAGTAGATATAGGTACGATACGAATATTATTATATTAAACAGATGAAACATCGCTGTGGAAATGATGTCGGTGAGTTCAAAGTGGGTCACAAATTGATGAGGGTTAGTCCATAATGGGGCAAGCTGGTTTGGTGTTATATTCAAAACATTTTAGTTCGTGAAGGCCGCCATAAGTGATATTGTAAGCCGCGATTACGGGACAAAAGTATCTACTGCACGTTAATAGTTTTCCAAATATTTTTCCTTAACCCCCAGGAACGAAAACATAAAAACCATGTGCACTGCACCTATGTGTTTATATTAGGTATTAGAGCATTTAATAACCGGAGTCCGCTTTGAGAGCTTACCCCTCTGCCGCAAAAATCGGCAGACTGTTTTGTACAGAAAATGACAGACAAGGCGTCTCCAAATATTAGGAACTTACTATATTCATCGTGTTAATCATTTTTGTACAACATTAAGTGGTACTTCGACATCACTAAGTGAAGGATACATTGGAAAATCACGACTACGACTAGCCGATATTGAAACAGTTTAATAACAATCACTTTTCGTATAGCGAAAACTATGTGTGATAATTTACGTGTTATTTAATTCCTCCTTTGGTGCCCAAAAAATGTAACTTCGCTCGATACAAATTGAATCGATACATATGAAACTTACTTTGTGGAACAAAATATAAAAGCTGTTTTAATTTGCAATCTAGAGCAGCTAGAAACTTTTAGATCAGCGCACGTAGATAAACATGATCGTTTAGTCCAAAGCTAAAGGTGAGCGGGGCTGCGAGGCAGGTTCAGCGAAGATAAGGCACGGACTGGCGATATCGGAGATAGGTTTTTATCCACGTGACCCGCCCTGGTTCAGCCGGTGACCTCGTAAATGTCATACTTGAATTTGCGCCCGGCTTCATCCGCGGTGAAGTAAACCTTCCCTATCCGGCTTAACCCATCTTTTTGCTTTGTTGTGGTCGGGTACCTACAGATTATTTTAAGCAGTATAGCTTCCTACTACTTAATTATTATAGTTGTTTTCCATTTATATAAATAGCATTTCTTTATTTGCCTGTTATCTGTAATCACTAAAATATTATTGTATCAACGGTGTTATAACTTACAGGGTGACTGGATACTCGACCTTATTCCTCGAAAGGGACTATTCTAGAGCTAATTTACAATGATTTAATTTTTAAGGCAACCGGGTCTTAATTCATTGGTTTTCAAGTTATTCGAATTTTTAGTATCTATCGAAAAATCTGCCTTTCAGCCTTAACTGCTATTTTTGGAAAAAAGTACTTAAATTTAAATAGGTAGCAGAAAAACATTTTAAGAAAGCCAATGAACGATTGAGTAGGTCTTTTGCGAAAGCAATTAACTCACTCGGTGACAAGGTTTGTTTATTAACACTAGTGCCTTGTTTCACTCGCAATGCTCAAGATTCCACATTTCCAACCACTCGTTACGCTCGTGGTTTAATTTTGTAATCTTTCGCTTACTCGGGTATGAATATTAGCACGAGGAGTTAAACAACCAGTCTTTCACTACTGCTGTAGTAATTGCATTACTTTAATACGACGAATTGTTATGTTATATGTATTAACATATTTTTTTAGCATTATTTTGAAGTTGTAATATCACCCTAGATTACCGGTCTACTTGTATTAGTTTGAGAAGTTTGAGGAGACAATTAACCGTGCAGTAACTTGTGGTCACCGTATATACATATCTACGACTACGGCTTTGTCGCTTTAAATCGAAAATTAAAATAACCCCCATTTTGTGTAGGTATACACGCAAAAAATCCTTAAATGCAGATTCTATTACATATACTTATCTATTTTAGATTCGTAAGATTCAGGGCAATTTTTGTGCTTTTTTTTTACAGTATATATGCTGCGAAACCTAATTGAAATTGTACTTGTCTTGTAAACGTACACGGGGTCTTACGAATTTTTGAAATAAAGTCCTCGTCAGTAGATAGAGTGCAGCTAATCCGGATTGTAGAATACTTGCTGTGTGGGTATACATACATATGTATAGCCGACGTTCGCGAACTCTCATCACAACCGGCCCAGAGCGGCACGAACTTTCCAACCGTTAGCAATTCAACAAACTAACTGTAACACGAAAACTATAGTACAGTCGGCAACAAACGCATAAGCTAAAATAAAAAAAAAGTATTCAAAACGATCTCCACACCCTCGGTGATCGCAGAATAATACAGTCGTCTCCTCTCAAATAATTTTATTCACTTTGCCCGTATAGGTAACCTACTTATGACAACAATCAGAAAAATAACGATAAATTAAAACTTCTCTGAAACTAAATCCCACCTATTTACTATGTTATTGTTTAGCGTTTGATAAACTCTAAAGTATAGTTATTTCTACAATGTACCTATATTTGGGCGATTCTCAGAGATGACGTTCGGTGCCTGACTTCGGTGCCGAATTTTATTTTTTACTTATTTGATACACGACTTCATTTCCTAAAATCTAGCCTTAATATAAAAAAATATTGGTAGTGGAGGCCTCCATTAGAACCTTATAGTTATTTTGATATTTGAGATTTAAAAAACACCGAAATCATGTGCAGGCACTGAAATCAATTTGCCTCACCGAATTCAAAAATGCTTACACAGAAATCACACTTCAATATTATATCTAAATTATATTATAATCTATTCATATTTTTCATTATTATTTGATGATAAGTGATGTAGCGAGGCTAATGATATCGCATAGCTTACATAAATTTAATAGATAGTACCTTTGTTTACACGAGATTTTAAAATAACCAAGTTGCGGCTTATGAAACAACATCTCTAGAAGATATCCCACACTAATTGACTATCCTCATACAATAGGGCGAAGTAAGTATGGTCCCGAAACGAGTTTTAGACATGTCGACCACAAATTCGCACATACTTAAGTGCCATGAAAAAGAAAATGTTTGTTTCACGCAATCCAACGGCACACTCATCAAAAAGAAACTTATGTTACCTACACCCGATAAACAAGATACTTTTGAGTGGTGTTCAATGCTCAAAAATATTTAATGCACTTATAAAACAATGTAAACAATACGGAAAACAAGTATTTTGCTAGACTTAAAAATATGTAGTATTTTTGAATGACAGAGTTTTAAAGCGTGTATAAAAACTATTTAAAGTTGTTGACTAATGCTTAAAGATCTAATCACCTATTCATTATGATCTCCTGCACCGTCAAACACTTGAGCTAAATTGTAACTCCGATATTTAGACATAAATACATCAGACATTGAGGATTGTTAAAACATTGGCTATGTTGAATTTGTGTTCATGGCTATGCTTTAGAAATATTGATCAGTAGGTACGTTCAGTGCCTTTGAAGCGATCTCGACATTCGAAGGCCACTTTATTTTTAATCCCTTGTTTTGTGGGTGCACCTTGCATAGTATGTAACTACACAAGTTATTTTAAACGAAGTGGGATCTAATTACATAACTACATTTATTTAAATTGGCTCAAGTTCAAGGTATCGTGGTGTAGGAGGGCCTCAAGTGATACAGAGGACAAATTCACATAATATACTCCATTGGTTTGAAGAGAAATTAAGACAACAGCGGACAGAGAGAAAGAGACATTGGGTCTACGATTTTCAACATACGTCTTGTGAAAAAAAAAACTATTCATTGTAAACTAGTGATTTTGTTTACCTATACTATGATTTAATTTAAGTACATAGTTTTACGTTTATAAAACGTATCTTGTACTTTTTAGGTGTGATAAGTTGGAAAATAAAGTACAACAAACTGGTTTACAAAGCAGGATTTGAATTCGGTGATCACTTTCTTGATATCGGTGGTCAAAAAATCCACTGAAACCAAGGAAATCAACACCAGTGATGTCAAAATTAATCGCTTTTTAGCAATTACAGAAATAGTATGAATGATACAGAGGAGATGTAATAATGATGGGTTTACGTACTTTCGAGGATTTCTTAATCACTTGCGTGACGATAAAGACACTAAAACTGTGGGAGAAAATTGCACCACCGATCTCAAAAAAACATAGAACCAAACCCACCGAATGACAGAGAAACATTTAAAAAACTACCTTAGTATACTGTGACTGCACCTCTACTTTATTCAACGGTTAAGGCACAACTAAAGCATACTTTGTTTGAGCCACTGAGTTCCTGGTCTACAACTTTGTAAGTGTACCGACATGGTTTGTAAATTACACCGAAATCAGTCAGTAGCCCGGGACACATCGTAAATTTGGTTTTATTCAATGTGTTGAGCTAACACATTATTTTGATATAAAGAATATGATCAGTTAACTAATACCTTATGCGTGAATACCGATAATAACTTCGATATAATTCCCCATCTTGAGTAATAATTTTTTGTTTCAAAAAATCTGGGCGCGGGACACGCCCACCGAACATCATTTTTCGCATTTGGATATTTTATTCATGTATTATATAAATAACAAATAATTAGTTTGATAGTGTTCCAGACAGAATATATGCTGAAGATCATGCCTGAATTAATTCAGATTTATTAAACAGTAAATTCAATAACGTTTTGCCCCGGACACGTAAAAATGGCCCTCCTGAGAAATGCCCATTTGACGTGTAAGCATCTTCATTTTCGCTAGTGCAGACTTCAAATTCGAAAGTTACTTACAAAACGACATGATTCAACATTCCAATTCAAAGCTAAAGCTGAATAAATTGGTTATCACGCCGTATTTATATCCATTAGTAACTCGATTGGTTAAATGAGCTAAACCAGTTGACGCGGCTGAATAAACAAATAGTTTGTACACACTAAATATAATATTTAGATCACAACGGTTATTTACACTCACTTGAGTAACAGTTGTGATCTAAATATTTTAAAACATGTCTCACGCAAGTTTAATTTCGACAATTTCGTACGTTTAACAACCATATTAATGAGACGGGTGTGATCGCGTGGCGAGCGGCGGTTAGGCGGGCCGGTGACGCGGTGTCTTGGGGCGATAGCGCGGTGCATGCCGTGCGCCGTGCCACCCCACGCTAAATCCATTTTCACGATTGCAAGCAGTGCAACTCGACCACTGGTTCGAGAGCAATTAAGGTGAAACTAGAGTAATTAAACCAAACAAACTGCTATTGCTTTAGAGCTGCATTCACGGCTTCAATGAATTTCGTAAAAATCTGTACTGGATTATTTTCTCAAGTATTACGAATTGAACTAAGGTAGACGTCCGAGTGCTCGTCACTGTCCCAGTACATGTCATCTTTAAACCTACGTTATTAGCATGTCGAGCACTGGGACGTGTACCTTAGTTTTCTTAGGACTTACCACTAACAATATAGACTTGCCAATACACAGAGCGCCAATTGTTGGCGACTGGCTGGCGTGCGATCTCTTTTATTTATACCTTTAATTTTTATACTTTTACTATTATTGTTCTATGTCAGTAATCAGGTACTTGGCTTGTTCTTTAAACCATCTTACTGTTCCTGCCTTAGATCCCTAGCAAATGTAAATATTAGTTTCTCGCACTTACAATTTAAAACAGAGTGGAAAGTTTTCATGAAGGAACCAAGTTGCATGTTTTGTGTATAGGTACGTACTATGTAGTTTGAGGATTTAGACCATCCGGCATGCTTTGCATACGTCACAGGGTTTGTTATCTTGGATCCTACGACTTTGCACCACGATAACGAATGAACGTAGTTTACGGACCGGGGTCAACGACCCGGTTTTGTATTCAACTTATACTGAGAATCGAAACGAACTGCTCCGTTTAGTAAGCTGCCATAATGTCTTTGATGGTGATAATTATGTTGAATACATAATGTATATGTTACGGGTAATGTTAGAAGGTTAATTAAACTCAACTTTACCCTGGTATAACTAGTATTACCCGAGTCTTTTGGCTACAGTGCGAAAATTTAAACAACGTTAATCTGTATTCGGCCTTTACCCGTAGGTACACATCGAGGTCTACCCAACACTGGCTGGGTAATGTTAGGTGTTGCATCATCACTTCTGACATTACCCCACCAGTGTTGGGTAGACCTAGATGTATACGGGTAAACGCCGAATACAAATTAAAGTTGACTTAATTTTCGGGCTTTGCACAAAAAGCTTGGGTATACTCAGCTTGGGTATGTACTATGTATACCCAGGTAAACTTGATAGCGTAAGCGTTATTCTATGTAGATTTGTGGGCATGGTACCGTATAAGGTGACGTGAGACATCTTTTATAACGAGAGCGGCAGTATGAGACCGAGCACGGGCGCTCCCGACTTTCCCGATCGATATACGCAAAGTATATTCTGCAAAGAATTTAGCCGTTTCAGCGAATTTAAAATACTCTATTTGTGCAAGTTCGATGATTTCGTTTCCATAAACCGTTCGAATCCGCAGAATAGACTAGTATTGATTTATGACACGTTCGCATGAGAAGTGATTTCATTTCCTAATGTTACGTAAAAATATCAGGATATTATTTTGAGTAGATATTTAAGTAGTTTGAAAGGTACGTGCATACAAACACTGGAGTTATCTATTTAATAAAACAGCAACAGCTTTATCGCGAGTTAACAACCGAAAAATTCATTACAGGCTTCACGGATCTATAACACGATAATAGCTTGTAAAAGTTTCATAATCAACAACGAGGGATAGTGGATATTACCTAAGTACTTTGTCATTATATATCTAGTATTCAAGGACTTTTATTTGAAAATATATCGATACGAGTAGCGAAAGATTAATTGATTAGAATTATTATTCGTGCGTAGAACATGTCAGCTAATGCAGATAGCGCTGTACGGTTTCATACAGTATGTTGTAACTCTTGATTGCCAAAGTTGACGTTTAATAATTCAGCTACCACAAAAAAAAACACGCCGTACGGCCTCATCTACTGCAGCTGTAAAACGGAGGATGATTTTTCCTTGGACTATCATCTCGTACAGTCTTATGTAACTAAGTACAGCGGTCCGGCCACACTGTGGTTTGACATAACTCTACTCCCAGTTCACTGTGCGACTTAGGTATAAAAGTAGTTACGTAACATACTGATTGCTGAGTGTTTGCGGTAGCATCCGTCCATTCGATTACAATTTAATGGTACTGTTTGACTAATGACATCATTAAAATCTCTAGTGGTAAAATAGCAGCGAAACATTTGACTGTAGATATGTACCACACTCGTAATTAACGCTGAGCGGGCAACTGTGGGCGGGCGATCCCGCTTCAATGGTTCCTAGTGTACCTTGATTTTGTATCCGACATTTAGTTTATTGAAGAGGATTTTTCTTCTAGAAATCACATAATTAGTAGTATTTTGTCAATAGCATGTATTTATAAAGCTATTCAACTCTTATATCTTATATGTTATTACCATAACATAATTATATAGCGCTACTCAAGGCGCTCTTTACAAAAACTGAAAAAGTTACTTTTCCAACTATCGAGGAATACCTCGACAATCGATTAGTTATTTAGTATCAACTAATTATAAGTGCAGGGTACGACGAGTTAGGTACCCTTAGTCGTAAAACTTAGCAGACGTTTGTTAAATGTTGTCCCTTTCTAACAAACAGAAATGTCAAAATTACAGATAAGGACAAAGGGGTAAAGGGGTCTATTTTAAATAATATTAATAATCGCAATCCATGGTATTACTGTACAGGTGTTAAGTTAAATTAGGTACAGCATGGACCCTACAAGGGCGTGGCAACATAATAATATTATACATAGGTATATAAGGGTAATTAAACTAATTAATATGTCACAATATGCTATGTTCTATTTTATTACACATGACTTATCTATTTAATTGTCCATAAACTCTTGCAGAGTGTATGGGCATTCGGTTAAAAGGTAAGTCTTGAGTTTATTTACAAAGCTTATTTAAGCTCGTAAATAATTACGACAATGTGCGACGTCGACGTGTAGCGTAAGTGTAGCGTTGTAGAACGAAAAACTACAATGTTTACAAGTCGTAACCAAATGTAAACAAATTCGGAGGTTGGTGCTCTATAAATATTTTGATACTTAGCATTTAGCATATTTGGCGTAGTACTTATGTAAATTTTTTGGTGATGGATTAATATTACGGTATTACACTACATTTAATTTTTCGCCTTGTTATAATGGTATACAGGGTGGATTTTCTCTAGTATTAGTAATAGACCCTATAATGGACGTGGAACCGGTAATGGGACATAAAACCACAAATCCTCTAAAATAAGTTATGTAAAAGTAGTTTATAAACACTGGCTATATTATACTATAAATAAGAGTTATAGAGCTGTTTAAGTTTGACTTTTTATTAATTTCGGTTACTTTTTAAGAAATTGGCGCCAACCCAAAGATTGTCGTGTCACTGGAAAAAATAACTAGTAAGAATTCTTAACAACTTCGCTAAGAGAGTTGACTTCATATATTAAATTGTAATTAATTATTACTTGGTGTAAACTAGAATGTGTTTTGTTAATTGCATTTACCAGTAGATAAGGTATACAACACACTATGTTGTGACTCTTAGAGATGTATAAAAAATAGTGGTATTTTGCCCAATCCCATTATAGGAGCTGTAAAACTGCATACCTCCTATAATGGGACAATTTACATAATGATGCTTGCCATGGCGTAATTTCATGTTTAAACAATACAGAAGTATAATGTAGTTACGAACTATGTCAGGAGGTCTTCTCGGACTTCGAATAAAATATCGTTTTTACAAAATTTTATTTAACTTGCCCTGTTAGTTTGTACTCGTATGTTAGTTAGTGTGGTTCAAATCTTGGAAATGACATTTGAGCCACTTTCGGATTTCCGATTGAGTTGAAATTTTGGATACGTGTGCAAATCGGATGACAATGCAATATTATGATAACATGGACCAGAACTCATGATGCAGACAGGAGGTGGCCGTAGGAACTCTGTGATAAACGCAACCTAATTGTGTTTGGGTTTGTTAGAATTGTCTCTTAAGACTCATGTTGGCTAATGTTGGCTGTCGAAAGAAAAATACATTCTTACATAAAAGCTTATACCAAAAATGAGTAATAATTAGTTTTTTTGCCAAAAACTTATTCCCTATTTCAATGTCTTATACTGATAGGGTATGTCCATTATGGGGGCCCATTACTGGATCCACGTCCATTACCGGGGTTCCATTACTGGAGCTTTCCTGTTCATGACTGGAGATAAAAAACATACTGTGAAAATATTAATTACATGGAAACTAATTTCAGTATCTTTGATACA
Source organism: Cydia amplana (assembly GCF_948474715.1). Lineage (NCBI taxonomy): Eukaryota > Metazoa > Arthropoda > Insecta > Lepidoptera > Tortricidae > Cydia > Cydia amplana. Next base: position 28,607,669 of record NC_086096.1, on the reverse strand, counting down.
ACACGCCTTAAACATGAAAGAAGGATATGATATTCATCTTTTAACAAGCTAAGCGGTAGTACTTTTACATGTATCAGGGAAATATCACAAATACTCCAAATTTCCTCTTAAATATCCCATGACTGGTGCCGTTACTATATCAAAACTATAATTCATACTACACAAAGTTTGACCAGCCCAAGATTTTTTGAATTTCCCGCCAAAAAATTGTGTAATATTTCAGTAGCCAGACTCTAGTCTTGACAAGCGTTTATGAATAACGCTATTGTCTATGCTTCGTAGTAAGTTGGTTAGTGTACGAACTCTCGGACCTGACTTTGAACTCGCTCTTGTTATTATAGGGTATTTGTAATTTTTTCATGAACCAATGGTATAAGTCGATCAGGTTTGTTTTGAGGATCAAATGTCTGAATGGGACCCATTGTCTTAAAGCAATACAAAAGTCACAAATGATGGTCAAAGTCTGGCACCCGCACTTTACTGACGAAACGCTTCATATTAGAAAATGGCAATACATCGTGACGTCACCATGTAACGTTAGAAGCCGTTTTCAATGTATGGAAAACAAGGAAATTAATTTTGCGAATTTTCGGTAAAATATTGCGTTTATCTATATGGTTGCTATATATTTACAATATTTTTTTTAAATAAAATATAATGAATCGAATGGTATCATAATTTTTTTCCTATTTGGATGTAAAAAAAAAAAATTTTAAACTTTAAGGCCTTGTATTTTTATTATTCGCATATTTTTTTAAAATTTCCAATGTTTTGTGATAAATTGCTCATAATTTATCTATTTAACTAGATCTACGAGTAGTTATAAAATTCAACATGTGTCAATATTATATAGTTGTTTGAGACTACGACTCAATGTCGCTGTAATTAATTAATTACTCGTAAATTAATTATTGCAGTGTCTGCAAATCTGGAATATTATTCAGAGTAAAGCAATAAACAATCCTTTCTAAAATTACTTTTTTTTTTTAATAGCCTATATTGTGTCCCACTGCTGGGCAAAGGACAATCTAAAATTACTAAAATTATTAATAATTTATCCATAAATAAAATTAGGTAAGTACACTTATTTCTAATGCTCGATCATCCCATACTATCCTATACTTACGAATATTACAAAAATTACAAATGGATGTGTTGACCCTCATGTGATATCCTCAATATCTACATATCTTTCGAAGGCGAATTAGGGTGTGATAACACTCATAACTGCAAGCTTACCTTCAAGTATTTCTTGCGTTTTTATGATAAATCCTAATTATGGAATTCATTCATGTGCTTTTGCAGCTCGTAGTACGTACACTTTATAAGTAATTACTTAGGTAATGAAGTATCATACATTGATGAAGGTAATACATTGATATACATATTCGCTACTAACCTTTATTTTTTTTAACCTATTGTTTTTCAAAATTTTCCGTTTCTTATCTAGATGTATTGAGATTGAGTGAGCACAATGAGTGTGGAAATGGTCCGAAACTGAATAATAAGTTATCTGCTCGGTAGTCGACCTCACAGTGGCTAGTCATTATGCCGCTCTAGACGAGGCTTCGTCATGATCAGGCTTTATGTAAACATGACTACGGAAAACTGTAGGAACACCCACAGAGGTGTTATTCACATAAGTAAAGAGTTCTGAGAAAATGCCTAGGTAAGACCCTTATGACAGAAATATGTATGTTCTCATCTCTCTCTCAAATTCATTTTAGCGTTAGAAACATTAGACTTGGCATTGGCTTGCCTTATTGTCAAATGTTTCGTATGTTTTAGAATATACCTAAGGCCCGAGATACACTTGTAAGTTTTACTTACGTAAGTAGGGACAACGCTATTTGTTAGAATGAGATAACGATATTCACCTCTCATTCTGTAGTATTTCAATGGGTTTAGGCCATAGTTTAGGTATTCCGATAGATCGGGTAATTATCGGGTAGTGTACTTTAGGTAATTATTCTCTTAAATCATTGGGGTTAGGGACCCGTATTTTGAAATTAACACGGGAAAAAGAGAAACTGGGGTGTTATGAATATTATCGCCTGCACAGCGAGCTCATCAATCACTGATCTTATCGGTTGTTAATATTATACAATGTGGTGTAGAGCCACGTTCATGTTGTTGATGACCTAATGAATGACCCAGTGCCAAAAGCATTTATTATTTACAGATATTCTGGAATAACAGTAACTTGTTTTTTTTTGCAAACTTATTTACTTATATGAGTAAATGTGTTGAAAATTAGAATAAAAACCAACACCGAGAAAGACTAAATGAAAAGCTTGATCATCTTTTATATGGAGTATTTTTATGAAATGACATAATTATTGTAAAAAAAAACATGTGGTAAAATAGTGTTTTATGCAACCGTTGTTTAAGAGAGGTCAAAAAAGGCGAGTGACGTGAGTAACAATTTGGGCGAAGCCGAAAATTGTTAATAAAGACGCCACCAGTATTTTTTGACTCAGTTAAACAACGTTGCATACAATACTTTTTCTACGAAATAAAATTGTAAATTTAACAAACATTTTTCATGTCATCTAGCGGAGTTCTACCTACGGTATCTACCTATTTTTAGACTTCTTGGGCTATCACTGGGCTATTTCTTCAGGCGTAGACACTAAGTTCTCGTCTTCATCCATTTTAACTTGAAAGACACACTGTTTTTAACACAAAAGTTAAGTTTTTATTCTACAGCCACAATTGAAGAAGTAGCAAAGAATGGAGGGTACGGGAAAAGAATGAAATAAAAAACATGTTTACTTATTTGTCAGAGATGACATTTAAAAAAAAAACATACAACCGAATTGATAACCTCCTCCTTTTAGATTTGGAAGTCGGTTAATAAGGTTGGCAACAATGTATTTCATACAATATTTTTTAAGTTGCATAAAATACTATACTTCTACCTCGCCACCGATACCACGCGGTTAAAAGAGGCAAATGTTTATCAGTTTTATCACGTAGACTTGCAAAAGCGACCATAAGTAAATGTTACGTAGGTACCTACTTACCTAACATTTGGAAAATTCAATTACTAAACGATGCTCACCTATATTTAGAAAGTTAAAACCCCATCTATTTTTGCCAATTGCTAAAAGGAAATAAAATGTATAATTATATTCTGAAAAGCTTTCAAATAATTTTCCTATTAGTAGAATTATAAACTGTTTGTGACAGATTCAGTGTAGTAGGACTCACAATACGTACACACATTCCTAAACGGACAAATAGACTTGTGGCCCCTGCGGAAATCGTTATGTACATACAAATGTATATTAATAACTACGAGACCGTTTCAATTACGTCATGTCATGGGCTACTCGTAACTTCGAATCATGTCATTCGCGTAGACAGGGCATTAAGTAGACTAATCAGCTTTTGCAGTCCAGCCAGGTGCAGATGGTCAAACAATACTAGGTACTTCAATATTGTTTGTGTTTAAAAATGTGAAATTGGAAAGTTGCCCAATTTAACGTTTTTTTAACACAATAGTATTTTATACATTACTATGTAAGGGCCGACCAAAAAGTATTATTTTTAAATAATACAACAGCAACAATTTGCAAGAGTTGACTACGGAAACCTACAGTAAGCATGGCCCGACATGCTCTTGGTCAGTTTTTATTACAGTACAAGTGGAATTATAAGTGTTTATGCTAAGTAAACGGATATACATACTCGTACACTGTTCACTGTCGATATGAATAAAGGATGCCTCACGCTTCAACGGACCGGGCCCGGGCCGGGGCGTCCGAATTCAGTTTTCTATAGAAAGCGTCACGTGATCACTGATCACCATCACCTGCCATAGAAAAAGAAGGGTCGGGCGCCTCGGAACGGGCCCGGACGGTTCTATCGTGAGCTGCGTGAATCATCCTTTAGGAGAATAAAATTATCTCGAATTTATTATTATATTCAATATAAATTTTCTTAGTTTCTAATCAAATTCATATTGATGATGGTATGTTTTTAATAACTTGATGTATGGTGGTAAATTGAATCGGGCAATTGAAGTCTTTGTATCGTATCAAAGATAGGTACCTATTTGATGTTTATTCATATAAACTTATTCGTGATTTTCTTTATTTCCAGGCTGTTTCCAGGGTATAGGAGAACTTCAACATGCCACCTAAGTAAGCTTTGCAGCAGCTCTGTGTCCGTTCTGAGATGCGCGGGATTGCACCTGTAATGTACGGCTACGCTATGCACGCACAGTCATCGTTCTAGGTTGCATTCGCATTAAAAAGTGTTTATTGCTTATACGCTTACTAATTGTTTTCTTTAGGTAAGATTGCGACTTCTTTTTATTTGTTATAGTATGTGTAGTGTGTGTCAAGTTTTCAAGTATTAAGACAAGATTAAGACTGGGTCGACCGTCCAGTGGCGCCCTCACTAGGGGAATTGTGTTTTCTAATACATAAACCAATTAATTTATGTATAAATCAGTATATTAATATTTTTGTCCTGCTGATTTCTCAACTTTTGGCCTTTGTTACATAGTTTTATTTTGCTTTATCACTAAACGGCAAATGGTAGCCACATTTTTCATCATATCATCATATTCAAGATATAAAATCTCAAAAATTAGCGTTTTCCCAGAGATAAGACCTAGCTAGATCGATTTTTCGCCTCCGAAAACCCCCATATACCAAATTTCATCGAAATCGTTAGAGCCGTTTCCGAGATCCCCGAAATATATATATATATATAAATAAATAAATATGCAAGAATTGCTCGTTTAAAGGTATTAGAATAAGAAGGACAACAATATTAAAATACTGATTTATACAGAAATTATCTTATACCTTTTAACGAGCAATTCTTGTTTATATATATATTTCGGGGATCTCGGAAACGGCTCTAACGATTTCGATGAAATTTGCTATATGGGGGTTTTCGGGGGCGATCAATCGATCTAGCTAGGTTTTATTTCTGGAAAAACGCTAATTTATGACTTTTTATATGTTTTCCGAGCAAAGCTCGATCACCCGGATATTTTCGTTTATTAGATAACACAATTGACAATTGCCAGAATGAGGGCGCCACTGGACGGTCGACCCAGTCTTAATATTTTTGTTGAGTGGATTTCATAATATTTCATTTTAACAGAGGACAAACAAATTAATTGTACGGGTACGTGTATTTTAAAGATCAAAATATACATTCAAGTATCGTCAAGTTTTTAACTTCCTAAAGGAAGTGGTATTTACGACCGGTGGTGACGTCATTATTGTTATACCTTCTAATAGAGTTGCGGCGAATATAATGTATTATAGTAACATATAGTTTAGTTTTTTGAATAGAAAATTTGCAGACTGAAAATTTTGTCTGCAACGCGAAAATATCTAGGTACCCGAGAACAGCAACCAACTGCAGCCAATATCAACTGAGTCGTTTTGTCACAAATACACATACAAACAAACATTTTAAGGTGCAGGAGGTTCAGAAATCTGAATTTTTAAAAGTCGTAGTACTTCTAATGGATCTCAACACGGTTGCCATAAATTTAATTAGCAATCTTGAGGCCTTTCACGAGGGACTGTATTGATTCGAATCCTGAGTTTTTGATTTGGAGTTGATAGAAAAAATCACGAACAAAGTTCTAAAATGCACTTTAAGTAACCAATGATGCATCAATGCTAAAAAATAGGAAAAGTGCTTCTCAAAATCGGTAATATCATGTTCGAGGGTACGTTCGTATCTATAAATTTTTAGGGTTCCGTACCTCAAAAGGATAAAACGGAACCCTTATAGGATCACTCGTGCGTCAAATGGCATTGGGTCAAAAAACAGGTGATCTAGTTATAGAAAACACATAAAAGACTACCCAATTTTAAACAAGTTAATGTTATTCCAACAGTTAAAAAAGAATCAAATAGTCATTGGGAAAGTTTATAGTTTCGTGTCTATAGTCATTAACTTATATTTTTATCACATCTGACCTTCTGTTGGGGTTAAATAAAAAATGTGCTTTAGGGATCGGTTGGGCTGCGCAAAGTATCTAACAAGATTTATTGGCAAGTCACTGAAACAAATAGTTTTTTGTTTTATCTTGAACTTTCACGTCGCTTTCGGTCTGACATACCTACCTTGAGTTGAATTAAGTTTATTTATCGGTAGGTATTTGAGGAAAGCATTTCCTCGAGATGCGAATTAAATTAGCGCTATAGTTCCTCGAGATAAAAATTAAATTAGGCTAAAGTAGAGACCACGAAGGAAAATTTAACATAACATATCTGATTGATCACATTTTTTTTGGACTTGTTGCATACTTGATTATGTGAAGGAATATGGAGATATGGAGAACTTACTCTTGGTAGTCTAAAAATTGTTCTGAGAGACCGTTATTAATTTACAATACCTAACTTAATGCAAAGTACAATGTATTATCGTAAACATTGCGGAGCATAATAAAATATGAGTGCAATATTAATGCTCTGACACGTGCCAACGCAATACAAATTTTTATATAAAGTTAACTCGATTTATTTGAATTCTAGTATTTGTCTAGACCAAAATTAACTGCACCAAAAATAATTTGCAATTATACAACAACAACCATACATTTTAATCAAGTATGTCGTTAATTACATTACTAGATTTGGCACTAAACTCCGGGCCACTGACTATTATAGAGCATGGAGCGTGGTCATATGGCATTCTGTAGGGCTAAGATGGCCGGCTCTTTATTATTTGTCACCATGGCTGTCACGTTCTAACAAATATGTAAGTGCGAAAGTGACGCATGGCATGACAGGTGATAAAAATGCGACCATGATAGCTGGTCTGCTCTAGATCAAGTTGTCAATATGTTTACAACAAATATTTGTTTAAATATATGTACCTTTACACGAAGCAAAATGATAATTAAATAAATACCTGCGAAATTAACTAACAGTTAACACTTTAACTAAATTAGCAAGTCAGTGGCTGTACTGAGTGCATATGGAGAGGAATGACACAATACATATTGTATTAGATAAAAGTGGCAAGTGTACTCTAACGTATAACGAGTCCTCCAGAGCCGCCGCTGGCTCAAAGTTCAAATTACTTACACGTGCGTACAAACGAGAACATTGTCAAATAACTTACGACTATCACGCTTGAGGGCGTCATAATATAGAAGTAATTTACAAAGGGTAGGTTAAAATATTATATTTCTCTATGGTTAAAACCAAGCTTCCCTCATGGACCAACTACGTATGCACAACTAGTTGTCTCATAAGGATTTAAGGATATTTTTCTAAATCCTTCCCATAGACACAACTGGTTTACTGTCATTTAATTTTAGTTCCCAAATACTCAACTATTCTTGAGTCTTGCCTGTTTTTGTAGAATTGTACAGTCGCCATCAGATATACGTATAGGTCTTTTTCGTGCACATTTGTGGAATATTTCCAATTTATTAAAAGCCAGTAGGAATATGTGAACATTATAACTTCCATAAATATTCCCAGCGGTAGAGCTAGCGTAGCGGTAGAGTTGTAAAAATAGGAACTCATTTCTCACTTTTCTTCAACAAATTATAGTAAACCTTTCATATCTTAGGGATTGTGCACAAATCACGCGAGGTGTTTTCGGCTACTTTTTGACGCTATTTTGAAGTGCAAAGTGAAGATTTATGTTTAACTAAACCGAGAAAAAGTATCTACTTATGTGGAAGGTGTTTTTTTTCATAGTTTCGTTCACTGTAGAAAAATACACGTGAGGTTTCCTTATAGCCCCCCCCCCCTCCCCCAACGTGATCTATCGTGATTTTTTCGTGACCCCCCCTCCCTCAATCGAACCTCGCGTGATTTGTGCACAACCCCTTACATGCAAAAATATTAAAACACTTTGTAATAATGACGAATGATAATTTATTAATATGAAAGCTATCTATTTCTTCTTTTGACTGTACTTGTGTTATAAAGAATGGTTAGAGAGCTTTCCTCATGGACCAACTACGTATGCACAACTAGTTGTGCCATTAGGAATACATATTTTTGATGGCACAACTAGTTGTGCATACGTAGTTGGTCCATGAGGAAAGCTTGGTTAAAACTATGATAGTAAAATAATAACGCGAGGGGTAAAACAACGAAAGTTTGCTACCGAGTAAAACACAACATCTTTCACCACACCAAACATTACAGATCAAATCCAAATGAACTCTATCAAATATTTATCATTTATAATTATCCATTATAAGTAAGTCCCACCAATATGAGGAAACAATTGAAAATTGCATAAATTACTTTGCCGCTCGTCTGGATAAAGTGCAACTTGTGACGTTCATTACGCATTACTGCTGCGAATATTTTCATTTAAGGTGACAGTCCATTTCCAACCGCAGCTGCACTACTGTTCATTTTACTATGGAAATTGACAGTAATAGCGACGCGTTCAGTACCAGTAGTGCAGCTGCGGTCAGAAATGCAATGTTACCTTTATTCGTCACTCTTTTTAGTAAGGAAATTGACAGTGTTAGTGCCATCCGAATGTCACCTTTACGAGTATCAAAGCTGGCGTGATCAAAATGAACGAAATTCATCATCATTTTTGTCTATCATTCTGTGGCTTCGGCTTAAATATTTATGCGATTATAAAACCTGCTTCAGTTCACTTCACAATGAATCCTCAGTATAGTAAAGGTAACGTGACCCCGAGATTAACACTGACTTATACACGTGCCCATGAGTAACCCGAAAATTTCGAACATATTACATTTAGATACATTTTGCGATCATAATTATAGAACAGTAGACAGAGCTTGGAACAAAAAATGGTCAAGTGTAAGCGGTAAGGCAGGAGGCTCAGTTCCGACCGTGGCGGGCATCCATACGAGGCCGAGCTGCAGGAGAGAAGTGCTTAAAAACCCATGGTCAAGGGTTTAAAAAACCGAAGCCGCAGGCCAAGCTCTTTATAGGGTTGAAGGACGGTTCCGAGCAAGGCCAAAGGCCAAGTTGCGAAAGAGCTGGGTTTGCAACTGAACCAACGGCCAAGTGTAAAAGAGGCTGAAGGCTATAGCATTCCTGCGGAACGCATTCGTGCTCGCGTGCTAGTTTTCGCAAAGTGGCTGGTGAAGTGGGTGAAAACTAGTTTTACTTAATTGTTCAAAAATTATTTTAGTAATAAACTAGTATTTGCCAAGGGACTATGCGGAAACAAGTTTTGACTCGATACGGAAAACGCCGTTTTAATACGGGTTTTACGGGTATACATACCTATGCAGAAATTTGTAAGTTTTCGTTATACCCGAGTGTATGTAGTTAGCTAAAATAACACAAACACATGTTTCCGCTGGAGCGTGCTTCTTAAGGTGCAGTAGTTTGAGCCAGCAGAGTTTTCGTAGCGCTTTTAAAAATTAATTAGCAATCTTGGGGCCTTTTTCTTCACTGTAACTTCATCGAATCGATACCTGATTTCTTGACTTTCGCTCTATAGAAAAAACCGGTCAAGTGCTAGTCAGACTCGCAATCCAAGGGTTCCGTACGTAACCCAATTTTTAATAATGTATTATTTTAACCGGAACGTGAATGAAATGTCTTTAAAAAACCCGTACGTAGCCCGGGGTCGGATCAAAATGGGGGCGGGAATGGTCGGACTGACGTACGAGTGATCCCATAAGGGTTCCCTTTTTTCCTTTTGAGGTACGGAACCCTAAAAACACAAACATGTCTTAAACGCACCTTAAATGTGCACAGTAGCTAAAAATATGAAAGTTACTTCTAAAAATGCGCATTTTATTTTTGATCGAACTCATCGATTACTTTTTTTTGTTAAAACTTACAAATACATACTTAGTTATAATTCAAAATCATGATATCCGCGATCCTGGGAACGCATAGCCGAGTCGTCTCGCTCACGCTTACGCTCAATGAGAGTAAGAGAAGAACCTGAACTCATGGGGCCTTAAATGTAAGATATTCGTCTAAGTCGAGGTCGTAAAGGTCCAGGCTACAGGCCGCGCGGGCGGGAGGCGGCGGGAGGGCGAGCGCGAGTTGAAAACTAATTTCCTGTAGCTCAAAGCGATTGTCGAGATCGACGTATCGTGTTGACTGATATCGTTAAAAATGATTGCTTCGTCTGACGTCCCAGTATTTTAGGGACTCGTACTAATTTTTTTAATTAATATTTTAATAACATTAAACAAAAAAATTGATCAAGAGCATGTCGGGCCATGCTCCGTGTAGGGTTCCGTAGTTACCATTCTGTCAGAACAACATCTGCAATAATAGTCAACACAACACAGCTTTCTTGGGCAAAAGTATATTGGGTATGGCCCCAAATTTTTTTAATAGTATCCATAATATAAAGTCCCTGCCAACTGATCAATTTAAAATACAATTAAAATCATATTTAAAAAGCGGCCAAGTGCGAGTCGGACTCGCCCATGAAGGGTTCCGTATTTAGGCGATTTATGACGTATTAAAAAAAAACTACTTGCTAGATCTCGTTCAAACCAATTTTCGGTGGAAGTTTACATGGTAATGTACATCATATATTTTTTTTAGTTTTATCATTCTCTTATTTTAGAAGTTACAGGGGGGGGGGACACACATTATACCACTTTGGAAGTGTCTCTCGCGCAAACTATTCAGTTTAGAAAAAAATGATATTAGAAACCTCAATATCATACCCCACACGTATGGGTTTGATGAAAAAAAAATTTTGAGTTTCAGTTCGAAGTATGGGGAACCCCAAAAATTTATTGTTTTTTTTCTATTTTTGTGTGAAAATCTTAATGCGGTTCACAGAATACATCTACTTACCAAGTTTCAACAGTATAGTTCTTATAGTTTCGGAGAAAAGTGGCTGTGACATACGGACGGACAGACAGACGGACAGACGGACAGACAGACAGACAGACATGACGAATCTATAAGGGTTCCGTTTTTTGCCATTTGGCTACGGAACCCTAAAAAGGAAACTTGCCTTAGTTAGAATACGTGTTGAAGTACCTAAAGAAAAAAGTTATTGAAGTCAGATACTGTTTCGGGTACTTTTTTCCTCTGGATGCAGAAAATTTACCGTTTGAAGAATGATCCTGTAATGGCCAGTATTTTTTCAACGTATGTATTTGTATAAAATAAATATCGAAGGCTAAAGTACTTTGGCTTAATAATTAAAAACAATATTAGATAAAAACATTTTTTTCCTAGGTATCTAGGTATTTCATTTGGTTATGTAGCATCATTTAGAAAATTAAATATCCTAAGTACTAAATTCCTAAAGACAGAACATGGAAAATCAAATTGTCTAATGTATGAAATTCCTAAAGATGCATGTCCTAATACACTTTTAATCGAGCGATCTCATTTTCGAAAATAAATAATTTTATGTACAAAATGCCTAATGACAATACTTTGAAAGTCAAAATGTCTAGTGTTCAAAATACCTACAAAGCCTAAAATGACAATACTTTGAAACTCAATATTTCCGAGAACATTTCCTTCTTACTTTGAGTCGACGGAGCCCCGCTATGGGGCTCTTATTTCTGGGGGGTTTGTCCTTCGGGCATCTGATCTGAAGCTACCTAACGAACCTAACCTGCGTACCTATTGTTTAACATTAACTTGTTTCGTAGACTTTTTAAACTTAGGTCAGCTAAACGTAGGACAAATGTCGTTAGACATTTTGAACTTAGGTCAACTAGACGTAGGAAAAAAGTTCGTTAGTATTTTCGTGCACTATTAAGCAGTATTGTACTTTAGACATTTAAAACATAGGTTGATTAACCGTAGGACATATGCATCTTTAGGAATTTCGTACATTAGACAATTTGATCTTCGAAATTACGCTATATAACCTTTAATTTAATTATAAGTAACAGTCACATCTTTAAGATCCACTCAAAGTGATTTCAATATCGTAGAAATTAATAGGAAATGTTTAAAGGAAGGTAGGTACAGTGAAAAATTTGGGTCACGCATGCTCACGAAAAACGTGGAAGAGTATGTCGGTGTTGTGTCAATGTCAAATAATTGCAAAGTCACTCCCGCTAGTATTTATTGTTTGGAACCTTCACCGCGTGCCTGGCGAGGGGTCGGCTCCGAGCGTTGTTTTAAATAGCCGACCTTTCAACTTTACATATGTAGTCTATTCTAACGCACCGCCTACTGGTAGGTATGCTGCACATGCAATGCATAGAGCAGTGTAGCGAGCCAAGTCGATCCTGTTTCAATGGTCTGTGCACAAAAATTAAAACGATTCACCGAGTGTCTTTAGTTCTTCATTAAATAAACTTCCTACACAAATTAATTGGATTATCTATTTGCGCAGAAGGTAATAAAATAATTCATTAAATGGGATATTAATAGGGTCAATTAAGGCCGTGCATCGAAAAATAACAGGATCTTAGAAAGGTGGCAGTGGCTAGCCCCGGAAACAAACAGTAGTCATTTTCGGATATATGTTTCTTGACTATATGATAAGAGATTTCGTAGTAGTCGAAACACGAATGCTTAAAATTTTCTCGATAGAAAATAAATCCAAACTTACGTGTTCATTTTTCGGTTTTAGCTTCGTGCAACTAGAAAACACATCCATATCCAGCACAACCCACCTTACAGCAAAGGTTTTCATCTCGTCTTAACTTTCAAAGAACTAAATATTAACTTATTATCCTTTACCGATGGATTTATTATCGATTTTTGATTTTATGAATTCAACAGCAAACGCCCATTTTACGCAGTTCGGTTTCTCTTTCTGTCATGCGTCAAAGTCATAAATGCATCCTTTATGCCAGTAATGTTAGATGGCCGTCGTGCCTCAAAGAGGTAAGACCTATGTCACTTCGCGCAGCGCTCCGAATTACGTAAAATTTTAATATCCAATAAACGTTGAGTCGTAACTCCATTGAGTAGTAACGGAATCGGAGGTAAACCTATGATGGTGCCTTCTTACAGGCCTATACGTTACGCATGTGTGCGTGTTTGCTAGACTACGTCATGCTACGCCGAAATCTATACTCTTTGTCAGTTACAACGGGTTAGGAAATTTCGACAGATATTGAAATGTATCGGTAGCTGTTTGGTATTTAGCCATCAGAATCTAACCGTAACTTTTTGCTTTATTTTTGTTTGAAAATAAAATATCTATAAGAATATATTTTTTGCTTTTTTTCTATTGTAATGATAAAAATAAATCTAGTATGTTTCATGCTCAAATAATTTAAAATAATTGAATAAATATTAAAAACTAATTGATATTATTCGTTTTAATTATTATTATATTATTAAGTTTGTTTGAATAAAATATTTTATTTCAATAATACGAAAAGTTATTATATTTAAGTACCACAAAAAAAAAGGTCCCTACTTACAAAAACTCACTTGCACGGGCCGGGGTTCGAACCCGTGACCTCCGGTTTAAAAGTCGCACGCCACTACAATTTCACATAAGTAATTTACAATGACATGATACCGTAGAAAAAGTGAATATTACAATGTACTGTGTTACTATCATTTTATAGTTTATTTTGGCTTGACAAGGAGGAATGAGAAAAACGTGCAGAGCGAGAGGATTAAATCTCTCTGTCCCTTTCTTAAAGTAGCCAATCCTAATTATGACATCTGTTTTGATATTAATTCTTTGAACATAATTTGTCGATGTTCTTTTTTATATCATCGAGAAAGATTTTTATTAAAAAAATGTGTTGAATTTATATGTTTTATTTATGTTTTTTGGCATAAATTTCATTACTTTTGACAAATTTTGATTGTGATGACAAACGATTTGATGTGATGTGTGAAACGAACCATGTGATCAACGATTTATCTAATAAAACTTAATTTAGTCGAAAACAATAGTTGTCTACTACCGGGTGGAAAAAAATTATGGGCCCTGGAGGGAAAGTGCCTTAAAACCTTAAGTTTGCTCATTTTACTTAAATGAAACATTATTGTTTTTTAAAGAAACAACTGCATTCAAAGATTTTTGAAGTGAAAACTTCTTTAGCGGCGCTAGGCACTTTTTGAGGTGGGGAAAAAATGATAAACTCAGACAGCGTAAGGCGATCATGTGACCGTAAGGTTTAGATGGCCAATCATTTAGATGGCATTTAAATCAATAAAGAAAAACTCAATTACATTACATGAAAAAGGTTATAATCTTGTACGGGCTGAAATACGAGGATCTCACAGTATTATAACTTTATATCACTCAAATATAATTCAATAAAGCTACATCTTGATGAAATCGCTAATAAAAGTGAACTCTAGTACTGGTGAATAAAACTCAAAATATCATGACCAAATATATTTAGATGCGAGGTCTGCAAGGTAACTTTACAATTTCTATTCGAATTTTAAACAATTAACGCTATAAATTTGAATTTCGAATTTTAAACAAGCTCACTGACCAGCAATTTCGGAACCAAAAGTTTTCAATAGAAAGGAGGATGGGTCAATTATACATAGTGCTGCAGACATTTTGGACTAGTCATTGAGTTTTCACTTCTGTCGGCACTCCCGGAATGCAACACGTTGTTTTTTTTTTAATTCGCTTAGTCGCGCCCGGGAATCGAACCTACTTTTTCCACACTGTATAAAATAACACAAATGCTTTTCTTCTGGTAACTTAAATGTTCTATCTATCTTGGTGATATATCAATGCAATCAAATAATCTGAAAAAATAATAATAACCCAATTTATGAATTCCGTTCCTTCAGAAAAATGCGAAATGTACGTACAATTTTTAGGGATATCGTACTTTTCCCAGGGACAAATTTAGTTGGCTAAGAGACATTTTCACTGATTTGGGGTCTGTACTAAAAATCTAACATAATATGATAAGGACTTAATCGTTTTAAGCTCAAGAGTGAGTTTTCCTAAAGCTTTTTCTAAAAATTATGTCTTTATTAACGTTAGGAGCGCACTGCAGCATGTCAAATGTATGCCAAAATGTCAAGGGAGAGAACAATAAATAAAGTTTCAATTCCACTTCCACTCATCAGCAAAGTGATATAAGTATATCAGCAGTTTAAAGTTATTTTAGATTACAAAATTAGCGCATCAAAAAAATCAAAGTGCATAGAAAAAAAGTCTCCTGAGTCATAATAAAATTGATGTCTCTTGGGTAACCAGAAAAGTCACCAGGGAGAACGATGACCCAAATCACATTTAAAAGAAAATGTAAATTTTGTGTACTACCTACGAACATTTTTCAAAAAACTATGTTTTTATAACATATTAGACCCAGGATAGATCTAATACCTCTTTTCGTACCCCGGATAAAATGGTCGGCGACTAAAAAAGTAACTGAAACCTTACGTTATTAGGTTCACGATGCCGCGTTGTACCCTTGCCTTCGTTGCGATATGTTTGGTAAGTCAGGAGACTTAAAAAATGAGCCATGATTTTGGGACATATTAACAAATATTTTTTTTAATAGGTATATATTAATTTTAGCGGACTTTAATAATTTACCAGTTAAATTAGATGTAAATACCTTTTTAGTTAATCGTTAATATGATATATTAGTAGCAGTAAAACACTTTATTGTACAAAAAGACACATAAAACATGAAAAAACACACATCCTTCGTATATGGTAGAATATATTTTTCATACTTATAAGTAAAAACCAAAACCGATACGCGATTGGGATACGCTCTTTTTGTATGGGATACAAAAAAAAATTCTCCTGGGTCACCAAAAAAAATCGACATAATAAAATAATTCAGTTCGTTTTTAAGTTCTAGTCAGATTGACTTTTTGGTTATTTGAGATAAATTACAATAACGCTTAGATTTGAAAAACATGATTTTCTATTTTGTTGCGATCGACCCGGGTAATAAAAATACGGCGAATTTGAACTTTTCTTTGTTGTCGTTGTAAAATGTATTAAAAAATAAT
This sequence comes from Cydia amplana, assembly GCF_948474715.1. Lineage (NCBI taxonomy): Eukaryota > Metazoa > Arthropoda > Insecta > Lepidoptera > Tortricidae > Cydia > Cydia amplana. The sequence continues at coordinate 28,591,815 of NC_086096.1, read as the reverse complement.
GTAGGCACCCCTGACAATTGAAATTCAAAATTATCCAGAAAAAGCGGCCAAGTGCGAGTCGGACTCGCCCATGAAGGGTTCCGTATTTAGGGGATTTATGACGTAAGAGCCAACAGGAGTGGTCATTTCTCCATACAAACGTACTCGACTGTTTCCTCCGTGGGTTTTGAAGCTAGAGCAATGATATTTTCAACACAGATTAATATTGTCAATATCTGTGTCGGACCGTTTTGCTTTTTTTGATATTTTTGTTTTTTAAGGCGCTAGAGCTCTTCAAAAATGGCCATAATGGCCTAATTGACTATGCCGCAATGAGAGGCTTGGTATTCAAAATTGATATAAATTAGCCAAAAAAGAAAAACGGTCCGACACAGATAATTTCATAATCATTTAGATTTCCAAATTTGGTTACGATTGGTTAAGTTTTGGAGGAGGAAACAGTCGAGTACGAAACCTCGATTTTTGAGATTTTTACGCAGGATTTTTCGCCTTGTCCTTATCGCACTAGTTTTAGGAGCCGCTTCCGTTAGCGAGACGGGTATATTTACCTAAAATATTTAAATCTCAGCTCCTGTTTCGTCTTAAAAAAAAACTACTTACTAGATCTTGTTCAAACCAATTTTCGGTGGAAGTTTGCATGGTAATTTACATCATATATTTTTTTTTAGTTTTATCATTCTCTTATTTTAGAAGTTACAGGGGGGGACACACATTTTACCACTTTGGAAGTGTCTCTCGCGCAAACTATTCAGTTTAGAAAAAAATGATGTTAGAAACCTCAATATCATTTTTGAAGACCTATCCATAGATACCCCACACGTATGGGTTTGATGAAAAAAATGAGTTTCAGTTCTAAGTATGGGGAACCCCCAAAAAAAATTTTTTTTTTCTATTTTTGTGTGAAAATCTTAATGCGGTTCACAGAATACATCTACTTACCAAGTTTCAACAGTATAGTTCTTATAGTTTCGGAAAAAAAGTGGCTGTGACATACGGACGGACAGACGGACAGACAGACAGACAGACATGACGAATCTATAAGGGTTCCGTTTTTAGGGTTCCGTAGCCAAATGGCAAAAAACGGAACCCTTATAGATTCGTCATGTCTGTCTGTCTGTCTGTCTGTCTGTCTGTCCGTCTGTCCGTCTGTCCGTCTGTCCGTCTATCTGTCCGTCCGTATGTCACAGCCACTTTTCTCCGAAACTATAAGAACTATACTGTTGAAACTTGGTAAGTAGATGTATTCTGTGAACCGCATTAAGATTTTCACACAAAAATAGAAAAAAAAACAATAAATTTTTGGGGTTCCCCATACTTCGAACTGAAACTCAAAAATTTTTTTTTCATCAAACCCATACGTGTGGAGTATCTATGGATAGGTCTTCAAAAATGATATTGAGGTTTCTAATATCATTTTTTTCTAAACTGAATAGTTTGCGCGAGAGACACTTCCAAAGTGGTAAAATGTGTGTCCCCCCCCCCTGTAACTTCTAAAATAAGAGAATGATAAAACTAAAAAAAATATATGATGTACATTACCATGTAAACTTCCACCGAAAATTGGTTTGAACGAGATCTAGTAAGTAGTTTTTTTTATACGTCATAAATCGCCTAAATACGGAACCCTTCATGGGCGAGTCCGACTCGCACTTGGCCGCTTTTTTTTTGCCATTTGGCTACGGAACCCTAAAAATGAGTGTTTCAAAAAGGCACCCTGTATTCATTACATACCTAAATAATCTCTTATTCAATAAAACATATAATTACTAAACACTGTGATTTATTTCAAATAAATGCAAATCGATCGGATAAAAGATATTAATACCTACCTATACAACAATGAATACGAGTACAGTCAGCTGCAATAATATGTTACACATCGAAGGCCGTTTTGCGGTAGATCATATTAGATCTTATTTGTAGAGCCATAAGAGCGTGTCACATATTTTTGCGGCCGTCGAAGAGTAACATATTATTGCAGGTGACTGTACCTATGAAAAATTCGAGGGTTAAAAAGCATTTCAACCAAAGCATTTATAATAATAACGACTATGGACGCCTGCAACCCCAGGGGTATTGTAACCCCATAACAATAAGGTTGAAATTTGCATTTAGTGACCGCAAAGTCAGGTGAGCGTAATCAAGTAAATCTGTTTTCATCATATTTTATACAAAAATAATTTCTTTTCTGTTCTTGTGCTATTTTCTTATTATCAATACTCTTAACTTATATGCTATATGCTGCTGCTTCTATGCTGTTAACATCTTCCAAAACAACAATAAATATTCAGGTTTATTAATTATTTTATTGTTTGCTATTATGAACAAGTAACAACGCCATCTGTTTCAATTTTTTCCGAATTTAAGTTTCTGGCCGACCGCAGCGACTGCGTATAATGGTAGTTAACTTCTGTAACGTTAGATGGTGCTAAAAGGTCACACAAACTTCACGTGCGGCGCGAAGCGTTTCCATGTGTGCGTGTTAGCGGGGAGGGAAGAACTAGCGGGCGTGGTTTACGAAGCGCCAGACGCGGCTGCAGTAGGCCCTTAAAATAACGTTATCGGTTATCAGGCAGACAATAAATTCCATTTATAGTGAAAGTTTCACGGGTGCCGGCGCCGTGCCGCGCGCCCGAACAAGTCTAATTAATTGCGACTATTTCTATTTTTGGCATCGAAGGACACGTTTAAACGTGACTCGAATAACTTTACAAATAGGTTTACAAATTTATGTAGGTAAACAAACACAAACCGTATAAAATGTAAATCAATGCCGATCGTAATTTGAATCAATGAATCCGAATTTCAATGGTATTTATTTTGTACATTAAAATAATGCCACAAACACATCAATCAGGTTCACGATATTTCCTGTAAACATACCCTAAGAGCTCCATTCCACATAAGAGGGTGATAATTTTCAATATACTTAATGATACCAAGAGTGACAACTTTGGATTTTTAAATCCGTGTATGGCTCATTACCAAATTTATTACGATTTACATGTGGGTGTAGAATTGTTCGCAGTGGTTTGTCGGCGGTAAACCACTGTTGCAATGTGGTCTGAGGGCCTACCGCGAACCACGTTCGACGTGTTACCTCCCTGTCACACTTACGTACGAATTTACAAGTGCGACAGAGAGGCAACACGTCGAACGTGGTTCGCGGTAGGCGCTCTGCTCTCGCGGCGGGCGCGCGCTACGCTGCTACGCCGCTACGACGTAGCCCCACGTTCCCGAACCGGTTGAACAAAGTACATTTATTTGCTAAATTAGAGACCGATTCAAACAAATCAATATCAATTTGATGTAATTTTGTCATTACTTGCTCGTACTTTATTTTGTATTGGTGTGAGGTGTATCACTAACAAATTAATAATAATAACCAAAGAAATTCTCTGTACCTACGGGGTTTTATGACGCTTTCTTCATACAATTATTAACTTCATTTATTGGCGGAATGTAATAAAAAATACATTTATTTGACATATATTATGTAGGTGTATGTATGTAACTTATTAAGTATAAAAGTAAAATACGAACTATTATGCATTTTTTGCGAGTTAATGCGGCAATCAATACAAGGTCGATATAAGACTACAGACATCCAATCTGTGTCATTTATCCACTATCCGCCCGATAACAAGCATAGTATGCAGCGCTCGTAGGCGTCAAATGCTATTTTTAATTCACTTGGACAAAGGCCAAAGACTCTTGAGTTGGCTAGCGCTACTAAGTAAGTAGGTAGTGCGTTTCTAATTCAAGATTTATGTTACTTCTATATAGTATGTATTTTAGGTATGTCTATTATCACGTTACTGTTATTAATGATGGTATTTCGGGCGTGTATCGTACAACGTTTACAGTACATATGGCCCTTTAAATTTTGGATGTAGTATACTACACCATCTGGTGTCAGGTGTCATAATGAAGCACCAGATGTACAGTAAAATATAGTTTTTTAAACATCTACTGTACCAAATGATTCACACATTTTAGTGTTGAAAATTATCGGTATACAACAGGTTTTTCGAACTCGCAATTTACAGAGTAATGTCCAGTAAGACGTGGTCACGATAAATATTCACGAATCATATGCTTTCCCGAATTCCCCTATGTATAAGACGTTCTCCCCACGGCACGCCAGCAGACCTTGACACATTGACCCGCGCCAATTTCATTTGCAATTATTATATCTACTAAGAGTTCAATATCTTTACGCTTCTCAGCAATGTATATAAATAACAAAAATGTTGATAAATATACATACCTGTTATTCTATAGGTAAAGGCAATTTTAGGATATACTTTATGTATTATGGACATAATCTTTGATTTTGATGATTTTATTTTATTAAACACCTTCAAGTAAAATGAAACGCCTGCGATTAAGCTGGTCAGCAAGTGAAGCAAATCTTGCCTTGTTGCGCATGACTTCCACGTCACGACACGTTTCACACGATTCAAGTTATATGAAGTCGCGTGAGACATTACAAGGTGTGCGAGACATGCTGGCGAAGCTGGCTTGTTGATCTCTTCGATGTTACTGGTTTAAGTACACCTCTACGCTTGTAACTTGTAGCTTTATCAAACGGAATCTAGCACGGTTAGGACTTCAACCTTAACTTGGAACTCCCATTTTTGCTAAGGTCTGCGTTGTAATCGCTTTAACTCACTCACTTGTTTATCGCCGCCTTAAAGGTTATATATAATGTACTGCGCTTAGGTATGTAAAAGTATGTAGTGGCCGACCGCCATACTTTTGTTTTAACCAATGTGCGGCGCTCGGCGTTGGTGGATTGTACGCATTTGCAATGATCAGGTTTACGTATTGTCATTTGCATGTATGTAATTGAAAAATCGTTGTCGATCATGAAGCTGAATTCACCGGACGCTGGCGCATCCCAATTTACGAGGGCCGCTCATAAATAGGTGCTTCGCCAGGCGTGGAACATGTTTCGTTGCTGCTACTCCGCTTATTCAGCACTCGCTCTAAGCAAACCACTGAAGTGTGATCTAAGATAATGCATAATTGTTACGAATTCCGAACTCACTTTTACATGGTTCCTTTCCTGGTGTTTGTAAGGCATAGTAGTAAAAGCTGGCATGTTGCCAACCACTGTCGCCGCCAGCTCCCGCACATTGTTACATGCTCTCCTTGCTTGAACAAAACATTTCAATTTGGTTCTTTGTTGCTTTAAGCGGTTGCCATCTTCCCTGCTCCGAAATTGTTTTGATTAAGTAAGTAGGTATAGGTTAAAGAAAGTTACTCCAAAACTTATCTTCTTTCAGATCGTTACTATCTACCTACTTAGTAGTAGACGTAGATGCGCTTGTATGCATGTTGATCGATAAATTTTGCAAAGTACATTAAAGAATCTTTCAGGGAATTGGGGGGTTCATAGCCGTAGTGCATTGCGCACGCACCAATAATAAGCACTGACAGTAATACAAATCAAGTTGAGATTTTTAACGTTCGGATAAATAAGGTAAAGGGCCCCAAGTTCGTGTTAGTACGTTATTTCGTTAGTTTTGTTTCTGGTGCAAATAATAAGGAATTCAAGTATTGTTTATTTAAATTATACATATGAAAAAAATCGGTATTATTTAATCTCTTCAATAAAATAATAACCAATATTTTAGTGATTAAACTGAGAGTAATACGACGGTTGAAACTGTCAGACGGCCGCGAACAGCTGTGTTGTATGCGTGCACTTTTTTTAGGCGTAAGGTGCGCGCTCTCACTTGTTAAGCTTATAGGAAGGAAAAGCTAAACCCATTCGAATAAAAGTTTTTGGGAGTGTTTCTGTGGGTTCCTTAGTAATTGATTTGATAAGAAAAAATATTGAATATATGCATAGAAATACCTTAAAATTGCAATAAATCGACTCACGAAATAGCGGTCATTTTATTTTTCGTGTGTCTCCTATTTCGTGCCACTAACGAATCAAGGATTTTCTAGATACATTTTGAGTGCTTGTTTTTAAATAGAACAACGAAGATAATTAAAAAAATAAATTAGAAAACAATTAATGTATTTCATGAAGTTTCGTATGAGCGAAACTCGGTATATGTTTTTTTCACTAGAATTCTCATAAAACGAGTTTGAATGTGACCCGAGTTTAAATTTTTAAGGTATATTCCACGTATATTCTCATATTAACTACTAGCACAGTTTTATTTATAATTCAATTTATTTTATTTATTTTTGTGTATATTTATATAGCTGGTCAACCAAATCTTGTCAGTAAAAAAAGGCGCGAAATTCAAATTTTCTATGGGACGATATCCTTTCGCGCCTACATTTTTCAAATTTGCCGCCTTTTTCTACTGTCAAGATCTGGTTGACCAAGTATATTTAACGTATAAGATAGTTCATTTTTTTTCTATATTTTTATTATTTTATTATTTTTTATTTATATAGTTCGGCTTTTAATCAAGTAATAAAGTACCCATATGGTTTACGAAGTCTTAATTCAACTATTAAAGACGACGAGTACAAAAATTTTAAGCTAGCTCTCAATATTTAACTTTTTTTTTAAATATTATTATTAATTTGACCTTACAATTACTCGTAAGTAGGTAAGACCGTTAAATAATTTAAATGATTATCAGCAAATTATCACCAATTACTCTAAGAAAACTTTATTCCGAAACAGGGGACACGAATTCACGAACTTAGGAGCTGAGCTAAATTTGTATCACGAAATGGGAGCCAAATAAGAGGTTCACGAAAAAATTCATATAAAAAAAAGTTTCAACTAAAACCCTATAGTTTATACATTAAATTATTAACAAAGAACTAATATAACTTACTCAAAAGCTTTCAAGGTATTGATATGCTTAGTAATATTAAAAAAAAATGCTTAGTAATATACAAACTCTCAAGAGCCTTAACCTGCCGAAACAGGGGCCCTTTACCTTACTTAGGTCCTTAATACTTAATGTCACTAAGTGTGGCCACCGTCGCAGAAAGAATCATGCTTTCGATTAAAAGTTATGGTATGTTGGGATAATACCGGACGATTTTGGGACTAATTGAGAGACCTTGTAATAAAATTTTTTTTTTTCGATTTCAGTACGTGATAGATTCTAGAAATGTGGTGCAATTCGTTAAATAATAACCATAGTTTAGGCCTGATTATTGGCAACTTTCAATATTCAAGTTTTGTACCATTATTAAGATGAGACATACTTTTTTTCGAGGGTAACGATGAATTTGTCATAACAGGTTAAGATCGGATGGCGATAAAAACACTTCTAATGCTCAGATAATAAGGTATCCAAAAGGATATATCCGATGTTTAACCTCCTCCAACGTATATAAATTGCAGCCATGAATAACTAAAAACTTAAAAGTTCTTTTGTAATGTTTATTTTTTTGTATTTTTGCATCCCATCTTGACCCACATGCGAAAATCTGGTAAATCTGTGGCTTTTAAAGTTTGATATGTCAACAGAAACAATTTCCAAAGTAATACATTCTTACATATATACCTACATACACTGCTAAAATCTCTTCCTTTTGAATTACTGTCCTCGAATAAAAATAATGGAATGAAATAATTACAATAAAAACAGAATTATTGCAGTCATCAAAAGTGAAAGTTTGACAATCACTGCTGTATTTTAAATGGGTAATGTTCGGATTGTTGCTTTCTGAAAGGGCGAAGATTGGAAATCGCGGTCTACAGCTGTCCTAGACCTGTTTTGATTTAAAGATAAACCTTTAAAACGAAATTCTACATCAACTGAATTACTTACAAAAAACAACCACAGTTTTATCACAATATGCGACAAAAATTACAGGGAGAAGACCGGATGGCCAGTAAAATTACCAAAATTACCTTGCTCTCTTTAATGTCCGACATCACTGAGCGGCGGAGGGACACTGGCGGCTGAGGCGCAATGAAATGGCGTCTTGCACCTTGTTGTCGAAACTAAGAAATAAAGAGGCACTTTGGTGTAAATGAATTTCCTACGCTCTTCACCTGCATCCGGTATTAACCCAACATACCTTACCTCTTGGGGACCCCGTGTATTCGTGCTGTGGCACGCCGCTAACTTAAACGATCAATTTCCGAACAACGTTTGGACAAAATGAATACTCGTAATTCATTGCACAACTTGAAACCCCTTTAACTGAATCCGCGATTTAAATAAAAATACAAACGACCAATTTATTTACAAATGTTTCATCGGTACTATTTATGTTTTTGTGTTGTTATGCTGCGTTTTGTGTTTGAAAATTACAGATACTTTGTTATTTAATATTATGATGTATAGTTACTTTTCTCTCAGATCTCACATCTCAACAAATTACTTATTGTATAAAAAGTAGGTAGATCTAACCCATTTATTATAAAACGCTTCCTACGCATTATAAAGACCCTTTTAAAGACATATTTCCAACGACAGGCATCGAGTCATTTCGGCCTTCTCATCAAGCTTAAGGCTGTCAATCAATAAGAAAATGACGAAAATAGGGGAAATACGAACAGCGGGCGTCCCAATTCTTAGTTCAATTTTATCTGTGAGTGGCGACCTGTGCGGTTCCCGCCGCAAGCGGAGGGCACGAACAATAAGTATGGTTAGGATCATTTTATTTTTACACGCTTCTTTTTCTTATTTACAATTTTATGTTCTTTTTCTTTTTCATCTTTAGTGGTTTCTCCTTTCTAGTAGTGGTTGATTTGAGATTTTTTGTTGACGGTATCTTTGCCTGTTGTTTTTTTATAAGGTAAAAATACGAACAAATCTATGCACAAGTACCTATTAAGATACGAGTAGATACTACATTTACCACGTTGTAATAAGGTTTCAAAAAGTCAATGTTTTTATTTTAAAGAATTACTTCGCAGAATATTAAAAGCAAAAAACATGGTATTTGTTTTGTTTAGGACGGCAGCTTTAAAGGTTTACTTAGAGAAGTTTGTAAGTAAGTATTCGTGTGACCTTTAAAGTTTGCGATTGTCTATTGAAAGCGTACGGCACGGTGGGTGCGTGGTTTATTAGACGTAACGCCGTGAAATGCCAGACCCCTCTCCAGCTCTTCGCTTTGCTGGAGATACACAATACCTACTCTACTGTCAACTTGTATTTACGTACTTAATAAAATATTGTCCAAAAAACATGAATGACTAAACCTAGGGTTTAAAAAAACAGTTCACAAAACCAGTGTTTAAGTATTCCATGGTAAGGGATCAATCGATTTTTTTGCAAATAACCACTAACTAAGAAGTGACAGATAACGTCAACACCGAGAAGGTCTATTAAGAGGGGGCTTCCGCAAAATTGCAGGTTTTTTTTAATTTTTACACGTTTTAATGAAGAAATAAATTCATTTATTTAAGGACCGTCAGGGATCATTTTTTTTTGTTAGTACTTACGACTATGCCTTATAAAATATTGTTAGTATTATGCTCTATAAATGAAATGAAAAAAAAAATGCAATGAAAAAAAATGCAATGAAAAAAGAAATGATACGTATATGTAGAAACTAGACAATATTTTCAAGGGCAGACTCTTTGGGCAGACTGAAAACAAAACCTTGAAAGGTTAAAGTTGGCTCGATAAAAAATAATCAAATCAAATGTTTAATTTTAATTTATTTTCAATTGTCTGTCATTCCCCTGCATTTCTTAGCAGCATAATTTTAGTATAAAATAGCTAGTGATATAGCATAGCCGAGGAATTTGTGCAGCGAAATAAATCAGGAGTAGAGGAAAGGAGTAGGAGGAGAGGAAAAACGTTAAAACCAGTGCGATCGTCAAATTTTCCGTCGCAAGTTTCGCACGGCGCGCCGTATTATATTTTTTTCCTTTCTAATTTGCTAGGTTTACAATATGTTAGCAGCTGTCAGTGACCCTCCAACAATCTTACAACGGTTCGTAACTGCTCTCCAACACTGGAAGCCTTGTCACTTTTTTATACCTATATATTATGATATTATGTACACTAGTGTATCATTACCTAGTATGTGGTTGTTGGTATTTAATCGCTATGTGCGTAAGATGAGTGTGTTACTGATAATATTGTAAATATGTCATGTTGTTAATATTGACGCCATTCGTCTTAGGCACATATTACCAACACTATCAGTACCTTTAAGCGGTGGGTCCACTAATAGTATCACGAATATCGATTCGATTAACGATCAACTGCAATTTACGAGTACCCTATCCTATGCATATCATTAGTTCGTTACTTTAACTAGTGTAATTGCTAATTGGTTACATGATTAAGGGTCAGTTGCACCAAACTGCTTGTCATCGTCGTTAAAGAGTTCGCTAAATTTTATTGTATGGAAAGTTTCTTATCATAGTAAACCGCCGCGGCGCGCCGGGTGACGTTGATCAGTCTGTGAAGTGCGGATGGTGCAACTGACACTAAGTACATACATAAAGCTAATTTGACAGAAAATTAATAATCCAAGGTTTAACAAATAGGCCTGGGCCCACAATGTCTAGTTAGTCTAGTTTGTCAGTGTCAGTAATCGGTGGATATTGTTCCGTAATTCCGTTATTGTTCTAGGCCGCGGACAGGCGTGCTAGGGGCGCTGCAGAGGCTCGTGCGACCGGTTCTGTGACTAACGAGGATCCTCGCCCAAGGCACGGGTGGCGGATTGTAAGTATATTTACCTACTTCCAGCTATGTTTTTCACAGACGGAGGGATAGACGATTTATGCTAATAGGTTCAAGGTCCCTTTTTATAGTTTTCCGAAGATAACTCTTAAACGGTGTCCCGTAGCAAAAAATGTTCTATTACATAAGTAATCTACATAAAATTTTCTACAAAAAGATTCAGTACACTTTTTCGCTAGGATCAATATTTTAAAATATATTAAGGTGGGAAAGTCACGTATAATTTGTTCTAAGGTCGTTTTTTTTTAGTTTTTCGTAAATAACTCGTAAACGGTAGCCCACAGCAAAAAAAAAACCTTTTACGTAATTAATCTAGAGTTATTTACGAAAAACTATAAAAAGGGACCTTAAAGGGGCAATAAAATAGAATAGTTAGTTAGCGATACTATTACCTACTTAAATTAACGTACAAACTTATTAGTAATAATTTGAAATTCACACACGATTCAATCAATTCAATTTCAATTCGATTTTATCGTTACCGAATTATTTTTTTGTAACAATAGTGACTGTTCTGAACCGGCTGAACCGGGGCTGAGTTGAAAAGTTACTATCCAAAGATTCACAATACAACAGAATTTGGAACAACACGTAGCGCAGGTATCAGCCTACCTAGGTAGCTATAGGTAGGGTGAGTGGGTAGGTAGAGAATAATATCAGCGAATAGGGTTGAGCGACATTAGCAGAATGCGAGGTGCGCAAAGGTGAATTCGGAGTCTCGAACACGGGGCGCCTCGCGCCGGGCCCCGAGCCAAGAGGGATTACACCCTGTTATGAATAAAATTGAATTTGCATACGTTCGAGTTCTGAAAATCCGACAAGTGAGAGTCGTTCTGTCATTTTAGAACGGAGGCTGCGAACACCTGGTTCAATAAACTTAGCCTTTTATACTGGCGAGAGGCACCATAATTAATCGGTCTTGTTTTAGAGACAATGACAATTCTTGTGAAAATTCGTAGCTGTAATAGGTAAGTAACTTAGTGAAAAACGCCTTTTTGGCTGACTTGGTTTACGCAAAGAGAATAGGTATAACCACTCCGTTTTACCTACCTACTGACAGACACTAAAGTATGAAATCGCAATTTTTATAGAGAACATGCATTATTTTAATAATTTTATTTTTAAATTATTTTGACATTTAGGTCTCCTTGAACGCAGGCATACCTACCTCTATGCAATTTAAATCATATTTAAAAAGTTTTGTACAATGTTTCACAAAAGTAGCTGTACCTACCTACTTTTAATTTGTTAGTAGGTATAACTATTTAGTACCTAATGCTTAAATAATGTTTTGAAACCTAATATAATATGTACCTATGTAATCTCCTGATAGGTGATGTGAAAAGTACCTTGGGCGTTAAAACTTGATACCCTCACTACGCTCAGGATTACAGCTTAGAATCCCTCGCTACGCTCAGGATTCAATTATAGAACCCTTCGCTTCATTCAGTTCATTCAAAGTACCTACTCCCAAGTGGTAAATAGGTATATAATTATTTTGCTCCCTTTTTACACAATCTACTATTACATACTTGTTTCTTTTTTCGCCAAGATGTATGTGTCCTCGGGAATCCGTGGTTAAAATTTGTCGGGTTTTATACCAGCCTACGGTGTATATATCGTCGTCTATTACCCACAACACAAGCCTAAGTGGGACTAGGTCGATCTGTGTAAAATTGTCCAGGTAGCTACCTATGAGGGCTGTATGTAATTCAAATCATTATGTTTCAGAGGCGTGGGGCGCGGCGCGTGGCGGCGGCGCGGGCGCGTCGGGCGGCATGATGACGCGGCGTCCGCCACCATGACGCTGCCGCCGCCCGCGCGCCCCGCGCACCCCGCCCACCCCTCTGCGGATCGCGCCATGCGCTATTACCGCATCTGGATATATGCATGCAACGGCGCGCTGCTCCTGGGTTCGTTGGCCTTCTGTGCGGCTGCTGGGCGCGCTCTCGCAGACTACCGCCGCGCTCTTGTCCCTGGTCTTCACGCCGCACAACCAGGTTTCCTGTATGGCTACGCGGCGTTACCTGTGCAAACAGGTCTGCTGCAGATGCTTGGATGTGTCGCGGCGCTTCGTCTCTCCGAGCGATTGCTTAACGCATACTGGTTTGCTCTTCTGGCGCTGCTTGTCGGTGACGCCGCCATCGGTGTATACTGGGCTTTCCGATTTGAGCGAGTCTGTCGAGAACTGCGTCCCCAACTAAAGTTACGTCTGCTTAGAGATTACGAAACAGATGCGGAATTTACGGAAGCCTGGGATCGCCTTCAAAGAGAACAGCGCTGCTGCGGGGTGACTGGACCGGCCGACTTCGCGCACCTGAACCGCACGTCTCTGCCCGCGAGCTGTTGCCGCATGCCGGCGCACACGCCTGCCACGACGCCGGCACTGTTTGCCGCCACGTCCAGCACGTCGCTCGCCACCTTCACGCCCGCCCACTGCGTCCCACACACTGCGGCGTGCGCGGACCGATTACAGAATTGGACTCGACGAACTGCGGACGCGTTATTTGTGCTAGGTTACTGTGTGATCGCGTTTTTGAAGTTATGTTTTCTCGGAATTTTACGATATGAGATAAAAGAGATGATCCAAAAAATTAGACTTATTCGAAGCGAGCTCGGAGCCGGTGAACTTCTAGATGGTAGCCCGATCCATGGCGGGCCATTGTCACAGACGGTGATAGTAAACGCTGTGAATGCGAATGGCGGCGTGCGGGCGCATGGTGGTAGTCCCGAGCGAGCAGGTGAACGCGACGCGCTGCTCGGACGCCTGTCTGACACGTGCTCGCGGCGCGGGACGCACGACGATCCTTTGGCGTCGAAAACTATAAACGGGAACAACAATTGTGAGATGCGTGAGTTGGCACGAGGAGAGTACAGACCGTTGGCGGCAGACAGTGCGGCAACTCGGATCTGACTAAGATGTTACCTGGAGCGGCTGTTCGGGCGGCGCTGGCGCTCGTTTCCGGCGAGCGGATGCGAGGCGGAGCTGCTGGCGGCGCACGCGGCGGCGGGCTCGCGCGCGCGCCGCACCGGCGCCCGCGTTCGTCTCGACACGCGCCGCCACACCCGCTCCGAGTTCGAGCTGTGACTGCTATAATGCGCTTGCCGACGCGCCCGAATCCACTTCTAATCGCTCTGTTGTTCTTTTTATGTCGAGTGCCGAAAATTTCAGTAACTTTTGCAAGTTTATAGTGGTAGATAAAATCCAGACTAAATGATGACACTCCGCCAGTAAAGTGTTTTCGGAAGAAGGGCGTTGTGAACAAACGAAAAGGACAAATGTGGAATGACAGTAGTATATCGTATATATATATATATATATATATATATATATATATATATATATTGGTAAATTTAAACCCACGAGCAAAGCTTGTGTTTAGTTCCTATATGTATGCTTGGCAGTTGCGATTTTGTTGATTAACATACTTGGTAGGTATTTGTGTTTCAAGATTCACTATGAAAAACATAGGTAAATTATAAGTCACGTTATAAATACGTCATTAATAATTAATCTATCAATAATAATGGTAAAACGGTATTGTTTGTATCATAGAACCGCTGACAAAATAAGGGCGATCAGAAGAGCGCGTAAAGCGTCAACAGCAACGCATAACCATTTCTCTCGGGCGAAGAAATATTGTCTTTGTCTAACTTACGTTCTGAAGAAAATATTGTGTTTAGCAATAGGTTAACTTTTGGGTATTTGTATCTATTATGTAGAATTTTGTCACATTACTTTCTTGTAATTAAGTGAATATCACATTATTTTATAAATAATTATAATAAAGGTGTAAGACATTTGCATGGATTAGATTCGATACTTTGATATCTCAGCTTTTCACAAGGAGATTTCCAACGAACAAAATAACCAAATACGAAACAATTAGCAAATTTTCTACTAAATAGACAATAAATAATAATGTTTCTATAGTCCTTAGTGGAATGTTACAAAATGAATATTACGATGCACGAATATCCGTACAGCGTCCGCGGCCGCGTAGACTCTAGACAGTAAGTACGCAGCGGCCGGACCGGACCGCACCGCTTACCGTAGAATACCACCTCGCAGTGGTCGGCGCTCGGCGCATCAAGCCGGCCAGAGACCGCGGCTTCTTACCCCGACCAATCTACACAAACATACTACGCTAATTCAACACAAACCTGACACCCTCCTTGTTTTTTTCATCAATACCGAATTTTATTTAGGGCCACCCCACATCTAGCGTCTTTCGAGCGTCGGCGTCTACAACTCTATGGCCGCTGCTCGACGCAACGTCGACGCAACGTCGACGCAACGTCGACGCAACGTCGACGCAACGTCGACGCAACTGCGCAGCGACGTCATTTTCCATAGCGCTGACCAGACGCCGACGCTCGAAAGACGCTAGATGTGGGGTGGCCCTTAAAGATATATAATTGGAAGCCCAGTGTCGGGTAACCATTTCATGTTTATAAGATCTATTCACAAAAGACTTATAAAATATAGGTATTACAATACAACCTCATTGTTAAAACTTGTAAAAAAATGCACGGCTAAATGTGTCCGGGCGCTCTCCATGCGTACCTACTTAAGGGGCTGTCAACATCCAATGTCCTTTAAATTGATGTTACTTAAGCAGTTTTTTAAGAAAAACTTATTTGTTTTAGTGAAGCAAAAAAAAAATAAAATTTTAACATTCATTGTATTTAAAAGACCGTGGCCGTACTCGATACATGATTGAACGAATTCGGCTCGATAGAAAATAATTGCAGATTGGTCTTAAAATCACCATTACTTAAACGATTTATTGTCTTTATTTTTTTACTTATGGGTCTGCAATTAATATCACAATTTGAAAAGTTTTTTTTAAATAGAGAGTGTGCGCGTTTTAGGTATTGACATTGACAGCCTCGTATTCGTAGCCATGTGCGTTTGTATGACGAGCCTAGATGTAATGATGAGAGCTTACTTATTACTCGTACCACAGCAGGATCGGGAGAGCGGGCCTGCGCTCGCGCCGTACGTCCCGGGCTCTAAGTATTTGTGTAAATAAATTATCATTTATCATAATTTGTACATGCGTAGTATGCGAGTAAATGTGCATGGACAGATTGAAAAATAGTACTGATATGAGCTTAAAAGACGTAGTGCCTACGAGTATGCTTTTAAAGTGGTGAAAGAACATAAACTTTTTTTGGCAGTGGAATTTGGACGTACATAGGTACATCAAAACAAAAATCTACAAACTTACACTTTTTTGAAGGGGTGAATCCCCCACGTACATAAATAAAAGTATATCTACATTTCTGAGTATTGCTTTTGAAAAGAGTACAATATCTTGCGAAACGACGTGAGTTTGTTAAATAAGGCTGTGTCAGAATTAAATGTCTAACAATGTAGTTTAAAAATCTGGACCTTATATGAAAGTGTTGCAATATGAAGGAGCGTCAACCCAGAAGAGAAACTAGGTGTAGGTACGTAAGCCGGCAGACGCGCCTGCGTCTCGGCGGCCTTAGCGCACCGGACCGGTACTTCGCGTCGAACAAACGCAATTGTTTGTGTCTGTCTACCTATTATGAAATAACTTTATAGATATACATTATATTGTACCTAATAGTGATTATGAAATTATGTATTATGTTTGCTTAGAGTATAGTATTTTGTGATTTGAGCAGAAAAATAGTTTTTTAATATTGGTGTCATATGAATGTACCAACCAATCTTATTATAACAAAATGTATATTCGGAAAGTTGAATAATTTGTAGCTAGGATCCAATCTAAATCCTACATCTCTTCCAAAAAACGGTATAATGACATGTGCCTTGGCTTATATAATCGTATAATTGATGTTATTTTCATTGAAAAAATCTGTTATAAGTACAACATACGACTCGTCCCTGAAGTGCTGCCTGCACTACGTGGCGAAGGCCAGCCGCGATACCTACCTGTCAATTTCTTTAGACATTTGCTCTAGTGCTTTCTTGTTTTTGCAAATCCACCTAACCGATGATCATCACACCAATTTTGTACTTAGCTTTTGCTATGAAAACCCTGTTTACTTAGTTAAATAATAAGTGTTGATTTACGCTACTGGATTCTGAACACCTATCGACTTGAGTACCAATGGAATAAATGCTTTTACAGTGGAGAATGTTATATGTAAAATTTATCTACAAACAGCTTCGTTTTATTATTAAACATACTATTATTATTTATTATTGGGGGTGTTGTGGGCCTTTGGATGCCACTTCGACCAAGCTGTGATCTATTGTGACGGCCCTTTAAAGTTCACTACTAATGCCCGTTGAATACAGGAAATTCCAGATTCTTTGGGCCGTAATGCTCTGTACCGCATAGGGTTCCAGTATGTGTCGCCCTAGGTAGGTACTTCTTTTGGACATTAGTGGTCCGCAGGAACAGAGAATGTGCATAGAGTCTCCTCTGACTCCTGGCAGAACCTGCATGTCGCATCTTGTTTTTTCCTATTTGGAACATGTGTTTGTTCAACTTGCAGTGTCCAGTCAAAATTCTGGTTATTATTAAACATACTAACTAGAGATGCCACGAATATTCGGCAACTATTCGGTATTCGGCCTATTCGGCCATTTTGCCGATTATTCGGTATTCGGCCGAATGTTGAAGTCTACTATTCGGCCGAATACCGAATATCTGTTGCACCTACTTAAAAAGAAAAATTGCTCAATAATAAAAATAACCAAAAACTATGTAGGTATATTTAGAATGTGTTCTTGGAAAGTTGTCAAATACGAAGAACCTTTTTTGAGCATTTATTGATTAAAAAACATTTTATCTTTATCATGAGTATGTTTTGTTTGACTCTATTCATTAATGCTGTTCAACAAAAATATATCTTGGCTAACGTCATCTAACGTTGAACTTTCATTTTTCATAATAATTGTGACTCAAAATGTTCGCATGTCATGCCGAATATTCGGTCGCCGAATATTCGGTATTCGGCCGAGAGGGGCCGAATATTCGGTATTCGGTATTCGGCCAAAACCACTATTCGAGCCATCTCTAATACTAACCTATTTATCTACATCAATATCATCACCTCCCTATAATATAATCAGAAACGATAAGCTAATGCCCTCGTCGGCCTCTGTTAACAAACCTATATCTGTGGGTGCATCGTAATTTTAACTTTACATTATCGATAACGATAAGTGTAATGTGGTAAATGTCCACTTTTAGTGTTTAGTAGTAACGCTCTGGTTTACTGCGACATAAACGCATATTGCTTGTGTCAGCGCAACCTAACGTGTATAAAACAATAGGCATTTAGAGAATAAAGGTTCAGAATGTTCTTATACTATCACACATAAGGTGTTTGACTTCTACTCCCATCACCTGCTCGAAACCAGATATATTTATAACAAGTAAAATCCTGTTATTTGAATCCTGTTATAATATCTGATGGCGATCCAGACCAGTGAACCAACAAGGAACTAACACTCAAGAAAGAAGGAAAAATCAAGAAAAGAAAAAAAAGAAGAACCACTTTTTCAACACCAATCCACGCAGTCAGAACCAACCAGCTTATCAAGAATCAAGAAACAACCTGAGAAGAACCAACCAACATCAAAAATCGGAAACCACGTTAAGAAAAGAAATTAAGAAGAGCGAAGAGCGCTGTCCAGGGTATCCCGGCTCGCAAATCAAGAGGTGTCCAGGGTTATCCCGGCCCATTTCAAGAGGAGTCCAGGGTTATCCCGGCCCACTAACATCATCGTAAGCAGAGCCAGCCATACGAAGCGTCAAGCGAGCGCCACATGGAGGTGCCAGCTCGCCAGGCCACGCCAGCAGCAGCAAGAATGCCGGTCGCGAACTCGCACCGGACCGGACGAAGACGAAGCCGAGGACGGCCAGCCACGCAGCAATAGGGTGTAAATCCTACATGTAATTTATTATTTTAATTAATTTTCTCTAAAAGCCAGCATTTTTTTTTATTTCAGTAGCAGTCATATTTAAATCATTCATAATTATTAAAGGTTGTCGCTAAACTCAATTTCGTCTCGAGCATAAATAATTTTCATAAGTCATAATATAATATATAAATTAAAAGTGTCGAATAGTTTCTTAATCATATATGTTGCAATTTGCAGCGCGTGCCACACGTTGTGCGCACGTCGACAGAAAATTTAACTAGGCCGCGAGACTTTGCCGCGAGTTAGAATATTTTAATAAGCGATGAATGAAATTTGATACATCGCATAACGATTAAATAATTAACAACTCAATTCAATAAAATTATTTTATTGTTTCTTAGTAATGATTGATACTTTAGCTACGTGTCGGACTGATCACCTGATATACAGCGAAAGTTTGATTTATTACATCATTTTTTTTAATTTTGGAAGTTAAATACTAATGTTTATTTTATAGAAAGCTTACAGTACGGTACAAGTTTGAAAGATTTAAGGAGTTTAGGCACATTTATTTATAAAATGTGACCTTATAGCTAGAGCACTAGTCCTTCGTACTTGATCATAGTGTGATATACAATATCCTCCGTGAAAGTTGTAGGAGACTTATTGTCTTAATGTATTTGTGTCTCTAGGTACAGGCAGAGCCGTACAGCCTGGCCTGATATGCCATTTTATAGAGTTGATAAAGGGTGACCATGCCCTAGGTGTTTGTTGAAGAATTGCTATGGATAGCATTGATAGGTGAAGGGTGCGCACAGGGGCGCAACCCAGTTATGCCCTTGATCATAGTCGACCTTATAGGTGTCCGTGAAAGGCTTAACATTTAATACGGCATTAGTTTATTTTATTATCAGAATTATGGGAGATACCGTAACTATAAACAGCGAGAGTGAATATTTTAAAGTTGAATACCAAATGTTTTTAAATGTTTCAAAGTTGAATAGTAAATGTTTTAAAGATGAAGAGTAGGTAAATGTTTTTACAGGAGGAAATTTATATTTTATGAGAAAAGGAAGTAGGTACCTAAATTAATATTTTAACGTTTGAAAGATGATAACATTTTAAGTGAAGATAATATTTTCTTATTAAAAGATAACGATATTTTTTTTTACAAGGACTACGACATTAATACGACACATAAGGACCAAGCTGAATAAAGACTGTTTTATTATACCTACCTATACAATTTATTAACATATTTTTTTATTAAATTTCAGAAAAAATTGTAAACAAGTAACATGCGTTTAAATTTTTTCTTCTGCCACCCCGGCGGTGAGAGGAACTTTCGGGGGAGGTGTAATGTGGTAAATGTCCACTTTTAGTGTTTAGTAGTAACGCTCTGGTTTACTGCGACATAAACGCATATTGCTTGTGTCAGCGCAACCTAACGTGTATAAAACAATAGGCATTTAGAGAATAAAGGTTCAGAATGTTCTTATACTATCACACATAAGGTGTTTGACTTCTACTCCCATCACCTGCTCGAAACCAGATATATTTATAACAAGTAAAATCCTGTTATTTGAATCCTGTTATAATATCTGATAAGTAATACCTAAATTAAGTATAGCCGATCATTCAAATGTTCAAATGTTCTATGGGACGATAACCATTCCCACCTAAGTACGGTTTTTTAGCAGAATGAAGATAATAAGCAATCTTGACATGTCTGTTTATTAAAAATCAGTAACCACCATTGAAAAATAAGTCACAGCAAATATGTTAGAATTATAAATCATATACGATATTTTACATTATTTTGCGGTGATAAGTAATCTATCTATCTATATATATAAATGCAAGTGTCCTGACTGACTGACTGACTGACTGACTGACTGACTGATTCATCAACGCAGAGCCGAAACTACAAAAGCTAGAAAGTTGAAATTTGCACACTAGGTTGCATTTGTAAAGTGTACAAGAGATAAGAAGCGATTTTGAAAAATTCAACCCCTAAGGGGGTTAAAAAGGGGATGAAAGGTTGTATGGGGTTCAAGTTTTAGTTTAAACTAGGAATTTGAAACTTTGTGAAAATGTATTATATTAAAAAACAAGAAAACTAATTTCAGCGTTTTCGAAAATTCATCCCCCAAGGTGGTGAAAAAGGGGTTGAAAGTTTGTATGGAGATCAAATATTTTTGTGAGTGTGGAACGTGAAACTTTGTATATGGGTATGATATTATAAGACAGTAAAAGTAATTTCAGCACTTTTGAAAATTCATCCCCTAAGAGGGTTAAAAAGGGGTTGAAAGTTTGAATCCATTACAAATGCTTCGAAACTTCTTAGAAAGGCATAATAGCCGATTACAAAAAACAGTAATTGCGACGTTTTAGGAAATTCAACCCCTAAGGGGGTAAAAAAGGGAATGAAACTTTGTCTTGGGGTGCTAATTTTATTTTAAGCTAGGACCTTGAAACTTTGCAAAAAGGTACTAAATTAAAAAACGTGAAAACTAATTTCTGCGTTTTTAAAAATTCATCCCCCGAGGTGGTGAAAAAGGGGTTGAAAGTTTGTACGGAGATCAAATATTATTGAGAGTGCGGGACTTCAATCTTTGTATAAAGCCATATTATTAGATCTCAAGAAAAGTAATTTCAGCGTTTTTAAAAATTCATCCCTTAAAAGGGTTAAAAAGGGGATGAAAGGTTGTATGGGGTTCAAGATTTATTTTAAGCTAGGAATTTGAAACTTTGTAAAAATGTATTAAATTAAAAAATAAGGAAACTAAATTCAGCGTTTTCGAAAATTCATCCCCCAAGGTGGTGAAAAAAGGGTTGAAAGTTTGTATGGAGATCAAATATTTTTGTGAGTGTGGGACTTGAAACTTTGTATATGGGTATATTATTATAAGACAAGAAAAGTAATTTCAGCGTTTTTAAAAATTCATTCCCTAACAGGATTAAAAAGAGGTTGAAAGTTTGAATCCAGTACAAACGCTTTGAAACTTTTTAGAAAGGCATAATAGCCGATTGCAAAAAAAAGGAATTGCGACGTTTTAGGAAATTCAACTCCTAAGGGGGTAAAAAAGGGGATGAAACTTTGTCTTGGGTGCAAATTTTATTTTAAGCTAGGACCTTGAAACTGCGCAAAA
Organism: Cydia amplana; assembly: GCF_948474715.1. Taxonomy (NCBI): domain Eukaryota; kingdom Metazoa; phylum Arthropoda; class Insecta; order Lepidoptera; family Tortricidae; genus Cydia; species Cydia amplana. Next base: position 28,570,147 of record NC_086096.1, on the reverse strand, counting down.
AGGTATGAAATTAAAAAACAACAAGACTTATTTCAGTGTTTTTAAAAATTCATCCCCCGAGGTGGTGAAAAAGGGGTTGAAAGTTTGTACGGAGATCAAATATTTTTTAGAGTGCGGGACTTCAATCTTTGTATAAAGCCATATTATTAGATCTCAAGAAAAGTAATTTCAGCGTTTTCAAAAATTCATCCCTTAAAAGGGTTAAAAGGGGGTTTAAATATTGTATGGGGTGCAAGTTTTAGTTTAAGCTAGGAATTTTAAACTTTGTGAAAATGTATTATATTAAAAAACAAGAAAACTAATTTCAGCGTTTTCGAAAATTCATCCCCCAAGGTGGTGAAAAAGGGGTTGAAAGTTTGTATGGAGATCAAATATTTTTGTGAGTGTGGGACTTGAAACTTTGTATATGGGTATACTAGCTGTTGCCCGCGACTTCGTACGCGTGGATTTGTATATTGGTGGTTATATATTCTACATTAGCTTAGAACATTATGCAGCAAAATATTGCAGTAGGACGGTTAATCATTTGTTAATTATTAATATTATACAACGCATGAGACTTGTCTTTCACAACCTACGAAGTTTCTAGCCCCTAACTGAATAAAATTGTTCTCGACATAATCCCTCTCAAACCCCTTAGAAGATTTTCATGTCCTCTATTTACCTAACTACCTATTTACGAAGTTTGAAGTAAATAAAATTTGAACCCTATATTTTTATTTTTTATTTTATTTTCCCACACTTACAACTATCTTTACAGGTAAACCTAAGACAATAGTGTAACTATTAACCATACATATCTAAAGTAAGCCATTACGTCTATAACATAATATATTTAATGTTGATATTGTGAACTGAATATAAACTTTCAGCCCCTTTTAAACCATTTTAGGGGATGAATTTTAAAAAACGCTGAAATTACTTTTCTTGTATTCTAATAATATGCCTCTGTACAAAGATTCAAGCCCGTTCTCACAAAAATGTTTGAACTCCATACAAACTTTCAACCCCTTTTTCACCACCTTGAGATATAAATTTTCAAAAACGCAGAAATTATTTTTTTTCCGTTTTAAAATAATAACTTTTTATGAAGTTTCAAGTTCCTAGCTTAAAATAAAATTTGTACCCTGTACAAATTTTCAACCCCTTTTTAAACCTGTTAGGGGATGAATTTTACAAAACGCTGAAATTACTTGTATTGTCTTCTAATAATATCCCCAAATACAAAGATTCAAGTCCCGCGCTCAAAATAATTTTTTGATATCCATACAAACTTTCAACCCCTTTCTCGTCACCTTAGGGGATGAATTTTCAAAAACGCTGAAATTAGTTTTCTTGTGTTTAAATTTAATATCTTTTTGCATATTTTCAAGTTCCTACCTTAAAATAAAATTTGCACCCCAAGACGAACTTTCATCCCCTTTTTAAATCCCTTAGGGGTTGAATTTCCAAAAACGTTGCAATTACTTTATTTTGTAATCGGCTATTATACCTTTCTAAGAAGTTTCAAAGCATTTGTTATGGATTCAAACTTTCAACCCCTTTTTAACCCTGTTAGGGGATGAATTTTACAAAACGCTGAAATTACTTTTCCTGTCTTTTAATAATATCCCCAAATACAAAGATTCAAGTCCCGCGTTTGAAAAAATGTTTGATATGTATGGATATCAAACATTTTTTCGACAGATAAGACAGGAAAAGTAATTTCAGCGTTTTTGAAAATTCATCCCCTAACAGGGTTAAAAAGGGGTTGAAAGTTTGAAATGAAAAGGTATGAAATTAAAAAACAACAAAACTAATTTCAGTGTTTTTAAAAATTTATCCCCCGAGGTGGTGAAAAAGGGGTTGAAAGTTTGTACGGAGATCAAATATTTTTTAGAGTGCGGGACTTGAATCTTTGTATAAAGCCATATTATTAGATCTCAAGAAAAGTTATTTCAGCTTTTTCAAAAATTCATCCCTTATAAGGGTTAAAAAGGGGTTGAAAGATTGTATAGGGTTTAAATTTTTTTTAAGCTACTTGTAACTTCGTAAAAAGTTATTTCATTAAAAGAGAAGTTTTTAAAATTTCATCCCCTATAAGGATCCAAAGAGGGTTGAAAGTCTGTATAGGGTTCAAATTTTATTTAAAGCTAGGAACTTGAAACTTCGTAAAAAGGTATTTTATTAAAATACAAAAAACCCTATTCAGCGATTGTAAAAATTCATCCCCCGAGGAGGTGAAAAAGGGGTTGAAAGTTTGTATGGAGATCAAATATTTTTGAGAGTGCGGGACTTAAATCTTTGTATAAAGCCATATTATTAGAACACAAGAAAACTAATTTCAGCGTTTTTAAAAATTCATCCCATAACAGGGTTAAAAAGGGGTAGAAAGATTGTATAGGTTATAATTTTATTTAAAGCTAGGAACTTGAAGCTTTGTAAAAAGGTAAAGGTAAAGAAAACTAATTTCAGAGTCTTTGATAATTCATCCCCCAAGGTGGTGAAGGGGGTCAAAAATTTGTATGGAACCCAAATATTTTTTTGAGTGCGGGACTTGAATCGTTGTATAAAGGCATATTATTACAATACAAGAAAAGTAATTTCAGCGTTTTTAAAAATTCATCCCCTAAAAGTTTAAACAGGGGTTGAGAGTTGGTAGAGGGTTCAAATTTTATTTAAAGCTAGGAACTTCAAACTTCGTAAATAGGTAGTTAGGTAGTAGGTTTTATTAAATAGTGGACTTGAAAATCTTCTGGGGGTTGAGAGAGATTATATCGAGAACAATTTTATTCAGTTAGGGGCTTGAAACTTCGTAGCCAGGTTGTGAAAGACAAATCTCATGCGTTGTATAATAATTAACAAATGATTAACCGTCCCTACTGCTATCTTTTGCTGCATAATGTTCTAAACCAGCGGTCGGCAACCCGTGGCCCACGGGCCGCATGCGGCCCGTGAGCCTGTCACTTGCGGCCCGCGAGCCTCCCTGGCTATTTTGTATGTAATATTGACAAACGACAATGTCTGTTAAAGTCATAAATATTAACAAAGTGCGGCCCGCGTCAACTTCGTTAACTACTATGTGGCCCTTGGCTGCTAAAAGGTTGCCGACCGCTGTTCTAAACTAATGTAAAATGTATAACCACCAATATACAAATCCACGCGTACGAAGTCGCGGGCAACAGCTAGTCTATATATATAAATGCAAGTGTCCTGACTGACTGACTGACTGACTGACTGACTGATTCATCAACGCAGAGCCGAAACTACAAAAGCTAGAAAGTCGAAATTTGCACACTAGGTTGAATTTATAAAGTGTACAAGAGATAAGAAGCGATTTTGAAAAATTCAACCCCTAAGGGGGTTGAAAAGGGGATGAAAGGTTGTATGGGGTGCAAGTTTTATTTTAAGCTAGGAATTTGAAACTTTGTAAAAATGTACTATATTAAAAAACAAGAAAACTAATTTCTGCGTTTTCGAAAATTCATCCCCCAGGGTGGTGAAAAAGGGGTTGAAAGTTTGTATGGAGATTAAATATTTTTGTGAGTGTTGGACTTGAAACTTTGTATATGGGGATATTATTATAAGACAGGAAAAGTAATTTCAGCGTTTTTCAAAATTCATCCCCTAACAGGGTTAAAAAGGGGTTGGAAGTTTGTATGGATATCAAACATTTTTTCGAACGCGCGACTTGAATCTTTCTATTTGGGGATATTATTAGAAGACAGGAAAAGTTATTTTAGCGTTTTGTTAAATTCATCCCCTAACAGGGTTAAAAAGGGGGTTGAAAGTTTGTATAAAATAAAAATAAAAAAAATAAAAATCATTTATTGCAGATCAAAGATCCATATAATGTTAGTAACAATTTTGACTTAATAACTAAGTTAGTAGGTACAGAATATATACAGAACTTAGCCTTATCCTATTTGGCCCTGCCGATGGCCACTTCGACCCAGTATTTAGTTATAGGGCAGTCAAGGCTCTCCGACAATACTTTGAGGAGGCCGTTGCCGCTGCCACGCACTCGCCTGAGTAGTGATCCCACACGCTTGCGTCTGATTGCGTATGGGATCACTACTCAGGGTATAGGGTTCAAATTTTATTTAAAGCTACAAACTTGATACTTCGTAAAAATGTATTTTATCAAAAGAGAAGAAAACTAATGTCAGAGATTTTGATAATTCGTCCCACGAGGTGGTGAAAAAGGGGTTGAAAATTTGTATGGAGGCCAAACATTTTTTTGAGTGCGGGACTTGAATCGTTGTATAAAGGCATATTATTAGAATACAAGAAAAATAATTTCAGCTTTTAAAAAAATCATCCCCTAAAATGGTTAAAAAGGGGTTGAAAGTTTGTATAGGGTTCAAATTTTATTTAAAGCTAGGAACTTGAAACTTCGTAAATAGGTAGTTAGGTAGTAGGTTTTATTAAATAGAGGACATGAAAATCTTCTAAGGGGGTTTAGAGGGATTATATCGAGGACAATTTTATTCAGTTAGGGGCTTGAAACTTCGTAGGTTGTGAAAGACAAAGTCTCATGCGTTGTATAATATTAGTAATTATCAAATGATTAACCGTCCTACCGCAATCTCTTGCTGCATAATGTTCTAAGCTAATGTAGAATATACAACCACCAATATACAAATCCACGCGTACGAAGTCGCGGGCATCAGCTAGTAATACATAGCTGGTAGACCGAGCTTTGCTCGGAACACATAAACAAAATAAAAAGTGCGCGTTTTCCCAGAGATAAGACCTAGCTAGATCGATTTATCGCCCTCGAAAACCCCCATATAGCCAATTTCATTGTAATCCTTAGAGCCGTTTCCGAGATCCCCGAAATATATGTATATATAAATAATACATATAAATAAATAAACAGGAATTGCTCGTTTAAAGGTATAAGAATTGCTCGTTTAAAGGTATTATATTAGACGAAGCTGTTATACAGGGTGACCTTGTATCTTCGACAAAAAAAACAGGCACTATTAGGTATAATAATACTGTAACATATGCGCCCGCGCTTGTGGCGTCATTTGATATTGTCGGTAAAATGCTTTCTAACCGCGAATATTATGAAATGGTTCGATGTTACTTTTTAAGTGGTGAGATTTACGTAGGGCTTGGAGACGGTATGAAGCATGGTCTACTCCTCGCTGCAGTGCAGTGCTTTCCAAATTAAACGATAATGTGCAAAAACGTGTAAGACTTTGCAACACGGCTTGCACTTCAAACAATTCGTGGTACCTAATTACTAAGTAAGTTAAGTACTTTAAGTAGGTAAGTTGTAGTTTAATTAGGTACCTAGGCCGATTGTTACACAATTTTACATAAGTTGATAAAAAAATGTAATACACTGTTAACTGACCTTTCGTTATTATGATATAACCTTAAAATGGTTGATTTTTTTATCGTCAAATGTTCTCAAAAGCATATGCATTTGCGCATCTGACAATAGATAGAGGTAGTTGTGAGCATCCTGGCTGCTCCGAGATATCTGTTGGCGACCCGACTATACATACTGTACTGTACCTGTGTGTGTAGACAAATTAATTTCGCGTGGTTTTTGTTTGTCCGATTCGTGGTATTACTCATAACCGCTTTTGCTTCGAAAACAGAAATGTAGTGCTGCACTGGCACGTTATATGAAACCTTTATTTTATGAGATGCCTTTGACATTGAAGAGAGAACGTAAACATAGCCAAAGGCAATCTCGTCTAGTTTGTTATTTAAATTTGAGTTTATGCATAAGAGCCGAAGAGAAAATATGGCGCAATTTCCTGTTTTCATAGGTAGCTTGCAGAAGTAATTTTTGCTGTGTGAACTGCCAAATTTATAATTAGTTTGATCCCTTTTGATATAATAACAGGCGTATTCGGACTTTAATAATTAGATCTGGATCAGTTATGGATCTGATCTAATTATTAAAATCCGAATACGCCTGTGCTGTGTCTTTAAGTAACCTGGAACTGAAGTCCAAGAGTCCAAGGGAAAATATTGTGAGTACATTATTTCCTATATTTTGTTGTTGATTGATTATTCAAGTAAGTAACCCTACGTGCGTTTTAAGATCTCTATATTATTATATGTATAGGTGAGCCCAATGATGTTATGGCGGTCTATAGGCAAGGTGACGATGGCATGCGCTTCGCCATCGAATAGCTTTGTGTATCTCTGTCATTCTTCCATATTAGTGTGACAGTTGCGTGTCCTTCGCCACGGAGCGTTAGCGATTGGTAATGTTGTCTACGGGGTCTGATAGGTTATACGTATATAGCTGATATTAGCATAACGATATTAGTACCTACTTTAAAAAATTGTTATTTAAAAGTTATTTAGTAGAACTTTCTTTAGATCTTGGGTAGGTAACTAGGTAATAAACCAGTGATCTCGTAATATATTAATAAAATGGATTTGCACTGACATTTTTTTGTAGATGCTAATAGCGCAGCTATGAACGTGTTTGTACACCCCAGTTGAGTTTAGCTACATCACTAACCCCATTTGTTAGATATTAAGGCCTTAATTAACAAAAGCGGCTAAAAAGGCGTTTATGAGTATTTGAGTAATAATTTTTATTGAGCATAATAATTTACAAGGAATACAATTGGTTTGAACAGAATTGACTACTTAAATAATGTTTGTTGCAGTCACTAACCTTGATGTAATCTTCTGCTACTCTGTAGGTCCTGTCTACGTTGGCCCCGCCGATGGCGAGCACAGGCTCGGACGCAGCGGGTTCGCTCGGCGATAGCGGCGCGCTTCCGCGCGACCTACACGAGGTGTGGAACGATCGAGAGTCGGCCGAATTATCTACACGCCTTGAGAATCCAATGTTCAAATTGTTCGATACATTGTCGACATTCATGAGTTTGTTAAACTCAACGGCAATATCGGCGCCAACTTTAGCGTTGTTCTTTATGAGGGCCATGTCTGTGAGTCGTTAAGGAAAGAGATTGTGGCAATTAGCTTCACTACTATCATTTTCAGGTCGTTGGCGTCCTAATTTAACGTTTAATTTACGAGGCTATAAGCAAGCCAAAGTATAATTAAACGTGTTTAATGTTTTATACTTATTTCATTATCACATCGGTTCTATCTCCTTTCATTTTCATGACCTACATTCAAAGTATACGTACAGAAATAAAATATCCCGTCTTATGTCTGTAGGTTAGGCAAGGGGAGGGTTGACGACGGTTCGAAACATAACTTACCTACATACGATTGTATATTTGTATATTGTTAAAAGAGAATTTCCTTGTTTGGTATTTTCCCATAAATGTACGAAAGTAAAGGATACTGGTATCGAGAGACTTGCCCCCTGTTGCTTCTGAGACAGCAGCCAAAATGTAAGGAGTCACTTCCTTCCCATGGATGCCTTTTCTTTTGGCTTCTTGTAAAGCGAGGGTAATTGCTTCATTTATAACTGATTCTGTGAAATGAAGTACCAATTAACATATTTTACGGAAACGGTAGTGGTTACAGGTCTAAAGTTTTCGTAGCATGAACTGCGCCAAATTGAGAGAAAGTACATCAGGCCAGGCCAACCATACGTTTGTGAACGTAGTTTATAAATGTTCCTTCCTATTGGTCCCACATATTTCTCCAATGCACTGGGCATAGGTACATATGTAACATCCTACAAAGGCATCTGTTACTTAAAGCTGGAAACAAATTATCGGACGCGGCTGACGGACGCGGCTCTCAACCGCGACTTATAGGTATCTAGATAATGAATATACACTGAACGGTGCAAACTATCGGAGGTAAGCCGTGGACGTAACCTTGAGCCTTCGAACATCCGACAGAAATCTGGCGCGCTGGATGTTCCTGACTGTGCACACTTTTATGTCGCGCGCGTCAGCTGCGTCCGTCAGCCGCGTCCGATAATTTGTTTCCAGCTTTAGTCATTACGGTTGGCATGCATAGATGCAGACCTAATTTTATCTGTGACTGTACGCACCATCCATAGCATGTTCCTCCGGCACAGGTACAGCGATGACGGTACCGGACTCGAGACACAGCGCCCGCGCCGCGGCCAGCAGGCGCGCGGCGTGCGCGGCCGTGGGCGTGCGGTGCGGTGCTCGATGCCCCGAACGCCGAGTGTAGAATGCCGGAAACTCGTCTGATTCTCCAAACGCGCATACACACACGCCTTGAGTTTCCTGATACGCATAATAACCTGGTTTCAACACGCTCTACTATTATTAGTAGTGGCCCTGTTAAATTATAGTTCTCTAGGATTATGTATTTAATTTTATGTAATAAATAAATATATATATTCAAGGGTCGACTTGTCATGAATGGTAAAAGTATTCCGTTCTCAACAGAGGTCAAATATCTGGGGGTAACACTGGACCAGAAACTGACCTGGAACAAGCATGTGGACGGAATTATACAAAAGGCTAGATCAGCCTTGGCAATATGCTGTCGTTTAGCAGGCAACCGATGGGGTCTAAAACCCAAAATTGCCTTATGGCTGTACACATCTATAGTGAGGCCGATAGTGTCTTACGCCTCTGTAGCATGGTACAGGAAAACGACGCAGAAGGTAACAGTGGCGAAGCTTGGCAGCCTGCAAAGAACTGCCTGTGTCATCGTCACTGGAGCCATGTCATCCTCCCCGACGGCAGCCCTAGAGGCCATACTAAATCTACCGCCCCTTCACCTGCATCTGGAGTTGGAGGCGAAATCTAGTATGCTTAGAATAGCGGGCGCGAGGAGAGGTAATTGGTTATCGAAAACTCTGAGACTGTTTAAGGAATCAGTGTATGATATCCCTGTTCTTGGGATGCCATCCGACACTATGGCACCCAAATTTTGTCCACTCAAACATTACTCAGTGGAACTCCCCAAAAGGGAGGACTGGTCAAACAGTCAAATTAAGTGGAAAGAAGGAAGCCTAAGGTGGTACACTGATGGCTCCAAATCCGGATCTGAAGTAGGCTGCGGAGTATACGGTGAAGCGCCTAGGAAAAGCATCAGCTTAAACCTAGGACGTTTTTGCTCTATATTCCAGGCGGAGGTATACGCCATCCTAGAATGTGCGTCAATCAATCTGCAAAGCAACTACGGTAATCACACAATCTATATCCATTCGGATAGCCAGGCGGCACTCTTAGCCCTAACCTCTGATGTCACCACATCGAGGCTGGTTGAGAACTGCAGGCAACTATTGAACAATAACAAGCCAGGAACAAAGTTGTTCTACGTTGGGTCCCAGGGCATGCGGGTATCGTAGGAAATGAAAAGGCTGACGAGCTCGCGCGAGCAGGGGCTAGAGGGATAAACTACAGTCCTGAGCCGTTTTGTGGTATCCCCAAAAGCCTAACGCGGCTCACCCTAAAGACCTACTGTCAATACACAACAATTCAACTCTGGAGGGAAACAACAGGTTTGAACCATTCCAAAGCGCTTATCAAGGCCTTCAGCAAAAAGGCGTCCTCGAACGCCTTAGCGCTGTCTAGGAACCAACTGCGCAACTTGGTAAGGGTGCTTACTGGGCACTGTTGCCTAAATAAGCACATGCACACCATGGGGAAACGTGACATGGGGCGGTGCAGACTCTGTATGGAGGCAGAGGAGACGCACTTGCACATCCTCACAGAGTGCCCTTGCCTAATGCGTACTCGTGACTTAATCCTGGGCGGGCACATATTGCGCCCGGAGGAGGTAAAGTCTCTCGAGTTCAAAAAGATCCTGCAGCTATTTGAAGTTGCATGTTTGGATCGAGAGTTGTAGTAGGTGGCGATCACAATAGATCAGCGATGGTCGCAGTGATACATAGGCTTTGGAGCCTTATATAGCCCCTAACAAGAAGAAGAAGAAGAAGAAGGGTCGACTTGGTGCATTACATACCTACGTAGTGATGCAACAAATAGTACTTTTACGAATACGAGTATCAGTTTCAGAAGTTTTATATAGGTACATATTTAAATTAATAATCATTAATCATGTTTGTAAGGAAAAATTTAGGTACACAATTTCCCAACAAATGTTGATAAAAGCCAAAGGCTACGAGATAAGTGTACAGGAAAGCCAAGGATATGTACATCAGTTCTCTTCGAGGAAAGCTTAAAGTAACATCATACACAAAAAAGTTGTTCTTGGGAAATCGTATAAAATTCTATAATTAAATAAAATTGAAATTTCTTAGCGACGATGTCGTAATTTTTATTTAGGTATAAAACTTTAAATCTCGCAACTCTGTGGCTTTTTGAGTAAAACTTTATGAAACGTAATTGGTCTTTTTCATAAGTCTTTATAACAAAACTCACAACTCGTCCCTCTTTTAGGGGTATGTACCTACTTGTATTTATGATAATATGATTATTAATATTTATATTATTCTCTCAGCCTATTACTCCATCGGCAAGCGACTCTCGTTAATACGTGTACGAAATTAAAATAAACGATTAATAAAAAGTACTTACTAATACCGTTTTAACGCATTCACTACCCGATAACGTCAATTTTCCGCTACCTACGCAGGGAAGAGCTACGAACAGAGAACCTATAATATTTTATACCTACTTACTCGAAATTAAATACCAAATTTTATTTGAGGCGAAAAATGCAGCAAATTCGCGTCGCGAATAGTGGTCTTCCCATAAAAAAAATGAATTTCGTGCCTTTTTCTACTGACAAGTTGGGTATGATTCAGTATAATTTAGTATTGAACAGGCACGCTACGCTGAAGGCAGCAGATGTACCACTGACCAGGTATTCGAGCGTCTTCCCGATGTCGAGGATGGACTTGACGCCGCTGCAGACGACCGCGGCGCGGCTGCGGCCCAGCTCCGTCAGGTCCGCCGACACGTCCAGCGTGTTCTCGCCCTCGCGGTGCACGCCTCCTGTCACCCATACAACTAAGTTATGTAATCGTGTCATAAATGTCCTATCAATTGGTCTGTTTCTCTAGCAAACCATTGGAGTTTAATATTGGTTAAATTAAAAGTTTTCGACGTAACATACTATAATAGCTAGTGTCAAGTCGTGCGTAGAAGGAGAGCACACTGTTGTATTATCTTGCTATGCTGTCTCGTAAAATAAATCTCGTGTCACCTGGGCCCTGGGTATAATGCGGAGAATGCGACCCGAATGTGAATTATACGGGGCTTCCCCACAACCAATAATACACGAAGGACTGATAAAATAACTCATTTTAAGCTGTCGATTTATCTTATAAAACGATCAGCGGTATTGTGTACTTTCGGAAATAAGTAAATATGTTTTTTTGAAAAAATACGTACCGTTGAGTTCACATACATCTATACAAACCAACAATCCAAAAATATATTTACACGACCTTATTGTCAGTTTCTTAGAGGCGTGCAAATGTATTTTTGAAATTTATATTGTTGGCTTTCACGACTGGACCATTATATTTAAACTACCCGCTTCTTAGCGATACATTTAGATGGATTACACACAAGGGTGATCAGTTTAAGACTACTCTAGAAACCATCCGGAATTATTAGTACGACTAATACTAGCATCGCAAATAAATTAAAATAGTTCTGCCAAAGCAGTTCTTTATAAACTGTGAGTGATGTTGGCATTTTGGGATAGTTCATGACAAAATAAATAACCACAAATACGAGTCCCTATCCTATGGGTAAATTGAGACATAGGTTATTAGTTGTAGGAAAATATTTTGATTTCTTTTTAATTATTCTTAACTACCAGAGGATGGCGTGGCGGTCGGCGTCAGCATCGAGCGTACAATACGCTCGAAACGTGCGCCTCAGTGTGTGGCCCTCGGGCAAAAGGGAGTGCAGAACACGTTTAGAAACTTTGACTCGCTAATAAGCCCGCTCGTTTTCCCAAAAATACCAATAATTTATAAACAATAAACTGTATGCGGGCAAAGGTAAAAGCGTGGTAATATCTTAACCAACTTGAAAAAGATTTACATTGAAATCCGCTTTGGGCTATGAGCTATGAATATGAAACATTCAGACGAGGAGACACAGCTGCTATTTAGGTACTGAATATTCTTGCTACGTTTCGACAGGTATGCGAGAGTTAATAAATGTATGAGTAATTGCGCAGAGAAGTATGCGTCCAGTGGCCAAATAAAGTCCGTCAACCAAATCTTGTCAGTAGTAAAAGGCGGCAAATTTGAAAAATCGCGGGTTAGCAACACTGTGTTCGAATAATTCCAAAATGCGTGTCATCTGTGTTTTATCTGTGGAATGTGGATCGTGAACGACAGCCGTCACCTTATTTGTTTTCATTTGGTTTTCATTCTGAATCGTTTCTGTTTCAAGAGATATTTCTGCTGTCACAATTAAATACCAATACATTAAATAAGAATAAGCAAAGCTAAGGGGCCTACATTGTACAATCATGCTCGTTGATGGTAAACATTACTAAAAATTGAGGTTATAACAAGTACATACTGGAAGAACTCTTTCGAACTTTTAAGATTATGTTCAGTTTTTTTGTTTTAGTGTTAAAAGGCATAAATAAAATTAAAACGTATGCCTAAATCTATCCAACAAGACCATAAATTGTGTCCTGGAAACCGTCCATAGGCCCACATGTCTAATATTTTCAGCAATCAGTTGTGACTATTTACAAAGATGCAATAGAATACTACAGAGTATTATGCTTGGTTGAAGTGACCCGGTAACATTGGTAACTTCATTATATTTTTTCAATTAATGACTTGAATTATAGTGTAAGCTAAAGTGACCCTTATCTTATTTACCTTTAAATTAAATAAACACCCAAATATCAGTTGTTTTATTTTTAATATGTAATCCTATTGTACAATATATACCAATCAAAAAAATTACACAGGTATGTCATATTCATCCAGAAGAGTACACTAATTTACATTAACAAGTGGCATATTATATTGTAAATAACAAATATATGCACTATCTAATTATCTGCATTTTGATATGATTTTATTTTAGTAAACTTAGAAGACATAGATAGGGAACAAAGAGAATATAAGCACTACGATAGGGAGTTGTTTTTGATATCTTCAAATTTGTTCATCATTTTGATTAACATTGTTTTAACATCGCTTTTAAATTGTCCGTCCGTTTCAAATTTTTTCAATAAACCGCGAGTGACAATTTGAATTGACGTACGCAGGGCGCGCTCAGCGGAAAAAAAAATCTTTTGGTTCGATGTACATTGCTGCTTTTCTTAGCGCAATACTGCTCTTTGAGTGTTGCCCTACTTTAGTTTGCTTTACATTGCTACTGACAAGATTTGGTTGACGGACTATATATCGTAGTAACACATCTTTACTAATAAATAAATAGGTATGTTTTTGGATATATTGGCCGTAACTATTCATTAAGATGCTGACAGTGCAGCAACGTTTAGGTATGGAAATCACATATAGTTACATAATATATATTACAGTGGAACCTCGATAAGGCGAAATCCTCGTTAACACGAAATAAAACGCCATTCTCTTCCCTTCAAAGCCTAAAACCTCCATAACTCGAAATACTATTCACGACTATCAGTAGATACATTTTTACCTCTATAAGTCGAAAAATGAAATTTCAACTCTACAACTTGAAAAAAGTCTTATTGTTTTACCACCTCTATATCTCGAAGTTGTTTACTAACTAACCTCCTCTGTAACCCGAAAAAGATAATAAGAGTACTTTCTTCGTTTCTTTACCTCTCTAATACAAATTTTTCATGCGTTTTACCTCTGTAACTCGAAATCTCTTTAAGGCGAACAAAAACCTACAAGAACCTCTCTAAGTCGATGCCCTCTAGAAGACGAAACCTCGTTAAAAGGAAGTCTTTGGTGTTTCCCTTGAGATTCGTGCTATCGAGGTTCCACTGTATATATATATATATGTATCTCTGTCAAAGCATTTGTGTCAGTAGAAAAAAAATGCAAATTTAAAAAATGTAGACGCGAAGGTTAATCGTTCCACAGAATATGTATTTAAATTCGGTTATCTAGGATAACCTACCTATTGGCTACTGTAAAGCAATGCGAATGTTTAAATAGGTATTTTTAACCGACTTCCAAATCTCAAAGAAGGAGGTTATCAATTCGGTTGTATGTTTTTTTTTATTTTTTTTATGTTTGTTACTCCATATCTTCGTCATTACTGGACCGATTTTGAAAATTCTTTTTTTGATTGTATGTATATGCATACAGATTGGTCCCGTTTTTGTCAAAACCCAGTTCTGATGATGGGATCCATGAGGAATCGAGGGAATTCCTCAAATCTTAAAGGCATACATATAGTGATTTTTGTGTTTTTATCAACAAATCAAGCATATACATTCAAAAACGTGACATTTGATGAAGTGGAACTGCTGATAATGATCAGAATGGAACTCTTCAACGACGCATAGTTCACGTTTGGCGATTTGTCCTCTTCGTTATGTTTGTTAAGCAAGTTAAGTTTTTAAGCCACATTTTTGTCAAGCTCGAGTCTGATGATGGGATCCATGAGGAATCGAGGGAACTCTTCAAATCTTAAAGGCGTGCGTATAGAGATTTTTGTATTTTCATCAGAAAATCAAGCATTTTTATTAAAAACTGTCGCATTTGATGAAGTGGAACTGCTGATGATGATCAGAACAGAACTCTTCAACGACCCATAGTTCACGTTTGGCGATTGTCCTCTTCGTTATGTTTGTTAAGCAAGTTTAGTTTTTAAGCCACATTTCTGTCAAGCTCGAGTTCTGATGATGGGATCCATAAGGAATCGAGGGAACTCCTCAAATTTTAAAGGCATACATATAGTGATTGTTGTGTTTTTATCAACAAATCAAGCATATACATTCAAAAAAGTAACATTTGAGGAAGTGTAACTGCTGATGATGACCAGAACCAAACTCTTTAACGACGCATAGCTCGCGTTTGGCGATTTTTCCTCTTCGTTATGTTTGTTAAGCAAGTTGGGTTTTTAAGCCATATTTATGTCAAGCTGAAGTTCTGAACATGGGATCCATGAAGAATCGAGGGAACTCCTCAAATCTTAAAGGCACACGTATAGAATTTTCTGTATTTTCATCATAAAATAAAGCATTAACATTAAAAACTGTCGCATTTGATGAACTGGAACTGCTGATGATGATCTGAACAGAACTCTTCAACGACGCATAGTACACGTTTGGTGATTTCGAATTTCGACTTTGACTTGGACTGGGACCCGGACTCGGATCCAGATCCGGACTCGTACCCGGATCCGGTTCGGACCTGGACCCGGACCTGGACTCGGACTTGGACTCAGACCTGGACTGGACCCGGACTCGGACCCGGACCCGGACACAGACCCGACCTGGACCCAGAAAACCACTATGATACCTAAACTAAATAAACTACTATGATTACCTACCATAAAATGTAGGTATAAAGTATGATGAGGCCAAACCCCTCCCGCTCAAACCCCCGGACACCGCACCGCATATGCGCTGTTAAGTGGGTTAGGTTACAGAACCGAACAAAAGTACGTGGGTTAGGTTAGGTTAGAACTGCGAGCCTTACAGAAACGAAATGCTACTAGAAAAGTGGGTGGTTTTACCTCCTTTTCTACATAGCGCACCATCTACAATAATCTTTCACCGGGCCGCATAGAAGTCGGTTTTTTTTTCTTAAAAATTATATTTAAAAGCCTTTCCAATCACCACTGTGAAACATCGCCGCCCGTGTACTGAATCGAAAATGTGTGGTTTTATGGAAGTAGTTATGTTGGGCGCATCTGCCTCTATGATTCTGTAAAAGACAGTATTTTTAGGGTTCCGTAGCCAAATGGCAAAAAACGGAATCCTTATAGATTCGTCATGTCTGTCTGTCTGTCCGTCCGTATGTCGCAGCCACTTTTATCCGAAACTATAAGAACTATACTATTGAAACTTGGTAAGTAGATGGATTCTGTGAACCGCATTAAGATTTTCACACTAAAATAGAAAAAAAAAACAATAAATTTTGGGGGTTCCCCATACTTAGAACTGAAACTCAAAAAAATGTTTTTCATCAAACCCATACGTGTGGGGTATCTATGGATAGGTCTTCAAAACTGATATTGAGGTTTCTAATATCATTTTTTTCTAAACTGAATAGTTTGCGCGAGAGACACTTCCAAAGTGGTAAAATGTGTCCCCCCCCCCCCTGTAACTTCTAAAATAAGAGAATGATAAAACTAAAAAAAATATATGATGTACATTATCATGCAAACTTCCACCGAAAATTGGTTTGAATGAGATCTAGTAAGTAGTTTTTTTTTAATACGTCATAAATCGCCTAAATACGGAACCCTTCATGGGCGAGTCCGACTCGCACTTGGCCGCTTTTTTTAAAGTGCGATGTCGGGTGCCTTTAAATTTGATTTGATCTTTGATTATGATTATGATTTTTAACCGGCTTCCAAAAAGGAGAAGGTTATCAATTCGACCGTATTTTTTTGTATTTCTGTTACCTCAGAACTCCGTATTCTACTTGTTCTGTGTCCGCTATTATGAGTATGGAGGTAAGTATGATTTAATATTCGGTGATATTAAGCCCAAAAGTGCCATCTGCCGGTGTGAATTCAGGTGGCGTGGCAAGGAATTTGTTAATTAAGTACATCGTCCATTCGTCGCTCGCGCTGCGCCGCGCGTCCACTGCGCGGATAATTGAATTGCTACGTGAACGTCAGATCAATTCACACGTGCCCAATTTCGTCGATATCCAGTTACAATTTATCGGGAATATATTCAGGAATTTCACGCATACATTGAAATACGAATGATATGTGTGAAAATTCGTCGAAATATAGGTGACAGCTTATACTTTGTTATAGTTGTGTATAAATATAAATATGTATGTTTTGAACTTACTTATTATAAACTAGCTTCTGCCCGCGACATCTTCTGCGTGGGATAATGATAATGAATAATGATGATTAATTAAAACTATCCATGTCCTTCCTCGGGCTTCAAACTATCTCCATACCAAATTTTATCTAAATCGGTTTAGCTTCAGCTGCTTAACCGTGAAGAGGTGACAGACTGAGAAACTTCCGCATTTTTAATATTACAAATACGATAGAAATAAATAAGTAATTATAAAATACTTACCTAATTATAATTATACATTATAATGTCAAAATTAAATTCATATAAAGATTTAAAATCCTACGAGTACATTACCAGCACATCTTGTCCCATATATTGTCTTCTTCTTCACATAAGACGGATGTATCCCTACTATAATATAATGGCTATATGTTTAAAGTCCAGTGACACCTTTCAACTCTCAGGCCTCACAATGCTGTTGCCCTTGAGCGATCTTAGATACAGGATGTCACTTTTTGTGGGGGCCCATCTTGGGGGAGCGAGACACCACCTGCTGGAAATAAAATTGTATACCATTTTATTACGCAGGCGTCCGTTTTTATATCCTATACCATAACCCAGCATTTAGTCCTTCGCTTTCACCCAATAGCCTAGTTCATTTACAGATTCCATCAACTCCTTGTAGTCCTTACACCCTGGCGGGTGCTGCCTCTGCGTGCGTCCCATGACACGGGCAAGGGCAGCATCCGCCCCTTACATCTCATTAAAGTGTCAAAATGGCCACTGCGTGTTGGCTACGACTCTGCGCACGTCTCCCAAATATCCGGAAAATATACTAATAATTCAATAATCCCCACTAATATTATAATTGCGACAGTAATTCTGTTTGTCTGGTACCTCTTCACGGGTAAACCGCTGAACCGATTTAGATCAAATTTTGGTATGAAAATAGTTAGATGCCCGAGAAAGGACTTAGTAGTTTTTATACATTTTATCAATCATCATAATCATCATCGTCACCCCACGCAGACGTATAAGTGGGCAGAACTGTACAGAGGCGTATTTACAAATTTGGCGCCCCGGGCCATTTTGATTTGCCGCCCCCCTTCATCAGTGACGATATAGTATTTTATGCAACCGTTGTTTAAGAGAGGTCAAAAAAGGTGAGTGGCGTGAGCAGGGCCGGATTAAGCATGTCGGGGCCCCTAGGCAGTGCAATGCTCGGGGCCCCCTTACAGCCAATTCTACATACATAATGTTCAGTTGTTCAGTACAAGGATGTAAGTTTGCGATTTTAATTTCAACCTTCAGGTGTCAGTTGAGTCGATCCGAACATGCCGAGCGATGTCTTTTTCGCTCTTATTGCGTGGAAATAAAGCATTTTTCTATCAGTTTTTGCCGATTCCTTATCGCGTCAAGTGTGGGGAGAGCCCTTTTTTTCTCAATAGGAAGTTAAATATTTTGCCAGGCTGAACAGCGATTGTCCGACCATAAGACCATACGCCGAGCCACATGATTAAAATTAACCTAATAATATAGACTTTCCATGTATAAATGACACTTCATTCACCAATCAAGCTAGCATGTAGGTACAGAGTCAACTTGAAAAGCAGCAAAAAACGCGAGCGCAGCGAGCGCGAAATTTTTTGTGAAATAATTGTGAAAGCGTGTTAAAAAGGCCGGGCCGGGCCTAAAAATCCGAAGTTCCCCAGTGAGGCGTGCTTTCATGCGAGGTCAAAGCCGTGTTTCAGGATAAGCTCAGCTAGAGCACAGACGCCAACCAATGTTCATTGTATTAAAAAGCGAGGCCGCAGTCCGAGCTTGGCGCAGCGAGGCCAAAGGCTAAGCTGAAGAAGAGGAAATTTGGAAGACAAACCAAAAATTGAGGTAAAAAGTGAGGCTGAAGGTCGAGCTCAGCAATCTCCACTTTCCACTGATGAGGTTTTAGGCCCTCGAGAGCCTGAAATTCGAGCTCGACATTACAGACTTTAAAAGCTATAAAATAACATAATTTAGGTTCATAATCATCTAATGTTTCTGTGTCTGAGAAACTGATATTGGACATTAGGTATGAGTAGGTACCATATTTTTTTTAATGAATTTTGGCTATTTGGAACAAATATTTTTTTTTACGAGCGCGGGGCCGCCGGGGCCCCCTAGCCGAGGCGGGGCCCATAGGCAGTTGCCTACTCTGCCTTAGGGTTAATCCGGCCCTGGGCGTGAGTAAAAATTGTTAATAAAGGCGCCACGAGTATTTTTTGACTCAGTTAAAAAACAACGTTGCATACAATACTTTTTCTACGACCAAGCACTTACTTTGAAATAAAATTGTAACTTTAACAAATATTTTTAATTCAAGAAGTAGCAAAAATGGAGGGTACGGGCGGGGAAAGAATGAATGAATGAATGAAATTAAAAAAACAGGTCTATGGTTCACTTATTTGTCAGAGATGACATTTAAAATAAGGTTGGCAACACTGTATTTCATTCAATATTTTTTAAGTGGTCATTACACGAAGTATCGTAAAATCGCCAAATCGCATATATTAATAACAGAGATTGAATAACAAAATAACTCAAAAATCTAACCCTGAATTAGCCTGAGGCAGTTCCCAGGATACTGGCCGCGTTCCCTCTCTGCACAGTGAGGCTGAGTTTTTGGGCAAAATACCTAATTAATTATATTACAATAAAAAAACCATCTCTCCTTAATCTCTTATTAGTTTGGGATACTCTGTATAGATAGCTGTTGGATCTCCAAAATATAAATAAATAAATCAATAAAAACGCAAATATTCCCAGCATAATTTTTTTTTGTGAAAAGAGTGTAAAACTAAAAATAAAACATTTACAAGTAATATCTGTGTAGGTATTTACATTAAAATGTTAACTTAACATTCCTAAATTCAACGAACAAAAAATCGGTAGGCGTGTATGTATGTGACGTACGATATTATTACCTATTATTATACAAAAGTTTACCCTTATACACATTTCGTGTATTTTAAATTGAAAACTTGATTACTTATTTCTAAAATAACACACACACACACACACACACACACACACACACACACACAGGGCACACTCGGTACTCGTACATAGCACAATAGACCAGCATTTTGAACGTTCCGTCCGTCATCGCGTCGCTAACCGAACTGAGCGCGCGGCTAAAACTCGACTAACTGCTGTCGAGGGGCGAGGTAACCGAGTCGGGGCGGGGCGGTGCGTGTCCGTTCTGTATGATAATACTATTACTTATTCTGTGCCTCAGCATCTCGAACAAGGGTACTTTGCTTCTTAAAAATAGTGAGCAAAATGCGATTTTGCTCACTGAGTGAGACAAAATGATATTCAAGTGACTTTATAGTCAAATATCATTTCAACATGCGGGGTCTAATACAAGTTCGAAATACTTGGGTTCTATTATCTCTGTCCCTTTCACACTGTTAACAAAAAGAAACAGACAAAAAAAATATATATATTCACGGTTTATAATAGACCCCCGAAAAACTTCAGACCGCATCGATCCAAACCACGTATACGAGTATGAACACTATGAACTCTTAATAACTAATTAATAAAAATAAAGTTTAAGATTTGATAAAAACTGATAAAATACTATATTTTAGGTATTTTATTTATTGTACAATTAAAATAATGAACTCAAAAAATACACAGCGGGCTCAGCACGGTTCCATTTTTATTGACTATCACTATGCCCGTCACTTTCGCACTTACATACTTGTTAGAACGTGACAGGCATGGTGATAAACGATAAAAATGCTACCGTGCTACTAGGGCAGATCATCACGCAAAATTAATTATTTTACTTATAAAAATTTCTACCATACTAATACCTCTTGAACGAAAATGTTGCTTAATTTAGGTACTTGTTCGTTTGTTTATTAATTTAAATGTCAATTAAAATAAAATATAATAAAAAATATAGCTAAGTTTGATTATAAAAGGCGCCCAGAAAAAGCCGCGAGACGCCGCCCCCCCGAGGCCTGCCGCCCCGGGCCATGGCCCCCTTGGCCCTAGGGTAAATACGCCCCTGGAACTGTACCTACCTAGAATAATTCTGAATGCTGAAATTCTTTTTGGATACCCGTCTCGCTCAGTTACTTCCATCTGTCCCCTGCTCGTATATCTGCGATCCTCTCTATTATAAGTAATGGAGTGATAACGATAAGCTGAAAAAGCCTTACCAATGCCACCGGTTACAAATACAGGTATATCGGCCAGGTCTGCCGCGACGAGGGTGCCGGCGACGGTGGTGGCACCGTCGAGGCCCGCCGCCGTCACGGGCGCCAGGTCCCGGCGCGAGGCCTTCACCACGCCCTTCGCGTGGGCCAGATATTCCAGCTGCTCTCGAGACAGACCGACGGTCAGCTGGCCTTTCAAAATGGCCACTGTGGCTGGCACAGCCCCCTGTAATTTATGGAAATATTTAATAATGCATTTTCGTGAAGGTGAAGTGTGAAATTGTAAATGTTAAACCTTACTTAGGAACTCTGACTTATGGTCTAATGAAAATCGTTTATTTTATTATTTTACCTTTTCTCTTATAATAGTTTCTACGGCCACCGCTGTTTCCAGATTCTGTGGGTAGGGCATGCCGTGAGTAATGATGGTGGATTCCAGGGCTACGATTGGGCTGCCGGTAGTCTTGGCGTGGAGCACCTCTTCCGAGTAGACCAGGGCGTTCGATGAGAGCCGGCGTAGGCCATGGCCAGCACGGGTGGCACTCATTATGTTGCTCCGTAGATACATTGCGAAGAGAGTGAGTCTTAACTGCAATTTAAATATTTATATAAGATGTCAAGTGACATAAGGGTGTTTTTTTACAAATTTACCTCATCCTACCTACTTAGGCGAATATTGTACATGAACGGTTATCTGTAGGTATTTTATTATAGTTATTATGTTTTATTGAGATTACACAAACCAGCTAATTATACAATCCGTCAACGATAGGGTTGTGCCAAAGGTTCTGTGCAAGTTCTGTGACTGCCAAAAAGTCATGTTTTGCTTCGTTCACGTGAACGTATACAGTATGTATATTTAATACGGGGGTATATTTTATCCAGATATAGTTTCCGACCATACAAATTATATGGGATAATAATTTTGTTAAATTGTGTTATTAATTAGAGGTTAATGATTTTTTAAAGTCAGTCCGAGCAGTAATGTACGCAGTCCAACATAGTTTGAAAGAACAAGTACTAATTACCTGATTGTTTACTTACTTTATTCTTGTCTTTTTGAGATAAACCCTAAATCGAAGTCGCTAGATCGGAATAATCAGGGCTTTGTAACTTGATCTTAGCAAGATCACTGAGGTATAATCCTTTAATGAAAGAGGTAATGGAAATACGTTTGTTTTCATGCGATTACGACGCATGAATCTTAATTTCACTATCAAACTACTTACCCGTCATTAAATTTCACAAATAAGTAGTCAAGTGGCGATATTAAAGTAGATTTCTAATAAATTCACGTATTTAACTAACTTTTTTATATTTACATTGAAAATCGCTTTATCAATAAACTACTGACTTTGCCTGTCAGACAAGATCTTACAAATCTATTTTGATAACATTATTACTCTTCCATTTTAAGTGAACGGAAAGGTTTGATTATTTTATTCTAATCAAACCTACAAAAACGAACATATCGAAGGAGCTCAGTAATTTATAGTCTTGGAGGATACAACTAAACGGAGTAGCCATTATCAGGCTTTCCCCTCTGTCGAAAATAGGCGGCCAACGGTCATACACAATGTATGGACTGACGTTTATCTGACATGGGTATTTTTACGTTTCGCATACATTTGACTTTCCCCTCCCCCGCAAAAATCGGCAGACTGTTTTGTACAGAAAATTACAGACATGGCGTCTCCGTTTAATTATATCCTCCAAGTTTATAGTTTATCAAAGGACTGTCTCATTTCAAACATAGACAGAGAGAATCATACTATCTTTGTCTTACGCTAGTACTAGCACCCAAAAGAAAAGGATGAGTATAGTTTTTTTAAACTGTTTATACGACAACGGTTTCACTCATTTGAATTTTTAGTCGCAGTTTAAAATATACTGGGTGAACCAAATCTTGTCAGTAGAAAAAGGCGGCAAATTTGAATAATGTAGGCGCGAAGGGATATCGTCCCATAGAAAATTTGAATTTCGCGCCTTTTTTACTGACAAGATTTGGTTGACCATCTATATGTCTCACGAAAGTTTAATATAGTTTTTTTGTTCTTATTTACTGACAAATTTGGTTTGACCAACTATACTTACTGATTTGAGAAATAAAGAAAAAGAAAAATAATAAATAATAGAGACAATGGCGAAATAGTGGAGAGAGATGGCGTGCTCTTATGTTAAAGACCAAGACCCATTTTGGGTTACTGTGCCAGCCTTGGAGGATACAACTAAACGGAGTAGCCATTGTCAAGCTTTCCCCTCTGTCGAAAATAGGCGGCCAACGGTCATACACAATGTATGGACTGACGTTTATCTGACATGGCTATTTTTACGTTACGCATACATTTGACGTTCCCCTCCCCCGCAAAAATCGGCAGACTGTTTTGTACAGAAAATTACAGACAAGGCGTCTCCGTTTGATTATATCCTCTAAGGTGCCAGCCCAGTAAGTTAAGTAGAGAAATAAAAACTTTTTGATGAAATCTAAATATAGGTAGGTACAGTGTCAGTCTATGGAACTTCCTAACCAGTGAAAGCATATGCCATATATATATTATACTACTCTTTGGCATATGCGTTCACTGTTCCTAACTATGTAAACAAAAATAGCTAGTAAAATTACATTATACAGTTTCAATATCTCGGTTTGTTTCAGTGGTTTGTTTACATAGTTAGCATAGCAAGTTCCATAGAATGACACTTTACATATAATAGGTGCAGACAAAGAGTAAAGTAAGTATGCAGATCATTCTATGAAGCAACTATGAAGAGACTTTGATTATGCCATCAGATGCCATTTATTCACGATGGTATTTATGGTATTTATTTATTAATGATTTTGATTATGATTTTTAAAAATGTTTGAGTTCCAATTTATTTACCCACCTAAATTATATACATTTGTTTATGGTAGGTGGTCAAGTATTTTAAAAGGTATTTTCAATTTAGCCGCATTGCGAGGGTTTAAACCAATCAGTCGCGTAGATGTCGCGTAGGTAGATGGGGTGAATGCATGGTCGATGGTAACGGGACGCGATTGACGCGGGCTTTTGATGCTGTTACCTAGCGACGTTGTTGATTGGCATTCATTCTGAAGTATTATATTGTTTTATACCACGCTTTCTCTAAATATTTATAAGTTTTTACTTGTGCTAAAATTATTCATATTCTAGGATTTTAAAATAAAGTAAGTGTTTATTTATAATACCTATAATGTTTAACACAATCGTGATGTACTTACAATGTAGTTAATTAGTTAGTTTATACTTATGTTGTTGTACGCAATAATTGTGTTCAGGGTTGTTAAAACTGTCGTGGATTTCAAAGAAGAAATTTCATCTATAATTTTACAAAAACCTCACGTTAATGATCTATATATATATGTATATTGAAAAATGCATTTTAATATTGTGCCCAAACAAATCTCATTAATTTCATTATAGGTTGGTATATATACCAACCTGTACGAGTATTCTATACCATTCCACATTAAATATAAACGGAATATGATGATATATTTAGCGTTCGCGGAAAATAGAGGTGTAGCTCAAGGTCTGGCGAATAAAAGAGATGGCGGCAAGTTGGCCAGTAGTGGCAGCATGGCTACAAGCCGGAGCCAGCCTTCGGTGCAGCTGCTAAGTTCCCATTCTTTAAATATTTGAACTTCTCGCTCATGTGCCCCTTAATTATGCACTGCCGGCTACGCTAAAATTACACAAGGGAGGTAATTAAGTACGTCTGGTATTTTATGTTGTCATGTTTGGAGGGGGCTCAATTTTGCACTTATTTAAATATATTCAAGACGTACTTTGACGACAATGAAACTGACCTGACCAGGCCTGCCAGACACTGGGGGCCTTGGTCAGTGTTTCATTCATACATGACATCTATTCCAGTTTACTATGAAACTGGTTCATACTTTGAAAGTTAACTGTTTTTTCTTCGCTTGCCAAACTTAAAACCAGTGTAGGTAGGTGCAAGGAGGCATCACACTCTGCGTATTACGTTGTACTGCTACCATAATATTATACCATTCTCGCACCCCGCGCGTCTTTTTTTATACGTGGTAGACATATCCTGTAATAAGTTTTTGGCTAAAATTTCATGTTTGGTACAAGTTTTTATCGCTGACTTTACTTTTCTTACCGCAGGCAACTGATACTCTTGCTCATCGAGACAGTTCTAAAAACCCCAAACGCTAAGGTTGCGTTGTTTCTTCACAGAATTCCTATGGCCACCTCTTGTCTCCATTAAAATCAGATCCGCTCGATGGTACCATAATATTTGCATTATCACCCGACTAACATATGTATATACCTATGCAAATTTTCAGTTCAATCGGAAATCGGGAAATAGGTCAAATTTAGCTTCCAAGATTTGACCCACACTAACAAACTATTATACCTACATACTAACAGAGCAAGTTTTTAAATAAAAGCTTGTAATTAGGAGTCTGAAAGCGTCACCAATGGCGAGCGACTGCTCACGCCCAATAAAAGAAGCGTAAGCGTATTGTATGTTTACTCGCGGTCAATAACTAATACGGTCAATTAATTAATTATCATCAATAAATATAGAATGGCATGGGGACTGCCGAAGCTGCCGGGACTAACGTTCTCGGACCCCACGAAGATCCAGCACCACATACGCAGCTCGCTGCGCTTTTATCAGGGTCATCGGTTCCCAGACACGTGTTTGCGCGCGCCCGGCGGCGAGGCCACCGACGTCGACAGCAACGCCTTCGCACTGCCGGACGACTCCGTCAAGTGAGTTGTCAAGCATTCCGTTACCCAAAGGCGACGAAAAATAATACAATATAATAGATTCCACCACCAACACGTTTGGTTTATGAGGTGAATAGTCCTTTTAGGTACCTACCTATTCATGTTCGGATAGAGAGTTTGGTAATTACACGAAAAACACAAACACGCTACTTCACACGAAGAGATAACTAAAAAAAATGTATTAATTTTTTGTACAAATACCTACACAAATAGGCACGAGTGAACATTACGACCACATACCTATTGGGTAGGGGAGACCGTGGGTAGAAGTTCCAGGGGTAAGGTGGAACGGTAAAACTTTGTAAGGAATTTATGAAATACATTTGAAATGCGTAATTATAACGTCAGGCTAACGTGTAAACATTGGCAACGACGGTCGAGTGGTTGTCTTCAGTAGCTGTCAAAAAGTTACACGAGTACAAATATTTTTTTCTACTCCAGCGCTCTTATTTGTAGATTAAATGACGTACAGTGAGATCGAAAACGACTTCATATAATCGTCCAGTATCCTAAGCTACAGGGTGTACTGAATATCAGTACTTAAACCATTTCTGGTTAAGTCACATTCGAGTAAAATGTTTAATTCAATTATAGTAAATAGTCTTTGCAAGTAAAACAAGAACCTTTACGATTAAAACCGAGACGTTCCGAGTGTCAAAGTGGAAATAATGGTACTGTACCTATGTGGGTGGATTTTTTAAATACTGCCTACATATTGAGGATTATCTAATGCGAAAGAAAATTTAGCTTTGGCATCTTAATTTCGTTTTATTTTTTCCAATTACCACAATTCTAATTCCTAGATCTCAAAACTGAACAGTGTACATCTCAACGCCCTAATGCCTATTTCTTTTCTCAAAATACCACATTCCCAAAAGGTCTAACCTCGACGTCATTATTATTAGGTATAATACCTAAATCTCAAATAGCAAATAACCTACATTAATGAGTGCTAAATTATCCATTATCGTATTTATTATCGTCTATAATTTCAACGGACTGTTAAAAATAATTGTTAAAATACGACAAAGGTTTATAATATTGCGCTTAATTAAGACGTAATAGTTAAACTCGTTTAGGGGGATATACATATGTCCAAGTGTCAGAAAGGCTTGGTGTCATAATATCCATGGCAATTAGTCCGAATGTAATGTACCTAATAAAGTCCTGATGACGGAAAGTCCAGATGTAACAATACCTATTTGCCAATAATTGTCACAATATTGAAAATAATTTTCGGTAATTCTTGACAGGAAATGAGTTCTGTGTCGGAATTTCGTGAAAATTGTCGTGTTTATTATGACAATTGTCATAAACTTCGCAAGAGAAATATCTGTTTTTTCCGATATAATAAAGTTTTTTTAAATAATATAATGATAGTGGCAAACAGGAATACGGCCCGCCCGATGGTAAGCGGTAACCGTAGTAGCCCATTGATGCCTGTGAGCACACTCGACTAGTGGGGCATTATAACATAACAATTAGCCTAAATGGCAAAAGGACATCACGACATTTAGACTTTCTGGCAATATGACAATACTTAATACATATGGACTTGTGACTCTGGACGTTTGAAACTTGGACGTATGTATATGCCTCTAAACGGTTAAACTGAATAGGTAGGTACATAAAAAAAACATACAACCGAATTGATAACCTCCTCCTTTTGAGATTTAGAAGTCGGTTATAAAGAATTAAGTCTCATCGGAAATTCGGCATTTGATGAACATTATTTTATGAATAAAAGCCATTTTAATATTCGGCTATTTTAAGAAGGAATCATTTTGACATTTAGGCAATTTGGGACTAAGTTGTTTTTAATCTAGGACAAATAAAGACAATGGCGTTATGAATGTTATGATATTTAGGTGCAATGAAAACAAAGCATTTTTATTAAATTAAATTGTCCACTTGTTTTATTATTACATCTGCAACTCTTAATGGAGTCATGAATCATATGTCCAAACTGCGAACACAATGAAAGCCTTTGACCAAGAACAAGAATTAACCTCTGGGCCGGAATTGGATCGTGTCATTCGTGCGCCTCGCTGGCTGGCTGAGGCTGAATGTTTGTCTCGGAAGTTGAAATTGAAATACAATTTCAAATCAAATTTAACTGCAAGTTCGAGTCGTACCGTGCTACCAAAACAAACATTGACACAAGTGCTTTGTAAACCGATTCTTAATATTTGCCTATACTGGAGGCCGATTTTTGAATTTCGATCACTCGATTTCGTCACTCGAAAATCGGTGGAAAACGGCGAAATGCTGATTTTTGAAATACGAGCGATAGAAATTGGGAATCTAGTGGTATTGACCACTCGTTTTCAATTCTATTAGTAGAATTTACATGCCTAGTAGTGGAGATATTACTGAACGAAATACACGAAATCGAGCGGTCGAATTTCAAAATTCGGCCCCCCGCCCCGTACCGGTACCGGTAAAGTAAGAGAGGGTGACTGGGTGCAATTTAGAGACAGGTAAACGGAACGTATAATGCTTGTTTTCATTTGACTGTTGCTGGTGTGTACAACCCTCACGAAACAAAGGCCAATCCCACGTCAACTCGAAATTCCTATGTATTCAGACTTAAATCGTTTTACTAAGGTACTAAATATAATATTTTCACAAAGCTAGGGTACGGTCACAGATCTCAATATTAAATTTTAAATTACATGGGGATGACAGTTATGTGATAAATACTACCTATAACAATAATGCCGTTCTATTGCGAAGACTTTATTTCAACGAACGAAGATGCCACCACGAACCACTACATTTAACTCTAGTAGAAATCCCAAGACTTCACGCGCATGTAGTGATCAGTCGTTCCTGCCCTCAGCTACGACCCGTCGCTGACGTACGGGCGAGTGAAGCAGCCCGCGCTGCCGGCCGTGGTGCCGCACTGGGTGCACTACGACAAGCGCTGCTTGAACTTCACCGCCTTCTTCAAGCAGCCCGTCTATGAAAACCCCAACGAGGCCTTGCGAGTGCGAGTCGTCAACATCGTTTACTTCATCGAAGACGATACCATTACAGTCATGGAGCCGCGGGTCAAGGTAACTTGTTTGAAGTTCTGTATTTGCAATCTTGTATATGTACAGTCACGGAATTTGAAGGTTTGTCACTTTTGAACCTTAATGCCATTACATAGATTCGAAAAATGACTAACCTTCAATTTCCGTGACTGTACAGAAAACAACTTTTTTAAACAAGGCTAATTAATTATGGTTTTCTAAGTTGTACAATGTGTAAGTGTAACAATGTTGGCATGGTTGCCTAGAAATCTGGGTTCAATTACATTAGGTAGTCCTTCGAATCATACAATATCAATTACCTAGCAACCCCATACTTTGATTCGAACTCGTTCGAACGACCATTTGTAATTACTTACATTTTAATTCGACTACCGCATACAGGTGAAAGACTTAAGTGTGATTAGACCCTTTGTCTTTTTCTTAAGAGGTTTACAGCTTTAAAAATAGGATCAATCAGTGTCAATACTTCTGTTTTACTGGCTGGCTAATGTTTTTCTAAACATAGATCAGATGATGATGATTAGGTGGATGTCGAGTGCTATAAATTCGAAACTTCGAGTCAGGAAATTTTCACGTAAAGGTAAAAAAAGAATATGGGTATATAAGAAGAGAATATGGGAGAGGTAATATTAAAATATCTAACATCAAATAATCTATCAACGTAGGTATTAATTAAGCTTTTGAAGACAAATATTTTCACTAGATCGATATTAAGTAAGAAGCTCCTCCTTATGAAAGTCAGTGGAAAATAAGGTAGGTAAGATCTCACACATATTTCAAATTGCTCTTCTAAATGAATATTTTCGGGTGGCGCATTTTCCTAAAACGAGATTTCCCCTAATCCTGCTAATGGCCCAATCACATACATAATAATATAATGACCCGGGTAATTGGCCACGGGCCATGGTTAGCTTTGCCGGACGAGTACCGCTCCATTTCCGCCGCGGGTTTATCTGCCCGACGCCAAGTGATTGACGGCGTAAATAAATAATCAAACGTAAACCGTGCCAGCGTTTATTAAATTTTCACCAACCCGCTCTGATTTGTTCCAATTTTGCGGTGTAACAGACCCTAACTGTAAAATACTGCCTGTAGCGAAGGAAATAATTGAAGACAATGCTTCACTTCGACATGCTAATACCATTCCATGCCAGTGTTGCAGACGACTTGTGTTTTATATGGTTAATATCTGGGCGTCAGAGCTTTGCTCGGAAAACATATAAAAACTAAAAAATGCGCGTTTTCCCAGAGATACTCGTAAGACCTAGCTAGAATAGCTAGATCGATTTTTCGCCCCCGAAAACCCCCATATAACAAATTTCATAATAATAAATACGAAACGTCCTAAAACTTATTTTTGAAATTGTAAAAGTAAATCTTATTTTATTACCGAGGTTCAACTGAACTTATAAGAGTTATAAGTACCTACGTACGAGTAAGTAGGTACATCATTCGTTATAAGCTTTTAGCTTGTACCTAACGCTTCATAAACCTCATATCTCGTGTGACAATTACAAATTTGTCTGCCAATAAGAAAATTCGCAGAAACCCCAAAGAATAAATAAGTTTTTGGCAAAAATTTCATTTGTGGTAGAAGTTTTTATCGCTGACTGTACTTTTCTTACGACAGACAACTAATACTCATCGAGACAATTCTAAAAACTCCTAACACAATTAGGTTGCGTTGTTTCATCACAGAGTTCCTATGGCCACCTCCTGTCTCCATCATCAGATCAGCTCGATGGTACCATAATATTGTATTGTCACCCGACTTACATGTGTATGCAAAATTTCAGCTCAATCGGAAACCGGGAAGTGGATCAAATTTAACTTGCAAGATTCCATTACATAGTTACATACAGGTCGACCTAATAAAAGCGTGTGAAATAAGTTTTTGGCAAAAATTTCATTTTTGGTACAAGCTTTTATCGCTGACTGTACTTTTCTTACGACAGACAACTAATACTCATCGAAACAATTCTAAAAACCCCTAACACAATTAGGTTGCGTTGTTTCATCACAGAGTTCCTATGGCCACCTCCTGTCTCCATCATCAGATCAGTTCGACAGTACCATATTATTGTATTGTCATCAGAACTACATACAGCTGCCTATTTTCATGACGCTACGATCCTTGGAAGATGGTTAAATTAGTTTACCTTAGATTTCATTACATAGTTAGTTACATACTGGTCGACCTAATAAAAGCTTGTTAAAAAGACGGATTATGATTAATTTGTGTGATATAAGGAGTTATTGTTATGCGAACTGACACTTTATGACAATATGATGAATGGCGAGTTAAGCGGTAGGTAATGGAATATTCTCGGCAAATGAGCGACAATCCCATTATGACGACCGTCTGCATCCTTCCGAAGCGGGCCGCGCGCCGTCCGTGCTGTGGCGTGCTACTTCTAGTGCGGAGCTCTTCTTGATCCTTCTCGCATTAGTAGAATTGACAATTAAAAAGAATTAGTAATTAACTTTTTTATTAGTATTTTGTTTTTATTATTTTTTGTATTTTATTGACATGCCTGATTTTAATAAATAAAAAGAGGAACGAACAATTAACTCAATCACTCGATTTTTCAAGTTTTGTCCCTATTCACCCCAGCCATCCCTATTCACCCCAGTTGACGGTATATTTATAAACCTGACCGTATCCTGTCCTCAACCTGACCGCGGAATATAGGGCAATCAACCCTAACTAAATATAGAACGCATAATGGATTCGGTCACTTTCGCTGAACTAATCATAGGTAGATAGATTGATATATATGGATAGTTTTTGTTCTCCTACATATTGGCAGCAAGGACCTTTTATTCCACTAAATAGGGGCATCTGTGCCTTTGCAAGTACATAGCATCATATTTAGCATATTCACTGAACATACGTAAGGGTCAATATCGCTAATTGTTTGACGCTAACTGTATACCTAATGACGGCAAT
The DNA here is from genome assembly GCF_948474715.1 of Cydia amplana. NCBI lineage: Eukaryota > Metazoa > Arthropoda > Insecta > Lepidoptera > Tortricidae > Cydia > Cydia amplana. The sequence continues at coordinate 28,538,412 of NC_086096.1, read as the reverse complement.
ATGTAAAAATATATTCAAAATGATTATTAAATTATTATTGCTCGTTTATTTATTATGATAAGTATCGATTCCGTAAATGAACTGCCCAACTATGAATTGTTAAATATTGATGGTATTGGTGGAGACAGTAATATTATGACATACAAAAGAAGCGCAATACTCGTACATATAGGTATAGGTCTATATGTATAGTCGACGTCAAAGATATGTTTACATGTTTCGCCGTAATACAAAAGGAGTAAGGTGGAAAGATCGAAAAATGTATGGACATTTTGGGACACTTTTTTTCTCCTATTAGGATCAAAAGTAGAGATGACACGAATATTCGGTAGGTATTCGGCCGAATAATCCTACTATTCGTCCGAATACCGAATATCTGTTGCATCTATCTAAAAAGAAAAATGACACAATAAAAATAACCAAAAACTAGGTATATTTAATATTTACAATGTGTAATTGGAAAGTTGTTAAATACGACGACATCCTTTGTTGAGCATTTGTTGATTACAAAATATTTAATTTTTATCATGGGTCTGATTTGATTGACTCTAGGTAACTTCATTCATTCTGTTCAACAAAAAATATATCTTAACAAAAAATATATTTTAACAAATGTTCGCATGTCATACCGAATATTCGGCGCTTCGGCCGATAGAGGGGCCGAATATTCGGTATTCGGCCAAAACCACTATTCGGGGCATCTCTAATCAAAAGAGCTCGTGATTCTGAGTAGATATAAAACAAAAAATCCCAAATTTGAAATAAAAGTGTAGGGGACAACTTTAAATAAAATGGCCCAAATATCTTTGACATCGACTGTACAAGTGTACATATAGGTCCTTTTAATCCGATATTTAGGAAGACGTGTGCACCACACATCCCACGTGTGATATTGTATACCTAGTAGCTTTCTCAGTTACTATGTGACATACATACATAATTAAAATATATGATGTGATATAACGGAGCCAGAACATCAGGTTTGTAAGTAAAAGCTTCGTTCACAAATGAGCTCGCATTTGTCTGCGTCTGAATGCGACTTCTAGTCTTTGTGCGCTGTATTAGGTGTATACCATCAGCAACCGAGCAATGGACACATACTGTCATTGTGGCCTCAATCTGAACACCTGAGAGTGAAAACTCATCCAGTACGAATTCTTTTATTTTCCTAGCCTCGATCAATGCAAGTCAGGTCACAAGTCACAATGGAGCGGAGGCCATTTTATTTAAGAAATCCGTGCGAGGGACGCGAGCAAGCGATGAACGATGCCAAGCCGGATCTACTGCTCTAGCTCTGGCCATCTAGGAGTTTTCTATCCTCTACCACTCATCTTCACACAGTTAACTTAGCTATGTATTCGTGCTTCGCTTAGCTACCTCGCCCATATCTGGCGCACACGCTTACATTGTTTTACACCTATGCTTCGCTTCGAATCCTTAAACAGCTTCGGTACCTCGCAGGTCTGGTCTGGTGGATGCGTAACTTTAATTTTAGTGCTTCGTTTAACGCCAGTCAGTGGCCGGCAAGTGGTAGAAATAAATGCCCGGAGCGTCGAGTACTACGAATACCTACAAGCCTTTTCAATAGATCTTCTTAATTAAACATAATACACATTGATTCTAGAAATTATGGTGAAATGAGTTAGCTCACGTAATGTTTCAATCCGTTTCGAGGATCATCTCTCAGCAGGCATGAACTAAACAATTGCGTAGAACATAGTTAAACATTAATAATACCAATTTATTAAGCATGCTGATTTCTTGTTCCAGAATTCGGGTTTATGGCAAGGAAGGATGATAAAACGCGGTAAAATACCTAAAAATAATCTCGGCGAGTTTTGGCATTGGAAGGATTTGGATGTCGGCAAAGATATTTGCATGTTCGGAAAGGTTTTCCACACCGTCTCCTGCGATTTATTCACCAGGGTAAGTTTGTACAACTGACTTTTATATTCTACATATTTAGGTACCAATACCGTGCCAAAAATAAAATCAGCGCTATTGGTTTTTTTTTTGTTAGGTTCCCAAGTTGGCAATATTTCCGTTGCATAGGTACCGGTCATTTACAAAATAGTTATTTTCGATACAAGTGCGAAAAAGAGGAAATTCGAAAACGTGTGGCGATAAATTAAAATACATACATTTACAGTACACAAGTGCGTAAAATAGCACTTTTCGTGCGTACGTCGAAACTTTAAAGTGCCATATGTACTGTAAAACGTTGTTCGATACACGTGCGAAATAGGTAATTCGCAACTCGTGTCGATTTAAAACACTCCCTTCGGTCGTGTTTTAATTTATCGCCACTCGTTTCGAATTTCCTCTTTTTCGCACTTGTATCGAAAATAACTTGCGTATTAATATGCGTTAATATAGGCAAATGACTTATTTATTTGATATTTGATTTGTGTTCACGTAATTAATAGTCGATTATTGTACCTATGGTTATAAAACGTTGCTATTGCTACATTTATCCCTGCAAAATAAGCACCGCAATAAACGGATTCTTGCAGATTTCGTGTATCGCTTCTTATCTATTGTATGTACACCAGAGATGCGATTTATTTGAAATACTTCTATTTAAAATGCAAATACAAAATGCAAAATACCTATTTTGTATTTTGCATTTAAATGCCTTTTAGTAAAAACCATTTTGTATTTTATTTGAAATACTTTTCGAGACGTATTTTGCATTTTTAATATTCATTTCAAAATGAAAAATACTTTGTGATTTAGTTTAGCCAACATTACCAGTCAAACAAAATGAAATGAACGAAGGACGTTTGTATTGCCGAATTTGACCGATAGAGGCGCCTGCTAGCGCCTGGCGCCAGCGCCAGGAGGCCGATTTTTGAAATTCGACCGCTCGATTTCGTGTATTTCGTTCAGTAATATCTCCACTACTAGGCATGTAAATTCTACTAATAGAATCAAAAACTAGTGGTCAATACCACTAAATTCACAATTTATATCGCTCGTATTTCAAAAATCAGCATCTCGCCGTTTTCCACCGATTTTCGAGTGACGAAATCGAGCGATCGAAATTCAAAAATCGGCCCCCTGGTATTGTTAAAAAGCGTAATAAATAAAAACTGATGTTTTTTTCACTTTTTAACAATACCAGTCCAGTTGTTATTAATAAAAGAAAAGTGTAATAATAATAAAATAAGAACTAGATGCACAATCAACCGAAATAAATGGCCACACAAGTCACAAAATGGAGCCATGGCTCTCTTTTCGTTAGTCTAGTTTTTTACATTATTTTAAGTGAGTATTATTTCCTTTATTTATTTATCTTCTTAGGTTGGTTTTTTACAATATGTATATAAAATTAAAATATAAAAACACTTACAAAAATAATATAAAAAAATATTATAAACACATTATAAAAAACCTAACCTAGGGTGCCGCCAGCAGCGGGGCAGGGCCCAAGCTGCCGGTGGTCAGGGCCGCAGAGAGAGGAACCGACGGACTATTATTAATACCATAACAGAATTTATTGATACGCGTACTGATAAATATGACCAAAATGTCATGCATAAGGTGCCATGCCATGATATTAGACGTTTTTGTTCGGCTCGGCATTGTGTCTCTATTTCTCATGATCTTCTTCTGCAACCTAGCGTTTTCCCGGCCTAGCGCCAGGGTCCGCTTAGCGCAGGGTCTCTATTTCTCATGATAAATACCTAAAATAAATAAAAATATCTGAGATTTGCTCAAAAGGTATTTTATTTTGAAAACGTATTTTGAAAATACCTATTTTGCATTTAGCATTTGAAATACAAAACGCAAAACTATTTGGTATTTTGCATTTGAAATAGTAAATCTGAAAAGTATTTTGCATTTTGTATTTAAATGCTTTTTTAAAACCATTTTGTACATCTCTGATGTACACTTTATAAATGCAACCTAGTGTGCAAATTACAACTTTCTAGCTTTTGCAGTTTCGGCTCTGCGTTTATGAATCAGTCAGCTAGGACACACATTTATATTACATATACAGGGTGGATTTTCTTTTTGGGTCAGTGAGGGCAGCTACCAGATCCTGTGCTGCTACGAGAAAATGGTCTTAAAAGACCTTCCCTCGATTTCAAATTAATGAAGATTGGCTTATACAGATTTTGGAAAAAACATACAGGGTGCGAGAAAAAGGTCATTTTTGACAAACTTTTTTTTTATGCCAATCGATCCCATTTCTATTGCGGATCAAAAGCTTGTATGGAAGCAAAAAAAATTTTCCGGCTAGAAAAGCCACAAATCGAGGAAAACTTTTCCCATACAATTTGTATGAAAATGAAAACTTTTATTTTTTACATGATATTTTTGTATGCCAATCGATCCCATTCCTATCCAGTATCAATAGTTTCCTAGGGGTCAACTTACGCTAATGTACTAAAAAGCCACAAATTAATAAAAACTTTCTCCATACATTTACTATGGAGATAATGTGAAAATTGATTCACAATTTTCTACCTCGCCTATCAGTCCTACAGCAATGTCCTCATACAGTATTATGGTTCTTAAATGTAACAGGACTGATTGGCCAGATAGAAAACTGTGAATTAAATTTCATGTTTTCTCCATAGTAAATGTATGGAAAAAGTTTTCTTTAATTTGTGGCTTTTTAGTACATTACCGTAAGTTGACCCCAAAGAAACTATTGATACTGGATAGGAATGGAATCGATCGGCATACAAAAATAGCATTTGAAAAATAAAAGTTTTCATTTTCATACAAATTGTATGGGAAAAGTTTTCCTCAATTTGTGGCTTTTCTAGCCGGTAATTTTTTTTTGCTTCCATACAAGCTTTTGATCCTCAATAGGAATGGGATCGATTGGCATCAAAAAAAAAGTTTGTCAAAAATGACCTTTTTCTCGCACCCTGTATGTTTTTTCCAAAATCTGTAAAAGCCAATCTTCATTAATTTCAAATTGAGGGAAGGTCTTATAAGACCATTTTCTCGTAGCAGCACGGGATCTGGTAGCTGCCCTCACTGACCCAAAAAGAAAATCCACCCTGTATATAGATGGATATCACAGATATTTGTTCCGAGTTATGCCACAACACGAGCCTTAACTTAAGTATTGAACTTAATGTGAGATTAGGTAAGAGGATTTGTGTAAGATTTTTTTGTTTATTGATAAGTATATTTTTAATTTTATAACGATTAATGAATTTCATAGGTATGTAATAAGCAGTGTCCGACCGAAACAGGTTTTTTTGCCGAAACCGAAACCGAAACCGAATGTTCGGCTTTGGCTCTAGTTTCGGCCGAAACCGAAACCGAAACCGAAACTTTTGAAGACTTGCTAAAATCGTTGATAAAATGTCAAAAACCGCTTTTAAACTCATATTAAGGGGCTGTCAACACGCAATGTCCTTGAAATTTATGTTACTTAAGGGGCTCCGCCACGCCAATGACCTTCGATCTGAATCCCTTAGTTTTCTTATGTTTTTTGTAGCTTACCATAATAACAGCATCGGCTTTAAGCAATATAAACTGTTTATACGACAACGAGCACTCGAGCCTGAGGAAGGACCCCCGAAGGACCCGAAACATGTCGCCAATAGCGACTAAAAATTCAAGTGAGTGAAACCGTTGTCGTATAAAATAAACAGTTTAAAATATGACTCACGAATATATATTAATATAAACTGGTTTTCTGGCCATAACTTTTGTGTTAATTCGTTTAAAATTAAAACCCTAGACACGTTTTACGACACGTCAAAGACGAACCCAAATATGTAGATTTCGTATAAGTAATATCCTTCACAGCAATCTAGATACGAAAAAAGTGTTCTTTTAGACAATGTTTTAAAAAAAACATAAAAAATAGTATCAATTTCTTTCAAAATCCGGTAGACAATAATGGAGATAAAGATTGAAGAACCGATAGCCGTTTGTCTTATCTGTAGTGCAAAAGTAGGAGATACGATTCAAAACTTGTCAAAAATCGATGAAAACCGCAGGCAGCCCCTTTTAAGAAAAACTATTTGATTTAGTAAAGCAAAAAATATATTTAAACCTATGTTAATATTTATTATATTTTAATACCCCGGCCGCACTCGATACATGATTGAACGACATCGGCTCGATAGAAAATAATTGCAAAGATTGGTCTTAAAATCACCATTAAACGGTTCTAATGTCTTTATTACTTGATTTATGTGTCTGAAATTAAAATCAATTTGTCAACACATTTACTTAGGTACACCTAAACCGCTAACGAGTAATATTACACAAATAATCCACATTGAGCGCTGGTGGCCTAGCGGTGAGTAAGAGCGTGCGACTTTCAATCCAAAGGTCGCAGGTACAAACACTACAAACCCCGGCTCGTACCAATGAGTTTTTCGGAACTTATGTACGAAATATCATTTGATATTTACCATTGAGGAAGCCGGACTAGTCCGATAAAGCCTAGTTTACCCTCTGGATTGGAAAATCAGTCTGATGGCAGTCGCTTTCGTAAAAACTAGTGCCGACGCCAATTCTTGGGATTAGTTGTCAAGTGGACCCCATGCTCCCATGAGCCGTGGCCAAAATGCTGGGATAACGCGAGGAAGATGATGAGTTTTCTTATTATTCCCTTGCCCAGGCCCAGTAACATGCGATAGTTCTATCTCATTTACTACGATACAATTAGACAGTGTGCGCGTTTTAGGTATTGACAGTCTCTTAAGACTGCGTCGACCGTTCAGTGGCCCCATTTAGTGGAATTGTGTTTAATAATAAACCGCTTAATTTCTGTATACATAAATCAGTATATGTATTAATATTGTTGTCCTACTTGTTCCACAACTTTTGGTCTTTGTCACATAGTTTAGTTTCATAGAACAAAATACCATTGCGTATGTTTCGGCCCGGCCGAAAGGTTCGGCCGTTTTTTGGCCGAAACCGAAACTACAGCCGAAACATGATTTTTTGGCCGAAACTGGCCGAAACCGAAACCGAAACCGAACCTTCGGTCGGACACTAGTAATAAGATTAATATAGTATTGTAACATAAACAGCGGTGGTCAAACTTGAGGCCAAATAAAACACTGTGTAGGGGTCAAATCAAATGGGTTGGTCTAACAGTTGTTAGACATTTGAATGTAATAACAATATCGATATTGATGTTATTATGCAATAAGAAATTTGTTCTAACAAAACAGTCTATCTTTGTTCATCATAAAGGGTTTTTACTTTTTATGATACCTAATATGTGTGTTCTTGCCTTTTGAATCAAGACAATGTGTAGGTAGGTTTATTTTATATTTAACGCATGGTACCGTTTGGGGCACTTTAATAGTATTTTATGCAATCGTTGTTTAAGAGAGGTCAAAAAAGGCGAGTGGCGTGAGTAACAATTTGAGGCGAAGCCGAAAATTGTTAATAAAGACGCCACGAGTATTTTTTGATTCAGTTAAACAACATTGCATACAATAGGTACTTTTTCTATGACCAAGCACTTACTTTGAAATAAAATTGTAAATTTAACAAATATTTTTAATTCAAGAAGTAGCAAAATTGGAGGGTACAGGCGGAGAAAGAATGAATGAATGAATGGAATAAAAAAAACATGTCTATGGTTCACTTATTTGTCAGAGATGACATTTAAAATAAGGTTGGCAACACTGTATTTCATTAAAAAAAATGTAAGTGGTCATTACACGAAGTATCGTAAAATCGCCAAAAAGATACTGCGTGTATGCACAAATTCTTTTTTGGGGAATAGACTAAAGACTTGTCTTGACAACTAAGGTGAGTTCGACTAAGATCGGACACCGGGTAAGATCGTATGATTCAAATTTCTGCCTGTTGCGGGGCTTTTTTTTAATGCTGGCAAGGTGATGCAATGCCCGGGACAAAACAGCGCATTGCATCACCTTGCCAGCATTAAAAAAAAAGCCCCGCAACAGGCAGAAATTTGAATCATACGATCTTACCCGGTGTCCGATCTTAGTCGAACTCACCTTATAAGGTAGGGCTTTAAAGGTGTGTGCACGACCCTTTAAATGACATATAAAGTACGGGAGTAGAAAAAGACATACTCAGAAGAAGTCGCAGGCTTGGGCTAGTAATTAATTCTTAAAACTGAAATTCAAGGTAAAATCAGGGTAGGTAATAAATATTATAACAGTACTAAACGTTGGTTGCCGTTCATTATTGGTTAAAACTTGTACGATCTAGAGTGCAAAATTGTAGTTGTTTCAAAGATTTAATAAGATTATTAATATTTATTATCGTGCATCGAATATAATATACCTAATAAATATAATGTATAGCATATCTACATCTACATCAGTCAGAAAGTTGTATCAAGTATCATATCATTAGGTTGACCTTGTCCGCGCCGCGCGCGCTCCCGTAACGTTGTCGCCTGTCCGTCCGTGCTCGTTCGCATTACCGAAATATCTAACAAACGTCTATTATAAATCCTAAATTGACATTGCCAATATACACATGACAAATACTACCCTATTTGCAGACATATTTAAGAGTAGTAAACGAGATTTTTCTTAATTTTATAACATAAAATGTAACTAAAAACATGTAGTAGGTAGATACAATATAACCTATAAACATGGCGGATTCTAGATCAAAATAATTGAATGTATTAAGCTTACCTTCTTGGCTGATTGTCTTTGATTTGAGGAGTATTCTTGGTTGTTTAGTTTGATTTGGATTCCGAGCTGTAAAAATAAGATAATTCGTCGATTTACTAGAACTGTCCAGAGCCCCGCGTGGAATTATTATTACGCTGTGCGATGCCGGAGACGCTTAGTGATTACCTACCTGCGCACTCGTGACAAAACGGGGTATGTGCTGCATGGTTTGTATTGTTCAAAGACCTTTCGGATGGGTGTTTACTGGTTGAATTCTCAATGCAGGGGCTGGGGCGCCGACGGTAGCAAGAACCAATAAGTATAGATTATTGTTTTGCATTGATATCGGTTCTCACAATGGTGTAAAAGCAAGAACATTTACTGGTACTTATGGTAGACGTAGGTATTTTTAGTAAGTATATTTTATTTTCATTTATTTAGGTAAACAAAAAGCTACTACAAGTAATACTTACTATACTTACTAAATACTACTTATAATATCTACAATATGTGTGGCCCACGGCGCTTTACCACTAATTAGTAATTAGTATGAATAATGTTCATTCAGAGCCGAACTAAACATCGTTAGTCTTAAGGGCTCCCGGTGTCAACATCAACATAATATGACAGTGAACAAATTAATGAATCCTAACATTGTTATAAATTAGTCCGTGTTGGGAATTTAGTCCGTTTCGTACTCGATACTTCGATAGGCGAAGAAATTTGTAAATATTGCAGTCAGGCGAAATTAAAACTCCCTTTGAAATCACGACAATGAATTGTTTGCCTATTTAGGGTAGGTGCGTTAGTTTTCGTCCAGCTCTAGTTTTCGTCCACTTGACGAAATTGAATATAAATCTACATTGCTGCACAAATTTGGACTTAATACAATCCTTAATGTCGAGACAATATATCTATCTACATAAAAAATGTATTTGGCAAGTAGTAAATTAAATATCAAATATGTTATTTGCTAATCTGTCATGTGGACGAAAACTAGAGCATGGACGGAAACTAGCACAATGACCCTATATACCTACATGACCTAATTATATATTTTTTTAATTCAGGTGAAAATGGAAACAATGACTTCAATGGCAATTTACCTTCTTATAATACCTATAAAAAAGTTTAATAATTCTCACAATAAGCAGTACATACCTATGATAATATTCAAATGTTATATTGTTTTAGGTAAAAAAAACATTATGTACAACCTATACAATTAAATATCCTTATATATAAATTGTATAGGTTGTACATAATGTTTTTTTTATGTTGTACATAATGTTATATATATATATATACCTACCTACCTTTTCTGCTTATGAAAATTAATACTAACGACATGTTAACTATTATACCTATATTATTCTAATCCAAAGTAGGTACATAATTGTTATCTAGTGAAGACTCGATTATTTAAAGTCCCAGGATCGTCTGCTGCAAGTGCTGCAACCGTAGCTGCGGTAACTGTGTTTTTTTATCGACTCACGAGTTTACAACTCAATAGACTGATGTGCTTGAAAGCACAGTGTCATCTTCTATATGTTCTGTCTGTCTGTCTGTATATTCGCAATAAACTAGAAAACTGCTGAACCGATTTTCATGCGGTTTTTACCTATCAATAGAGCAATTATTAAGGTGTTTTAAGGTTTACCCGTCCAAAGATGGGGCGGTTCGCTAGTAACTCATAAACTTTAATAAGACGTGTCGTTACACATTTAGGTATTAAGAGTTGTTACGAACGTCAGAAATTTGATACCTATACATAGGTAAATCACAAGTGGTCTCTTACAATCTTGGAGGATATAATCAAACGGAGACGCCATGTCTGTAATTTTCTGTACAAAACAGTCTGCCGATTTTTGCGGGGGAGGGGAACGTCAAATGTATGCGTAACGTAAAAATAGCCATGTCAGATAAACGTCAGTCCATACATTGTGTATGACCGTTGGCCGCCTATTTTCGACAGAGGGGAAAGCCTGTTAATGGCTACTCCGTTTAGTTGTATCCACCAAACTTACAATGCACGTTTAAGATTTGAGAGGTCTTGCAAAGTAAGGATATGTAAAAGTTTAAATCCCCAAAAATAAAAATGATCATAAAAAGTACGTAAGAGATAATCAATTCAAGTTAAGATTCAAAGCGTGGTTCCTATGCAATAACAGAGCAATAATGCGAAACGAATGGTTGTCGTAACAAAACCTTCGAATGGCTTTTAGAATAAAGCCGTCGGCAAGGCCGGGCCGCGCCGCGGACTTATGAGATGTGTTTATTGTCGGCGTGACCCGCGTGCGGTGGTGGCCTGGTGCCATTGCTCGCACTCGCGGCTTGGCGACTGCTGCAACCGTATCTGTGGTCGTGTTACATCACTTACATACATTGAATATACATATAAATATACATTGATATGTACAAGTCCGATATCAAGGACCCTGTGATCTGTGCAAATGGGATGCTGCTCATAAAATATTTATATGTGTAAGACCCAGGGTGCTGAGCTGACGTATCTTGATTGAGAACACCGAAGCAGATGAAAGTATTATGTATCAGTGAATTTTAGGCACGTTATGTTTGTTTGTTTCACCAGGGGGGCAAAGTTTTTGTTTAACCGTTCGTGCTAATATTGCACACGAGCACCGAGCAAGTGAAAATTGAACCACGAGCGTAGCGAGTGCAAAGGCGACCGCAAAGGTGGTAACCGCGAGGAAAATACTGGCTGTAAAATATCAAACAAAATCAATTCCAAATGCCCGTTATTAAATATTTATCATTCAAAAGCCAATTCTACCAGCCAACACAAGGAAACAATTCAAAATTTGCATCAGATTACTTTGCCACACGTGTGGATAAAATGCAACTTTCTCATCAATTTTTGAACAATCAGGAGAGCCACACCAATGGGTGAAAATTATTTCTTTAAGTTCCGAGCTGATGTCCTCAGGATATGGATCAAAAAATGTATTAACTGACCTATTAGAAGACAGCGGAGTAGTAATTACTCCTTGAAACCCCATTTAGAAAGTGATTAAAATATTTCTTTAGGTTCCGAGCTGATATCCTCAGGATAAAGAACAAAAAAGTTATTAACTGTCCTATTAGAAGAAAGCGGAGTAGTAATTACTCCTTGAAACCCCATTTCGAAGGTGATTAAGAAGGGGTTGCGGAGGCGCAGCGGCAGCGCTGTTTGCGGGTCGAAGAGGGGGTCGTAAAAATACGATTGGTACTTAGCCGACTGTGCACACTGCACACACATCCTTGAGAGTTAGATGATTGTGCTTTTTGGCGACGATTTATAATCTAGATAAAATTAGATTACCTTTGCTTTTTTTTACTAGACCTACACGGTGTTTTATTTAAAACTCCGTGACTTCGGGGTATGGCTAAGTACATTTAAGGAAACTGAATGGTATAGTTAAAAAAAAGCGAATGCGCCCTTGAAATTAACGGACTTTAAAAAAACAGTGTGAAAAAGAACTTATGGGTAATTTCCGCTCAATATGGTCCATACAATAATGACAAAAGCTATTATTTTTTGGCACACTTTATTTCCTTTGTAAATCGATAGCCCTCGTTATTCAGTAGAAATATAACCCTTAAGTTGACAGTTTCTAGAAAAAAGTAACAAGTACACTTTTAAGTTAAAATGCCCATATTATAACATATCTATATATTACTTAAAAGATAGATAGCTTCGGTAATTATAATAATTGATAAATCTGGATATTAATGTCATACGTGTCGGTAAGAAAGCTTAATATGTGTAACCAGAAAAAAGCTTAATATGTGTAATCACAATGCACTCGCATAGTGTAATACGACTTGCACTCCCATGTATACGTTGATGCCGTATGGCACAAGGTAAGCGAGCGCGCGCGTCGGCTGCGGCAGCGGCACCACGGCGTACACCAGCGTGTGCAGCACGCGGCCCGCCGCCGCCAGCCGGAATAGCAGCGTGGCCCACGCGCTCGCTGGACCCGTCGTCAGGTACAACGCGCCCAGGATCCAGAACGCCGGAATATTCTCCAAGTCGTTCAAGTGTGCCCTTCTCACGCGCTCCACTTCCGGGTCGTCCATCTTTACCTTCCCCTTGAACACCTTCGCATCTTCTGGGTTCGCGAACACCTTGCGCCGCCCGCGGGTCAGTGATGTCAGTGTCGCCACTCCTAACATCTTAAGCGCCAGGACAGACGAGTACATGATGTACGACCTTACGGCTGGCTCTTCCAGTGACAAAAGCATTTCTATCCCCGTTTTGATCTGTCTACAGGCAACAAAAGAGGTCTGTACGCTCAGATAGTAACACTTAGAATGATTAATAAACGACGACGGCCGGAAAATAGATACGGCTATGCATTCACCGTACTGCGACTATTGAAGCATAGCTAATGTCTACATTGCTGGCTTAAAAGTGATTTTAAACAGTCTCCATAAAACAGGAACTGGAACGCAGGTTTAATAATATTGTCCACGCGAACGATAACGTTTTCTGTTTAAAGGTATATATACAGGGTGACATTTTGAGTCGTGATCAGTAATAATTATGTTTTTCTAACTCCATAAACAACGAGCAATTTATTGTCCCTACTCTTACTAAAATCAGACAAGATTTTTTTTTTTTTTGTTTATTTTTTGTCATTTCGTTTACTTTTACAAGTGGCAATGTGGTATTTGAACAGATTTGTAAGATATTTCAAATGAAAAATTAAGTAAATTTTATTTCTAACTGGAACAAATGACAAAAATGATGTCAATGACAGTTCCGATTCAAAGAGGCGATTCAATTTACTAATTAAAATATCTTAATAAGCCGTTGTAATATCCTAAATCCACTTATAAAAGTAAAATAAATGACAAAACATAAACAAAAAATAAAAAAATCTTGTCTGATTTTAGTAAGAGTAGGGGCATTAAATTGCTCGTTGTTTATGGAGTTAGAAAAACATTACTGATCACGACTCAAATGTCACCCTGTATATATATATATATATATATATATACAGTGTGTAAATCCAATACGGGCGAATATTTAAACGGACCATAGGACGGAGCATAGGACCTAAAAAGTATATTCAGATTAGATATGAGCGCCGCGCCGGCGCGCCGCCGCCGCCGACAAAATTTTCGCGCCGCCGCCGCCGACGCTGCGCTATCGGCGTGGCATCGGCGTGACCTTGGTAGTTACTACTACTTTCGGAATTAGTTAATATATTTTTAATCGAGTTTAGATCATTAACGGCGCCACTTCAAACAGTTTATAGGCATTCACAAGGTATTTTAGGCCCATATAATTCAAAAATATCGAAGGCAATTGCAAACTTATCTGTCTAGTAACCGCGCTACTAGTCTTGGGGAAACGAAATGATTTAATATCAATTTTAACATCAATATGCTTGTAATAATGTGATATTTCTTAAGATTTAGAGTTAAAATAATGGTATTCAGTAGGTAGTGATTAAAAATATGATCTGTGTATACCCGAATATTTGTTAATTAATCTGTCGGTCGTCGCGAAAATGACCCTTCTCTCCTACCCGCAGATTGTAATGATAAAAGAGTATAAATATAATGTACCATGGGGTGGAAGATTCATTCTCGCTCGGCGCTGGAACGAGTAACACTAAATTTAGCACGAAGGTTACTGCTTGTGAACTTAAGATTGTTTAAGAGTGTACGTAGAAGTAACTAGTCGGAGTAAATTAAAAGTAAATGATTGTACCAAGGACTTTGATTCATTACAAGTCAGACGTGGTGATCAACGGCGCCCATAAAAGGACTAGAACGTGTGAGTACCTAGTATACATATACATGTTTTATATACTCGGACGTTGTGGTAGTAAGTTTTAAGTTGTAATAATGCTTATAATCTTAAAGCCTGATTGAGAATATGTAGATACGCGATCATGGTTAAGTTGAAGTAACAAATGCAGACGTGTTACGTAATTTATAAATCTGCTACTAATCAAAATCGATACAGGCATTGAGCGAGTTGAAAACCTTATTTTTTTTACAAGAGTCATGTTATTTTTAGTCCGTGGTTACAAGTTATCTTAGAATTTGAATACTTACGATTAGGCTGTACAGTGTAGTAGTATGTTTTTAAGTATAAACGTGCTCGGTTGTTATGCAGATTTAGTTAAAATACGTACTGTCGTTAAATTAAGTGTTTACGTGTATTAGAAGGTCATCTGCTTCCAGAAATATATACAGCCTTTGATTTGTAAATCAATGTATTTTGCTTTTCCAATTAATTAAACGTATATTATTTTAACAAAGAACCAGCCGTTACACCTCGATCATCTTGCCTGTCCAGAATACCCGCCTGTTATATTTTTTTATTCAAAATAATTCCTTACCCACATTTCATTTGTGTTTTTTTTAAACATTGCTAGTGTTGCTAACACGTGTACCTACATCCTATACTTGAGTTTCGAATACTGAACTTAATCTATTTCATAGTATGAGCTAAATGATCTAATAGTAAAGTCATGCTTAGTTCCCGAAATGAATAAAAGGACTCTATTAACCTGTCAGCTCCCAAGGGCTTAATCACACGTTGTCATTAGTATGTATGAGTGGCATGTAGGTGGTTGGATAGCAACAATTAAAATTTAAAATTTCAATGTTGAATTGGCTGTTATGTATGTGCACCATGTAGGTGATGTACTTAACCAGATCTAATGTCTAGTTACCTATGTATGTAGGTGGGTAATAATGAATTTAGTCACCATGTAGGTGGTGTACTATAACCAGATCTAATGTCTAGTTACCTATGTATGTAGGTGGGTAATAGTGAAGTTAGTCACCATGTAGGTGGTGTACTATAACCAGATCCAATGTCTAGTTACCTATGTATGTAGGTGGGTAATAGTGAAGTTAGTCACCATGTAGGTGGTGTACTATAACCAGATCCAATGTCTAGTTACCTATGTATGTAGGTGGGTAATAGTGAAGTTAGTCACCATGTAGGTGGTGTACTATAACCAGATCTAATGTCTAGTTACCTATGTATGTAGGTGGGTAATAGTGAAGTTAGTCACCATGTAGGTGGTGTACTATAACCAGATCTAACGTCTAGTTCCCTATGTATGTAGGTGGGTAATAGTGAAGTTAGTCACCATGTAGGTGGTGTACTTAACCAAATCTTATGGCCAGTTATCCATGTAGGTGTGCTGCTTATGAGTGCGGACATGTAGGTGTGCTGCTTATGAGTGCGGACATGTAGGTGTGCCGCTTATGAGTGCGGACATGTAGGTGTGCCGCTTATGAGTGCAGACATGTAGGTGTGCTGCTTATGAGTGCGGACATGTAGGTGTGCTGCTTATGAGTGCGGACATGTAGGTGTGCTGCTTATGAGTGCGGACATGTAGGTGTGCTGCAGAGTTGAGTTAAGAGTTGAGTTAAAGATTTTAAAGTTTAAAGAGATGAGTTAAAGATTTTAAAGTTTAAAGAGTTGAGTTAAAGATTTTAAAGTTTAAAGAGTTGAGTTAAAGATTTTAAAGTTTAAAGAGTTGAGTTAAAGATTTTAAAGTTTAAAGAGTTGAGTTAAAGATTTTAAAGTTTAAAGAGTTGAGTTAAAGATTTTAAAGTTTAAAGAGTTGAGTTAAAGATTTTAAAGTTTAAAGAGTTGAGTTAAAGATTTTAAAGTTTAAAGAGTTGAGTTAAAGATTTTAAAGTTTAAAGAGTTGAGTTAAAGATTTTAAAGTTTACAGAGTTGAGTTAAAGATTTTAAAGTTTAAAGAGTTGAGTTAAAGATTTTAAAGTTTAAAGAGTTCAGTTAAAGATTTTAAAGTTTAAAGAGTTCAGTTAAAGATTTTAAAGTTTACAGAGTTGAGTTAAAGATTTTAAAGTTTAAAGAGTTGAGCTAAAGATTTAAAGTTTAAAGAGTTGAGTTTAAAGATTAGTTTAATGATTTTAAAGTGTTGAGTTTAAAGATTAGTTCAATGATTTTAAAGTATTGAGTTTAAAGATTAGTTTAATGGTTTTAAAGATTTGAGTTTAATGATTTTAAAGTTTAGTTTAATTTAATGATTTTAAAGTTTAAAGAGTTTTTTGAGTTGAGTTTAAAGGTATTAAAGTTTAAAGAGTTTTGAGTTGAGTTTAAAGGTTTTAAAGAGTGCGGCCATGTAGTGTGCTGCCAGAAAGTCTACAGCCATGTAGATATGCTGTTACATTCATAGTCTACAGCCATGTAGATGTGCTGTTATGAATGCAGATATGCAGGTATGCTGCCAGAGTCCATAGATCTGAGTAGTCTGATAGATCTGAGTAGTCGGAGTAGTCCGAGTAGTCTAATGAGTCTGTTCAATGAGTCTAACGAGTCTGTTCAATGAGTCTAACGGGTCTGTTCAATGAGTCTAACGAGTCTGTCCAATGAGTCTAGCGAGTCTGTCCAATGAGTCTAACGAGTCTGTCCAATGAGTCTAACGAGTCTGTCCAATGAGTCTAACGAGTCTGTCCAATGAGTCTAACGAGTCTGTCCAATGAGTCTAACGAGTCTGTCCAATGAGTCTAACGAGTCTGTCCAATGAGTCTAACGAGTCTGTCCAATGAGTCTAACGAGTCTGTCCAATGAGTCTAACGAGTCTGTCCAATGAGTCTAACGAGTCTGTCCAATGAGTCTAACGAGTCTGTCCAATGAGTCTAACGAGTCTGTCCAATGAGTCTAACGAGTCTGTCCAATGAGTCTAACGAGTCTGTCCAATGAGTCTAACGAGTCTGTCCAATGAGTCTAACGAGTCTGTCCAATGAGTCTAACGAGTCTGTCCAATGAGACTAACGAGTCTGTCCAATGAGACTAACGAGTCTGTTCAATGCGTCTGTTCAATGAGTTTAAAGAGTTTAATAAAGAGAGTTTGGACAGTTTAGAGAGTTCGTAGAATTTAAACAGGAAAAAGCATGCTGTGTAGGGTGAAAATAAATTTTAACAAACAATCATACAGCGCACTGAAATTTAATTACAGGAAAAAAATGAGGTCAGCGACGGTGGACAGATGACGTGGTACACTGCGACAGTCGAGCGTGAGGTGCCTGAAGAAAGATGTCGTCACAACAGCGGGCGCAGACGACGGTGGCCTCTCTCAGATGACCCGTACGAAGGACCGCGGGAGTCAAGGCGACGGTCAAGAGGGATCTTACGAGTGGAAGTTGTCATCAAGTTTGTAGCCTAGTATTGTAATCGTACACCCATTGCAACTGTTAATTACAAGCCTGATTAAGTTGTTAATGTAATTACGTATTAGCTTCCCCAAAAAACATTATATTCATAAAGTACATGTATTTCGTGAACCTTTACATGCTTTTTAGTATAAATGCTAATGAGGTATACAATGAAGAGTATTAGTATTCTATAAACTGACTACAACTAAAATAAATTTGATATTTGATATTTATTGAAAACAAATTTTACAGCATTACTGCTAACACCAATGCACCTAAAATTAAGTAGTAAAATTAAGTAAGTAATAATAAAGCGATTAATAAGCGATAAATAGGACTGTAAAGGCATTTAGGCAACACGGCCGAGTGTGATATTATTGTTGATCGTGCACCGGAGGTAGCACGCAGTCGGATGGCCGAGTGTGATATTTCTTAAGATTTAGAGTTAAAATAATGGTATTCAGTAGGTAGTGATTAAAAATATGATCTGTGTATACCCGAATATTTGTTAATTAATCTGTCGGTCGTCGCGAAAATGACCCTTCTCTCCTACCCGCAGATTGTAATGATAAAAGAGTATAAATATAATGTACCATGGGGTGGAAGATTCATTCTCGCTCGGCGCTGGAACGAGTAACACTAAATTTAGCACGAAGGTTACTGCTTGTGAACTTAAGATTGTTTAAGAGTGTACGTAGAAGTAACTAGTCGGAGTAAATTAAAAGTAAATGATTGTACCAAGGACTTTGATTCATTACAATAAACATACTGATTTCCTTCCATTTTATTGTGGAACGTTCCACATTACAATTTATAGATTGTATATAATATACACTACACATATGTCAATCACAATTAAAAAATTAACTGTGATCAACTCTGGCTAACGTGAGACTCGAACCCACATCTTTGGATTACCGATTAACCGATCCAATGCTTAACTAATTTTGCCAGCTAACCATCCGTCATTTACCGCGAATTTAACCATTGCAAGCATGGTTAAAAGTCTTTAAAAGGCATAAAAGGGGGTTAATTTTGAGATATTAAGCGTTTCCACGTCCAAATGTCCGGCCGTTGGCTTCGCACGGAAGGGCGTCGGAATCCGGTCTCAATTAAACTTGGCCACTGTTTAAATTTCAAGCTTTGCTCTCTCGCAGCTCAATCTTTGGCCTTGCATCGCTCGCATGGAATTAAGCCGCTATCTGAACCTGCAAGTTTTTGGCCCTGTTTGGAGCTCAACTTTCGGCCTGTTTTAAAACGCTTGAGCATTGGTCCTTTTCCGATCTTAGCTCCATTGCAGCTCGGCCTTTGGCGTCGCACGAATGCGCCCGCAGGAAAGCTCCAGATCTTTAACACTATGGCTTCAGTCTTTATCGGCCTGCGCCCTCGCTCTGCTCTCTTGCAGCTCGGCCTTGCACAGAAGCGCGCCGCAATCGGCGCTCCAGGCGTTCGGCCGTCAGCCAAGCTTACACTTGGCGTTCGATTCTTAGCTGTATGCTTACCTGCAGCTCATCCTCTGGCCTCGCATTGGGAGGCGTCGAAATCAAGTCTTCGGTGTTACATGGAGCTCGGCGTTGGGCCTCACTTTTTGACAAAATCGGTTTTGATGAATCGATATTGGTTAATGACGGAGCTCGATTTTCTTTGGACTGTCGACAAGACGTTTCCCTGATACAGTCATTTCGCAATTTTTAACTTAGCTCAAAAGATAAGGGCCTCGCTAAGATCTTACGGCCAGAGCCTCACCAAGATTAAGACCGCCTCTGATGCCGCGCGATACCGCCTATCCACAGTTTATACGATATCATTTTTTTTTCGTACCATTATTCAATAAATTATCATTGAAAATAAAAAATGCATTTATTTCCTAACTTTCCTACAGCAAAAACATGTTTTTTCGGTAAAATTTTGGTTTGAATTCTTTTTTCATTCATCGAAGGTGTTTCAAGGCCACGCCGCCGATTCGCCGCCGCCGCCGACCAATTTTGACCGGCGCGCCGCCGCCGGCTAACTGCCTATCGGCGCTCATATCTAATTCAGATACATTTTACTTAGAAATGCAATGAAAATTTTAACCATACAAAATAATTCGGCCCGCAATGTAATACACCACACTAGTGTTGAGTCGCTCACTCGTGAGGCACCTCATTTGTACCACTCATTTTGTTAATTTGTCGCAGTACTTCGTACCGCAAAAATGTCTTACTTCACTCCTCTATTCATTTTACTCATTTACTCGCGCGCATCACAAACACCTCTTGCCACACAAATCATTCACTCACTTCAAATTTCAAAAAAACTCTTATCCGTTCAAATTCACTCGCGAGTCTCGCGACCACTCCTCACAACTCGCAACAGAGTCCCTGGATCGCGCGAGGCGCTAGGTGCTCGCCTGCTCGCCGACACTCAAAACTCAAATGTCTCAAATGAAGAAACGAGTAATGATCCACACTGTCAACTGCCGAACTACAAACCTCATTGCAACGACAAAAGGTCCACCGAGAAATGCGTTGAGTTTGTACCACTCACCGCCTCTCTGTGACATGAACCCCTCAAAAATCCTTTCAAAATGAAACAATGAATTAGAAATACCCAAAGAGGGAGTGAGACCGACACGCGACGTACTTCAATATCGCTTCGCGTCACCACCGAAAATACGTTAACAATTAAACACGAAAGACAACAAGCGTAAGCGCTGCAAGCTTTCATACATCTTAAAAAAATTGTCGCTGTTGGAATTAATGGAATAGTTGATGCTGAAAATATGCTAGTACCTCACCTCATTTGAAGTAAGACATTGTAACACCTCATTTTAGAAAATGAGGTACTCATACAAACTCATTTTAAATTTATGTCCTACCCATCACTACACCACACGTTACGGGATACGAGCTTTTTAAAGTAACTGTCAACGCTTGTTAGCAGTTACAATAAAAAGCTCGTATCTCGTAATGTCATGTCATCTTCTGTTTCTTAATGTTTGCAGTACATTGCTGCTTGGTACATGTGATAAAAATTCATTACGGAGTCATATTAAGTGTAACTTTAAAAAACTTCTTAATTAATGATTAGACGGGTAAATTCTTATACCTGGTTTAATTTATTGCCCGTATTGGACTTACACACTGTATATATATATATATATACGGAGCTAAATACTTAGTCTAAATTTAAAGTGTAAGCCTACCAAGCAGTTTTGTTAATTTCGGTCATTAGTAATTTGAAGGATTAAAATAGGTATGCACCTAATGCAACGGTTGCTATGTAGGTTGCTATACAAATTACAATGGTATTTTTTACAGTAGTTATACGAATCAATAAAAAATATTATCTTAAGCAGTCGAGAATAATAAAATAATCCAGGCAATAGACATTTATTTCTCGTATTGCGGTATTTATTTAATTTACTGTAGGATATAGCTATGAATCTAACTAAATACATTATTACTTATTTGTGTAACTATAGGAAACTGATACTGAAAATACAAGTAGTGAGCTATTATAGTTAGTTAGTTATCGATCGACTCCCGTAGTCCTAGCCTAGACTTACTAATATAGAAATGTTTGTGGAGAAAGTGTAATCACTAGTAAGGGAGCCAGTGCCTAGCGCTGTCGTGCGGCAATGTCGATTGCATGCGACTGACTGGTCAGAGTGGAACGGGGAAATCAGGAAAACATCGTCCGAGGCGGAAACTGCTCTTAGCCAAGTGATAAGGATTGTCCCTGCAGTAGAATTTGGTCTCGCAACTCTCGCAGATCTAGGAGAACTTGCATTAAGTACTTACCTCAATTGTAAGTTATAAGTGCGAAAAAATAAAAATCATGCATTCATCTAACCATCTCGTGCGCAACATAGGAGCTTGCGATAGGTCGATGTGTTCATCTTCACATTCCTATCTTTTTGTTATTTAATTTTCCAGCCTGGGGGTCCAACATGTCCCGCTCTAACCTACTTATTAAAAAATCTTTTTTCAACAGGAATGGTTAGAATCCCAAGGGATAGAATTATCGAAAGAGGAAGAGCTCCCAGTGGACCAGTACACTCAGAGGGAGCGCTGGAAGTCCGTGCCGCCGCCGCACCGCGAGGCCAAGAAGGAAGACCGGCTGCGACGCTTCCTCGAGTACGACGGGAAGGTGCTCGCGTGAGTTGACTGACTTGTCCTTAGATCCTATTATTGAGTAGATGTTGTAGAAAAATATCACAACTTGAATAATAATCATCTGTAGATATTCTAGTTAGATAGCTGGGTAAAATTTACACAGTAAGTAAATTGATCCTGAAAGGATTTGCAAGACTGAATACTACTATTGTCAGCGCTAATTGCTGATCTAAATGAATATCAGAAGCAATTAGTGAAACTATTACAGCGAGCATAAGCGTATTGTGCAATATGATATACCTGTTTACGCCGGTACATAGGCAAAGGGGCCAAAGGGTTAGCGCCAGCATGTCACCACGTGTACCGGATTAATATAACACACGTTTGAAGACAGTTCCTCGAGCATTGGTCAAGGCCAAGACCAGTGCCCTAGTCAGTATCTCTACGTGATTATTTTGTAACTGTAACTACTCAACTCGTCAAGTTTCTAAATCATTATTAGCAGTGGATTTTTTTTAAAGGTGCATATCATTCCAGCGATACTTTGAATCTCTCTATAATTCGAACATATCACGAGTTCCCTGTAGAATATCTCTTTATATTTCGATATTAAGAGATGTTCCAGGAACATTCATTTTTAAACACTTGGTAATTCGAACAAAAATATCATCGCTACTTAACAAAACCACGCGTTAATTTTAACTCACAGGCGTCAAACACTCGACAATTCAAAGTTATCAGATTGCAGAGGTAAGTACCTATCCTACGTTTTGAGACAAGTTTCAATTCATCGTTCAATTTTTGGCAAAGGTAAAGGAAGAAAGGAAGAAAGCGCCTCATTCGACACATTGCAAAGCTCATTCTGTCTATAAAACGAAAAAAAGCATTCCAGGCACTATTTCTTATAAAAAAAAATATTGGTCAGTCTCATCAGTAATGTGATTTGAAACAAACTAATAGGTATTACAGATTTCTTTCGAAAGACTAATAATTAATACACATTATGTATGTACATATATGTATC
The DNA here is from genome assembly GCF_948474715.1 of Cydia amplana. NCBI lineage: Eukaryota > Metazoa > Arthropoda > Insecta > Lepidoptera > Tortricidae > Cydia > Cydia amplana. The sequence continues at coordinate 28,515,532 of NC_086096.1, read as the reverse complement.
TCTAAACTTTTGATATTATTAAAAAAATTGGTAGACATACTAAAACTTGGTAGCGGTTTCTGGCTGTGATCTATAGATCTGGAAGATCTGGAGGCTGTGAAGATATATCTTCGACCGTTTCCCATAAGGCATAAGACTATGTGGCGGACGAAGGCGGGCGACGCGGCGACCGGCATTCATACATAGCTATAACGGCGTCCACCCGCGCGGCGTAATAGAATTGAATTTCCTGAGGGCCTACCGCGAACCACGTTCGACGTGTTGCCTCTTTGTCGCACTTGTAAATACGAACGTAAGTGTGACAGGGAGGTAACACGTCGAACGTGGTTCGCGGTAGGCCCTCTGAGCTTCTTATGAGTTTAGTGCATTCTAGTTAATAATGTAGTAGTAGTAGTAGTATTTACTAGTAAAACACGTTATTGTACAAAAAGAAACGTAAAACATGAAAAAACACACATCATTTGTACAAAGGCGAACTTATCCATTTCGGGGATCTCTTCCAGTCCACCTTAATAAAGTTAATGTTTGTATAAAAACTTTGTATGATACGTTCAGCCGCCTACCGTTGACCACACGCCAGTCTCGGTGGCGTTATAAGCAGTCCGTAGTTTTACTGATCATCATCTTCCTCGCGTTGTCCCGGCATTTTGCCACGGCTCATGGGAGCCTGGGGTCCGCTTGGCAACTAATCCCAGTAATTGGCGTGGGCACTAGTTTTTACGAAAGCGACTGCCATCTGACCTTCCAACCCAGAGGGTAAACTAGGCCCGTGTTGGGATTAGTCCGGTTTCCTCACGATGTTTTCCTTCACCGAAAAGCGACTGGTAAATATCAAATGATATTTCGTACATAAGTTCCGAAAAACTCATTGGTACGAGCCGGGGTTCGAACCCGCGACCTCCGGATTGCAAGTCGCACGCTCTTACCGATAGGCCACCAGCGCCAGTTTTACTGATATGGCGGGATAATAAATAAGTAGGACCTTTTCTTTTTCAGTTTCGACGTGTATTGGGACAATAGAGATGCCGAAAACGGAGAACTAACCCACTATAAACTGTTGTACTTCCTTCAAGATGATACGGTTTCTATTAAGGTAGGTAATTGCCTCATCAATGGGTAACTGTTATGTAAGAAATAACAATCCAACGAAGTTTATTACAAATATATATAGCTTTAAGAGAAATGCGAGAGTATACTAATACTTTCTCCACCTCCAGAAACCTCGTAAACTGTTTAAAATATATCCTTGCTGTTTTTTAAATAAGTATCCACCTTTTAAACTTTTTAAAGGTTCGATCACATCAATTTAATTCATTTATGTCACTGAAATTTGTTTGCGCGCGCATTAAACATTAATTATGCTTTAACTGGATAATAATGGTAATGGGATGGAATGGTGGCTGGTATTATATGCCCATTACTACTAATGATATGAATCGAATGCAATCATACAATGGTAATTGATAACTAATAAAGTAATAGCATGTCAATGATATTCGATTCGATTAATTACTATATTGAGGGACGGGTGTTCTGCCTATTATATCTATTAATAAGTAAAGGTAATATAGACCACTTCGTGTGAGAAAAGACATCTTTTTGCCTGAAATAAGAAACCCTTTACTATTTTACTTAGCATTAAACCACGGTAAACATCGTCAAAATTCAACGCCTTGAGTAGTAAGTAGGTACAAGAAGCTCGTAGACCCATTTGTCTTAACCACGCTACTTACTTATTGTTCCGTGCACAATCTCGAGAACATTAGGTACACCAGCGGCAGTGAAGCTTAAACCCGCATGAATAATGAAAGCATTCGTTGTAAAAGGGAAAATTAAATACTAGCATGCAAAATGTACATTAATAGCATTAGATAGCATCAGTCAAATGTGTTTGAACGTGACACACTGATAAATAAATTAAGGTCAATGTGGCCAATTCCGTCGTAGGGACTATTCCGTCTACTAGCGTTTTTCTCGAACAACGAACAAAATTGATAATTCCATCGACCAAGTAGCGATTGCTTTTAGTTTCAGCAATCAAAAGCAGATGGTTATTTTTTCCTAAGATTGAAAATCAAAGAAATATACGCTCGTGGACACGGAATAGCCCCTATGACGGAATCAGCCACGTTGACCTTACTTACTTTTAAATATTGTCGCTGAACGAAATGGGTTTACTAATCATTTAACTAATATTTTTTTCATTATATTAATGAAAATTTTGTGATTACCCATGAAAACCCATGGCTAGATTACTTTACGTATGTTATGTATTGAGTTACATTTCTTAAAAATGCAGTTTTTACAGAATCCGTAATTACAGGAACTGCATGATGGCCGAGGTGGAAAGGAGCCTTTCCCTCTGCTACTGAAAAAACGAAAGTTGCCCAAGAAGTGGAAGGAGAGGCCAGGTGAGTTTTAATATAATATGGTGGTAAGGTGCTCGTCTGGGGATGTGTTATTAATTTTCGGGATATAAGTATAACTTCTTTGCCAGTATTATTTTCAATACCACTAATTTAACGACATAGACGCCTACAATGGTCATGAAATGTAAAAGATGAGCACAATACTGTCGTGATAATAATGTTAAAAAGGTTGTAAGTGAAGTTTTCAAACGCCTATCTCAAGAACCTCTTAATCTAGAAATGAGTGAACAACTTGCAGAAGTTTATTGTCTTCATAACTTCCCTGAATCTCTTTAAGAATGAATAGACCGGCCTTCATTAAAAACTTGTGCACAAAGCAAACGACAACACACTTTAGGCTAGATTATTTTACCAGTTTTAGAGTTAAGTAATAAACATTCAGATTTATCTCTTAACTCAACCTACGCGGTGTAACGTGAACCGTTATTATAAATAAAGCCATACATTTACTTAAACAATTTTGTAAAAAATAATAAATGCAGCTTGACATTTTTTCATATTAATTTGAACGCCCCGTCAAAGGACACATTATTTTGGATTTTCGGAACAATTATTTCCAAAACTATTCGTTAAAAAGCGGCCAAGGGCGAGTCGGACTCGCCCCTGAAGGGTTGCGTATTTAGGGGATTTATGACGCATTAAAAAAAACTACTTACTAGATCTCGTTCAAACCAATTTTCGGTGGAAGTTTGCATGGTAATGTACATCATATACTTATTTTTAGTTTTATCATTCTCTTATTTTAGAAGTTACAGGGGGGGGGGGGGACACATTTTACCATTTTGGAAGTGTCTCTCGTGCAAACTATTCAGTTTAGAAAAAAATTATATTAGAAACCTCAATATCATTTTTGAAGACCTATAGGTAGGACCTATACCCCACACGTATAGGTTTGATGAAAAAAAAAATTGAGTTTCAGTTCTAAGTATGGGGAACCCCCAAGATTTATTGTTTTTCTTTTCTATTTTTGTGTGAAAATCTTGATGCGGTTCACAGAATACATCTACTTGCCAAGTTTCAACAGTCTAGTTCTTATAGTTTCGGAAAAAAGTGGCTGTGTCATACGGACGGACAGACAGACGGACAGACAGACAGACAGACAGACAGACAGACATGACGAATCCATAAGAGTTCCGTTTTTTGCCATTTGGCTACGGAACCCTAATAAAAAGCGCTATTGAAACCTTAATATTATTTTAAAAGACCTAGACGTTAACTTTAACAAAAACAAATTAGTTTCACTTTTAATTTAATGTAGGTCTATGGCGTGTAGGTATAATAGGTATATTAATGGATGCCACGAGCGGACAGACGGACTGATGGCTGGACGGATGGACGGACGGACAGACGGATATGAGGAAACTCGAAGGGGTTCCATTTTTTACCCATTTTGGCTACGGAATCCTAAAAACCGGCCAAGTGCGAGTCGGACTCGCGCACGGAGGGTTCCGCACCATCAACAAAAAATAGAGCAAAACAAGCAAAAAAACGGTCACCCATCCAAGTACTGACCCCGCCCGACGTTGCTTAACTTCGGTCAAAAATCACGTTTGTTGTATGGGAGCCCCACTTAAATCTTTATTTTATTCTGTTTTTAGTATTTGTTGTTATAGCGGCAACAGAAATACATCATCTGTGAAAATTTCAACTGTCTAGCTATCACGGTTCGTGAGATACAGCCTGGTGACAGACGGACGGACGGACGGACGGACGGACGGACGGACAGCGGAGTCTTAGTAATAGGGTCCCGTTTTTACCCTTTGGGTACGGAACCCTAAAAATGGGTGAACATGTTTGTGTGCCTACTTTTAAATGTCGAATTGTCGATGCACTTAACGTTGTTAAAATTGTTGTTGTAATCAAACAGTTTAATTAAATTACCTAAGACGAGTATTAATGGTACCTAAAACGTAATCGTGCTAGCCGATTTATTAGTTTCTCCTATTTAACACTGAAAGATAGATGGATGGGGCATTTGACGGGGTCTCAACAGCGAAAGCTGTAGATGCCGTGCCGGTTCGAATCCGGCCTCGGGCACTAGAGGCCTTCGTCACTTTTTTAGTGTCTGATAGTAATGACATGTTTTTCAGTTTAAATATGGTTCAAAATTATTGCAATTTGATTTCAGTATCATTTCCGTCCATTGTGATGGAGGTGACCGACCAAGAGGTGACCGAGTATTACTCCCCGAGTGACCTAATTGTGGGAGAGACGGTTTTCGTTCTCGGTCGTCGTTTTCTCATCAGCGACTGCGATGCATTTACCAGGAAATATTATCGGTAACATATATTTTTATTTCTACCCAATGTTTACAAAGACAGTGAACTTCAGTAGGTACCTATTAACCTACTGAAGTTTATAGTAAATAAGTGCATAGTCTGATATTTTAAAGTGAGGTTTGTTACTTCCTATACCTACGTAGAGTTGAATAATAATAACGTAATTAATTGTAGGACCGACTACACCAATAACAGCACCCTGCAGTACTTTTTGCATTTCCGCGATTAAAAAATCCAAAAACACTGCGTCAACGTAAGTAGATATTTTATAAGCTTCACCGTGGTGAAGTCCTAAAGTCAGAGAGAGATGCTAACCCCGCCGGGGGCAGTCAGTAAAACTTTTCGAACCATGAACAAAACTGAATGGTGTGTTCGGCGAGGACAAACCCATCCCTCAAGTTAAAAGTGCAAACTTAATTCAATTACCTACACATCCCCAGGCCGTGTTTTAACATTGACTTGTCGAAGGAACTCGGTCCATTCCCACAGAATCCGTCTTCAATCGTTATTAAACGGAAGTATAAGCGTTCATTAATATACATATTAATGTTCCTAAGTATAAGAAGTTAGTGAAGTTTATTTTCTATGATATAAAAGTTTTCAACTCAACATCATACTAAGAAGATTTGTTTCCATAGACGTGTAAACCCGAAATGATTACCTTTACATTACAACATAGTGTTATAAAACATTACTATCTCAATACATTTAATAACTTTGATTTTCAATGTAGAGTAGGTCCTATGGGAAAGGCATTTCACTGACACGGAATTCAGTTCATGTTTCGGGTGTGCGCTGCGCACTCCCCAAAGACTCAATCGCTACGTTGTTAGGTAGTCTATTAAATTATTTGGAACCAATGTCAGTTCACCGATATTCGAGAAGCATCTTGGGCATGTTTTCCAAATTTGGCGTCGACGTCCGAAACATCGAACTTTGCAAGTAAATCTTATCCGCTAAATTAAATACTTAGCTGTAGCATTTATGCTCAATATTGCGTTACGTTATTTTATCGATTTTCCTCAGGATGAAATACAAGTCTGTTAAGTAAATGTCATGGTTATTAACTATACAGGATGTAACAAAAATAAGACCGCGCGTATAACATATGATAGTTACCTCAATGGTTAGCTACACATTCAGTGCAGATAATACCCTAAATAAGTAGACGGTAGGTGCCGGCTATAAGGTCGACAATGAAATCTCTACGTCAACCGACGTTCAGCGGAGTAAGCTCGTTTGCGTTAATGCCATAATATTCGAGTCCATCCATTTTATCTTTTATACTCTTTTAGTGTTTGTGTTCTTTATGACACTGATGTATCTCTGTGATCACTCTTCACCTGTGCAGTGCAGCTTTTATGATATCGTGGCTCATTTTTTAAATTTATAGCTAGGTAGGTGGTGAGTTATTAATGCACGCACCTGGGTAGTAAATCTGATTGCCATAAAATCAAGTATCAGCTATTATTAATACCCCAATACCTAATGGATGTGGCACCAATAATGAGACGAAAAGCACAAATCAAAAATAAATAAGTCACTGACAAAATTTGGCTATAAACAAGAAATTAACCAAATTTCATGTTCACGTTTAATAGATTATGTTCGTGTTATATAAATATATAGCTAACACACCGTCGCTGCGTCGCCACCTCTCTTCTTTTGGACATGGCTTGACACGCTGCCGCGTGTCTAGATATCGAGACAGTCTCGAGAAACAATGTTTTTAATGTATTTAATTATTATAAACAAAATAACCATCAACATTTTCATAGAAAATGGGCGGTTATAAGAACGAATAGTTTAAATACTCGATTACCTACTACCTAGTTATTGAATCAACCTGTATATATAACCATTTTGTCACACATAGATATTATTATCACTCGATCCATTCGTGCCAGCTCTCCTGAAATAGGTACTTCAAACTTCTGATTAGGTAGGTATATATAATATGTTTGTAAAAATATATGTATGTACATAGTTTGAAAATTGAAATGTTGTTGGTGTTAGTACCTAGCTGTTACAAATAAAAGGCATTGTTTGCAGTGCGGTTAGCATAATCATCAATACATTTGAACCATATAGAACTGTAAAATTATTTTTTTATTTAAATTGGCTTGTTATTTTCACTCGGTAGGGATTCGGAAGCCAGCCGCACTGCATAAAAGAAACAATTTGTTGGTTTGTTTATTTAACAGGTTAAGGTTTGTGCCTAAATAATCACCTTAATACATTTTCGACTATAATTGATATTACTGAAGTCTGTTACTAGAGCTAAAATCACTGCTTTATACAATTGTTAGTATAATTTCCAAGAATAGAATTTCATTGCCAAGGGACCAATGTGATTGCAGTCAGGTGGAGGTTCCCACTACGGTCGTGAGAACCAATACTGATGGCCGCGAATCTACGTCATTTTGTTACTATTATCACAACCATGTTACAGTACTCGTAGTTACCAGGAAATATTACTAATTTATACAGTGACATAAATACAGGGTGGATTTTCTTTTTGGGTCAGTGAGGGCAGCTACCAGATCCCGTGCTGCTACGAGAAAACGGTCTTAGAAGACCTTCCCTCGATTTCAAATTAATGAAGATTGGCTTTTACAGATTTTGGAAAAAACATAGGTACAGGGTGCGAGAAAAAGGTCATTTTTGACAAACTTTTTTTTAATGCCAATCGATCCCATTCCTATTGAGGATCAAAAGCTTGTATGGAAGCAAAAAAAAATTCGGGCTAGAAAAGCCACAAATCGAGGAAAACTTTTCCCATACAATTTGTATGAAAATGAAAACTTTTTTATTTTTCATATGCTATTTTTGTATGCCAATCGATTCCATTCCTATCCAGTATCGATAGTTTCCTAGGGGTCAACTTACGTTAATGTACTAAAAAGCCACAAATTAATAAAAACTTTCGTCATACATTTACTTGACAGTAGAAAAAGGCGGCAAATTTTAATAATGTAGGCGCGAAGGGATATCGTCCCATAGAAAATTTGAATTTCGCGTCTTTTTTTTTACTGACAAGATTTGGTTGACCAGCTATATGGAGAAAATGTGAAATTTTATTCACAATTTTCTACCTCGCCCATCAGTCCTACAGCAATGTCTTCATACAGTATTATGGTTCTTAAATGTAACAGTAACAGGACTTTGAGTATATAGCCTAAGGAGATGTGATACACGGGCGACCCCCTCCGGCAAAGTACATTTGTCAACTGTTCAAACACGTTATATAAAACTACTTGAAGTCGCTTCACCGCCATTTTGCATCGTTCCGTGTCGCGAGACGTTTCTCTTAAAAAATGGTGACTTGTTCAGTATTATCGTGTAAAAGGTGATCTGATAGCTTAAATTTGCAACAAGATTGCGTTTCCTATCATAAATAAGTATTTATACTATAGCTGGTCAACCAAATCTTGTCAGTAAAAAAAGGCGCGAAATTCAAATTTTCTATGGGACAATATCCCTTCGCGCCTACATTTTTCAAATTTGCCGCCTTTTTCTACTGTCAAGATCTGGTTGACCAAGTATAACTATTAAATGTATATTGAAGTACAATCTCCATTTAAAGAAAAACCGTTGCGATACATAAACGACAGAAAAATGTAAACATGAATACAGTGGTACGGGGACGAATCGGTCTTAAGGGATGTGACAAAGTCAAAAAAGCGACTCAACATTTGAATGATTGAATGAATCATTCATTCATTCAATCACTGCAGTTTGTTTAATATAGCTGATCAAGCAAATAATGTCAGTAAAAAAAAGGCGCGAAATTCAAATCTATATATATAAACGTGAAAGACCTGACTGACTTAAATGAACGCCCAGCCCAAACCGCTGGGACTAGAAAGTCCAAATTTGGCAAGTAGGTTCCTTATAAGATCTAAGAAAGGATTTTTCAAAATTCATCCCCTAAAGGGGTGAAATGGGGGTCCAAAATTTAAAAAAAACTCTCCTGCGCGTGCGAAGCCGCGGGCAAAAGCTAGTTTTCTATAAACCCGGAAAACCCGCGGGCGACAGTTCATTCCACAGTTTAGCTGTGCGTGCGGGCTAAGACACAAAGACACATAAATACAGACAACCATACATACAAACAATCATTTTATTGGCTACCTAATATCTTCAATGTACAGAATTTTCACTTTTACAATTTTATAATAAATAGTATAAGACAATTCAGTTCATTCATCAAACTGATTTGACTCATTCTTCAGATGTGACCCATCACTATTATGTTCGTATGTATGCTGCATAGTTATGTGAAAACTCTGTGTGCGTGTAATTTTTGATGTGTTGAATTTTATTATAGTGTGCGTTTGTCGCAACAGCAAAATCTGTGTCTGTTGAGTTACTTATCTTTTGGTGGTGTGCTGTAGGTGTTTACCTTGCCCCCCGCTAAAAGTGGTGAAAAAATTTGTTCGAAGAGTTTACGTTATCACATCTCCTTAGGCTATATACTCAAAGGTAACAGGACTGATTGACCAGATAGAAAACGGTGAATTAAATTTCACGTTTTCTCCATAGTAAATGTATGGAAAAAGTTTTCTTTAATCTGTGGCTTTTTAGTACATTACATTACCGTAAGTTGATCCCTAGGAAACTATCGATACTGGATAGGAATGGAATCGATTGGCATACAAAAATAGCATATGAAAAATAAAAGTTTTCAAGAAGCGTGTTATTTAAGTAAGTAAATGGATGAATGCGGCAGAATTACCTCTAGGAATAATGGGAGGTTGTTAAGGCTGTTGATTAACCTTTTTTAGACTACTAATTGCTATGTATGTCTATAATTAGAACGATGTTGAACATAGAACAGCCGCCGCGCGTGGAGATTCTCGAGAAGAAAACAAAGGAGTTCGTCAAGGTAACTAGTCGTGTCATTTTACTATCACTTTTTTTCAATTTCTACGCTATAGATAATAACTTTTTTTTTCAAATATTATATGTAAGTATAACTGCTTCTTTTACAAAATGTCTACTAGAATGGTAGGCACGCCGTATAATTTATAATCTTGTATTTTTTTAACACGTGGAAAGCATAGCATCAGAATCTGGTATGGGGGCTATGTTTCATGAGTTTTCTACTTGTACATTGTCATAGAACTGCATGGCCTACAAGTGTGAGCGGAACTTTAAAAATATCCTGGGGGAAGGTATTTTTTTTAAATATATGTATGTGCTTGTTCTTACTATTCACAATTACTTCCAAGCGTTGTACCGTTTCGCTTCCTCGAACCTCGTTTTCGAACTCTATAGGTATATGCGATTCGAATGAGATGAAATTATAATATACGAAACAATAAAGTTAGGTAGTTGATGTTAACTGTATTTAGTCGATTTTTTTTCCTTTGTAGGTGTACCCGCCGCACACTGGATTCGGTAGTCCGGAGGACTCCCTGCAGAACTGCTTCGGGCTGGTTCCAAAGGCTCCTCACAAGGACATCATCAAATATAACCTTAACGCCGGTAAGGTAAGTCGCGCCTACCTAAATTATTTTTTTGCAAACTATTGTGTTGTTAAACAGTTAATAATGAAATATCTATGGGATACAAAAAAGTGTACAGTAGTTGCTAAGCAGGCGAGGTGTTCAAAATTATCTTGAGGCGCTCTTATTCTCTTAACAATAAAGTCGCGTCAAGATCATTTTGAACACCTCGCTCGCAGCAGTACAGTCAGCAGCAAATATTGCTGCTGACTGTACTGCTGTAGTAGAAAAATGTTTTGAGATAACTGCACTTATGGGTAGGGTACCTACTGTAGATATGTAGGTACATAACTTTATCTGAAAGTTGGAAAGATACTTTGCCATCTCAACTCATTTGAAGTCGCAACAGCCACGGAAATAGTATTCTACCGGGTGAAATATATCTCAACACATAATCAGAAACACACACACGTACACACACACACACACACACACACACACACACACACACACACACACACACAAACACACACACACACACACACACACACATCATATCATATCATATTTATTATATACACGTAATCAGAAATTGCCAATTCCGACTTCGACTGACTATTTTAACCCAATTTTGATAGGAATAAAGTAAAATAAAACAAAACTAGTGTTTATTGCGAATACATGTTAAATATAATACATAAAAAATATATTGAACTTATTAGGTAATATTACAAAATTATGCTCTTTGCAAAATACTGTATGTAGGTCGACTGCCCCAATTTTCTTGTCGCTGGAGGGAAGATTTTTGTCCTAAGATCTCAGGAAGATAGGTAGGTATATTAAGTACAGGACCATAAACATGTTAAAATCGGTCCTACTATCCCATACCTGTTAAGTTCTGATCATGTCGCGGATGCCACCCTGTATAATTCAGCTTGTTGCGAAAACAGTCTCAGCTTCTTCATCCCCGAGCACAAGTTCTGAGTATTGTCAAAGTAACTTTGAAAACGCTAAAAACTTATCAGCGATCCTCCAAGTACACTGCAAAAAGTTTGCTTGACCTACTCATAAGCTGGTTTCCAATGTCCTTGATCTTCTACATTTTCTACAGAGCTTACTCATACCAAAGAGAATTAAGTCTCATACCTACGCAATCTCTCCACTCATCTCATTTAAATAGCTGCACGCGAATTCTTTTGTAGGTATGTTTATTTTATAATGTATTTTCTGTGAAAAGAACTGCGTTTATTCTATTTAAAATGAAATATGGTGATTTCTAGCGAAAGCTTCGTAGTTATTGTTTTTTTATAGAGCATGCATACATGTGGCTTTCCAGCAGAGAAGGGTCCTTATGCACATGGAGTATAATGATTAATGACCCTCTAAGAATGGAACGCCACAAATATTACGTAGTACTAAGCAGGTACTTAATTTCCATCAGTATCACTCTTCCATATAAGTGCGACAGAGACACATTAGCGTTTCGTTCACTACGGCGCAAAGGATTGGCTTCTTGGCTAGGCTACCAGATCAGTCCATTGTTCGCAAATTACTACCTTGGTAATATATTGTCATCAAGGTTTAGGAAGCTTAATAATACCTTATACACATACTTTTTGACATTAAAGAATAATTGATTGATACCTAAGAGAAAATAATGAGGGTCGTAAAAATTGACTTCAGAACCTACGGTACCTGTGCGAGCTGGAGTGGATCCACCCAGAGGATAAAGGGCGCCAGTTTGTGCTGTCTTACAGCCTGGCCGATGGCAAGATCCAGGTCGGAGAGATCCCGCGCCGCAACTCTGGCATAAAGGAGGGAAAGTTCCTTAAGGCCATGCTCTTGCAGACCCCTGAATCGGATCCCAGTTTTCCTACGTATTTTACGCCGGAACGATTTTATATTGGTAAGTCTTGGCGAAAATAAATATTAATATACATAGGTACTTAATAAAATTGAACTACTTATTAATATAAGGTTATCTAACAAATCATCGTTTAACTATAAAACCATAACATATGTGTTACGTTAATAGAGTGATTCCTGAGAAAGGTTTAGGTGTATAATTTGTTACGGTTTTGTGTAACCCGTGCGAAGCCGGGGCAGGTCGTTGGTAGAGTTATATACTGTGTTTTAAAAGAATTACTACAGATTATTTTGAAGGCGGTTATCATGTATGTGACAGGAGCGATTGTACCGGTGTTCAAGCACCTGTTCAAGATCGTCGGCTGCGACTTGTTCGTGTACCGGTACATGAGCGCCAACCCCGACAAGTTCCCGCCTGAGGTGATAGACAACGTGCGCAACTACCACTTGCGCGAGGGTAACCTAAAGGACGAACTACAGGTCAGTGTCTTCGATATATATATATATATATATATATAATTTAAGGTTCAATTTTAAGTTTCATCTGGCCTGTAGGAAAGGTTATAGGTATACACACAGACAAGACATCCTCCAGACTGAGCATAGTAGCGCTACCCCCTCTGCCACAAATATACGGTAGTTTTACTCCATGTTCGAGTCAGTGTCTTTGTGTGACGTCCGTGTCTTTGAACGGACCAATCACGGCACGGGACTCGCTCACCTCGTCCCCCCCAGTATTTTTAGCAGCATCGGTTTCATGAAATAATTGCTCTAAACTCCGTCTAGAGGATTCCTAGTCTATGGGTATACATCGACCTACACAGTGTGTATACCCAAAGAGATGTATACCTAGTTTAACAACGCTTATAAGAATATGTCACGTGACATTATTTTATCTTAAGTACGAGGGGCGACTGAAAAGTTCGCGGCCTTAGAAACAAAATGAAAGAAAATGTTAAAGTAAATGTTAATTATTAATCGTTGATACTCGGTAGTAATGGCGGCAATATATTAACTGCCAAAGAAGCGGGGAAAAAAGTAGCATAGTTTTTTTTTATTTTTCTCTTTTTTGTCAGCCTCCCCGCGTACTTACCTAAAAACTTTGAAGCTAGCTACGAAATGGTGTAAAAATGTAGTACCTACCTATGACATGTAGCATATATATATATAATATCTATAATATATCACATTGTATATGACGATACTACAAATGTCGATAATTATTCGGCATGTGTTCCAGGACGCCATACGTGAGGGTGCAGCAGCATTTAAGCGCGCTGAGCTTTTAAAACAAGGCCAGTCGGTGGTGGCAGAACCCAACGCCATGGAGCGGTGCCTGGCCGCGCTCGACGTGGTGGAGGGCTCGGAGGCACCGCCGAGGCCCCCCACGCCTCCGCAGAACACCGACCACCTGTCTTACGAGGAGAGTCTCAGATCTACACGCCTCAGGTATACTATAGTATAATACGTTAGTAGGTGCATAGCTGTTCGCTACAGCTCTCGTACCTACTTCTTCTTGTGCATTAGGTATAGGTTCTGCCATCTTGGGGGCTAGATGCTACATTGGAAGCTTGAACTTGACATTTGGCTCGCCGTCGAAGGCTCCGATTTTAAATACCATGACTCATCTAATAGTGTTAATATATATTATATAAACCTTAAATAATGTAATTAACTAAATAGCTAGAAAAAGGTTTAAACAGTGATTGAGAGTGGCTTATTAGCGCGCGATTCTGTTTATTTTCAGTAAACCGACAAGCGCCGAAATAATGCCCCTAAAGGGTATACTGAAGTCGGGCGCCGCGCGCGACGACCAGCAGAAGGTGGTGTGCTTCAGCGGGCCCGCGGCCGATGATCACCGGGAGCCCGCGCGCCCGGCCTACCCGCAGTACCCGCCCGGGGAACAGCCGCACTACAATGACGACCCAAACTATTGCGAACGATACAAGATGCCGGTAAATCTCTTACGATTATTTTCATAAGCAACTCATTTTGCTAGGACTTAATCGGCAGCCAAGAAAGACTAACGGCGTTCGCTAGCTGGCGCGAGTGCACAGAGCGGAGCACGCACGCGGGTGCCACTGCCATTGTAAGTAAAATCCGTCGCACGCGTACGCGCCAGTTAGCGTTGCTCAATACTATTTTTCGTTAACCCGCTCACCCGCTCCGTGCCAGTTAGCGGACGCCCTAAAGCTGATCACTGCCGGACGGACGCCTGATCGCTTCTCCGTACAAACGTATATACTTAGTCCCCATTTCCCTCCCTGGATATTAACATTATGGAAAATATAACACTATTTATTGTATTTTAAGCAAAGCTATGCCTCTTCGTTTGTTTTAGGAGCGAAAAACAAATACCCACCATAGAATTATTTAAAAGTGACTAAGGTACTCTCGTAATAAATGAGAAATCGAAAAAAAAACAAGGGGCATAGCTTTGTTTAATATACATCACATTGCGTAAAAACATTTTCTATAATGTTCATATTCAGAGCGGAAAATGAGGACTACCTTTATATGGAGAAGCGGTTAGATGACTTCGTCCCCTTTCCTCTTAAACCAATTGACAGTTTTACCCCATTGCACTTGCAATGCCATGATAAGCAATCGAAGACGCGTACCTACTGTGATTATATGTTATCATGAATCTACTTCGACTTCTATAACCATGGCCTAGCTATTAATCGTTTTCTTTGTCGTGAACCCATTTACGTCACAACACAACCTCACAACAACCTTGACCGTCTCTTTAACATGTGTAAAGTTCCCCTGTGAAGTTTTAGCGGAGTTAAATTAAAAAGCAGTTTTAAAATAGATTTAGTGATATTTTAGCAAAGTAGGAGGCGAACCCCTATAGGTACTTAAAATATGATCCTAATCATATATTGTTCAATTTGTAGATAGGTACCTTTAAACGAGCAATTCTTGTGTGTATATATATATATATATATATATATATATATAGACTAAAATTAAATCTAGATCGTATTTTTAAAATGACATGCGCATGCTGGTTTGCCATTATCTGACCTTGGCAACAGCAACAAGCTGTGAACGTCGTTAATAACGACCTCGTTACAAATTATCAGCCATCGATCCACCCGCACCCGCGCGGTCCCAAGGCTTTCACGAACTTTTATCAAACTTGTAAAATTAGCTCCTCATCAACCTGGAAGTTAATATGCCTCTCACGGCGTATCAGCCGACCAATGTTTAGAAAGAAACTTCCATTTCCCTCCAACCACCATAACACTCAATATAGATTTAAATAAAGGAGTTTCTTATACTCGTAGCTAAAATAAGATCATCAATTTAAAAAACCGAACTAAAACATTAAAATACACAACACACACACACAAAAATTAAAATACAGTTTGATCTTAAGTATTGTTCATAATACCTTTATTTGCCTTCAATGCTTTGCCGATGTACTCACACACTTGTTTTATCATTTTTCATAATAAAAATAAATTTTAAATAATCTTTTAGCTTGGGCAAGAAAGCAGCAACATTAGATTGGGAGGAATGCAAAAGTTATTCTGTAGTTCGGCCGATTTTTATTTTGTTGTCGATTTTGATTTTAATGTTTGCAGAGCTCCTCATTCTAGGCGGAATAAACACTAAATCCCAATTTGTGACAGCAAAAATGTTCCGCTGAGTTACGAAAACCTCATACGTTTTCTGTTTATTCTGCATTTGTGTTGTACCTACTTAAATTTGGCCAACTGTTCCCCAGGATCACGCGGAGCGCGCCGCACGGCGCGCCGCAGACGTGTGCGCATACGAAGTGGTGCCCAGTGCGGCGCAGGTCGGCGCGGCCGACGACGACACCGGCGACAAGCCGCGCCTGCCCGGCTACCTTGGCACCTATGGAGTTGACTGCAAAGCGGTAAGCGGCGATTTTCAAATAAAGTGTACCATCATCTCCCTAGCATTGTCCGGATTGATCACTCAGGGCTGAATTCAGGGAATTGGCACAACGTACAGAGTGGGTGGTGTTTCCTACTTAATACACAATATTAATAACTCTTTATATAGACGGTATGGGAACACGTTTATAAACATGACAGTAAATTTGTGTCACAAACGAGCAAAATGGCATATTTACGGCTCGGCTAGGGCTCACTACGCTCATAATTCTACTTCGCTTCGTTTAGGATTCAAGTGTGTTGTGTTACGCCTAAGATGGAAATAATTCTGACCATGTGAGACAAACTGCTTTTCACATCACCAATGAGGTAATTATTATGTTCAAAGATATTATTTAAGCTAAAAAAATAATGTGCAAATAAATTAAAGTGTCCTAGAACAGTACCCCTGTTACTTTGATCCCTCCAAGCAGGGAAGAAAAGTGCCATTTGATCCCTCCTAGCAGGGAAGAAAAAACTCTTTTTCTAATTGGTGATGTAAAAATACATAGCAAGCTAAATACTAAGCATAATTATGTACACCGCCATCTATCGAATTTGCGCGACCGGTACTATGTATGTTGGTTTTTAGGGATAATTCTTTATCATGTGTAAAAAATAGTACATTTCAATGCAAGTGTGAAAAGTGTGTTATTATTTACGAGTCCCGAGATAAAAGACACGGGACAAGTAAATAATAACACTTTCACACGTACATTGAACGACGTTTTTTAATACATTTGCGAAAAAATCACAGTAAAACAATTATTGGTTACATGAGTATTACACATACAGTTACGAATTTTCGCTTGAACTTGAATGATATTGCATATTATATATTATTCAGCAAAATAAACTACTTTCAGCATTGATTTACATTGCAAAAATTAATCACATCAACTCATTTCGTACAAAAAAACTCTTACAGTTGCAATTCAAGTTAACTATTTTGATACAACTAAATTTTGAGTGAAAATGGCGCTGGCGGGCGCCGGTATGGCGCCGGTTTTACTTTTTAATTTTTCATTTTTTCTGTTAACGACAGCCAACGTGGCACTGATAGTTTTCCATTCAGCGAAATAATAAAAAAGTTTTTTAGACAAAAAAACGTATTATAAGCTGGTCAACCAAATCTTGTCAGTAAAAAAAAAGCGCGAAATTCAAATTTTCTATGGGACGATATCCCTTCGCGCCTACATTTTTCAAATTTGCCGCCTTTTTCTACTGTCAAGATCTGGTTGACCAAGTATATATAATAACAAATAAATATTTACTTTATATCGAGTAACAATACTTTTTGTACGTAATATAATGTATAATGGCAAAATAAAAACATAACGTTTTTGATCATCCGAACTCTTTCCGACACGAGTGCGAATTACCTATTCGCACGTGTATCAAACAACGTTTTACAGTACATATGGCACTTTAAAGTTTCGACATACGCACGAAAAGTGCTATTTTACGCACTAGTGCGGAAAAGTAGCCCCATATGTACTGTAAAAACACTTTCAATGTATCTGGGTTAGCGTTGTTCAAGACTATTCCGAATTCCAAATCGATAGCTTAAGTAGATCTCGAGATATTTAGCGATGTGACAGACAGACAGACGGACAGAGTCGCACCATAAGGGTTCATTTTGTACCTTTTTGGCACGGAACCCTAAGAAATATTATGTTGTACCAAACAATCATTTGTGACGTCTGTTTTCGGCTTTGAAACTAATAACATTTGACATGACGTGTTTGTGTAGATAGGTACCTACAAATAATTTTTCACCTGAGCAGCTCGAACAAGGGTACTTTGCTACTTAAAAACAGTGAGCAAAATCGCATTTTGCTCACTGAGTGAGACAAAATGAGCAAAATGCGACTTTAGGTAATTCGTGCATTAGGTATATCAACATTAGGTGTTTCGTGTATTAGGTATATTAGCTCTAGGTATTTCGAGTATTAGGTGTTTCAAGTTTAGGTAAATCGACCATAGGTATTCTGAGCTTAGGTAAACCAATTGTAGGTGAAACGTGCAATAGGTAATTCGTTCATTAGGTGTTATGAGCTTAGGTTAATTGATCATTAGGTATTTAAAAAAATAGGTGAAACAAGCATAGGTGATTCAACATTAGGTAAATCGATTTTCGGTATTCTGATATGTAACCCATTTAAATGTCATGCAAGTCAACGAAAACATAAAATATAATATTATAGTTAAATATAAAGATAAGTTGTACGTAGGTTTATACCTGGATTGAGATACATGGAATTTTCAGCATTGAAACTATATATCTATTGTTACATTATTACTATAACTTTATTTATCTTATCTTAGATAGGTATACTGCATTATTTAAGATTAATTGTTAGTCGTGATTATTTTCCTAACTTAATCGAGGTCACATTACAATACGTTTTTTTATATTTATACAGCACTAGCGACCTGCCCCGACTTCGCACGGGTTAACAAACCTTCCTCTTGAATCACTATCTATTTAAAAAACCGCATCAAAATCCGTTGTGTAGTTTTAAAGATCTAAGCATACACAGGGACAGACAGACAGCGAGAAGCGACTTTGTTTTATACTATGTAGTGATACTCATAAATCATCTTAATTTTAACACGAATCCTTCGTTTCGATCAAATCAAGACACCCGTGTTTGTTCAGTATTTATTAAAGTGTATATGCGCCCTAAAGCAAAGCGTTTTGTTTTGTCCCTTTCAGATACCTGAGTACATGAAGTTAGCACCTGATGCTTACGAGCAAGTGAAGAAGATGCGTCGAGAGATCCCGGAGATATCGCCGGCAGCGGCCCGCGTGGCGGAGCATCCGCGGGCGCCGACGCCGCCGGTGGAGACTTGCCGGGCCCCGCCGGCCGCCGCGGACTCCTGCGCGCCGCGACAGCCAGAAGACGTAGCCTTCTCGTGCCCGCACGTCGAACCTAAAATGCCCTGTTGCGATCCCGACAAAAGGGACAAAACGGTGGTCACTCACCTGTAACTTCACTTATCAGCGAATCTAGTCTGATGTAATGACATGGAAGTTTTCATAATAAATGCACTAGTACACTCTTATCCACGTCGTTTATTGAATATTATAGGGATAGGCAAATGTTTACGCATATAAGTATAACTAAGCTCGGCACACATTCGATTTGCTTTAATTATTAGATTTATGCATTCCTGACACAGAACCTGCCACGCGGACCACATGATCTGCGCTGCGTTCATGAACGCATCGCATAGAACGACGACTTTCGTGGTAAACGATGTTGTGTGCGGGGTCAAGTTCATACGTGAACACGATGCTAGAACCAAGAGGCCAATTCTTGCTTACATTTTGTTTGACATCAAAATGATGTCATTCGCTTACGCTCTGTTTCATTACATTGCGTCATTTGATCGGTCGGCTGAATTGATGTAACCTCCATGGTCCGCAATGTAACTAAAATCGTATACGAGTTCGCGCGCCATCTAAATGAGCCCTTAGCGATCGATACGCAATTGGCACTGTCGCACTAATATGTAAAAGTGATTGAGAGACACAAAGCGTTTCGTCGTCGAAGCGATGGCGATTGTCAGCTTGGCTAGGCCGGCAGTTCCCTTTGTGCGTGGTCACTGTGTCCTAAATACGTGTACCGAGTTAGCTAGTTATCAGACGTAAATATTTATTTAAAGTGTGGTCACCAAATGAAACCTGATTTTTATTATCATAAAATATATTTGCATACTTATTTTCAAGATAACATAGATAATAACGATTATTAATTTAAACTTAAAATTAAGGTGCGTACATATAGTCCTATATGATGTAAAAAATATATACAGGGTGTCCCAAGAAGTAGTGATATACTGAAGCTGGGAGGTAGAGGACCTAGAGGGCTATCTGAATCACCCCCATGTATGTTCCGCGATTTTTCGTATTTTCGGAGTTATGATTTTTTTTAATTTTTCACCTATCGCCGAGTACGATGAGATTTTTATTTATGGTGACGTGAATTATTGCGGTAGATGCTTGATTTTTTTTTGTGTGCTACGCTGATAGATAGGCCAATTCAGTATGGTACGTAACATTTACTATCGTTAGGTCTTTGAATGGAATTAAAAAAAAAATAATGCCAAGAAAGATAAAATTACCCAGTATGTTCACAACTTCAAGGGCGCTTAGAAAAATAAAACATACTATCTACCTCCCAGCTTCAGTATATCACTACTTCTTGGGACACCCTGTATGTAAAGCTCTTCTCATATGTAGCAGCGAAGTATTAGAATTGGGAATTTCTTAGAAAATCGACAATGGACTATAAGTTTCCTAAATTAATCAAATATGTATTACCAATTCTCGTAATAATCCAGTAATATTGTCGCCTTTTGTAAGGGGGTTCGTTTGCGTCAAATCCGGTAGTTCTGATATTTTGCAGACTTGTTTATGATGTTGGCTCAATGAATGATCCAAGACTTCGAGCGCCAAACGCAACTTTGTCAAAAATCGGAAAAACCGCGATAATTTCGGTTTTTGTTTTAGATTTCAGCGATTATAGCCCTAAGAGACTAGTTTTTGATAGTTTTACTTTGAAGTGATACTTTATAGAATAAGGAATCCCTAAAATATATGAAAATGATATACATATAACCTGCCCTAGTTGCTAAGAGCGGGAAGAAATACATAGATTGGACCTGGGAATTCGACAGTTTATAATCGCTGAAATTAAAAAATAAAACGTATTATCTCGCTTTTTTCGATTTATGTTGCGTTCAGCATTCATAGTCACAAACTTGATCCAACATCATAAACAAGTCATTGCGCCAACATCATAAACAAGTCTGCAAAATATCCCTTGATTTGACAAAACGCTAAATGTACCTATAAAATTACTGTATTATAACCTACCCAATTTAATTTGACATGTCACCCTGACATGTACATTTGTACATAATAACTGCGTAATAAAATAAAAATAAATCCCACAAATTAATGATTGATAAACTTACAGGCCTTAGGCCGCAACATTTCGATATTTCTCTAAGATTCCCACGTTACAGGCTGAGCCTAGTGTGGGGATCATTGTACTGCTTTTCTTGGAATGCTAATTACTTGCAATAAATATAGTTAGAATTTTTATGAATGACCGGGGGGCTAGCCAAGTGACAATCGTTGATAGAAAACGCCATCAATCGAATCGAAAGTGAAATAATGTACCTATGGAAATGATTACGTGAGATTTCACGGCACCTCTCATCCCGATAAATTTTCTCTTTTCGATCGGCGTTTGTCGATGTACGGTTGTCATCTTGGCTAAGCCCTTAGGATCTTGCTGTTCCACATAATTTAATAATCAATTTCGATGCTTAATAGGGTATTGGACGGCCACTTCTCCATACAAATGTCTCCATTTTCCTCTCTGGATATTGACATTATGGAAAATATTTTTATACAATTTAATGTGAAACGAAGGGCAATATTGAAAAAAAAATCAACAGTAATAATTTGATAGTTGCATATTCATCGTCTAGGTACCTCAAAACGCGTGAAAATATTGTTTCCTTGACATAATCAAAGATTAATTTATGACCAACGCCACGGCTATCAGTTTTGTATGGCTGAGCAGCGGCAGTTAAAAGTAATAAAACTATTGAAATAAAAAAGAAGTGAATTATTTGTGTAATATTACTCGTTAGCGGGTTAGGTATCAATGTTTTGAAATTGTGATTTTAATTGCAGACCCATAAGTCAAAAAAATAAAGTAAGAACCGTTTAATGGTGATTTTAAGACCAGTATTTCCCATTACTTTCTACGGAGCAAATTTCGTTCAATCATGTATCGGGTACGACCACTGTCTTTGAGATATAATGGATATTATTAACATAGACATTTGTTTTGCTTTACTGAAACAAATTGTTTTTCTTTAAATGACTGCTTAAGTAACATCAATTTCAGGAACATTGGGTGTTGACAGCCCCTTAAACTTGATTGTACTCGTACAGTAATGAGAATCGTACAGTAAAGAAAATGAGAACGCGATCACAATATGACCAAAAGTTGCACAATGAGCCACAGAACACCACATTGATGCGGAAAAGCATTTTTGGAATGGCAACCAGAATATATAATAAAATTCCTGATTGTTTAAAAACATTACCACTATCACAATTTAAAAAACAACTGACTGCACTATTAATCGAAAAATGTTATTATAAAATAAGCGATTATTTGAATGAAAATTAAATGCATGTATATATTTTATTTCTTAAGTATAATTATATCCTAATTTTTGTCACATGTTCTAATGATTAATATTTAATTTACAAATTGTAAATTTTGAAATAATGCATGGTTTATGTTTATAAGTAGTATAGTATTTGTACGCCACTATTGGCAGAGCATGGTGAGACTACCAAACTATAATGTAAGACCATTCATTGTACCTGTGTTTTCACAAATAAAGAATCTCTCTCTCTCAAAAAAAAAAAAAAAAAAAATGACAGTAACTACAACAAGTAGATGTCCAATCCGTATAAAGCATACTTCAAGCGTTTATACCGAGAATACCAGATTAGGTGATGTCATAATCATAATATAATTCTCAAAACAGGACGATTCGTTCAACGCATAGCGTTGTGTCAGACAAAATGTATGCAAAAAGTGTACTACACATAGGTACACTTTGCACCTAGACGCTATGAATTTATCGAAGGCGTCTTTAGTAACTAAATTATACGCTGGTACAAAAAAATTAATATAATGTTAGTCAAAGAAGTAGAAAATTACTAAATAACGTTGGCAGGTAGGTATTGATTTTATTTAACAATATTGAAAATAATAAATCCGGCAATTTTGGATTTCCCTGTGCAAAATATAAATTATAATACTTATCCAATCCAGTACTCTCACAGAATAATTAACTTCCGGTAACAATTCTCTTTTAAATTTCAAACGACCTCAACATGCCACTAAACTGTACCATTCCATTTACGCCAAGTATATAATTACAAGAACGATTACAACGAGGGTGACGAACATTCCCCCAAACAATATATACTTATCTTGCGACACCCTCCTTTCGATGAGTGAAATTGTGGCATTGGAAAGTCCTAGAGTGTTGGCCAAGTCTATCAGCCTCTTGTGGGCTCCTTTCAGAGTATCCCTGTTGTACCGTAACGTCTGCAATATATTCGAACCTGAAAATAAGTCATACGTCAATACGATTTCGCAGCATGCAATGATTATTATCATGCCGCGATCAGAAAGGGATTAGAAATAACAGATTTCCATACACTTACGTCAAAATCAATATGGATTGACAGCTATCTCAATCCCTTTCTAATCGCGATTCAGTAATACATTCAGACAGTATAAGGAAGCGTTACAAGTACATAGTCGCATCTGCAGCTAGTCAGGTCGAAAAGGCTAAGCTAAGTAATCAATTAGCATAACAAGTTCCACAATAATACACGTACATATATGACTCGATAGCACCTCACATAAAACTCGCTTTGCAACTTCAAGGTTGAATATTAAAAAAAAAGATACGATGTATTAGGCATTAGATTCCGACAAATACATTAAAACCGTAATATTATCTTAAGTTGTACATAAAACGACCTTAACGGATGGCGGCAGAGAAATAGTAATTATCAGCGGCACAGCTCGCGGCTCAGTAGCGGTGCAGATCTGATGTCGTTAATATTTAATAGCGCCGAGTTAACTCGCAGACCTCTTTGCGATTTTGGTAAAAAATTACCATTGTTCGACTCTTAGTCTTCAGGTGCTCTGCGGTCACGCAAATCCGCCTCGTGCTTATATTCCCAGCGCGATTTACGCACACCTTAGCAGCATATAATAGTAACGCAGTGAATAAAAAAAGTTGCATCCAGAGAAAAAGAAAGAGCACGGCATATAAAATGTGGTAAGTGATATTTCTCTTTTTGTCGCATTTTTCCTTAGCCGAGACAGCGATTGTTTGTTCGAAGACTTAGAAGTAACTACAATTGATTATATAGTGTGTTGAGATTGCAGTGCATAGTGTATAATTATCTGCCGGGCCATTTCCACCTACCTACTTGTAATGATGATGACTCGTGTTTACGTTATCCCACGCATACCTACCTATGTGTCACTTGTTCGTGAACTACACTGTTATTCTTGTTCGTTTTTGGAGCTCATAAGCCAGAAAAGGCAAAGAAAATCCGAAAATCTGGACAACTATTAGGAATATTGCAAAATTCTTAGTGTTGAGTGAAGCTAGTGTTCTAAAACACAAAAGAGCTGAGCATCTAAGGCTGTTTGAATATTGATTTAGTTACAACAATAATATAATAATAATAATAATATTTCAGCCTTTATACGTCCCACTGCTGGGCACAGGCCTCCTCTCACGCGCGAGAGGGCTTGGGCTATAGTCCCCACGCTAGCCCAATGCGGATTGGGGACTTCACATACACCTTTGAATTTCTTCGCAGATGTATGCAGGTTTCCTCACGATGTTTTCCTTCACCGAAAAGCTAGTGGTAAATATCAAATATTTCGTACATAACAATACAATAATGTAATTATAAATAATGGCAACATGAGACAGCGTCGCATCTACAGTTCAATGTTCACTACAAAACAATATCGAAAGGTAAAACAAAGGACATTTCAAACATAACACACTTACGAGATATTTAATGTAAGTGATATACAGCGATTAGGTTTACGTCTTTCCCATGGACATATGTACATGAAGCCTTAGCTTCAGAATGTAAAGCCAAATTTTCCTATTGAACCTTTATCTGTATACTCGTAAAAGGGTACTTTTACTATAAAGCTACTACTATTCTCACTAAAGGTTCCGCCACACAGGCGTGTTTTCGGTGCGGGGCGTGAGCGTTTTATATGTAAAAGCGGCGCGCCCCGTTCACGCACTGCCCGGAAAACGCGCCTGTGTGACGACACTTTGAACGAATTCTTGTCTCGTTTCCACATCTCGTTCTTTTACTACCACTACATATGGATAATCATATTGGGATTTACGTAGATAGTACAAGGTAGATAGAGTTAGATCAAGCTAAGTTGGCAACGATTATGATAGCCCTGACTGTGCAAGTGTTATTATAAACGTCATAATTTAAATACTACATAATTTTATAATTTACCAACAGGGCTAAACATCAACATTGGAGCATACCTTGCATACCTATTTCTCTACAATTTTAAAGTATATACCTAAGACGAATTAATTTGATATAAATAAGTCTCGCAATGCAGTATTCTATACTGGTTATTTATTTGGATAATATATATGCATAAGCTTACACAGCAAAATATCAGACGGAGGATCATAATTGAAATCGCAATCTGCAGCTCTGTTATTGTACTGTTTCATATATACTATTTTAGTTAGAGCAAGCATCTTAAGAATTGTGTAAAGCCAAAATCGTCCATTACCGACTTCAGCCCTTCTAGAGAAGAGGTGTACCGAGACACTCATCATTTATGACATGGAGAATAGCTTAGAACATGGATAAAATGAACAGCAATGAATTATTACCAGTGTGTAACATTTCGTCAACATTCCGGTGCGAGTTATGCAGCGAGTTCTGCTCCTGCGCAAGGTAGTCGACGGTGATGGTGTGGTCATGGCCGGGGCCGAAGCGCCGGCTCAGCAACTGCTCCCGCTCCGCCAGCTCCTGCTCGCGCCGCCGCCGCTTGTTCTGAGCGTTGTTCAGCGACGCCTACAAATTTAATAATTGGTTCAATATCTCCCTAATTCTATTGGTATCTCGGCTCTATATCCTCTATAGACGGGCGGAGAGAGCGGGCTCACAAAGCCTTAATGAAAAAAACAATGCAGGTAGGTTTCATACAAAGGAGAATTAGGGCATCGCGGAAACTGTTTTTCTTTCAATAGGGTTTCTAATTATAATTTTTTGTTAAAAATTATATTGTCGCGTTATGAAATCATTGAAAATCACAGAAATAAATTAATATTTTTTTGCACAATACAATAGAGTTCCTTAAGTAGGTACTTGTAAGTAAATAACTTTAAAACAATAATATAATATTGAATGCAAACGTTATTAGCATGTTTGTTACCTATAGCGAAATTGCTTTTATAATTCTACAGGAGCAACTTTATATAGTGTGAAATGTACGCTGTACATTATAAGAATTTGGCCAATTTAGGATCTCTTTCCTTAGTATAGAAAAATAAAAGGAATGTTAAATCATACGCAAACACGGCAATACATACCTGGCCTTAATCTAACAGATAAAAATATTTGATAATATTATGGAAAATTAAATGTAGAAATGGGTAAAATATTCCATTTCATTTCTGACTATGATAAGATAGGATTATCTCTTTAAGTATGTGGGTAGTCATGCTGGTCATGTAATATGCTTTAAATTACAAAGTATTTTTCCCAAAAAGTAAGTCATTATCCCCAAAAACCTTAATAATATATATTTTTAAATAAGCGTTGTTCTTTTCAATGAAAACAGTTTATTAAGATAATCAATTACATTAAAATTAACTAGGTATACTTAAATAACTCGAAAAACTAAACACTATTACTAAATCACTAAATTCGCCCCACGCCCCTCCAGATGCAAAGGAGCCCATCACGCTCGCCGCGATGCCACGTTGAACCGCGATGGACAACCTTTGCATAAGGAACGACCCGGAACGAGGGTCATGACCACTCATTTTTAAATAGATAGCTACTACATAAAAAAACATACATTTACCCCCTTATTCATAAACGCGCTACAAACCTCAATTAGGTAATAATCGTTTGTCCTTATCTGTCGTTTTATGAATACGGGGGTTAGCGTTAACATGAATTCTGACTTACAAAGTGAAGCAAGTCTCATTAATCTACTAACTAGAAGCTAAGTCTTGTAATGGGCTGGTTAAGATCTAAAATCATAACTTCCATCATCAGAGATATGGCTCAGATTCAGATCAACAAAACACTTCCCTGGTTTCAATGACATAGCAGCTCTACCCAACTTAGAACCATTAATGTCTTGCTTACTCTGCTGTTTTTTGATAAATAAATATTTTGATCTCAATGTTATGGACACACACATTTTACATAATAGGGCAAGAGTTCTCATATTTGTATACATACTTCACTCAGACACGGTCAGAAAGGATCGGCTTCACTCTTTCTGCTTTACCGACCTTCTGTAAGGGTCCTCTGTAACCGCCTGTCACCGTTAAAGCGTTTGCTACATTTTTTTGTATGGGAATTTTCATAGTTGTCTGCCGAGTGATGTTGATCAATCTGTCAAATGGTGTTGGTGCAACTGTGGTTAGCCCTAAGTGGAGTATGTGTACAAGCACAAGAGTAAAAGAAACAAAAGAGCTGTAGACGGTCCTCCCCATATTAATCTTTAGAACTAAATTGTGACGTTATCTATGAAAAGGGTCCTTATTGTCAATGGCGCTTACGCCATTATTAACGATGCTCCGATATAAATACAATGCCGCGTGACGCTGTGTGGCGTAAGCGCCATCGACAATAAGGACCCTTTTCATAGATAATGCCCCAATTAATGATACCTGAATATGTCTGTTGTCATATTTCAATTGGTCCACTCGCATCTTTGCCATTGGTCTGCTGTTTACAGGAGTTTTGAATACAAACACATCTAATTTCTCGCAGTGCCTGGAATATATTTACAAGATATTAAGATTTTTCTATATCATGTTATATGTACACTTAAATGTATCCTGTATCAAAGCTCATTGTTCAGAGTTTTTCAGCATTGTATCATTGTACGTTCAGCATACTTGTTGGAAGAAGAGACTGCTGCAGTAGAAATTATCAGTATCAGGGATATCAAAAAGTCACAACAAGTAGTCCTTATGGTACACTTTTAGGAAAATAGAAGAGTCAAAATAATGCCATGCTTTGCCGACCCGTCTTAGGCTAACCATGATACCTACAAAAGTTTTCATTTTTTATATGTATAGTGTATGCTGCCTTAGAAGTATATACTTCTTATTTGTATTTTACCTGAACAAATTTAAAGAAGTAAATTCTTATTAGTTATAACCACTGATGTTGGATTTAAGCACCTACCTATGTTGCTATTTAGTCCAATGATTAGATGGGCTGGTCTCTATCACTCTTCCAGTTAATAAAAAAGGTATTTTTGAACATATATAATACTTATGGGTTTTGTTAAAATATTAATAACTAAAGTAACATATGGTTACAATCTCAGTTACAATATACATATACTTACGCGTTAATGGCGTTAATTTTTAATTGAATTGCATTTTCGATTGACTCTGCATTGTTTACATCCTTCTCTAACTGTTGAAATAAGTCCGATGCTTCTTGTATTAACTGAGTCGTTTGATGATAGAGAGTTTCCATTATAATAAAATGTATAAAATCCAAAGTGTTGTAACCATGTAAAATTAACCAAACACTTGCCAACTCGCGCACGCGAGTGCTTCTTTCTTGGTTTATATTTAGGTAACGTGTTGATTAGTTGAATTTATATAATTCAAAGCGTAATTTTTACGGTATTATTTAAGAATTTAAGTCGATTTGATTTGAAATTTACAACATCACAAAAACATCAAGTCGTGTTAATGATCTGTCATTTTGACGCCGGTCCGGTCGGTCGTCGATACTGAGTGAATGAGTGGACTGATGGAATGACTGAATGGTTTGGAAATAATATCGAGTCAACTGACGTGTCTTGTATTAATTCGTTTGCATCGGTTTCCTTCTCAATAACTTAACTGTTTTAAACTAGTCTATTTATTTTAAATGTGTTGCGATAGCAGCTTTCATGAATAATACAAAACAGCATTACAAAAATAATAATAGAGAATTAAAACTTGTTTTGTTCTGTAAATTACGACTCTATGAATTGACAGTGTAAACAGCAGACGCATAGACAATTTGTAGTCTTTCTTTCTTACCTGTACTCTGAATGTCTCTTCTCTTGACTTAACTTAAACACTTGTGTTGATGAATCACTTAAATAAAATTTGGACAAAAAACGGAAATAAGAATCTTTATTATTACTTATAATTGACAGTGTATCTCCAAAATGGGATGCCAGGCGTGTTTGACCCGGGTGCCTTATGCAACCCTTATAGCAACCATTATGTGCTGCATGGGCGTGGGAGTGTTTTGTGGCACTATGTACAAAGGGTCGCAGTTATCAATACAGATGTTCGATCAAGTATTTCACTTTCGACTGATATGGATGGAAGCATTGAAGATGATATTCGTCGTCGGCAGCGCGTGCATGGCAGCCCTGGGGCTAATGCTGCTGTGCCTCGGCTGCTTGACGACGGGGGCGACGCGGCAGAAGGTGTACCGGGCGTGGCGCGCGCGCGTCAGCGGCCGCGTCTCCTGCGCGGTGTTCATGGTCATCACCTACATACTAACCTTCACCTGGATCGTTCTGCTGGGATTCCTAGTCATAACGACATTCTTATTCACCATCTTCTGGAAGCTCTGTTCCAAACCTGAGAACATCAAGAATGATACGTGCATTGACTTCACGCAGTTTGATTTCATGTTCCCTTCCAATGTGAAACAACCAGACATGAAAATCTGTGATTCACAAATGATGAAATTTTTTTGCAAAGATTATGTGGAGAAGGCAGAATTTATGTTTATTTTGGCTATGGTCTCCTGTGTTCTTGTAATACTAAGTTTAGTACACTACCTTATGTGCCTGTCTGCTAATTATGCACACATTAGAGATCATGAGAAGTTCCAAGAACTACAAGAGCTGCAGTACTTGACAAACCCCGATCTGCATGCATCTAAAGATCGTTTCTAGTACACAGCCCGCGCACCCCTTCTGCGCTCCCTGGAGGCTACTACTAAAATGTGACATTAATAGAAAGAAAGATTTAAACTCCACAGTTTTGTGTTCACCTATACATTTATGTAATTGAGAAAGACTGACCAGCAGTGAATTAGCCCTAAAACATTGTATTGTAACATCTTGAATGATAATATTCATTCACATCTTTACATATCTAAAATGACTATGTGTTGCTGTTTTGCACTCATGGTACTTAAAAGCAATTTTGTGTAACTAAGTTTGACCCTAATGTTCTGAATGACTTGCGCTCAAAGTTTTTCCAGATGAATGACTGTTCTCTCTGGATATATTGTTAATTGTGTTGTAACTAACCTTCAGCTGGAGCAACTATTGTTTGGCAATCAACTTCCTACAGTACTTGTTGCAAAGTAAACAATCATTTCCTCTTGCTATCTGCATCAGCTATCCATTTAGGAAGCTTATTTTAAGTATTGTAAGTAGACTGATTACAATTTGAGTTTGGTCCATTTTCCTACATTCCTCTAGTTTTAAGTGATATGTTACATTGACTTAAGTGTATTAGTAATTGTAAGGAACACTTAGTGGATACCTTTTTATATATTTAGAATAATATATTTTATTCAAATAGGTGCTTTTAGAAATTTTTCTTTTGGCATTTAAGTACTCTCTTTTTATCGTTTTGGCAATGCGCACATGACTTTGGCATCCGCCTGATAGCTGTGGGCCTCTTTACATCAGCTGTGTACCTGCTAACAGATTTTAAGTCTTAGCCAACATTGTTTTATTAAGTTTATGTGGTGTTTTTATCCTCTGAACATATTTTTAGCCCATATGGTTGACGTTAAGTATACAGTAAGCTGCAGAGATAACTGCAAACAAGTTTCTATACAGGGGAAGGGGGTCAGTTATCTCTGAAGTTTACTGTATAATAGTGTAAAAGTTAGGCCCATTAAAGTATACATTTATGCCAACATGTGCACTATAATTTATTTTAGTTCAACAACTATGCACTTTGCACATAGCCTTGCTTAAGTATAGGTAACAAAATAATATTACATTTAAGTAACACTAATTATATGAAAATTGTGTCAACATCACAACTAACATCACAATCATGTCGGTCGATGCACTGGATTTCTACTTGTGGAATTTGACAGTATTTTCCTTAGGTTAAGAGCCCATCAACATGCACACTAGCGCCACTGCTAAATAATAGTGATTATTTAAATTTAACGAAAGATATTTAAAAAAAGAACCGGCCAAGTGCGAGTCGGACTCGCGTTCATTAAGTCCGACTCACGCTTGACTGCACATTTCTAATAGGTTTTCCTATCATCTATAGGTAAAGAACTATTTTGTGTAATTTTTTCAAAATTTTAGACCCAGCAGTTTCGGAGATAAGGGGAGGGGGGGGCGGTCATTTTTTGTCTATTTTCTTGAATAACTGCTAAACTATTTATCCTAAAATTATAAAAAAAAAATTGAGATTCTTACAATGAGCTCTTTCATTTGATATAACACGATATAGTATGAAAATCTTTATTTTTTAATTTTCTCATTTACCCCCCAAAAACGGCCTCCATATTTAAAATTCATTTATTTACGTTACACGTCCATCTTTGGGTCACAAACTTACATATGTGTGCTAAATTTCAGCTTAATTGGTCCAGTAGTTTCGCAGAAAATAGGCTGTGGCAGACGGACGGACAGACAGACGAGTGATCCTATCCTATTAGGATTCCGTTTTTTCCTTTTGAGGTACCCTTTTTTAGGGTTCCGTACCCAAAGGGTAAAAACGGGACCCTATTACTAAGACTCCGCTGTCCGTCCGTCCGTCCGTCTGTCACCAGGCTGTATCTCACGAACCGTCATAGCTAGACAGTTGAAATTTTCATAGATGATGTAATTTTTGTTGCAGCTATAACAACAAATACTAAAAACAATAAAATAAAGATTTAAGTGGGGCTCCCATACAACAAACGTGATTTTTGACCGAAGTTAAGCAACGTCGGGCGGGGTCAGTACTTGGATGGGTGACCGTTTTTTTGCTTGTTTTGCTCTATTTTTTGTTGATGGTACGGAACCCTCCGTGCGCGAGTCCGACTCGCACGTGGCCGGTTTTTTTTTAAATATCTTTCGTTAAATTTAAATAATCACGATTATTTAGCAGCGACGCTAGTGTGCGCGTTGATGGGCTCTTAAAGTAAATAATAAATCTTTGTATGCATTTTGCCTAGACTTATGTTGTTAGCAATAGTAATAAGTAGGTAATTAATATGATTTTTATAATAATAAAGTTTCTTTACAGAAAAAAAATTGTTTCTAAACATTGACGGCGACCAATATACTATTATATACCCGCAAGTAGGCAACGAACATGGTCACGGTTATGTAAGAAGTGTTTATACAAGTAAGTAGGTATGTTGGACTAAAAGACTGCGTTTCGAGCAGAGATGCGCAAGGATGTGTTTGTTATGAACCTTTAGAATAACTTCATTTGTTTCCCTTGCTCAGCATGCTTATTGGTTCTTAAAATCACGTCCCTCGCAACGCATCCTCATCACACCTCTGGTCGAAATGCACCCCAAGGCCCGAGATACACTTGTAAGTTTAACTTACATTGCGGGTTTTGATCGGTCGTTTGAATTGGACGTGACCAACAGTCCGCAATGTAACTAAAATCGCTTGAGAGTTAGCGCGCCGTCTAAATCGTGGGCTACATCATCTTGTAGTGAACTTTAGCAAGACGGCTGACGTAGATGGCGCCGTGCGGCTCCGTATGTACGTATGTGTCATAGTAAGTAATCCATCCTTATTACACAAAAAGCCCAAAAAAAAGAGTAATTACTTTATAGCGTTCATGTTTGTATGTATCATAACTAGGTTTTGCGATTGCACGCTTTTCACCTTCTTTTTACAAATCGCGAGGATTCCGTTCGCAGTCAACTACGGGTAGAAACAACAGTGCCTCGCTAAGGCACCTATTATAAGTAGTATAGGTAGGTAGCTATTGAAACCAGGAAGTCATGGTAAATGCTATACTAATCTGCATAATATTATTTCACACCTACGTATGTGCGACTCTGATGATTGTGAAAATAGTTCAGATTATAACCTGTGACTCTGCTAAGTACAAGGGTCAATACCAATTAATCCTCATAACCGTGTCTGCACAACGTGACTTGGTTTGGTTAGCCTGCTATGAAATTGTGAGGCAATAAGTACATCATTTGGCATCTCGATGTCGACCGGCTATATTTAAGTACCGTAAAACGGGGTGAATAGGTTTGCGGGGAGAGGTGGGTTATGAATGGGGAGAGAAGGTTTGAGAAGGCGTGAGAAGGGATTTTAAGGCTACTGCTACAAATATAATGTATTCCAATTTAAAATGGAGCTATAGTAATACGTATAATAAAAAAAAATCGATCCAACAATCTTCCAAAATCACCTTTGTATGAGAACCCCTCTCACCCCAAATACGAGGCACTACGGGGTGAGATGGATTTTCCTCTTTATCGTCAAAGTTATGAAATACCCAAAATAAAATATAAACTAAAATACAAACGTCCGGAACACTTATTATATACACCATTCAGTTTTCATAGGTATGTAAAAGTAAAATGTTACATATCGAGGTTTGAATTTCAGTTTTGACCCTACTCACCCCATTTTACGGTAGTGGGTTCACCTCGTCAGCTGCTGACGCTTAAACTGCCTAAAGCCCTAAATATTTACCATGTTGGATTACAGAATACTTAATTAAAATTTATTACCTTGGTACGAGCCGGGGTTTGAACCCGCGTCTCCGGGTTGAAAGTCGCCCGCTCCCACCGCTAGACTACCCACCTACCAGCGCCTCTTGATTGCGGCAGAGTTAAAAATATATGAATTTATTGATTAAGATGAAACGCTATATTATTGTGTAAAAATAACAACTGAGTGCAATTACGAATATAGTAAACTGCAGTCGCGTTGTAACCCATATTGGGTAGAATCATGAATAGGAAGAATCCCGATTGCGTTAAAATAACGGCTGTATGGAAACACGAATTTAGTAAACTGCGGTTGCGTTGCAAAAATGTTGTGTAGAATCACGAATAGGAAGAATCTCGATTGCGTAAAAAAAACAACTGTGTGGAATCACGAATGTAGTAAACTGCTGTTGTGTGGAATCCATATTGTTTGGGAATAGGGATTGCAATCCGGTCCGGCGGATCCGGTAATCCGGCAGGGTCCGCCACATTTTTAAGCTACCGGATCCGGCAAAATTCACCGGTTCCGGTAAAAAGAATCGAAGCACTAAAATATAAAGTAACACTGCTAAAATTTAAAAGTTCTCGCCAATATTCGAACGTC
The DNA here is from genome assembly GCF_948474715.1 of Cydia amplana. Lineage (NCBI taxonomy): Eukaryota > Metazoa > Arthropoda > Insecta > Lepidoptera > Tortricidae > Cydia > Cydia amplana. The sequence goes on along the minus strand of NC_086096.1, from coordinate 28,481,439 downwards.
GCGTCGCTAGACGCGCGCGATAGATGCAGTGCACACAGCAACATAAAATATAGTAAATAATATATTAGTAGGTTTTGTAAGTGCTATTATGTTGATTTTATTTTTATATTTGTGTGTGAATAAACAAATGAAGAAATATTTATAAGACTTCATTTAAGTTAATATGTCGAATTTAAAGTAAAAAGAATATGTTATTTTGCTACTATTATGCTAGTAAATAAAGCGGGAAAATGTTTTGTATGAATCAATGTTTTAATTTAGGTATACTTGTATAGGTATGCACGTTAATTGATTTTGTTTGCTCAAGCTAAAATTGTTGAATGGAAAGCACCTTTTTGTGGGAGTTGTGGGTGGGGCGGGGCTATATTTTAAGAGAAAAAGATTTTAATTTCTGAGACTGGTAACCTGTTTGTCATCGTAAAGAGTTCGCTAAATTTTATTGTATGAAAAGTTTCATAGTAAACCTCCGTGACGAGCCGGGTGACGTCGATCAATCTGTCAAGTGCGGATGGTGCAACTGGATGGCTACGTAATAAAAACGTTGATTTTTAAACTTAAAACTTCGCATATAACGCTAAAAAACAATAAAATATGTACATGACTTAATTAATCTTTCATCCGCAATACCTACCAATCCGGCCGGATCCGTCGGATTGAGGCAAAAAACGGCCGGATCCGGCCGGATTCAAAACCAGACCGGATTGCAATCCCTATATGGGAATCACGAATAGGAAGAATAGCGTTTGTGTTATCGATAGCATAATCCAAATAAACTGGGTAGGTACAATATAGGTAGGTAGGTATTTAGGTAAGTTAGTTACCCTCGGTGCAAAATTCTAAAATTGAACCATGGACGTGAGGGCGTAAGTATTCCACAATCCTAAGCGTTGCGAGGATTTCGAAGCATGAGAGGTGAAGAAAATTTTGCCACCCTCGTATTATGTGATCTAAACTAGTAAACAGCGCTTTGCGTTGAGAGACTATTTATGTATACTTGAGTGAGTATAGGCAAGCCCACTGAAAGCGAGGTGAAAGCGGTAGTTCTTATTGGCTAATGCATATCAGTTCTATATTTTTATTTAGCAACTGTGTAGCCTAATGTTCGCGTAGAGAAAGGCCAGTCAGATTTTGAATCAGTTGGGTAATCGGTGTGTCTTTGACCCTGACTAACCGTGGCATCAAGGTGTACTGTAAAAATAATTAGCATACATTTATATGATATGTCTAAATGTTTAAATTCCTAGCACTAAAAACACTATCAATGTTGCCTATATCTACTCTAATGTTATTGAGCTAATAGCAGATTGTAGATAGGTATTTATTAGGTAGTGGTTGGGTGCATTTAAAAACTTCATTGAAAGTTAACTTTTCAATGCCAAGTCCCGCACTGGGTGCAATACGGGCGTACGTTAACAAGTTTTTAAACAGTAGGTACAGTTGCCGATTTGCGTTCAAGAATGTGACTTAAGGTTAAAGGTAGTTATTCGCCGCAAGTTATTAAAGAATCGCGTGTGCTTGTGTTTCGGATGGACAACATTATAAGATACTCGTAATGTTATGGTAAGTACAGTTAATACATTCGCAAAATTTAGATTTACATATGCAGGTAAACGAAACAGAACTCGCCATCCAGTTAGATTCGCGTGAATTTAATGATGAATCCTTTTGTATTTTAACTTTACTGTAGGTAGGTACCTATATATATTTTTTGGGGTTAGTAGGTTATGATTTGACCCCTCCATTCACGAGGAGCAAGCCTCGAATAAAAAATCCGGCCAAGAGAATGTCGGGCTATGCTCGATGTAGGGTTCCGAAGTTACCCGCCCATCAAATTAGGATGCATTGAACGGGGGTTATTATTTATAGTGATTATCATTTGCATAGTTCTCTCCAGAGTGATGTTGATCAGTCTGTCAAGTGTGGTTGGTTCAACTAGCCCTTGTCTTGCTTAAATTCTATTTTTAATACGATTTTTTCATATTTTATGGTCAAAAATTAGAGCTTGGTCTTATTAAAAAAAACCGTACAACTGCGAGTCGGACTCTGGCACCGAGGGTTCCGTACACATTTAACTATTTTTTTACAAATTAATAGTTTTCAGATTTATTCCTGTCCTTGTAAAGTAGGTAAGACAATATATTATTTCCCAAATTTAGTTCTAGGTCAACGGGAAGTACCTACCCTATATTTGAGACTGTCGAAATATACGTTTTTGCGGCATAAACGGCCGTATAATTTTTTACGTTAACTTAAAAGTTTGTTCACAGCTTTCAACTCGATATCCATCCACGCGTTCCCGATATAAAGTATCTTGACGGACAGACGGACGGACGGACAACAAAGTGATCCTACCCATACCCAAAACGCGCGGAGCGTTGAATAAAAAGTATAAATAATGGAGAAGATACAGTTGTGCAAGTGAGGACTTTTTTATTGGAAATTTCCTCCTCTTTAATTAATATTCTATTTATATTCCGTAAATTTTAATAGTTTTTGAAAAAAGAAAATATTAATTCTTTATTTATAAACATAAAAATATAACAACAGAAATAATAACTAAACTAACTAAATTAGCTAAAAATATGCTATATACACATATTTACAAATAAAAAATGGGAGCTAGCTCGGCGCCGGATGGTAGGGTACCCAGAAGGCTGGTGGCGTTGCCGCGCTGAATGGCAATGAAATAGGTATGTTCTTATTTCGGCTTTTTTAGCGTCTAAACTTTTCAATTTAAACATATAAAATCCTTTTTTTATTATTTCAGAAAGTATAATGTAATTTCTTATAGTAGGTAATAAATATAAATAAAGAAAATTCCGTGTCTTACCATATCTCGGGACCATGGGGTCTCGAACCTTTGGGAGGCGTGCGTGGGGCCGAAGCCAACATCACAGAGCCCTTTAAGACAAGTTTGATGTCATGTAGAAATTGTAGAACGACTGCTGGAACCCATTCACGGGTTATTTATTATTTTACTGCTACCTGCCTATGATACATGTGACTTAATTTAAGAAAACAAAAGACATAAAATAGCCTAAAATAATGATTAAATTAAATTAAACGATGCCTTAAATAAATTATCTACAATAGGATGGATTACGTATCCCATCTCACCGCTCTCTCCCTTATGTTAACCAGAAGCTAGATACATATTAAGTAAGTCTTGTACCTATTGTCACAAACTGTCTGTGTCTCCTAAGTTTTACTTAGAAGAGAACAATGAATTCGATCTAATTCATTAAAATCGTTAAAGACATTAACATATAATCGGTATTACTCAACAAGTTAACGCAATGCAGTTTAAAGTGCATTAATTACGATGGCCACGTTCGACGCGATTTCAATAATTGGAATAGATAATCCACGTATGTATACGGCGCGGCGCACGGGTGCGCTGGGGTCACTTATTGTTGTTCGGTGCAGCCGGCGCGGGCACACTCTCTTACGCTGCATGCGCTTCATGTGAGAACTGAAACTATTCTCCTCACAAACATGTGAGCACGGATTAACCTTCGGAAAAAAACAAAGATGTTAAGAACCGCAAAGTGGAAATCCCTCCGTCGATCGGCTCAATTGACTCGTAGTCTGTGATTCAGTCGTCTGTGCACCTCCAACAAGTTCGACTGCCTGACAACAGGTAAGCACAGTACAACGAACGACATTTAATTTAATTTTAACGACTCCCAGTTTGATTAGTAAGCGTCATCGTATTAATCAAAGAATAGTCCATTAGGTATGGCTAGTCGACGTCGAGAGATAAGTACATCCGCGGATACTCAAATCGTTCAGTCGGAACGTTGTCGTGAGCTAAAAATTGTGTCATTCCGGTTTTACCAAATTATTTGCTTGTTTTTATGAACTTTCGATAGAATTCTTGGCTGTTTAGTTATGGTAGTAAACACAAACGGTCTCGAGAATACAAACAAGTTTTGTTTTCTTCTGTGTATTGTTTAGGTACTTATTCGTATTAATTTAAATGTAAACCGCGATGTCGTTTAAAGGAAACGGTCATTTTAGTACGAAATCTCATTTAGAATGTAGCGCGAATGAGGAGTCTCACGCTACCATTGAAAATTGTAAACAAACGTATCCGCAGTTGAGAGATCTATCCTCTCCACGCAACGGAAGTGAATTGGCGCGGACGGTGGACAACAGTGACTCTTCTCACGGGCAACAGTTAACTGAAGCGAAAACTTTGAATAATGAATATAATTTACATTCTAAATCAAATCACAATATTGTCGTAAGTGAGACACGAGCGCTTGAGAAAAGTAACGGCAATGTACGACAACGCTCGATGCTGCAGACTTGGACGTAAGTACTTTATCTTTTCATACAGGGGCGCCGATGACCACAGCCCCATTAGTAGGGTACCTATGTGTATTAATATTACAGTAGTAAAGTTAGTAAACATAAATGAACATTTTTTATATTGCTATTTTAATTCCGTCAATGCCAGATGAATGTTATTCCAAGTTGAACAATCACGCCTGAAATTTCTTTGTATTTATCATCATTGGTTGTTGAGGGGCCAAGATTCCTGACCCGACAGCAGTACGGTCCACAAGGCTAAATCATGAAAGCATGACCATAAGTCTTCTTTTTATATAAAACCATAAGTCAAAAAAGCAAAGCGAAGTTATAATGAAAAACAAGTCGAAACGAATATTTTTAATATACAATTATACATACTTATTAAAAACATAGAAATAATAAAAATAGAAGCGCTGGTGGCCTAGCGGTAAGAGCGTGCGACTTCGACTTGCAATCCGGAGGTCGCGGGTTCGAACCCCGGCTCGTACCAATGAGTTCGGAACTTATGTATGAAATATCATTTGATATTTACCAGTCGCTTTTCGGTGAAGGAAAACATGGTGAGGAAACCGGACGGTTGGAAGGTCAGATGGCAGTCGCTTTCGTAAAAACTAGTGCCCACGCCAATTACTGGGATTAGTTGCCAAGCGGACCCCAGGCTCCCATGAGCCGTGGCAAAATGCCGGGACAACGCGAGGAAGATGATGATGACATAGAAATAATGAGAATAGATTATGTTTTCGAAGTGTTTAAATAAAAGATACCGCAATAGGGTATTTACTGTATTTAAAATAATAGTACATTACTGCGGAGGCCGCGAAGTAAAGGATTGCAGGACGAGATTGCGGTAGACGGCCGAGTCCGACGAGTCGGACGAGGCCAGATAAAGCGAGTCTTACAATCCCTGTTCCGGCCAAGGATTGTATAGTGATTTTCTCAAACATTGTAAGAAAATAAAAAAGTAAATTGCCGCCTTTTTTATTTTTGAAACTTAACATTTGAAAAAACCATTTGAGCACCATGTTCAACCGCTTTCCAGCTTCAAAAAATCCACAAAAAACAGTTCTATAGGTACCCATAGATGACAGGAAAACCTAGTAGAAATGTGCAGTCAAGCGTGAGTCGGACTTAATGTACGGAACCCTCCATTTGTTGAGGTCCGTACCGTAAAACGGGGTGAGTAGGTTTCGCGGGGAGAGGTGGGTTATGAATGGGGAGAGAAGGTTTGAGAGGGGGGTGAGAAGGGATTTTAAGGCTACTGCTACAAAAATAATGTATTCCAATTTAAAATGGAGCTATAGTAATACGCATAATAATAAAAAATCGATCAAACAATCTTCCAAAATCACCTTTGTATGAAAACCCCTCTCACCCCAAATACGAGGCACTACGGGGAGTACGGGGTGAGGTGGGTTTTCCTCTTTATCGTCAAAGTTATGAAATGGAACTACCCAAAATAAAATAAAAACTAAAATACAAACGTCCGGAACACTTATTATATACACCATTCAGTTTTCATGTGTAAAAATAAAATGTTATCGAGGTTTGAATTTCAGTTTTGACCCTACTCACCCCATTTTACGGTACCTAGTTCGCGGAATTCTACGTTGGAATTCTACATGTTATCGACAATATTTGGAATTCTATTATTATTTATGCATAGAATTCATTCGCCATATCGTCGGGGATAGTGCAATACCGCGTAACTAACAAAGTCGATAAAGTTCTAAATTCAAACAATGTAACAAAGAAATTGGTCCTTACTGCATTTGCTAGTTACGCGGTATTGCACTATCCCCGACGATATCACACATTTCCTAGGAATAGTGTATAATGAAAGCGATGAAAGTTAGACAAAAATACACATTGCCTGTATTAGGCAAGACTAGGTTGAATATTTTCTACAATGACTGCCTTATTCTGCACTTTGCCAGTAACATTAACGATAGCTTGCTGTCTGATCGGTGCGGGGACAGAGGGCCTACCGCGAACACCGAAGTTAGCTAATTGCGGGTATCTACCTCTGTCACTTACGCACGCCTTAATTGGAGTAAAAGAGAAAGATGCCCGCAATTTGCGAATGTCGGTGTTCGCGGTAGACCCTTAGTCCAAGAGAGCGGACTTGTGCTCGGACGTTTCTTGGCATTGAAAGATGGCGTCACGGCCCAAGTGCAAATATTAAACCCAACAGGAAATCGACGTTTCGTATAAGAACCAAGACCTTGGTATATAGTCATGAACTGTATCACTACCGCCGAATAAGGATATCATATGAGTTATGAGACAACATAATCGAAGAGACCCCTGACTGTTTATGTTACACGTGTTTTATGTAAAACCTGTAAAATTTTATGAAACCGGTAAAATGCCGTGAGCCGGATAGACGACTAAACAATACCACGTGTAAAGGGGCCCACTCTTGGCCCACTGATTACCAGTCCGCCGGACGGTATCGGTATCGGCCTGTCAGTTGTTCGGAACTGTCAACTTTTTGTTCTAACTGACAGGCCGATATCGTCCGGCGGACTGTTAAATCAGTGGGCCCCTTAAAACGTGTTCGCGACTCGCCTCCAAGTACACGAGTAGATTCGAATTCCAAACAAAACATAAATATACCCAATACGTCATTTCAAAATCAAAGATCGACATGCATTAATATAGTGTAATTTAAACTGTGTGAAAAAGACTTAAGATACATTTTTCATAAATGTTGCTATCTTTATAATCAGCCTGGCTGCGTCGATACTTTTGACGTTCTGTGCTTTCCAATATTTTTACCTCGTTATATAATATGTATGTATGTTCCGAATTTATTAAAAAGTCGCTGATCTTATATTTCTGATTCGAATGTTATTGACCATAACTAGCGTAACGAATTTATTGAAAAGTTATGCTGCTCCGAAATATTAGAGTACCTCGCACGCTACGATATATCTGATGGCGACTGTACCTATACAAGTGAGACGGTGCTATTTACTGGAATGAACTACGGTAAAATGGGGTGGGTAGGCGCAAAACTGACATTCAAACCTCGATAACAATTTTATTTTTACATATGCAAACTGAATGATAATAAGTGTTCCGGACGTTTGTATTTTTGTATTTATTTTATTTTGGATAGTTCCATTTCATAACTTTGACGATAAACAGGAAAACCTACCTCACCCCGTAGTCCCTCGTATTTGTGGTGAGTTGGGTTTTCATACAAAGGTGATTTTAGAAGATTGTTGGATCGATTTTTTTTATGAGTATTACTATAGGTCCATTTTAAATTGGAATACATTATTTTTGTAGCAGTAGCCTTAAAAATCCATCTCACCCCCCTTTCATCCCTTCTCTCCCCATTTATAACCCGACTCTCCCCGCGAACCCTATTCACCCCGTTTTACGGTATTTCCGTATAAAACCCTGTGAACAATGTTTATAATAACAATAATTATAATTAATAACAATAATTAATCCATTATAGGAAGTGTTATTCGGAATACTGATACTGATACGAAATAACTACATATTTAAAAACTGGTTGTTTATAAATAGTAAACATGACTCGCAGTGCTATTTTGTGGTGGAAAATTCTGACTTATCTGCGTTCTAACTTACATTAAGTAACACTTAGGACTAGAAATTGATTTACCTTGTTATTTTGTACTTTCATAGGTACTACTCCAAGTGTTTCTTACGAGTAACTTCGACTCGGCTAGATATTAGTGATATAAGTGATATTACATGTGTATTAAGAAGACATGTAGTTCCTAGTTATTGTTTTTTAAACGTATTTAGGTACATTATTTACCTAATGTATTAGTGTTTACGGCGTGGATAGTGGATCGTAAAAATGTGAATAAATAAACGAAGCTAATTTGGCTATCCTGTTTTTATAACCTTTTGTAAAAGAGAGCTGCCTGAAAATACAATCAGCTGCAGAGATAACTGACTCCCCTGCATAGAAATTTATTTGCAGGGGGTTCAACTATCTCTGCAGTGGTCTGTACATATTTGTATACGTATTATTAAATAGTTAACATAGTTATGTAGGTACTCTACATACCTATTTTTGCTAAACGCAAAGCAACAGAGATGCAACGCAATTTCATATATGTATAACGCAAGGGACGCAGCATACCTACCAAGTAGAAGATAGCATATTTTGTGTTTATTTGAGCACGGTAATTACTTTTTATAGGTTTTAATTTATCAGAGGCCTTTATAATTATAGAATGCTTTTCCATCGGAGGCTAGTTAATATCGAGAATTAACAACCAACCTTTATGATGCCAACGGGAAGCATTTTTTATTTGTGCGTATTTATTAGCTTGGTGGAGCCCTAACAGTACCTACTGATTATTAGCTTAAAAATAGAGAAGACGTATGTACTTAAAAAAAATTACCACACCAGCTCGTAAAGGCTCTCTTCATTGTTTAAAAACGGATAAAAATATGTCATGATTTAGCATGATAAATATTTAATAACGTTCATTTGGATTCGAGTTGTTATGTTTTACCGTTTTAGTATTTTCCTTCTTTCGAAGTTTGTTTCACGTTTGTTTAATCGTTGAAACCCTAATATTCCACTTTTAGAATCAATTTCGGTATCTTTATTTTCCTCGGGTAACAATATTCGCACTAAGCGTTTTAAAAATTCTATAAAAATTCGCCCCTTGTAAAACAATTAACTATTTCACCGTAAGCACCCTAACCATGGCCTCAATGAAAATTTTAATCATGATTAAAATATAAATCCATTGGCAGGGACTGTTTATTTAAAAAAAATCGATTTGTCGCTGACTGTGTCTGTGCGGAAAGAGAAGAGACGTAGAATGTATTCGATCCCATATATTTTAATTACGAGGGGCGTTCAAAATATTCTCGGTATTGATATCTTACAACCTCTTCTAAAATTTCTTTCGTTACTGGCCGCTAAGGTTTATTCATTGACATTAAAAAAAAGTATAATTCGAAGCGAGATGTTCTTTTGTTTTTCTGCAATTGCTGAACAAACATGAACATCATGTGGGAATTGACAATGTTAACTAAATTAGAACATCGATGCGTGATAAAATTCTTGACAAAACAGGGTAAAAATCAAAAAACCATAAAAGAGGAAATGGATTGTGTTTACCGTGAGTCTGCTCCTTCTTTATCTACCATTCAAAAGTGGTCAAGCGAGTTTAAACGTGGAAGGGAGAGTGTTGAAGACGACCCTAGACCTGGCCGGCCTGTAGTAGCTACTTCACAAGAAAATATTGATAAAGTGGAAAAACTTATATTGGAAGATGGTCGAGTGAAGGTAAAATCTATAGCACAAGTAACCAATCTCTCTATTGGTACCATACATGATATTATCCATGACCATCTTAATATGTCAAAAGTAAGTGCAAGATGGGTTCCGCGAATGCTGACTCGGCTTCAAAAAGGCATGCGTGTAGCTTGTTGTTCCGATTTTATTGACCTGTGCGGTGAAAATCCTGATGAGGTGCTGCAAAGAATAGTTACTGGAGATGAAACCTGGGTTCATCATTATGACCCAGAGAGTAAACAAGAGTCCATGCAGTGGCACATTAAGGGTTCAGCTCATCCCAAGAAGTTCAAGGTCATCCCTTCAGCTGGCAAGGTCATGGCCACGATATTTTGGGATTGTGAAGGAGTATTACAGATCGATTATAAAGAAAAAGGTGTAAATATCACAGGACAGTACTACGCTAACATTCTACGTCAATTAAAGGATGCAATCAAAGAAAAGAGGCGAGGAAAGTTAACCAAAGGTGTTATGCTTCTGCATGACAACGCCCCCGTCCATACTGCTCATATTGCCAAGGCAGCTATTGTTGAATGTGGGTTTGAAACTGTTACTCACCCACCGTATAGTCCGGACTTAGCCCCCAGCGACTTCTTTTTGTTCCCCAATCTTAAAAAGGATCTGCGTGGAAATAAATTTTCCGATGATGAAGCATTGAAGGCGGCAGTGGAGGAGCATTTTTACACCAAAGATAAAAAATATTTTTATGCAGGATTAATAAAAATAATTGATCGATCTTTTAAGTGTATGAACATAGGGGGGGAGTATATTGAAAAATAAAAATATCAAACTTTTCGTACTTGTTTGTTTTCATTCTCATACCGAGAATATTTTGAATACCCCTCGTATCTTGCACCAAGCCTCAATATTTGCTCAAGTAGGGTTGAATGGAGTAAGCCAATTAACGATGCATATTTGCCCCAAGGTCCGATTGACCCCGCTCTACTCTGCCTATAACGTATATGTAGTTACCAGCAGCTACATATATTTTTCGGGTTAACAAAGACAGGCATGTTTTAAAAGTTTTATTCATAAGTTTATTTTTATAAGAGCAGTCAAAGTATACAAAAATAGGAAAACCTGAATACCTAGTGATCGACGCCTGCGGCTGTTAGTAGGTATATGTATATAATGATATGATCAAATGATTGTACGTCATTTAGATGGAAACGTCCATAAGTCGGACACGCTTCATTTCGAAGTTGTACAACAGCCTGTATGTTTGCATGCTCAAAGAATATTGAATTTAAATATAATTTCAAAGTTTAATTAATGGTGTTTTAACAAGTAGTGCATTGTTGTATTTTGTGTTGTGCTCGCGCTATGGTATGGATTGACATTGTTTGGACGGACCCCAGGTGAAAATAACATTAATTGTATCTAGTTATACATATATATATCATATCAGAGTGGTTGTAAGGCGGACCTAGCATCGGTCAGCACATGAAAGAGCACGGCAAACACATTTTTTTTTTCAATCTTAACTAAATTCAGCCGGCCGGCGGAGACTGTATGCCATTGTTAGTATTTACGTTTTGTTGTGATTAGAAAACGTGCGACCCTGTACAAATGAACAAACTTTAGAGCGGTGAAACTCAGAGTCGTAATTTTTGTATGCAGGTCATTTGCAGTCCCGGAAGGCTTGGCGATGGACCCGCTGGCGCCGGCGCCGCTGGCAGTCTCCACGGAGTTCATGGAGCGCATCGGCTCGGGACTTTCCCTGCTCAGGGATCATGGGAAAAAAGTGCATAAGGTAAATACCTATTATCTTTTGTACCTGTAGATACAGAATGCTTTTGAATATATGTAAATATGAGAGCGAGATGGAGGGTAACTTAAACGTATGTATAGTCTAGATCTAAACAGAGGAGTTCCCTGACTTAAACAAAAATATTCCTTAAAACACTGCAAATACTTGGCTTAATGATGTGATGAAATATGTACAAAAATTGCGGTAGGTATGCCTATATATGTATTTTGAGGAATTCCTTCAACTCAGAAGTGAAGTTTGACAAAAATGGGAGCAATCTGGAACTATACTTTAATACAATAAATAATTTTCCAAATTAGTGCACAAACACGGAGTTCTGAGGTAACAAACATACAAAAAAAACTACGGTCGAATTGATAATAACCTACTGCTTTTTTCGGGCGGTTATAATTATAAATAAAATAGTAGGTAGGTACGATCCGGTCATGATGGTCACCTATTTAAGTTCTCGTTTCGGCATATGAAAGGACTGAAAGGTTAATAAATAGGTCTGTCTCGGGGATCTCATATAGGTCTCAATTAGAGAGAGAGAGAGAGCGTTTATTAGATCAAAAATAAATAAGTAAAAGAAAACAACAGGTAACATTAACAACATAGAAGTCACGAAATGGTCCCTACTCAGCATAGTGCTAGCCTGGCTAGGTTAGCGCTGGTCTTCCGTCGGGGCCATGATCTGAAGTTATAAAAAGCTCACATTATAAAAAAGAAAAATTAAAAGACACACCAATATTATAACAAAACAGAACAAAACGAATAAATACTTGGTATTTATTTATGACCAATATAAGTAGGTAAGTGAAACAGTATATTTTGCTCGGGGCAAGAGCAACCGCGTGTGAAGAAAATCCTTCTACGTAAATATGTTACCTCGCCATCAAACTTCAGAGTTTGGCGAGTTTTATGTAATTTATAAAATGTAATTTTACTTTATCATGAATAAAAATAAAATATTTTTATTTTTAAGTTGATTTTATTTATGCACGCGGTTTATTTTTAGTATTAAACATTTAATTGTTTTAATATTTTTAAGTACCTATCTCTAAATGATTATTTTCCCTACAAGTGTTTCATTGTGTTTTCTTACTCCACATAATATAAAATATAATAAAAATGAATTTAAAAATTTTAAACGCTTCTTCTTAAAATATGCGAAAAGTCAGGACAGGATAAATTTTGTTCTCGGTCGAAATTATGAATCTATTGGTTAAGGTGCAGTGAGTTCAGAGCACCTACCGCGAACCACGTTCGACGTGTTGCCTCTCTGTCGCACTTGTAAATTCGTACGTAAGTGTGACAGGGAGGTAACACGTCGAACGTGGTTCGCGGTAGGCCTTCAGGCTCAGGGTCTCCGAACGTAGCTCGCTGAGATTGGGGCTCGCGCACGCCGCTCGCGTAGCCAACGTGGCAATCATTAACGCTCCATAGCGTATCCTAGTCATCTCTCTCTATCACTTCTCTATCTATACTAGTGTGTTATTCGACCACTACGGAGCGTTAAGAGGCCGGTATCGATTTTAGGCGCAAAAATGTAAAATTGATAGATTTAGTAGATGAAATTGTACACCTTCTGTTACGTAATAGAAATAACAAGTACTGGTATCTATTAGCACGTCTTCTTATCTTGCATTTGTACAGATCATTTTTTTAAACTGACTCACTAAATTAGTAATGATTTTTTTTCTGATGGACGTTTAGGTAAACGCGCGTAAAGCACTGATTTAGTCGATCTTATTTGTAAATTCCGTAAAGTTTGAACTGCTAAAAATGGTAATTATGTATCACACATATCCTATACTCCAACTTGCATAGACTACATTTTTGTTATATGATATTGAACAAGAGTAAATGAAAGTTAGACGAAATCAATTTTCACCAGAAATTACTTCATAACAAGTGAACATTTTTCGTGAAAATCGACTTAATTTCAACGTAATTTTGATACTTAAACAATCTACAACATTTCCTGAAACTGTTCTTATACATAATTTTTTATAATTTATAACTATAATTTTTTGATGAATTTTTAAAAACTGCCCCTGCTCGTCATATATTGCCGGTGACGCACGCTCGTGACCTTATTATTAAAAGGCAAGATGAGAAGACGTGTCAATAGAAACCAATACTTGTTATTTAGATATTAAGTAACAAAAGAAGTACAATTTCAACGACTAAATCTATCAATTTTACATTTTGGCTCTAAAATCGTTAACGGAGCCTTAACGATTGCACGTTGGCTACGCACCCTGAGCGGACTGCCGTGCGTGCCCGGGATGGCGGGTAGGTATCATTGTTATTTTTAACAAAAAAAAATTACCTAATCGATGAGTTCGATGAAAAATAACATTACGCATTTTGTAGAAGCAATTTCGTGATGTTTTTTTATCGAGCGAAAGTTGATGCTTAATCAGGTTTCGAATCGGCAGTGTTACTAGAGAAAGGCTTCAAGATTGTCATTCATATTTATTAGCAACGGTTACCTATCATTTCAGCGCTACGACTTTTGAAAAATTCATCAATCGAACAATATACTCAGGCGTAGCCACTGTTGGTTCGACACGTAAGCTGCCTATTTTTATATCATACTTTTAAATCTTGTTTCAGTATGTATGGAAAAACAGAAGGTTTGACATTCTCAGAAGATCGTGGAAATCTACTGTGAATGTAACATTAGTCGACGCTAAAGACTTACCTTATGGGCCCTCTAGCGGCTCCAATGGACTGTATTGCAAGTTTAAGTAAGTACCCACTTTTAAATATTGAAAGTTATGGAGGAGGAGATATACTATCAAAAGTAGCATTACCGGAGCATTACGCGTTACTAGCAGTGACAAAACGTCAATTTCTGACACAATAGTACATTACGATACAAGTGCGAAAAGTAGGATATTCCCAACGAGTGGCAATACATTGAAACACGACCGAAGGGACTGTTTTAAATCGACACGAGTTGCGAATTACCTTTTGGCACGTGTATTGTTATTGTGTAATTGTGCTAGTTACTGTACTAGGGCGGTAAAGTAGCACCATTTATACTGTTAAATGTATTTAAAAATGGTGGGCAACAATACGAGACTTCATGCGCCGCTACCTACACTGTCCTTGGAAAGATTGGACAAATTGTAGGAAAAAACAGCTCAAGTATCATTGAAAAAAAACTGTTGTTTTTCCGTCTGGGTTATTGCATAAAAACAGAATGGACACGCCGTTTGTTACAAACCCCGGGGTCACGCAGATTCGTTACCCACCAACGTTGCGAAAGTAAATTTTGAAAGCATTGATGTTGTTACCTAGCTTCTATTTCCAACCTAAGTAACAAAGAAATGAGGATACATTGTTTTTCTGCTGCTCAAAATGCTCAGTAGCCTAACCGACTAGAATATATTTAGTATATGTGACGCTATCTATGAAAAGGGACATTATTGTCGATGGCGCTTACGCCATTATTAACGATGCTCCGATATAAATACAATGCCGCGTGACGCTGTGCGGCGTAAGCGCCATCGACAATAAGCTCCCTTTTCATAGATAATGCCTCATATTATGAAGTTATTATCAATGTAGGAGTAGCATAGGAGCTAAGTTAGATATGTTAACTCTATATGCTATTTTTAGCATTTAGATATTATGGTGCAAACAAAAGTAAAATCTTTACCGTTAATTTATTTACAGATTAGGTAATGAAACTCACAAATCGAAACAAGTTCCAAAATCTAAGCCAACTTGGTGTGAGAGGTTCAACCTGTACCAGTACGACGACAACCACTTGGAGGTAACAGTGTGGCACAAAGGAAAACAAAAGAATTTTATGGGCCGGTAAGTTTCCTTCATTTCCAAAAAATCTCCCAATTTAATTTAAGGGATAAGTACGCGGTTACGCGACGCAATAACTTATCAGAATAACCCTAATACACCTTATTTCAATACGGAACTCGCGGCTTCTTGATAAATTCTAAGAATTAATAAACACTGACGTAGACAACCATATTTTGTTG
This sequence comes from Cydia amplana, assembly GCF_948474715.1. Lineage (NCBI taxonomy): Eukaryota > Metazoa > Arthropoda > Insecta > Lepidoptera > Tortricidae > Cydia > Cydia amplana. The sequence goes on along the minus strand of NC_086096.1, from coordinate 28,466,060 downwards.
GCGGTAAAAGCATTTAGGACTTGTAACTGATGCGAAATGTAAAAAAACTGTTAATTGCTAAAGCGAATGTTATAAATGCATATGTTTACATCTGATTAAACCTTATTTTAATATCCCCGATACAAATATTACAGTTCTATTGCCCCATTTGTCCCAATATATAGGTACCTATCTATAGTAGGATCCTTACTATTAAAAAAACTTGATTCCGTATCGTATCGATTTCTTCAAAAATAAAAACGATTAATGTATTTAAAAACCTTTCTCTTATATATACTATCAAAATAATGTAGGTACTGATAATTAGTGATTTGGATAGTATGTATTTCAAGTCTCAATAGAAAGAAAATGAGTTTTCATACAGTTAGGCAAATAGAACATAAATTATCCACTGAAATTTAGTGGGTACTGAGAATATACTGAACCAGAGCGTAAACAAATACCATACTGTGATTTAAAGTAGATCGATATATACACCACAGGAATTGAGTGTAGTAGGTAGGTACTAGGTAGCCTTTGCAGCTGCGAAGTTGTTGCAATTAATTTTCATCGGATATCTGTTATCCGCTTGCAAAACTGTCTGTGCCTAGCCTGAATATTATTATGAAGATCTAATATTACGCTATATATATATATATATATATATATATACATAAATAATATATCAATCGAGTATAAACTATATACTTATAACATAAACAAATTCCTACCTTTGGTCACTAATCTAATAAATTATTTTGAAAAATTGACGATGATGTTATTTATATTTACCTATAAGTAAGATATTTTTATATTTAATTTAATTGGCTAATAGTCCTTAACGAACCGAAATATCGTACATAACCAAATGCTATAGGTAGTTATGTTTTGATTTATTAATAAAACTTCATAGCAACTTCCATAAGAGAAGAAGACCACACGCTTTCGCAAGCGTTGTATGTAGGTACGTTAAAATGGCGTTATTGGCAAACATGTATCACAAATAACTGTAGCGTCTGTCGTACAGATGTACCATCGACCTCTCGCGGCTGGAGCGCGAGCGCACCCATGAGCTCTGGCAGGAGCTGGAGTGCGGCTACGGCGCCCTGCACCTGCTCGTCACGCTAGGCGGGCCCGCCAGGGGCCTCCCGCTCGACAGCGTGCCCACCACGCGCTGCGTGCACCACGTCACGCCGCCCGAAAACAAATATGTAAGCGAGATCATTTTTACACTAAACATTTGGTGAACAACCTAATATAATGTGTGGTAACAAAAGAAAACAGTAAGATTCCTTGCAATTATTTTTGGAAATAATTTAATTATTTTAAAATTTAAAATAAAACGGTCGATGTCGCATATCTGTGGTGCGTTGTGGTCCGGGAGATGGAGAAATTAACGCTAAGAGTCTTGCTATTTAGAGAGAGGGTCATAATTAGGTATACAGACAGACAGGTAATATAGGTAAAATATACATAAGTAGTATGTATATATAAATTATTCCAAATTTAAAATGGCCAGAAAGTTGGATGACTGTAGTACATATAGGTACGGCGTGTTACTGCGAGTGTTGCCTCCCTTTTTTACAGTATAGATACGATACGATAGTCAGACTCTATCAGAGTTGATAGCACATAATCTTTAATAGAAAAAAACTTACTTCTCTAACTACTAACCTAACTCACTTAACGGCGCTTATACTTTATTAAATTTGGTAATATGTATACATTTTATGGTAATCATAGTGGTTTATTTAGATTAGGTATCATAGTGGTTTTCCGGGTCAAAGTCCGGGTTGGGATCCGAGTCCGGGTCCGGGTCAGAGTCCGAGTGCGAGTCCGGGTCCGAGTCCGGGTCCGGGTCCGGGTCCAGGTCGAGCTCCAGGTCTAGGTCCTGGTCCAAATCCAAATCCAGATCCAGGTCCGGGTTCTGGTCCAGATAAGAGCCCGGATCCAGGTGTGGGCCCAGGTCCGGCTCCGGATTCTAGTCCAGGTCCGGGTCCGAACGGTTCCGGTCCGAGTCCGGGTTCGGGTCTGAGTCCGAAGTCCGGGCCCCAGTCCAAGTCAAAATCGAAATTCAAAATCACAAAACGTGTACTATGCGTCGTTGAAGACTTCTGTTCTGATCATCATCAGCAGTCCCATTTCATCAAATGCGACAATTTTTAATCTAAATGCTTGATTTTCTGATGAAAATACAAAAAATCTATACATACGTATAGAGCCTTTGTATTTGAGGATTCGCCTTTAAGATTTGAGGAGTTCCCTCGATTCCTCTTGGATCCCATCATCAGAACTGGGTTTTGAAAAAAATGGGACCAATGTTTATGCATAATACTTACATACAACCAAAAAAGAATTTTCAAAATCGGTCCAGTAATGACGGAGATATGGAGTAACAAACATAAAAAAAAACATACAACCGAATTGATAACCTCCTCCTTTTGAGATTTGGAAGTCGGTTAATAAAACAAAACTACAACATACAAAAACAAAATAAATAATTTACTCTCGATATTATCAGTCCTGTAGAAAAAAATATCTACTACCTAACTAAGAGAGCAAATATTACATTTTCGTTACAAGCTTGAACTATATTGTCGATTCTGTACACAGAAATGGAAATTTAATAATAACAGGAATATATTGACGCACGCACTGACATATTATTAAGTTAATTTACATGTTGATGTTGGTTACATACTTATGACCTCACGAAGATTAATAATATATTTTGTCTCGTTATGTCTGAAGTAATCAACATATAAGTAGGTACCTATTGGTCAACAAACTAATTATCTACGGTACCACACCATGCCGCAAGGGGATCGTTCTTATTAGTAATTTATTTGAAGATTCGTTTTATTTAGTTTTAGATATAGGTTTTACAGTTCAGTTATTTTTATTTATTATTTAATTATAAAATTATTTAGTAAGTTATAGTTATACAGTAGGTAGTATGTATGTATAGTAGTTATGTGTATGAGTATAATTTTTTTTGTTCCTATTTACTGACAAATTGGTTTGACCATCTATAATACGATATTTCACTAAAATACTTTTTTATTATTTGGCTGAATCGAAAATTATCATTGCCAAGTTGGCTGTCGTTAACAGAAAAAATTAAAAAGTAAAACTGGCGCCCGCTATTTTCACTTAAAATTGAGTTGTATCAAAATAATGAACTTAAATTGCAACTTTAAGAGTGTTTTTGTACGAAATGAGTTAATGTGATTAATTTTTGCAATGTAAATCAATGCTGAACGTAGTTTATAAGTAGTGCTGAATAATATACAGGGTGGCCCATTTAGATCGGTCAGTATGGAAAAATCTGAAACTGTAAGACATACGACGATCTCTGCTTAGGAACCATGTCATCGATTTTAGTAACAAGAAAAACTGCATTCATACATTTAAAAAAAATGTATGTAAAATGTATTGAAGAGAATGGTGGTAATATCGAAAACTTACTAAAATAAATTAAAGGATATGAAAACAATGCAGTTTATTCATTTCAGACATCATGTTTCATAGTAACATTTACTGCTTAAGACCTATACAATCGATATCTAAATAGAAATAGTGTTAGTTTTTTTTTAATGTCCGGGTTCGACTCCCGAGCTGAGTACACATTTTTTTTAAATTGTATGAATGCAGTTTCTCTTGTTACTAAAATCGATGACATGGTCCTAAGAAGAGATCGTCGTATGTCTTTTAGTTTCAGATTTTCCCATACTGACCGATCTAAATGGGCCACCCTAATATACAGTATCATTCCAGTTCAAGCGAAAATTCGTAACTGTATATTATAACTGTAAGTAGTGTAAGGGTAAAAACACCAGAGCACCATTTATAACAATATTTATTAGAGAATCACAATATATGAGAGTTAGGGACTTAGGTAATACGCGACGCCGCCTAGGCGCAAAAACCGATCTCTAGATGACAGACGTCATAGTGTTGTCGCAGAGGTTATTGTAGTGATGTGAAGACCGCTAAATTACGATACCGCCTTTTAGCTCGGCCATCGCCTGACCCGACCAGCGCCCCGCAGGTCACTGTCATCAGTGCAGCCACTGAAGTCTGCCACAGCCAACGCAGTCGCAGCAAGCTGGGTCTTCACCAGGTGGATGTAGCCTCCACCAGTTCAATATTCTGCGAATTGAACAAGCACCTTTTACGCTCAGCCGATATACAAGCCTTGGTCCTTTTGAGTAATTCGACTCGAGTTCCGTTGAAACGGTCTATTTCGTTATTGTCAACTTACACCAAGATATTTAGTTCTATTTCAGTCGAATTGGAGTAAGGGCTTAAGCCGACTGAACCAAATGTAAGAAAGCATGACCAGGCTAGGTACCAAATAATCCGTGGTATGAGAGGTGTTAGGATATGCAAGTCTGCTCAGCACTTGCTTGAAATACACAAAAGGCTTAATTCACGTGCATATGACACCAAGAGGATATAAATACCAATTAATTATGCAAAATAATAAAATATTGCGATGAGCGTGACATCTAGCGGCAGGTAGATAAACCACCCCCTTTTTTGTAACACCATCTAACATAAATTATTTTCTTGTGAATAACGTCATATAACTTTCAAGGATTTATTAGATTTTGATAAATTTCTAGCATGTATATGCAGCTAGCCCAAACCTTCCATTGAGCGGTGCGTTCATACTGACCGCTTAACGTAACAATGACTATTTGTGTCGTTTTAAAAGCAAAGACTTGGAACAAACTCACAATTGGCTTCTCCGTTGTAGGATGTAAGACTCCCTCGCATGCACGCACAAAAATGCGTACAACTCGTGAGAGGCTAACATGGGACACGTCTCATGCATGTGCGGAGCTGCCTAGGCTAGGACACCACTGCCCTTGTAGGCGCAACGACCGTAGAAGTCGGCCCTTCACGATAAGGTTGTCACGGAGCCCGGTGCACGCACTCGCTCCAACTGGGTATTTCGAACAGGCACTCCCTCCAACTCTACTGGATCCGGTACTTCGCCAGCGATCCCTAGAAGGTATAAGTGCAAGCAACCCTTTCAAGGTAACCTTGAGATCATCAGTCTTAAGGTCATTAAAATATCCTTTTGTAAACAAGGTCTCAAGCCAACCTCTCAAGGTCAACAACAAATAGTACGATACGATATAGATAAAACATTCATCGGTAGTAGAAATAATGGTCCTCTTAAGGACAATATCATATCACATGCAATGGTCCGCCTCTTAAAGCCTGCACTGCAGATACCAGGAACAAACTAGCCTGTTAAAGATAGTCTTGTATCACATGCAATGGTCCGCCTCTTAAGGCCTGCACTGCAGATATACCAGTAACAAAATTAGCCTATTAAGGATAATCTAAGCTCACATGCAACGGTCCGCCTTTTAAGGCCTGCATTGCAGCAAATACCAGTAACAACCATCCTCTTAAGGATAGTCTTATATCACATGCAATGGTCCACCTCTTAAGGCCTACACTGCAAATACCAGTAACAACCATCCTCTTAAGGAAAGTCTTATATCACATGCAATGGTCCGCCTCTTAAGGCCTACACTGCAAACACCAGTAAACAACCATCCTCTTAAGGATAGTCTTATATCACATGCAATGGTCCGCTTCTTAAAGCCTACACTGCAAATACCAGTAAACAACCATCCTCTTAAGGATAGTCTTATATCACATGCAATGGTCCGCCTCTTAAAGCCTACACTGCAAATACGAGTAACAACCATCCTCCCAAGGATAGTCTATATCACATGCAATGGTCCGCTTCTTAAAGCCTACACTGCAAATACCAGTAAACAACCATCCTCTTAAGGATAGTCTTATATCACATGCAATGGTCCGCCTTTTAAGGCCTGCACTGCAGCAAATACCAGTAACAACCATCCTCTTAAGGATAGTCTTATATCACATGCAATGGTCCGCCTCTTAAGGCCTACACTGCAAATACCAGTAACAACCATCCTCTGAAGGATAGTCTTATATCACATGCAATGGTCCGCCTCTTAAGGCCTACACTGCAAACACCAGTAAACAACCATCCTCTTAAGGATAGTCTTATATCACATGCAATGGTCCGCTTCTTAAAGCCTACACTGCAAATATCAGCAACAACCACCCTCTCAAGGATAGTGACAAGCAACAGGCCGCTCCTTAAAGCCTCTGTTGCGATTACCGGCGCCAGGAAGTAGCCTATTAAGGATAGCATCCCTTGCCAAGACTAAAGTAACAGCCCTTCTTAAAGAGCACATAATAATTAAAGCTCTATAGCAGACATTGAAGAGAGTAAGTAATATAAATAAAATAATCACTCAGTTCTCAATCCGAGTGTCTAATAAAATTAATCAAGCACAATGTGTTTATTTTAGTCGGCAAACCCGTTAACAAAACACATAAGTATGACAACAGTAACCCAGTTCTAAATCTGGAATAAAACAAAATCACAACTCGATTCCAAACTCGAGAGTAAGTAATATAAATAAAATAATCACTCAGTTCTCAATCCGAGTGTCTAATAAAATTAATCAAGCACAATGTGTTTATTTTAGTCGCCAAACCTGTTAACAAAACACATAAGTATGACAACAGTAACCCAGTTCTAAATCTGGAATAAAACAAAATCACAACTCGATTCCAAACTCGAGAGTAAGTAATATAAATAAAATAATCACTCAGTTCTCAATCCGAGTGTCTAATAAAATTAATCAAGCACAATGTGTTTATTTTAGTCGCCAAACCTGTTAACAAACACATAAGTATGACAACAGTAACCCAGTTCTAAATCTGGGATAAAACAAAATCACAACTCGATTCCAAACTCGAGAGTAAGTAATATAAGTAAAATAATCACTCAGTTCTCAATCCGAGTGTCTAATAAAATTAATCAAGCACAATGTGTTTATTTTAGTCGCCAAACCTGTTAACAAAACACATAAGTATGACAACAGTAACCCAGTTCTAAATCTGGGATAAAACAAAATCACAACTCGATTCCAAACTCGAGAGTAAGTAATATAAGTAAAATAATCACTCAGTTCTCAATCCGAGTGTCTAATAAAATTAATCAAGCACAATGTGTTTATTTAAGTCGGCAAACCTGTTAACAAAACACATAAGTATGACAACAGTAACCCAGTTCTAAATCTGGGATAAAACAAAATCACAACTCGATTCCAAACTCGAGAGTAAGTAATATAAATAAAATAATCACTCAGTTCTCAATCCGAGTGTTTAATAAAATTAATCAAGCACAATGTGTTTATTTTAGTCGGCAAACCTGTTAACAAAACACATAAGTATGACAACAGTAACCCAGTTCTAAATCTGGGATAAAACAAAATCACAACTCGATTCCAAACTCGAGAGTAAGTAATATAAGTAAAATAATCACTCAGTTCACAATCCGAGTGTCTCATAAAATTATATCTCAGTTCCTAATCTGAGAATATACTCGTAGTCAGTTCTTAATCTGAAAACGGTACCTCAAATAACAGCATTTGCCCTTAACATGGGAAATATAAAATAATAAGCAGTTGCTACTATGCAACCAATTGTAAATGATCATGTGCAACTTGGCTTGCCTCTTCCGTGCCCCTAAATAAAGGCAACACTCTTACTATACCAACATTGAACTACAGTAGAGCCTGAACAGAAGTTCATGTTATCGAGGTTCCTCTCTTACCCAGGTTCGCCTTATCGAGGTTTCACAAATTGTATTTTTCAACCATCATGAAGTGTATATTGATAATGACCAATCAGTCAAATCATGGCACATATGCTTAAACCATAAAGCTTCCAATCCCAAGACACACATGGTTGATTTTCTCCAGCTGTGCATGTGCATTTTATGTGTAGATAACTCAACACATCATCATCCAGGTTAACTTATACCTGCACAAAACTAAATAATTTTGTTAAATGCCATGCAAGCACACATTGTAAGGTAAATGAGTTCATAACATAATAAACCACAATTTATGCATTTTTCAAAACAATGAAATACATACTTAGTGAACCCACAAAATTTGTGAAACATATTATTATTTATAACTTCTGATTTATGAAACCCAGAAGTAATAAAAGTGTACTGTTTTATATGCAAACAGTACCATAACACACTACAAGTTCAGACGAAAACCGTCAATAACTTCAAACAGTAGCTCATGACATGATAATCTTCGGTCAATGTTCATTAGCAGTGAATGGGTTAAAATAATTATTTGGAAAGCTTTAACCAAGCTATTTACCTTCGTTTAATATTCATCCATTTAACACTTAACTGACCGGTACGTTTAGAGTCCAGTAGCACTTGTATGTAAAGACATGTATATCATATAGACCGTCAATATTCATATTGACTCCTGAAAGTATTCACCTCGCTTACCATTAGCAACAACCTGCTTTACCAGTGTCATACTCAGCTCAGTAAGTATCTAGTTCAATATGTCCATCTCTTTGACAAGATTAAACCTTGGAAACACCTATAATCATACTTCATCGGTGCAAGTATTATAAAATTATGGTCAAAACTTCACCAGCAATAAAGTTTTGTTATAAGGAAATGCATCTGAAACATACTGTTAGAACACAAATGATTATCATTGTCAATAACTCAAACACTTGACAATGTCATGCCAATAACTTTCATTAGTTTGGTAAGTCTGTTTAAATATATGTCTTTGGTTCATTTTATAACATGACATTTTGTGAAAAATATTTGCAATGCAAACTTAAACCAACATCCCAATGAACAAAACAACAACCACAACATACTATAAGCTGTATGCAATTAATTTGTATAAACATTCATAAGATTTTTCATACATAGAACCAATCAATAATATGTACAGACAGAAATTTTCTCAACATCTCAAATGATTTACTGCCTTATTTATCAGTATGTCTGCAGCTTAGTGTTAATTGCAAAGATGCAGGAGGTTATATGTGAAATGAACTGGCTTTTAAAATATTCAGTCCGAGGAGGCTCCGGATACATGGAGTGACTACATTTGTCACAGACACTACTAACCAGCTTGAAATAAATGTCACCTTTCGCTTATTCACAAAGCGCATTTTACTAACCACACACAGTCAATGTAACACGTACTGACCGTTAGTATACATATACAACATGAACAAACATTTTATTTCTAAATAAATACCTCATTTTCCATGACATCGGAGATTAGTCACTTATCAACATATTTTCTCCATATAATGAATTAGTTGAACACTAGGACATATTATACCTGGCATCCATAACCAACTAATTTTGAAATATTAGCCATGTCCATCCGGGTTCATTACAGAGGCCTGACCCGATAGCCACTCTAGTACCTTCAACGTATGGTCGTTCAATTCAAGAATCATTGCTGTTAAATTTCTGGAAATTACACAAACCAAAAACACACCAAAAAAAACATTAATTCAGTTGCAATAAGCATGTGTAATATCACACACATATGAAACAACGAGTAATTTCTCCTTATTGTCGTTGTAACCAATATTCCAGTGTTTTTGAAAACTTGTAATCTATTTTAATTTGACTGAAAGGATAAAGTATTAAATAGCACTCATTGTTAATCATGAAAGCATAATACCACCATACATATAGCATGAATCAAGGCTAAATTTACATTACCAAACTTGTTTTATAATATGCTTTTTACTTGAATATAAATTTCACCACGACACAAACTTTAGAAAATGTTCATATCATTTTGTTAATATGTCATATAGACATACTTAATTACATTATGTTATGTATCTGAAAGCACATGAATTACCAAAATAACACAACATATAAGTGAGGCAGTGAATATTTACCACTTTGGCCCCGGAGCACTGTTAGGTGTTGGATCAACACAGACTTCTTACCTGAGTTAACTTTTACCCGAGTTACTCTGTAATCCCAAGGATTTATTTCATTCATACCAATATCAAAATTCAAGAGTACCTAATGGTATCTGTCAGCTTATGTCTTGTGATCTTCTGCTGTGAATATTGTAATATACATACATGCCAGCAGCCTTATTACACTGTCAATATGTATTATTTTTGACAGTCATGATCATTGATGTACATAAACTGAAATAGGTATCTGAAATCAAACACAAAACAAGGGCAAAGGCACGATAGGTACGCCAGCAGCCAATAGCCGGCATAGGTTAGTTTTGTAGGTTATTCTTGTAGGTATGATTTTGATACCAATCTTGGACTTTGTATATTTAAGTCCCTAACTGATGAGTGGTGTTGGTGCATTTACTCATTACAATCAGATTAACGATCAGAACAATGAAACAAGGAAGGACTACGCGCGGTAAATTTCGTAATGTCAATTTCGACAAATTATATCGTAGTAGGCGAGGAATCACTATCGCACTTCTGAAGCTGTAAGGGTAAAAACACCAGAGCACCATTTATAACAATATTTATTAGAGAATCACAATATATGAGAGTTAGGGACTTAGGTAATACGCGACGCCGCCTAGGCGCAAAAACCGATCTCTAGATGACAGACGTCATAGTGTTGTCGCAGAGGTTATTGTAGTGATGTGAAGACCGCTAAATTACGATACCGCCTTTTAGTAGGTACTCGGGTAACTAATATTTGTTTTATTGTGATTTTTTCGCAAATGTATTAAAAAACGTCGTTCAATATGTACGTGTGAAAGTGTTAATATCTCGGGACTCGTAAATAATAACACACTTTTCACACTTGCATTGAAATGTACTATTTCAGTAGTATATATGTTTAAATAATAAATTCCTTAATGGATTCAAACGGACATATTCATTGGCGACAAGTAAATACTAAGCAAAACGGATTTATTAAACTTTATTTATGTAGTAACATTCATGCCAAAACGTGTATAGATATAATAAGTGTTAGTTACACTTGAGAATTGCAAGGGGTTTGCGAAAAAAATGTGAAAAACAATATAACATTACGGCTAAGTATTAGTTTGAGGTCTACTCTGGACTCTGGAGGTTGCTAAAGTAGTTCGGCAGTAATTTTATATTAGAACGGTGCTGAGCTTCTGGACAGTTTAAGTAAGTAGGTACATATTACATTTTTAGGTACTTACATAATACAAATCAGACTTTATCAGACGCAGGATTGGATGTCTTAAATATATACGTAATACCTTTTCACTTTCTCACCAACCGCCTCAGTTCAATGGTACATACTTAATGGGGAAATCTATATTTTGATGGATAACTTACACACAGATGTGCGCAATAACATATTGTAAAAATCGAATTCTAAACTTAATAAATATATTTATAATATATTTTGAGATGTGTGGAATACGACTGTATCTAGAATTATGAACTGAATTACGCATAAATAAATAATATCAAAAATATTTATAATATTATATACGCATTCCTACTAACCTTATGACCGTGATAAAGTTAAACAGGTACAAAAAAAACAACAATAAGCAAAAACATGTTTTGGGTCCGTCCTAAAGTTCGTCCAAAGTAAAAATAATAGTGAATAAGCGTCCAGTTCAATACCTATTTTTCAAGTTCAAGGTGACACGAGCTTAGCTAACAAATATTATTATAAATTAAATGTAATGGGCCTCAAGGTATCAATATAGTTCGTAAAAGGAAATCGGACGTTAGTTTAGTTACTATCTGATGGCGATTGCAGCAGCGTTACTGTTGCAACGTTACTGCTGCAGTGTTGACGCGGGCGCTATTACTATCAATATCCTTAATAAAATCAGTAATGAGTGACTAATTGAACGTTCTAATTGAGGATATCAACGCAATTTATCAAGAATATTGACAGTGACATCGCTTCTATAATCAATGCTGAAGCTGTAACGATGTACTTAACAGTAACTGCTGCGGTCGCCTTCCAAATTTTAAACTATTATTAATTTATTACATTGACATTTGGTCCGTACTCAACCGGTTCTGCAATTTTCGTTGAAATTAGATAGCATAGGTACTAAATGCAAGAAGCTGTCTAGCCTTTGCTTACAGAACCTTATTTTGGTGACTATTAGTGACATGAATAGAATTGGAGTAGGTATACCAGAAATATACATATGATCGGATAGGGTTTGCAGAGGGAGTGTGAGCGTTCTAAATTAGATACACATATACCTACTGAGTAGAATGTTTAGGTAATTGCTGTTAAAATTAATTTGATTGTTAAATATAATAGGCATACGATGAATAATTTTTTTCATGACATTTATTCGCTGACTTAAAAAAAACATGTAAATGAAAGCACATTCTCATATCGTGCTGGTCTATTATATTTTTCCCAGTTCTCCATCTTTTTTTGTCACGTGAAAAAAGTCGTACTGTAGTCGAAGTTCTTGTATTTACCTCTGTAAATCATGCAAAATATTAATTAAACGGACTGTGTTTTTATTGTATATTTTTATCTAAGCTGTACCAAGTACTTACATGAGAACTTGACGCAAGAGAACAAAATAACGTAATGTCTCTTATATTCCATCGTGACTCAATCGCGGATCCAATGTAGGAAAAACACAGAGTGGCAATGTTGACTAACTATTCATTCGCGATATATAACCTGAGTCCTATAGGTACTTGTACAGGTAGCTTCCTATTTACATACTTGCCCTTCGCAGCGGCAGCGGCGACGTCACATGAAATTACCTTATTAACAAGAATCAACAACCTTGCGTTACTCAGAATAAAAATGTGCCTCATACTGAGATCTGGTTCTCTGAGCCTTTTTTGTGCTCTGACGTAAATCAAGGGAAAATATACGCACATGAGTTCGCATTTTATCTCCAATCAACCTTTTTAAGCGTTAATGTGTTGAAATTAATAATAAGATATCATTAACCTGTGGACTATCCGACGTCAGACCAAAGTTGTTTTTTTGCATCACGATTTCTACTCAGGACTTAGGACTTTGTACCGACATGAGGCTAATTTAGAAAATAATCGTGTTAGATTGAGACAAATATGTGATGAGGATGTTTAGATTTATTGTGTTGTATTAGAATCATTTTACATTTAAGAGGCCGGTATCGATTTTAGTCTCAAAAATGTAAAATTTATAGATTTAGTCGATGAAATTGTACACCTTTTGTTACGTAATAGAAATAACAAGTACTGGTATCTATTAGCACGTCTTCTTATCTTACACTTTTGCACTTATCATTTTTTTGAAAACAGACTCACTAAATTATGTTTTTTTTTGTAAACGCGCGTAAAGCACTGATTTTGTCGATCTTATTTGTAAATTTCGTAATGTTTGGACTACTCAAAATGGTAATTACACATATCCTGTACTCCACCTTTAATAGACTTTATTTTTGTTATATGATATTGAACAAGAGTAAATGAAAGTTAGACGAAATCAATTTCAATCACCAGAAATTACTTCAAAACAAGTGAAATTTTTTCGTGAAAATCGACTTAATTTCAACGTAATTTTGATACTTAAACAATTTACAATATTTCCTGAAACTGTTCTTATACATCATTTTGTATAATTTACCACTATTATTTTTTGGTGAATTTTTAAAAACTGCCCCTACTCGTCATATATTGCCGGTGACGCACGCTCGGGACCTCATTATTAAAAGGCAAGATGAGAAGACGTGCTAATAGAAAGAAACCAATACTTGTTATTTAGATATTACGTAACAAAAGGTGTACAATTTGAACGACTAAATCTATCAATTTTACATTTTGGCTATAAAATCGTTAACTGGCTTTTTTTCGTAAAAAATAAAATCAACCAAAAAGAGAAGAGGCACGTCATATGTGCGACGTAGATTAGCCTACATGAACACTGGGATGTAAAATTTCCATGCGAGAATACAGCGCAACGTGAATTACCTATTTTTAACGAGTTTATGATATGTCGCACTGTGGTCAATTTAAACGACATTAGTCATTACCATGGTGCATTGACTGCTCTTGCGCATCGTTATAGGTACCTATCGTTATCGTTATGCCTACTGAAGTAATGTGGGCGCCATTATTCGTAAGTATCATAACTGTGTCGTAACTATGTCATTAACGGCTGCAACAATCTAAGGCTCTAGGGATTTAAATAGACTTATTGCTATACATTACACTGATAGCTTAGCGGTAAATGGTACGGCTTTCAAACCGAAAGTTTTAGTTTGAAACCTGGATCATAATACCCACCTCACAGCAATATTTTTAAATACATATCTGGTAGAAATATACATATAGTTTCTACACTGTTGAAATCTGTTTGAAACGCTACAATGATAACCATGGTATTTCCAGACCTGGTACCGCCTGGACAACGACTGGGCCGAAGTGGGCCAAATATCGGTGACGGTGTACGGGGCGCGGGGGCTCAGCGCGCTGGGCATCAGCGGCAAGGCCGACGCCTACTGTGTTCTAGAGCTTGACAACGCCCGTGTCCAAACGCACACCGTGACCGGCACCTCAGAACCCATGTGGAACAAGAGTTACACTTTGTAAGTTTCTAACGATTTTTATATGAAGTAACCACACCAGACCGGCTAGCATGAGTTGCGTTCTCGCGCGCGAGTCCATACTTGTAGTCGCGCTAGATGTATGTAGTCGCGCGCGAGAACGCATCTCATGCTAGCAGGTCTGGAGCCACCTGCAATGAAGGGCCACGTGGCGACGACGGGATCAGCTGAAGGCCGCCGCCTACTGCGTGCTGGTGTGCTGGGTGCTGCAGGAGCATGACAACACCCGCTTCCAGACGCACGCCGTGGCCGGCACCTTCGAACCCATGTGGAACAAGAGTTACACTTATAAAGCATCTTATAATTGTTACTCACGCAGTTGTGTCTAGGCGTTTAGTATGCAGCTTGATGGACTTAACATTGCTCTTAGTCGCCGGTTGCCGCCGGACAATAACCATCAATACCAAAGAGTGTAACTACTATTTACGATCTAATTCTTCTGATTAGGTACTACTTTATGTGACGCTGTACGCAGCGTATGACGTTAAATCGATATCCTTTAGATACCACACACATAACACTGTTATTATTTAATTTGTTTTATTTTCCATGATGCCTATCTATATTTTCAGTGGCGTAAATGACATAACCTCTACATTAGACATCACAGTATATGACGAATCTTTCATCAATAGCAAGAAGGGTGAAACGCTGGGAAAGATATCGATCCCCCTTTTACGGATCAACAACGACGAGAAGAGATGGTACGCACTGAAAAACCGCTCTAAAATGGCCAGCGCTAAAGGAAACTGTCCAAGGATCCTTCTAGAAATGTCTATAGCGTGGAATCCGGTAAGCAAACCCTATTATCTATTAAAAATATAGGTATTTCATCAAGAACATTCTTGTTATTTTATCTACCTATCGACCAATTGACCATGCTAGTGCTCGGTAGGGAAAGTACACCCCAACCCAAGTTTTTTAAACTAACTATTACAAACTGACAAATACATATAATTAGGCTACGGTTTAGGCTTTGGGAGATTTATTTATTTAATTAACACATTACATATCGGACCGTATTTTCCTTTTTAGGGTTCCGTACCTCAAATGGAAAAAACGGAACCCTCATAGGATCACTTTGTTGTCCATCCGTGCCTCCGTTCGTCCGTCCGTCCGTCTGTCAAGACCCTTCATCTCGGGAACGCGTGGGGGTAAATATCGAGTTGAAATTAAAACCATATACTATTCATACCTATAACCCCTTGAATCTGTGAAAAAATCTAACTTCGAAGTTAACATAAAAAAGATAAGTACGGCCGTTTTGTCGCAAAAAACCTAAGTACTTACAGGTATTTCGATACTCAAAGGAATGAAAATTGATAGGGTACTTCCCGTTGACCTACAACCATGAAATTTGGCAAGTAATATCGTCTTACACTGCAAACTAGTACAGGGGCCCGATTCTCAAAAGCTAGTAGCTTGTAACTTGTAATACAAGTGGAAGTCCCTTTCTAACAAAAGCTGTCAAAAAATGACATCCACTTGTATTACAGCGTTTGAGAAACGGGCCACAGGGAACAATCTGAAAACTATAAATTCGTAAAAAAAGTTAAGTTTGTACGGACCCTCGGCGGGCGACTCCGCCTCACACTTTTTTTCAACTGGTTTGAACTTCCAAAGTACAAAATGATTAAGTATTACACATTGTTCAAAATTAATCGGATTCGAATAGGAATCGGATAGGATAATCTTATTAATAATGTAGGTAAGTATTGGGATATGTTTTCAATTAAAATTTCTGATTTTGTTGGTTATATGTAGGTAATAATATGTTTTATTCTTTCCTTTCAGATCAAAGCATCTCTGCGAGTATTAAGCCCAAAGGAAACCAAATATATACAGAAGCCGGCCAAATTTGACATTCCATTGATATACAGTAATTTAGTATTCATCAAAGATATCTTCCATGTAATTTACCTCGGAAACGAACAGTACAAGTAAGTTCATTTACTGCAGTATTCATTTTAAAATAAGCATCATGCTCATTCATGAATTTCCTATTATTACTTTATAATAGACGTGGCACAATATGTGTCTGCCGCAGACGTAGCTAAGCGAATAAAACTGTTTAAAATTAAATGCACACATTTATTCTTATAAAAGAGGAAAGAAAGACTGGACAGATTTAGCGTGATATGCAATTATGCATGATATTGTACGTACATTGTAAGTACGACTACTTTTCGTACTTAGCTACTCGCATTGAAGGTGAGGTGAGCGTGGGTAGACCTTCCATAGCGTTAGAAAAACGCGTCAAGGTAGTGTGCCTTATTCGCGCTGCTGTGCATACTTATATCAAATAAAATAAACGGATAAGAAACTAAATAATAGTTATGTGTAAATAAAATTCTTATAATAATATACTGGAAACTTAAAAAGACTGGAAGCCTTGGTAAGACCCAAATGTTGTTATAATTTGTGACAAAATTATAGACCTATCCCGGCGTATTTTCCTGGATACCACAAGCCTCATCAGTTTACTTATTCGCCACTGATGATTGTTGATTGCAGAGTTTTGTTCGAATGGGAGAACCGCGAGCGGTCGGTGGTGGCGCTGGCCGTGTGGCTGGGCTTCTGGTACTGCTTCCAGGCGTGGATGCTGCCGCTGCTGTTGCTGGCGGCCTTCCTCTACCAGTGGACTGGCTACCGAAGTTGCAGTAAGTTTCTCTACTCATTGTTAAGTCGCTAGAATCATCAGCAATGTCAACGTCTCTACCTTTAAATACATTTAGTTTCCCATTTTAAATAAACAGTTTTTAGTCTAATAAACCTAAACCGAAATTAGCATATAGAATTTTTCTTACGATCAAATTTAAGTCTCACACGAAATGTTCGTCTTACTTGGCTGGGCACACTACTGTAAGTATTTTACAACCGAAAATATTTTTATTTTATTTTACCAAAGACATAAATACGAGACAACCTTTTTTATCATTGCAGACTCTCGCGTAGTTTCTCCATATCCATACATCGCAATCCATTAGACAGTCCAAGCGTAACTACGTTATCTAAATCCCGTTATTATCAATATTATCGTAGGTATGCATTTATTTATTACAGATAACAATGCCCTAGTTCCGGTTTATACGTCAGACGACGATTTATCAGATGAAGAAATAGATACGCAAAAGGTAAACATAAGGATTTAATTACTCGTAGCATAAAAGATGTTTTTTTTCTGTCCTTAGCCCTTGCAAGGTAAAAGTGCACGTGTAGTCATACTAACTAACGATCAACTTTCACTAACCCAACGAACCCCACAACACGCAAGTTACAGAAAAAATCTCCTGGCGATATGTGCAAATCAAACTTTATTTGCGAAACCGGACTGACCTTCATATAAATAACACTGTACAATATGTGCGAATGGCCAAACTTGCTAACGAGAGTAATGTATAGCAAGTGTTCATGATTCGGGAATAGGTTTCTTTTATTTAACTAAAAAGTTAAATCAAATAATTGTTACCGAAAGTCAACAATTATTTTTTGTACTGAGTTAGAGAGATGTAACGCTCGCCTTCTCAATATGTTGTGATGAATATATTTACCGTTAATTCACCCTCGCTATAAGTAGGTATGAGTTTTTATTTATTCATATTCATAGAAAAAAAGAAAATATATTTGACCTTGTGTTTTCATAAATGTCACTAAGAAGACAATAAATGTTAGAGGCACCTTGACCATGGCCGCTCTTTCCATTTATCGCGACATTGGGCAAAGTAGGTACCTACGCTTACTGTGGAAATACCAAACTCTTTCACTTATTTGTAGAGTGAACGCATTGTACTAAACTGTTATTTTAGGGCAAAGTGTGTCCAGGTGCGGGTTGTAATAATTTCTAATCATAAATCATAAAAACATAAATCGGCCTGGGGGCCGATTTTTGAATTTCTACCACTCGATTTCGTGTATTTCATTCAATAATATCTCCACTACTACGCATTTAAATTCTACTAATAGAATTGAAATCGAGTGGTCAATACCACTAGATTCCAAATTTCTATCGCTCGTATTTCAAAAATCAGCATTTCGCCGTTTTCCCCCATCTTTCGAGTGACGAAATCGGGCGATAGAAATTCAAAAATCGGCCCCCTGGGCAAATTTTGCCTTAAAAAATGAAATCTTAAAGCATAGATAACTATCTATCTAGTCGGCTGACTAAATTAGGCAATAATAATATGATAAATTATTCTCGTGTTCTAGGATGAGATGACGATAAAGGCGCGATTGTACGAGCTGCAAGATCTCACGTTTACTACCAAGAACAGCATCGACTACATCGTGTCAGTTATCGAGAGAATGAAAAAGTATGACATCTATCACTTTCGTTATTATATCGATTTTGTTAACACTTTCATTATTTCCAACACCGGAAATAAATTTGGGGTTCTGTAGCCAATATGGAACATATTATAATATTATAATTTCCCTATTTTCGTTGTTTACATTAGTTTATAAATAAAAAAAATATTATAATAGTATTGAATATTGCATTAAGCCGGATCTAACTAAACACGTTCGCTGCAGCAATTAGCTTAACTCATTAATTAACACACCGCAATGAGCTTATTAATTAATTTTAGAAATTAGCAATATGATAAGTACTTTGAAATTAGCAATATGTTAGATTTATTGATAGAGTATGGAAGTGCACTTTAAAACTTAAAATTTAAATTCCAATAATACCATACCTATCGCTTATGGAGGCGCTGTCATGCGTTGTCGCTATCAAGTCACGAATTCAGCCCTAATAGCACGGTCGCATTTTTATCGTTTGTCACCATGCCTGTCACGTTCTAACAAGTATGTAAGTGCGAAAATGACGGGCATAGTGATAGCCGATAAAAATGTAACCGTGCTGAGCCCGCAGATTATCCAAGCTTATGCTTATATAAGTATATTTTCTTTCACAGCTTAATATTCTTTAGCGTCCCGTATTTGAGCTACCTGGCGATGATATTGCTGATCTCGATGTCGTTAGCTCTGTACCTTGTACCAGTCAATTACATATTCATGGTTTTAGGTAAGTAAAGTTGACCATTATAAAATCATTGAATACATACCTATAACATAACAATTAATTATGATTTAGGGAAAGGCCAGTGTTGAGGTACAGCGAGCTGCAAAAGGGCATAATTTCATCTCTGTGAATGAATTTCGTTCATAAAGCGGGTATGCACTTTTGCAGCCGTGTGTATAAATATACCTACTACCTACATCGTAATTTGACTACCATTATTTGAACTAAGCATTTGAAGTTTACATAGCCCGATTTGCTCTTAATTAGATGTTTGAATTATGGTACATACATGATTCAACAAGTTGTGGGTTTGGTTTTAATTTGTTCTCCTGTTACAGGTGTGTATAAGTTCACGCGGAAGCTGCTCAATCCAGAAAGAGTTCCTAACAATGATCTTCTGGACTTCTTGTCTCGGGTTCCGGATGATAAAGAATTGGTAATAAGAAATTGTAGAACAATATTACTCCGACTATACTATTATAGTCGGAGTAATATTGTTCTACAATTTACCCTATGGTAAACTACCCAATGATTAGCATTTTTAGTACCTACCTGACGGCTCTAGTGCTGTCAATCAGTACTTTACATCAATCGTAAGAGAGAACCCTACATTAGTATAATTTACTCTACAACTACTTATCAGATACCTACGCTATTGTCACCCAAAGCCGTCAATTTTCCCATAATATATCTGCCATAGTATTATTGAATGCGGTGTTTTGATTTAAAAATTATTTGAAATCTTTTACAGAAGGAGTGGCGAGAGCTGAAAGTTCCCGAGCCAAATTTAAACAGACAAGGTTCCATAATGAAGAGGCGGTGATAGCTCGAGAGCGGCGTCCGCTCTGCTAGTACGAGTATATGGTGCCATAGACTTAGGAGAGGTGCAAGATTGTAAAAGGCTGAAGATTGCCCGTTGGCGACACCACTACACAAAGCTGTCTAGGTCTACTTTAGCCGAATACAGGTGTAATGCAAATTGTGATTTTAGTTTAATGGATTAATTAAATTAATTTTAATGACGTTATTTAGTAATTTATTTCATTTCTACGCTAAAGTACCTTCTACATACTTTTAAAAATATTTACAGTGTATTGACCTAAGCCCGCCAATACATTTAGCCAAAACTACTGAGATACCTAAAGTTTGTTTTATTACTATTAGAAACTATCAAAACCACTAGTTATTTTAACTGGAGTTAGTGACTAACAATAACTGTTTTAACCCTTTAACACATACACCTTTAAAACTAAAAAGATAACTTACAGTGGTAAGTAGTTTGTTCACTAAATGTATAGATGGCCGTAAAAATAATTGATCTAAATGTTTGTTAGTGTCATAGGGGGTCTAGCTCGGTGGTCGGGCCCGGGCCGCTGACACTCCTCACTAGCTTATTGTTTTGTCCGCTGCTTCGGTCGCCGCTTCGCCGCATAGGCTCCGGGACACTTAACTCTTTCCAGTCTTTCTGCAAACCATACAACACGAAAACTCAGTCAAGATATTCGGTGATTTCTGTAGCTTTATCTAGGTGAGTGCACAGTCAAGTATAAAAATATCGGTACCGCCGGTGGATCTAAATAAGAGTTATGGGACATATCATGAGTATCTTGTAAGTATGTACCCATAATTTTACATTTGACTATATGTACCTTAAATTCCTCCTTATCATTAAATCCTAATGCTGCAATTGCACATCATGTAGGTAACAAATTACTTTTTATAAAATATTATTAATTAGTCTAATTTTGCGACGATTTTAAATAAAAAAAATTATATCGGCGCCTATTGACTTTGTCTTATCTGCGTAAATAAATACGGTTCTGCATCGTCTGTTTTATAATTTAAAGTAACGTAATATAATATAAAAGATGAATACTTGAGCGAAGAGTTTCGTTGTTGCTAAATAAATTAAGTCTTGAAACGACAAGTGATATTTCAATCGCAATGACAATGAAAAGACCGTGATCGTGATTAATCTTATGCGCCAACTTTTTAAATATTTATAGGATCATAGCTTAATTTGCTCGGAATAAAAGATATTTAATTATTTACCCATATCTCGTTGTCCGGTATCCGTGAAATGAAGTCGACAAAATCGTTATTCGGCTTTCTACTAGGATTCAAATGTTTTCTGAAGAATTTGTATGTGCCTGTAAAATATAAAAAGGAATATAATAGGTAAGTACGTAATGAACGATTATTGGCAGCAAATTTTTACAGGATCAATGTTTGTCTCAAAACAGGATAAAACGTGCCAATCAAGAAATCAATTCGGAAAGGTACTAAAAAGAAGTTTACAAACTCGTAAACTGGGTAAAGTTATATGACCTGACCTACCTACCTTACGACCTGATTACTAGACTTCAATATTTTTTCAATTATTATACGTACCAAAGACCATCATCATGTAATTTATTGGAATAAAATATACAGCAAATGACGCCCCACAAAGTAAAACCATTGTGACGTAGCTCAGGAATGGCACCTTAAACGTAGCTAAACTGAAAAAAAAATGGGAATCCTTAGTTCTGGTTCAGGCAACTCAAATTATTTTAAGACATTGAAAAAATAATTCAGCCTAAGAGTGAGCATGGAACTCTCGTCTAGCTGTACTCCAGAGTCCAGTGTCAAAGACGGGTGGCCAAATTATAATATTCTCAACACTTTTTTCATCCATTTGTGGTTAGGTTCGAATTTGTTTTTTCTGTTCCTTAGGTACGTGAGATGGTTTACGTTGGGGATCCAAATTTAAAATTATCAAAATCAGTTGGTGAGTTTAAGGGCGCGTGTACACGGTGCCGCCTTCGCGCCGCCGCCGCACCTTCGCGCTATGTACACGAGACGCGTAAAGTCCGCCGCCGCGCCGCCGCCGCACCTTCGCGCTATGTACACGAGACGCGTAAAGCCCACCGCCGCACCGCCGCGAAGGTGCGGCATAGCGCGAAGGTGCGGCGGCGGCGCGGAGGCGGCACCGTGTACACGCGCCCTAATATTTATATTACTGTAACTATACACTACACTTACTTGTAAATTCTTTCCGCAAATGATACCACTAGTTCTATGTTGTCAATAATTTTGATAGACACTTCCGGTAAAGTCTTAATTTTTCCTGGTAAACTTTTGTCATGCTGAAAAAATAAACAGTATGAAATTATCGTTGTCGACTATTTCTATAAATGAAAACCTTTAATTCAACTGTCTTTGTTTGCTGTTCGGTTTCCTTGCTACGTCCTAAATTCTCACTTATTCCGAGTTCAGGCGAATCGAGTTTGCGACACTGTCCTCGAATTTAATTTTTTGCGTCCAGACCACACAATTAAATTGCCAATCAAATTGTACGAAAAATTGTTCATTCTGGACAGAATTTCAGAAAGAGTTTGAAAATAATCTCAAAAAATATATTTCTGGAGTCTACTTGTAGATTCATGTTCTTCTCTCACTCTCACTGAGCGTAAGCATATAATGTTTTTGAATTTTAATTTGTTGTAGTTTTTATCATTTAAAAGTACTTATTCCCTCAAAAATAAAATTACGCATTTTTAGAAGCAATATTCATATTTTTAGCTTTTGTGCATAAAACTTAAGTACGTTTCGGACCTACATATGTTCGTGATTTTTTTCTATCGCGCGAAAGTCAAAAAAAATCAGGATCGAATCGATGAAGTCACTAGAGAAAATCGACAAGTTTTTTTAGCAACCGTAATTTGATCTAAAAAAGAGGTACAAGTTTTAAAAAACTCAGTTCTCTGAACCTACGACACCTTAACAATTATGAAAAGGTTTTGAGTATTGTCACCATTCTACTTACCCTTTCACTCGTGTTCAGCAAGCTTGCATCTCCATACTCCCTATACGACGTTACTAATACTTTGTCATCTAAAAAAACGAAAAAAGAAAGATCAAATTATGGCAGATAAGTATTTTTTCCCCGGTATGATTGAAATGTTCCGTTTCAGCCTAATAATTAGGCAAAGGGAATGAAATAAACATTAAAAAAGGTAGGTAATTTCATGCCATTTCAAATTTCAGCTTAGGTATTTGGACATCAGTAACTGATCAAAATCAGAAAAAAGCTTAAATATATATGTCTCCACAAGTTGTCGTTTACGGTAAAAAATATATCTACCACGAATTGTTAGGAACAGGTTGTCAAATGTAGTGCATTTCGACCCGCGCTCGTTTATATTAGACATTTAATAAATAAATGTTATGGTATAGTCAGCATCAGCATCCTGGAATTATTCTCCAGATTAACTTTCACTGGTCGTGGTCGCGGCTAACGCTCGCGGTTAGCCGCGACCACGACCAGTGAAACCTGTGTCGAAACGTCGGTAAATAAAGGTAATTGAATAAATTTCGCTTTAGACCCGTCTATAAATGTGAGTTAATATGTGTTCAAAACGCGAAGGTTTTAAATATTATATTCTCCAGATCTCTACTCCAGATCTTTACATACATACATGGACTTGTGTATTAGAGAATGGTAGATAGGTACTTTTGACGCGTAGACTACGCGATCCGATACTTTCGAAGCTAGCTGTACAATCTAAACAAGGCAACTCAGACCAACTAGGAATACTGAGGTCCTTAAAACTAGCTAGAGTTATAGATTTAAGTTGGCAGTGATTTTGATAGTCAAACTTCTATAAAATTATGACGTTTAACACTTGCACAGTCTGGTCTATCAAAATCGTTGCCAACTTAGCTTGGTCTAACCCTAGAATCCAACCAGGGCAGCACAAATGCAAAGGAATACCTGAAGTCCGGCCTAAGATTAATTGGAGCACGAATGGGGCCAATAGAAGCAGCGGGATCGTCCAGGGTCTGAAGTAGAACCAGAAGACCAGCCACCCGACCAGCACCAGCAGTGATAGCTCTTGATTGTCCCATTCTAAAAACCGCCTGTAAAGGGAATATTATTTTCACAGACACGATTTATAACTGAAAGGAAATGTGTATAAAACTATTTCAAGAAAACTAAGATCTTATAAGTATTGTACCGTTTTACGTATTAGAACAAATTAAATTATTTTCAGAAAATATTTTAACATGTTTTTACTTCAAGTAGGAAACAATACTATATAAATTATAAACTGAAATAAATATCATATACTAAGAAAGAGTGACCCAGGCCTCCAGTGCCCCAGGTTGGAATCGAACCAGCGTCCTCTACTATCGCGACAGGTGCCTGTTGCTATTCGGCCACAGCGGCGTAGGTCGATTTTTTTAAGTATATGCACTTTTTACTGAAGAGCTTTTTTTTTTGTTGTTTAGTTTTTTTTTTTAGTATATGACATTTATTGATATTTCAATTTGCACCGTTTTATTTTATTTTCATGTGGTAAAGTCCTAAGTTTACGACACTCTTGTGTAAGAGGATTAATATTGTAATAAGTAGGAAGATAATATTAATTTAAATCTACTTATAATGATATATTGCTTACTATCTGCTCGACCTTCCCAGTACAATGATAACACTGTATCGTTAGAATAGGTACCTACTCTTTGGACTTTGAAACAAATCCTGTTCTCAATTACATTGAGTTTATTGAAGGTATCATCAATATTTCGAAATTTGGATCAAAGCCACTTAATGAAATATGCTCCATACCAAATTTCGTTAACACCGGTTTAGTGGTTTAAGCATCAAGAGATAATAGACCGACAGAGTTACTTTTGCATTTATAATGTTATTAATATTATGATATTTGAAGTAAGTACTAAATATGACACAACACAAAGGAACTTTAGAACCCCTTCCCATTAAGTATATATAAACATATAAAAGCTAGAAAAAAGGAGAAGCAAACAGCAGCGTAGCTCATTACCTACTCTCAGCTAACCTTATCTTATTGTTTACAATTCTAATACACATAAACAAATTAAATAGGGTTGACGTAAATAAGGTCATGATATAATTATCAGACACCCAATCGATCTATTAAACTAGCCACTTAAGTATATATGTCGGTCGAACTGTGCATTTGAAATACCTCATTAAACACTACGATACACTCCAAAAACGTATTAAAATGGGATTAAGAAATTTTTACTTTATTTCACGACACGATAAAATAATATTGTTACTTAGTTTTAATTTTTTTGTAGATTTTATCTACAATATTTAATATATAAAAGATGTAATAAACTCGACAGTATACGATTTTATTAGTTAAGAAATAGTATTATAATGAGCTTTTTACCACACCGACTGGTAAAAACCTCCTGATTGTTCAAAAACTAATGAGAAAGTTGCATAAAACTTCATATATGTGGGTGGGGCAAAATAATCAGATGCAAATTTTGAGCTGTTAGCTGGTAAAATTGACATATATATATTTATTTAAGATTTCAATTATATTTTTTTAATAGGTTTGATTTTTTTAGGTATTTCATAGTATTTTCCTCACCACAGCAAGTTGAAAATTTTTGTGTTTCACTCGGAGGCAAAGTTTGTTTAACCCTCGTGCTTTGAAACCCTCGCAACGCTCATGATTCCATTTATCGAACCACTCGCTACGCTCGTGGTTCAATTTTGGAGTATTTCGCTTAATTGTGTGTGCTATGCATAGATATCGCAAGCATACTACATAAGTATTATATGTATGTAGTTATAAAACAAGTAAAAGTCACTTACTTATATGCATCGTCGGCTATGTGCAGAAAATCAAACACATCTTGTATGAAAATAACATTCTTATACACAACATCGATGTCCAGTTTACTTGGTTTTTCTATATATTTCACTTCCTTAGGTGAAAATAACTTCAGCGCTGCTTTAACCTGCGATACAAATTAAAAAATGTTATTGTACATAAGTACATAGAACCTAAATAATTTAAAAATAAGTAGGTAGGCAATTTGTTGTAATTATACTATTATGTTTATTTTTTTTATATTTGTTGATACACTTCCGCAGTACAGTCGACAATTGAAATTTGCAACCAATTTGCAATACCCCGACATTAATTGGTAGAGCGCCTAAAGCGAATCAAGTTCATGTTCATGTTGAAAGAACTCACTGGGCTCCAAACTATAGACATCTGCAATAGGACCCTCGGATGATTTCCTTTGGCACTGTTTCTTTTATTCTTATCTTTGAGCGCGAACCATCGCAATTCGCCATTCGTTATCCTATATAACGGTATGGATACTTTGCCCAGGTGCTCGATACCAAAGGAGCTTCTGAGCGAGCTGTCTTTTATTTTCACATCCAGTGTTGAGGTGATATCGTAGACGTCACTGTAAAATATGAGCAGCTATTTCTCCCATTACGCATAATAGGCGTAACAACAATTGGAAAACTCAATCACCACTCCCGCTATTACTTCCAAATTCATATAGGCTGTTCGTGGAAGAAAAATCAGAACTAAACAAAGAAATTAAAATTTTGAAATTCTTGCGGGGAAACGGTAAACAATTAATAATTGATTTTTCCAATGGTTGTTGTGGCTGATGTGTGCGGTGGGATACATTTTTAAGACAGTGATTCTGATTAGTGTCATGACAAAATCCCGCCAAAGTGCTAAGTAATTGATCGACAAATTGGAGGCAACACATCAATATATTATTTAGGTATGTAGTATTACTCACAATGTATATCTTTTGTTCCATACAGGCTCGCTACTAGAATGTATAATGTGTGTTTGCACTCTCTGATTGTGTAATTCCAATGTGCAATATGCATTTGGTTTGTAACTCAAACCCCTTGCTGCTACGGCAGTCACGTGCAGTTGCCCGACTAGTTTCAGATCGTTCTGGAATATAACATTATTATAAGCCGGTGATATGTCTCAATGTCAAATATTTTTAGAAATTCTTATACGTGTCTTCTGTACAGAGCTTTTAGTAAAAAGTATAGGAATATTACATGCTTTTATCATGTTAGGTAAGGTTTCTAACGAACATGGAACATACAAAGATTAACCCTTTTCTAGACATATTTAGTACGATTTATCGACCACATTTAAGGTTAAATTAGATTGTACTATCGAGAAATGTGAAACATTACAAACTCACGCTTTTATTTTTCAACGAAACACCTGAATCCATAGCTTCAGTAGTCGAGAAGGGGTCGTCACGAACAGTGCACATTGTAACACATAAATGGATTTCACCGAAGCCATCGTCCAACTCCAGGCGCAGCTCATGTGTCCTTTCCTTGTCCAACGTCGTCAAATCCACCACACAACTGCAGACATCATAATTAGGTGATTTCACTGCATTTTTTTAAACTAGTGTTACCTATCACAGAGGTCAGCAAAGCAAGGCTCGCGAGCTGCATGCGGCTCTTTAAAGGTACGATTGCGGCTCTTCGAGCCTCCCAAAACATTAATACTTGAGAGTTATTAGAACACTGAAAACAACATTTGCGACGACTGAAAACTGACGATTTCTACTGCGTTTGGCTCTTCTTATCAAAAGTTGTGTCCGTGGCCGACCTTACCGCGTATAGGTCGAACCTATCATACGCGGTAAGGCCGGTAACAGTAGCCAATACAAAACAGACTCCTCCTTTTGACACTCCTGATGATTATATAGGGCATAGGCAATATAGTACCCACACCATGTATAAATTCGTTCAATTACTAAATTGCACGTACAAGAAATGCTACAAGAACCAAGTTTATAATATTAATATAAGTACCTGCCCATAAAATTCTTCTGTTTGTCTTTATCCCATAAGGAGACCTTTAACAAGTGGTCCCTGTAAATATGGAGTTGAAACCGTTCCTTCCATTCAGGCTGCTGCGATCTAGCAACGGACTTTGTTTTATGTATTTCGGTCCCCAATCTGTCAATGTAATCAGTCATCAATTAGTTCAATTACGCCATATTCTTATCACAATGACGGCTATAGTATTTTGTTACTACCTGATTTTACAGTACATCGAACTTTTGTCCGAAGTTTTTGGTAGAGCTTTAGCTTGCACGACCATAACTGTAACCAGCGTGTTCCATCTTGTCTTTTTACCGTACTCTCTGCCATAATCAACTGACGATGACGAGTCCTGAAATAATTGAGTAAGTATGAGCACAAACGAGTACCTACTGAAATTGGGTCGGTGGTCTTATTTGACGTGCCCCTTAATAACATCAGTTTAGAGCAATGAATTTAAAAAAGTAAAACATTTACCTTCCCATAGTTAGAAGCACTTCCCACTGATGACGCAGATCTATTCCTGATTGCCCTATTCGGGGCTACCGCGTTTAAATAAGTTCTTGGACGCCACCTACCGATAAAATAAACCTCAACATGGACAATAACAAGGACATGAAATGTGTAAGTACCAACGTTAATATTCCGTTCCCAAAACAAAAAAAAATTGATACGAAGTGGGGTAGTTCGTTTATTGGTAATTACATGCTGAATGGTCTATGTGTATTTCGATAGACTATGCCACTGTCGCTGTCTTGACTGGTAACATCCGACAGCCGGTGCCCTACACCTCCATTAGGTATCGCGGAAACTTCCTGGTCCATGTCCCGGGTCTAGTGTTAACTCCACTATCTAATAATCAGTGAGCGACACATTAAAATAAAACGTCCGTCTTGTGTAATACGTCTCAATCGAGTGTTTAATGAGTTAATATAAGTTTCTATTCAAGCAACGACTGATAAGAATAGCCGCTAATCGAGTAATTGATACCAAGTTTAAACAAACTATCCATGATTTATCAGTAGGTATGTCAAAATTTATTACTGATAGGGATATTCAAAACAACATATTAATGATAATTATACTTACCTACATAAAAAATACAATGCAACGAACGCAGACGATGACATGCAAAGTTATCTCATATCATGATATCAGCAGTAAACCAGCGGACTACAGGACAGGTAGACTAAATGACAGCGTCACTTTGTAGCTGGTACAAGTACCTAAGTACCTACCTAATAATTTAATAAATGGTAAAAATAACCTGATTACTTATTGAAATATATTAAACCGGGTATCTCAAGTCAATAAAGTTGATGATTGCTCGACATGTTGCGCTCCATAACGAGGAGCTTTCATAGAGCGCACGCGTTGGTTACTTAATAATATTGTGGCAAAATCAAACCGTCCTCCGTCAGTGTTATTTCGCCTCTCGTCTGTGCCCGTAGGATCCTGGGCTATAACATAAAAATATATATAAATCATGTATAAAAATCGAAGTTCGTCAATGGCGCGAGCGGGCATTTTTCTCTGTAACTCTAAACTCTAATTACGTCTTAATGAGAGTAACAGAGAAAGATCCCCGCAATTTGCGAAATTCGGCTTTCGCGGTAGACCCCTGACCACATTTTTAGGCCATCTTTTTGTATTTCTTACGAAAATGATTTAAGTATAGCTGGTCAACCAAATCTTGTCAGTAAAAAAAGGCGAATCAAATTTGCCGCCTTTTTCTACTGTCAAGATCTGGTTGACCAAGTATAAGTATCTCATTTTACTTTAAAGCTGGCCACACACACTAGGTTTTGCGTGTCGGTTTTGCTTGTGCAAGCAAAACCAACAGGCACGACCGAGTTCCATAGGGCACACACACGTAACGACAAACCTGCACAAACTCTCAGTTCAAACATGGCACCGGTAGCGGTGGTTGTCGTAGACGCAATAGCGCTATTAGGTTTATATTTCGTCAGCCATACACGCATACAAACCATGAATCCACTCCACACTTAAAAAATAATAAAACTGGCTAAGTGCGAGTGGGACTCGCGCACGAAGGGTACCGTACCATTATCTATAAAAACGGAAAAAAAAATCATGGGAGCCCCACTCCGACTCGCACTTGGCCGGTTTTTTAGTATTTGTTGTACTAGAGGCAACAGAAATAGATCATCTGAGAACATTTCAACGGTCTAACTAGCATAGTTCATGAGATACAGCCTAGTGACAGACGGACGGACGGACAGTGGAGTCTTAGTAATAGGGTCACGTTTTACCCTTTGGTTACGGAACCCTAAAAATCTACTAAAAATCCTCTACAATTGCATTTCGTTTGCGAGACGACATTGTTGCACAGTGACTTGCGACCTATCCCCTCGGCAATCACTGGATAACTGAAGCCTATCAAGCCTGCCAGCCACACACGTTCAGTTATGCCTGCGCAAGCGAAGTGCGCAAGCACAACCGACAGGCAAAAAATATAAATTTTGATATTTTCAATTTTGCTTGCGCAGGCAAGGAGTTTGCTTGCGCAGGCAAGGAGTCATGTCATACACACGTTCAGTTATGCCTGCACAAGTAAACTGTGCAGGCATAACCATCGGTTATAACCTAGTGTGTGTGGCCGGCTTAAGGAAACATTCTTTTATTTTTCAAAAAAAAAACAAATCTATGAATGCAGTTTTGTTTATTTTTAAAATAAAAGAAGGTTCCTGTAAGTAAAATGAACTTAAGGTTTCAATTTCAGGCACTTTCCTTCCAGGGCCCATTAATGTTTTCCCCACTGTAGGTTAGGTCCACCTATTGTGCAGTCTTGCAGTCGCTTAAAACATTATCACAATTTTTGCAATTTTTACTAAATTTTGTCGTTTTTACAACTATAGTGTGTCAAAGGTCTGTTTGATTTCAAACATAGACAGAGAGAATCATACTATCTTTGTCTTACACTAGTACTAGCACCCAAAAGAAAAGGATGAGTATCGTTTTCTTTGTTTGTATTTACTGACAAGATTTGGTTGACCCAGTATAATTCAAATAATCCGAATCCGAACCTAATACCTAGAATCTGAGATCAGTGAATGAAATACAAAAATTACAACAATAATCGTAACATCCGAAATAAATCGTAACATCTGAAATATTACACATATTTTTGGCGGGAAATATGTCCTGTTTATGAGATTCAGGTAAATTTACGTACTTAGTCAAAGCACGTCAAAGTTATAGGCAAACTAAAGTATCAAAATATTAATACAGCACCAACCTACTAAATTGTTTACTTACGACTTCTAAACATTGCAGTCGTTATACATGGCTTCACGTCGACTTCGAACATTGTAGTAATTATTTACGAGCTTAAATAACAGTTTGCGGCTTGCGGACCTCACTTAGTATTTGGTAAATAGTCATTATTAATATGATTTAAAATAAAATAAACCGCGAACAATTTGAATGAGTGACATAAATTGACAACAGACTTTTAGCTTTTTTTAATCATAGACAATTGGTGATACAACAAATGTACAACAAGAAAATATCTGTCAACAATATTTGGCTAGCATAGAATACTAGGATCATATAATAGAAGTGGTATACGCGTCCCTCCGTGAGGGACAAAACATAGGCAATGCGACACTAATGATTAGTCGAATTTATTTGTTGCCCTCCATAATCCATCCTAGTTTATGGTGGGGAATAAAAAAAAATGTGCGACTGTGACAAGGACAAACAATAATAGCGCTTTCGCTCCTACTCCTACTGAAAGATACATAAGACTATCTCGTTCGGTCATTTCCCCCACCCCTCATGCCTGACCAGTTAAAAAAATACTATCTATATAGTTGGTCAAACCAATTTGTCAGTAAATAAGAACAAAAAAAACTATAATCATCCTTTTCTTTCGGGTGCTGGTACTAGTGTAAGACAAAGATAGTATGATTCTCTCTGTCTATGTTTGAAATGAGACAGTCCTTTGTCAAACTATAGTTTAATAGTAATAGTGATAACAGACTATCGGACCGGACCGCGACCTTGAGCGTCGCACCCATAAGTGAGAGCGAGAAAGAGATATATGTTTCTTGCTCTCACTTATGGGTGCGACGCTCCAAGGTCGCGGTCCGGTCCGATAGTCTGTTATTAGCTTTATTATAATATCCACTGGTTTCCACTTACTCAGTGTAAACTTATGCTTATGGAGAAGTTTTTATAATAGTGCCATCTCTTGTTGAGTAGCAGAACTAAGAATGCAAGTGGCGAATCTCTAGGTGGCGCTAAACGCTTAAGCGGCATGGCAAGCGTTTCGATTTTTGTCTGTGGTTTGTTAATAGTTCCCCATTTTGCGTTGATTTTGGTGAAGTGGAATAGTGCTAAAGCATTTTTATGTAGTGTTGAAGCATTAGAATTAAACAAAAATGGAGAAAAGAAAGGAATCTTTAAGTGACATAAAACTGTGTAGATTTTGTTTAACTCAGGATTCATCATTGACCAGTTTATATGATCGAAGTCGGGACCCCATATTAGTGACTCTTCCTTTGAAAATTATGGCATGCGTTTCTATCGAGGTAAATACAGGATTTTTTATTAAATGGTTCTCTAGATTCTAATATTCAGCGTATAGCTTAGCTGACTAGACGCCGCTATTAAATTGCTGGGATAGTTTATCGACAATGAAATGGCGTTGGACGCTTTATAAAAGCATTTGATTTGAGTAACTTGCATACACGTATAGTAAAGTTAATGTAATATTAGATATAGACATATCTATGATAAACGTAGTTTTACTTCATATTTTACTATTGTTCAAAGTATTGATTAACTTAGAGCAAGCTTTTATGAAGTAAGGTGCTTGGTGCATCCTGACCGCCATCTAGCGAAATGTATACTCTTACAAATATTTTATGTTTATCTAATTTCGGAATATAAATCTTAATTCTGTCATTGCTTAATTTAAGTTAAGCATTTTAAAAAATCCTTAGATTTATTTTTATTCAATTTAACCTGATAAGTGATACAAACTAATGAAGAAAATATACTCTTGAGCATTCAAATTGATAATAAATAGAGCATAGGACCCACCACCTAATTAATCAGTTTGTAAACTGTACCTACTTATAATTACAAACTAAATCACTAGGACCTAGCGATTAAAGTTAGATTGCAGTTACTTGATACATTCATAGCCAATAACTTGCTAGGTAGGTTCATTTTATATAGGAAAAGAGTGCTTGGTAGTGTTAAATAATATGCTAAAATATATGCTAGCTGAACTCTTAATATTTCGGTAGGAAAAGAAACGCTTTATGCTCAAATCCAATGGCTATGTGATTTATTTTAATGAATGGCATCCATTTTTACCGTTTATTAGGTTTCTCTGGTGTCTCCCAGTTAGTTTACAAGATCCAAAACTGCTGGCTTCACTTTGATATCCTTTTCAAATATTTTAGCTGTGTCCACTTTTTACACTGATAAAAATATATGCTATGAAATACCTATACCTAAAAACAGTTTAATATAATCCAACAAACCAATGCACTAGCAAAACCTCCATAAACCTAATATTGCTTCTTAAGGCCACGCGGCAATTTGAGATTTTCTTCTTTTCATATAGGTTTTTAAGTAATGATATGTGCTGAGTAAATAAATGTATAGTCTGGCAATCCTAATTATTAAATAAGTATAAAAAAAAACTATACTCATCCCTTTCTTTGGGTGCTAGTACTAGCATAAGACAAAAACAGTATGATTCTCTCTCTATGTTTGAAATGAGACATTCCCTGTCCAAACTATAGTAACTTATTGCTTTTTCTTGAAATAATATGAATATAATGAAATTTCTATAAATTTGTATTTTTTCCACAGGTATTTCCATCAGATAAGATGCCTTCCTACATTTGCGAGCGCTGCAGGGTCTTCATGGACATTTGCTATGACTTCAAACAAATTTGTCGGCGGGCTGATGAGTCCTGCCTTCAGTTTGTCCAAAATGGGGTCCCTATCAGTGCTGTCAATTGGCCTTCTTCACTTACAAAGGTAAACTAAAATTAAAATCTGTTGTATAGAGAATAGTTGCAAAGGTGTTAAACAAAAATACTGCACTTGAATTTTATACTGGATTTAATTTCTACTGTGTAATATAATTCTTGACTTACAGATATTTCAACTGACGAAAAGAACTGCGTCTAGGCCAATTAACACTGTAGTAGAAGGAGGAGCGACAATTGCAGTTACATCTCAAGATATGTCCGAGAATGATAATGAAGATGAAGAGACATTCAACATAAAGGTTACTTTTTTCTCCATAGATATAATTAACATTCAGTTAAACTTTTCCTCAAGTTCTAGGTAGGTTTCCAAAATAACACAAATTTACCTTTAGTGTATATAGTACATACCATCATAAGGGTAGAATAAATAAATGGCCATGAGGTTTATCTCAAGCTATACTTTCTCAATATAGCTTAAACTAATCCTCTCATATCAGTTGTGTATTGTACCTATGTTAACATAATGTATTTTGACAGATTGATGCTTCTCGTGATGGATCCAAGCGTATCAAAGTAACACCTAGTGGAGACAAAGAAAGTGCATCTAAAAAAGCAGGTAAGTCATTCTCCTCAGCTCTTGATCCCACATATTTTAGTTGTTTCGTAATTATTTTCATACTTTTTTTTTTATTTATATCTGCGTGTGTTCATAGCTTTCAATATTTTTCACCATGTTATTATTTTGTGTCTAGCATTGTTTATTTGCAGCATGTTTACCCAGCATTGATTTTGAGTTGTGGCTCAATGCAAATAAAATTGATTTTTAATTGGATTGGCCGTAGATATTTTTTCACCCTTATCGCTCCTCATTGACAATCAAAATATAATTTACATGGTAAGTATCTATAGTTCTATACATTTGTTTTTTTTTTCTATTTATCATCTAATTAATATGTGAAATGTGAAGCTGTGTAAAACATGATGTTTAAAGTGTGTTATACATTGGGTAAAATAAACGTGTTGGTGGGAGACAGCGGTAAGGAAGGGTGTGATGGTGCGCGTGCGCCGGCAGTCGAGCGGGCTGGGCTCGTGGCCGTGCGACCAGTGCGACAGCAGCTACTCGCTGCACCAACTGCTCGACATACACAAAGCCAGGAAGCACCGCGCCAGAAATGTACAATGCGAACAGTGCGATGCGTAAGTCTTTTCATACTCTACCTAAACCGATTAACATTCCTTTTGTCAGATCAGAAATGTACGAGCAGGTACGCTGAAGACTGAGTGCCTCTAACTAGATTGCAAGACTTATATTTTTACAGTACTTACAACTTTTGTTATAGCTGATATTGCAACATAAAAAAAATAGATGCATGACGCAGTGACAAAAAAAAACCTGTGGTAGGTATAGTAATATAATTTATTACTCCCTGTACTGCGTACCAGCATGCAACATTCGCGAACAGCTGGGCTCAGTTAAACTATAAAAGCAACAAATAAAACTAGCTACTATTTGTTGAACTCATGAACATCCTAATCTTATGACAATTCCGATGGATAGTCTCAAACAGATTTTTTGGATAAGATTTGTATGGCATGCAGCCATTTAAATTGTGACCATGACCTTTGTTTCTTTATCTAATTTAGAAGATGACCTCAAAAGGTCTTGGTCTTGTTGCTATGACAGCAATATCTAGGTATCTATTTTATACTGTGTTGTATTTATGTTGACTACTTTGAAAATACTCAGCAGAAACCAAACATTTTCAAAGTTTTTATTTTGTTTCAGTAAATTTTTCTCCAAATATGACTTACTCACACACAAATTACGTCATTCCAACGAAATGCCGTTCCAATGTGTTGCTTGCGATAAAAAATTCAAACGGCTTATTTTGCTTAAAAGACACGAAAAGGTAAACTACTTGGTTCGCCGATTTATTACCTATAAAAATATTTTGGCATCAATTTTAAAGAATAAATGAAATATCGTGATCGTTTTCAGATGATGCATTCTAATTTACCTCTACATTTGTGCGAAAACTGCCCCGCCACATTCCTGTCCACCGTGGAACTGGAAGCCCACAAAAAAAGGCACGAGGGCTATGCAAATCGGCAACATGTCTGCACAATATGTGACAGAAAGTAAGATTATTAACGTATTGTTTACCTTTATCCATTCAGTACAGGAACTATGCCTATACAACTACCGAATGCATGTCCTGTCTGGTGTTAACAATACAGCATTTGGTTACTATTCTCTTAAGGAAGAGTTTTACCAAAGTTTTAATAAAGCGCCAGGTGGCTAACGCGCTGACAAAGTCTTGCATTAATAAAAAATATTGTAGTCTATTGCTTCAGCACACAATTAAGTACCTATGTGAAAGGACATAAATCATGAGCATTGTCGTTGTCATTGATATACCTATAACCACTAAATTTAAGTATAATTACAAATGCATTATCCCCGTGTTGCTTGTTTCTAGGTTTCACAAAAGAAACACTCTGGTTCGGCACCAGGACGTCGTGCACGGGAACAAACAATTCTCTTGCGAGTATTGCCCCCAGCGTGAGTCTTAGAGTAGAGTGCGTAACTGCATAGGGCACCTCACCTCATCCCACTCTTTTTTTTTAGCAAAATCAAAGCTATGAACATGCGCAATTTATTTACCAAACTATCTGGAAGTCGGCATGGTATTACAATTTATTGGTATCCCTGCTGACTTCCAGACCTTGAATCTGTTCCGCATACTTTGAAATTACATTGTGTATGTCATTTCCAGGATTTACCTCCGTGTCCAAATTATCACGGCACGTGAGGGCACACGCCGGCGACCGGGCGTATCCGTGCAAATACTGCAACAAGAGCTTCCTGAAGTCGCATCATTATACCAGGTGCGTGATTGTGACATACCTTTTCTGTAAGTATGGATTGTAATTAAGTTGGGACTAATGAACTTATACAGTTAATAAGCGTACTAATGGAAACAATTCATGATTATAACGTATTGTGTACCTACGTGAGTTAAACCGTCAAATTAGCTTCACGTCAGTATGACTCACGACAATTTCAATTCGAACAATCTATGTTCTATATGCATGGCCTCAACTGTTGGTAAGATACCTATAGTAACCTACGGTGAGATCCGGTATTCCTCAGAATCCGAAGGACCAATCCGGACCGCAAGAAAGTTTTTGTTTATTCTACAAAATAACAACATTAATACCACAATACTAGTCGCCCTAAGAGAAATGTGTCGCAGGCATCTCCGCTTGAAACACGAGGAGCAAGTGCGGCAAGCGCGCGGCGGCGACGCGGAGTTCCGCTGCGAGCAGTGCACCGAGACCTTCGGCACCCAGGACGAGCTGTACTACCACTCGGCCATCCACGCCACGCAGAACCTCACGTGCCCGCTCTGCCAGGAGAAGTTCGAGAACGTGGACGCCGTCACCACGCACATCAGGACCCACGTCAACGGTAACTACACTAGTAAATGGTGGACGGTATAACAGTACCCCTCACTACTTAATAATATCATTTTAACGTACACACATTCTGTAAGATATTCCTCCACTTCGTGCCAGTTTTGTTAGATCTATCTTTATCTCGGTACATGTTTGTTCGGACAGGAATAGAGTTCATGTGCGACTACTGTGAGTTGGTGTTCACGTCTAAGGACAAGCTGGACGCGCACATGATTGCGGCGCATGACGACGAAGCTTGGCCTGCCAAGGTATTGTTTTTTTTAACCATATGAATATGACCCATAGTATTCTCACTGCTTCAGTCCTTTGTCCCTTGAACAAAGTTACTTAGTGCAAAACTTGTTAGTCATTTCTGGAGATAGCTCTTTCTTAGTTCGAGATCAAGAATATATTCTTCTAGAAATACTGTATCTGTGTAGGTTGTTGATACATTAGTTATTCATTAAGAGTAGGTCTCGTTGTGAATGTATTTCCCGGACACGCTTTAAACAAAGTTGCTCGTGCAGGAGATGGACGAGTCGTCGCTGGAGGCGGACGCGATGGACGCGGACGTGGACGATGACGACGATGACAACGGACTCAATGGTAAATATATATACGTCTACCATTTAGACTGTTTATTATGGTTCCGTCCGTACCTCAAAAGGAAAAAAAGGAACCCTTATAGCAGTGGTTCCTAACCTTTTCAGTCCGGTCACCCCTATGACTAACTAGGGAACCTGATTTTACCCCTCCCAATGGTAATAAAAAAATAAAACGTGCACGTTTGTTGTATTGTTATATTAGGTTAGCTTATTACCCCCGTAAAATACCAGCTTTACCCCTACGGGGGTAATTACCCCCAGGTTAGGAACCACTGCCTTATAGGATCACTCGTGCGTCTGGCTGTCTGTCCGACCATTCAGGTTTTTTTCAGATAACATGAGTCTCGAGTAGGGTTTGCACGACGGATCCGAAACGTATGGGAAGATCCGCGGATCCGGATCCGGATAATTGCATACATTTCGGATCCGGATTGCAAACTCTAGTCCCGAGGAAGACGTCAAAAGATTTTACACGTGTAGACTTTGTTAATAGTTTTTGATTCGTAAAAATAATATTCATGTATAACCATTATTTTTTTCTTACAGTTAAAGAGGAAGGCGACCACATGGTGGTAGAAATAAAGAAAGCGGATGGCTATATGGTATGTTTATGTCCAATTTCATTAGTCACTAGAATCATAGACTACACATGTACCTATGTGATTTGTAGGATATTGAAATAACAAAAACGTTTATTTAAAGTAATTTGTTTTACAGCTCAAGAAAGAAATTGAAGTTGGACAAATCATTACTACTAACTCTGAAGGCAAGTAACATGAAATAGCATTTATTATATCAAATGTATATTATAAGTAAAGCGCTATGCAAAATCCCCTAGTTATAAATCTGAAAACGGGATCGCAGTTAGTCAATCGACTTTTTCTCAATATTGTGTCTCATCTCATGGGAAATTTTGGTACAGATGAACTCATTGTGACGAAAACAAATTTACGTACCAGTTGCTTTTATACTAACTGCAAAATACTCATTGGCGATTGGTACACTTGAATCATTGCTATTGTTAACCTTTTGGACGCCAATGACCGATATATCCGCACCGTAGGTTCAACGCCAAAGACCGATTAATCGGTCACAGACCACAGAGCAACATAGACAGCTACGTGCATATGCAATACATAAAGTTCAATTTCAGTTTTGACACTTGACAATGACGTGGCGTCTGAGTGACAGCTTTTGTGTTTGACACGGCGTCGAAAAGGTTAAGTCAACTACGCCGATGATGGTACAATTAGGTATACAGGGTAGTCCAAACCTTGACATCCAAAAATTTTTTTTAGATTTTCGCGATTTCGGGGTTGGTCCCATAGTAAATGTTGCTCAGTATAATCCCAACACCTCCCTGGCAACGGGAATGCAGTTATTTTTTAGCCACTCTGTATGAGAACACCGGAATTTCATAAGAAAAGTTAAAAGTTTAAAAAATCATAACTTGAAAACTACGAAAAATCGGCTAATATACATGGGGTATATTCTGATAGCCCACGACGTGAGGAATCTAAAAAAAAATTTTTGGACGTCAAGGTTTGGACCACCCTGTATAACGTCGGCCTCAACCGTTCATCAATCTTCAGGATAAAAAGGCCAATTTTCTGTGATTAATGTCTGTTATCGGGAACAAAATTTCGCCTCCTGATTATATCATAAAAATAAGACTAGTAAAGAGCTACAAGAAACCGTTGATTGATCTAAAATTGCAATTTGCTACTCAGTGAACTAATTTTGCCAGTAGAAAAAAAAAGTAATATCTCTCATATGAGTTTTAATCTCATATCTACTGACATAATAGCTTCGCCGGAATATAATCTTAATAGTTGAAAATAGGCTACATGACTAATTTTTTTTTATGGTATCAATCGATCGGGTTTGTTTTGAGGATCAAATGTCTATATGGGACCCATTGCATTAACCCATTCACCACGAACCGCCGAGCGTACACAATACGCCAGGCCACCATACAAATCGTTTTTAGCTAAAACGCATGACTCACCTTATGGGTCTCGAGCCTGGCGCGAACGGTAAATAAATCGCCGCTTATGAAGCCGGCCAGTTGGACAGCATTATGCAACATTTTTACTAACCACCGATTTTCTGTGCCTATCAAAAAAGAAACTAATTATTGCAGTTTGTAGGAGTGAATATTTTTACTTTCTACAAGCGTTTAATGTCTGACCAAGCTAAGTTGGTA
Source organism: Cydia amplana (assembly GCF_948474715.1). NCBI lineage: Eukaryota > Metazoa > Arthropoda > Insecta > Lepidoptera > Tortricidae > Cydia > Cydia amplana. The sequence goes on along the minus strand of NC_086096.1, from coordinate 28,425,668 downwards.
GCAAATTTTATAGCCCAGCCTGTGCAAGTGTTAATTTAAACGTCATAATTTCATATAAGTATGACATTTAAATTACACTTAGGTACTCAGCCTGTGCTATCAAAATCGCTGCAAACTTAGCTTAGTCTGACTCTATTTAACTTGCCGTGTCATTCAACAAAGGTGAGTTCAGGGTTCCAGAATTCGTAGCCAGGTCATTCGGATGAAGCAGGTTCGGGCTCCAGTTCATAGCACAGTCGGTCAGGTTAGGCGGGTTCAAATTCCGGTAATCCATAGCTATGGTCACAAAATACGAAATCACTAAACAGCACAGGAGGAGTATAAAGTCGCCAACGAATAAATCGTGACTAAATAATATTTTCCATGTTACTCCAAAATACATCTCTAATAGGGGGGATGGGATGAATCACATTTTGAACTCTTGTGACAAATACCACATGAAAGATAATACCGCCGCCGCCGTTCGGATGCATTCCTTGTTTATTGTCCAAGTGTGTCCGATAAGCTTACACCTGGTCGGTCATTATCTTTGTTTTGGTAAACGCCATTATATTAGTAACAATAGAGAACTTAAAATGTATTATAGTACTTACTTTCTAATCTGCCGTAGAAACCACGATGTTTGAAAAAACTTGTAAATATTTGTCACAAACTATTTGTTATACAATACATATTAGTTAGTGGTGACTGTTTCAACCGCCTTGTTCTATATTGAAACGTAAAAAAAATTAACTTTAACATCATTGTTAGTAGGTAATTGCCTAAGATACAATACAACGATCACCAAATATTATGACATAAAAGTACAGTGGGAAAAAATCCTCGTTGCCTTACCCCTCATACAAAACAAAATATTATTATACTACGGCTTGGTTCCTACCAATTGTTGCTTACCATCATCCAAACAGTAATCAGTTGTAAAATGGTACAATATCAAACAGCTTCAACATGAAATAAGCTTTAAAACCAGCCAATAAAGTTTATTTTAGCCTGCTACGGAAACATTAACAGTTTTTACAAGTAGCGCCAGGCCACGGTGACCCATACCTTGAGCCCTGTCAATAACTTCTGAAATATATATATTTTTTGTATTTTTTCAATATAGATTTTTCTGTTTGCTTGCATCGCATTATGTATCTAGAATTTCAGTATATTTACTATATTGCACTGATAGTAAACCAAACTTGAATATTCGAGACCCTGTTTTCATTAAAAAAAACGTGTTTATATTTTTTATCCTAATATGCCTTATAGAAATGATTGTTAGCTTATATGTTACTTACATTATTACATCAAATTACGTTTCGTTTAAGTTTAAATCAGAATTTATTCAGGACTCACATGTGAGTCACTGGCCCTGCGGAACTGTTTGAGCATGACCCATACGCTGAGTCGCTGGCCCTGAATGGGTTAAAGTAACACAAAAGTCAGAAATTGTAGTCAAAGTCCGACAGTCGCCCTTCACTCGCGAAACGCCCTATACAAAACGGCCAGAGGCCGTGACGTCATCGCCCATCTTGTAGTATGGACAAAACAAGAAAATTGCGTTTTTGTCGGTGAAATATTGCGTTTATGTATATAGTTGCTATACAATATTTTTTTGGATGAAATGTAAGGAATCGAATGGTACCCTTACTTTTATCGTTTTTGGAAGTTAAAAAAAAAACAGGTCCTGTATTTTTGTAATTTTTCAATATTTTATTTTAATATCCACATTATTGTGATAAATTGCTCGTTTGCTATCTATTTTACTAGATTTTGTTATAAAATTGAACATGTGTCATGATCCGTATTGACTAAGGCGGTACACCACCAGGTTCAGGTGTGAGTGTGTACACAGACAGCGACGCGGGCGGGGGCGCGGAGGCGCCGCGCGAGGCCGCCCGGCGCCCGCCGCCCGCCACCAAGTCCGAGGCCACCTCCTCGCGCCTGCCCGCCGCCAACGAGAGGGTACGTCACACTATACCATAGAGAAAAAAATACATAGAGTGCTCACTCCATACATCAGTTTTAGTAACAAAAAGACTATTAGCATCGAGTAGCGGAACTATCAGTACTGCTACTTGACAATAGATGTAGCACCGACCGGAAAGTCTTATGCTGTTGAGATAAGACTTTCCGGCCGGTGCTACATCTATTGTCAAGTAGCAGTACTGATAGTTCCGCTACACGATGCTAGATGTAGACACTGAAATTAATAGTCTGAACTGATGTATGGAGTGAGCACTTTTGTCTTTATTTCTCTATGACTATACACACGCACTACTTGTTGATTCTTCAATGTAGGTACCTAACCATCCTATTAGTTAGAATAACCTAACAACTATCGGCAATAAACTCTGCGAGGTATCACAAAGAAACCTCAAGTGGGCTTTTTCTAAAATAAATATCGAAAACCCGATTCTTTCAAATCTGGACGTTCTTGGGCTCATTCTACTCAGAATCGACAGCACTCTCCATCCTACCATTAAAAAAAGATGTCCCAAAATTTTGTATGAAAATTGTACATTCCACTACGTCACGTTACATACAAGTGACATTTTTTGTCATACTAAAAACGTGACGTAATGGAATGGACATTTTGGGACATCTTTTTCTAATGGTAGGATGGAGAGTGCTGTCGATTCTGAGTAGAATGAGCCCAAGAACGTCCAGATTTGAAAGAATCGGGTTTTCGATATTTATTTTAGAAAAAGCCCAAGTAAGAACAAGCTAAGTTAGCAGCGATTCCGATAGCCTAGTCTTTTCAAGTGTTTTTTAACCGTCATAATTTCGTAGAAGTTTGACGTTAATTTTAAAATAACACTTGCACAGTCTGGGCTATAAAAATCGCAGCCGACTTAGCTCATAGTCAATGTGATTGATTCAAATATGTGTAATATTCCTACAGATAAGCATTTTGCGCAAGGCTGAGGCAATGAAACGCAAGGCAGTTGTAAAAGAAGAACCTGATGGTAAGTCCTTTCTGTTAAGTTTAATTTACAAGCTTTTATTTAGTTTTACATGTCCCGTTCTTTGTATGTGAGTATTAATCTTGCTGGATAAATTAGACCTACTTTCCATTATTCGATTATGCTGAAACTTCACATACTTATGTATTATGTAATTTGGATGACAAAATATTATAATGATAATTAAGACCGAAGGAGGCCACAGGAACTATGTGATAAAACGACGCAACCTCATTGTGTTTGGGTTACCATTAGTTGACTTTCGAAAGACAAGTCAGCGATAAAAGCTTGTACTTGGTAAAAACTTATTTCCACATTAAATTTTATTGATGGGTCATTGTCAAAAAAATATCTCCGGTGTAATTGCCGCGACACACAAAAGTATGAAAAGTCGTGGATATGAAACGCAACCGCAGACATATTCTCAGAGCCTGACCCTGATATGTGACGTGTCTTTAACCCTCTGAACACCACGACTATTGTAGAGAGCGCTTCATAGTAAACCTTAACGGTAACCGTGCACATTTGTGGTCGTCTTTGGCGGTCAAAGGGTTATATTGTTATATATATTATGACACCGTAAGATTGTGAACCCGTTAGTTTACAATCTAACGTAGGTTAGGTTTGTTTATAATCTCCCTACTGTCAGTTTATAATTTAACTAGCGAGATTATAAACTGACGAGTGTTTACAATGTTACGGTGACATATATAAATTCAGCCACTTACTCAGACTTGTGCATATGTAGTCCCCCAGAAGAAAGAGAGGGGTGCGAAGGTTGACAGCACCACCAGCAACGCCGGGTCCAGCGACAAGTCTCTCCGCATTCTGGAGAAGGAATTACAAGAGCTTAAAAGGGTAGGCACTGCTCTATTTTCTTTAAGTGTACTAATATACGCGAAAAGTTGTCAATATCACCAAAATGTAAATCATTTTAAAGTTGTCACTACAGCCTATTACCATGTTTTAGACTACAACAAGAGTAGAAGGCAAGCCGGCAAAAGCAGGGGAAGCGAAGAGCAAACGGCAGGCCGTTCATACCTCCACGCCAAAACTGAGGTATGTATACCTGCGAGCAGACTTGTTCCCCAACAAAGATAGTTGTGTTCTCTACTTGCATCATCGTTTGCATCTTACAGTTTTCAACACCATGTAAACAACGCATTTTGCAAACGATACATTCAGAGAAACAATCAATCTGCCCTGCTTATCGCAAACGCAGTACTTTGCATGATGGGTTTTCATGCAAATACTGCACCCGCGATAAGCAGGGCAGCAATGTTATCTTGCGATATTTTTGACAAATCAAAATAATACAAGTAGTATCTTTTAGCAGAGAAACCACACGGATAACTGAGTAAGTAGAACTACAATAACAAATCATTGAGTAAAATCATATTAAGAGAATAGATTTGAATAAATCGTTAATATAATGACTCGATTTTAGATCTGGCGACGACAAGAAAGCACAAGCTACGCCCAAGCTTACTACAGCAGTGGAAAAGAAGCCCGTGGAGCGCCGCATACTCAACAAGGACCCCAAGGACGCCGTGGCCAGGAACACTGTCACCAGCTCGAAGGATGACAAAAACGTCTCCAGCACCAAGGAGGACAAGCCCGCCGCGGACCGCGTCGACGCCGCCAAGGACAACCATAACAAGAAAAACAGCAGGGAAGACGAAAAGCCGCCCGAGAAAAGCAAAATGGCCGACAAGAATATACCCGAGAAGGAAGACAAAGGCGCCAGTAAAGAGGCCAAGGGTAAAGTTACGAAGGAGGACGTACCCAGCTCCAGCAAGATCGAAGCTAGCTCGAGCACCAACGCGGAAAAGAGCGCTCCCGCCAAGAACGAAGACAAGGTTAGTTTAGCATACCTACTTTTAGCCTATATATAGGTTATGCCATAAAGAAAAAATACATAGAGTGCTCACTCCATACATCAGTTTTAGTACCGAAAAGACTATTAGCATCTAGCATCGAGTAGCGGAACTATCAGTACTGCTACTTGACAATAGATGTAGCACCGACCGGAAAGTCTTATGTTGTTGAGATAAGACTTTCCGGTCGGTGCTACATCTATTGTCAAGTAGCAGTACTGATAGTTCCGCTACTCGATGCTAGATGTAGACACTGAAATTAATAGTCTGAACTGATGTATGGAGTGAGCACTCTTGTCTTACTATATTTCTCTATGGTTATGCCTATAGGCCTAACACGCGTGATGTGTAGACAGAACGTTGAAGATGACTGCATCGTGACTCAGAATGACTTATTGAGTTAATGATAAGTAATATGTAAATATGTTGTAGACCGTCAAGAACGGCGACACGAGCGGCTCTGAAGACAGCTCGGTACGTCGGTCAACTAGGCCATCGAAAATCAAGAACTATGCCAGCATGATTCGTGACAGGTAAACATTGGAGATAAGGGAACATTATATGAGCATTTTCAGCTTAAAATAAAATTAATCAATTGTGTTTTAAAATTACAGAACACGAATGATTCGAGATGCGGATGATGATGAAGAAATTTCGGATATGGAAGACGAATTCGTTGGACCGGAGCCTGATGTATGATATTTTTTCACCTTTAATTAGCAAATATACAGTACTAGACCTACATATTGATCCCATCAAAGCCGTTTTGCAGTGGCCCGTTTTACACAAGCTTCCAAATTCAAAGTGCCGAATCCTACAAATATGCTATTACTAGAATATCATCAAACTCGTTTGAATAATAAATAAAAAATGACACGAATTTTAAAGTTCCAATCAGCCTTTTGTTGAAAACAGTCTTCCTCTAGTCCAGGTCCTGGGGACGTTGATTAATTACCCTCTAATTTTTTTTTCGGTACATTAATAATGAAGCGGTGGTGGCCGAGTGGATATGACGTCCGACTTTCAATCTGGAGGTCGCGGGTTCAAATCCTGGCTCGTACCAATGAGTTTTTCGGAACTTATGTTCGAAATATCATTTGATATTTACCACTAGCTTTTCGGTGAAGGAAAACATCGTGAGGAAACCTGCAATACATCTGCGAAGAAATTTAAAGGTGTATGTGAAGTCCCCAATCCGCATTGGGCTGCCGTGGGGACTATAGCCCAAGCCCTCTCGCGCATGAGAGGAGGCCTGTGCCCAGCAGTGGGACGTATATAGGCTCACATTATTATATTATATATTACCTTAATAATAAAAATTGTAATGTAGGTAACACAGAGTCCAGAGCCGCCCGCGCGCAAGAGCCTGCCGAAGCGGCAAAAGGCGGCGACTCCCGCCGCCGCCGCGTCCACGCCGACCGCCACCCCCGCCGCGCGGCGTCGCGGGCGCCCGCGCAAGGAGGCGTGAGTTTACAACTACATATTTTACAAGTGAAAGCCCCCATGGGAAAAACGACAAGAATACAGAAGAAATTCATACTCTCCATTCTTGGGAGGTCTTGAAATACTACAATTTTTAATTACTTTCCACGCGCAGAAAAATATCAAACTATCTTGTTAAAAGACGTAAAACAATGTATAGGTATGTATAATTTTGCACGCTTCGCTGCACCAAATATTGTTGCAGGTGTCTGTACTGCATGGCGTTTTGAATTCATGTTTTTGGCACAATTTACTTATCTAGTTTCGTTTTACAGGACTCCAAAGGAAAGCGGGGAGGACGCAGAAGTAGACCCCCCAACGGTTAAGGAACCTGAAGAAAAACCAGAGGAACCCACCAAAGAACCTGAAGTTACGAATAAAGAAATTCCTTCAGAACCCCAAACCACTCCGGTACAGGTATGTCAAAGCTAGTGTGCTTAATAAAGTACATATTTTTTTATACAACGCCTGCATTTTAATGATTTAAAACAAGGTGTAAAAATCGAGCGTATAATAATTTCCGTCTAACAATTAAATTAGTGTATGTTAGGCTTAGCACGCACTGCGGTTTTTAAAAAGCGGTTCCGCTACCGCAAAAAATGTAACGTACGGCATTCTTTATAAGCGCACGCACTTGCGATTTAAGAATGCCGTACGTTACATTTTTTGCGGTAGCGGAACCGCTTTTTAAAAACCGCAGTGCGTGCTAAGCCTTAGAGTCTATTTTAAAAACATCCTTCTATTGTAGGCAACAACGCCGCCCACGAGCACTGAGCCGCAAGTGAACACGCTCATGTCACCCACGGGACAAACATTGAAAAAAGTAAGTCGCTTCATAAACGTGCTCAGCCTAGTACTCAACCAGGGATGTTGCGAATATCCGCATCCGCAACCGCGGAACTTCCGCATTATTTTCAACATCCGCATCCGCATAAAATCGATGCGGATTTAATGCGGATGCGGATGTGGAACAGCTCGGTACAGGAACGTCTTAGCATTGGCGTAAGTGCTAGACTGCTAGGTAATTTAGTCATTAACCAAAAAAACCTATTAGAAATGAGCAGTCAAGCGTGAGTGGGACTTAATGTACGGAACCCTTGGAACGCGAGTCCGACTCGCACTTGGCCGGTTTTTTTTAAATAAAATTTACTAAAATGTAATATTTAACGTTTTTTATGGTACTATCTTGACATTCGCATCCGCATCCGCGGATGTGAGCCTTTAAAAATCCGCATCCGCGGATGTGAGCCTTTAAAAATCCGCATCCGCATCCGCGGATGTCAAAAAATCGGCATCCGCAACATCCCTGTACTCAACGTGGAACAGCTAGTTATTGATAATTATGTTACAATTCCTTATAACATTCATTATTGTCGTGCGTTATATTGTAATAGAGTACATATCTGCAAAAGTAATAAGAAGTCGGAAGCCTTGGTATGACATGTATGTATTGTAACACTGTATGTGTTCCAGGTGCCTGTAAAAGCTTTACCACCGGGAGTTAAGCCTTTGCCGCTGACACTTAACGCTAGACGTAAGTAAAATTAATATTATAATTAAAATAAGTCATTAGGTAAGTTATATACGAAAAAGATTGAATACACCGGAGCCCACTTATAACTTATACAAACTGTGTGATAATTTAATCTTTTGACGTCCAAAGATTGCTACAGACGCGCACGGTTAGGTACAGGTTAATATTATCTTTCACGTGCGGCGTTCAAAGGGTTAAAATAGTAATCACTTTGTTAAAGTAACATATTGAAGCATATTTATATTCAGCAGGTGACCTGTGTCAAATGCAAATTGGAAAGAAAATGGTGAAGGTGCAGAAGATCGTTATGACCAAAGCGGAAGTCGAAGCGATGGCTAAGAAAGGGCTTTTGGAGTTAAAGGTAATAGATTCATGTTTATTTTAACCTAACGATAGTATTTTAATGACCTGTGGATATAGACCTCCCCCTAATTTTAGCGCTCTGCCGATTTTGTCTAAAAAGAGCCGTGGTTTGCAATGGCAACCTAATATAGCTACTGACCCTTAATCTTCCAATTTCAACCCAGAGGGAGGCACAGTAAAACCCCGTGTGGTAATCGAACTAACGCCCCTCGGGTTATACCATACGATGTTTTCCTTCACCGAAGAACAACTATTAAATAATTATTTCATACATGAATTACAAGAAACTAGTACTATCCGGGACTCGAAACCACGACCTGAGGATTCGGAGTCGATCATTTTACTGCTAAGCTACCGGCACTCATACCTACCAAGCCACATGTGGATCTTGACATGTCTTTTAATTGAAAAACGCTTTTTAGTAAAAATTTGTAACTATTACTTATGAAAGCAGAAGAGTATAAATGATCGTATTAGATCAGTGGTTCCTAACCTGGGGGTAATAAGCTAACCTAATATAACAATACAACAAACGTACACGTTTTATTTTTTATTACCATTGGGAGGAGGGGTAAAATCAGGTTCCCTTAGTCATAGGGGTGACCGGACTGAAAAGGTTAGGAACCACTGTATTAGATTCATAATTGTTACATAATTGCCATTATTTATTTTTAAAACGTGTTTTTCTATAAAAAGACACGTCAAGATTGTTTACCTTATTTCTAATGCAAAAAAAAAACAACTATAGTGCTATAAAGCGTTTATTAATGTTGATGCATGCAGGACGGGACCATGGTGCTGAAGCAAGGCATCAAGCTGCCAGGTGGCGACCCTGCTGTCCTCAAGTCAGGGCTGGTTAGCCAAGGAGGTGAGTGACGCGGTGAGTTTACTTGGGGCATGTTCTGTATTCACTTGAAAATAACGATCGACAGCTTTGTCTTTATAATGTGTCGCGGGATTGTAGACAATAATATTAATAACAAAGATTAGACCATAAATATTCGTGCACCTTGACATTATAAAACCACGGACATATTGTTATTGCGTTGTGCTTGTTTAGTGCCCGTTGTTAGGGTATGCTAGGCTGCCGGGATGCTCCGTACGGCCAATTCAATATAACGAGGCTGGAAGATGCATTGTTCTCGGTGAAGCATAATTTTATTAATTTATTATGAAGCCCATATCAGACTAAATGTTGCTGTGGCGCATGAATACGTGGTATGCAACTGAAGGAAGCCTCGATTCGGATTATTATTCTGACATACTTCGGGTTGACTTTGGACGTTAGTACTATTATTATATATGTTTATGTCGATTGTTATTACCATTTCATACAGTTATTATAATTGTATTATTTGTTTCAGCGATTCGAAAAGTGTCAGCCACCCCAACGCGGTGTAATTTTGAAGGCGAAGAAGGATAATAACTTCTATAAAAGATCGAAATAATGAATGTCTTCTTAAGCGTATCATCAGCTATAGCAAAGAATTACGTGTGTCTCTACGTACCACTCTCGATGTGATTCTAAATAATGAATTTGCATCTTATTAGGTTAGGCGCTTAGATTAATGTTACTTTATATAATTATTAGTTAATGGTATGAAAGTATTTTTGTTTAAAACTACAATTACCCTTTAGACTGTGTGAATCTTATTTTGAAGAAGGTATTTGAACGAGTGAACGCTTCATACATATAATTATGTATGCTAAATGTTAAATAACATAATCAAAAACCCTAGAGATCTTATATACTTGTGGAAGATCATTATTACTACTACAAACATGATTTTTTATACATCTTCAAGTAATTTCACAGCTACTTTTAATGACACTTGACTATTATGGTTCAGTATTTATTGCATTATTTAGTTCTTTTCGTTTTTCGATAGTAATGCAGATGTTCATGTTGACACTTCGGCAGTTTTTGTGAACAGAGGGTCTACCGCGAAAATCCAATTTTCGGTATCTGCCTCTCTACCGCTCTAAGAGCAATAGAGCGGCAGCTAACGTATTTTCATTGTTCGCAGTAGGATTTCAATCATAATATAGGTCGATATAATCGGCTATTTTTTAATTGACCGCAGCGTAGCGAAGGTCTACGTTTTGACTCGGGCATTTTGCTTTTGTATGTCCGGATGTTCTCCTCTACAGGTCGCAATTCTTAACCGATTTTCGTGAAATTTTGTGACCGAATTCTATGACTAAATAAAATTTTTTTGTCGATCCGGTTTTTGGAAATTCTCCAAAATGGCGGAGTCGTGATAGCTCCCGCCTAAACAAATAGTCGTATCCGTATCATAAGAGTTTTTTCTTTTTGAGACATATTTACATAGTAAATGGCGAAAAATGCAGAAAAATTGTATTGCTGGTTTAGGTGGTATTTAGATATTTAGTTTGTACTCGAGAATGAGTAGCCGAATTTCGTCAGCTTAGCTAAGAACTATCATGGCGCATTTTGTAAACAATCGCTTTTTTTGTTTGCACACAGAAAGTCTGGGTTCGATCCCCAGTAAGACATAGCTTTTTGTATTTTTTTTTTTCACTTAAACTTCGTATTTTTTTTAAATAAATTAAAATCTTTGTATTGTTGATTGATCAAACCGCTGTGGGGCGCTGTCATCGTGCACGGTCCCAATAAGCTATGCTCGCGAGGTCTACAGCTCACAGAGCCACTAGTTTTAATTATTTTATTTTACAACGTTTTATTCAATGAATATCTTTCATAATGATGTCGACTAAGTTACCTATACATACAGATACATATACCTTAATGGTCTCAACAGAAAATAAGTAATGTTAATGAATTGTTGTCTGTAATCGAGTAAACTAAGAATCCATATTAATGCAAAATACCTAATTATTTCAATTACTATGTGAAACATGGAATACTTTTGTTTTGTACTTTATATTGTGTACATTCATTTGTTTAGATAGTAAGGATGACGATAAAATATAAAATAAAGGTGCATGCTGCAACAATATGTATTGTTTGTTTTTCCTAAGGCTGCGCTCAAATATTTATCTCGAAATATGAAAGAAATGTTTTTATTTTACGCGTTTGTAAAATAAATAAATGTTTTGACGACCTGTCTGGCCTATACGGTAGTGATGGTGACACATGAAGCCGATGGTTCTGGATTCAAATCCCGGTACGGTCATTTATTTATTTGTGTGACGAGCATGGATATTTGTTTCTGTCATGGGTGTTTTCTATGTATTTACATATCTATCTATTATATTTTGCCAATCACTTTTAATGAAGGAAAACATCGTGAGGAAACCTGTCATCCCAATAATTTTTAGTTTCCTCTGTGTAGAAAGGTCGGATGGCAGAGCCATGAGCCGTGCCACACGAGGCGAGACACGGACGAACCGCGAGCCGAGCCACGAGCCCCGAACGTAAATCGGCTATAATATAAGGTTCATGGTATAATAATATACTCCGCTATATAAAGTGGCAATGTTATTGTGACGTAGGCTTGTGTCACTCTGGAAAGAGAAGACCATGTTTTATTAGACTATGATAAGGTTCGTCTATTCCGTACCCTGACGGTATATTATTATGCTCACACAACAAGCAAAAGTTAGTAACATAGGCAAACAGAAAAGACTAACCACCAACTAGACAACATAATATTTATAAACAACTATACAACACCCCATTTCTAATACATAGATGACGCTATTTAAAAATGCTAGGGTCGGAACTCTATGAAAATATGTAGTACGTTTATGGTGGCACTGCCACACGTAACTATATCCTTTGATATACAGATTTTCGACTCTAAAACGTAGGTAAGTTATTTATCTAAAAAAGTAAAACTGATTGCGTCTTTTGGGGTACCTTACCTACGAACCGCAGGGTATAAACCAGTGGTTCCTAACCTAAGTGGTAATTACCCCCGTGGGGGTAAAACTGGTATTTTACGGAGGTAATAAGCTAACCTAATATAACAATACAACAAACGTACACGTTTTAATTTTTATTACCATTGGGAGGAGGGGTAAAATCAGGTTCCCTAGTTAGTCATAGGGGTGACCGGACTGAAAAGTTAGAAACCACGGGTATAAATGGATTAGTTTATATGGTACGCAACAAGACCGTACCGTAGAATTTACATCTATTTCTCAATAGATGGCGTGAACATCAAAGATACAACCATGTTTCCAGTACTTGCGATGGGTGGCGCTACTGTTGACGATTATAAAGCTATCACCCATGAACGCGGCTTCTTCAAATGTGCCGCTCAAACGACATCAAAAACTCGCGACAAACGGTTGGGGTGCATGGACACTAATACAACTTTATAATAAATACACGCAAGAAAGTTTTAACTCAAAACGTGCTTCGTGTAAAAAAATATTTTAGTGGCAATATTTTCCTTCCTAGTTGAAGATTCATTGTTCGTGTTTTAGGTAAGTCGTCAAAACTATGCCTTTTTAAGCAGCCGTTTATATTAATTTGGTTTAGGATTATTTTTTCATATTTACTACGAGTACTGCTTCCTAGAGTTCTCGTAATGTTTGTATTAATTTGGAAACGTGACGGTGTGCAATTTTATTGGTGAATTGGGTTAGATAAGATAACTCTACGCAATGATAGGCCAAGTATCTTTTCTACTTCTGTTTTTTGAATATAGGTACCAAATAAAATAGTACGATGTCTATTGTCTTACATTCAAGTACTTGCAAAAACTGTGTTGTAGCTATGAAGTAGACTAAAATTGTTTTTGGGTTTTTATCGTGGTAAAATCTAAGTAGGTACATTACAGTCTTTAATAACTTTTAATAAGATACCTAGGTCATAATCATAAACGCTTTCTTTGTATCGTAGGTACTCGACGCTTCTTACACCTTTTTTCTTTAATTTAGTATAAATTTCGTTTAATATTAACCTCGTAAGGCCCAATATTTTTTATAGCTTACAGCTCAGCGTCCTAAAATAGGACAGTTTTTATTCTGATTGCTGTCATCGAATCGGTACCAATTTTTTTTTAATTTACATATATCTATGTAAGTACATATATCCATTTCATAAATGCCTTGGGTCGCCATGAGTGGCCCTTACGACGTTAAGATGCATTTAACGCGAAGTGTATTACGACGGTTTCAGACTAGCGTTTTATACCTACGCTCCTTAAGCTAGTTTTTGGAAGCGCGTGTAGGCTTACCTCAACCTATACCGCTTATGTCAAATAAATGTTTATCTATCTATCAACCTATAGACCTAAAAATATAACTTAACGTCGAAACGACCGTACACGCACAGAAAAAACGCTCGTCTTAAACCGCCCTTAAGATTCTCGTTCTGCAATATCGCGAACGTATTTTTAATTTAACTCTTAATGCATGATTGTTTATCTACAATGAACGGGACACAAGTTGATAAGTACCTACCGAACAATAATTTACACAGCATGTACCTATGTACTAATATTTTTATCTCCAAAATACATCAACACGTAACAAAAGGGAATCAATTAGGTATTGTAGGCAGGGTACGAATCATACAACCTACATATAATAAAGATGGTGTAAAAAAATGTGTTTCATGTTTAAAAGGATTGACTGGCTCTTATGCGAATGTTTATTTTTATAATGATTGCCGTTATCGAACAAAAATATTTCTAATACACAGATAAGATCGATAAAAAAATATCTACTTATACTTGAGTCATACTTAACAATTTACATAAAGCGTTTAGTAGGTATTCAATGAAAAATCACCGGAAGTTCAAAAATAGATTTTTACTTGACATTATTTTTACCGTACCTACCTACTGTTAAGAGCGCCAAAATCTTACGTAAGTTTTCCACATTTACCTAGCCTAAAATTTTTTGCGTCGCTGACAGAACCTAAAAATATACGTTACGTGCTGTTGTTAATGTGCAATAATTAATTTTCATAATTATTTATAAACGCGTCACGAACACGAGGCCCGACCCATAGGAAGAATTAATCCATTTGTCCCTGACGTGAACAAATAGGAATACATTAATTCCCACTTGTCCCTCGGGAGGACAAATAGCAAATAGTAATATGTTTCCATTTTTTCCTATTGTTAGTCAAGTCAGAACACCTAAATTTTTTGTTAGCTACCTTTTTGTAGTGTAGGTACAATTATGTATGGCATTTAAAAATTCGGCCAAGACCATCTCGGGCTCAGTGTAGGGTTCCGTAGTTGCGCGTCTGTCACACTAGGCGGACTTTAAGACTTTTTAAGGTTCCGGCAAAAACTGAACCCTATTTCATCATGTCCATCGGTCCGTACGTCACATCCATGCAACATCCATGTCACATCCATTTTACTCGAAAACTGTAAGCTATTCATTAGTCCAGGGAACTTTATGCTTTGCTGTAATTGCTGTTGTAATGAATAAGTAGGTTAAGTTTCCAATTTAACTGTCGGATTGTCACCCATTAAGGTGCAGTAGGTTCAGAAAACCGAGTATTTAAAAAGTCGAAGAGCTTTTTTGGATCACAATACAGCTGCCATAAATGTATGTACATAAATTATTTTAACGTTTATATTTAGGTATATCATTTATCTAAAATATTTGGATAACAGACAATCCCATTGTACTTTAATAGTGTGTCCATCGTGTCATATGGACACACTATTATAAGTAGTTTGTGTAAGTAGCGTGTGTAGAAATTTGAAAACATGTCAAAAAACAAGTATTCTTAAACATATCCTAAAAACTATAATATACTCTAAAGTTTGGTAACACTAACTAACACTAAAACACCAAAAATCAGATAGCATTAGAAAAAAACAATACACGTAAATTATATTATTCACAACGATTATTCACAAATGAAATTACTGAATAATAAAACTTGACCAACACTATCGCCCCGTAACGTGCCGTGTTGAATCGCTATGGACAGCCTCAGAAAGCCTATCGCGAACACCGAAGTTCGCAAATTGCGCGGGCATCTTTGTCTTTTACTCCAATACAATTAATGCGTAAGAATTAGAGTGACAGAGAAAGATGCCCACAATTTGCGAACTTGTAACGCCATTGTTTCCAAATCCGCCCCAGCCTGAACATCCGAAGTAGAGTTAGACCAAGAAAAGTCTGCAGCGATTTTGATAGCCCACGTAGTGCAAGTGTTATTTACACGTCATAATTTCATAGAAGTTTGACGTTTAAAATGACACTTGCACTGCGTGGGCTATCAAAATCGCTGCAGGCTTTTCTCGGTCTGACTCTACAGATATTCTCAGCACTCTAATAATTGTTATATCAATCGAGGCATATCCTTACATGGATGTATATTGTACGTATAATAAATAGGTACATATTGGCAAAGTAAACTTTACACCGCGTACCTAACTAGGGCTGGCATTGAGACGTGAAAATCAAAAGTTATATCGGCAATCTTGTTGCAATTATCGCAGTGGTGTTACATTTTTGGTGTCCAATGCGTGATAATTGATTAGCCATGAGCTGCCGGAACCGCGCCTGCGACCCGGTTAGAGACAATGTGTTGTACCTACTCCAATATTTCACGCCGCCCCTCACAATACCTACTTACCCATCGACTCATCCATGTTATATCATAATTTACTAAATACAAACTTACATAAAATAAGTATTACGTAAATCTGATCTTGGCATTATTTTAAGAGTTCCGTACCTCAAAAGGAAAAAATGGAACCCTTATAGTACGATTGATGACATTTGAAACAATTTTACCCGAAGCACCAACAAATAAAAAAAACGAGAGGAGTTATGACGTCATCTTTTTTTGTATGGAATAAAAAAGTATTTGTTTAGAAACCTATCGTGTGTAGTATTAAACGAAAGGTCTTTCTGAGCCGATTCCAAAAATATATCACATCATAACATTGAGTCATTTTTTTTAAATTATAATAAAAATAATTTTCAAAACATACCAAGTTTGGGCTTCTCCAGACCAGATACAATACCGTTCAAAAAAATTGTATAATATACCTCAAATTATACCTAATATCCTCATAATTATCTAATCCTAATAAAGCAATTTTGAAAACATTTAGTTTTTTTTTTTATTTTTAAATTTTACAAAGTGTAATACATAATACCCCTGCCGAATTACTCAATACGAGTATAATGTCATTCGGGTAAAATAAGAGTATTGAAACTTGGTTTAAAGTCTATTTTTTTATTCGGTAGACTGAAATGACAGTTAATAGTATGAACATGAAATGTCATTCCATACTATGAACTGTCATTTCAGTCTACCGAATAAAAAAATAGACTTTAGGTACATGTTCCTTTGGTAATATCTAAGCTTTAAGCAAGAAAAAGTTCTGATAAGTGGGGGGTGGAGAACTCTGGGAAAAGGGGGGGAGGGGGCGTTAAAGGTGCGTTTTTTTTTCAGTTAATTCTTACATAGATAATTTTTACTACGACTTATAGATTCCGAGATATAAGCGGCTTTCTGGAAAAACCGTTATAAATTAATTTTACAGTACATATGGCACTAGTGCGTAAAATAGCACTTTTCGTGCGTATGTCGAAACTTTAAAGTGCCATATGTACTGTAAAACGTTGTTCGATACACGTGCGAATAGGTAATTCGCAACTCGTGTCGATTTAAAACACTCCCTTCGGTCGTGTTTAATTTATCGCCACTCGTTTCGAATTTCCTCTTTTTCGCACTTGTATCGAAAATAACTATTATGCTTTCTATTTAAATATTTAATTGAGAGATTCATAGATCACACTTTGTAAAATAGAAAAATTAAAAAAAATATACTAAATGTAAATATTTTCAAAATTGATTTATTAGGGTTAGGTATGAGGATATTAGGTATAATTTGAGGTATATTTTACAAATAAATATTGAGAAGCCCAAACTTGGTATGTTTTGAAAATTATTTATATTATAATTTAAAAAAAAATACTGAAATGATACGAGTATGATATATTTTTGGAATCGGCTCAGAAAGCCCTTTCGTTTAATACCACACACGATAGGTTTCTAAACAATTTTTTTTTAATTCCATACAAAAAAAGATGACGTCATAACTCATCTCGGTTTTTTTTATTTGTTGGTGCTTCGGGTCAAATTGTTTCAAATGTCCTAATGATCAATCGTATAAGTACCGATTTTCATACCTTTAACATCATTTGCAGCATTTTACTGAATTTCTCGGTATACCGCCAGCGCTATATGTAAGTAGGTAAGTACATACTTTCCCATTGACCTAGAACTATTTTTTATTTTATTTATTTATTAGAGATAAATCACAATTACATACAAATTTAGAATAGCTTTATTGCGCACATGTTGGTGTACAGGTCTTACTCTAAAGGTACAATAGTTACCCTACAAGGGTATTGCAATTACAAAATATGTATAAAATATACACAATAAGAAAGGTACACAAATTTCTAAACATCTTTTTCTACGCATATAACAAAATAACAAAAATATTATTTTATTATCTTAGAATTATACTTATTTGCATTGAAAAACACGTGCAGAGAGTAGAAACTGTGGTCTATTAGGTAGGTTTTTAGCTTAGTAACGAATTGTATGTATGTTTGCTCTTTAGTTATTTCTTCTGGAAGGTAATTATAAATTCTTATAGTCATTACGTGATGGCTCTTATTACTAATTTGTAAGTTACTTGATGGTATGGCTAATTTATCTTTATTTCTTATATTTATGGCACATGTGTGGCGGTCTGTTGCTTTTGTATATAAACTTGGATTCTTGCGGACAAATTTACTGGCTTCTAGAATATATAAATACGGTAAAGTTAAAAATTTTAAGTTTTTAAAGTGAGGTCTACAGGTTTGAAGGTTTTTAGTATTTGTAAGAATCCTTATGCACCTTTCCTGCAGTATGAATAGTTGTAGTTGTAGTATGTCTGTGCTATTGCCCCACAAAATGATTCCATATTGGAGGCAGGTTTGAGTAAATGCATAATATGCAGCAACGGCTGTTTTAAAATCTGTGCTTTTTTTAATATTTCTTAAGACATAGGTAAACCGAGAAAGTTTTGTACTAATTTTGTCAATATGAGATTTCCAATTGATATTTTCGTCGATATTTATAAAGACTGCAATTACTAATTTGCTGGAAAGTATTATTCAGGTATGTGTAATTTATATCTATGGGGGGTCTTTGGTGGGGTCTAAACTGGATAAGGTTAGTTTTTTAAGATTTAATAGTAAATTATGGTCATCAAACCACTTAACAATTACGTTTAGGATACTATTGAGTTTTTGGTTTACTTCCTCATTATTTTGACTTGAGAATACTATTAGATCGAAAAGCATCGTTAAACCAGAATGGTTAAAAAAAAACATTTATTTACCAATAAACTATGCTTTACATATTTACCAGGGCCCCCGCACTAGGTGAGACCTGTATCGCGGGGAACCAGTTAGATTTGTACAGTATCTGGATATAGTTACCCTCTCCGTTCCCACGACCTCTCAACGCCTTATAATTATATACGACCCATATTTGAGCCATTGGGATAGGACAGATAGGTAGGTATACTTAGCATGCAAGTTATAAAATTACTAAACATTACACTTAAGTTTATCTCGATACTCCATTCCGCAGTACTTAAATAATAAATTATACAGTCCTCAAAAACATCGTTCGTAAACAACATAATTATTGCAAAAATCACAAACTGCGCAACTACTAGCGCATCTGTTATCACACCGGCCGGCCGAGCAAGAACCGGTCGGCGCATACTCAAATATTTGAAATTTGGCAAGTAATTTCGTCTTACAAATACAGGGAAATGTTGAAGAGTATACATTTGTAAAAAATAAGTTAAACTTGTAGGTACGGAATCCTTGGTAAGCAAGTCCGACTCGCACTTGTCCGGTTTTTTTTAATTAATAATTATCTTATTTCAACTTAGTAAGCAACGAAAAGACGCAACCTTCAGTTGCGTTTGCAACCGGGCGCTTTTGAATTAATTTGTATAAGTATTTAACTTCCTACCTAGGTACTTATCAAGTAGCTAGTAGATGCTAGGAATGCAACTGTCTCATATTGTTAAGACCATAAAATTTATCCGTCTTCATATCTATTACAACAATGCAAAAATGATAACCATGCGACATGTCATGTAGCTTCTGGCAAGTATTCATGTCGGAGTGACGATTGGCCCTGGCACGCAACGGCGGGCGGCTTCTGAGTAGATTTATCTTACATGACAATTACACCGAGACGAACAAAACCGCTCCAATAACCCAAGTACACTACAGCCGTAGCCAATCTGACGTATTCAAATCGCCCATCACACGGACGGCTAACATGTCTTGTTATAGTATCGCTATCTTTATGTCTGTCTCAATGCAACACGCTAAGAGCTAGAAAGAATGAAGTATTTTCAAATAAAATGAGTTGTGTTCTTAACGAATAATCTAAAACTTTGATAAGAGTCCAAGGTTGCTAAAGCAAACAAAAGACGCGTAATTTTCGTTTCCCTTGATTAGCGTAGGATCCCTGACGTGAGATTGACGTTGTCATCTTTACGTGTTATAAAAATAACCATTAGCGGGTGTGATGATATTTTGCAATAAAACAAAGATTAGGCCTGTTTACACTAGATAGTAATTACCGCCACTTGAACGATGTAGCTACGTAGGTACCGTTCAAGATAAGGCATATTTTCTTTGGCCAGCTTGCAATATTTATTTAAAGTCACTCATATCACCTGTATTTTCGGTAGGTAGCTACGCATGTTTACCGACGTCTACCTTGAAGAGTAATTTATAGAAACCCATATCACATCTCCGATAATAGTAGTTTATGCAACAGTGATATAATAAGGGTTCTTAAAATTCAAGGGTCGAAGTTACAAAACGAGACGTAGTCGAGTTTTGTAAAAAAAGACCCGAGAATTTTAAGAACCAATTATGAGCTGTTGAATACATTACTTTTTCTATGACAGCTGCAGAGTTATTATTAAAAAAAAAGAGTTATTATTTAAAAAAAATTGAGTTATTATTTAAAAAAAAAAAGAGTTATTATTTAAAAAAAAAAGAGTTATTATTGTAAATGAAAACATACCTCTTTCAATCAAGATGATCGGAACTTGTATCTTTAAAAAAAATAAAGCAGTTGTATTATACTCATAAGATGACTACTAGCAGTCATCTTATGAGCCTATAGACAAAGCATTCAAATGACATTGCTTTAGATATCACTGTCAGTCATTTAATTGACACATTTAAATGCTGGAGTAGAAAAACAATTCTTAGTATGTATAAAAAATCATTATATGCATAATAACACTGAAAATGTTCTGCTACGTAGGTAACCACATTCTACATGTGAGTTATGTTTTACGATGTTTTCGTGCAAATATGTACATATCGTTTCACTTCAGACGTTAGGGCAAAATGTTATTTTTATAAATAACGGTGCAAAAATTACGTAATAGTACTTAATATTTAATCTGCAGCGAAGGCGGGCGGTCCGAGCCGTGAAATACGATATGGAAATGCGGACCGGACTTCCGGCGATGTTAGCGCCGCTTTTCCATTTAGCTATTTTATAAGACTGTCCTTGAACCCCCATAATTTATCACTCACGAACAATAAGAAAAATACACCATTGTACCTATGTACACTCATTTCCTGCTTATTTTCGTAATAGCTTATCGCCAGAAATATCCCGCCGTTGATTTTTCATGCATGATCGCATTGTTATGAATAAATTATTTACTTTATTTGTATGTTTTACCTACCCTATTACAAATTCATGTTAAATAAACGAATAATTAGCAACCAACGATTTACTTAGTCATGTTGCTTTGTTTGTGTTGGTACCTGGATAATAATGAGAATTAGTGTGCATAAAACAAGCGTAGTCATAAAAAGCTAATGATCTAAGACATCTAAGTGATAATTAGTGCAGGTCACGCAAGGTGCATGAACATAGTCCTACCTGTTCAGAGAACTTATGAGCAATACCTCACAGTGCCTACCTACCTTACTTAGGCACAAACTCAAACGCTGCGTGAAAGAACAGTCTGTCTTTACTTTTTATCCTATATATAGGTTAATAAAGAGGAGATAGGATCGGTATCGTTTAACCTCTCGTCTGCAATGTGTACGATAAGGATCCTGACCAAATCATCAATCAACTTTTAGCGTTTTTTCGAGAACGTTTTTTCTGCTCTACCATGGCATATACGGCATGACCGAGGTTTGAACGACACGATTGTTGACCACCGCACACGTGCATAAGGTTAAGCGCATTTCAAAGATTACATATTTAGATATAACCTACTCGTATTCGTATACTTACTTTTGTATTGGAATCAACTATCAAATCAATCATTTACCTACTAAAGATACTCATAACTTCTGGTTATGGTGGTGGCTGGTTGGAGATACTTTACAAAAATATCTCCAACCAGCCAAAATGCTTTACAAAATTACGTACTTAATACCGCAGCGTCATATTCAATTATTGAATGAGATCGTGACAGACAGCCTTGACATTGGAAGCGAAACCAGTTACTGGAGATCAGCAAAAAGTACTGGCTACTGAGCGCGTAGATATTTAAGTAATCACTTCTGTGAATCATGCCGATTCTCTCATTTTTTATGTCTTGATGGAGGCAAACGGCCCTCTTGAACCTCCTGCAACTATAGGGGTCACATGTGCGATTCCGAAATTATTCACTTTAACAAAACATGGTCCTTGGAGACCCTTATTTTAAATGGTACCTATTCAACGAAACACTACAGGGTTGAAGGGAAAAAAATATTCCCCACTTTAAGTGTAGGGGAGGTACCCTAATATATTTTTGATTTTACCATTTGGTCCGCGTGCAGCTTTCTAGCACAAATGGTCAGTGAGCTAAACCGCGGATGCACAGACAGACGGACATGGCGAAACTATAAGGATTCCTATTAGTTGACTACGGAACTCTAAAAATCATTTGGTTCAGTACGAGTATTGTATAGGTACCAGTACCCATAAGACTCTTCTTCTACTTCTAACTTGTAATTTATCACTTAATCACACATTAACCTATCTAATGTCAAAATCTCAAGTGGGAAACTCAAGTCGAAAGGTGGGCGTAGCATTCCTACAAGCAGGCTCCACCATTGTGCTTAGAAAGCGTGTCTGACGATCAACAAAAAATTAATGGAAGTCGAATTTGTACTCCGTCCTTTTCTTATCCGGCCCATTTGAACGAAGCGATACACCAAAGTTTTTTTTTTCCAAAATAAACTGAGTCACGGACTCTCCAGAGCGTAACCCCGTCGTTTTCCTCCTCGGTTCTGGGATACAATTATGTTGGTACTTACGTTGGCTGGGTGATCATTTATGCTCAAGAAACAAAAACAGCTTCGGATAATTGACACTGCGGGCCTCAAGTTCGGTCGGCGTACTCATACATCTCTACCTAAGCCACTAGTTGAATTATATTTTTGCATTGTGTAGTTTTAATATCAATATGGCATATTGGGCATATTTATTTGATAGTTGGTTAGAGAGGGGTAGAGTAACAGCGATAATTGGAAAAGAAACTTATTACGTTGGGATGTAATAAGTTTCTTTTCCAATTATCGCTGTTACTCTTTTAGAAAATGTGTTTAACTAGGTAGTATTATGTACCTAAGTAACCTACCTATGTCAGGGCGAAATTCCTTTGAGAAAGTATTCGCTTGCAGGTACATTTGATTATATATTTGATTTATAAAAACTGTCAAGTAATGTGTATTGGATTGAGTAATTACATACCTAGTTGAAGTATGCAGAGTAGTGTTATGTAAATCGACAAGAAATAACCGACTCCACTTGTCATGAGCAAGGTTGTAAGCGGTGCGTAAAGAATCAGATTTCCATCTCAATTCGCTAAGCTAACTGAAACACTTGATGATAAGCGTTCTCGCGTTGTTAAAGTAAGTATGTAGGTATATGCCGTTTTACAGGTTTGCCGTTTGTCTCAGGCGGTTAGGGAGAAGATATGAATGTTATCACACACATTTCCCTCCTCTCAGTCTCAACAAGCTTACACAGACACAAGTTCACACTCCTCTTTGACCTTGAGCAGGGCCGGATCTAGGGTAGAGCGAATGGAGCGGCCACTCTAGGCGCCGGTTGGCAAGGGGGCGCCAAAATGGCAAATGAGAAAAAAAAAGTTTTAAAAGACGCGAGTGTGGCGAGGGGGGGGGGCGGGGTGAAAATACGTTTGAAAACTTCAACAAAGGGCGCCAAAACCCGATTTCGCTCGGGCCGGCACTGACCTTGACCCCCGCAATACAGCCAATACAGGCCATGCCTAATGCGCGGTTCACCGCAATGTGCCTCTGTTAAATTACGTTTAATGTTAAATAAAAATATTTAATTTAAGTTTATCATTGTTGACAAGTTTGTCTACGTTGGAGTCCAAGGTATTACCAAGTCAGAAAGTACTAAAGCATACACCTCATAACTACCCCGGCAACCGTCTGCGTATGTATTTTAATTTATGTAGCAGAAAAAAACGTACATAGGTAGATCTAACCTAATTAAAAAAAACTGTCATGTGTTATTATGTACCTACCTAAACCTACCACTTTTACCAATGAAATGTCTTACAATTGTTTTAGAAAAGCAATAATATAAACATTAATATACTTATTCGACTTCAATATCTGTAGACATTATAGGTAGGTAGTAGGTATATTATAGGGACATCATAATCCTAATAATCATAATCCTTTTAACTTTGTACTTACATCACAATTACAATGTAACGCAAGTACCTACATCGTTAATAATATTTTTCGTGGAATTACGATATTCTCAATTATCTTTTTTAGCTGTTGTACTATTCCGACGCGAGCGTAGCCGCAGGGCGTCACTTATTGTTCGAGATAATAGCTCCGCTGGGATGTTAATAACGGAAAATTAATCTATGATCACTCATTAATCTAGCTATGCTTTAGGTTAATAGGTTTGGATTGTTAGAATTGCGTCATGTACTCAAATATACATATATGTATATGTACTTATTTATACATACATATATGTATGGATTGTATGGTGATTTAACTTGCGTTGTCAATTTCGTGTGAGGAAAGAGAGTAAGGCGCTGTTAATTGCTACGTACCTACTGCACCCATTATATCATAAGCCCTATCCTTAGGGGCTATTCATAAATTACGTCATTTCAAATTGGGAGGGGGGTTTGGACATCGGATGATGGTAACATGACGTAGGAGGAAACGGGGTCATTCGAAGCATGATTTTTGGATGATTTTTAGGGGGGGATAAATTGACAAAAATCGATGACGTAATTTATGAACAGCCCCTTATACGAAAGAAAACATCCGAAATCATGAGTAAAATTTTACTATGCTAAATATGTACATATTTATACATTATAATGCTTTCGATACGAGTGAATCGTAATTTAGTAGTAGCGACGAGCTTTGAGCATGTCGTGACGAGGACTCTGAGAGCATCGCTCTGTTGTGCCACGGCGTGCCTGCCGCAGGATCCTGCGTGAGACACTACGCGAAAACAAAACATCCAGCGTTCAATAAAATTAATTTCTTAACGACTATTACCATTATTGTATGGGTACTTTTATTTTGGCAAAAACGAGAAACAACGGTGAAACATTTGGCATAACACTCAATGGAAGCTTACTTGAAATTCAATTCACAATCTCCTTAAGCGCTGCTTCGGTCAATATCCTTAACTGTGCAAGTATGTATTCATGTTTAAATGAAATTCTCCTTTCTTTAAACAAGGTACTTTGGTTCTATTTTTGGAAGCATACCTATAGATTTATGAGCATGATCTTACGAGTCCGGTCCGCCGCCCGCGCCTCCTCCGAGGGAAGCCGCCTATTACCTTATTTCCACATGCCATTTCTAGTTTCCTATGTCTGTAGTATCAGTCACTTAACACTTTATTTAAATAGGACATTGCTACTATGTAAAACAATGATGACAATTCTTAAAGGAAAAATAAACTCGATAGGTTAGACCGTCAGGTTAGATCCCTAAACCGTCAGTTCCGTAGCCAAAACGAAACACTTGTAGCACAGAAAACGGAATAGGTGGTTGGTCTGCGACTTGAAGTTTCGTCGTACTGTCTGCACAATAGTAGGTAACTGATGAAACAACGCTCCAAAAGTACCTGCTATCCTGGAATTATTTTCCATATAGTGATATAGGTACCTACCTATCTCTATAGTTCACGATCGAAAGTATCTGTCACAGTCTAAGTAATTGTAATAGAAACAATAACTTTTTTTTTTCACCACACCAACTGGTAAAGGCTCTCTTGATTGTTCAAAAACCGATAGCATTTATTCACATGTGAAGCAAATTAATCAAATGCAAATTTTGAGCTGTTTTCTTATGTTTGCTGGTTGAATTGACTTTTTAATGATGATTTTGAATGATAAATATTTCATAACATTCATTTGGATTTGATTTGGTTTGTTTTTGTTTGATATCTTAAAGTTAATATTTTCTTCGGGTTGGTGTTGTGAAAAATGTTGTTTCACTCGGGGGCAATAAATTGTTTAACCCCGTGCTTTGAGACTCCCGCAACGCTCAAGATTCCATTTTTCGGATTTTAGAATATATCGCTTGCTCGGGTATCAATATTAGCACCAGCGGTTAAACAACCACTTTGTCCCCTTGTAAAACAAATAACTATTGAAATAAAACTATTAAATCGGATTATATCGCTTATATTGAATAGTTTTATTTCATGAGTATCTATCGCGGTAACCGATATTACATAATTTATAATACACCGAAAGAAACGCTTTGCTTTACTTTAAATTAACCATCGACCCGCAGTCTGTAATAGTGCCTTTAATATAAAAACCCATTACAAATATTCAGTGACAATATTTTCTTAGTTAATATGTTGATCTTAATAGAAAACTTGCGCGAAATTACCAATGCAGATAACTGGTTTAATAAAATATTCTTGTTACAATTTGTTCTAGTGATATTATTGCGGGGCATGGTCATTTTTATGACTAAGTAACCTTCGTGGAAACTTTAGATTAACCCGCGTTACATGTATTTTCCATTTATATGCAATTATTGCATGCCTTTACCATTAACGATTGTATCATTTCCTATTCGCTCACAATGTGTCCGGTGCATGTCATAAGGCCTCGCTGGATGCACGGGTTTCACCAGGTCTACACGGTAATGAATAATTAATTAATAATTCTCGCTACAGCAGTGGGTAATGATTGCATGCAGGTAAAGGCCGCTGGCACTGCGCATCTGTCAATTATGGAGTCACGAAGGCTGACAGTAACACGTTTAGTCAACACTTTGCCCTTTGGGATGTTGCAAATCAAGGATTCGTTACGTCGTAGGTATCCCCAAAGACTACTTGCGTCATGTTAGATAAAGCGCTACACCTTTTAGATTGATAAGTGCTATAAGTTTTGATAAGTACTATTTATTACATGATCTGTATCAAGGTTACCCGTCATGAAAAATAGAACACTTACCTTAGTAGTGCTTAAAAGAGTCAGTAAGGGCTAATTTAGACGGCGCGCGAACTTGTATACGATTTTAGTTACATTGCGGACCATTGAGGTTACATCAATTCAGCCGACCGACCAAACGACGCAATGTACTGGTAATGAAACTCGCATGCGAGTTCTCGACCGTCGATAGATCCCTAACGGACATTACTTAAATTAGCACATTGCTCAATTTTACCTGCGGACTTTTTAGTCCCGGATTTAATATCATCATGCGTTTGTAGCATCCTTATCACTATCCAACTCTGCTCATATACCTAGTTATAGCACATATATTTGTTGGAATGTTGTCACTGCTGAATATCTGTGCACTATTACGATCTGGCCAAGGCTTGCAGTGGCGTCAACAGACGCGTTCCGTACACAAATCATAAACGTTGTTATAGACTACAGTTATGACTGCAAGAATTACAGGCACGTGGTCGAAGCTGTTATCCAGCGTCCTAGATTTATCCCACGCAAGTGCTTCATATAACTTTTCATACCTACTCATAGTCATAATCGTTTAATGCAACCATAGTGTAGTAGAGATCTTAATAACTACGAGTACGTACAGTAGGTACAGCTAGCTGCAAACGTGTATTCATAATGAGTCCAAGCAGTTTTGTAGCTCGCTGTACTGGCCCTGGTAGGGGTAGGGTTTGGGATACCACATTTTAATTTACAATAATTTATATAATACGGCCTAAACTGCGTTCAATAAGTTACTTGATGCAATGTGATAATATTTATTTTGTTGTACCTTATGCTAATTGCCGGCTAAGCTAAAATAAAATCAACAGAAAAACTCGAAGTGCGAGCATACCCTTGAGTCAAACAAGTTTTGATAACATCATGTGTATCTCCCGTAGAAAAAAAAACAGGAGCGTAACGTATAATTATCAAGAGAACATTGACCCCAGTTTCATAAGTCGTACAAACGCTATGAATAAATAATTTGACACTACCTACTCTCCCCGTTGCATCCTTAAGAAGCTGTGTTGCCTTTGACTGTTGCGCTGATGTTTACGTCAGTGGCTGACAATGCTGACATCTCTGAGGAGGTGAGGAGAAGCTAGGCCTTATTCGGTTAGTCCGGTTTCCTCTGAGCACTCTGTTTTTATTTTGGTGTTCATCACAGACTCCGCAGAGCAACTTCATTTTCATTCACTTCGAATCAGAACTTACAAATCCTCTCTCACTTTTTTTCTGGCAGGTTTTAGCAGTTCCCTTGCAATTTGTGCTATCCAGGTTACACTGATGTACAATTAATATATGTACGAATTCTCTCATATTACAAACCTCGTAACGTGTGTGTCATTTTGATGTTCACGGACAAATTACATTCAGCAGACGGTACGCGATACGCAAATGTATTATAAACACACGCTCGCGTTTAATTGTGGAATCAAGGAAGTTAAAATGAAATTTTAAACAAACAATTACGTTCCCGAATGGAACGTGTTAGGGCCGACATATTAAATTAGTCCCACGCCCTCAGGAAATTAACCATAGGTATACTTACCTAACATACATTAGTTTACATATATATGGTAGGTATAATGTTTATCTATACATATATATAAATGCAAGTGTCCTGACTGACTGACTGATTCATCAACGCAGAGCCGAAACTACAAAAGCTAGAAAGTTGAAATTTGCACACTAGGTTGCATTTATAAAGTGTACAAGAGATAAGAAGCGATTTTGAGAAATTCAACCCCTAAGGGGGTTAAAAAGGGGATGAAAGTTTGTATGGGGTTCAAGTTTTATTTTATGCTAGCAATTTGAAACTTCGTAAAAAGATATATTATTAAAATACAAGAAAACTAATTTCAGCGCCTTTGAAAATTCATCCCCTAAGGTGGTGAAAAAGGGGTTGAAAGTTTGTATGGAAGTAAAAAAAAAAATTCGAGCGCGGGACTTCAAACCTTGTATATGAGGATATTATTAAAAGACAGGAAAACTCATTTCAGCGTTTTTAAAAATTCATCCCCTAACAGGGTTAAAAAGGGGTTGAAAGTTTGACTCCATTACAAATGCTTTGAAACTTCTTAGAAAGGCATAATAGCCGATTACAAAAGAAAGTAATTGCAACGTTTTTGGAAATTCAACCCCTAAGGGGGTTAAAAAGGGGATGACAGTTCGTCTTGGGGTGCAAATTTTATTTTAAGCTAGGAACTTGAAACTTTGCAAAAAGGTATTAAATTAAAATACAAGATAACTAATTTTAGCGTTTTTGAAAATTCATCCCCTAAGGTGGTGAAAAAGAGGTTGAAAGTTTGTATGGATACCAAACATTTTCTCGAGCGCGGGACTTGAATCTTTGTATTTTGGGATATTATTAGAAGAAAGGAAAAGTAATTTCAGCGTTTTGTAATATTCATCCACTAACAGGGTTAAAAAGGGGTTGTTAAGTTTGTATGGGGTTCAAATTTTATTTTAAGATTGGAACTTGAAACTTCGCAAAAAGGCATTACTTTAAAAAATAATTTCAGCGTTTTTGAAAATTCATATCTCAAGGTGGTGAAAAAGGGGTTGAAAGTTTGTATGGAGATCAAACATTTTTGTGGGTGCGGGGTTTGAATCTTTGTAAAATGGCATATTATTAAAATACGAGAAAAGTAAATTCAGCGTTTTTAAAATTCATCTGTTAAAGGGTCGAAAGGGGGTTGAACGTTTGTAAAGGGTTCAAATTTTATTTAAAGCTACAAACTTGAAACTTCGTAATAAGGTATTTTATCAAAAGAGAAGAAAACTAATTTCAGAACTTTTTATAATTCTTCCCCATGGTGGTGAAAAAGGGGTTGACAATTTGTATGGAAGTCAAACATTTATTTGAGTGCGGGACTTGAATCGTTGTATAAAGGCATATTAGTATTAGAATACAAGAAAAGTAATTTCAGCGTTTTTAGAAATTCATCCCCTAAAATGTTTAAAAAGGGGTTGAAAGTTTGTATAGGGTTCAATTTTTATTTAAAGCTAGGAACTTCAAACTTCGTAAATAGGTAGTTAGGTAGTAAGTTTTATTAAAATCTTCTAAGGGGGTTGAGAGGTATTATATCGAGAACAATTTTATTCAGTTAGGGGCTTGAAACTTCGTAGGTTGTGAATGACAAGTCTCGTGCGTTGTATAATATTAATAATAAACAAATGATTAACCGTCCTACTGCGATCTTTTGCTGCATAATGTTCTAAGCTAATGTAGAATATATAACCACCAATATACAAATCCACGCGTACGAAGTCGCGGGCAACAGCTAGTATTTTAATATATGACATGTTTTTGAATAGAGAGTTGGGTACTTTCTATTTCACTCAAATATTTGTTCATGAAAATTCATATCTCAAGGTGGTGAAAAAGGGGTTGAAAGTTTGTATGGAGATCAAACATTTTTGTGGGTGCGGGGTTTGAATCTTTGTAAAATGGCATATTATTAAAATACGAGAAAAGTAAATTCAGCGTTTTTAAAATTCATCTGTTAAAGGGTCGAAAGGGGGTTGAACGTTTGTAAAGGGTTCAAATTTTATTTAAAGCTACAAACTTGAAACTTCGTAATAAGGTATTTTATCAAAAGAGAAGAAAACTAATTTCAGAACTTTTTATAATTCTTCCCCATGGTGGTGAAAAAGGGGTTGACAATTTGTATGGAAGTCAAACATTTATTTGAGTGCGGGACTTGAATCGTTGTATAAAGGCATATTAGTATTAGAATACAAGAAAAGTAATTTCAGCGTTTTTAGAAATTCATCCCCTAAAATGTTTAAAAAGGGGTTGAAAGTTTGTATAGGGTTCAATTTTTATTTAAAGCTAGGAACTTCAAACTTCGTAAATAGGTAGTTAGGTAGTAAGTTTTATTAAAATCTTCTAAGGGGGTTGAGAGGTATTATATCGAGAACAATTTTATTCAGTTAGGGGCTTGAAACTTCGTAGGTTGTGAATGACAAGTCTCGTGCGTTGTATAATATTAATAATAAACAAATGATTAACCGTCCTACTGCGATCTTTTGCTGCATAATGTTCTAAGCTAATGTAGAATATATAACCACCAATATACAAATCCACGCGTACGAAGTCGCGGGCAACAGCTAGTATTTTAATATATGACATGTTTTTGAATAGAGAGTTGGGTACTTTCTATTTCACTCAAATATTTGTTCATGAATAGTCCTTGAACCTCCTAGCTAATGTTCCCACATGTCGATATCGACATCGTTAACTTTATTTTATCTGTAACTACATATCTAATCATAATATTTGAGCCACAACGATATATTTAGGTAAAAAAAAACATGGCCGTATTGGAGGTCGACACGATCCAGGGCCAATTATTGTCTGGAATGTTCACTACATTAAATTGTCACCTCCGTAAATATGAATTAAGGGGTAGGTTGTCGAAGTTATCATACAAGTAATATGTCTCATGGAATGTCCATGATGGACATTAGATACAGCTTCGAGGATTGTTGACACCTTTACATTAAAAAGTAGTAAGTAGGTGGCTCCATTAGGTACACCCTTTCTATTTAGTGTAAAATGGACACAACCAAAATTTGCATAATTTGAAGCATATGACTTGTCGTGTCGGAGACTTGACTGGCTTATCATATAAAAAATAGTTCCATTAGAACTATGAAACGAAGTAATTGTTTTAATCAATAATCATTCTACGACGTATTTTAACTACCATTTTTAGACTCAAACTTCATTTGTTATCTAAAATTTCGGTGAATTTAATAACAGTTTAAATAATTAACACAAATACAGGCATGGAATTTCTTGAAATTTATAGCAGACTAGAAAACGCAAAAGGCGCTATGTTCTTATTATCAATGTTTTCATAAAATATTAGCGAACAACTACGTATATTTGAGCCATGAGCAAACAAGGTAACGTACGAGTAAATGTAACTAGTTACTCGTACTGCTCAATAAGTATCGAAGGCGACGTCTTGTCGTCCAGGTCCCGGCCAATGGCAAAAATACTATTCATATTAGTTTCATATATGGATATTGGTTACTAATGCTTGTCGTAAGATACTCCTACCAACAATGTGTAGCTTGCTTTTATGGCAAGACGTAGGGCCGCGGCCAGGGCTAACCGCCTAGACAGCAGGCCGAATGGTATAAATATAGGTAGGTTAAGCCAATACCTATTTAAATTAATTCTGAGGAAGACCCGATAAACTTGTAAAAATACATTAGGTACCTACTATAAGTTTAAAATATCTGGGAGACTGAGCTTTGCTCGGAAAACTATAAAAACTCAAAAATGCCCGTTTTTTCGCCCTAGATCGATTTTTCGCCCCCAAAAACACCCATACATATAGCAAATTTCATCTAAATCGTTAGAGGCGTTTCCGAAATTCTCAAAATATATATAGGTACATGTACTTAGAAGAATTGTTCGTTTAACCCTTCGTATGTCTAAGCACTGTTCAGGGGGCCGATTATTGGATTTCGATCGCTCGATTTCGTCACTCGAAAATCGGTGGAAAACAGCGAGATGCTGATTTTTGAAATACGAGCGATATAAATTGGGAATTTAGTGGTATTGACCACTTGTTTTTGATTCTATGAGTAGAATTTACATGCCTAGTAGTGGAGTTATTACTGATCGAAATACACGAAATCGAGCGGTCGAATTTCAAAAAACGGCCCCCAGTGCGTATGAATTTAAATCCATTGTTTAATTACAATAGGTTTAAATTTATACGAAGGGTTAAAGATATTAGATAGATTTAGATAGATTATCTATCAACTCGCAAAAACTCGAGCACTCATGAGTTCATGACATGACACATAAGTAATGCGCCTGCCCATCGCCACGCCAGTAGGTCACACTCTGCTCTGGTTCTGGTGCCAGGAGCGCATTCAGTAGGGCCAAAGCACGGCATGGAGTATCGGCGAGTTCCTATATATGTGCAGCCGTACGCGCCGTTGGTCCCTATACTGTAAACAGGGGACGCACACGTGGCCTGAGTATTATATTTTTAACATACATATGTTAGTGCTTTGTTATAAATGTTATAATATAATATAATACGCACAATAAAATTTAAACTACTATAAGTATATAGGTACTTATAGCTACGTAGGTAATCTTAAATGCCCACTTAAAATTAATACCTCGCGCTAACGGCTTATAATAGTTTAAAAAGTATCTATCAATTAGAAATGATTCTACAGTGGCCAAGTTTCCAATGGTTGACTGTAGGTACATCTTTATTAGTTTTATTTCATAGGT
Source organism: Cydia amplana (assembly GCF_948474715.1). Classification (NCBI taxonomy): domain Eukaryota; kingdom Metazoa; phylum Arthropoda; class Insecta; order Lepidoptera; family Tortricidae; genus Cydia; species Cydia amplana. The sequence goes on along the minus strand of NC_086096.1, from coordinate 28,392,729 downwards.
ACCTACAATTAGTATGTAGATTATGTAACTAGGTATATCATTATACCTTCACAGCGCTCTATAATTATGCTTACACAGGAACATGAAATGGCCACCACCAATTAAATTTAGGCTCCCGTATGAAAAATGTATTAAACGTCAAAATTAACAATGCGGAAATTAGATTTCCCATTGCCTAAACTGTCACGCGAGCAATGTCGCATGATGGCGCTCGGTGGGATGATGGGGCGCATTCGGAGCGTGAACCCTGTACTAATTAGAATAATTCACGTCCCGCCACAATACTACTCGTACCTATTCGGCCATTAGCCACTCATTACACTAGACGGGTGAATTATCGCCGAGTCACCGACGCTCTTTGTTGTCCACACAACGAGCTCGCGGACGAATTCACTGAATAATGTTAATCGTCGGAACAAACGAATGTTATCTGATTTACTAAACTAGCGGACTATGTCGTAAACCTTTCGAGTAATGAAGGGGCGTCGAGATTCATACTTATCAGCGTATTCGATCATAAACTAATTTACGCGTTTCCTGCATAAACATAGCATATCATTAACAGCGTCTACATTTTTTTGGAAAGCTCCGCTCGATCCACGGGATGGGTTATAAGACCATTTAACAAAAAAGATTGTAATATGTTTATTTTTTTTTACAGCATAAACAGTCATGGGTGAGTTGGGCACGAAGCTCGGCTTTGACGAGTTGGCGGGAGGAGCAGCGGGCATCAGCAGGGCGCTATTAGCCGAGTTCATTGGTAAACAAAACATATAGATACAAATACATTCCTACATATTAATGCTGCATACTTAAAATAATAGTACATTGTGCAACGAGGGAGCGAGGTAAGTGAAATATTGAAAACGAGGGGTTTAATTTAATTCACGACAGCCGCAGACTGGAGTGAATTAAAGGCCCGAGTTTGCAATATTCTTACCCCCGAAGTTGTCAATGTTTTTCATCGCACTTGCGAAGAAAAAACTAAATATTTGGCGACATAATTGGCTACTTTCCTACTAGTCAAATCAGCTTCTTTTTAGGGTTCCGTAGCCAAATGGCAAAAAACGGAACCCTTATAGATTCGTCATGTCTGTCTGTCTGTCCGTCTGTCCGTCTGTCCGTCTGTCCGTCTGTCTGTCCGTCCGTATGTCACAGCCACTTTTCTCCGAAACTATAAGAACTATACTCTTCAAACTTGGTAAGTAGATGTATTCTGTGAACCGCATTAAGATTTTCACACAAAAATAGAAAAAAAACAATAAATTTTTGGGGTTCCCCATACTTCGAACTGAAACTCAAAAAAATTTTTTTCATCAAACCCATACGTGTGGGGTATCTATGGATAGGTCTTCAAAAATGATATTGAGGTTTCTAATATCATTTTTTTCTAAACTGAATAGTTTGCGCGAGAGACACTTCCAAAGTGGTAAAATGTGTGTCCCCCCCCCTGTAACTTCTAAAATAAGAGAATGATAAAACTAAAAAAAATATATGATGTACATTACCATGTAAACTTCCACCGAAAATTGGTTTGAACGAGATCTAGTAAGTAGTTTTTTTTTATACGTCATAAATCGCCTAAATACGGAACCCTTCATGGGCGAGTCCGACTCGCACTTGGCCGCTTTTTTATAACTGTCAAAACGATTTGCTAATATGGAATTTATATGAAAACATGTGTAGCGACGTCACGGTCAACTCGCCTACTATTTATATTTAAATCCGATTTATTAAATAGAAATTGTGTTTAAAAATAACTGCTATGTATGTTTTTCTAATAATTATCTGGTGTTTTATTTCGTGCACAGTGAGAAATAATTTATTTTAAGTAGAGGAAAGTACCAAATTCAGTAACATTTCAGACCGCAATAAATTACCTACTGAATTACTGGACCTTCGTCCGCCATATTGTTATTTTTTGACAGCGACATGCGACATTCTGTCACGATTGAAAATTGTGTATAAATATTTTAAACGGCTATCAAATTAATAAAATTAAATATTTATAAAAATAAACAAAATTATTAATTTATAACTTTTATAAGCGTCCTAGGGAGTTATAGCTTTTTTTTACAATCCATAACTCCCGCGGGAACAATATAGGCCTTAGACCTTAGTACACCTCCATGAAATAACATATTTTCGAGCAAGTGTGATGGAAAACAAGTACTAGGTACCGAAACGGGTTTACGGGCTAGATTCCTCAGGTGCGGTGGCGTTTATTCCCTTTACAGTCGCAAAGTCAAAGCAGTGAAACAATACAATGCGCGACCATTTATTTACTTATGACCACATCCTAGCACGTTACTGATCTACATGTCAGGTAGATAGGGTGATATTGACCTACTTACTAGTTATCGGAATGGCGTGAAATTTCCCATGCGTGTATCTCGATGATAATGGGCAATCTATAAAAAGCTAACTTGCCTGTGACTAATGTACCTCCCTAAACGACTTTGAGTAGTTTCTGACAATTTATTTCGGTAGACTAGACAGTTAATAGTATGAAATGACATTTCATGTTCATACTATTAACTGTCATTTCAGTCTACCGAATAAAACAATAGACTTTAGGTACAGTCAAGTGTAAAAATATGGATGCATATAAAGCTTGAACACGCCAAAATTTAGGCACATAAAATTACAAATAAATAGAAAATAAAGGTTTAATGGAGCGAAATATATATTGAATATACTAGACTTTCATTTCAGCCTCAGGATTTGACATGTCACAGACTTTGTGATGACCAGCACAGGCACTTTGCACGACATGATTACCGTATGTTTCAGTAGTCCAAGCCAGAGTTATTTGCTGATAAGTTGATACTTAATATAACTTTAACAGGTGTCTTTTTCAAATATTCATTGATATGAACCCAGTCCATTGCCATCCTCCTTCATTTATTACCATCCGACAAAAGTACCCTTTTGGCATTGTCGGCATGTCTATCATGTTAATACCCCTTCGTCACTGTTATAATGTAATGACAACACGATGAATGCTACCAAAATAGTAACTGTGACCTGTGGCTTCTTTAATAGTATTTTTTCTACTCCCGTACCTTTATTTGTCATTTAAAAGGTCGTACACACACCTTTAAACCCCTATGTTATAGTTGTCAAGACAAGTCTTTAGTCTATTCCACAAAAAAGTATTTGTGCATACACGCAGTATCTTTTTGGTACTTCTACGATACTTCGTGTAATCACCACTTAAAAAATATTGTATGAAATACACTGTTGCCAACATAATTTTATTAATTTTAATTGTCATCTCTGACAGATGAGTACTAAGTGCATTGCTGCCAATTTACAAAATATTCATTAGGTTCTATAGTAGAAACAATAAAATTGCTTCAGAAGTCAGAAACGCGCATGTGACACCCGTAATATAGCAAGATCCATAGACTACGAACACCGCTTAGCGTTGCTTGTTAGTCTCCATAGGCTACTGTGGCCAAAATCGAGAAAAAAACTGTCCAAAATTGTAATTTAACTAAGAGCAAGTACCAGGGCCTCATGAGTTACAAGGTGTCGCTGACCAACCGGTCGTGGGGCGCGGGGCGCGGTGGCCGGGTCACGTATCTTAGCTGTATACTTTTGGTTTGTTTACCTACATATATGTCCTATATCCCACTTGTTTAAAGTATTATTTTTGTTGAATGGAAAATATTTGTTAAATTTACAAATTTTTTTTCAAAGTGCTTGGTCGTAGAACAAATAGGTTTAAGTGATTTTCGCAAATGTTTCTTGCATGCATTTCTATAGTCAATGTCCCTTATGTGAATCAATTAACGGCGACGCTTGATGCAATCACAAGTAGCTTGCTCAACTAATAAATAATGGGGGATACTTAGCTTTATTTTTATCTTGCAATCTTCGGGAATGTATTAGCAACTCATACAAGTCAAACTTTTTATTTTGTGTTATTGCTTGAAGTTTGTATTTCTATAGAACCATCGTCTAACACTTAACACGCTCAAATATGTTAAAAATGATCAAACGTTTTATAAATTAATAAATATATTTAATTTAGCACCACTATTTTGGGAGCAGATAAGCTCTTGCTAGCTCTTAATCTAACTTGACTTCACTTCTTGTGCATAAATTTGAGATATTTGTACCTTTTTTGCAACATAAGAAAAGATAGGTTTCGGTCTTTAATATGTAAGAACGCTGTATGTTCCTAGTTTCTTTTTTTTCTCATTTCAATCTCGTGTTTTTCTGCTTTTTGGTTGTCTTTCCATTCAATAACGTCTCCGCAACATTTCTAAAACACAAAAACTAATCGATTCTTGATATATTAACATTTTCACAAGTTTCTTTAGCCTAATCGAATTTTTCAAAGCTATTGGTGCAAAGTGATTTCGCTCCGTCATTGTTTAAAGCTCGTTATTGTGCAAACGAATTATAGAATTGACAACTATTGTGGTATCACATGTTCCTCATGCTATAACGATTTTAATTTAAGTAAAGAAATAAAATTTAACCACCATTTACAAAAATTATAAGCAAAAATGTGTGCCTACGTTTTGGCGTGTTCAAGCTTTATGTATATAACTTACTCAAAAATAAGTCCCATAGTTCTTAATTCGCTGACATTAAGAGCGATGGGACATTAACACCTGTCATATACAGGGTGTTTCCTGTAACAAGAGCATTAAATTAAACAGTAGGCAATACAGGAGTATATAGTATGAGGACATACTGACCAACATTTATTCAGCAACTTTTAAAAATAACTTATGTTTTGATTTTTATTACACTTTAAAGTTTATTCCAGGGATGTTGCGAACATCCGCATCCGCATCCGCAACCGCGGAACTTCCGCATTATTTTCAACATCCGCATCCGCATAAAATCGATGTGGAGCTTATGCGGATGCGGATGTCGAACAAGTCGGTACAGGAAAGTCTTAGCGACGGCGTAAGTGCTAGGTAATTTCGTCATTACCTATAACGAAATCGTCTAGATCCAGAAAAGTCGGCCAAGTTACTGTTTATTAAATATAATGCACCTATATTCTTGCTCAAATATTAAATGTTTCGTTTTTCTTAAATAAAAAAATACTAAAAATGTAATATTTGACGTTTTCTAAGTACCTAATCTTGACATCCGCATCCGCGGATGTGAGCCTTTAAATATCCGCATCCGCATCCGCGGATGTAAAAAAATCTGCATCCGCAACATCCCTCGTTTATTCTAAGACGCAAGTATTGCAAATTTTGTTTTGTTTAAAGCGTGACAAGCAACGTCAAACACACTAATGTTCGCGTACATTGAAGGCAATATTTATTTTGTATGAAGAAGAGGAAGTCTAAAGGATTCATAACTTTTAAGTTGTTTAACAAAAGTTTTATAGTTTGAGGAGTATAATATAAGTTTTAATTATTTGCTCGTGTTACAGGCAACACCCTGTATATGCTAAATGAAATTATGACGTTTAAATAACACTTGCACAGTCACTAGCCTGGTCTAACTCTACAAACTAATTTTGTACAGGAAACCTGATCCTCAACCTGTTCGGGTGCGGCGCCTGCGTGAACATCGCGCAGTCGAACTCTGCGACAGACATCGTGCTCATCGCCCTCGCCTTCGGTCTGGCGGTCTTCGCCATCGTTTCAGTGAGTACTTACAGCCGCGGACTTTAATTGTTGAGCGATTTAGGGTTTACCTTACATTGGACTTTTCATACCGTTAGTATTGACAACCAAATCAGCTTGAACCCTAAATGTTCAACAATTAAAGTCCGTGACTACCTCCAAAGTTTAAGAGTGTTCTCACAACGTTCGACCCGATATCGGATTGGCCTTGCCGATCTGGTGAAGTCAAAATAAACTTTCAATCTTAACCTCCTGACGACTGGGGTTTAAAGTTTGCCAGCGTAAATTTAACTTTGTCAAATTGACAAAGAATCAAAACTTAATTTGTGCTTATGTACTAAGGGTAGAACGTCAGTCGTCAGGAGCTCAGCAGGAGGTTAAAGAAATCTTTGTCTGAAAATAGAATCAGGCACTTTTCCAAGTCTAAATCTCATACCTAACTACCACTTATGAGTCTTATGACCCTTAAAGGTAGGTAGGTATATATGTATTGGGTTTCTAAAACACCATGTGTAATATAACCGTTATTTTGCCCATTAGAAACTGCCTACTTACCTACCGGTTTTACTTAAACATGGTTACGCCCACTACTATTGTTATTTCTAATAAGCGCGTCGTTTTGTCAACGCAATGCACGAGAAATGTCACACCTTTGAAACCTGGAGCCATATTCGACTTTTGCTTTTGATATCCAGTTATAACGGAAATATTTACTGACTGACTTCAACTTCAACGCATTGTGCATGCACAATATGACAGCGTTTTACACAAAAATAAAACGCTAATTAAATAACTTACCATATTCGGAACCTAAAGTAATATATTGAGAGTGGCAACACTGTAGTTAGTCGTATTGTCCTTTTCTAGCATATACGTCCATCTCTCTCCCACACCCCCACCACTTCAGGCAGTTGCGTTTGACAATTTTGACAGTTACAAACAAACGCAAATTACGTAGTCATTGTCTCAAAATTATACATATTTACACCAGGCAGGATTAAAACTTTAGGTTCCGAATATGGTAAGTTATTTAATTAGCGTTTTATTTTTGTGTAAAACGCTGTCATTAAACAACTGTACCGATATTCGGAACCTAAAGTAATATATTGAGACGTGTTTGTTATCGCCTGGTGGTGGGAAGACGCCAAGCCAATGTGATTATATTATGTATATGTAATATTATTATATTAGGAGTGTTTAATTAATTATCTAGTACACCCTTTATTTTAACCACTTTTAACACCTGTGAGGAGAGAGGTATTTAGTAAAGCATACAATTTTATATACCATTACATTATGATACTAACTTTACATTTTATATACGTATTTAATGTAGGTACTTATAAATTTTCAACGAAAATAAGTGAGTCACCACAAGGGTGCTATAGTACTTAATTATATGTATGTGAAACTATGTAAAAGAAGATAAGTCAGTCTACTCTTCAGGGAGCATACAACATCTGTGATATGGAGTGATGTAATTCAAATATGAAAAGATAAAAATCATAAAGTACTCGAGTAGTTTTTATTTATAACTCCCAATTATTGACAAATTTGATAATAATTATCTAGTAAGGTAAGCAGTTGCAGGATATAACAAGGACAAGACCTTTCTTATTTCCAGAATCCCTCAGGATCAAGTAGACGAACATTTTAAATATTCGTTATATCACTATCACTACCCACAAAGTTAATATTGGGTAGGTACTTAATAAAATGTCATAGGGAATACTTTTAATGATTTTACTTAATTCTTTTAATGATTGTGAGCCAGTGTGAGCTATATACTTGGTTATAGCTATAAAATGCATTTAATCGTTTGTACGCTTTACTAACGCGAACGCGAGCTAATGGACCTAAACAAACCTTACTTAAAATTGTGAAGGTTACTTTGAGAGCTTAAGCCATATCATAATACTCATGTGGGCACTAGTTACGACGCTTTTTGGTGCTCTTGGCGTTCAAATGGTTAATGTAGAATTGCCACAGAGCTTTATCAATGATATTTGTATAGGTGCAGCTCATTCTGCTTATATTCATGTTTAGCTATCATCAAGTGACCTTAATTGTACTCATTATTGTCTATATATGCAGTATGAGTAGTTTACCTCATCTGGTGCCTACTAGTAGACATAAACTTTATTGTTTCTGAACGCTAAAGTGGCTTAATTTATGTAAACCATTCATAGACATAGCTTAATTCTGAATATTCAGTCTTCTCTTTCCAGATTAAGAATAAGGTACTTAATTCGAAACCTTAGCTCATCGCATATGTGTTTTTAACCAAAATGAAAATTTGTATTTAATTTGTGATTTTACATTATTTGCAATAACTGTGCGGAACCATGGGGTCCCCGACCTTTTTCCGGGCACCCGTGGGCCCAAAGCCAACAGCGCAGATGCCGTTTAAGAGGAACCTATTTTATCCAATGCTAGGGTCAACACTTTGTCGAATCTATTTGATATTTATGTATATTTATCCTCCTTATAACCTAAGGGTAGGTAATTGTAACTTTTTGATATCAAATATACGCAGAATTGTCAATTATTTTGTATTCTGAAATGCATATAATATTACTGGATTTGGGCCAGTGTGCTTTTGTATACTATATCTCTGGCCTACTATATAGGCTAGTCTATTAACATCCCGCCCCCTGGAAGGCAGTATACAGACTTCTTAGATATATTCACGGTAGTGCTAAGAGTGTGGACCTGGTTTTCCGACACTTGACTGCATGAGATTATTTTTCAGGTCTCGAGCAAGAAGGGTGCCTAGATAGGTTGAGGTCCTCAACTTGTGGATTTGGTAGGAGCAAGACACAGACGGGGTGTAAATTAGTTAATCCACCATGTTTCAAGAGATTCATGTGCATTGATGCCTTCAGGTTACACTGTAGAGACAGACTAACACTTTGGCAGAGTTTTGCTAACATAGAATAAATGATTGCATTTGTTTGGTTGTACAATTACATGTTCCACACCAAAAACATAATTATTTATATATTTCGATCTATTTTTGAAAGGTTTGCGTTTCAAAATAGCTTCGCCTTTTCGCAAGGCGTGTTCCTGTTCCCCTATTTTATTGTGCAAAGCGAACAGTATCACAATGCTATAATTTTGTATAAATTGAGAACTAGAGGGTCATGCCCTAGACGTGACCGCCCAGAAACTGTGCTAGAACCGTTCGTGCAAACCATTCAGTCACTATTTTTAAAAACCTTTTGTAGTGGGTACATTCCACGGTCTTAAATTTATTAAACGTGTAGATAGTATCAAACTATGACTAGTCATGATAAGTGAAATAAGTGATAACAGTATCTGGTCCGTGCATAGAAGCACTTGCCCTTGAGGTTAGGGCATGGGTAGTTTATTATAAACTTAATCCGTGCATAGGAGCACTTACGATACAGGTGGTTTAAAACTTCCAGGGTCACAATACAGACACAAGGGTGTAAAATACATAATTCATAAACGCCCGTTAGGCCAGTTTTGTATATTTTATTTCAAACATGCTTGTGCAGCACCGCCAGCACATGATAATTTTCCTAATATACCATGGCAGTCAGGGATATAATAATTATGTAAAAAGGTAGGTAACCTTGGTCATGTCGTGTACATAGGTAGGTACTCGTAAACATGTTAACTGAAAGACAAGTGCTCTCCAGCCAAACATAATTTATGCAACTGTGAGCTGCTCTTACATTGGGATCATATGTATTTATTTCTAGTCTGCCATATTGTAGCAGGCCTAGACTTCAAAGGTTTTTAGATATTTATAGGGCCGTTAAACGGACCCTTTGTACACCTTGAGCAGGCTGTTTGTTTCACACCATGGGTAATATATATTGTAAACATAGCTTATTTCAGAATGGAATCGTAAGCTCTGTCGTGTCGTGAGCTTACCGAGCCTGATTTAATTAGAGTCCACAGATTATATGGACCTTGGAGAATTGACCACTCCTTATTCTAATTATCAATATTCTGCCTGGGCTTATAGTCGAAATTAGGTGACTAAATCTCTTAGTATTATCTATGCCACCCAAGTTATGAGGCTTAGCGTCTCCAGACCACAATTTTATATTAGGGTGCAAAGATTTTTTCATCTTTAAAATAAAAATGAGTCGAGATAGGCCTGGAATCTTAGGTTTTTATTTTACCTATTATAATTTTAGAAATGTTATGTAAATGGAAAGCAGTTTTCACTTTTACCACAGTTAATTAGCCCAATTTTGGGTTAAGCCAATAGGGTGTTCGGGACCCTTGAAATAGATTGGTAAACAAAAATGAAAACTCTAATAACGAAGCCTTGCCTATTTCGACTGATTTTTACCCAAAACATTATTTTAAACCATTTTTACTTTCTCTAAAAAGAGATATTTACAACTTAATCTTTGTAATATTTTTGTGATTGTGGTCTACTCGCACGCCTGTGTTATGACCATATCATTTATATTTCTGTGAATATGTCTGACATGCCTTGCGCAGGCTTACATAGGTTATAATATCATCATCAATAACTTGACGTCACTTTGTGAACGAATCAAAGATTCTTTTGGCACACCTTACGCAGGTGGAAACATGGCAGCCTTGCGCAGGCTTACATAGGTACATAATATATTGGTTTCATTACAAATAACTTGACGTTAGTTTGTGAACGAATAAAAGATTCTCTTAGGCGCACCTTAGCAGGTGGAACCATAACAGACGTAAGTTTAAGAATAAGTATCATTCAAATCAAATACCCTGAGTTTATGGGTAATATTCCCTAAGTTGCGGGTTTCTTGCTCGACAAGGTGAAAGGCTTTACGCCGGCTTTAACAGGCACTTTTAGAAAGTGTCATTCACGGTGACGCGCAGATTTGCCAAAACTAAACTTTAACTCTACAGTAAAAAGAATTTATTGCGAAGCGAAATGAAATTCATAACAAAGCAAATCATACAGAAAGCTCATCCACCTCAGGCTTCGTCAAATTAACTCTACAGTTAACTAATATAATTTGACAATATGAACCAAACCATGCGTCTTCGTCAATGAATCAATCTAAAGATTCCCGTATCGTTAATGCCCTTCCATGTCACAGGCTTCCGATTTTATTTGAAACGTTTAATTTAAGTGTACTATTTATGTAGGTAGGTAAGTAGGCTTAAGAATTGACCCTCTTGTATGTAGTTACGTATAGAATTAATAATCAAGTTATTCAAATTCAAAATAACACAAGCACATATAGCACCTACATGCAAGAGTTCTTTTCCTTAACCTTTTAAGCTGTAAGTACCTGCTAAGTTATATATTTAAGTAGGTACCTACCTACATAAATCAAAGATCTAGTGGGAGAGATATAAGTTGGTAGATACAGAGTGAAATACTTCACGAATTCGCATGTCATTCTTGCGCAGAGCCATGCTAATCTCTCTCTATGTCTAGTCAGATTTAAGTTTATGTACTGCCGAAGTACTCACTTTCCACAAAAATAAATGCAATGTTTGCGATGTAGGTTTGTTCGTTACCTTGTGTCCCTTAGAGCGGAAATAGAAGCCCCGCGAAGCGGAGCTTCGTCGACTCCTATTCGGGTACACGTTATTTATCAGCAAGTTTATTACCAAAAAATTAATTTTGCAATATTATATTAACCCGGAACGGGATAAAAAGATAAATTGCTGATAGATACTTGGACAGATAAAAAACCTACACGTCTATAAGCTTCTACCTTAATACGTAGGTTCTACGTAACACGTATTAACTATCCGATCCATTCGTATTCGAAAACACAAATCACTTGAAGGGTATACCTCCACACATCACCATTTAAGTATTATATAATTTCAACCGTTATTATACACACACAAAGATTTAAACTAACAAGACTCGGAAGAGACTTAATAAAATTAAATTATAATGGTGACACGTGCACGCTTTACCAGCTCGATGTGTTTTCTACCATGTGTTTTAGTATTTTCATTGGCATAGCCACGGTGCGCGCAGGCAGCCTTTGAAAATACTTGCACATCACTATTCCGGATCATTTTTATTTGCTAGATAGTTTAACGGACAGCTAAATTTAAATATTTATTTCGAACGGCAAAAGCCGTTAGAAACTGTTTTTCAATATAGTCAGCTAAACTGGGGTACAAATTCAAAAACTCACCAGCAGTTTAGCTTCACGACCTTCCAGATGGAAAAACAGCAAGCCAATGACTACGTAATTTGCGTTTGTTTGTAACTGTCAAAATTGTCAAACGCAACTGCCTGAAGTGGTGGGGGTGTGGGAGAGAGATGGACGTATATGCTAGAAAAGGACAATACGACTAACTACAGTGTTGCCACTCTCAATATATTACTTTAGGTTCCGAATATCGGTACAGTTGTTTAATGCACAATATGATATCATCACCACATTTGACAGCGCTGACTAGACGCCGACGGTTAAAAGTTAGTGTGTAGGTCTGTGTATATTTATGTAGGCGAGTGTGGGATGGCCTTTTTGTTGTTAATTTTCATAGTAAGGGATATGGCGGCAATGTTATGATTTATTATTCAAAATGTCGAACACTGGTAAAAGTTAAAACCTATAAGCAAGATGTCTATAAACAAATGCTCCAATCTTGGTAATATTTGAATTTAAAAGAAAACAAGTTTGTTTCATTTACCAAGGAAAGAGTAAATAGTTCGTAACATTGGGCCTCGACGACCGGTACTAATAACGGAGTCAACTAACGTCATTGGAGTATGTGCACTATGCGACACCGCTTTGTACCATCTGGCAATGGGCCCTAGCTATTTATCTAGTAACTCTGTTGATAAAAAACAATTTGATTTCTAAGACTATGATTTTTCTTTCTTAATATTTGCATTTCTAAAATCATTATTAGTCAAAGTAATAGGACGGGACGTCCAAGTTTTGTAGTGTTTCGTGATCGAAGATTACAGGAGATACTAGTAAGTGTCATAATACTGTGCGGATGATTATTAAGTGTAAAAATTACTAAGGGAAACCGTTATAAAAGGTTTATAAATTTCGGTTTGCCGCCCGAGGGGATAATTCATACACAAACCCGAAAGATAGTGGAGCCTAATTTCTGACTGTACGACTGTATTCCGGTGCCGACGTAGTTATCGGAAATATTAAAATTGTAGGGTACAGAAAAGACCAATGTTACATCGTAGGTACTTCTCTCCTCTTCGATTATATTGAAATTTGGATTCTTAAATACCGGAAAGCTATATATATATTTTTATGTAGTGTTCGGTGGTGGTATATTCCGGTGAGTCTTTCTGAATAAGTTACCTGTATTCATCAGAATGTTTGGTCTTAGTGGTATTTCAGTTTTGGAAATGCCAACGTGTGACTATAAAAAAGTGAAAGTATGTATGTATATTCCATCGAGGTTGACTAACCAAGCTAGGTACATAATATTTGGCTCATAATATATGGATATAAATCCGTCCGAAAAAACCTCTCGTTAAAACAATATCGATCAAGAAATTACATACACAGCATCATACATATTACAGCATCATAGATAAGATAATTCATGTTGTAATAATTTACTGAACGAAGCCAGTCGCCAGCGACATTTGCTAATGTTTAACAGTAATCGCAAACAGATGTAGATAACGTATACTCTCTCTAAAGCATCTGATTTAACTCTGCTTGCTTTAGCCGTATATCTTTGCACAGGGAGCTAAGGTAAGGCGATATTTGTATTGACTTAGCGTGTACAGCAGTTTTATGCCCCTATTAGCAGGCTGCTTTTGGCTTTGTTGGAAGTTCTTCTTCTGTTCGGACTTCATTAGTCGCTTTTACACTTTACCGTGATCGCCCACGGTCACGGCACGTTCTACCTTCACGACAAGGCAGGGGAGTTCACCTAAATAAGTAGATGCCGTCACTTTTAAATTACCGTGGGTGGTAGTTGACGTCCACGATTTGCCTTCAACATCCATGTCAACTAAAACCGTGTGCCGTTGCCGTTTACGTCTACGGTAAAGTATTCAAGCGACAACAAAGCTTGGAATAGATAATCAAGAATTATAGAATCTTGATCCGTAGGTACCTACTTTGGTAGATAGGTACATCCCGCCTTGTAAGGCAAAAATCGGAGGCAATATTACCTTTAGATTGACATTTTACTCTACCACCTTAATTATGACTATTGTTTGTTTTTAACCTAAACTAACCAAACAAAAACTGATATGTATAAACCAAACCTAATACATACTGCCTCTTTTTATTTTTGAGACCATAATACCAGACCTACCTAATACTTGACGCATTAAAATAAGTAGCAGCGTCGACTATGACTTTATCTCTTGTAGATTAGCAATTTTAAACTTATTATGATATGATGGTTGTGTGCAGGCGATAGGTCACGTCTCGGGAGGGCACGTGAACCCCGCGGTAACGGCGGGTCTAGCGTCGGTGGGCCGCGTGAAACCGGCGCGCGCGGTGCTGTATGTGATCGCGCAGTGCGCGGGCGCCGCCGCCGGCTCCGGCCTGCTGAAGGCGCTCACGCCGGAGCGCGCCGCCGGCAAGCTCGGAGTCACCGCCCTCGGCAACGACGTTACTCCGCTTCAGGGCTTCGGCATCGAGTTCTTCCTAGGTTTCATACTCGTCTTCGTTGTATGTGGAGTAAGTACTCGTAGTTATATGTTATTTATAAATTGTATTTAAGGCAGTGTTCCAGACATCACCAATCTGTGACAACCCAAAGTCAACTTGGTTCACAGAGGTCATGCCAGGATTAACAACCAATGTCAAAATAATCTACTTACCTCTGTTAATTGAAATGCATAGACTAGGAATCCTCTAGACTGAGTTTAGACCAATTATTTCATGAAACCGATGCTGCCAAAAATACGGGAGTGCGGGGAGACGAGGTGAGCGAATCCCGTGCCGTGATTGGTCCGTTCAAAGACACGGACCAATCACGCCACGGGATTGACTTGAAGATGGAGTAAATCTACCGTATGAGTGGCAGAGGGGGTAGCGTTACTATGCTCAGTCTAGACTCTAGAGGATGTCTTGTCTGTGTTGAAATGTCATCATTTCATCAACTGTGCCTGCGAATTGCGAATAGGCATTGGCTTTATTTTGTTAATTGATTTTCATAATCGATACAATTATAAATTTTCGTTAGCAATGTTATGACCTTTTCATTCATTTTAAATAGACTTAATCGTCGACATAATGGTTTTTTCTACTCAATTTATTTATCATTAGTCACCATCAATTAGTCACGAACACGGATTATATATAGATGCTTACTGCAGTCATAATAGGTAGGTATTACGACCTCCAAACTTGTAGCATATTTATTTATTACCTCATGTATTTTATTGCTGTTTACTAAATTCTAAAACTTTGGAAACTAAAAACAAAGGACATTAAGAAGGTAAAAGCATACATAGTAAATGGACGTAAAATGTCGTCGATATGGTATGTAGGTAGGTACAGTCAGCATCAATAGTAGCGGATGAAACAACGCGCCTAAAGTATCTGCCACCCTAGAATACTGTTCCAAATAGAAATAGGTACCTACCTATATATCTATAGTTCTAATTCAGTAGTAGGAATCTGTTACAGTCTAATTGTGCTACATATATAGACATTTTTTTTTGTTAAGCTGTTAAGACTCTAAGATAACAGTCTGAGAATGACTTTTGACGTGTAGTTTGATCCGCTGTTTTTGATGCTGACTGTATCTAAAGTGATTAAAGGATGACTCACGCTAGACCGGGCCGGGCCCGGGCCGAGGCGTCTGACACGTCATTTTCTTTGGCTTCTGATCGGTGATAACGTGGTACTTTCTATAGAAAACGAAGCGACGGAAGCTCCGGCCCGGCCCCGGCCCGGTCTAGCATAAGTCATACTTAAAGCATCAACTGTGTAGAGTTAAATGCCGTCACATTAATTTATATTAAAAATCCACAACCACATTACCGGCTCAATGACAAAACGTTATCTACCAGCAGGTAATTATTCAATGTCGAATCCTCGCGCCTGCGGGCTACGTGCCTTTTAAAATGGCACCTAATGATTATAATGATATAATAACGTCGACGTCATGCCATGCCATGAGTGCTTTGCCTATTCAATATGTTTTATAAAAACACCAACGTGGGCCGCGGGCACGCTTGAGTTATTCACTAACATATAAATTATTACAACTGTATTAGGTAGTTATAGGTAGGCACTAAAGGGATTCGGGAAAAAATACCCAGCTGACCTTCAAAACCTTAACAGTCGAGTCACGTACAAATTTGAATTTGTTTTTTTATTCCTATTAATTAAGAACTTGGGATCCTCAGACACCAAGGATCCAGTGGGTCATAATATTTTATGCGTATTTGCCAGTAGTGCCTACTTATTATATTTGGGAAGTTCTTTCGATGCCTCATAATCCCGAAATGGTTGTGTCAGTGAATATCAAATGTGGTTAATATATGTATATATTAAATCTACGTAAGGTAGATCTATTTACCTACAATACAAGTGCGAAAAATAGGAATTTCGCAACGAGTGGCGAATTTTAAAACAACCGAAGGGAGTGTTTTAAATCGACACAAGTTGCGAATTACCTAATATTCGCACGTGTATCCTACAACGTTTTACAATACCTAACATATGGCCTTTTAAATTTTTGACATAGTTACGTAATGTGCCTATTATAGCCCCCGGTGTCGTAATGTAGCACCAGATGTACTGTTAAGTTTTTTATTATAGTTCAAAATAAAATTATAAACATGACATTAGCGGTCGGATATGGGGATCAAACATTCAAAACCATACGTGGATATAGTATAATTTGAGAACGTTAGACGTAGGCCATTTTAACCTTTTAACCGCCATAGAATACGTCATCGAGCGTGCTCTTGTCGCCGGGGGGTACGAAGTTACACGAAGATTTGTCTTATCAGCATACCTCGCAACCGAGCTAGCAAATCTGTAGCAGTTGTACGTCAGGGTTATCACTACTACGCATAAACTAAAGTACTTACAAAAAATATTTTTTCTTTGTTTTCAAACACACCAATATTTTCAAGCAATGAAAATTCCATGTTAATATTTGAAAGAAATGCGAAAAAAAACGTGATTTTATAAACAAAATAACAGATACCTACATTGAAACGCATCTAATATTGACATTGATTTGTTAATTTATATTATTTGACAGTAAATTAAACCGAGTTATATCGGAAGAGGGTCAACAGGGTTCTCGATCAATTTTATTAATCTTACATACAATAAAGTTAAAGCAAAATGGTTCATCATAATCGCCAACCCTGACACAAAACTGTCATTTGCTACGGTTTTGCTAGCTCCGTTGCGGGGTATGCTTATCAGACAGCGGCGAAATGAGCCCGATTTTGTATGTCTTATATATCAGTCTACGGCGGTTAAAACTGTTAAAAGGTTAATAGCCTAGTGAATAAATGGCGACAAATTCGACAGAATCCTTAGAGAGGATCACTACTCTATAGGATGTCAAGAAAATATCAGCAGCCTCATTAGTCATTCCTTGGCGTTCTCGTCGTCGCGTGATTGACTACGATATTTTTCGCTTGTCGGACTATAGGTATACATAAAAGTAAGTCAGAATCTGCATAATCAATAAATATCACAGTTTTTTTTAATCCACTTGGACGTAGCTACATAAACAACATAGCTAATACCGATTATCGACTCATTAGAGCCCGTTCCGTCTCCCCTGGGCCCTAGCCAAGATGACAATCGTTGATAGAAAACGCGAATCGAAACTTAAATAATGTATGGGAATTATCACGTGACTTTTCGTAGCCACTGTCATCCCGGTACTTATTTTTTTTTCTTTTCGTTTGTCGATGTACGATTATCATCTAGGCCCCATGGCCTTTCTCCTCAGCGAATCCATTGCATTTGCCCCTTATTATTTAAACGGGGTTTCTTGGACACATATTTACATGTCTCTGTTTGGCCCGATAGTTGACTGGTAGGGAATGCCATTAGGCATTAAGTCCGACATTTGTACATAATTTTTATGTTTTGTGCAATAAAGTTTAAATAAATAAATATTTACTGTATGTGTATTGATTGATACAAGTTCTAGGTAGGTACTAATAGGTTACATTACAATCCTGTTCCGGAAATTGATCTACTGAACTAAACTTGCCAATTTACTTGGAAGCCGCACTAGCTGAATCATTCGATAAAATGTATTATTACAAAGAACTATCTAGCAGATAAATGAGTCATTATATAAAAACCGCAAAGAATATCAATGATACGGCGTTGATTACTACTACCTACTTAATCAATGGCGTCAGTTAATAGTAGTTGTACCTATGATTAGTACAGTATCAAAGATAAAGATAACAACACTGGCGCGAACCGCGGCCTTTAGGTATATGGATATATTTATGTATACATATTATGTATACACAAGTAATCAGTATATTCGCTTTGACATAAATGAGACGATTATAAGTGAATCTTCGTGTTCAGGTGTGCGATCCGAACAAACCGGACGGCAAGCCGACGGCGCCGCTGGCGATCGGCCTCACCGTGACGCTGGGCCACCTGCTGGCCGTCGACTACACCGGCTCCGCCATGAACCCCGCGCGCTCCTTCGGCTCCGCGCTCGTCGCCAACGACTGGGCCAACCACTGGGTAAGATAACACAAAACCAACAGAATACCCCGGTGACGGTCGGCCTCACCGTGACGCTGGGCCACCTGCTGGCCGTCGACTACAACGGCTCCGCCATGAACCCCGCGCGCTCCTTCGGCTCCGCGCTCGTCGCCAACGACTGGGCCAACCACTGGGTAAGATAACACAAAACCAACAGAATACCCCGGTGACGGTCGGCCTCACGGTGATGCTGGCTCACCAATCTCGGTGACTAACTACAGAACAGCCACAAGAGCGATTACGTTTCCTGATATGTGATATACGTATAGAACCAGCGACGATATTGACAATAACTTTTTTGACTTCCAGGTGTACTGGGCCGGGCCTGTGGCGGGCGGGGTCGCGGCCGCGCTGCTGTACGTGCACGGCTTCTCCGCGCCGCCCGTGGACTCCGCGCCGCCGCGGTACCGCCCCGTCGCTGCCGATGAAAAGGAGGTACCTATCAACTTTTAATTTTGCCACAGTGTGAAGTTTAATTATTTTATTAGAAGACTCCCAACTGAACGCCTAGCGTCTAACGACCTTCGCCAAGGAAGAGTTTTGACCGAAGGTGTCAAGTTCCAGCGGTTCCGCGGCCGGCTCCCTCACACCGCAAGGTTGTGGAATGCATCCCAGCCATAATGTGTTAGAATTTCAAGTTGTATTTTGTAATAATATAGAATTAATAAATATAAATATTTCGAGAGCCCAACAGCAGATATAAAACTTTGGTACATAGATATATCTACAAAGATACCAGTAGAGTTCATTTTACATGTTATGTGCAAAGAACATACATACACTTAATCTATATATATATAAACGTGAAAGACCTGACTGACTGACTTAAATCAACGCACAGCCCAAACCGCTGGGACTAGAAAGTCCAAATTTGGCAAGTAGGTTTCTTATAAGGTCTAGGGGTCCACTAAGAAAGGATTTTTCAAAATTCACAAAAAAAAAACAAAATTAAAAAAACTCTCCTGCGCGTGCGAAGCTGCGGGCAAAAGCTAGTATTATTATAAATGTATTACCCATTATTTTGAAGGGGCTACATTTCCAAGTATTGCAATTAGGGAAAGTAAATTAGAATAACCTGCGTGACATCGGTCGACCTACCCAGGTTAAATGTAATGTAATAAATGGCTAATAACATAAATTGGAGTCGTTAGAAGAAGCCATTGGCGTGAATATCAAATAACCATCGGGCGTGAACTACAGAGCTACGAGGCCAGGGCCGCGGCGCTCCTCGGGGCACACCCTCGCTTTCCAATACTTTATTACCACCGTAGTAGCTTTTCAAATCAACATAAACACTCATAAACTTGCCAGTAGGTATAAGTAATAATACAGTCAATTGTTTATTCTACTCGTAGGTATCCCCATACAATTTCAATCTATTTTTAGCTCACTCAAGAGCATTGAAAACGTGGCACTTTGTATTGCAATTTCCACTAAGCATCTTAACAAGTACAGGCAATCGTAGTATTTTTAACTCTACACTAGTTCTTTAATTAGCACACAGTGCAGCCAACCCAGCTTTATGGGTACATAAGGCGTTAAAGGCATAAGTATAAAGGGTAGTTGGATTCATCTCTAAACATTAATCTGTTAATGTGGGAGTTGCTGGGTGGTTTTTATTACAATTATCAATTTTTTTTACCTTAACTAGAAAATAAAGGCTTCAAATAAGTTCTTATTTGTCAAAAGTTACAGCTTTGTTGGAAGCGTTTAAACAGTCACCAAGAATACATTGAGACGATTCTGTCAAATTCAAACTTGTCGCTGGTTTTTATAATAACTACTACTTACAATAAAATTAAGCTGAATCAAAAGTCAGATACCTAATGGATCTATGGGTAATATAACTTCCAAGATTTGTCTCGCAAAAACATATTACGGCAAATCACATCAATTAAAAACAATACACTCTTTTTTTGGGGCAGTCGTGTAAAAAATAAATAGTAGGTATCAAGTTTTTTAAATGTTTTAGTAGGGATGATGACACATGTTGAATTTTATAACAAAATCTAGTAAAATAGATAGCAAACGAGCAATTTATCACAATAATGTGGATATTAAAATAAAATATTGAAAAATTACAAAATTACAGAACCTGAAAGTTTCAAATTTTAAGTTTTTTTTAACTTCCAAAAACGATAACAGTAAGGGTACCATTCGATTCCTTACATTTCATCCAAAAAAATATTGTATAGCAACTATATACATAAACGCAATATTTCACCGACAAAAACGCAATTTTCTTGTTTTGTCCATACTAAGATGGGCGATGACGTCACGGCCTCTGGCCGTTTTGTATAGGGCGTTTCGCGAGTGAAGTGCGACTGTCGGACTTTGACTACAATTTCTGACTTTTGTGTTACTTTAATGCAATGGGTCCGATATAGACATTTGATCCTAAAAACAAACCCGATCGATCGAAAATTAGTCATGTAGCCTGTTCCACATTGTATATTTTGTGTATGAATAACGGAATGACTTGTATTGCAAGCGCGCTGGACGCCTGCCCGCCGCCACCACAGCCGCTGCCACTGCTTGGACAGTGGAGCAGAGCGTAAGTCCGCGTGTCTATAGGCCTTTAGAGGCAAGACCGCACTTGCACTATTTAACCTTTTGGACGCCAATAACCGATATTTCCGCACCGTAGGTTCAACGCCAAAGACCGATTAATCAGTCACAGACCACAGAGCAACATCGACCTACGTGCATATACATAAAAGTTCAACTTCAGTTTTGACACTTCAATGATGTGGCGTCTGAGTGACAGCTTTTGTGTTTGACACGGCGTCGAAAAGGTTAAGACATTGCACCAAACCGACTGTCAACGTCATTGAAATGCTTTGCATGAAAAAAATAGTTCTCTTTGACATTCCAGCTACCGTCGCGGTATTTAACGTTAACCAATTTGTTAATTGTGCGTGGTTAAGGTTCGTCTATTTACATCTCATGAAAGCTACATATTGTAATACAAGCTAATATCTCTTTCTGAAAGAACTTCAGTGGGCCCTTTTATAAAACTACCTACTTGACAACTTACAATTTTACAACCGTAATGACGACAGTTTTTTGTCAGCTTTTGTTAAAAAGGGACTTCCACTTGTATTACAAGTTACAAGCTTTTGAGAAACGGGCCCCAGCTCGTATTACAAGTTACAAGTTTTCATGAAATTGGCTTTTCTAGCAGGAATTTTTTTTTTTGGTTCTATACAAGCTGTTGATCCTCAATAGGAATGGGATCGATTGGCATCAAAAAAAAGTTTGTCAAAAATGACCTTTTTCTCGCAACCTGAATGTTTTTTCCAAAATCTGTAAAAGCCAATCTTCATTAATTTGAAATCGAGGGAAGGTCTTCTAAGACCCTTTTCTCGTAGCAGCACGGGATCTGGTAGCTGCCCTCACTGACCCAAAAAGAAAATCCATCCTGTATAACGTCCGCCGCCAGCAGCCAACGGCAATCTTTCAAAATATATTGAACGACAAACTCTAGTTGTACTGCATTCGTTTTAATTTAGAAACAAATATTTGTACACAAGTTTAAAATAACAAGTCTTCATTGAAGATCCACTTAGGCATGCACTATCTAGAAAGGAGCCTAGGCCTCAACAAAGCGTTTCAATAATGTTTGTGTTATGTGCAGCTGAAGCGGCTAGACGGCGGCAAAACGGAGGAGCTTGCCTGAAGCCGCGAGTCGCTCGCGCGGCCCCGCCCGCCGCGCGCGCGCCCCGCGCTCGGCGTCGGCGTCACCGTCCCCAGCGTGACACAACCCTACTACCGACACCAATATTGAAGCCTACTGCTCTACCCGCAGACATGTAGCTGACTAGACCACGCGCAAGTGTGCTACGCGTGCCAAATAATGTTCTATACGTCAACATTGCACAGATTCGGAATAAATTGAACTATGGTTCTAAACGTTTCAGAAGTTAATAAAGAATTTTTACTCAATCCTGGTAGTTTTTTCTGGGCGTGTTCTCGAATTAGTTAGTGTCTCTTGATTCGAATTATAATCTCAACACAAAATAATAAAAATGCAAATCGTTGCTCACGTCCATATATTACACTAAAATTGACACGTTTAGTTAGTGGATATGTGCGACGTCTATTTAGTTATATGTCTGTGTATTAACCCAATGAGATAAAGCGATACTCGCACACAACGAAAATACTTTGATTTACACCGCTACAACACTGTCTTTAGCATTTTTCCAAGTTCACATTAACATATAAAAACTATTAAAGTAAGTAATTTTTATATTTACAATTTGTAATCTCTAATCGCCCACAAAGCAATCAGGACACGATTTTGAAATATTCAAAATTGGTAGAAGGGATGACCTATTTGGGCGGCTAGAGAGTAGAAATAATTTGAATCAAAGTGTGTTTGTCTTCCAAGTCACCTCAAAACTCGTTAAGCTCTATATCTGCGGAGCTCTAACTTGCACATATATCTACCTACACGTAATTAGCATAGGTACAACCTTCCACGAATTGATTTAGTTAAATTCGGATTCCCTTTCAATGTACTCATTATTCAATAGTATGAAAAATTTAACAATACGTACTCACTATTTACGTAGCTAAAGTTATCTATTTGTATGCTAAAGTGATAATGAAATATTAAATTGTTCTATTTTAATGCTACTACCTCTATTAGCACTTACTAATAGATATAAAACAATTTCCCAGTGGACATTATAATGGTGCTTGCTAGTAGAGGTCGCGGTGAACGTTAATATAAAATTAACCATATATTTGATATATTTTACGTAATCAACTTTGTACCGAGGATGGGAATCTTCTGATACAGTATGAAGTGAATCAAAAGTTTCCTTCTAATATAAAGTAATAAATGCACGTGTAGTTATTAAGTTATCATCTATTTTTATATTATAATATTATATTCCTTCCGTGTATGTCTAAATTGTATAACATTACAGTACGATAAATGTATATACCTATATACCTAAGTATTGAACAGATGATTTTTGCATTGTGAAATATTTTAAATACCTATACTTATCATTATAATATTCGAGATTACTCAGTGTCGTCTGTACTTATTGTACCAACGCTGCATGTGTTCAGGTTCCGGGATATTTATCTCTTAGCCTTTTGAGTCTTTTGACCGCCACGTCGATTTTATATAACACACAATAGTAAACTTTATTAGAATGTATTAAAGTTAATTTTATTCTGTAACCTTTATCGGTTATAGCCGGCGGTCAAAGGGTAGGTTCAACTCACTAGAATTTCTGTGAAATTCCTTCCCGCCTAGTGAAGTTTTATCCGTCAATTTTATACGTGTGTATCAGTTTAACAGTGATGTCTGTAGAAAATATTTTGAATAAAATAACTATATTTTACCGATCCTGTAGTTTAATTATATTAGTCTAATTTAAAAAAAATACAAGATACTGCTTGGGTTGCAAAGAGGGAATTTAAAAAATTAAAATATTATTTGATATGCAAATTTCCTATTGCACGCACCTGTTTTCCTTATTTTATCTTTTATTAATATTAAACTCACGGATACACCGCAAGTTTGTATTGTAGGTATGCCTAATAAGGCACCAAAGAAGCTTCTTTATTTTTTTGTAGTATATTCTATGGTACTAGAGTAAAATTTTAACCCATTCACACATATAAGTGTGAAATTTTGAAGGCGTGTTCTTAGTTTTTATAATTTATATGGTTAAAAAAAAACTCAGTTGATGACCAATCAAGCTAAACATAGCATTGTGGTTGATGGGCAGGATATACAATATGTTGACAAGTACGTTTACTTGGGCCAGATAGCATCCTTCGAGAACAGGCGGTCTATCGAAATCGATAGACGTATCGAGAACGCCTGGAAGAGCTTCTGGTCCATGAAAGCGCTAATGAAGGGCGACCTTCCCTTGTGTCTCAAGCGCAAACTCCTTGACATGTGCATCCTGCCCATTCTAACCTACGGTGCACAAACTTGGTCATTAACTGAGGCTCTAAAATGGAAACTCAAGGTTTGCCAGCGTGCGATGGAGCGTAGTATATTAGGTGTTCGCAGAACTGATCGGATCAGAAACAAGGAACTACGCTCCAGAACTGGAGTTGTAGATGTAGGCGTCAAGACCGCTAAGCTTAAGTGCGACTGGGCTGGACATGTCTGCCGCATGCACCCAGAAAGGTGGGCCAAAATGGTTACTGAGTGGGACCCACGGAACACAATAGACGGTGCAGGCCGGAGTTCAGGCAGACCGAAAAGGAGATGGCGGGACGACTTGGACGCATTCTACCCCAAATGGTGGGAAAATGCCGATGACAGGGTCGAGTGGAGAAAACGAGGGGAGGCCTTTGCCCAGCAGTGGGACACCAAAATAGGCTAGAGAAAAAAAAATATGGTTATGTAAAGGGTGACTAAATTATAGGAATATTTATGTATAAATGCATATTTTATTAAATAGGATCAACATGCGTTTATAAAATTACTAAACACAGTTTAATAACATATTCCGCTAAAACCTTGCCGTGAACAATTTCGTACTGATAGCAATTAATATCATATAGAATTCAAGTGACTGTAACTGATTCATAGTAAATCGCTAACAGAGTAACACAAAATATACTTAATAAATTCTCGTTCTAATGTATTGTATTGTAAGGGACTAATTTTAAATACCTATAATATGTCGCACTCTTAAAAATAGTATAAAATAAATTATGACCTTGGTCCTGTATCACTTAGGTACTTGACGTTTTAGGGGCGTCCATTAATTACGTGAGGGCTTCGGGGTTTCATGCCGAATCTCACTACATCTCAGGAGTTTTGTCAAAAAGTTTAAAGATCTCACGATCTCAGATGAGATTAGGGTGGGAGGGAAGGGGTCGAAACAAATCTCACGACGTCTCACCAGCGGGGAAGAGGGGTCAAATAATACCACAAAAACCCCTAACGTAATTAATGGCCGCCCCGTTATAGTCCCCAAAAATTAAACGAATTACTAAATATTTTCTGAGTAAACATAGAGTTGGCACATAACTAAAATATAAATGAATAAACAAACATTAAAATAAGTGTTCTTTGAGATACATTTTACATCAACAAACTAGCTATAATACCTACTTAATAATTACAATATAAACCTAGAAAAGCCAATAGTACCTAACAGGGATGTTGCGGATGCAGATTTTTTGACATCCGCGGATGCGGATGCGGATGCGGATATTTAAAGGCTCACATCCGCGGATGCGGATGCGGATGCGGATGTCAAGGTTAGGTACTTAGAAAATGTCAAATATTACATTTTTAGTATTTTTTTATTTAAAAAAAACGAAACGTTTAGTATTTGAGAAAGAATATACCTAGTTGCGTTATATTTAATAAACAGTAACTTGGCCGACTTTTCTGGATCTAGACGATTTCGTTATAGTTAATGACGAAATCACCTAGCACTTACGCCGCCGCTAAGACGTTCCTGTACCCACTTGTTCGACATCCGCATCCGCATAAGCTCCGCATCGATTTTATGCGGATGCGGATGCGGATGTTGAAAATAATGCGGAAGTTCCGCGGTTGCGGATGCGGATGTTCGCAACATCCCTGGTACCTAATACTTAAGTACTCTCAATTGGATAATGATTGATTACTAAATTCAGTTATCCACCATACATGTGATGTCCACTAAAGCAAATGGGTCCAACACATTAAAAAAAACGGTCTCTTCTGTGGACAATACAATAAAAGTTAACGACCTGGTACATAAATATCCCGTTTTTCTTTAGTCTCAAGTACTGAAAAAATGTATACCGCCTGTAAAGGTACCACGTAAAAATTAGCTTTAGATTCCTTTAACTTTGCGACGTCTACAGGAAAGACGCGAACGAGTTTGCTATAAAACGTGTATGACCCAAATAAGCGTGAACTGATTTTTTAACCATATACATTACTACACATACACACATACATTATTTACGTGGATTGATGTTCAATCTACATATATAGGTACTAACCCTTTACCAGGCTGACAGTTCAAAAATGACAAACTCAACCGAATGTCAGTCTTACTCAATTGGAAATCCCTTAGCCTGTTACGTAAAGGGTTAAACTATTTCTTCATTATAAAAGAGTATATAAATTATAAACTAGTGACTTAATTCTTAATGCCTAAGATGGCGAACTTTTAAGAGTATTAGAAGTTAAGGCACAAAATATAATTGCCAGGATTGGCTGATTGTTGTTATTATCTACTCATTTCCCAGATTCGTACATTTCGGCAGTTGTAACTTTAACCCTTAGTGCATATGATATATTATACAATCCTAATGTTACCTTTATCGAGATGTGATAATTGAGATAAGTATATACAGGATGGCTAATTAACTTAGAGGAGAAAAACATGGGTCAGGATGTCACGTATATTGTTGCGAGATCATTTTCTACTGTTGGTAAAGACTGTACTCGTATAGCACAATCTCCTTTTTTTAAATTATCCTAAAGCAGCTTAAAACAATAATTTGAATAACTAAAACCATACTTTTATAACTACCACGGGACTTAATCGCGTAAGACTTACGCAATTGAAATCAGAAAACATAAAAATTTCAATCAGAATGAGGGACAGGGGATTTCGTCTTCGTGGAATCCAGTGATTAGCAAATGTAAGGGTGAAAAAACATCCCATCTCATACCATCGGATGTCGTGAGTGTTGTGTGTAGGCAAAGTGACAACCCTAGCGTACAAGTGAATAATCAAGATCAAGTGCGGGTAGTTCGCAAAACCCGCGCAGCAAGAAGATGTTGATACAATTCCTCGCCAATCTGCATATGACCACGAACGTAACGTCACGTTCGAAACGTCAGGTCATAAATAAACGTAAGTCTTACGCGATTAAGTCCCGTGGTAGTTATAAAAGTATGAGTGAGAATCGTGTTAGTTTAGATCAATATAACTAAAACCAACCTGGTTTATTTTATTTGTAATAATTTACGTACTTATACACTGTATTTACCTTCCCAACAGTTCTAGAGTTGAACCAAGAAAAGGCTGCAACGATTTTAATAGCACAGGCAGTGCAAGTGTTATTTTAAACGTCAAACTTCTATCAAATTATGACGTATAATTGACACTTGCACTGCGTGTACTATCAAAATCGTTGCAGACTTCTCTTGGTCTAACTCTACGAGTATATTCTACCTTTCTGACTCGCAATGCTACTGAGTAGGTATTTACATTTTTGCTATACATTTGATTAAAAAAAAAAAAATACTTTATATTTCAAAAGAAATGAATCACAATTTTTTTCACCACACCAACGCGAAGAAAATATTAACTATAAGATATCAAACAAAATCAAACCAAATCAAATCCAAATGATATTATTAAATATTTATCATTCAAAATTATCATTTGAAAGTCAATTCAACCAGCAAACATACGAAAACATACTCGAAATATGCATTTGATACTTTTCCTCACATGTGAATAAAATGCTACTTTGGTATCGGTTTTTGAACAATGAAGAGAGGCTTTACCAGTTGGTGTAGTAAATTAATAACCCTGAAAATCCGCAACATAGCGAAGGCCAAATAAAATTTTGTCGGGGTATACTATTTATTGACAATAAAGATAATAAGATTAATTCTTCACTCGTTCGATAACTCTATATCAAAATATCGGATAACACATATAGCATTCGTACGGATACCAAGGTCATGGTTTTAAAATAACACCAGTAATCCTTCGTCATCATTTTCCTCGCGTTGTCCCGGCATTTTGCCACGGCTCATGGGAGCCTGTGGTCCGCTTGGCAACTAATCCCAGTAATTGGCATGGGCACTAGTTTTTACGAATTGCCATCTGGCCTTCCAACCCGGAGGGTAAACTAGGCCCGTATTGGGATTAGTCCGGTTTCCTCACGATGTTTTCCTTCACCGAAAAGCGACTGGTAAATATCAAATGATATTTCGTACATAAGTTCCGAAAAACTCATTGCTCAATGAGCCGGGGTTCGAGCCCGCGACCTCGGGATTGCAAGTCGCACGTTCTTACCGCTAGGCCACCAGCGCTCATTTACCAGTAATTACCAGTAATCCTTCGTATATTTCGATAATCCGAGCCACCAGCATGTGTATCCGTGGGACACGGCACAGATTCAAATCCATCCAACATTTCTTCAGTCTCAATGACGGTGCAGCCATACCTAACCCGTCTACCTCCACCCTGCACTAGCGCCATGTTTTTGTTGTTGCTCATTCTGTTTTTTTTTAATAATTTTAAATTTTTGATATGTCCAATAAAACACCAATATACCTACCTACGCAATCAAAATAAGTATAGTTCATTTCATTATAAATCAAATATCTTACAACAGGCGACACAACCGGTAATAAAAATATCAAATTAAATAGGTATGAACCACTAACACTAGCTATACATTGTACCTATCTTATATCAATCTATACACCAATAATATAAATACAATGCATATTAAAAAAACATATTATAGTGCGTCATTCTAATATAAAGCCTCATTATTATTACAGTTACACATCATCAATATTTAAACTAAGTTTTCTAATATGTCATTCATAAATTATCTACCATAGTATAATTTAATACATATGTATAAAATGAACAATAAGAATTCAAAATGGTCTGTGTCCATATTCTATATAATATAACCCTAATGCGATATGTTTCCGGCGGTGGGGCATTCCACGAGAATGTCGTTTACGAAATGCTTTTGCCTTGCATGGCAGCTATTCACCGAATCCCATGAGTGAAAAGAACGCCCGATGAAAAAACAATTTTACAGTTCTACTCATACGATTCAAATTCATGTAACAGCTCATTCAGAGCTAACACGTTTGGGTAATGTAGGACGATTGACCATTCAGGTACTTAAATAAGTTTTTTGTCAATCAATTTTTTTTTTTCAGAATGAGCTATTACACGAACTTGAACCATGTAACTGTAGGGCAGCAACCAAGAGCACTGCATAATAAATCTAACAACTGTCTACCAGAATCTTAAAACTACTTCGCTCGTTCGTACGTCTAGTCGCCTTCTTCTCTTGAATATTCAAGTGGTGGAGAGACAGAGAACGAAATTTCGATTTTCGATGTTCGTGTAGTTCCTCTGGCTCCATTATAGCATTCCATCTCGATAAACTTCGTCTATAATGTACAGGTTTGGTACTGACCTACGTGTTATATGAACTTGAAACATTTCTGTTTGTCGTGTGGAATGCGCGTTTTGAAGAGAACGGAGTCGGCTCGGTATTGTGTCGACAGCAATGGAGTGTAGCCCATCACCTGTAACAGACAAACAATAATTCATTTGCAGAAAAGGTTTACAGATTAAACGTGTAAAATGGACAGAGTTCTGCAAAATGGTAACCATCCCACACTAAATATCCACTTAACTTTTTACTTCACGTTTTAACATTACGTTTCGATTTTCCATTCTTTTTTTCGTAGGGTTGATTCCCGCTTGCAAAACTACGTCCAAATATTGTTTCACCCTTTCCAACATGCCTCTAGTAGGTATGTATTTATGCTAAATATTCATATATTAAGTACCAAAGGACATTGAGGAACTGAATCACTGCAGCACTTGAAGAAGCTAATATTAACAGATTTCAATCATTAACAAATGAGTTAAAAGTAAGTAAAAATAAAGTGCGCTTCGCCGATAGAGAGCGTGACGAGCGTAGAGCTCAACGTTCTACATATTCTTAAACAATACAACAATATGAGAAAACAACTGGGTGCAGAGGGCCTACCGCGAACCACGTTCGACGTGTTGCCTCCCTGTCACACTTACGTGCGAGTTTACAAGAGCGACAGAGAGGCAATACGTCGAACGTGGTTCGCGGTAGGCCCTCAGTTGTGCCTCTCGTGGAAGGGCGTCTAGTCAAAGAGAGCGTCACTCACGGGCTACTCGGGGCGGCGGAACGTCCAGCGTGACGTTACCTGGCACAAAACATAAACCTGAGAAAGGAACTGGATGCACTTGTGCCTCTCCTGGAAGTGCGTCTCGTCGGAGGAGATCGTGATTGGGCAGTCGGGACAGCGGAATGTCCACCTAAACGTCACCTGTCGCTCGTACTCTTAAACTAAACACGAACCTGGGAAAAGAACTGGATGCACTTGTGCCTCTCGTGGAAGTGAGTCTCGCGGAGGAGATCGTGATTGGGCAGTCGGGACAGCGGAATGTCCACCTAAACGTCACCTGTCGCTCATACTCTTAAACTAAACACGAACCTGGGAAAAGAACTGGATGCACTTGTGCCTCTCGTGGAAGTGAGTCTCGTCAGAGATCGTGATTGGGCAGTCGGGAGAGCGGAATGTCCACCTAAACGTCACCTGTCGCTCGTACTCTTAAACTAAACACGAACCTGGGAAAAGAACTGGATGCACTTGTGCCTCTCGTGGAAGTGAGTCTCGTCGGAGGAGATCGTGATTGGGCAGTCGGGACAGCGGAATGTCCACCTAAACATCACCTGTCGCTCGTACTCTTAAACTAAACACGAACCTGGGAAAAGAACTGGATGCACTTGTGCCTCTCGTGGAAGTGCGTCTCGTCGGAGGAGATCGTGATTGGGCAGTCGGGACAGCGGAATGTCCACCTAAACGTCACCTGTCGCTCGTACTCTTAAACTAAACACGAACCTGGGAAAAGAACTGGATGCACTTGTGCCTCTCGTGGAAGTGCGTCTCGTCGGAGGAGATCGTGATTGGGCAGTCGGGACAGCGGAATGTCCACCTAAACGTCACCTGTCGCTCATACTCTTAAACTAAACACGAACCTGGGAAAAGAACTGGATGCACTTGTGCCTCTCGTGGAAGTGAGTCTCGTCAGAGGAGATCGTGATTGGGCAGTCGGGAGAGCGGAATGTCCACCTAAACGTCACCTGTCGCTCATACTCTTAAACTAAACACGAACCTGGGAAAAGAACTGGATGCACTTGTGCCTCTCGTGGAAGTGCGTCTCGTCGGAGGAGAGCGTGACAGGGCAGCCAGGGCACCTGAACGTCCAGCGCGACGTCACCTGCGAACACGCACACTTTGTTCAATCTGCTATTTGTTTATATAGGTATTGAACATATAGCTGGTCAACCAAATCTTGTCAGTAAAAAAAGGCGCGAAATTCAAATTTTCTACGGGACGATATCCCTTCGCGCCTACATTTTTCAAATTTGCCGCCTTTTTCTACTGTCAAGATCTGGTTGACCAAGTATAAGTATGTAGACGGGAGACTTAATAACAGAAAATAACAACCGGCAACTTTGTAAAAAGTCTGGAATCAACACCATCAGAGCTAAAACTGTCAAAGCGATTCACCAATATGTAATTTATATGAAAACTGCACAAGTGACGTCACGGTCAAGTCACTTAGTTTTTTAAGTTGTATAAAAATAACTGCTATGTTTTTCTAATAATTATCTGGTGCTTTATTTCGTTAATGGTGTGAAATAATTTATTTTAAATACAGGAAACGTCCCTATTCTTATGCGCGCTTTCGAAGAACCGGGAGATGGTATTTTGAACTATCAATATCTACCGAGTCTTTGAATAATTTTACAGTTTAGACTCACTTGTTTTAAGTCACTCGCGCGACATGTTTCGGAGAGCCTAGATTTCCTTTCTACCGATTCATTTGCCCACGAGGGGGTTACGCTAAAAGGCCTTTTTAGGGTTCCGTACCCAAAGGGTAAAAACGGGACCCTATTACTAAGACTCCGCTGTCCGTCCGTCCGTCCGTCCGTCTGTCACCAGGCTGTATCTCACGAACCGTGACAGCTAGACAGTTGAAATTTTCACAGATGATGTATTTCTGTTGCCGCTATAACAACAAATACTAAAAACAGAATAAAATAAAGATTTAAGTGGGGCTCCCATACAATAAACGTGATTTTTGTCCGAAGTTAAGCAACGTCGGGCGGGGTCAGTACTTGGATGGGTGACCGTTTTTTTGCTTGTTTTGCTCTATTTTTTGTTGATGGTGCGGAACCCTCCGTGCGCGAGTCCGACTCGCACTTGGCCGTTTTTTTTTAAACTCATGCTTTAAAAATAATGCCCCACCTTCACGGGCGGTTTCCTAGTGATGTGCGCGACGAGGAAGTTCATGGCGATGTCCTCGCAGTTCATGAACTCGTCGACGTAGTCGCGTATGGCGGCGGGCAGCGCGCGCCAGTAGGCCCACAGGTAGTAGCGGTGCACGAACGCCGCGCCCGTCAGGACCATGCTGAGTTCACAGCTGCAACAGTAATATTCCTTACCGTCCTTTCATGCAGGCGTAGAGAGCAGTAACAGCTAATTCTACTCCCAAAAGACCCCATGATTTTTTACGGAAGCAATGTCACATGTGTGGTATCTAAACTATAAAGAAATTTCCTTCAATTCCCGTTCGTTCCTAGCGACGACTAAACTACTGCTGTACCAATCTCTTATAGGGTAAAGACAGATATATACCTTTCAATTTAGTCGTATTGCAATTTGGCACATCATGCTTGATACACACGTATTGATCATTACTTTCTTCCTATTTGGTTTTCAGTTTATCAGTCTCTTGTATCATTTCGTTTCAATGCCTGAAATTAGCTGTCACATTATACACCTGGATGTTACTACATATAAGATCACCTATCAGTGAGTGATGATTGTTCCGAGTGCGAGCGATGAGTAGACTCTCTGTGTTTTTTAATGTGGTACTCAGCAGACGAGTCGCCTGATGGGAAACGGTCACCGTCGCCCATGGACACAAGCAACATCGGAGGAGCCACTTATGCGTTGCCGACACTTGAGAACTCTGAATACCCGCTTCTTGAAGAACCCCATGCCTTAGCGCAAAGGATCATTCCACATACATCACGTTCTGAGAAGAATTGTGGTGTATAAGAAGTGGGAATGAGCTATGGTCCTTGGGCGGCTCTTACGGCTTGAGTCGTAAAATTACTTTTGTTGCCTTCTAACCGTTACATCTACAACCAAAGACAAGCGTTACCTGTAATTCGAGTTGTAAAGAAACCCGTTGTTGTAGTTGAGGTCCCAGGCATGGTATCGTCCGGGGAACCCCACAATGCGGTCTCGGTGCTCGCGCCACACTCTGCAAAACATTAGGTATGATTAGAAATTTTTAATCAAATCATAGAAGCCTATTTCTACACTCCTATTGGCTAATGCCTTAATGCCACTAAAACAAGTCAAATGGTACTCATTCTAGTTCAACTAATTTCCAAGTCCACTTTCGTCAAATCAGAAAGTGTACCTGAAGTTCATCATGACCTCGTCTTTCCTGAGCTGCCCGTCGCAGAGCACGACCTATATAGTGATGAAGATAAGAAGCGGTTATAGACCGTGCCGTGTTGGTTTAATAGTTACCTGAAAGCGAACACGATCTCGTCGTGCCTGAGATGCGCGTCGTCGTCGACGCAGAGCACGGCCTCGGTGTCGATGAGGTCGTATGGCAGGAAGCGGTTGTTGAGCGAGTTGCGCGCCGCGCGCACCACCGCCACGGGCGCGCCGCTCTCCGGCCAGGCCAGCGAGGCGGACGGCGGAGTGCGCCCGTTCCATACCACTACCACCTACAAAACCGCCCAAACATTAACGTACAGTTAAAGCGACACAAGCGCATCACCACATGCGAAACAAACTACTAGTACTTTACAAATTGTAACTACCTATAATAAATATGGCTGTTGGATATTCAAGTGTTCAATGTGACCATGCACGTTTTTAGGGTTCCGTACCCAAAGGGTAAAAACGGGACCCTATTACTAAGACTCCGCTGTCCGTCCGTCCGTCCGTCCGTCTGTCACCAGGCTGTATCTCACGAACCGTGATAGCTAGACAGTTGAAATTTTCAGAGATGATGTATTTCTGTTGCCGCTATAACAACAAATACTAAAAACAGAATAAAATAAAGATTTCCATACAACAAACGTGATTTTTGACCGAAGTTAAGCAACGTCGGGCGGGGTCAGTATATGGATGGGTGACCGTTTTTTCGCTTGTTTTTTTTTTCACTTGTTTTTTTTGCTTGTTTTGCTCTATTTTTTGTTGATGGTGCGGAACCCTCCGTGCGCGAGTCCGACTCGCACTTGGCCGGTTTTTTATCTGTTGTAATCACCGCTCACCTTGTTCAAGTAGGGCAGACCGCGTAGGCGCGCGACGGCCGCCGCCAGCACCGCCTCCCGCTCGTACGTGAGGATGACGACGGTGAACTGCTCCCGCGGGCGGTCGCCGCCCAGGGCCTCGCTGAACTCCTTGCCGGCGCCGCCCGCGCCCGCGCCCACCGGCCGGAACCCGGCCGCCGACCCCGTGAAGCGCGCCTCCGATGTCACCGGCGGGTCCCACGGCGTCTGCGGGTACAGCGCGAACGGGTCCGCCCACTCGTTCCACAGTTCGTACCCGTGCACCAGCCCTATCGAATAGTTACGGCGGTATGTCGGGCTCGGGTACGGCGCCTCCAGCGGCCCGAGCGTCTCCTCCGGCTCCGCGTCTATCGCCGGCGGCTCCAACCGGGGCGGGTAATACGATTCGTTGAAGGCCGGGGTCCCGACCGTCGGCACCGCCGGCCGCGCCGGTATGTTCAGGCGTGTTCGGATCACTGCTAACAGTGAATCCACCATCACTTGCACTGAGCTAAGATATCGCTCCCAGAATAATCGCCCCTGTCTCCGAAATGCGAGCAGGTCGGCGTCGGAAAACGCTCGTAAAACGAAGTGCAGCTCAGGAACTCGAGCCTTGGGAAGCGATAGTACTGCACGTCGCCAATCGAGCACTTCATCATAAGGCAATGTAATTCTGTCTCCACCCAAGATGACTGGAATTGCGCCGGATCTCAAACCTTCATATAGCCTTGCTTGCAGCAATGCTGTCGAGGTATAACTTGGATCGCTCGGAGCAAGAATCACGACAAAGGTAGAATCTTTTAGCAAGGCGCGTCTCGAGCGGTCCGTGCCGCATAAGGCCCAATCACCAATAGGATACACTGTACGCTTTTCGACGGGTGGGTCGCATTCGAATTGCAGAAAAAATAAATCTGATGTAGAGCTCGACTTTGCAGTCTTTTGGAGCGCTTCGATCATCGATTTATCCTCATCTTTATTCAATCCACTAAAAGGAGGTTGCGAGCCCTGAAAACTAAACGCAGCTAATGTATTCGTACCATGCATTCGTATTAATCAATATATTTCTTTTATTTCGAATTATAGATACTTACCTCAGTAAATATTTCCGTCTAGCGGGAGCTATTGGAGCGCAGTCCAGCCATACGTCTCCGCCGGGTGGGCCGAGCGCTGGAGGCGTTACGAGGTCGAACCCAGGCCGGAACTGGGTCAGAGTAAACGTAGACTGTGCTATCATAGCTCTGCCCGTCATAGCGCTCTTAAACGCGTCGCCAGCGCCCACAGACAACTCCCTTCGGGCCAAGTTAATAAGGACGTGGTTGCGACCGTCGCCACCCCAGTACGGCAAACTTTTGATTACAGTTTCATTTAAAGCCAATTTTAGGCTGTCACCTGTTGATCTGAAATAAATTTGGTACATACAATCATATGCATAAAAGATGAATTCAGTAAACAGGATAATATAAGAAGCGAGAGAATTTCTTACATTGAATTCCTTTCTGAAGAGAAAGCCTCTCCTACTAGGACTAGATAGATACAAGCCTCTTTGGCGTCTTGTGTAATATGCGCATTATATCCCAGTGTCTGTCTTACTGTCGTTTTCAAGAAGCCATCCACTTCCGCGCCAGCAATGGGCGCATACGTATCAGGGTCATAAAAGTATACAGGAAAGCCGGACGTAAGAGAGCAACGGGAGTGATCAAAACAGGAGTGCATGCGGCAGTGGTGTTGGGAAGCGGAGGGGAGGGGAGGGAGGACGGGCGGAGGTTGTGAAGGGAGGAGAGGGGAAGGTGGAGCGAGCTCCGGCGAGTCTCGGCGGATGGCCTCGAGCTGCGCGAGTCGCGCCTGGTCGGCGGAGACGCGCAGGCGCTGCAGCTCGGCGGCGGCGCGCGAGTGTTCGGTTTTGGCGCTGTCGGCGCGAGCGCCCGCCGCCGCCGCCTCCCGCTGCAAACGCGCTCGCCGAGCTTCAAGCTCACGGAGCTCTGTCGATACTGATGCCTGGACAATAAAAACATAATTAAGGAAGAGGTAAACAGTACAGAAGTTCCAATGTTGAATGTTAAGCGACAATTCTAAAGTTAAATTAGAATGTGTAGTCCTACTTTTTCTATACTTACAAAAACACTACATATAGGGAGTCTATTTGAACACCAAGTTGATCTTAC
Source organism: Cydia amplana (assembly GCF_948474715.1). Classification (NCBI taxonomy): domain Eukaryota; kingdom Metazoa; phylum Arthropoda; class Insecta; order Lepidoptera; family Tortricidae; genus Cydia; species Cydia amplana. The sequence continues at coordinate 28,356,180 of NC_086096.1, read as the reverse complement.
CTTAATTTAAATATGTACCTATAAAAACTAAGCTTACAAACCTTGGAGGATACAACTAAACGGAGTAGCCATTAACGGGCTTTCCCCTCTGTCGAAAATAGGCGGCCAACGGTCATACACAATGTATGGACTGACGTTTATCTGACATAGCTATTTTTACGTTACGCATACATTTGACGTTCCCCTCCCCCGCAAAAATCGGCAGACTGTTTTGTACAGAAAATTACAGACATGGCGTCTCCGTTTGATTATATCCTCCAAGTTACAAACAGTAAGTACCTACATGTTTTAGTGTCTGAAGTGTTTAAAGTTGGGTTGTATAGATTTTGTAGGACCTACATACACATTACACAAGCATCTACGTATTATAGGGAAAGCGGAGACACATGCTGATTGGAGAGCTTTGGTGAAAAAAACCTCATCTTGCCATAACGCTCAGTCAGGAGGAAACAAGAAGAATGTAAATTTCCAAATTTCCCATTTTTACATTGAAAGTTTCTGTATGGGCTGCTAGTGTCACATACACCAATTATATTCTGTTGGTTGCTTGACATAATGATAACTCACTATATAGCCGAAAATAAACACTTTATTGATACTAAAATACTAACTATAAAAGCGCGACATTATGAATGATAGTGCAAATGAGGACACGCGTGATAGGTTCTAATTCTGAACGTGTACTGACTCGTATTATATTGCTTTACGCAATTGTAAGTAATTTCGCTGAGATGGCAATGTGCGGTATGTGGACCGTACAGTTTCTGCGTATTGGTTAGTAAGTTTCTTATAGCTAGTAGTTAGTTTTAAGTTTATGTATGTATTTACTATTTATTTATTTAATTTGGACCCCTCTATGAGTGTAGGCCTCCTCCAACTCTCTCCATTTTTGCCTGTCTTCCGCTTGTATACATATTTAAATAAGTCACTTTTTTAGTCTTACCTTAATTCTAAGCATTTCTTCTATCCTAATCTTGAGATCTGCAGCGTTCATCAATGAAAAGTCTCCATAGGCATCCAGAGTATGGCGCATGGGGTTGCCATCAAAGGAAAACGACAATGAATCATACTGAAACAGAAATGTACCTATTTAGTTTAGAATCTACTGAGTACCTAGAGTACTTGTTTACTAGAACAATATAGTCTGTACCATAGAGAAAAAATACATAGAGTGCTCACTCCGTACATCAGTTTTAGTACCAAAAAGACTATTAGCATCTAGCATCGAGTAGCGGAACTATCAGTACTGCTACTTGACAATAGATGTAGCCACTGACCGGAAAGTCTTATGCTGTTCAGATAAGACTTTCCGGTCGGTGCTACATCTATTGTCAAGTAGCAGTACTGATAGTTCCGCTACTCAATGCTAGATGTAGACACTGAAATTAATAGTCTGAACTGATGTATGGAGTGAGCACTCTATGTATTTTTTTCTCTATGGTCTGTACCTAGAAATATTTCTTAACCATAACCATAGTACATAAAATTGCAAGTTTTTAAATACTTTTAATAACAACATTTATATAAACCAAACTAAATTTTCTTTGAAACCTGATTAGACCTACAACTTTTCCCAGTAAAAATGAATGAGTGTGAAAATCTTAATGCGGTTCACAGAATACATCTACTTACCAAATTTCAACAGTATAGTTCTAATAGTTTCGGAAAAAAGTGGCTGTGACATACACGGACATGTGACATACACGGACAGACAGACAGACATGACCAATCCATAAGGGTTCCGTTTTTTGCCATTTGGCTACAGAACCCTATAAAATGGCTAATATAGGTACTTATTAAAGAAGATAGAATAGGCTATTATGTGTACAGTATTTCACAGTAGCTATAATATTTATCAATGTTAGCATTTTCTATAGCCCTGCCTATCAATAACAGTTATGTCAATAGTTTATTTTGTCAAAAGTTCTAGGTAAGTATAACAAAGATACACACTTGTACGGCAAGGCTAGAGAAGTTCCTAATAAATCTCAACTGTTAAGATTTGAATTCAGTTAAAGAATGTGGACAATTGGACATAGTCAATCCCTCAAAATTTTGGAATAAATACAGATAATATTTCTATACCTATAAACTATATAAAAGGCCATAAAATCAGATCAAAGGACAAAAAAAAACTTAAAACTATAAAGAAATATACAAATGTATGATGAAGGAACCCAATGGTTCCGCAAAACTTCCAATGTAACTTTTGTTGTGGTTGTGTATTTAAATTTAAGAGCAGGAAATTTATTTTAGCAATTATTTTCCTGTTTTTGTAACACTAGTTAATATATAAAACAAATTTTAAAGGTGTATCTTCCCTTACCTTGGACAAATAGTAGTGTGTTACAAGCGGCACCACAAATAATATTACGGAGACCATTAAAATGACTCGAGACAACTTTAAATGCCCTAGCCATTGGCATAGTCGGTCATTGAGTAACATATTGCACTATTTAAGGAGTATCACATACTTCTCAAAGGTAGTAGGTATAAATAAAAACATATTACGCTAATAATTATCTCTAAATACAAGAATCTGTTTCATTCCACAGACGTAAGAAAGTCGCATGCATTAATTTCGTACGTTGTAATAGTATGAGTCCGCTGTGTATACCAATACCATGTCATCATGTCATGTCATGGCTAAGTCATTATGACAAATATGACAGTCAGGTGGGCGGGAGGGGGTTTATTTCTTTCGTCAATCTGGACAGGCAAAAGGACTAAGCCATACAGCCTAAAAAACGGGGAAGTGGTAATGGTAACACACTATCGCACCGCAACGCGACCTTAGTGCGTCACACCCATAAGTGAGAGCGAAAAAGAGATATCTTTCTCTCTCTCTCACTTATGGGTGCGGATGTATATAATATTTATTTATTATATTATTGGTATGTATAGTTTATTTTGATGTCGGGGGCTGCAATAGCGTTCTGGCTGCTCCTTTGTCGGACGCCGCCATGGCGCTATTGCAGCTCGTACGTAAGGCTATAGTTCGTAGAATAAGTTAATTTTAAGAACATATATAAATTTGTTTTTTTTTTATGGAGCGACATGCTCACTTCTGTGACAAGCTCAAATAAAGAGAAAAAAAAATGTATATTTTAATTAAACGTATGACATGTAAAAAAAATATTACATGTGAAATGTAACACCTCCTTTTTGTAAATTTGATGTACTCGACCTCTTTTTACAACAAATAACCGGGCAATTAGGCATTTTTTCTGCTGCTGTGTTCACTCGCGCGTCTGGACTCGGTCTAGCGATGGGCGAGTCGAGTTATCTGATTCGAATAATTCGAATCAGCCTACAGATGAGTTAATTCGAATCAAGACTATTGGCAATTCGAATCAACTCGACCACTAGCTAACTCGGCGAGTGAATCGCCAATTCGCCAACTCGCCGAGCCGCACTGCTATTAAGGCCATTCAAAAATAAACCTTAATACCGTAGCCCGAAGGCTCTTTTTACAACAACTGCCGCTCGATTCGCCGTCTCAACTCGAGTTGGTACTATGACCATTCAAAAATAAACCTTAATTCCGTGACGCGAAGGTTCTTTTCACAACAACTGCCGCTTGATTCGCCATCTCAAGTATCCCAACTCGAGTTCACTGCTAGTATGGCCATTCAAAAATAAACCTTAATTCCGTGCCTTAAGGTTCTTTTTCCAACAACTGCCGCGTAACTCGCCGTCTCAACTCGCTCCGCGCCTGTGCCTGTGACCTTGTCGCGAACCACGCGAATCGTCGAGTCGAGTCAACTCGATTTTGAATTCGAATCAGCGGCCGAATCAATTCGAATGATTCGAATTGAAAAAAAGTGGACTCGTCACATCGCTAACTCGGTCTAGTTAAAAATCCGAGCGCAACTAGTTTTATTACCCGCGCTAGATCAGTTGATCTTGTACTTAGGCAGAGGGGAAATAGTGCGAATGCCGCATCCCTTCCGTGTTGATCGAAGCTTACCGATGATATGAAATGCCTCCATGTCTAATATTTTTGTCCCGCTAGTGTTTTTACACTCCAAAATGGAGCAGCACGGCATATTTGTAATTATTTGTAATTTTAACTAGAATCGTTTTCACATCTGACATCTCATAAGCGCCATACTGAACTGACACACGACTGACAGTAGCCTGTAGTGAAAGTGAGTTTAGCTAAACTTAATGCTGCCACACGCTATACACGTATATACGTTTCGCTTCTATTACTTCTTTGTTTTGTGGTGGTTAAATTACCGTAAAATTAGGACATGATTTTTGAAGTGAAAACTTCTCTAGCGGCGCTGGGCACTTTTTGAGGTGGGGAAAAAATGACAAACTCGAGACAGCGTAAGGCGATCACGTGACCGTAAGCCCCGTAAGGTGGCCACTCATAATTTAAATCAATAAAGAAAAACTCAATGTTATTTGACGGAACCCTAAAAAGGCACGTATTTAACCGGTCAACTAATTAATCGATTTTGGGTAGTTTAAAAAAATAGAAATGGCTACTAAAATTAATAGTATGGCAACAAAAACGGAGTCTTAAAATATATCAATATGAGCTGTATTTTAAAGCCGTTACAGCGTTTGAATATTTTTAGGCAGGTACCAAGTATTTATTTGGCATCTCAATTATTATATTGGAGAATTGGAGACCATTTATGAAGCACATTTTAAAAAGAAAACGGCTATCTATAATTCAAAAAGAAGTTCTTTTAAAATATTTTGTTTGGTCATTACACGGTCAACCTAACACGCTCCTTCTCGCTTCGCTCGTCGCACCTATCTGTTGACTCTAGCAGAACAATGGTAACTATTGAAATTAGTAATTAAAAATTTAAACATCTAGTGGTATAATGGCGATTAGGCGTTTCATGATTAGAAATTTCGACTATAAGTATACTGACCATTGCGTATTGGTAAATTCATTTGAGGTGTTTTGTGTAAAAAGTATCCAATATTCATTAAATTTAACTGCTTTCGTATTAAAATACTACCTAGCTGAAACGATATGCTCAGTTATGATTAGTTGATTACTTAGGTGTGAACAACTAGATAACTAAATTTTATGATCGCTTTACAATATTAGTTGCCAATTTATTATTTTAGACGCCAACCTATCACTTAACCTTTTGGCCGCCGGACCTAGTCTGCAAAGACGCTCACTCACACGCCAGAGTAAATTTTAAGTAAACAACTAATAAAAAGTTTAGGGATTGCAAATAGTGATATCGATATTTACAAGTCATGGTAAAAATCTTCTCAATTTGGCTTTGTTCTTAACCAACTTTAATTTATTTCGAAAATGCCAAAAATTTACATATTTTTTACACACGACAATGTTAAAAATAAAGGTCTTTATCATTAAAAACAACCACTAAACAATATCGATTCATGACGTAATATCACCGCACTAGGCTGTACGAAAAGGCTTGTATACAAGACAACGGCGCGCATGGACTGGTCGCAGTGCAGACCGACAAGGACTGTTTCCGCGCGGATTAAGTAATAATAGTCTCTAGGTCAACGGCGTAAGCGCTTGTCGGTACGTAAACTTTATAAGCGTAAGGTGAGAGCCGCGCATCGTGTGTCGATAATATAAATGTACTGCATTGGAGAAAGAAGACTATCCCGAACACATCCTAATAATTAGGAAAGAACTACAAGCACAAGCAAAGGCTGAGAGAGATAAGGGCAATAAAGTCATTATTAAATATGACAAACTAATCATACTGAAGGACAAGAACGGGCCTAGAACATCAAATAATAAGAGGAACCTATCACTCTCTCCACAGAGCCGATCCTTCTCGAATAGCGCAGCAACGAGTGAACAGGCGAGCAAGAAAAATAAGTTTCTCCCAACTTCTTCTAATGCTGACCCCTTCAAGAACAAACCTAAACAACGAGCCACGGGCCCCTCGGAGGGAGTAGTCAAGCCAGGGATATTACACTTTTTCTCACCTAAAGACACAGCTCCTGTATCGTTACAAGACGTGCCTAACGAATAGCAATTACTGCAACCAGCAACCCCTTCTCAAACACTGAATCAAGCACTAAATGAAAAACAATCCAATAAACGACTCCCAACACGGCTGGTCCCCGCGGGAGATGTAGACCACGACCCTCCATCAACAATCAGGAAGAACCCGAGAAAAATCACTAAAAATAATCCTTACAACAACAAGCAAACAAATCAACAGAAACTTTACGTCTGTACATACAATGTGAAATCCCTTCTATCGCCACAAAGAATGATTCTTTTAAAACATTCAGTATCAAAAGTTAACTATGATATCATTGGCCTATCCGAAGTCAGAAGAAAAGGAAATGAGATTATAGAAGACGACGACCACATATTTTGTTATACAGGCAAGCTCCAAGGTCACTATGGAGTAGGTTTTCTTATTAAAAAGAAGTATAAAGAAAATATGGAAAACTACATAGGAATTTCTGATAGAGTATGCCTATTGAATATGAAATTCGAAGAAATAAAAATATCAGTCATACAAGTATATGCACCAACCTCCGAAGCAACCGAAGAGGAGATCGATGGTTTCTACGACCAGCTCGAGGATGCCCGTAAGCTGGCTAACGGAAAAATAATTTTAATGGGCGACCTGAATGCAAAAATAGGTCAAAAAAAGTCAACTGAAAATACAATAATCGGGCCATACTGTTATGGATCAAGAAACCGCAGAGGTGAAAGACTAATAAAATACGCAATGGCAAACAAACTCACAATAATTAACTCAATATTCAAGAAAAAGATTAATAACCTATGGACTTGGATCACCCCGGATAGATGCTATGAGTGATACTCCAAGACTCTTTACAAACATAGAAATACTTAATAATAGTACATTTCCAAGTGACCATCGTCTACTGAGAGGAACAGTCTTGTTGAAAACTCCGGGGAAATGTAGAGCCGCTTTTGGAAAAAGCCCTGCCGACCTATCTGGCGAAAAAAACCAACAGAAATACCTTACCGTTTTAGAAAACAAAATGAGGCAAATACGATGGGACAATAACGACAACATAGAGTCCTACTACTCCAAGATAGAGTCAGCAATCAGACAGAGCCTGTCTGCAACCACCTCGGAGAGAGAGAAAAAATATGCAATATCCGAAGAAACCGAACAATACCTCCAGAAACGCTCTATCCTGCAATCAAAAAAACATAAAACTAAAGAAGAAAAAAAAGAACTCTCCCTGCTCTATAAAACTACTAGCAAGCTTTTGAAAAAAGACTATGAAAACTACAGGTTGAAAATAATCGAACAGCATTTAAATACCACTGGAAGTCAAAAGAGGGCATACAAACAACTAAATTCAGAAAAAACATGGATTTCTAAGCTTAAAGCTCCCACGCCGTCAGGCAAGCCACAAACAAGATTGGATTTAGTAAATATTGCCTCGGAGTTCTACCAGAACCTCTACAACGACGGACATAACAGCGATATTAAGTACATAAAAGTTGACACAGAACAAGAACACAGCTCTACAACAAATATATTACCCTTTGAAAACAAAGAAATATCAGCCAAAATAGAAAAACTGAAGAAAGAAAAAAGCCCTGGACTTGACTGCATTCCCAACGAAGCTCTGAAAATTGGAAAAAACATTTTATTGGGACCTATTACAATACTTTTTAATAAAATTGTAGAATTTCAAGTAATTCCTCAAATATGGGCAGAATCAAGGATAATCCTTTTATATAAAAAGGGAGACCCCACGGACATTAACAACTACCGACCCATAAGCTTGCTCCCTACATTATACAAACTATTTGCAATGTGTCTGGAAAAAAGAATAGCACCGATGATCGAGAAACAGCAACCAGTTGAGCAAGCTGGTTTTCGTTCGAGCTACTCGACTATAGATCACATCCATACATTGGAACTTATAATAGAAAAACATCAAGAGTATAAACAGCCACTCTACCTAGCATACATCGATTACGCTAAGGCGTTTGACTCAATTTCGCACGAGAGCATATGGCAAGCACTTTCAAACCAAAATGTCCCGAGTATATATATTAACATAATTAAGGATATTTATAAGAAGAGCACAAGCAGGGTGAAGCTGGACAAACTTGGGCCAAAAATCTTAATCAGAAAAGGAGTAAAACAAGGAGACCCGCTGTCCCCCAGGATATTTATAGCTGTGTTGCAGGATATCATGAAAGAGCTAAATTGGAATAAAAAAGGAATAAATATCGATTCAGAATTCCTGAGTAATCTAAGATTTGCTGATGATATAGTCCTTTTCGCAAAATCATCTAAAGAGCTCGAAAAAATGATCTTAGAACTAAGCCAAGTCAGCGGAAATATAGGATTACAACTTAATATGTCCAAAACTAAAGTCGCTACCAATAGTGTAAAAGACCCTATAACGATAAATAATACAACTATAGAATACGCCGACAGCTATATATATCTTGGTAAACAAATTTCCTTCGAGAAATCAAGACATGAGGACGAGATAGAACGCCGTATCAACATGACTTGGAAGAGGTTCTGGAGCTTTAAAGAAATTTTAAAATCTAAACTTCCCCTAAAGCTCAAAAAAAAGGTAATAGATTCGTGCTTGCTACCTTGTCTGTCATATGGAGCACAAACTTGGATCTTCCAAAAGAGAATTAAAACAAAAATACGCTCTTGCCAGCGCGCTATGGAGCGAAGCATCCTTGGTGTTAAACTTACAGACAGATATAGAAGTGAAGATATCCGCAGAAAAACCAAACTGATAGACGCTGGACAACACGCACTACAATTAAAATGGCGATGGGCGGGACACGTAGCGCGAATCACAGACCAAAGATGGACGAAACGGGTAACTGAGTGGATGGGCCCCACTGGTAAGAGGAGCAGAGGGAAGCCAAAAGAACGCTGGATAGACGAAATTCAAAAGAAAGCTGGTAGAGACTGGATCTTGAAAGCGCAGGACAGGAAACAATGGAAACTGATGGAGGAGGCCTTTACCCTAACTGGGGCCATGTGACACTCACTTACATTACAAAAACTATAACTATTTAATTGTTATATAACTGTTTAAATTGTATTTATTTCATGTGTTTAAGTATGTTTTAATTATGTAGTTACATGGCAATAAAGGCTTTTTTATTTTTTTATTTTTTTTATTTTTTATTATTGGAGAAAATTACACGTGGGTTGAATTGTCAATGAGTGAAGAACAATAATATTAGAAAAGGGTGGGGATCGGAAATGTTCGGGAATGCATGTGTCACATTTAGGGATTGCAAATATTCGAAACTTTCAGGTATTCGAATATTCGACTTTTTCTGACGACATATTCGAATAATTATTTGAATATTCGAATAATTATTCGAATATTATAAAAAATACGAAAAGGAACGAGAAATCGGTTTATTATCGTTTTATTCAAAAGCTTTTTTCACATATTGCTAAAACTAATGATATTTTGCAGAAATCTACTTAATTGACTAGATTTTATCATCCTACTATGAGATGCCCACATTTTATAAAAACAAGTAAAACGCCAAAATTAGACGTATTCAATATTTCTAGATAAAACTTTTATTATAAATGCATCGTTACGTGAAATAAGAAATAATATAACTTTAACCATCCAAACATACGTAGGGTATGTAAGATTTTTTTTTATTAGGTAATTATTTTCCGATTTAAATCAACTTGTAGTCACTCAGAGGCCTGTAAAATGGCCTTTAATTCTATTGTATTTTGAATCTTTATTGACTTTATTTGTTATGGCAAGTTTTTATTCCTAATGGTCGGCTAATTAAGGTAGAATAATTAAGGGAAAAAGTTAGTTGACTACTGGGTGGATTATTCGTCAGCTAAAGGTGCATGGTTAGATTACCTAGTCGGGCAGGTTTGGTATGATCAAATTTGAGAATTGCGATAAGTGGCAAGGTTTAGACTTCAAAAATTCGCTTAACGTACGCTTGTACTGAATAAACAGAATTACCCTTTAACTTAAAACTTACGCACCGTAAAAATAACATACTTTTTGATTTCGTTTTCTTTCAAATTGAGTTAGGTTTCACTGTATTCACGAAGTCTATAGAGAGGAATACAGTAAAAATATTATTTCCTTCGTATTTGGGTACCTACCGTTCCTCATTCACTGTAAATACCCGAAAAACACACAGAAACTGTAATTACAGCGGATAAAATCGATTTGTTTTAGTAATAAAAAATATTCGAAACCTGAGCGGCCGAATATTCGAATATCAAAACAGGTCGAATATTCGACAAACTCGAATATTCGAATTGCAAGCCCTAGTCACATTCGACATGTTCCTTAGATGAGCTTCTCAGTTCCCGTATTACATCCTCCCTACCATGTAAATTTTTCGTCAATTTCAAATATATAACATTCTCATAGTTAGGCGACACTGACTAGTCCGAGCGTCCGCCTGTGTTATTGTGCGAAGCGGTCACTGCAGGGTATCACTCCCCATTACACTATCATTTCAAAATGAATCATTTCTTCTGCAAATATACCACAGGGACAGATTTACTTGTCTCTCTCTCTCTCTCTCTCGTCTTGTCTATCGACAGCTGAAGAAGCTCCCTGAATTTCAGCTATAGTTATGCCTGTCTCTCTCTCTCGTTTAACGTATTCTAGTTGCTAGTTACCACCAATTGGCATTTAACAGGTGTTCAAATGCTTAAATAAAACCAGATTTGCGATTTGATATTTATATTGAATATTCTCATATCGAGTTAACGTTCCCATCCCTAGCTGTCTTGTATACAAGGCAACGGCGACGAGGAACATGAAAAACGTTGAAATATGGAGCATTTTTTTTGATAGCCTTATTATAAAAGAATGGATTTATATATCTGCTTTAAATGCAATTATTTTAAAAATCAAAGACCCAAAACATTAACACGAGTGTAAAAAAAATACAATTGATGTTTTTTTCACATTTAGCGAGCGGTTGAATTTGTGTCGTGAAATTATTTACGAATTGTTACGTATTTTTAATGTATTAAGGAATAAATGAGGCTATAATAATAATAATTACCCTCGATGGTATGGGCACTAATCAACATTTCTTATATATTAGAACATAAACATTAAACAAATAATGAACATTTATCAAAGATTACTTAGCAAAACATTTTTAGTTACCTAAACTAAAGTACCTAATTAAGATAGGAAAGTAAAAAATACACATTTTTACTTAGACCTTAGTTTCATTCTATAGAACTTGCTAACTATGTAAACAAAAGTCACTAGTAAATTCATATTTTTTGACAGTTTCAATATGGCGGTTTGTTTACAAAGTTAGCAAGTTCCATAGAATGACACTTTACATGTTAAAAGCGTTAGCAAGAGATCCTTAATTCTATGTATATTTATGACACTAAGTGCCACTTGCACCATCCCACTAACCCAGGGTTAACCGGTTGAACCGTTAACCCAGTGTCTAATTGTACTGATAACCATGGTAACTCCTTGTTTAACCGGTTAACCCCGGGTTACTGAATGATGCAAGTGGCCCTAATAAACATTAGTCACTTTCAGATATGGATTTGCCATATTAAAGTCTGTATTAGAATCGATTGTTTTTAGACTTAAATTTTGCCCATTCTTAAAGCAAATTAAAATAATGGTTTACTGAATCATATTCCTTTGATTGCAATCAATTTCAATTATATCATACTTATAACGGCGTCCATTATTATTGTGATGAGCTAACAGATGAGTAAACAGGACATTTGGAGTAAAGAGTAAGTCACATTTCTGGCATTTTAGTTTAGGTATTTTGGGATTTGATCTGCACGCACCAAAATGCCTCGATATACTATCTTCATTTAAAAAATGCAACTCACAAGTACACTTGTAAAGCCTTGCAGTTTCTTCTTCGATATGTTCTGTCGTCAATCTTACTGTATTTGCATCATCGCCCATACTTGTATCATTAAGACGTAAGATTTCTGAATCAGAATCGGTATTGCTATCTGAGAGTTCAGAGTCTTTATCTTTGCTATATAATTTAGTGTCATTTTTATTCCTATCAAAAGTGCACGGATCGAATGAGATTATGTACATATTTGACCGAAGAAAATCAGGATCTTGTTCATGACACCTTGTATGCGTCTTCAATCTTCCAACAGAAAAATACAAGCCACATTTTAAACACTTTGACCGTTGTTTTCCAAAACGACAGATGTGTTTAAGCATGAACTCCTCATTCCTAATACATATCTCACATTTATTACATACAAACATTTTATAATCATATATTGCTCCTTTAAATTTAAATTTTGAGATAATTTCACTCGTCACTTCCAAAGACTTCGCTTCGCCGAGAAGAATCACTTTCATGTTGCTATAATTAAAACTGATAAATTCTTTGTGCGTATTCGTATGACTTTCATAGTCCGTCATATTCAGCAGCAATGAGCAATCTGGGCACTTCTTCACATTAGTGAAGTCACATTTATGAACATCTTCACGGAGTTTATCAATGATTACATCACAGTTTCTGCATTTATATAAAACGTAATTTTTACGCAAACAAAAAGAACGATTTATCTGTACGTCCCGTTCTCGATTGAAAACAACTATCCTGTACGACTCCATTGTAAGGTTAGGACGATTGTGAATTTTTTCGTGGTCAATTCGCGATGCAGACGAGTTAAAAGGTATACCACATACAGTACAGGGATGATTTCTCAGCTTAAAACAAGCATTATCTGAATGCTTAAACAAAGAACTTGGTTCAATGAAACAGCCACATTGATCACATTTATAAACAGTTAAACTAGGATCTCCTTGTTGTATGACATCCATCTTAATCCTACACTCGAACCTGTAGATAGAATGTCTCAAAATATCTACGATTTTTTCATTTGGCAAAGTTTCAAAGATATGTTTTGTCCACAAGTTATTATCTGCAGGCAAATAATAACTGTCAAAATGTAACAATTTGAAGTGGCTTCCACTTTCATGTACATTTTGATGTTCTGTGTAACATGCTTCATCAATGTTTAAGTTACAAAACTCACAAACTATTGTTTGTGTCACATGTTCTTCCGGCTCGTAATGTCTTTGACTGTGCTCTACTGCTTTATCATATGTATCAACAGAAACAGAACAATTTCGACAAGTATATACTATAGTATCTGGAGAACTTAGTAATGACGCTTCGGCGACCCCAACGGAGTTATGTAATTCTGTTGCGTGGCTTTCGTGATTGGATGTGTTAGTTACGTTTTCAACAGTTCCGTGATGGTCAATATCTATTTGATCTAAATTGATAGTAATAGCACTGCTAGCAGGTTGCACATTATTTGATTCTATCACCTTAGTATTATCTATTATAAATTGGTGAAACGTCATATGCAATTTAAAAGCGGCTTCGGATAATTTGATTTCACAAATATGGCAAGTTAAAGACGATACTTCGCTGCATATGTGGCTATTCATAGCTGTTATAGTTAGAAAATGTACAGTACACGAGATACATTTTGGATATTCAGGTAAAGGTGGATTCATGGGTTTTCCATTTTGCAGGTCATAGAATGCAAAATTCTTTAAAGTCAAGTTTTTTCTTTCCTCGTGTAGACTTTTATGTAGTACAAAAGAAGAGCTACTAAATATTAGACCACAGTATTTGCAAGGTAATTTTGCCATGTTTATGCAATTTTCTTGTATGTGACCACCTTTCCTCATCTCGGTTTCGAAGCATTTACAATTTTCACAATAGTAATTTGACAGATTACGTTCGTCCACAAGTCGATTTCTATTTACCGCCTCAGTTACAGGAGCATTCATTGCTTCACCATTATGTAGGTAAAAGAATTTAAAATGTTTGACCGATAAGTCTTTGTTTTCCATATGTAAACGTTTATGTGTCATCATAGACGCTTTGGTGAACCTTAGATCACAGAGTTTGCAAGTTATTTTGGAAAAACTCTTGCAACGGGCCTGTAGATGTGCATCTTTTGTAAACTTGGTCACGAAGCATTTACAATTTTCACAAAAGTAATAGCTCAGATTACGCCTTGGACGTTTGGCTTTTTTAATGTTTAAAGGTCGTTTTATTTTTATGATTTCAGCTTCTTTACCTGCAGGTTTTATACTTGCCACTTCCGCTTTAACATTTACATTTCGTTTCTTATTTAGAACTTCCAGTGTATGAGAATTCATAGGTTGACCATTGTAAAGGTTAAAAAATCTAAAATTATTTTGTGTGAATTCTTTCCTTTCATCATGTAGGCGTATATGTGTCTTCATAGACTTGCTAGTTATCGTTAGACCACAACGTTCGCAAGTCACTTTGGCGAAGTTCTTACAACGTGCCTGTAAGTGCAAATCTTTTCTATATTTAGTTACGAAGCATTCACATGTTTCACAATAATATAATGTCATATTCATTTTTGTGCGCCAATCTTTAGCGATTCCGGGTAGTTTTAAGCGTAGAGCTTCAGTTTTACTGTGTGAAGGTTGTGTCATATTCACAACTTCGAGGTCGAGGTCGAGGTCAGTTTGTTCAATGCCCACAATTTCTTGTATAGGAGGATTCATTGGTTGACCATTGTATAAGTTGAAGAATTTAAAATTGTTTAATGTTATGTCTTTCTTTTCCTCGTGAAGACGTCTATGTGTGAGCATAGAACCGTTGGTAAACGTTAGACCACAGTGTTTGCAAGTCATTTTCGCTAATTTCTCGCAACGAGCCCGTAAGTGGGTATTTTTTCTAAAGTGGGTTACGAAGCATTTGCAAGTTTCACAATAGTAGTATTTCTGACTAAACTTTGTACCCATATCATTATCGTTTTCGTATATTACAGGTCGTTTTATTTCTGCAAATTTTGTGCCAATGTTCACAGGTCGTGCAATGTTTTCATCTTCATTGTCTACATGTTGACTTTCATCTAGAGCTTTATTGTTCGAAAGGGGTTTACTGTTTACAGGGATATTAATGTTTGTATCTTCGGCTTCACTGTTTATAGGGTGTTCAAATTTTTCAACTTCGGTATTATTGTTAATGGGTCTGATTAAATTTTCAACTTCAGTCCCAATGTTCATAGATAGCTTTAAATTTTCAACTACAGCCTCATTATTCACAAGTCGTTTTATATTTTCAATTTCAGTTTGAATGTTTGAGGGGCATTTTGTATTTAAAACCATAGCATCGTTGTTCACAAGCGATATTATACTCTCTACATCAGGTACAATATTTATAGGTGGTTTTACATTTAAAACCTCAGATTCAATGTTTATACTTTGTTTTACACTTTCAACCTCAGCTTTATTGTATACTGATCCAATTATATTTTCAACTGCAGCTTGAATGTTTGAGAGGCATTTTGTATTTAAAACCATAGCATCGTTGTTTACAGGCGATATTATACTCTCTACATCAGGTACAATATTTATAGGTAGTTTTACATTTTCACTTTGAGCTTCATTGTTTAAAATACTTTTTATACTTTCAACATCAGCTTCATTGTTTAAATGTGGTTTAGAACACATATATTCTCCTTCAATGTTTACAGGTCGGTTTACATTATCAAATTCATCATTGTCGTTCACAGGTCGTAATATGCATTCATCTTTAGCTTCAACGTTAATAGGTCGCTTTACATTTACAACTTCAGCTTCAATTTGTATAGGTGTTTTTGCAACTTCGACTACGGGAATATCCATTGGTTGGCCATTGTACAGGTTAAAGAATTTTAAATTCTTCAATGAAAAGTCCCTTTTTTCCTCGTGTAGACGCGTATGTGTAATCAAAGATTGGGTAGTGAACATTAGACCACAGAGTTTACAAGTCGATTTAGTCAATTTACTACATCGTGCCTCTAAGTGAACATCTTTTCTAAATTTGGTTACGGAGCATTTACAAGTCTCACAATAATAATATGTAAAATTACGCCTTGTTTGCCAGTTTTTGATAGTTTTCGCAGATCGTTTATTTTTTTTTGCTTCAGTTGCATTATTCACAGTTCCCTTTATAATCGCCTTACCAGATGCAGGAAGATTTATGGGTAGGCCATTGTTAAGGTTGAATAATTTAAAATTATTTAAGGATAAGTCCTTTTTTTCTTCATGTAGTCGTTTATGGGTCATTAAAGACTTAGTAGTGAACGTAAGACCACAGAGTTTGCAAGTTTCTTTGGGAAATTTTTTACAGCGTGCTTCTAAGTGGATATATCTCTTTGATTTGCTTACGAAGCATTTACATGTTTCGCAGTAGTAATATGTTAGATTACGATTTCGACGCAAAACTATCTTCTTTTGCTGTCTTACTGTAGTTTCTGTCGTTGAACAAAGTCCAACATAGGCATTGTTATCTTTCGGCAGTTCTTGCGGCGTATTACTAGTTTGTTCGTAAGAACTGGATTCCAAATCGCTGAGTGTGTTTTCATGTCGATTTAAATTTACAACTTCACGTATTGGAGGACTCGTGCGCAAGCCATTGTAAAGATTAAAGAACTTAAAACTTTTCAATGTCAAGCCTTTCCTTTCTTTGTGTAGTCGCATATGTGTTATGATAGATAATTTTGTAAACGTTAGACCACAGTATTTGCAAGTCGACTTATTCAAGTACTTGCACCGTGCCTCTAAATGGACATTTTTCTTAAAGTTGGTTACGGAGCATTTACAAGTTTCACAGAAGTAATATTTAACATCCTTCTTCGTACTCCTGTCTCCATTATTCACGGGTTGTTTTAAATGTTCGACTTCAGCTCCATTATTTACAGGTGGTTGTAAACATATAATTTCAGGTGCCAGTACAGGAGGATCCATGGGTTGGCCATTATGTAGGTTGAACAATTTAAAATTCTTCACTGTCAAGTCTTTCCTTTCCTCGTGTAGACGTCTATGTGTCATTATAGATGCACTTGTAAACATAAGGCCACAATGCTTGCAAGTGGCCTTGGCTATATTTTTACAAAACTTACGTTTATGGAATACGGCTTTTTTCTTTAATCTGCTTATGAAGCATTTACAAGTCTGGCAGTAGTAATATGTTAGATTAGGCTTTCGGCGCAAATCAATCTTCTTTTGGTTTCTTACTGTAGTTGAACATAATCCATAGGTATTGTTATCTTTCTGCAGTTGCTTTGTATTTTCAAATTCAGGCATGGCAGGATTTATGGGTTGCCCGTTGTGCAGGTTAAAGAATTTAAAACTCCTCAATGTTAAGTCTTTCCTTTCCTTGTGTAGACTTATGTGTGTCATCAAAGACGCAGCAGTGAACGTAAGACCACATTGTTTGCAAGTCTTTTTGGTAATTTTTTTACAACGTGCTTCTAAGTGGACTTTTTTCTTTAATCTGCTTACGAAGCATTTACAAGTCTGGCAGTAGTAATATGTTAGATTATGCTCTCGGCGCAAATCAATCTTCTTTTGGTTTCTTGCTGTAGTTTCTGTAGTTGAACATAATCCATAGGTATTGTTATCTTTCTGCAGTTTTTGCGGCGAATTACTTGTTTGTTCGTAAGAACTAGATTCCAAGTCGCTGAGAGATTCATCGGATGACCATTTTACAGAATTAGATTTGTTGACTTTATTCGAATTGATTCTTTGTAAAACCACTTTTACATTCCGAAACGGCTTACTTAATTCTTGTAAATTATCCTTTGCTTGATATTTATTTGCTGTCAACTTAACCGGGCTATCCGAAATTACATCACTTTCGATAATTGTATAATAGTTAGGTTCTGTATGATTTTCAGATTCATGAGAGGTTATTATGTTGTAATCCAGTGACATGTTACAAATTTTGCAGTGTACAGATTCTGAAACTTCTAGACCACAGTCTCGGAAATGATAAAGAAAGTTACTTTCAGTAAAGTGTACTGCGCATTTAGAACACTTGTATAAAATTCTAGTGACATCTAGATCTTCCAAGTTGTATACTAAGAAGTTGTTCGAAACCGAATGCTGTCTTTCGTGACTTAAAGCATCTTCTTGTTTGAATATTCGATTACAGATAGTACACTTCCAATTAATTAACATTTCCATATGCTCAGCATGGTTTGCTGCAAATTGCGACGAAGTAAAATTGATGTCACATTTATTGCATTTAAACAAAATTGACTTCAATACTGGAACAATTTCTGTATTTTTTCTTTTCATCTGTAGAACGTCGTACAAGTGTTCAATTAGACACTTCTGTGTATCAAATGTTTTCTTGCAATGAAAACATGTATTACTCGATCCCAAAGTTTTATCATGGTTCACATTTTGACTATCTAACTCCTTCGTAGTATTGTGTATGGTATTTTGTTTTTTTTCATGTGGAACTCCCGCATAATTAATTTTATGAATATTTGTAAGATGCGTTCTTAATACATGAGGTGCAACAAATTTTTTGGCACAAATAGTGCATCTATGTTGGCGCATCGTTTGATCCAAGACACGTCTGTATCTTGATCTTTGTAATATTTTTACATTATTCAATTTATGAATATTACTTATATGTTTTTTTAAGACTTGACGCGCAACGAATTTTTTATCGCAAATTGTGCATTTATATATACGTCGTTTATTTAAGTCACTCGCTTTGTGATATATTCGTACATGCTTCTCAAAAGCCTTAAGTTCTGGGAATAAAATTCCACAAGTGGCACAATATCTTCTCGATTTGTGTAAATAAGACTGTATATCAAGCAACTCAACCTTTGGTTCGTAAGATGTTACCAACTCTTCAAAATAGTTTTCATCTATTGAATCTGGATGCAGTTTTGAATCATTTGCGAAGGACACATCATTTTCCGGATAAAGTTTATCAGAATTTTCACAATGGTATTCATCATCGGAAACTAAGTTCGGCTTAGACCCAAGTATAATTTTGTTGGAGTTGAGAAGTTTATCTCGATATATTTCGTTGTCAGGGATTTCTGAGCTTAGAGCTTCAAAGGTATTTGGTATAATATCCTCTTGCAAATATGGTTTTCTATCTTGAACTGAACTTGTTGTAGATTCAAATTCTGGAAGGAAAATAGTGATTAATAATTTAATTAGTCTCATATGATTAGTCAGTATGTCAGCAATTCAATAAGGCGGTATGGCGGTAAGTTTGGTGGACATTTACCACTGTCATAAAAATTGAGGACTTCTTTTTTTATAACTATTACAGAAAACTCAAGCGGGTTTTCCGTTATGATTTGATTCATCATTACATCCGGAGCTTCTTTATCAAAATCATCTGCCATTTTAAAAACTGCAACAAAAAAAAAAACAAAGTTTCAATAAATACCACTGTAGGTATCAAATATAATGTAAGTGTTAATTACAATACAATCCAAAATGTATTTTTTTTAGTTCTAAACTTTAACCATCGTATTCTCCGTTGTTGCCTTTACACTCATGCAACTTTAAAGATTTAAAAAAATCTATTAGACATAGATACTCCATTATTTCACTAATAGATAGCCTATTTTATGTAGTTGTAGGATCTGCTAATAACTCCAGACCGATTAGCGACTAATACCGACAAAGTGGGATGTTTTGCCGGAAACGCTCACAAATAGTATTAAATTTGTATTTGTTATGATAAAATAGTAGTTTATGTGACTGCTACATAATGAAAGGCATTAAAATACGAGTGTGGTTTAAAGAAACGAACGAACAAACACAAAGTATAGAATAGTAAAGTCTATTTTTTTATTTGGTAGACTGAAATGAATTTCAAAGTATGAAATGACATTTTATGTTCATACTATGAACTGTAATTTCAGTCTACCGAATAAAAAAATAGACTTTAGGTTAGGTTAAAACTGCAATTTTCATAATTCATATAATTTCATATTTTTTATTGCATTGATTGATTGATCATTTATTTGCAGAGATGTGAAAAATACTTTATAAAAAGTATTTAAATACAAAATACAAATACTTCCTTGATATACTATTTCAAATGCAAAATACAAAATAGTTTTTGAATTTGTATTTAAAATACAAAATACGAAATAGGTATTTTCAAAATACTTTTTAAAAATACAAATACTTTGCGATAAAAGGTACTCTGAATAGTGAATACCTAGTCTGAATTAAAAAGTATTACTCAGAATATCCGAATTGAAGACTCTTTATTCTTTGAAAACAGTGTGTCAATCAGTCCTCTATCTAAAGTGAAAATTTCTAGTTGTTTGCTCATATTAACCGGAAGGATGATGGTTTATAACGGACAAATTTTAAAAGCATTAATTTAGATTTATAATGTTTTACAGCTAGTATTCGCTAGGTGCACGACTGGTGCTGCCCTCATTTTGGCAGACTTTCTACGTTAAATCTTATGGAGTAAAATTAGTTCAAGAGGCTGCCGCTAGTACTAATGGCGGCCATTCCATAAGATTACCTGTGTTTGTGACGATCAGCGCCACTTCCCCCTCCACCGACTTCGCACCTTGCCAATAATGCCTCTCGTTAGTGTGATAAAAACGTCGTCGTGATAAAAGTATTTTGTATTTTGAAAATAGAAAATAGGTCCCAAAAACTATTTCAAATAAAATACAAAATAGTTTTTTTCAAAAGGTATTTAAATACAAAATACAAAATAGGTATTTTGCATTTTGTATTTGCATTTTAAATACAAGTATTTCAAATAAGTCACATCTCTGTTTATTTGTCAATAGTGGGTTCACAAAGAGGTCTTAAAACTATTTACAATATGTAAGTACATAGGATCTCCACATTGTGCCTACAACACATGATGTATGAATTTTTAGATGCTAGTTCTAGCATGAATATTACTTAATTGATGAATATTATTAAGTTAGGTTATGTTGGCTACGCTAACTACTAAGTTAGGTTGTGTTATAAAATACACAGAAGGTATGGAAATGTTTACAATAATTTAAATTGGTATGACCAATGTGCTGTGACTTTGTTGTGCATTATGATCACTTTAGGTTCAATTATTAGGGCCGGTGGTACCAATGGTCTGTCATAAACATTCAAAATTAAGTACTTTGCTTATTTATTTTATATTGCTTTATTTATTTCTCATCTTAAGTTAGATTCTTTTATAATATGAATGTTTATTATATTATCATTATGCATTGGAATATTCACAAATCATTGTTCTTATGTTAATGTTAATAGGAGCACCAACCATAATTCATTATGGTTGGTACTCCTATGGTATGGTAGGGTACCCCTAGTCTTATTATATTCAAGTGTATGTGAATTCAAATGTATTACATGCGCTTGATAAAATTATAGCTGACACAACCTTGATATATTTATAACAATTTGATAAATCACTAAATGTCCAGCAGCGGTATCATAGTCGCATTTTTATCACCTGTCATGGTATGCGTCACTTTCGCACTTACATATTTGTTAGAATGTGACAGGCATGGTGACAAATGCTAAAGAGCCGACCATCTTAGCCCTACTGATATACAAGAATAAATTTAATTACCTTTTTATATTTCGTTCCAAAATACTTACTTACTAGTCATAATCATAATAACGATTTTACTTTATTTGACTCCAAACAAGTAATATGTTACTTATATCTGTTTACAATAGCTTGTTTTTAATAATTTAGTTCTGAAATTGCATTTGGGACTTTATTTATTTAATGTTTGTATACACAAATAAGGTTAAAAATGTATGTGCAAATAAATCAATGTATAATTGAAAAAATAGATATAATAAGTATTACCTCAATAGTACAGACTACAGAGTAGGTATAATGTTATTTTATGTAATACAATTCAAATATAACCTCTCTAATTTTTTTCTATTTTTTATGGGTTTACGTCACACAGTGATGATGTCTCCCCTGTACTGAGATCAAGTATAATGTAGTGGTGTAGCATTACTCCACCACTCTCCAATTATGGACTCAAATATAAATAAAATAATTGTAAGCAACAGTCAGAAGATTGTTTGATGAAACCTTGCAACTTAATCTGAATGCCCCTCTATGAATTAATCTCAAATCTAAATGTGTTGGATGTTGGTCAAGGTCATGTTGGATGGTGTATCTTAGATGCCTCTTCAACCCCTATTTCATAGAATGATTCTTGTGTTAAAAATTACAAGCTTTAAGAAATTACTTTGTATTGTATTATTTTATTTACCACATCCTACTATTGATATACATATGTAGCTAAAATTATATCTCTTTGCTTAGTAATACGGGATAACTAATTTGAGTCTGATGATATATACCATAATTAGTCCTACCACTACACAAACAATGTTTCACTGGGGATGATGTAATTAATCCATTGATTACATTTAATGTAACCAGAGATAATCTCAGATAATAAGAGAAACAAGCCAAAAACTATCCAAAATGAAATATGGGTGTGTGCATTGACGTATATCTCAGGAGTCACAGGACTGGCCTTACAGGCAATAAGAATGGGGCATGAACGGGTACAGTACTGCTAGTGACAGCGCTACAATGCGATTGGTTGATGAGTTCCCAGCACGCGCACGATTGGTCGCAACTAGTTGCGTTAGACTGCACAATTGGCTCGAATCCGTGAGTAACACTGCTGAACTAGTACCTACCATTTTTAGTGCCCGTAAGACCCATCCTGAGATATACATCTATGGTGTGTGTGTATAGTTGTGCTGTTGTCGAGAACCTTCTCCCACCATTATGCTTTGTACTCTGCTGCTTCAGCTATCATCCAGTGCATTGTGAAGGCCTATTACCATACATCATGCATTAAAACTTTGTATTGTGAAATGTTTTACTTGTAATCTACACTACTTTTTACTGTGAATGAATTGGCCTCTGGATCACAACGTCCAGACATGGTAGCATCATGATGGTGCATTGCCTCATATCGCTGTTCAAGAGCAAATCAATTATGTGAAATGTTTGATAATCTGTGGACTAGCAAATTTACAGAGACCTTGTGCCCCCCCCCCCCCCCCCATTACCCAATCACACATTATTTGATTTTTTCTTTTGGAGAAGGGTTAATCAATTTGTTTTTAAAAAAAGAGTCAAGAACTCTTGAAGAAATTTAATAAAACCAATCATATCTGGCAAAACCATTTACATTTTAAAGGACATTATGACATTTCTGTTTGTATGGTTCTTGTCATTGATAATGATATGATGGTAAACAAATAATACAGGAGGTAAAGGAGGTTATACAAAAAGTTAAATTGTGTATTTTTTTGACTGATGGTAAAAGTTATCAGATTTCATAAATCATTATCTTATTTATGGTCCAATTGTGTGGTATAGTGTGTCAAAGGTCTGTTTGATTTCAAACATAGACAGAGAGAATCATACTATCTTTGTCTAACACTAGTACTAGCACCCAAAAGAAAAGGATGAGTAGGTATAGTTTTTTTTGTTCCTATTTACTGACAAGATTTGGTTGACCCAGTATACATTTATTTTCCCTAAATTTGGTTAATGAAAGAATGTTGCTACAAGCACATAATTGACATAATTTTCAAAAAAAACCGGCCAAGTGCGAGTCGGACTCGCGCACGGAGGGTTCCGCACCATCAACAAAAAATAGAGCAAAACAAGCAAAAAAACGGTCACCCATCCAAGTACTGACCCCGCCCGACGTTGCTTAACTTCGGTCAAAAACCACGTTTGTTGTATGGGAGCCCCACTTAAATCTTTATTTTATTCTGTTTTTAGTATTTGTTGTTATAGCGGCAACAGAAATACATCATCTGTGAAAATTTCAACTGTCTAGCTATCACGGTTCGTGAGATACAGCCTGGTGACAGACGGACGGACGGACGGACAGCGGAGTCTTAGTAATAGGGTCCCGTTTTTACCCTTTGGGTACGGAACCCTAAAAAGAGTAATCATAATTAGTAAGTAATTAATATCAAAGATGGAATTGATCGTCAGCAGTCTACTAAGCTTCAACCAACCCAATTGACCAAATGTAAAAACCTTTGAATTGTGTGCTAAAAATGACAGACATGCAATTATCATATAAAATACAAAAATTTGGAATTTAAAACAAATAGAACGAACTTACCGCTTCTTTCCCGCATTTATTCATGACACATAATGCACTCATCAGCCACTTTCTGTCTATGATGTGATGAACTTGATGAAGATCTATTTCACTAGTGTTATTTACTTACTACCTAAGTAGAAACATCGAGAGTGCCAAGTGCCCGCCTATAGTTTACTTTCTATGAAGCGTTGTCTTTTCGCGTATAAATATTCAAAGAAATGTCTTATTACTACAGATTCATTTACTAATCACTAATATATTATATTTATTGAGTGACTTATCTGCTCGAATAATTAGTTGAATATAAAAATTACAGAAAATCAGAAGGCCTACCGCGACGAACCACTTCGTTCGATTGCTCGTCTGACGTCTATCTCTATCCAGCCCATCGACACCCCATACTATGATAACTTAGGAACGTACTTGTTACCAACGTTGAGGCATAGAAAATAATCTTATCAAATTAAAATGACTGCTGTTGTATTTACATACCATACTTGCTTTCAAACATAGACGTATTATACCTACTTTTCTTTAGGTTGGTATGATCGGTAAAACGTCTACCGTGTTTTTAAATTGTCGTGAAAGCGGTTATGTTACGTGTTTATTTTTGTGTTTAGACTAAATAACTTTAGCTTTTATTTAAATGGGGGGCAAATCTTCAAAAAAATGTGAAGTTTGTGGGGTCAGGCGTGTAAGGAAACTGACTTCTGATATATTTTTCACCAGATTTCCACTTGATCCGAACAGGTCGGTAAACTGATGTTTTTGTGCGATATTTTCATTTTGAGTCGTTACCAGATACTAATTTAATTAGTTTGGAGTAGTTTTTATCGTTTACAATCCTTGATTAAAACGAAAACATTCTGTGAATAGATTCTTCTTGTAAAAAACTAGGTAACCTAAGACACGAATAGTGTGCGAACAACTTATCGATAATCCTTTTATTTCAGATGTCGATTATGGGTAAAGGTAACAATGAGGTAATGAGGATTTGGAATATTTACCTATACAAAGGCTGAATGAAACTCCAACCACTGAATATCTACAAGTGAATGTAAATAAGCCTCACAGCTTTTTCCCTTTGTGGGAAGTTGGAGTTCACACTTCACAGCCTTCACAGGCAAGACTCAGTGTTTGCAGAAGTGCTCTAAAAGTAGATTGTAGCTTTATTTACGTTCATAAGCGTATTGTAATATGCCTACGTAAATATAAAACTATCTGTATCTTATATTTATTATGTAAAATAAAATTATTTTTATATTTTGCATTTATTTTATTAATCCACCTGATTCTCAAAATTTACTTTAACAGTAGTATAGTACAACAGCACGTATCGCACATTTATCGATATCGATAAACAGTAGGTACCGGAAGTGTCGAGCCCTAGCGTTGTTTTTTTTGTGTTGGCAGTATTGACATGTATTTGGTGTGTTGGCACAATGTACGTTCTTAATTCGGTTTAAGGCTTGTTCGAGAGTGCCGACTCTTAAAACGTAGTGATTTAATACTCTTTGTCTCTATCGCTCGAATTACTCGAATAGGCAAGAGCGATAGAGGCGGTTAACCTAATTTCGACTTTTGCAGTATGTTTGCAGTTGACCATTTTTTATTTTTTTCTTCTAGCAACTGTTTTTGATAATTTTCCTTTTTTTTCTTTATATGGTTTCTTCTTAAGTTGAGTCCAGACGAGACAATTTTTCGCCAATCTGATGAAATTGTCCGATCGAATCAGGCCGTGCGGACGCAAATGCCAATTTGATTCCTCGATCAAATCAGCAGGTGCGGACAAAAAAATGGCAATTTAACGAAGTTATATATATTATAGGTGAACCAGGATCTATTGAGGGTGCGCCATGTTGCGGAATTTCACTGGAACTAATTTTTTCATACTGCACTGAATTGTCACCCTATACATGAGAATAACAGCGCCCTCTTGACAATTATCATATATTACTGGTCAGGCTATACACATTCATTAGATTTATTAATGTTTATTTTATATACGTTGACAATTAAAAGTGAATTGACAGACATGACATGACATATGAAGGCCGTCGATAATGTTCTCTATGATAAAAGATATGCGATATGAAATGAGCCTCGTCCGCCTTTAAAGATTTACACGTCCATCTCATCAATTAACCGACGAGGTGGTTTAATGGCACGCTTGCTTCGACGCGGTGCCATCGGTGTAGCTGCTGTGGCCTTGCTAGCCTCATTCTGAGGTGAGGCAGCTGGAGTAACTTCTGGGTCAAGTTCCACTCCAGCTCCTGATCCTGGACATGGCATTGCGGATCTATTGGTTTCCAGTACTGGCGTCGATGATGCAACTGGGACCATAGATGATTGAGAAGTTTGCTCTGCAGGGCTTTCTTCTAGATCAGGCAGACGAGATCGTATATGGTCTGCGTGATACCTCCTCTCCACCCCGACTGGAGTGTTAATGACATAGGAGTATCGATGCGTGCGTCGAGACACTGTGGCAGGCTCCCACCGCGGCTGCTTCCTGCTTCGCACATACACAGCATCACCTGGTCTATAGTTTGGAGTCTGGCCGTCGGAGTCAACATTTGCTTGTATCTGTTTGTATTGTAATGAACGTCTAGCACTTGGTCGGGTATTGTCAAGCACACAATGTAGTTGTCTTCCAAACATTAGCTGGCCCGGGGATTTGCCAGTGGTGCTATGGGGTGTGATGCGATAAGCGAAAAGGAAATGTTCTAAACGTTTTTTGAGGCATTCTGTGCTTGATGACATTCTGGTCTTGAAAGTCCTCACAAGCCTTTCGGCCAATCCATTCGTCCGCGGATGATAAGGTGACGATTTGATATGTTTTATTCCTTTTTCTTTGCAGTAATCCTGGAATTCCTTAGATATAAATTGGGGGCCATTGTCAGACACTAAAAATTGGGGTAGGCCAAAGGTAGAAAAAATGGTGTCCAGTTCATCACAGAGTTTGGATGTCGTAATTTTGGTCATCGGCTTGATCTCGATCCATTTGGAAAAAGCATCTGATAGAACTAACCAATATGTGCCCTCGAATGGACCGGCAAAGTCAACGTGAATCCTTTCCCAGGCTTGATCTGGCATAGACCATGAGAAAATTGGTAGATCTGAAGTATTAGGTCTATTCTCTTGGCATTTGTGGCAAGCTTTCACATGCGTGTCTATATCTTCTTCTATAGTTGGCCACCAAACGTAAAAACGTGCCAGTGCTCTCATTGCTGAAATGCCTGGGTATCCACGATGCAGATATTTTAGGGTCGCTTTCCTTAGAGTATCAGGAACAATAATACGGCCCTGCCTTAATCATGTTGCCTTTGTTACCAAATATTTAAAAAAAAACTTAGTCCCCCTTCGCTCCACCTCACCGCACAGCTGATCAAATGTCAAGATGGAGTTTTGTTACGCATTTATCAGATAAGAAAATGTACAATATGAAAACTAGTAATATTATTTTTATATCCTACGTGGGTTAAAATGGATAGCACAGCTCCATTTCAACCTTGGGCTAAAGATGGTGTGAAAAATGTTAAATCCGAAAGAGAATTAGTGGATGACGCGAAACTTCATCAAGAAAATGTCAATCATCCAAAACATACGCAAACTGCGTCTTACGATAAAGATAGTATTTCCGCTTCAAACGAAGATCCGGGACCATCGATTGCCACGGATCCTACTGCCGGGCCCTCCAGGAGCAAAGAGCCCAGAATGGACTCTGAAAAAATAGCTTCCATGCAACAATTTATCGAGAACACCCTCAGGTGATCTAACTTTACCATAACATCATTCTCTCTTCTTAGGCGTTGGGCTCAACTGTCTAGTGGCCAATGTTTCATTATCTCATAATGCAAACCATTATTTTTAACACAACAACATAAACTAGTTGTCAGTTCTGGAAAAACACTATTTTTTTAAGTTCTGACAGATATATTCATAAAATAAATTGTGGTGTTAGTAATTTGTGATAAAAACCACACACTGTCTGACACAGTAAAATTACTTGTTCACTGTATTCTGGCAAATAAATAATTTGTATTTGTATCAATATATTTGTGAGATAATTGGTTTCTTTATTCAATTATTGTGTTACTTAGCACCACTTGCACCATTCCACTAACCCGAGGTTAAGCGGTTAACCCTGTGTCAAATTGTACTGGGAACAGGGTTCCAGACGTCAGGAACTTTCCTGACATGTCAGGAATTTTGGCTGTTTGTCAGGAATGCGGCCGGAATACGTAAATGTCGGGAATTTTAGTGAATAAACAATATGTACCTACCTAAAAAGGTACATTATTCAAATTTACTTATCTAGCATAAATAGATATCGCATACGGCTAGACCCCCCGTCGCCCGCCGATACTGCCGAGCGTCACGAATTTTTTTCAGGAATTGTCAGGAAATTCCAAATTTGTATCTGGTAACCCTAACTGGGAACCATGGAAACTCCAGGTTTAACCGGTTAACCCTGGGTTAGTGAGATGGTGCAAGTGGCGCTTAGTGGTTTAGCTATCTCCTCCACTTATATAGTAGTGTCAAACGTAATTATATTCAATTATTGAGTTATTGCTAATTTTTTTTACTTTTGCATTTAACATCAAAATATTATTGTTTATACACAGTTACTAGTTGTTGCCACATCCTTTAGATGTTCTATTTTTTGTGATTCCCTTGTAAAAGAAGAATGCCGTACTGTGTTGCTGCAGAATGTAGAACTTGTCAACTTGAAAAGTGAGCAGATGTTCCGAGAACACTACAGTTTTGGACTCTCTGCATAACTGTGTTTATATTTTTTCTTAATATATGTTATAGTTCGTTTTTTTTAGCATTAGAAAAAGACTACGCGATCTCGACGTGACTTTTAATTGAACAACGCTTTTTAAAAATCAATAACTATTACTTATGAAAGCAAAATAATGTAAATAATCGTATATGGTTCATAATTGTTGCATATTTGCTGTGACTTATTTTTCAAAAGTGTTTTTCAATAAAAAGACACGTCAAGATCGCTTAGTCTTTTTCTAATGCTAAAAAACGAACTATAGATATGTATTAGTTATAATTCTAGGACTTGTTGTGTACTAGTTATCAAAATATCAGTTCATATAATATGAAATTTTCTCCCTATTTCATTTTTGCTGATTATTCTACCTTTTTGATATCAGTGTGCATGATGTGCACAGATGTGTATTTATAATGAGTTGGATGACTTGAGATGCCTTGAAGATTTTGTATATGTATGATATGAAAGGATGAAAAATTTGCATACTCTTTTGTTACAAAAATTATCTTTATTGTATTCTCATGTTTTACTTTTACAACCTTATTATGACAAAATTTCTGAAATCTTTTTACTGTGCTTGATTAATCTGATAACTTTAATTACTTAATATGTTTTTGATGTTCGAGCAATTACAAATTTATTGTTTGTTTTGCAGCCATGAAGGAAGACAGCGAGTGGCCCAGCTGTTAGAGGAAGTGGAGTCTCTGAGTGGTGCAGAGAGGCTCCTCTTGTACTTGCGGCTGCCCACCGGCATTCCGCCACATGATCCACTCAAGCAGCCAATAAACCCGCTAGGCTCCAGGTGATTCTGCTCATTTATTTGTAAATAGAGTGATTTCTCAAGCATTTCTTAATGTTCTTTAAAATTTTTATATTATTAGTCAATGCCAATCCAAAAATGTAGTCTCATTCTCTTCAGCCTAACACCACCTTGAACTGGGGTGGTTTTAAGAAAGCATGGCGGGGCTTTATTTTAGCTAAAGAAGACCCCCAATGTCCGGTCCATCCATCTAATATGATGATAAAATAGACGTAAAATGTATGAAGTAAAAGTATAAGCATTTGTTTACAAGTTATTTTTAAAACAACAATTTCCATTGTGCTCAATGTGCCTACATTATAGCACAGTAGTGCCATTTGATAATTTATTTTGTTTATTATTAATTTAATGAATGATTTGACAGGGCCGAACTCCAGCAGACTGTAACATGGATACAAACACATTTGGAAGTTGATCCTGATGTCTCATTGCCCAAGCAGGATGTGTATGATGAATACATGTAAGTGTTGACCTCAACCACTAACACTGTAACACTACTTCTAAAGGGGCTGCCTTTATTAATAGTACTAAATTTCTACAACACAAACAACAACATTTATTTGTGTGTTTATCACAAATATTTGTCACTGAGTTATGGATGTTTCTATGTAGGTATACAGGTTGATATATATAAAGCTTATATACACCGTGTTTTTATTGAATTCCGTTAACTTCGGGGTATGGTTAAGTACGTTTAAGAGAACTAAATAGCATAGGTAGTTAATTTTCAAAAAAAAATCTTTTTGCTTTGTTTTTACAAAAAAAAATAAGTTTAAAAAGTAATTAAATGTAGCGTTGTTGTAACACGGGCATTACATTTAACTCAACCAAACAAATGAAATTCTGTGACATATCAATGTCATTTCGAACATCGATCGACCGGGATTGTACTTAAGTTTAGTAGCAAATGTATGAAGTGTACACGCTTGTAGAGGCCTTATAGCAAAAAAATAAATTATTGATTATCTCCGAAATGGAGTTAATTAGAATATCGGTGTCTATGAGAAAGTTACTTGATTTAAGCTCAGGAACGCAACCTTGAAATTAACGGAAATAAAAAAAAAACACGGTGTATATCACCCTGTATACCTACATAGTATACTGTGGGATGAGGTCGGTATGAGTAAAAATGTTTCAAATATTCATTTATTAAAATAGGTACGTATAGGTACCAAACCTTAACATTATTATCGCAATCAATTGCAAATATATTTGTTATGTCATTACGAAGCGGGACCTCGTTGGCGTTTAAGTATTTAGAAAAACAAAATACTAAAACTGTATAATTATAAATTATCTTTTGCAAACACCAATGAATTGCCAATAAACCTGTTTTTATTTTATTTTTACAGAGCACATTGCATGAGTAGCAACATGAAGCCACTTTCTACAGCTGATTTTGGTAAAGTGATGAAGCAAGTGTATCCCAGCGTGCGTCCCAGACGACTAGGAACGCGCGGAAATTCAAGGTAAAAAAAAGCGGCCAAGTGCGAGTCGGACTCGCCCATGAAGGGTTCCGTATTTAGGCGATTTATGACGTATAAAAAAAAACTACTTACTAGATCTCGTTCAAACCAATTTTCGGTGGAAGTTTACATGGTAATGTACATCATATATTTTTTTTAGTTTTATCATTCTCTTATTTTAGAAGTTACAGGGGGGGGGGGACACACATTTTACCACTTTGGAAGTGTCTCTCGCGCAAACTATTCAGTTTAGAAAAAAATTACATTAGAAACCTCAATATCATTTTTTAAGACCTATCCATAGATACCCCACACGTATGGGTTTGATGAAAAAAATATTTTTGAGGTTTAGTTCTAAGTATGGGGAACCCCCAAAATTTATTGTTTTTTTTTTCTATTTTTGTGTGAAAATCTTAATGCGGTTCACAGAATACATCTACTTACCAATTACCAAGTTTCAACAGTATAGTTCTTATAGTTTAGGAAAAAAGTGTCTGTGACATACACGGACAGACAGACATACATGAGTGACATGACGAATCCATAAGGGTCCCGTTCTTTGCCATTTGGCTACGGAACCCTAAAAATGATATAAAAACAATTTTATTGCTGACTGTCTGCTTTTTCACGCCTATCATCGCCTCCAAGACCCTTCTAATGAGCAGAAGAACCGTGTTTCGTTGAGGAGTTATTATTTGCATTGCCATTGAAATTGCGGAATAAAATGAAATTCCTGCTAGTCCAACATCGGTAAATGGTTTTAGTTTACAAATGTAATAAATGACTAGTAATGAAAGGCATGCAAGTGTATGTGTACGTTGTTGTACGTAACTCACGCGTCCGTTAACAATGTTAACATGCCCCTGCCTGTTCTTAGCAGCAAATACTATTTGACATTAATTTGTTAAATATTTATATTTTAAGTAAAATAACTTAGATAGTTTCTTTAAAAAAACCCAATACCTATTAAAAGTACTTGAAACACTTAACAATCTATTTAGATCTTATTCAGAGGAATGCGTTATTACTGGAAGAGTCCAGTAATAACGCTTTGATAAAGGCATATACAGTTTATTAGAAATGTTATATTGCACATTTGGTTTACTTACTGGCAAAGAGTGGTAGTGTAGAATAAAGCGCATCTCACACGGGCTGAAATTAATATGCACCGGAATATATTCAGGCACCTGGTTTTAAGTCTTATATAATTTGGTTTTTCAATACAAAAAAAACAGAGATCATATACAATATCTAAAAAACCGCGACCATGAAATGCCGATCAAGTCATTGAAGTCCTTTGGGATGTGCCGTGGTCTGGTCTGATAAAAATCAGAAACTAAAGGTCAGTCCAGACGGGAAGAAAAGAAATTGGCGTCAATCTCCAATTTAATCACCAATTTTAAATTTACGGTGATATTTGAGCGCTCTAATAAATCCTCCACGCGAATACTAGCGTCACAAATTAGTATACTTGCATCCGCACCTCCATTTTATCGGTCGTAATCGGCGAGCCAAATTGTCGTTTGCGTCCACACCACCTGATTTGATCAGACAATTTAATCAAATTGGCGAAAAATTTAACTCAAGCACTTGCGAACTGATCATTGTGTTTTAAATCAACGGTTTTGATATTTAGCCCGTATACATACCTACAGATATTTTGGAATCAACTGATTGATGCTGCATGCCGCAAAGCGAATAAAATAATACATATATTGTAGTAAAATTATCCGTAAACTTACACCACCGCGAGCGACCCATTCTCATGTCTCGTATAAGATTTTATCATCTCACCAACTTGCTCAGCGATTTCTTAGTGGTAGCTAAATGAATCATTAATTATTTTTGCATATTATTGTCAACTATTGTAAATACCTTACAATACAACGCTTACGCTATGTCATGAATCATGATCAATTTACACTAGAATATCTAGGTGCATTTTAAGAGCGAGATGTTTGTTTTATGTTATTTATAAAGTTCCGCCCAACTTTCAACGAATATAGTTAAATTAACTATCTTTTGTCTTTATCTGCCACATTACATTAAAAGTTATGGTTGTTAGATAGAGACAAGGCTTATTTTAACTAAAAGAGGCGAGCATGTAAAGTTTTATGAATGGTCACTAGAAAGTAACAGTTATTTCAGTTGAACAACATTATGCTTTCTGTGTAAGAATTCTTACTCTCTGCTCATGGAAGCTTATAATATAATATAATGGTTTTATAGACTCAGATTCGTAACTCTACTCTAAGTTATGCTAAAAACGACTAATGCGTTACAAGTAGGTGCCATAAATACTTTATGGTTAGTTACGGGTTTCACTCTCGGAATATTATACCCATACATGTGTTATGTTATAAGATGCCTATGTTTAATACAAATACGCTATGCGAATATACATATGCGCTCATTCACTGCCATGACATAAAAATACGTAATATTTACCCAAAAACGACATCCAAATTTATTCACGCAGAAATTGTTATGCTGTTATATTAAATAATACAGTACCTACTATTAAATGTAAACAGCGTTGTTACGATTGAAATATGTACTTCTAATGCTTGTTTAAAAGTCGGTGCATGGTAGACCATGTTAAGAGTCCATCAACGTGCACACTAGCGCCACTGCTAAATAATCGTGATTATTTAAATTTAACGAAATAGATTTAAAAAAGGGGGCCGCTACGTACTGTATCTTGTATTAAAGTACCTTTTGACTACTTACATCAAACTAGTTTCTATGTTGCTGGATTCGTCAATCTATGCGTCCAAAGTTAAAACGGCCGTTTTTGTTTTGAGTTCACAGATTGACGAATCCAGCAACATAGAATAGAAACTAGTTTGATGTATTCAAAAGGTACTTCAATACAAGATACCGTAGCGGCCCCCTTTTTAAAAATATCTTTCGTTAAATTTAAATAATCACGATTATTTAGCAGTGGCGCTAGTGTGCACGTTGACGTGTGCTCTTAATAAAAGTTACGGAGCTGCCAATAATGATTTGTTTGAGTGATGTTTAAAATATGAATTACAGGTATTGCTATGCTGGCCTTCGAAAAAAAATTAAATTGGAAGTTCCACAGTTACCAGATTTGGGTGAATCGTCCAAGGTATGGTATTGTTCTTTTAATGGTGAATGAGTTTTTCTCGCAATCATTATTTTAGTCATTATTTTTTCAGGCGAGTTCCCAATTTCTTTAAAAATAATAGATATTGGTCCAATATCCTTTTAATAATACGATGTTCTTTTAGTAAGTACTTATTGCATTAAAAAATCGACACATTAATGTACATCAGAGACAATGAAAATGGTCTTAAGTACTCTTTGTATGGAAATTTTCTATACAAGGTGGCCCGTTTTCATTGCCCGTGATTATACGTTATTATTCTTGAACTACCTACGTGGTTTATTTCTATTACCTACCTTATTTTTTAACATTGTGTATACCTAAAAATGAAACCGGGTCTATTTGTAACTTCTCTTTGAGTTTGTACATGTGTACTGTGTACATCATATGTAATAATTATGTTTATTACGAATGTTTGTGTTCTAAATAAACATATACCTAAATAATCTGTTCCAGGGGTTGCGTGATACATCGAGGGACACTGAGCGGACTGTGCTTGACTGGGCGGAAAGTAAATTAGGTAAGGGCCACTTGCACCATCTCACTAACCCGGGGTTAAGAGGTTAAACCGTTAATCCAGTGTCAAATTGTACTGGTAACCATGTCAACTCCAGGTTTAACCGATTAACGCCGGGTTAGTGGAATGGTGCAAGTGGCGCTAAGTGTCATACATTTTCTGTATAAGTTTGCCCGCTAGTTATATAAGCGCCTTGCCGCGCAATTGCATAAATATGCTGTTGGGGCGTTGATAGTTTGTAGGGGCGCAATGAAAATTGGTGGAAAACCACCGTCTTCACCGTTGGATACTAGCGAGGTCGGAAGCTTTGCTAGCGACTAGGTAGGGCCGGTACAGACGGACTGTAACCCGACTGCAACTTGTATGGGAACTGCACGCCGACGTTGTAGTTGGCGTACAGTTTCCATACAAATTGCATACAATATGTGTTGCAGTTAGTGTTGTGAATAACGCTCTATTTGAGGCTTAAAGACTCGAACCCTTAAGACTCTCGAGGCTTAACGCCTCAAAGGCGGCAAAGACGATTTCTTACATCCATACTTGTAAAATAAATAAATACAATTCTCAAATATAGTCGAGTCTTCAAGACTTAGGAGTCTTGAGGGCTCGAGTCTTTAAGCCTAAAAATAAGCGTTATTCACAACACTGGTTGCAGTCCGTCAGAATCGGCCCGTAGAGGGGAGGGGGATTGTAGAAGTCGTTGATCTCTAGTAATCTTCGACCAACACGGAAGGGACGCGGCATTCGCACTATTTCCCCTCTGCCTAGGTACAAGATCAACTGATCTAGCGCGGGTAATAAAACTAGTTGCGCTCGGATTTTAAACTAGACCGAGTCCAGACGCGCGAGTGAGCACAGCAGCAGAATAAATGCCAATTGCTCGGTTTTTTGATGTAAAAAGAGATCGGAGACATCAAATTTACAAAAATAAGGTGTTAAATTTCACATGTAATATTTTTTTTACATGTCATACGTTTAATTACATTTAAACACAATCTTTATATTTTAGTCTCATGTAATTGCTGGATTTATCGATTTTGCTCGCCCAGTACAAATTGCGGATCGGTCGAGCGACAAATCCGACTTCTCATCTCTCAGAAAACAATAAAATTCTTTGACGAAAATGTGTTAGTGTGCGTGTTGTGACACTTGTGATTCGTTCGTACACAAAAACAGATCGAGGTGTGCAAGATTTGTCTGTGTAGGGTGTCATTTTCTATGTATTTGCGTCGTCATTACAGATTGGATTTTGTATGTAAGTGTGTGAGAAGTGCGACTGTGTGCACGTTCCCCCCCGCGAAAAATGGCAGAATGATTTGAATGTCAAGATATAAGCCCGTGTTGATCGAAGCTAGGAATGCTCAGCCTAAGAATTATTCACTAATTCACGGACCATCCATTGATAAGATTTTTTTCTAATCAATCAAATCAGTGATGTTTTCATAATGAATGACCTTCGCGCGCTCTTATTCTATCTAC
This sequence comes from Cydia amplana, assembly GCF_948474715.1. Lineage (NCBI taxonomy): Eukaryota > Metazoa > Arthropoda > Insecta > Lepidoptera > Tortricidae > Cydia > Cydia amplana. The sequence goes on along the minus strand of NC_086096.1, from coordinate 28,320,046 downwards.
TATAAAGATGTGTTAATTTTGAACACCTCGCTCGCTTAACAAGTTCTGCGGCTGAGTGTACATAACATAACGATGTGTATGTTGCGCGAACAGGCATAAAGTTTTCGAGCATGTTGGAGCTGTCCCGGCATGTGGCGTCGGCGGGACCGTCGCGTGCTCCAGCACCGCCCAGCCACACCCCGCCGCCCCTCGCCTCGTCGCACGGTACGTCCACACTACAACAAGCACCGTGTATGTTGCTCGGACTGTAAAGTTGTCCAGCATGTTGGAGCTGTCCCGGCATGTGGCGTTGGCGGGACCGTCGCGTGCTCCAGCACCGCCCAGCCACACCCCGCCGCCCCTCGCCTCGTCGCACGGTACGTCCACACTACAACAAGCACCGTGTATGTTGCTCGGACTGTAAAGTTGTCCAGCATGTTGGAGCTGTCCCGGCATGTGGCGTTGGCGGGACCGTCGCGTGCTCCAGCACCGCCCAGCCACACCCCGCCGCCCCTCGCCTCGTCGCACGGTACGTCCACACTACAACAAGCACCGTGTATGTTGCTCGGACAGTATAGTTGTCCAGCATGTTGGAGCTGTCCCGGCATGTGGCGTCGGCGGGACCGTCGCGTGCGCCAGCACCGCCCAGCCACACCCCGCCGCCCCTCGCCTCGTCGCACGGTACGTCCACACAACAACAAGCACCGTGTATGTTGCTCGGACAGTATAGTTGTCCAGCATGTTGGAGCTGTCCCGGCATGTGGCGTCGGCGGGACCGTCGCGTGCGCCAGCACCGCCCAGCCACACCCCGCTGCCCCTCGCCTCGTCGCACGGTACGTCCACACAACAACAAGCACCGTGTATGTTGCTCGGACAGTATAGTTGTCCAGCATGTTGGAGCTGTCACGGCACGTATGGAGGATAATAGTCTTGATTAATTTACTGTTGTGTGTGTGTGTGTGTGTCTTTATGTGGTAGTAGATAGTAGATATCCTCTAGCGCCCCACCTTCCTGATACTAGTACTATTGTCTATTACTCACAATACAATTTAAATCATAATTAAATGGAACACAGTTATGTACTTTTATTTTATTTCAAAAGGCCGCCGTGGCCGTCAGAAGATGAAAGAAGTTCGTATCCAAAATAAACGTTTTGATTTAACCTTATTGCAAATTTAAATATAATTAATAATTATTGAAATTTTATATATTCTTACATTTTTCCAGTGCCAGGATCTTCGGAAGATCCCACAAACAGACAATTGATGAAACAGCTAAAACGGAAACTGCAGGTTAACATTCTTTATAACTTTATTTAGATTTACATTACGAGATAGATAAGTAGCAAAGCACAAGCATATTGATGCAAGTGTCCGAAAATAATTAATGATACATAATTTAATAACTAACAGAGTTTGGTACGTTAACGGTTGCATTTTCATTTGTAGACGCAAGGTACACCAGGTCGACCGAAGAAGAACAAAGGTGTGGAATTATTGAGTGAGTCGCCGCCGTCCACATCATACGCGGCGCACGGCGCGCGCGGAGGGCACGCGCCGCCCGGGCACGTGCCGCCCGGGCACGCGCCCGTCAAGCACGAGAGCGAGCCCGCCGCCGAGCCCCCCTACCACTACCAGCCCACCTACGTGTACGAGGCACGCCCCCCATCCTTCCCGCCGTACGCCGCCCCGCCGCGGGCGCACCCGCCGCCCGCGCCGCACCCCGCCATCCCCGGACACGACTACCGCCCCGACGCCTACGTGTTCGAGCCTCCGTACGCCCCGCGCGACCTCACGGACGCGACTCACAACCTCCCGATCAACCTCAGCAGCGACGCGTCTCTCGACTTGTCCACCGAGCGCACGGAGTGGCAGCGCCGACGGCCGCCCGAGCCGCCGCCGGCGCCCGTGCGCCTTCACCTGCCGGGCAAAAAGCTGATACTGGAGACGTACCAGAGTGAGGCGCGGGCGGGTTCGCCTCGGCCTTCGCCCGCCGACAGTCGAGCGCCGCCCGCGGGCCCCTCCACGCACGTTCCGGAGGATTTTCCCAGGACTGAATACCTACCGAAAAAAATGCGAGCCGCCGAGATTCTGGGCGGCAAACTAAATGCCGCACGGCAGGCGCTAGCCGCCTCCACCTCCGCTTCCGGGACCGGAGCGGAATCGTCAAGTCGTTCAGAGGTTGCTTTTTTAGAGGATCCAAAAAACGTATCGAGCCGGTCCAAAAGCACCGCCGCGGCGCTGGCCCGGGAGCAACAGGAGGCGGCGAGTCCGACACGGTCGGTGAAGGCTCCGACGCCTAAGTGTGAGCGCAGCAAAATACGGAAAGCTGCACTGGAACGGATCACTAGAACGAAAAGGACCTCTACGGACGGGACCGATTCACCGGAGCGGTCGGCCACTCCCGATTCGTGCTGCGGCTTGGACGGGATCAACATCAAGACGGGCATGATATGCGAAGAGAAACACTCTGAAATACTGAACAGAGAACGCGTGATCAGCATTTGCAACATCGACAAGCACGCGCTCGACGACTACCTCAACGAAGGCAACAGCCAGGAGCACGAGGAGGAGCTGCTGCAGTACTTCCACCAGCGCGGTGAGCCGCCCCCGCCCCCGCCGCCGCCGCCACCCGCGCCCTCTTGTGCTGACGCTGCTGCTTTTTTAGACACAGGCCTGGACCCCCAAGACGATCATAGCCAAGGTAAAAATGAAAAAATATCTCAGCTGCGGGAGTTACTTGCAAAAAATCTAAAGAATCAAAGCGGGTCCAGTTCTCAGAGCCTGCCATTGAATAAGGAAATTCAGCTGCCTCGAGAAAACGTACGCGATTCTGTCGTTAACATTGCTAAGTCCGTGGTCACGGAAGGAGCTTTCAAACCAGTCACAAATACCGGTATTGTGACCATTAACGGATCGACTTCGACCGGCCAAGCCGGCTCGAACAGTCACAAACATCGTGCGACGATCACTAACGGCAACGGAACCGCTATGCCCTACACAAACCCGGGCGGTCCAGGTCAGATATCGACGGCGGCAGCAACTCATCTCTACAACGGAAACAGTCATAATGTACCTCAAAGTCCAACCACAAGAACGCAGCAGTATGACTTCGTACCTATCTCGGACGGCTGCCACTCTCCCGGAAATTTTCATACCAAATCTCCGGTCGGGTTCGTTCAGAGAGGTCACAGCCCGTCAAAGATGAGCAAGCCCGCGATGATGGGCGGGTCGCTGCAGACATCGCCCATCTCGCACAGCACGGCCGCCAGCCCCTTCGTGAGCCCGCGCAACACGCCGGTGCCGCGCTCGCGACTCTGTCCCCGACCCATACCCAAGCTCAACGGGAGGAAGAGAAGAAACCCGTTGTCGTTGGGCGTCGGAGACCCCAACTCCAAGCCGTTTGCAATTCCGAACGAACAGAAGTTTTTTCCTAAAACATCGTTATGCGGGCCCAACGTCAAATATTGCCAACCCATGTCGGCGCCTCCTTCGCCCAACATATTGACATCACAATATAAGAGCCACATGTTCCAGTGTAACGCGGGCGTGTCGAATGGCTCCAGCAATCTTCATTTAAATTTTCTTCCGAATGTACAGTTTCGAGACGGTATAAACGGAGACATGGCTCAGCCGCTGTCGGCGGACCCTCTGTCGAGTGAGGTGAGCCAGTTCTTCCAGGAGTCCCTGGGGAGCTACCGAGCGGACCACGAGGCCTGCTTCCGCTCGCAGTCGGTGCCGCTGAAGCCGGGCGTGGGCGCGCCGCTCGCGTCCTATATGCACACGCCCGTCGGCTCCGTGCCACCCACTCCCGTGCCCAACGAGTTCTGCGATTTTGGCTCTCTAGCCGATACTTGTGACATATCTAAAGCAGGCCTCAACCCGGAGACGTTAGATAAAATTTATGACGCCATAGACAGTAGTAACAATGTACTTAATTCGACAGCCGCTCAAAGCCTTCTAAGCTCCGGCAATCCTTTGAGCAACGGTTGCGATCCGTTGCCGGAGCCGCAGATTCTGTCGGACGAGCAGTTGAACTCGCTCATCCCCGGCGACGAGGAACTACTCGACCAGTCTCCCGGACAATTAGCTAACCATTTTAATCATTCTTACCCGGAAGACACCTCGGCTGCACCTGACAACGTCGAGGATTTCTTGAAACGCGCGCACAGCATCGAATTCGATCTGTCAGAGTTGGTAACGGACAAAAATAAATACTACACATCACGTTCAGTTCCGAGTACTCCGTTACCTTTCAAACGAGCGGCGTCAAATTTGCAAATAGATTCACGTCGCCCTCGCGAATTGTTCGGGCCGGGCGAGTACTCCTCCGCGTCGAACGGAATTTCGTCCAAGTCGGTGCCGTCGACGCCGCAGCTGGGCGAGGAGCGCAGCGTGTTCAGCTACAGCAACCGCGACTTCCTCATCAACGGCAACTCGGTGGAGGCGTGCGGCGCGCTGGGCGGCGCGCGCGCGGCCGGCGGCGCGCTGGAGGGCGAGGCGCTGGCCTCGCCGCTGCACGAGATGGACATGCTGGAGCCGCTCACGCCCGCCGCCGAGCTGCTGGCCGACCTCGACAAGATCGACGGCCCGCCCTACGTCGACCTCTAGTCACCCTTCACCGCCGCGCAGAATGTACCTATATCAATCGAGGCCCGCTTTATATTTGTACACTTTGACAGATATTGAAGAGTTGCGTATCTCTACTGTGTACAATGACCTCGTATGCCTTCGGTGAAGGTTAACTGCTAATAAGTTTTGTTATCGATGGATCGCACGGTACGCTCCCAAAACGTTGAGTCAATAAATTTACAGTGAGATTGTGATAAACGAGCATTCGTTGTTAACCGAGCTATCGGTGTTGACGCTAATCTAATTGATATCCACAGCCCCACCTCTGGTTGCGTGAAAATATTTTGTAACATTTCACACTCGTGGTGGTCGATTTTATGAACCAAGTAGATGTAGAGTCAATCCCCATTGTGCCGCGTGTATTATAACAAGTTATTGTGGTTATTGTACAGTACAGCTACTACTTACAGCAGTCGTAGCTGCTACTTAAACATATAATTATGTTAAAGAGGCACTTGTTTATTACATATTATTTATATTGTGTTGACAACATAAACAGTTTAAGGGTTAGTGCCCCGCGGGTGTCACAATATGAATGTGTACCGGTACACATAGAAATAAAATTGCTCTCTCCCGTTAAATAAAAAACACAGTTGTTTAGGTTCGATAGTGGCCTCGTAAGTGACTTGAAGATTTTTAAAAACGGTTACTTTACTATCATACGTATACAGTTTCCTACCTTCCACATTTTCACGTCATCACAAATGCTCGATTTTAGTAATAGAAACAACGAAATATGTATTATATACACAAACGGTGTTGTAGAGCAACAAAACGCGTTCGACGACCGAATTCACGTTTGCTGTCCTTCGTTTGTTTAACTAGCAAGTATCTACACAGACCAATCCGTGCTGAGCGCGCTTAGGAAATTATAACCAATTGGTTTATTGATACTATGAATAGTATATAGTTTATAAAAAATGAATTTATTGTAAGTTAGCACAAAGATTTAATATATTTTATTATCACATAGGAATTTTACTTGATATACTAAATACGTATACCTACATACAATTAACTGCATGAAATGCAGAAAAAAAATATTATTCTGCCATAATGGCTGCAGTGAGCTTAAAAAGTGACCAATGTTATGCATTAGTTGCACATAAATGCCGGCCAGAAATTACATTTTGTTGTGTTTTATTTTTGGTGCAATATGTGGTAGGTATGAGTTGCGAGAAAGGGTAATACGAATTACAAAATACTCTATAGTCGGCATCAAACGTAGCGTATCAGAGTATGCGCCAAAAGTATCAACCATTTATACTGTGGCAGATAGTTTTGAGCGCACACTGTGGAAAAGTATTCGAGGGTGGCATGTTGTTGCATCCGCTACTATGGATGCTAACTATGCAGCAATGCAACTCGCGTAGTACGAGTAGGTAGAGATAGAATATGACATTGATGACATGTATTGATTTGCGAGACATATATATGCTTATTGGTAACATGTAAGTTTTAGTAGCATACAGTAAATATATGTTCTGGCCGGCGCGAAATTTGTAGTCTATAACAATGAATTTATGTTATGCGGCCTATTTATACATAGTACATGTTTTGTGTGGGTGCTACGAATTTCTTTGCATTTGGCGCACATGCAAGATACATAATAACATTTAAACAAAAAAATGCCCTCATCTGTGCCTGATATAACCGTATAAAATATGTACTTTTTGAAAGCTTTGTCGTTTGTTAAATAAAACTTAGTACAAAATGTGACACACTGATTCGACAGGGATGTATAATGTAAGTGAAACCGAAGACTGTTTAAAGCTTGTAGATATTTTGAACCCGAAGTAATTAACTTTGGCTACCGTTGTCTCGAGGAGGGGCCCGTGACGGAGAACCCGCTCAGTGATCAGTGTTATTATTCCAATTTGGTATAACCCTTACCAAATTCAGCTAGTACCTAATATTTAAGATAAGATGTATATTTTATGAAGTAACATTTAAGTATCATGTTATCACTCAACATTGTTGAACATTTTGTCGTATGTAAAAGTGTCACCTATATTCCAAGACTTGAAACAATTTGTTAAACAACTTTTCGACGCCAACGACGGATACTTATATCCGAGCCGCAGGTCCAACGCCAAAGACCGATCACAGACCACAGAGCAACATAGACCTACGTGCATAAGCATAAAGTTCAATTTCAGTTTTGCACTTTGGTGATGTGGCGTCCGAGTGACTTGAGTGAGCTTTTGTGTTTGACACGACGTCGAAAAGGGAAAATTAGCGACAATGGTTACGTAACACTAACACCGCAGCCGAAACTAAAAATATGTATATTTGAGATTTTACTTAGAATATAGGTAATTACTGTTATATAAGACATACTAAATAAGAATTACATGTAAATATGAGTCTTTAAACGTTCATCGACATTACTGTTATAATCTGGGAAATTCACACACATCCAAAGTTAGGGTAGGAATATCCATCATACGCCTAATTCTTTTATAATAATATAGCCAGTTTCTGGAGCCCATCCCGTTTCGTGTTTTAAGTATGATCCTATTGTAAGCGGTTGGTGTCCTGTAGAAAACAACCCCTTCATGCTTGTTTGTAATCAAAACCGTCCTATTTGACCACACTATAAATAAGTCTTGTACCTAGTACATAGTGTACTATATATTTTTGTACGTCGCACAGAAAATCACAAGCAATCATGTTACAAAGTATTCAAATCCATTTCACAATACATATAAAATCCATGTAGGTACGTATTTTTGAGTACAAATTTGAATGATCACAATTCATCTTCATTATGGATGTTAATAATTAGGAGTGCATTGCATACCTAAGTGTGATTTGTCTATATGTTGTACACCATAGTTTTACATTTAAACATGTTTAATAAGTTTAAAGCATAATGTTTATCAATATTTTTCCTAGGATTGTGCACACTGTTTGTTGTTTTAGTATCCATACATGTGGATTTGTTAATATTTATTTTAATTGACGATGGTTAATTTGGCCCACCCTTGGTTTGGATGACCCTGTGTCATTTTAAAACGATCCTGGTTTCTCACATATTTTGAGTAAGTAATAAGTAATTTCTAACATAACTTTGAAACGAAAAGGTTTATACCGTTTCCGTTCCCGTATCATATTAAGGCTATCTTCACACTGGTGCGGCAACCGGATGCGCCAACAGTGTGCGAGCGACATAGCCTTATGCATGTCTATAGCGCTGTCTCGCTCGCACGCCGTCACCGCATCCTGTTACGACGCCAGTGTGGTTGATAATTGACCGGGCCGCTGTTCGACCGGGTGAGGAGGATAATAGACGAGAGGCAAGAAGTGATGCGCGAATACAAATGTGCAAGTTGCGGAAAGTTTCCAAAAAGTTGTAATAGTTCTCGGAAATTTCAGGAAACGTTTACAAAAAAAATACGATCCACATACAATAATACATACAAGTTTTTGAAAATTTCGCAATTTTGGTAATATTCAAACGGCACATCAGTATGCGCGAATCGGTGACTGAATATATGTAGACATCGCTCTCCATACAAAAATGCCATCCAAAAATGACCCCAGCCACACTGACACTGACAGCTATTCCTTCTCTATGGATATGTCCCACCAGCTTTTAATTATATCCAATAAACAATTTCCCGCTATTTAAAAAAAAGTTATGATTGGTCAGTATCATGTCAATATAAGCTTTGATTGGCTATAACAAAATTCTATGCGTCAAACCATGGTCAAACCTCTTGCGCGAGTTGCGCGGCGTTACAATATTTTGACGTTGTCAAACCTTATAAGGATGATACGAACCATGAGGGAACCAATTCATAAAATTATTATTTTGACGCGTATTTATTGTTAAGATTATGCATGTCTATACTTTATATATGTTTTTCTACTCCCGTACTTTTATTTGTCATTTAAAGGGTCGTGCACACACCTTTAAAACCCTGCCTTATAGTTGTCAAGACAAGTCTTTAGTCTATGCCCCAAAAAAGAATGTGTGCATACACGCAGTATGTTTTTGGCGATTTTACAATACTTCGTGTAATGACCACTTAAAAAATATTGAATGAAATACAGTGTTGCCAACCTTATTTTAAATGTCATTCATTCATTCTTTTCCCGCCCGTAACCTCCATTTTTGCTACTTCTTGAATTAAAAATATTTGTTAAATTTACAATTTTATTTCAAAGTAAGTGCTTGGTCGTAGAAAAAGTATTGTATGCAACGTTGTTTAACTGAGTCAAAAAATACTCGTGGCGTCTTTATTAACAATTTTCGGCTTCGCCTCAAATTGTTACTCACGCCACTCGCCTTTTTTGACCCCTCTTAAACAACGGTTGCATAAAATACTAATATCGGTCCATCCAAAAGTTTTAATAACTATATTATTAATGCGTAGTATGTATTTTGGAACAGTGTCGTCAGTACATACATACAGACTTTTATAAAATGCCAGTGGTCGTTTCCCAATTTTCTTTAAAACACTTTTAGGTAGGTAGGTATCGTGAAAATGATATACAACATCGTCACTTTATTAATTGGGTACTTTCCTCTACTTAAAATAAATTGTTTCACACCGTGCGCCAAATGAAGCACAAGATAATTATTAGAAAAACATAGACAGCAGTTATTTTTAAATACTATTTCTATTTAATAAATTTGATTGAAATATAAAAAGTAGGTGAGTTGACCGTGACGTCACTACACACGTTTTCATATAAATTCCATATTAGAAAATCGTTTTGACAGTTCTAAAAAAGAAGCTGATTTGACTAGTAGAAAAGTAGCCAATTATAGTATTGACACTAGATATATTAGTCAATATATATTTACATCCGGTGTCCTCACGTGCCCTCATTGTGCGCGGGGGTTCACCCCGAAAATCGACTACGTCAGCCATCTTCGGGCGCACCAGCGTGCAGCGCCGAGCAAACTAGGAGTCGTAGTGGTCGCCATGGTCGAAAACGGCCGGAAGGATCATCTTCATCACATTATTGACCAGGGTTCTAGTTAACAGCGCTCAGTAATTTTATTTTACATAAAAACAAATATTCGGAGTTGCTTGTTGCTTTAAACTAAAATGAATAGCCAACTTGCTAATAACATATGTTGCATAACGCTATCCCCATTTTGCAACCCGGTATCAAAAAGGCATAAGTCATTGTGCAACTAGTATAGAGTTACGACATTTGGGTTAGCGTATTAGTCTAGAACAGTCTGTTAATTTAAATAATTATTTATCATGATCAGGAATTACACTTACAGAAACCAATTAATTCCATCCTTTTTATTATGTTTTACTGAATGGTTGCGGCACCATTTCACCGCACAAGAAGGCATTTTATTTGGCTATCGGAATTAATTATTTTATATGGGCTGACATGTTATCCCTCAGAAGGCCGCTGTCGTATTAAAGCTGTCAAATTCCGCCCGACACAGTCGATTCGTTTTCGACACAGTAGCCGTGGGGTCATTTTTGAGCTCAAGTCAGTCTTCTATAGTATTCTAGTTCGTTGGCGCGAATATTTCCTCATGCTAGAGAAAGTTCAGGGACTTTTTGGGAAATGTGGTGGAAGTTGTTCAGCTGCATGTACTTTACCAGCATAACAGTTTTTATAGAAATCTAAGATGTGATCGAAATGTACAAACTTTTTGAGAGTTGCTCGTGTACATTCATCAGTTCTACCAAAGAAATAATGATTGAGTAAGATGTGTAGAATCTAAAAAAAATTCGTGCTTCGAATTTGACAGGTAAAGGAGACTGCGCTGTACAGCCATCCATTTTGCGGTAACCTTTGTCAAAAGTTGACTGTTGACTTCAGTGACGACAGTGACCGCAAAACATAAACATATGGCGCAGTACAGCGCCATGTGTTTTGGATGTCAAACTAAGGGACACATTTTTTTCTTAAACTATCTCTCTGTTACAATCAATTCTCTTTGATTCTACATGGTGATGCACGAGACGTGAGCAGGATCAAACACTCGGTAAATAGAACATTTAATGTATCATTGAAATAACAACACCTATTGCTGTTTTTTAACATTTTACAAAGTAAAGGTAAATGATAAAAGCCTCTTTAATCGTTATGTTCGTTTAATTTTATTTACACTTGTCACGGATATAGCAATAGGGAGTATTACTGCAATGTTTTTCCGCCAGAGTGCAGCACTATCTACTTAAGTATACCATAGAGTAACTCATACATATTGTACCATAAACTGTTTTTTGACAAGTTTTCCCAGACAATCAAATATGGCATTTAGTACATCAAGGCGGTTTGTTTTCAAAGGGCCTACCGGGAAACGCGAAACTCAGCTATGTGCCTCTTTATCGTTCGAATATGCAAGTGATAGAGAGGTTAGGTAACACAATTTCGACTATCTCGTTTGCGGTAGACCCTTAGATTGTGACTTATTGTGGGAGTGGCGCCACCTACGCAGAGTTTCGCGTAATATTCCCTATAAAGCAAAGAGTATCGGTATTTGACGGAAGTATTCCAATTGTACCTAAAGTCAATTTTTTTATTCGGTAGACTGAAATGACTAGGGTGTCCATGCATGTCGTAAACAATTGAATTTTAAAAATAACGGTAGAGTCTGTGCGGAAAGAGAAGAGTCGTGGCAGAAACGGGAACTAACATTTTCAATTTTATATGGCAATCAAACCTGACACCTGTCTTGTAAAAAGTAAACAAACCTCTGTCATTGTATATTTTTATTAACAAAAACCGCAAGTTTTATGTATAAAATATTTTCAAAACACGATAAAACCGTACATAACACCACAAGGAAAATAATATTTAACATTGTTCGGTTTTGTCAGCGGGGAGAAAACGGCTAAAAGCCGACTATCGACTTACAAAACGTCACGGAACGTGTTTCCGCTATTGACGGGTATTGAAGTTGTATTTAACATTAAATAATTACCTATTTAATAGGCCCCCTAAGTAACTTGTCTCCGGTACATAATCGGTAAGTAAATTCATTGAAAATATATTCATTTTCATAAATACGCAGGTCATTAATGATCTTTAAAATAACTGACAAATATTCTTGATACTTGCCATTTTATGCATATTTATATGTAATTTTATTTTCAGGATTGAATAAAAGTACTTACGGTATCTCGAATAAAAGACCACTAATTAGGTGATATGCAAGAATTTGTAATCTACGTGCGGGATTCAAGCACATCCAATCCAATTCAGATGAAGATAGTTCTATGAGTCTCCCTGGTTGTTCTGATGAAGCTAGCTTAAACATAAGTGATATTGAATAATTCAGACTTCGATTACAAAGAAGAAAACTTTTTCTAATAAAATATTTATTTATTTGTAAGTTCGTTTACTAGGTTCTGTTAGTTACGAAATTATATTTCATATTTAGCAGTGACTTTTCGGCGAAGTAAAATATCGTGAGATGAGAGAACCGGACATATCACAATAAGGCCTACCTACTTATGCACTATTTTATATCCCAGATAGTAAAGTTACAGTTGTATTGCCCAATTTCTACCCGATCTATCCGGTTTTGTATTAAAATAACTGTTGGACTGCACAGATTAGGCAGTACTTAAATGAGATTCTATCTTGTTTGGTACTAAAATGACAGTTGTATTGGGCAGATTCTTAACTAGTTTTTTAGTAGTTTTGTCAATCGCACTGTCACTTTAGTATCTGAAACATTAAAACAAGTTTGTTTAAAAAAAAGAAGAAAGTAGAAGAAAACTAGTGCCTGCGCTAATTCAGAGGATTGAGTTGACGAGCCGACGCCTCCACCAGGCTCCTTTTAGTAAGCCGTGGCAAAAAACCTGAACAAAGGGATTCAAGTATCATGACCTTTAGTATCGTACTATAATCACGTGACCAGTGTTGTCAGCATAGCAAAAACCATAAAATAGCACTGGTGCGCCCTCAAATCCCACGACTCTTCTCTTTCCGCACAGACTCTAATCTCAGTAATACTGTTAGAAACAATAGCTTATCACAGATCTACCGAATGTGTAGGGTCGATCCTGCTCACGTCTCCTAAGAGCCCTAACACTGGATTCCCATATTTTATAGATTATTTTGTTTTCCAATGAATTTGTGAGATGTAATCAGATTCCATATTTAAATGCCGTCCCGCCGCGATGTTGACGGGTTGCCAGTACCTACCTTACAGTATATCTACAAGTTTCAGTCGTATGATGGAGATTTTGTTTATAGAATAAGAGATAATTATGTAAATCTGAAATTAACATTATTTTGTAATGTATTGATAGAATGCACTGTTTATTTCTATGTACTCTTATTATGTTGTTCTGTTAGTTATTGTTTTTATTTATAAGATAACAAGTGTTAGTGTAATTATTCAATTATAATTGAATGTTAAATATAAGTGAAGATATCCATGTTGTTAATTAGTCTTTATGGATGTTGACTTACACCATTTGCTATGCAGTGATAATAAATGATATGATAGTATTTATTATCAGTTTTTTTTTTATCAAAGTTTTGTATAAGTATTTAATCTTGCTGAGTAATAATGACAAATCCTTGTTATTTATTATTTATTCAAAATTACCAATACAAAACAATGAAAACATTTACAATAAAAACATTTTCTTACGGCTTAATAACTACTCTAAGCAACAATTAGGATTTGCTCTTGTCAAATTGTCCAAATTTGCTGGTGAACCATTCATGTAAAATGGGGTCATCTTCATGGCAGTAGTCTCCAGCTAGTTGCACGGGCATACCTGGTCCCCACTCCAGAAGAATACTGATGAGTGGCAATGCTTGTAAATTGTTTAAGGCATTGTCACCATGTCTTTGTCTGATTACACTCGCCAGACATCTCTTTACATATGACAGAAACTCATCCAAGAAGTTAAAACATACATTTGGATTCCAGTATCTCTGAAAATAGTAATGTCCCTTATAAATCCCCTCTGGCGCATAATGTACAATACACAAAATGTCCCTGAAGTCCGTAGCGGCAACATACTTGCCATGATACTTAAAACAAAAACGCATCTCTACTATAAGAATTAAGGTTCGAAATCGAATGACTAGAATAGAAAGGAATGTCAAATGGTTAAAAGGAGTGTATTATCTCACAACATAAAGCTCTAGTTTGATTTGGTTTTATGAAGACATTTCAAACATGAATTTTTTTTTGGCATACCTATCCTAAAAAGGATATAAATTATACTAATATTTCAAGTCCAACTAAGGAACTGTGATAGGCAGATGTGCGTATCTACACTACACTATTTTATAAAATAACATAATAATGTAATATTTTTCTTTAGTGTATGATATATATTTCAGTTTATTATAATATTTCAAGTTTTTGCTGTACCTACAGTGGAACCTTGATAACTGCAAGGGACAAACTAAGTACTTATATATTAATAATTATGGATGTAAAATTTGTAGAAAAATAAATTTATAAGTGATAACACAACATAACATACATATAAAAACATCGACAAGATACACTTAGTGGACACGCCCATAGGATTTGATGGATTTTGTTATAAAATCTAGCAAAGTAGTTATACCTGTGACATCCTTGTTAAATCTCTCATTCTATATGTTTTAAGTTCCTTTACAATGCCAGCATCATCCCGAAATCCACAAAGCACAGTGTCTATGCCAACAAGGAATGACTGGCACCACCACTTCTTTGTCTTAAATCGCCTGGTAGATAAAAACAAGCTTGTTAAGTGAAAGCCAACAGCAAACAAATTATACTTTTCGCGTCCAATGATGGTCCCTATTTATTTTTATATGGAGTAGCTGTCACGTTTGCACTTTGTTTTGGAAGTTTAGCACATTAATTTATTGCGAAAAGGAATATTGAAGTAATATAAATACAGTAAAAACATATTTCTTCAACATTTTTTAAAATTAAGCCGAACCAAAATTAAATAGACTTCAAGGGACTGTCATAGGGAGCATCATTGGCCGCAAGAGGTTGTTTGTTTACCAAACATTCAAACCTGAAGCTGGCTTCTTGGCGCGGATGCTCCATTTGCTTGCTTGTTTTAAGCTCTACAAATTCCTTGGTAGAGAGATACTGCACAATTGCATCAGCTCCGAGTTCTGTTGTCGGTGGTGGTGCAATTTGTCCACTATTGCAACAAATCCCATCCATTTCCGCTCCATATACTATGCTATGTTGATTTAAATGTGTTTTAAATACTAATGAAAATTCTTCAGTCTCATCAACAGGTATATTTGGATTAGGTTCAGTATTTGGAGTATCTGAAAATATTTATAAAACATCATAGAAGTGTTAGTTATACAATTCGGTGCGGATGGCACGACAGGTGTGTCATCAATGTTTTTTTCGTGTGGCGTATGACACGATAGGCGTGGCATCATATTCTATGGCGTAAGGCGCGTGCCTTCCACCATAGATCATGATGCCTGCCTGCCGCAACAGGCTTCTGTTGTGTCATGAAATAATTAATATGACTAACCTGATAACATATACTGCTCAAACTTATACCCCCATGATGTAAATTTCTTTTCTTCCTGGGTCATATTGCTTACTCGCTTAATTTTTTCTTCCGTATCCCTGGCACATAAATATATATTGCCTTTAAACAGCATAGCAACAATTTTCCATGGTTCTTTATTTTCATAGGGTGTGCAAGCTACACAAGTCATAAGCCCGCGGTAGCAGAAGAATCTTGCATTTTGTAATTTGATTTCTCTGGGCAAATTTAATCTTGCTTCATGTTCTAGGAGGAATCGCAACAGATCATTCAATTTCACATCTACACCTTCTGGTTTGTGAATGGCATTTTCTAACTGAACATTTAGATCGAAATTAACTTTTGTATTATGAATTTTTCGAGCATATTTCAGGTTTTCTAAACCAATGTAACCAATTACAGTTGGTCGCCCAAAATTAGGGAAATTTCCACAGAATATTTCTGCAGTCACAGGTAGTTCAGGTTGCATAGTTCTCAATTACTGATTTATTTTTATAACAATGAAAATGAAAGTGATGAAATACCACAAAATTCATTAACTTAATCAGTGAAATTACCTCACTATTTTCTTCGTTAAATTAAATTCTTTAGTAAATGCATTAGTAATTGTACATATTATTTAGTACTTCATAAATTTGATACATCACATAATAAAATTAAGGTTGTTTCTCTGTTGTTTACAAAATGTATGTGACGTTGACTTGACGCGTACAAGCACCTATATCATAGAAGGTAGCATCCTAGATTATACTAGATTCATGACCTATATACTTACTTTACTCTTTTTTTTTTTTTTTTTGGATTTTATGGCCTGGTTCTTACTTTACTCTTTGCGTACAAGCAGTGTTGCCAGAGCGCTTCCAGCTTATGTACGGTCGTACGTCAAAAAAGGTACGATTTTGATAAAAAAAGTACGTTTTTTTATTAGTATAATTTTCTTACAGAAACAATATTTATATGTGGGTGTGTGGGTGGGGGGTATGGTGGGTGGATGAGACATGAGTATAGTTTTCCTGATTGTTACTGACTGACAAATTGATTTGACCAACTATAAGTGTAGTGTACACGTCATATACTTGGTCAACCAGATCTTGTCAGTAGAAAAAGGCAGCAAATCTGAAAAATGTAGGCGCAAAGGGATATCGTCCCATAGAAAATTTGATTTTCGCGCCTTTTTTTACTGACAAGATTTGGTTGACCAGCTATAGTTAACCAATTTTGTTTGCATTGATATCATAGATATAATATTTTTAAAGATAGAGTCTAAGCCATCTGTCACCGTAGCCTCACACACACAGCCAAATGTTATGTACGAATAACAATGAGGAACCAGAGGCATGTGGCCACGACGATAAAGTCATATCGATAAACTATACGGACTTTTTTACAATTAAAATTTTACTTGAAAGGATTTTAACTACCTAAAATGAGCAGATAACCATTATAACACAACTTTATATACCGTGTGTAAATCCAATACCGACGATAAATTAAACCAGATATAGAATTTATCCTTGTAATCATTAATTCAGTAGTATTTTAAGTTACTCTTAATTATGACCCCGTTATAATTATTTGAATTATTGTCTAAAGGAGGCATGGAACGCCACATATATAAAAGTTACTTTAAAAACCAAATAAAATATGTTTTTCACAATAATAGAGTTTATTATTATATTATAAAGTATTCATTATCCATTAGCATTTCCAGGGCGTTTATTTTTAGTGAAGATATCGAAGCTTCTATTAATCTCTATTCCGTTCCGCTGTGTAGATAATATCGATATATAACATGATTAAAATCGACAAGTCCACATCCCTAAAAACGTGCAATAAACCCACACATACACATTTTAACGCACACATACAAAGCTTGCCCACCACCAAAATGGCTACGGTTTGACGGATAAATTTTGTACTGAGAAATGAGAACGTTGGGGCCTTGATTGATATAGATAGGTAAATGAAAAATAAAATTTGTCAAGCCATTTCCGTCAGTTGAAAAAAGCGGCAAATTAAAAAAAAATGGTGCGAAGGGTTATGGTCCAATAGAAAACTTAAATTTCGCGCCATTTTATACTGACTAAGTTGTTTGACGGGCTATAAATGGCCGGCTGAATTTTGACTACCTGAGTTTTGTAATCTGGATAATAATGCCAAATAAAACGAAATACACTCAGATGACTAAGTAACTTTCTACTGGATATGCAAATGTACATATATAAATTAAAAAGAAATGCATGTGAATAAGATTGGTAAGATAAACAAGTAGGATTTATGGACATGACATGACTTAGACCTGACAGCCCGAGAACAAATTCTTTATAATTTTTTTAACTTCTTTTAGCGTTTTTATTATTCTTCGAGCAACTGCACTGCATTAGAACTTCTAATATTGCTTTGTGATTGCTTCTAATTTAGAAGCAATCACAAAGCAATATTAATAATATTACACATAAATTATTTAATGTAGTTTTATGGATAATTGCCAATACCCTACCAGGGTGCCATGTCATCTATTTCCATTGTAACATCTATTCTATTGTACCATGGTTAACATGGTTTGCAATAAACGATATTACTATTACTATTAGCAAAGCACAGGTAAGAAAGACACAACTGCCGACTGCGACTAAAGAAACGTGTATTTTCTATAGTACATGGTACTTTTTTAAGGTGGCTATTGTTGTCAGATTAGATATTTTGCCCTGAACAAACCATCCTGAACCAATACAACGAAAAAAAAAGTTGATAAACAATCGTACATCAAAAGGTACGGTTTTAGTACGATGTACGCTGCTTACAAAAAAGGTACGCAAGGGTCCAAAATAGTACGGAAAACCGTACTAAAAGGTACGATCTGGCAACACTGCGTACAAGTATGACAATGACATTGACATTTTGTTCTTTTTTTTTAAATAGTTATGGCCTGGATGCGAGTCCTTTAAGCCAACATTTTATATATATATTATACTACTCTTTGTCTAAAGGTCTGACGGAAGCATGATGGCCCTCCGCACTCATGCGCGAATCGCGGCGCGAAGCCACGAACGCGAGTGTGGCGTCGATTTTGCAGATTGTTCACGCCCAGGGCTTGTTAACGTTACCAATTCACATTATAAAGTAACGTTACTTAACGTTAAAATCATAAAAATACCTTATTACCGGTAGTAAATGGTAACGATACTTGATAACTTAACATTATTATAACGTTAGCTAGTTAACGTTAATTTTACCGGTAATTTTACTTTTTATTGCAGGGCTTGTTAACGTTACCCAATTCACATTATAAACTAACGTTACCAAACTAACGTTAACACTATCATTCTTTAAGCTGATATTTGCTTGTAATTTCATACACAATTTTAAGGCCAGTAGACCTTATTGACCATAAATACGGCAGGGCTTCTGTCAAATTGAAATAGAATCAGTCAAAATACATTAAAGATAATTATGTACGTTAGTAAAACTCAACTTTAATTCTAGTAGTTAGAGTTCATAGTCTTTTGTCATTATTCTTTATGTTTATCAAATGAAAGAGGTGGTATTCTACTTGTTTAAGATCTTTGTCCAATATGCATTGCGTCTCACTCTCTCATTAAGCAAAATGTGAGACGCAAATATACAATGGACCGAGATTGGACAGATAAAATACCACCCGGCTGTGTCGGAATATATTTGCCAAAATAAGAAGGTTGCAAAACGTCATAAATTAGTTTGTTAAATATGATGGTATAGCTAATTCGTTACTTGGTCGGTTTATATTAGGTACAGGCGTCTTTGATATAATATACGTCAAGATTATATAGGTTGGATAATGTCTTGATTTTTTTTGTGAAATATGGAGGTGTTGCTGAAATGTAATTTAGTCGGATTATATTAAATGAGACACCTATTTATTGATGTTACTGCTTGCTTGTAAAATAGTCTGGTCAGCACAGTTCATAATGTATGAGAGCTCTACATGAATTCTCACACCAGAGATTTTTTGAGATGTGATAACCTATGTTGCAAATACTATATTTAAAAAGAAATCTCCACAAAATATGTCACATTCTTTTAATAAATCCAAACTATTATTAAAATACAAAAAATATATCAAAACATGAATCCGACACTCGAGATTTTAATATCATTTTATTTTACATTTCCAATTCCCGTTTCATTTACACCCAATATTAAATCTTTTTCCGTAATAAAATGCGTATATAATTACTGTCATCATCTGTATTTATTTTATTTCTTTAACCCCTTATTCATAAACGCGCTACAAACTTCAGTTAGCTAATAATAGTAATAATCGTTTGTCCTTATCTGTCACTTTAACTTATGTATTTGTAAGTAAGGGATAAACATAATTGAACTAAATCAGGCCCGTAAAGTTTATGAATAAAGTGGTTAATCTTTATTGCACAAAAGAAAAACCTTATAGTACAAGAGGCGGACTTAATGCCATAAGGCATTCTCTACCAGTTAACGATGGCTTGTCCTCCGGGCCATTTGATCGATGACCTCCTTTGATTATTTATTTTTAATGGACGCCAAAATCCAGACAGGAACTTCGATTTTGACATTTACCACAGTAATGCAGTCGGTAGCAATGTGGCGCTTCAAAATTGCTGCAGTCGACTGCATTGCTGTAGAAAACGTGAAAAAGGTCATTCAAAGGGTAATAGGGTTATATACACCGCGGGGGTTATTACCCGAAAGATTTAAACCAACGATTTTAGATCCTAATTAGAGTATATAAAATAAATAAATAAATAAAATAAATAAATAAATAAATATTAAAGGACATTATTACACAAATTGACTAAGCCCCACGGTAAGCTCAAGAAAGCTTGTGTTGTGGGTACTCAGACAACGATATATATAATATACAAATACTTAAATACATAGAAAACAACCATGACTCAGGAACAAATATCTGTGCTCATCGCACAAATAAATGCCCTTACTGGGATTCGAACCCAGGACCGCGGCTTCACAGGCAGGGTCACTACCCACTAGGCCAGACCGGTCGTCAAATATAAAGTTATATAACACATAGTCCAAAAACCCTCAATTTAAGAGATATTAATTATTTAAAACAAATCACAAGTTAAAAAATCTCAATTCTAACACACCCTTATGCGTGACGTAGCCACCAACTAATTTGACACGCAGACGCACTAACTGCATGGTTATTAGCCAAATTCGAACTTCTAACAAAATTTTGTTCTGTTCTCAATCACGAGAGTGCAAACTATTTACCTTCACGATAACTGGGTGATAGTTTGACGAAAATGACGAAATTGATGTCAAGATATGCGCAAGATAAAAATCTTTAAATTTGATTGACTGTAATAAATAAAATTCGCCATAAGAATAAGAATAATAAAGATCAATTTATTTCAGCAAATAGGTTACAGATATACCAGGGGTCTCCGCACTAGGCAATGCCTGTATCGCGGGGAACCAAATTACAATTAAATATCGGAGCTGTTACATTTAGTCTAACATTTAGTAAGAAACTACTTACGACTAGTAATCTTAACTACAAAACTAAAGCTAACCCTAGACACAATATTGAAACTAGATCCTGTCAAATATGTCTTCTGTCTCGGCATAATTTTGCGAGTGCAGCAGTATGAAAAGTAGTTTTTTCGCTTCCATTTGAGTACAATCCCTGAGGTTACATAGTTTGTTTATTGCATTGTATGTAGACGCTCTGATGCAATCACCAAAACGTTTGCCAAATGCTGAATTTACTCTTGGAATGGGTAAATTGAAAACGCGTTTTTGTGTTAACTTATTATAGTCCTTTAATAATTTAGACGATTTATGTGTTTGCAAGCAAATTTTGTGAATAAAAAGTTGACGAACGGACAGAACTTTAGCTTGAGCAAAGAGATCAGCAGTTGGAAAACGGAAAGGTTTTTTGAACATTACTTTCAGCACCGAACGTTGCGCTCTTTCAATTTCTAGCATGGTAGTCTTTGCTGCACTGCCCCACACCCCAATGCAATAACAGATTACAGATTGGCACAGTGCGACATAGACCAGTTTTAGTAAAGATTCATCTGCAGCAAGACGGAGTTTCTTAAATATATAAATAGACTTTCTGATTCTACCAGAGAGTTTGTGAATGTGATGTTTAAAATTTAAGTTTTCATCTACAAAAACGCCAAGGTATTTTATAATGTCAGCGCGCTGGATTCTATCACAATTACAGTTACAGAGATTATCTGGGAAATCAGTACACGAGTGGATTTTTATGGTGGGATCGAAAGATGGTTTTGTCAAAGCAGTTTTATGAAAACATAAGAATTTCGTTTTATCACTGTTAATGGTCAGAAGATTGTCGCGAAACCAGCGCGCTGCCATTTGCATACCTCTTTCAGTGACAGCAATTACTTTCTCCCAGTTAGTATCGTTAAACAGTATGACGGTGTCGTCCGCGTAACATATAATCTCAGAATTTGGGATATTAAGATTAAGAATATCGTTAATATAGATTGTAAATAGTGTCGGGCCGAGAATGCTACCTTGAGGAACCCCGAACCCGATGCGCTCATAGTCGCTATTAAAAGAACCCACCTTAACGAACTGCCTTCTCCCAGACAGGTAACTTGTGAACCAGGCCAGTGGCACACCCCGAATGCCTATATTATATAGTTTCCGAAGCAGAATCGGAAAGGACACCGTATCGAAGGCTTTAGCTAGGTCTAAAAAGACCCCAATACATTTTAAATTTTTGTCCAAATACGACGATATGAGGTTTGTAAGAACTAAAGTGGCATCTTCCGTGGAACGGTTCCTTCTAAACCCGAATTGTCGCTCAGATAAGAGATCAAATTTATCTAAATATTTTACCAATCGTCTGTTAACAAGCTTTTCTAAAATTTTTGAGAAGGTGCTAAGCAAAGATATGGGCCTATAGTTGCCGGGGATATCTTTAGGCCCTTCTTTATGGATGGGAGTAACCGAAGCAATTTTCCACAGATCCGGAAAGCATCCCAAGCCGAGACTGAGATTATAGATGTGGGTCAAAGGTTCAATTATAACATTTCTAATGTACTTTAGGAGCTTATTGCTAATGCCGTCCGGCCCAGGCGCACTGTCATCTTTTAGTTGTAATATTATACTTTCAATTTCCTTTTGATCCGTTGGCTGCATAAAGAAGCCAAGAACATTACCCCCACTTAGTTGAAATTTACTGGCAATTATTTCCTCCGACTCACCAGAGTTTGAGATAATGTTACCAGCCAGAGTTTGGCCCACGGATGTAAAAAATCTATTGCAGTTGTTTAGGGAGTCTACAGGATTAGACGTGGAAATAAGTTCTGTGGGCTGAGAGTTTCTCTTACTTATATTACATATATTTTTAATAGTATTCCACAATTTCTTTGTGTTATGGTTATTGGCCGCGAGTTCTTGTTTCTCGTATTGTACTTTGAGTTTTTTTAACAGATTATTACAGAAGTTTTTGTAACGATTGTAAGTTAACTGCAATACGGCGTCATTTGGAAACCGCTTCGACCTTAAATGCAATTTGTCCCGATGTCGAGCACAACGCAGGAGTCCGGGTGTCATCCATGGCTTTAGTGTGAATTTAGACCGGGGGATCTTTGTTTGTTTCGAATTTGTAGCTATCGAGCTCCTAATTATAGTCATGAAGGCGTCAGTTGCAGTGTTTACATCAGATTCGGCAAGGATTTCATACCAGTTGGTTGAAGACAATTGTAAAGCGACGCCCTCGAAATCAATGGTATTTTTGGTTCTATTACGCTTTGGATAAAACAGAGAGTGGTAAGCGATCTCAATGGCGGAGGCCTTGTGATCCGTCACATTGAGGTCGCACACCAAGCCCGTCACCAGGCGATTAGTTCTAATAAAGATGTGGTCCAGACAGGCCCCCTCCCGGGTAGGTAGGGTGATTGCTGGTGCAAGTCCATGTTCAGCAAGAAGTGATAGGTATTCCGAGACATTGGCTCGGTGTGCGTTAGCAAGGATGTCTATGTTAATGTCACCTGCTATGATTAATTGTTTTGCCATGCCGCATTATCTTCCGGCTCATTTAGCGGATATTCACTTTGTGTACGGATTTGGAAACCCGAAGAACTATGTGCTTCCGGCACGACGGACCCACTTCAGCCTCGTTCCCAGTTCGTAAATTGGCTAGACGAACAATACCCTGAGAGGTGGATTGGCCGTGGAAGCAACGTCCTAACCTGGCCCGCCCGGTCACCCGACTTAACGCCATTGGTTTTTTTTCTATGGGGAACTCTGAAAGATAAGGAAGGAATACTCAACACCAGTGAAGTCTGGAGAAGAATTATTAATAAAAATTCGAACGGCTTCCGAAGAAATAAAGAACACTTTTGTAAACCTAAATAATGAAATCCGTTTAAAATTAAATCTTTGTGCTGAAAACGGTGGTACACACTTCGAAAACCTAATTCATTCTTCTTCTTCAACCTAGCGTTTTCCCGGTCTAGCGCCAGGGTCCGCTTTCCTGCTCAGCCTTCTCCACTTTGCCCGGTCTTCGGCATCCTCAGGTGTGAAAACCTAATTCATTAAATTAATAAAAAAGCGTAATTGTTTAACATAGTTGTTTATTTTACTTTACTCAGTATAAATCAACACATCGAGAATTTAAAATACGTACTGATAAGCATGATCGATATTTTAACAAAAGGTCATTCATTGATTTTAACAAAGTAATCATCCCTTTCCAGCTGTAGTATGAGTTAAAACAATAAGAGACATGATTTCTTTCGGATATAATCATGGTTAATGGCTTTGGTTATCTCACTCAAAGGAAAAGATTTTATCGCAAAGTTTCAACAATAATAACTGCACTGTACCTACTGTTGTAGTAATTAATAAAGTTTTGATACAATTTGTGGTATTTTGAGGTGCCAATCAATTGAAATAATTTCAACGTTAACATGATCCTAGACATAACTTGACACTTCTTGTCATGGAACACATGTCACTGCATTTGCCGTGCATCGTATGATATCGGAGTGATTCGCGAAATGTCATGCTCGCTCTCTGTTTCTCTACTTGAGATTAATTAAACTCGCTCACTCTCTGAATAAAGGTTTGTTCACAAAGAAGCGGTAAATTAATATGATTTAATTTGTACTGAAATAGTAGTTTAATTAAAATATATAATTGGACCCATGTTGATATAACATTATTTACTCGTACTGTCGTCAAAAATACGTGGTTTAAATCTTTCGGGTTATTAAATCCCGCGGTGTATAAGATGAAATGATGCATTAATAAAACTTTAGTTAACTAACAATATTATATTAAATCATTAACAACTTTGACAGCACGATCTCTTCGCAGATAGGTGCTCTACAAGGAGTTTATATTACAACATTATTTCCAAGAAATAATCTCTCATTATTAAATTATACAACGGGACTTAATCGCGTATCGTTGTATAATTTAATAATGTGTAAAAATCGTGAAAGTTTAAATCAGTGTAATCTCTCATTGTTACGAAAATGTTGGTAGGGTGGCTTTAGGTTACTTTTCGTTCATATCGTCTTGGATATGGGTGAACATGGTGTTAATACACTCAGTATCAATCAACCTGTAAAGATATTGTAGCCTGGCCTTTTCTCGAAAAGTCTTCTAGAAAAATTTACGCTCATGTCGTCTCGGATATGAGTATATTTGGTATCAGTGCATTCAGTATAATATCCTGAACACAAATATATGAGATGACAAGCGCGAAAGTGGTGAGGGTAGTTACTGTGATGCAAAGTTTTTACCATTTTTCTTTTAAACATACCATGTGGGGTACCAAATGAAAGGGCCTTGTGAGTAGATCACAAATATATAACATACTGTAACACTTTTACTACTTAATCCAACAAATTATTTGAAAACGTTCAAAAATTTCACAATGAGTCGATTTCCAACTGCTCTAAATTGACTAAGATAACTTGATCCCAAGTTTCCTTGCAATTATACGTAATCGAGAGCCAGGCTCATACTAGTTCTCATGTCGCGATGCGCTATCGCTAACAAAAACTAAGCGTTACGAATTGCTGACATTTGCTTCTTTTAGTTTCTCTACTCAAGCATCGGATGACAGGATCGTTGAAAAGGGACAAACATATCCTTTGACGTTACGTTACTCTTCTCGTGAATTGTCAAATTTTAAAATTCGAAATTAGCTTTGGATTTTGTCCGGGTGGCTATTCGAAGTATAACTTGGTGGACGGTACTTACTAACCAAATAAGCTTGAGATCCAGTATCATAGATAGTTGTAAGACTTTAAGGGTCTATTTATATCTGACTGTGCATCCTGTATTCTAAACGTTTTGTGAATAGATATAAAAATTGACACCTATCATTTTTCACATAAACACAGACACTTTATGCATTGAATTATTAAACCTTAACGCAATGCCATAAGTCATAAGGTATATTTTCCTAATATACCTTGATGCTAATTCGAACTTTGTTATAAAAGATGTCATTTTATATCATTCGCGCGTGCATTTCACTCGTACTAGATGAAATATGTATTGGTGCGAGCGAGACGGTTGGGCGAATTATAACAAAATGATATCTTTTTGACATCTTAAACAAAGTTTGACTTGGCCTCTGTGGAAGCCTGGAAATACAGCATACTTCATTGACTTTTTATGCTGGAAATTGATTTAATTATTGCGAGAAAAATAAGTATGTAGTCTTCAATAACTTGTACAGTTATGTACTGCCAAAAAACTAGAAGTGTCCATTAATTGTGTAGAACATTATTTGCTGTTTGTTTCCAAAATCATGCTGCTATTCTGCGAATATAGCAGTTCCTCGGGCAGATAAATTAAACATGATCGAAACAAATACTATTAAATTAACCACAATAGTAAACTTTTCTCTCAGTGTAGGATATTCTCGGTCATGGAAAACTTACAAAATTATTGTTTTTTTCATTAAATCTATAATTAATATTATTGTCGGGAGAAATTCTGACCGTGTAGCCGTGTAAGCTTCATAGCCCATTCTTCAAAAAAAATCTAGTTAGAAATTACTGTTTAGGTAGTATAAAATATAAAATAAAAAAAATGTTATTTCTAAAAAACGGGAACAGATATCAAGTTGTTAATTCGCAGACGGGTATTCAATATGATATATAATTCACCCGTGTAGAAACATTTTACTGTGCAATTAATGTAACTTTAACTTTATATTGACTCCACTATTAGTAATTCGGTATTGTTAGATTACAAAGTAATCTGGGAATCGGTAATCAGATTACAAAGTAATTTCGAGTAATCGTGGAACCAGGAATCAATTACGAAATGCCCATCTCCATTTAATATGTCTTTGTCTCACGGAAGTTTTGTTATTAAAATTGCCCATCTCTGCTTGAGAGTGAATGAACATTCGCTCGATTGTCAACGATGATGGCACCTATCAGTTAATCAAACGGTAAATAAGCAGCTGTTAACGTTACCTACTAACGTTAACAATGGTGTATCGATACCTTTGACTTAACGTTAGCTCAAATTGACAGCTGCTAACGTTACCATTTTGTTACCGGTAAAGAGTAGTATAACTAACGGTACCTGGTCTAACGTTAGTTACAACTTAACGTTAAATCTGTCACCTTGTGGTAACGATACCAACTTTTTAACGGTATTTAAAGCCCTGTTCACGCCTTCGCGCATTGTTCCCCGTTTTTTGTCGGTTTTTCGGCCCGCGTCAAAGGAAGCGCGAAGCGCGAACCAGCAAGACTCCACATTACACACTATTTTGGCTCATCAGTTGCAAGATAAATATTAATTACATTATATAAAGCGGGTATAATTTACGGTTTTACAACAAAACAAACAAACAAAACATCTTTCAGTAGGAGTAGCAGCGAAAGCGCTATTATTGTTTGTCCTTGTCACAGTCTCAGATTTTTTTTATTCCCCACCATAAATTAGTATGGAGCCATTAATTCATATACTGGGATCTCAGCGTAATCTTCCTAAAGTAGCAAACAACAGACTCGTTAGATGGGCACTAATAATCGGCTGCTATAACTACGACATATGTTACCAGAAAGGCGAAAACAACATACTAGCCGACTGCCTTTCTAGATTACCAAACGCTGAAACACAGCCATCAGAAATAGAGTGTGCAGTACATCGAATTGAGTCACGTCTTCTAGGAACCAGAATGGCAGATTTACATCTCTCTGAGGAATTTTTGAAAGAGACAACCAAGCAAGACGTCATACTATCAGAGGTTTTAAAACGTATAAAAACCGGTTGGAGAGAGATACACTTTACTAATGACGTTAAGCATTACTTCAAAAAGCGTAACGAACTTTCAATAGAAAATAAGATAATATTGTGGCAAGGCAGAGTGGTAATTCCAGAAAAACTACAACCTAAAGTCCTCGCATATCTCCATAGGGGGCATCCTGGAATATCAGCAATGAAGGCACTTGCACGGTTCTATGTTTGGTGGCCATCCATTGATGAAGACGTAGATCAATATGTCAAGAGATGCTGTAGATGCCAACAAAATAGACCTCATTGCCCTGAACTTCCAGTCTACTCGTGGTCTATTCCAGAGAAAGTATGGGAAAGGATCCATATCGATTTTGCAGGCCCTTTTGAAGGTACTTACTGGTTAGTCTTGAGCGATGCTTTGTCGAAATGGATAGAAATCAAACCTATGAAGAATATTACTACGTCGAAATTGTGTGCTGAGTTAGACGACATATTCTGCACTTTTGGTCTCCCAGAAATAATTGTATCTGATAACGGCCCACAGTTCACGTCATCCGAATTCAAACAATACTGTAAAAATCAAGGCATTTTGCATATTAGATCATCGCCTTACCATCCAAGAACCAATGGTCTCGCGGAACGCCTCGTGAGGACCTTTAAGTCAAGATTTGCGTCTGGCACAGAACCCCAACATCAGCGTTTACGAGAGTTTCTTTTCACGTACAGAATTACACCCCATAATACTACGGGCAAATCACCAGCAGAAGTCATGTTTGGACGTCAAATAAATACTTTATTGTCAAATATTCGACCAAGCAAAAGGAGAGAATTACAGTACAAGCAAGTGAAGGCCAATATTGAGGCCTCAATGGATAAGCCAAATTATACACCCGGCAATCTAGTATACCATAGAACCCGGCTTGAAAAGTCCTGGCAACCAGGAATTATAGCAGAGCGGAGACATCGTTACTCTTATACGATTTCAACACCTTCTGGAAACGTCATCAGGCGACACGCTGATCATATTCGACCTCGACTACCATCGCCTAATAACCCTCCAAATCACCATGAACCACCTCAAACCTCCTCGTCATACAAATCTCTTTCATCCCCCCCAACAGATATGTTTCGTACGCCCGATGCCACTTCAAGTCCTGGGCCGTCGCGAATCTCATCTGCCACTCCTAACTCCACCCTGATGAGCCCTCCACCTCAAACAGGAAACAACGAAAGCCTGTCCCCTGAACCAGATCCTACCCCTACACCTGCAAATTCACCTACGCAGCGCCGTAGTCAACGGGCAGCAAGACCACCTCGACGACTTATCGAAGAGATGTGATCAGGGATGGGGAGGGACGAATGTGATGATCTGGCCTCCTTTTGGCTCTTTGGTTTTATAACATTTAAATTCAATGTCATTATTCTTATGAATGTCAAACAAATGTATATACAAAATACATGCATGATTATTATATAAATTGAGTATATTTCAGTGGGCAACAAATAAATTCGACCAATCATAGCGTCGCATTGCGTATGTTTTGTCCCTCACGGAGGCACGCGTAGACCACTTCTATTATAGGATGCTATAGTGTGTCAAAGGTCTGTTTGATTTCAAACATAGGCAGAGAGAATCATACTATCTTTGTCTTACACTAATACTAGCACCCAAAAGAAAAGGATGAGTATATTTTTTTTGTTCCTATTTACTGACAAGATTTGGTTGACCCAGTATACCTTCTATGCGTGCTATGAGGCCTAATGTGATTGTCTTCACCAAAAGCCCCCTCTAGACTATGCGCGTACGATTGTGGAGGGGGCTAAAAAATACAATACCATTCTCCACAAACAGAAAGTACGGACCATTAAATTTTTGACGTTATTTTGAAATAACTGCCATGGGTGTGAGTGTCGGAGGTGGAAACATGGAAAGCGAATTAAACTACTGTGCTGTGGTGTACAGTAGTTAATTTGTGAACATGGAATTATATTACTAGCGGCTATATTCAGTCGTTTTGTGTACATAATGTGTAAAATAACGTGAAGTTCTCAACGTTGTAAGGTGATGATAAATTAACTTTGTGATGTGGGGTTGGGAGATCAAGAAGGAAACAGCAAAACAATAAAAATGGAAAAGCCTTTTCATAAGTGTAGGCTTTGCTTGAAACTTGGAGATTTCTGCTCCATATTTGAGCAAGATGAATCCATAAAATTATCAGAAATGGTTATGTCTTTTGCAAACATTCAGGTAAGAAACATAAATGAGACTAAATGCAACCACATTTCAATCACATATTTAATCAATTTCACACACACACACGCACAGGAATAATTAGCACTGATGCTGTACAAGAAGATAAACATTTTTGATGCCATTGCCTATTACCTATGTCACTGAAACTCGGGTCTTAGATTTAATAATAATATGTACATTTAATCATTAAATTATAGAAAAACACAAAGTATTTAGGTACTAGGAAAAACAGTATAGTTTGGTAAACAGTATGCTTGTTGCAGATTTTTGAAGGAGATGGCTTTTCTGATCGTGTCTGCACAACTTGCATAGAAAACTTGAGCACTGCATACTTGTTTAAACTCCAGTGTGAAAAAATTAATGCATTGCTGCAAAACCCACCAGGTATGTATTTAGAAAAAGAGTTAGTATTTAGGGAATGCAAATCGGTTAACTTAAATAATCAGTTTATCATAACTAAAATTATCAGTTATAACCGAATATTATGACATAATTTCTGAATCAATTATTGAAAACTCGAATAACTGGTTATGGTTATTTTCTGTTATTTATGACTTAAATTCTATGAATTGAGATATAATGACTACAAACAAAATCCTGCCTTTTTTGGCTGTGACTATAATTTATGTCATATGTGTACTTTAATAGGTAATTCGTTATGTACCAAATATATTATGTCTTTTTCTATGGAATATTTTGATTGAATATGATTTACAATATCATGTACAAGGTCATATTTTCACGTATTTTGTGCGTTTTATAAAAAACGAAGACAGTCACATTTCCTAATACTGTACCTTGTTTTCTCATTGTTTTTAATTATTTGATTGTAAATTTATAATCTTTTGTCGAAAATAACCTTAACATTATTTTTTGGGCATAACCATAACCAAAACCGTTTTTGAAGTTTGGCCAGTTATTGCATTCCCTAGTAGTATTGCATATTAAGTTTTTTTTTGGTGCCTGTGCCTTACATGATTTCTTTTAATTTGGTGATAACATTTAAAAGAGGCACCAAAGTAGTGATATCAATTGTTTGTAACATACATTCTGTTAATGCTCATTTACAGAAGAAACCTTAGACAAGCCAGAAGTTTTTGAATACAATGACTTTTTGAACAAAGAGTTTCATATGCATGCTAAATCCATGGAGGGTGAAAATGTCCAGAATGTCATTAAGGAAGAAACACATGTGGGTACAAGTTTGGATGTTAGTGATGAAACAGACAGTGATGTAGACTCTATCATATGCGTGTATTGTAACCAGTCTCACAGCAATCTGGGAGCACATTCATGCCGCGTAATATGCAGCATTGAGAACAATGAGCTGCAGCGCTCCAGTAGCAGTGAAACTCTGGTGGCAACAGATATTAC
This sequence comes from Cydia amplana, assembly GCF_948474715.1. Classification (NCBI taxonomy): domain Eukaryota; kingdom Metazoa; phylum Arthropoda; class Insecta; order Lepidoptera; family Tortricidae; genus Cydia; species Cydia amplana. The sequence goes on along the minus strand of NC_086096.1, from coordinate 28,289,096 downwards.
TCCGTCAGACACGGCAAGGTTAATTACCACCACTCCGGAAAAACCCTTGCCTCTATTAATATCATGTGTCCTCTGTGATGACAAGTTTGACAAATATGAGTCTTATGTCTTACACTTCAACAAGTGCACCCTCAATGTCAAATTGCATCACATAGTTTGCCCCATCTGTCATGAGATTCATACAGAAAAGTTGGCATACTTAGAGCACCTGCGGGTTGCTCACTTTAAATGTGACCTTATAATAGACACAGACATAGATTGTGTGGACAGAGTCCCTCCAATGTTTGAAAAGACAAGCAAGCCAAAAGCTGTGCGCCGCCAGATAGGTTGGTCTATTGAAGACATATATCAAGAGATTGATTGCAAAAAGATTGAGGAAAATGAGACACCTAATTCAAGTCCCATGAAAGTACTAAATTTAAATGCGTGAGTGTAAACTCTCAAATGTTAGCATGGTGGGGTTCATTACATGGCTTATTGACTAACATTTGGATAACATGTAAGATTGAGCTTTTAAAGAATATGTTTTTGGTGAACTTTACTATTTTTTGGTGTTCTTCCTCTTAACTTTTAATATTAAGGGTGGATTTTCTTTTTGGGTCAATGAGGGCAGCTACCAGGTCCCGTGCTGCTACGAGAAAACGGTCTTAGAAGACCTTCCCTCGATTTCAAATTAATGAAGATTTGCTTTTACAGATTTTGAAAAAACATACAGGGTGCGAGAAAAAGGTCATTTTTGACAAACTTTTTTTTTGATGCCAATAGATCCCATTCCTATTGAGGATCAAAAGCTTAAAATTTCACGTTTTCTCCATAGTAAATGTATGCAAAAGTTTTTATTAATTTGTGGCTTTTTAGTACATTATCGAAAGTTGACCCCTAGGAAACTATTGATACTGGATAGGAATGGAATCGATTGGCATACAAAAATAGCATGTGAAAAATAAAAGTTTTAATTTTCATACAAATTGTATGGGAAAAGTTTTCCTCGATTTGTGGCTTTTCTAGCCGGAAAAAATCTTTTGGTTCCATACAAGCTTTTGATCCTCAATAGGAATGGGATCCATTGGCATAAAAAAAAAGTTCGTCAAAAATGACCTTTTTCTCGCAACCTGTATGTTTTTTTCAAAATCTGTAATAGCCAATCTTCATTAATTTGAAATCGAGGGAAGGTCTTCTAAGACCGTTTTCTCGTAGCAGCACGGGACCTGGTAGCTGCCACCATTTGTCTATTTAAGTCCCGAAAAAACATTCAGAGTAGTTCTGAAGTGGTCCACAAAAAAGCTATGCTGTAACAATTGTACTAGATCTGACAAAGATAACAAAAGCTAAGCAATTTTTGTTTTATACAGGACTTTTAGCAATCAGAGCACTCCGAAAAAAGTCAGCTTTCGTAAATTCTTCGAAACAAGCAAAGCTAAAACTTCAAACTATCTGCCTTTCCGAAAATATATCCAGAGTTACAGACTGAAGAAAAAAGTGAATAGCTACAGCCCAATCAAGGACAAACTGCAGGCTACTAGCCGCCTTAAGTGCTGGCATGATGAGGTGTCAGGTAAGCATGGCCTTAATTCATACATTTTGTAGCCAAATAGGGATGATTGATTACACATGTTGAATTTTATAACAAAATCTAGTAAAATAGATAGCAAATGAGCAATTTATCACACCACCACCACCAGCACCTGAAAGTTTCAAAATTTAAGTTTTTTTAACTTCCATAAACGATAAAAGTAAGGGTACCATTCGATTTCCTTGCATTTTACCCAAAAAAATATTGTATAGCAACTATATACATAAACGCAATATTTCACGGACAAAAACGCAATTTTCTTGTTTTGTCCATACTACAAGATGACTCAGTGACCTTGACGTCACGTTCACTTATCCTTTTGTGAGGGGCGTTTCGCGAGTGAAGTGCGACTGTCGGACTTTGACTATAATTTCTGACTTTTTTGTTGCTTTAATGCAATGGGTCCCATATAAACATTTGATCCTAAAAACAAACCCAATCGATTAAAAACAAACCCAATCGATAGATACCATAAATGAAAATTAGTCATGTAGCCTATTCATACATACTTATTTCATCTATTTCAGATACTGATTATAACTCACCCAGCGGAACTTCTGAGGATTCATGGAAATTGAAGCAGAATTTGATATGTACATGTAATAAAAATGTATTTATGTTGTCAGAATTTATACATGTAAGTATACCGTACAGCCAGTCAGTTTACATTTTTCGGCTTTATTACAAAGGAGTAAGGACCAAAAGTGTAAACATATCTTTGACGTCGACTGTACAGTAAGCTGCAGAGATAACTGACGATGCAGGAGGTCTGCATAGAAACTTGTTAGCAGGGGGATCACTGGATGAACTTTGAACTATGAACATAAACCCCTAATCCCTAATTCATAAGACAGCTATCCTTCGCCAGTTCAGTGGTGTACTTTAAACCTGTATAGGGTTTATGATTATGCCTTTATGAATTTTATTTCAGACCCAAACAGTGCAGACATCCTATGGCTACCTTTGGTCTGCATTAGATCAGTTTGGTGGTACACATACCCATGGCATTGCATTGCAATCAAAATTACTTAAATACGAGTATGATATGAGCTCAATTTGAAACCAAAAATGCTACAAATTTAATTTCTATGATTTGGTTACACCGACAAACACTACAGGACAAGTCAATCTAACCAAAAGTATAAATTGTTGCAGGACCGCGATCGGATCGTCGCCATGATAAACGAGCTCGGTGGAGTGGTGGCTGAGAACACCAAGATGGAGATGCTGGCGACGCACTTCATAGCCGTGCTGCCCAACGACACGTTCACCGGCATGATGGTGTGCGCCCTGTCCACGGGGAAATGGCTGCTACACATCAACTTCATATACGATAGTTTCCGGTCCAAGAAGTTTTTGAATGTATGTATAAAATCTCAAATCTCTGTCTTCCTAAAATTTTGATCGAATATGCTAAATGCGTAGCTAAAATTATTTAACCTTTTGGACGCCAATGACCGATATATACGCACCGCAGGTCCAACGCCAAAGACGTATTAATCGGTCATAGACCACAGAGCAACATAGACCTAGGTGCATATGCATAAAGTTAAATTTCAGTTTTGACACTTCGGTGACGTGGCGTCTGAGAGACAGCTTTTGTGTTTGACACGGCGTCGAAAAGATTAAAGTCAAATTAAATTTGTCAATATAGCTTCATTGCTAATTGTGTTATTCAGGAAAACATGTATGAATGGATGAAACATCCCAAAATTCTCGAGATCGACAACACAAGCGTCGAAGTGGCTAAGGCAGCTGTGTACTGGCACTTGGAGTTGCAGGCGCTAAGCGCTAAGTACCCGTTCGAGGGCAAGCAAATTGTACTAATCATGAAGAAGAAGTATAGACAATACTATCAGATGATATTCAAAACGTTGAAGGCAAAACCAATTACTTATGATCCAAGGTTGGTATGATTTAACAATTTATGTTGTATCATAACATTCATAACTTATATGTATAACATCTAATACCTTTAAACGAGCAATTCTTGTTTATTTATTTATTTATTTATATATATATATTTCGGGGATCTCGGAAACGGCTCTAACGATTTCGATGATATTTGTCCACGGATGATTTTATTATATCTTTTGCGGTACATATTCATGAAAAGAAATGTACTTTTATGTACTTATGTTTTTAAAAAATGTACTCGCACGGTTTTGGCATAGCGACATACAGGTCGTGGTCGTGCTGAGTAGATACTCCCTGGCACGACCACACTATATTTATGGTTAATTTAATGGTCAAATGAATACAAAACAAATGTACTCAAATTGTACTATCTACAAGCACATCAAAATGTGACAGTGGTACTGCAAAAATCGCTGTCATGATTAAAAAAGGTGAACCTAAGGGCTGATTTAGACGGCGCGCGAACTCGCATGCGACTTTCATTACATTGCGGGTTTTGATCCGCTGGTTGAAATGCACGTAACCAACAGTTCGCAATGTAACTAAATGTGGGATCATCTATGTAAAGGGACCTTATTGTCGATGGCGTTTACGCCGCACTGCGACGCGCAGCGTTGTATTTTGTATTTGTATCGGAGCATCGTTTATAATGGCGGAAGCGCCATCGACAATAAGGTCCCTTTTCATAGATAACGTCACAATTACAAAAGATTTGGGCGTTTGAAATCGTACTTTTATTGTTCATTACGATTTTTGTGCATAACAACTAACAAGATTAAATAAATAGACACAAGTTGTATGACAAATTATTTTTAATCAATAATTTATTTGTAGGTAAGGTACAAAAATTACAATAATTATATTAATGTGTGACAAGTAAAGAATCCCATAATCGGAAAATCTATGATGATTTAGAAACGAAAGTCCAAAACGTCAATGCTGTTTTGACTATGTATGCAGCTATTTAAAATCGTAGTTCGCAGATCTACCTGCATCAGTTACTTGTCACACAATAATATAATTATTGTAATTTTTGTACCATACCTACAAATAAATTATTGATTAAAAATAATTTGTTTTACATAGATGATCCCACATTTAGACATCATGCGCGCGCGAACTCTCATGCGATTTTAGTTACCAACGAACTGTAGGTTACGTGCATTTCAACCAGCCGATCAAAATCCGCAATGTAATGAAAGTCGCATGCGAGTTCGCGCGCCGTCTAAATCAGCCCTTAGGTTCACCTTTTTTAATCATGACAGCGATTTTTGCAGTACCACTGTCACATTTTGATGTGCTTGTAGATAGTAGTACAATTTGAGTACATTTGTTTTGTATTCATTTGACAATTAAATTAACCATAAATATAGTGTGGTCGTGCCAGGGAGTATCTACTCAGCACGACCACGACCTGTATGTCGCTATGCCAAAACCGTGCGAGTACATTTTTTAAAAACATAAGTACATAAAAGTACATTTCTTTTCATGACTATGTACCGCAAAAGAAATAATAAAATCATCCGTGGACGTGCTATATAGTACCACACGCTATACGGGGGTTTTCGGGGGCGAAAAATCGATCTAGCTAGGTCTTATCTCTGGGAAAACGCGCATTTTCGAGTCACCCAGATATTGTTTATAAAATAATAATATGTACCGCAACGCGACATTCTCTGCATTTAGCAACAAAGTTTCTGTACAACTAACTTGCGAATGTTTTACTTTTCTGACGCACATTAAAGACTCGAACCACGCATTCGCGAACGTATTAACCTTTTAACCGCCAGCAATTTTTGATCGAGCGTGCTCGTGTCGCCACCGACAGTAATTGTACTACGCAGAGTAAGGTTGGCATAGTTACGGGAGTTATAAATGTGCTGTAAAAACCAAATCAGATCTTTGTCTTATTTATCAGACTGTGGCGAAATGAGCTGGATATGTAATGTCTTATATATCAGACTCTAGCGGTTAAAGGGTTAATAAATACATTTTCACAACTGTTTGTTGTGACCCGCTTTCGTAAATAGGGATGATGACACATGTTGAATTTTATATCAAAATCTAATAAAATAGATAGCAAATGTGCAATTAATCACAATATTGTGGATATAAAAAAAAATATGGAAATAATACAAAAATACAGCACCTGAAAGTCTCTAAATTTAATAATTTTTAAAGTAAGGATACCCTTCGATTCCTCACATTTTATCCAAAATAAGATTGTATAGCAACTATAATAATATACATAAACGCAATATTTCACCGACAAAAACGCAATTTACTTGTTTTGTTCATACATTCAAGATGCGCTCTCAGTGACCTTGACGTCACGTTCACATGTCAATTTGTTCGGGGCGTTTCGCGAGTGAAAGTACGACTATCATTTCTGACTTTTGTATTGCTTTAATGCAATGGGTCCCATAGAGACATTTGATCCTAAAAACAAACCTGATTGATTGATACCATAAATGAAAATTTGTCATGTAGCTTAGAAACATGGGTAATTTGCAGAACGCCAGGCAGCTGTTGCACCGCCGACTACTGCTTCGTCGACATGAAGGTGATCCAGCGAGTGAAGTTGCGCTTCTTCGCGCGCCACAGCGTGCCCGTCTTCCCCTACCAGTACATCCTGGTGTACTTGTTGAGTCGCGGCCACGTCGCCGACGAGCACAAGTACTTGCTGCAGGAGTACCAGAGGATCCAGTCCGAGGACACGGTCGACTTATTCAATAATACTTGCTAAGCTCTTTTGTTGACATACCGAAAGGTATAAAATCGGAAGACTATTTGTTAGTCAATATGGGGCATTATCTATGAAAAGGGACCTTAATGTCGATGGCGCTTACGCTGCACAGCGTCGCGCGGCATTGTATTTATATCGGAACATCGTTAATAATGACGTAAGCGCCGTCGACAATAAGGTCCCTTTTTATAGATAACGTCACATATAGTTTCTATTGTGCGTAGGGTCATTGCGCTAGTTTTCGTCCACTTGACATATTAGCAAATAATATTTTTGATATTTAATTTGCTACTTGCGAAACAATTTTTATGTAGATAAATATATTGTTTTGATATTAAGGATTTCAAAAAGTCCAAATTTGTGCAGCAATGTAGGTTTATATTGAAATTTCGTCAAGTGGATAAAAACTAGAGCTGGACGAAAACTAACGCACCTACCCTATTTAGGTTTTCATTTGGCTGCTGCTGTCACTATTAATAGAGAAATGATAATACAATACAACATCATACGCGCACGGCGTACTACGACTACTACGAGTAGCATACCCCGTTGTGGGCTTCCATCTTAGCTTTATAACAAATAATTTTTTTCCATTTATATTTACTTATTTAGAGGTTATTACTTTGACATAAGAGAGGACATTTATATTCTTATATACTTAATTATGAAAAATATTAAATAAAAATGAAATAAAATGTAATATTGTTAAAACGTGTTTAATTTGAAAGGTTATTTACAACGCTTGTTGCATGCGGACGGGGTCTGTGTATCGCGCTGCGAGCTTTCTTTGAGCGGCGCGAGAGGCTGCTTGTCGCTCCCGTGGGCGACTTGTGGTGGCGGATGCGGAGAAGCCTTGTGGCCGCGTTTGATCTATAATAGTGTTATGCATTCCTGGTAAAACCATTGGTGTTTTTCAATGAACTATAACCCGTCTAAGTGAACTCTGCACGTACCTAATACTTACCAGCGACAGTGAAAGGGCCTCTCTGTTAACGTCATATTTTTAAAGGAAGTGCAGGTGCAGAGTTAGTATAGGCGGACTCAATCGAACAAGACATCGTCATAAACGCGGTAGATCGAATTGATTGTAGTTGGTACAAATGGAATCTAATGAAACGAATATGTAAGTCAACGAAGACAATCTGTTTTAGATTGCCATCTAAGCGAAACAATCCATTTTTAGGTTCGTCTAAGTAGGACCTATTTAGTAGGTATATCGTACCCTTGTGAATATCATCCAAACTGCTCCCATGGCCAGAATAGTGCCCACCATTCCCCAGATCTGGTCCGAGCTTGGGAAGTGCTGTGCCGCATCCATGCTCTCCACAGTACCATCGTCATATTGTATATTATCTACCTTGGAGTCGTGATTATCACCACAACTACAGCCTAAAATGGAGAAAAACATTTTAATGATAAAAATATATCTGAATAACCGTCAATTTTGACAAATGTTTTACTATGGTTTTACTCTACACATGCTCTACATGCTTTACGTCCATATCAAAAACCTTATACAAGTCGTAACTCTATGGTGTATATTTAAAGCAGAGTATTGATCAAAGAATATGTATAATACTCACTCTCACTAGTATTGATTTTGGAGGAGGCGTAGTAAGAAAAAAAATGGGCCCACCGAGTTCGACAGCTAAACTATATAGGGTGCATTGGGGTAAATGCGGGGTATTTTGGAAAATGGCAAATATCTACTAAACTAGAAACTTCATAATTTAGCAACACTACGCCATTGCAACGCATACGTTGCTACAGTAGAAAGTGTTTTTAATTTAGTAGATATTTGCCGTTTTCAAAATTACCCCGCTTTTGGATTTACCCCAATGGACCCTAGCGCAATACCGCACCATAATATGGTGACGTCCCACGGTAAAGGTACCTTATGGCCGTTGGCGCTTACGCTATTATTAACGCCGCTCCGCCGCCGCGCGCTATTATTATTGCGGCGCTATGCGACGTAAGCGCCAAGTGCCATAAGGTACCTTTTGCCGTGGAACGTCACATATGTTTGTTGTTAGAGTGGGTGCGGACAGAGAAGAGTCGTAGAATGTATTGGGTCCCATACATTTCACGACTCTTCTCTTTCCGCACCGAATCTATTGAATTAATTAGGTATCTGGGCTATGACCGCGGAAATCAAAGTTCGCAAATTGCGGGCATCTGTCTCTAATTACGCCTTCATTGGAGTAAAAGAGAAAGACCCCCGCAATTTGCGGCTTTCGGTTTTCGCGGTAGCCCCTCTGAAATAATCTTTTTTTTCCAACGATAAGTATCTACTTCAGGCAGTCAAAATCTAGGCACGAATTTTCAAATATATGTATACCTCTTCTACTGCTATCTAATATACTAATAACTCTGTTAATTAGGTTGGTTACCAGTTGTGCTAACCGGTTTACGGGTTGTGCTAGTGCTCTACTCTGGGGGCAGAAAATTGCAGTTATTTAATACTACTTTATATTACCTATGAACTTGTTTTTTTACCTATTGATGCTGGCTTTTTCCAGGCTGATGTTATGGTACTATGGTATCTACTTTATAACGGACATCTGGAATGACATCCTATAGGTACCTACCTACTGAAAGACTATAGTAGATCCAAACCATACGGACAATCGGGGTCGAAGTGACGGCGCGATTCGGGTAATGAATTAGGGATCATCCATTAATTACGTCACACGAATTTCTAGGTTTTTTTACCCCTCCCCCCCTCCTTGTCACCTTGGTCACATTTTGCAAACCCCTCCCCCCCCTGGTGTGAAGTCACATTTTAGGCAATTTTGTTTTCAACGAAATCGACAATATTAACTCGGCATTATTTTTTTAATAAAAAAATATTTTTGATATATAAATATTAGTAATTTTATAACACAACGAAAGTTACATCCAAAATCTCATTATTTAACTGTACAGCGAATAAAAAAATATAAATTAATCTTCGGTTACTGATGAAGTTAAAGTGACATCACAATGTTTGTGACTCCCCCCTCCCCCATGTCACAACATGTCACATTTTCGACCTCCTCCCTCTCCCTAAACGTGTGACGTAATTAATGGATGACCCCTTAGTGATTCACTAGATATGAAATAGTAAAGATATGTGACGTTTCACGGCAAAAGGTACCTTATGACGCCTGGGGCTTATGCTATTATTAACGCCGCTCCAATATTCAGCCGGGGCAATTTTGGTACCTTTTGCCGTGGAACGTCACATATCTTTTACTATTTCATATACACTGCATCTCTTATTCATTTTCCGAATCGCGCCGTGAGATAGAGATAGGACCATTAGGACCCTGGTCGTCCGTCTGTTTAGCGGTACCTATAGTAATCTAGGAATTATATACCTAGTACTTAACAAGGCAAGAAAAAAAACACTTCTATGGCTTTGTCTGGCAATTAACAAAAATAAATACTTATTTGATTTAGCACGATGTCGCTAATTGAAAAGAAGGAAATAAAATATTTTTTTATATACATAATAAATAACATCTCTGTAACTAAACCAAACCATTTAAGTACAACAAAGACAATAAGTTTAACGCTTGACAGGTCGGCCAATCGCGAACAAGTTGCACCGAGGAGCAAACCTGGTTTACTCGTAATACAGTACATTTCGGCAGATTCATTCAAGATCTGTGAAATGTATGTAAAATATTTAAATTCGTGCAATGATTGATCGGAGAGCATTTATTCTCGTATTTATAATTTATAAATACGTACACTCGTGCCAAGGCCTTACAAGATTGCTTACACTCGAATACAAGAAAATATTTTATAACGTTATGACCAAAACAAACAAAAACATCCTGTATAACCAACCACTTTTAAAAAACCACTTTACACACAATAATTTAAGTTTTTCAGCAAAAAAAGTTTAATATCAAAATGAAGACAAACAAAACCATTTAATTTGCTAAATTCAACATAGGTACCTAATACCTATCTACTTATACACTTACAAACTTTGTAATAATTTTAATTGATTCTAAGAAAAAATACTTTAAAAATAAGGAAAAGCTCCCAAACCGGGCACTTCCGCCGTAGACCCGCTTAAAAACTGCAGCTTCCTTGATACGTAAAGTCCGGCAAGCCATTTCCTTCAGTAGAAAAAGGGCGGCAAATTTGAAAAATGTACTCGCAATGAGTTTGCCTCCGTCACCCATAGAACAATGTAGATTTCTCGTCTTTTTCTTCTTAAAATTGGTTTGCCGGACTACACTTTACCTAGCCACTAAGTTTAAGACAACCTGTATTTCTTTATTGGTTTATCTAATGGTAATGATTAGCTTAAGTTAATAGTCTTAATAACGTACATTCATTCGTCGTGCTCCTAACTTAAAGTAAAAATACAAAAGAGACGACGAAAAAAAAGATGATAACAATTTTAGTAAGTAATCAGTAATTCGCTTTTGGATTGATCTTAGATCGAGGACAGAAAAATTCGCTTGGCGCTGACGCTTGCAGCGTCGACCGTTCTACATCAGATGTATCGGAGCCGCCGAGGTGCTCAAAAATATCTGAAACGTATTGGAATTTGTGAGCACCTTGTTAATCAGATATTGATGGCGACTGTACAAATCAGAGTTTGCCATAGAGCCTAGCGTAGTCTCCACAGTAGTAGCCCACCTCTAGGCACTTTTGGCAGTATTCTCTCTGGTGGTCCTTAGTCGTGGCTTCTCGTCTTATTTCCGCTGCTGTAAGATCACGCTAGAAAGAAAAATACATATACTTATTACCTAGTCGCGACATCATTCTGGAGACCAGGTTCCTCGCCATATGCATTAGGTACCTACGTGTAGTTGTAATTGCAAATTGGTGCAATAAGTGAAAGCGCTCCATCTAGCGGGGTCTTTCAGCTTTTATTTCATTAAATTGGGTACATACATGTACCTACTTGTATTAATATTGTATACTTTCAAAAAATGGTTGAATATATAAAGGTCCTTGAGTAACTTTTGTAATGTTTTATAAATTTTATATATATATCAAGAAACGAGCAGATCTTAATGTTGTTAATAAAAAGAAGGTACGAGTATGTTAAAACAAACTTTTTATTAGATACCTACTTATTTAACACGCATCACAAGTACCTATCACTCGTCACAGTCGTCACTGGTACAGAGGGCCTACCGCGAACCACGTTCGACGTGTTGCCTCTCTGTCGCACTTGTAAATTCGTACGTAAGTGTGACAGGGAGGCAACACGTCGAACGTGGTTCGCGGTAGGCCCTCTGTAAAGGTAATAAAATACGACACAGACAATGTGTCAATAGCACAGAACATTATTAAAGAGGTTAGAATGGCTATCGCGCGCAGTTAGTATCGGAACCGGTGTCGCCGCTCGTTCCTCTCCACATTTACTAACACTCGCGCAATGGTAGTAAAAACTTGTGTGCCTGGTGAATGGATACGCCTCTTTTACACAGATTTGATGTCTGGCTTCTTAATCTGAAGGTTAATGTGGCGCAAAAAGGCATGTTTACTTCGTTTTCGGTCAGCGCGGGCGAGTAGCATGCGAGCGTTTGCTCATAACCGGCGGCGACACGTACCCTGCTCGCATCGCCATTCTAACTTGTTCTGTGGTCAATAGCATGTACACTAGGTATCTTGTTGTATTGGCAAGGTCGTGTATAGGTACATATTTTTGGCACTTGGTCCGTGTCGATATTTAATACCTTGACTGTACGTAGACTACTAATAAGGCTTACAAATGTCCACTGTTAATAGTGTCACCATTGGTAGTTACGAAGGCTAGTGAGCGTTCAAAATGTGAAAAGAGTTAACTCACATTTATAGACGGGTCTAACGCGAAATTTATTCAATTACCTTTATTTTTATTTATTTTAGGTAATTGAATAAATTTCGCGTTAGACCCGTCTATAAATGTGAGTTAATATGTGTTCAAAACGCGAAGGTTTTAAATATTATAGTGAAAAGAGTTGTATAGAAACATACCCAGGTGTGCGGATAGACGAGCTGGTGGCAGCGCTTGCAGGCCTGGTAGTGGCTGGGCCAGCACAGGCGGCTGGTCCACACGATCTCGCAGGTGATGCAGAGGTACTCGCCGAACAGCGGCTTGTCGCTGCCGCGCGCCGGCGGCTCCATCCTCAAGGCTGCCGCCGCGCACAGGCAGCACATCCGCTCGAACAACTTCACATTACGGTCGCAGTGACGGCAACGCCGCCAGGTACTGTTCTGAGTAACGGAGAGAGAACCATTAAACGAGTAATACATTTAAAAAAGTACCGCAAGGTGACACCGGAATTGAATTCTACATTAATGTAAACCACAAAAAAGCTTTTTTTAAATATTTATGTACGACTTTTCATTTACTTATAATTTCTCATTCCTTATCGTTCATGTATTTAACCAGTAGGCTCATGAATCAATAAGATTAAATATACAGACCCATCACAACAACGCTCAATTCAGCGCGAGTACTCGAGTCTTTCACCACTCAACATGGAGCACATTTCAGCTTAACACTTCAAACACAAATAAAGAGAAAAACTAAAAAACAAAACACTACCTTAGAAAACAAGGAGCCCATTGTTAACAACCACACGATTCACCCAAAAAACCCGTCGGCATAGTCACTCCACCACGGGCCAATTTATATGATGCAAGTGTAAACAACTTGGGCGATTTGCTGACTTGATTGATAGTTGTGGATCATGTATTCATATTAAATTACCAAAGTAGGTACTCCGTCGATTCTCAAGCTTTCGCCTTGAAGGTAACACTAATATAATGTCAGCATGTTTGATAAATAAAATGTCGAGGTACCCACCTATGTTTACTTTTGTGAGCGAACAATCATCATCTCAAGATACATAGTTGCCTATTCGCCGAACTGCAAAATACTAATACAAATTGCGTTTTGTGATCCAGGCATAAGTTAGGTACGAGGAAAGGGGACGACGGCCGTTTCTCCATACAAACGTAGTCCTCTTTTACCTCTCTGGATATTTTAACATAATTGAAAATATTTTGACACAATTTGTTCACATTAACCTATGCCCCTAATTGTTTTTGATTATTGTAAAAATTAGAAGCGAATATTTTTTTTAATAATAAATAAGAAATTGAAAAAAAAAACTAACGTAGAGGGTTGGAGGGAGATGTGGTTGATATACAACAAATTGTGTTACAATATTTGCAATCATTTTAACATGTTGTTGTTGTCCTATATGCATGTTATATGCATGTTAATAATACAGAGGAAAATGAGGACTACGTTTGTATGAAAAGGCGATTTCGCGCGAGTTCTCCACTTTCGTCTTAATGTTTTTTTTTACAAGGGCTACATAGTCATAATAACTAATCATGGGATCTGCTGTAAACTATTTATCTATACGAGTACGTATCTTTGCTAGGTGAGCCGCTTATACATATAGGCCGGATGCGGCCTGCGAGCAGCGGGTTGCATGGGCTATCTAAAAAAGTAAATGTTAATATATGGATGGACGAGAAACCTCAAGCGATCGGTAGTCACCATCAGATATATAGGAGCGGCCAAGATGTTCACAATATCTGAACGCGCACTCTAACGCCGTTACAATATTTCCTATATTTGTGATCCGATATTTGTGAGCACCTTGGCCGCTAAAATATCTCTGATGGCGACTGTACCAACATTACATGTACCTCAACAAAAATATTCGGTAGCTATTCAATTACTTACTCGTCAGCCTTCATTTGCTTCACCCAACGTTAACTCAAAATGCTATGTATTAAATAGCATTTCGAAAGAGGTTTACTACATACACAGTTAAGTTTCTGAAACTAATTATGCGTCATATTCTTTTAGTAATTTATGTAATGTGCATGCTAAAGTCCCTGAATTAAAACAAAGAGCAGGTACAGTTAGCAGCAATAGTTGCTAAGCGGGCGGGGTGTTCAAAATGATCTAGACACGACTTTATTGTTAAGAGAATAAGGTAATTTTGAGCACCTCGCCCGCATAGCAACTTCTACTGCAGACTGTACATGAAAAAACATAATTTAAGTAAGTACAATATTTATTCAATAAATTACCTTGTTTTCAAAATGTACATATCATGATACTGATACCTCAGTAGAATCAATTAAGCTAAGCGATAAAATATTAAAAGTTTATGTTATTAAATTCAATCGTTTCAGGGTTTGCAGATTTTTCTGAGCACTTTTAAAATTAGATTGGATCTTCAATGCACGTTTGTACATTCGTTCGGCATCACTGTACTTTTTCCATCGATGATATAGTACGCCTGTAAAAAGTATAATATTTTTACGATTGTGGAGCATTCCAAGATAACACAAACGGTAACTTTTTCATCCGAGTCTTATTAAACAAAATCCATTATTTAAGCAATGCCTAATTTTATTGTAGGTAGCTCAAAGTATTGGCACTATTGGCGTAATTATGGGTACGAGTCGCTCACGTAACATTTGCTTTAATACTCGATAAAAAGACAATACAAAAGAGTACCAGGCTTGGAAAGTCAAAAAAATTAGTGCAAATGTCGATTACGTAACGGTGGAATGCTCTTAGTATTTTTGACCGTGTGAGAGCGAGTTTGTGTCAGCTTGGAAGAAAATGCTTTCCTATGTCTGTCCGCATGTTCTACTCTACAGGTCGCCAAGTTTAGTGAGAAATTCAACCGATTGTCGTGAAATATGATGGGCAGAATCTATAATTGTATAGATTTTTTCGACATAGTTTTGCACTTTTTTTTCAAAATGGCGTAGCCATGGGGGTTTGCGAGGTCTATAGCTCACAGAATCACTAGTTCATAAAATAATGTTTAAAGGGATTGCATCATTCTAATTTACTTCCTGTTTAAACAAATTACCATTTCGTTCTTGTGAATTTGCGGGATGAAATCAGATCCTACCAAATTACCAAATAATCTGTGATATAGTGTCTGTATAAAAAGGTATTTGGTATTTGCAAAAAGCCATTTACCTAGGTTAGCATAATGTATTGCCTGTACTCTTCGGCCAAATAGTTCAATGGCTTTGAGAAAGTGTTTTTCGGCCACTTCGTACCGTCCCATCTTGCCGAAGATGTTCGCGACAGCAAAATGGACCGAAGGCGCCTGAGGGACCGACGCGATAGCGAGGGGTATTATTTGGAGCGCTCTGTCGAACTGGCCTGGAAATTTATTTATTTATTTATCGTATGGCATGTCTTTACATGTCACTGCGTTATAAAATTTAAAACAAGAGTTCTTAAAATAATCCATAATGGCCTGGAAATAATAGAAGAAAGAACACATATCGCAAATCACACATATCATGCTTTTCTTTTATTTTAAGATACTAAGGAAATGTGTAGCAAGTCTAGGAATTATAGTGGGTGTATTATATTATTTATTATGTAAAGGTAAATTTATTTATCTTCTTATTTTGTAAAGCAAAATGCATAGTCATAGTCTAAGACGCCTGAAGAGGTGCAAAATATTATACCTAATCAAATCAGAAATATCAGTGTCATACGAGTAGATGGCGCTGTACGGCTCTTGTGCGGTAATAGCTTGTCAAGCTGGCTGGTAGACCATAGAGCTAACAGCTACCACAAAACCAAAGAGTTCTTAATAGTAGAAAAAGTGTAGTCTAAGAAAGTTCGTGCCTGAAATTTGAGGTGACTGTATGGTCTATTATTTATTCGATATAGATAACTCTGGTTCTCAAACCGGTTGACGTTTGACAATACAGTCGTCACAAAACATGGAACCGTAAAGCGTCATCTAGTTCAGCTGTCAAACTCGGGCGCAAGATGTTTTCCTAGGCTGTCCAAAACATATGGCACTGAACGGTGAATGTTTTTAATTTACAGTTTTTAATCATTTCACAGTATGTAGGTATAATGTTGGTAAATACCTGTGTTATCCAAGAGCGCAAGTATGTTAGTCCATGCAAGTCTATGTCCAGGTTTCAGTTTTATTGTATGCAGCCAACTTTCTAGTGCGTGATCAGATTTGTTTGTGTCGAGATACTAAAACAAAGTACATAATTTATAAACACTTACATATATCCAATCCGCATTGGGCTAGCGTGGGGACTATAGCCCAAGCCCTCTCGCACATGAGAGGAGGCCTGTGCCCAGCAGTGGGACGTATAAAGGCTGAATTATTATATTATTTATATATCTCTGTCTATCGAACCGCGTCGTACGCGAGTGGAATAAGTTACCAGAAACAGTGATATGTGCTCCTTCAGTGAACAGTTTTAAAAACAGACTTGACAAACACTTAAAACAACAAAAAAATTGAACATTAATCGTTAAAAAAAACAAGTGCAGTGATATACACGCATCAGCTTTCAGCTGCTAGTGTATTAAACAATATAATAATATATGAAAAGTAAAATAATTCAAAGGAAAATCAATATTATTGTAAAGCATTATTAATCAGTAGGCGGATTTAGTTTAATATTTATACATGAAACAAAAATGACGGTTATCGTACTTTCAACCGTACCTACGTACTTTTCTTTCAACAGGCAACTAATACTCATCGAGACAATTCTAACAAACCCAAACACTAGGGGTATTATATTGTTTATCAGAGTTAGTAGGTATGGCCACCCCCTTTGTCCCATAATATTCCATTGTCACCCAACCTAACTTACATATGTTAGGTATGTAAAGTGTCATTCAATAGAATTTGCTAACTATGTAAACAAACCGCCATACTAAAATTGACACTAAATGTCAAATTATTAGTAACTTTTGTTTACATAGTTAGCAAGTTCTATTGAATGACACTTTAATGTGGGAGTGGGTCTAATTAATTTGCGAGATTAGACCTGTGGTTTGAATTAAGTCCACATAGGCCCCTTTTCCAGTTATTGATATTATGGAAATCCATTTTTAGGGTTCCGTACCTCAAAAAAAAAACCAGAAGCATTATAGGCTGTCTATGTTGTATATTATGTTGTATGTATGTTGTGTATTATGTTGTCCGTTTGTCTGTTTGTCTCTCAAGACCCGCTATCACGGGAACGCGTGGAGGTATCGAGTTTAGGTATAAATTAAAACCATGTAGGTACTCGGGTCTTTAGTCCTTTTAAGCTATGAAAAAATAAACTTCTAAGATGACGTAATAAAAATTATGCTGCAATGACGTATATTTCGACACTCTCAAGGGAATCAAAATTTATAAACTGTGTAAAAGTTATTTTCTATTATGTTAATATCCACAGAGGAAAATGGGCCTACGAATGTATGGAGAAGCGGACGTCTACTTTCCTCTAATAGGGCTCATTTAGACGGCGCGCGAACTCGTATACGATTTTAGCTACATATATTGCGGACCAATGAGGTGACATCAATTCAGCCGACGGATCAAACTACGCAATGTAATAAAACTCGCATACGAGTTCTCGCCCCGTCTAAATAGGCCCTTAGTCTTAAAGTTCTTTAACGCAAACAATAAGAATCAAGCATGTAGCCCGTCACTTACCAGATTCCCCAAGTTGTAGAAGCAATCCGGGTAGTTGATGCGGTACCTCAAGGCATTCGCGTAGGCCTCGTGCGCCTCATCGTACCTCCTGGTGCTCGCCAGCACTATGCCCAGGTTCATCCATGCTGCCGGGAAACTGTGCCTGAATGTCACACAATTCGGTTGGCTGGTCGAAGTATTTTACATATGGCGCCAGCATAGCTTGCCCCGTCAATCCCTAGAATTGCGTCAAATTCTTGTTTTTTTTTTACTTTATGGCCTGAATGCCAGCCCTCTACAAATCTAATAGAACAAAACTAGAGACAGGGGTAAAGCTATGACGGCGCCATCTATGCAAACATGAAAGCGCGGAGGATTGTCCTCCCATAGAGTACATTAATTTCGCGCCTTTTTCTACCGACCAAGTGGGATTGCCAGAGTATAGCTACTAATAACTTAGAAACGTTACGGTTCGCTTGAACATAGACCGAATTTACAGTACCGCACCATCTAGGGAGCCCTCTGAGACGATTAACAATAGAGGCATAGTATATTATTTTCTTTTCCGAAATCGGTTTTATTACTGTCGTGTCTGCCTAACGCACTTCACTTTACATTCGGGCATAATGTACGTCGTAGTGGGGTTTCATAAAATCACATATAGATTGTACTTACTTGTGTTCAATAGCTTTTCGTAGATAGTACTCAGCTTCTGAGTACATCTTTTGGTTTTTAAGTAAATTGGCTAGATTGTTCATGGCTTGGTAATACTCCGGATACAACCTTTAAAAAAATTGATAAACTTGAAAGGAACAAGATGGTAAACAAGAATGTGTAGTTCCAAAGCAGAACAACTGAATGCATAACTGCATGTAATCGTAGGTACTGTAAATTCTTGTTATGTACCGCATGACAAGAGTGCAAATATGTAGTTGAACTATGAAAAAGGGCTAATTTCATTCCAAAGAGTACAAAATTAAATATGTAATTCCATGTGGAAAAATTCCCAATTACGTATAAACACACAAACACATGTAAAAAGTTAGGTTTTTTGCAATGTGTTTTTTTTGTGTTTTTATATTTTACTTTTATTATGGAGATAAATGCAAGGAATGGAATATGAGTTTATTATACCTTATTGCCTCTTTATACTCCATCAAAGCAAAGTCATATTGGTGTTTAGCGTCAGCTGCTTTAGCAACATTATAATGGACTTTAGCATTCAAAGGGCATACTTCTGCACCACTCAGAAATAATGCATGCTCGTTTTGCCAGTCATAAGATCTTTCATAACTTTTTAATGCAAAAATGCATATGAGAAAACTCACTGCGTAATAAGGAATGGATGCCATCTGAAAGAAGTAACAAAATATAAAAATAAATTCTTTTCTCATCAAGGCATCACACATATGTTATAGATAGGCTATATTGTATTTCAAACTTTTAACGCAACTTATGTTGATTTTCAAACTTTTTCATAAAGATTACATTTTTACTCACCTTTTTGGCTACTAGTTTGGTATGGCATAATTTATTCAATCCAAACATCATATAGAAGCAATATCCAGCTGAAGGTATGTACAGGACTCGTTCAGCTATGACAAATCCAACCGGGTAGAATACATTGGCGGCAGGCAAGAATGGCAGCCCCAGTAATAGCAGAGCCATTACTTTAATCCTACAATAACAAAGTTGGTTCAGTATTTCATAATTAAGGATGTATTTAGTACAATCTTTTAAGAATTGCACAAGTCATTCAGGCAAAAAAGACCACTTATGATAATATGAACCTAAAGTTAATTAGTAAAATGGATCATTAGTAATATGGTACCTTATGCTTGACAATATCATTTATATCTAATAGAGAACCAACCATGAATCTCGCTTATTTTTTGCTTTGAAGAATTTTATCACAACAACTGCCCCATACAAATACATTGCCAGTACAAAAACAAGTCTGAAATCTAAGATGTCCTCTACAAGAGGCACACATCCCATTGACCAGTCGTAGCAGAGCCACTGTGGCCAAATCAGCAGAAGGATATTTAGCACATACAGATAACTGAATGTGAATATCTGGAAAGAGATTAGTAATTTTTAATAAATACAATCATGCATATTTAATATTCAATATATAAAAAATAGTGAGTTTCATCCAATTCTTAATAGGTAGTCAAGGAATTTAATTTCAATATAATTTTGTACCTTATCACAGTGACAATAGTATGAGATCCCTAGCGACTTTCATGTTGATTGTCATTTGAAAAGTTATAAAATGGTAATGAAATGAAATTTTATAACTGTACTGCAGGTCAAAAAACTCTACAAGTCAAATGTAACACAAGTAAAAAAAAAATACCTTTGTTATTTTGCTGTCACTGAAGGATGCAGGATTGTCTGTTGGTTTAAAATTTGGTGGTGCTCCTCCCATTATAATCCATCTGCCATACAATAGCAGCATTATAGATAATACTATTACTGTGATTCTTATGATTACCTCTGCACTAGGTAATAATTGAATATCATCATAAAACTGTTTTTTCTTCCTCAATCTTGTACTGTTGTCTTCTTTGCATATGATTATAAAATCATAACAAAGGCAGACACCCTATGAACAGTAAGAACAAAATATTGAATACCAACAAAAGATTGTATCTACAAGACAAATTTTAGTGAATAAACTTACCAGAACTGTGATGCCATTTTCTTTAAAAAGCATGGACATTGTGGCCAGTAATATTGTGGCTGTCAAGTAAAAATAATGCAGTCTTGTTTTGTAAATAGCTTGGTTGTAAAATAGGAATGCTAGGAAGAAGGCTACGGCGGCAAGCACGTCGGCGCGGCCCACCGCGCCACTGACTGCCTCCACATGCACGGGGTGCACTGCAAACACCAGTGTTGTTAACCAACCAACATCTATGCATTTTTTGCATTTGTGTTGTTTTAATCTTCCTAAAATACTCCTTAACGTCAACCAAAGAAGTAGACAGCTAATAACGTGGCAGACAAGATTTGTTGCCTTAAATTCCACTGCAGAAAGTTTGTGCTGGCCCAATAGATAGTTCAGCCTGGAAAATTATACATGGATAAAAATATTAACCACATTTAACAAAGGATGTTAGCCAAGTGTTATACTTTAAACTTACCTGAAAGACCACACCGTGAGAGGTCGGTATGATTTATGACTTAGATTACTTGTGATGTTTGTTCCCCAAAAGTCGGTGTAAAACGACTCCAGCCAGGATTCAGATATCACGGCTTCATTTTTGATAATAGCTTCCGAATCGTCGAAAACGAAATCACCATTTAAAGTGAAGATAAACGGTAAACTAGATGCGCAAAGTACGCTCACAAACTTTAAGATTTTTTTAGCGTTTGGATCTTTTAAATTCCTGTTAAGGTTCCTTAATATACACATAATAATAGTGACAATCTGATCAATGCTATTAAAATATTATCCAGTGTAATTTTCAGTGATAGTTTGGTATTTTTAAAGTTCTACCGAGCCGGCATACAAACGTATTTATCACCGAGAAAGCCGTTCGCCATGCAATGCAAACCCAACTGTCAACCATATGTCATTCATTAACCATATGACCGATTTGATATTGTCAGACATTTCATCAACGTGCATATTTTGCAGTGATCTTATATATAATTAGAAATAATACACAGTCTTCAATATTTTCTACATAGGGTCAATCAAGATATGCACCTAATTATATTCTACTTTACGATTAAATAATGTCTATCGAATCTAACAACCCGAGACGATATCCGAACGGGGCGTAGTTATTGATTGAGTTCGAAGGGCTTACCGCGAACAACCGGGTATCGTTCTCTATCACTCTAATTACGCCTTAATTGGAGTAAAAGAAAAAAATGCAAGCAAATTTGCGAACTTCGGTGTTCGCGGTAGGCCCTCGTTATTTAACGCGCTTCACACATGTTACTAATTCAGTCCTGTGTGAAGGGGGTTACTCATTTAGGATTCTGAATGAAGCAAGATGTGTGAAGCGGTTAAACCCATTTAAATCTGTCCATATTTTGGCGCTTTTATAATATGTATTTATTTTTTATATCGTCGTCCACGGCAGCGAGACGATTTTACGTTTTTTTAGGGTTCCGTACCTCAAAAGGAAAGAATAATAAAAAGACTTGGCAAACTTACATTACTTTATTACAATGTTGTACAAAAGTTCAATAGGTTCGTTAAGATAGAGTCAGACCAAGAAAAGTCTGCAGCGGATTTGACAGCCCTCGCAGTGCCAGTGTTATTTTAAACGTCAAACTACTATGAAATTATGACGTGTAAATAACACTTGCACTGCGTGGGCTATCAAATCCGCTGCAGACTTTTTTTGGTCTGACTCTAACAACCGTCCTAGCCAAGCTGACAATCGCAATCGCTTGGACAACGAAACGCCATATTACTGCGACAGTAACAGTTGCGTTTCGATCGCTATGGAGCGTGAGCGATTGGCTCGTTGGCTACGCGGCCCGATGCGGATAGCAAGCAGCAGTGACTGCACTTACAAATCTTCCAATGCTTAGGCATCCCGGACTGCGGCAGCCACATCACATAAGCGAGTTGTACCAAACATTTTGCACAAGTGGTTGATGTGGCATAATGTGGAAACAGCTAGACCCTCACGTCTACATTTTACAGATTTGCTGAAACTCTAGTTGGCTACTGGTTGCAGGTTATGATAGACGTCAAAAGCCGTGTAACGTTCGCGCAGCATCCGCCGTATGGGTCAACTGCTCCAAGAATTCCGTACGAGTTGTTAATGTGGCATAGAGGTGACAGTGAAGCTGCTGGCCAGCGGCTGCAGGGTGTGCTTGACGTCGAGAGCCGTGCGCGGGTCGCGCAGCGCGGCGGCGGCGTGCGCGAGCTGCAGCGCGCACTCGGGCGGCGCGCCGGCGGGCAGCGCGGCGCACTCGCGCTCCAGCGCGGCGCCCACGCACGCCAGCAGCTCCGAGAAGCCTAGCGAGATCGCGGCGCGGCGGAGTCGGTTCAGTTCCTGCAACAATATACGCCTTAGGGACAGTTGCACCAACCACAATTAACAGACTGATCAACGTCACGCAGCAGAGATCTATGAAACTTCCCATACAATAAAATTTAGCGAACGCTTTAACGGGGACAGGCGGTTTGGTGCAACTGACCCTTAGTCTCCGTAGTCTGAAATGATGATAACTTATTAGAAAAACTTTATTAACTTATACTTACGGTCTAAGGAAAAAACAATCCCCGAATCAGACAGCTGAAGTAGATGTACGTCGCTGTACGCTTCCGTACGTTACTAAGTAAATCTGGTTGTCAAAAGTTGTCGATAATCTAGTAACCAAGAAAACATATGGCGTAGTAGTCGAACTAGAGAAGACAGTTTTTTTCTTAGAATTTCCTTCTTATACAACGAAGAACTCTTTGCTATTAGGTAATCGCTATAGATCAATGCTATTAATAAGAAAAAGAGTTGGAGGCGTCAGCCTGTCAGCTGAGCGCTGGGCAAGTGTTACCTTGTAGAGGTGCTGCGTCTTGTCGGGCAGCTTGCGCGCGTGGCGCAGCACCTTCTGCACGTCGGCGAGCAGCGCGTGCGGCCGCGCCCACGCGCAGCCCGCGCCGCCGCCGCTGTACGACCGCCACGACCGCACCGGGTACGTCTCCGCTGATAAACATACAATTTGCTGTTAAGTCTGTTAACACAAACTTATATTGGCCGCGCTAAGCAAATCCTGAGTTTGTAACTCGTTCTATTGTACTTCTCATTATCTGACACCTGAACTAACTTTCATATTATAGTTTTAGTTTAAATCCGTTTAAGAGACACACGAACCCGCCGCCAAAAAGCTGCCCCTATACAAGTTACGCTCGCATTTTAAAACGACATGTTTAAATTAGATACATAAATAATTAAGTTATTTGCTAAAATTTAATTTTTGGTACAAGATTTTATCGCTGACTGTACTTTTCTTACGACAGACAACTAATCCTCATCGAGACAATTCTAAAACCCCCTAACACAATTAGGTTGCGTTGTTTCATCACAGAGTTCCTATGGCCACCTCCTGGCTCCATAATCAGATCAGTTCGACAGTAAGTACCATATTATTGTATTGTCATCAGAACTACATACAGCTGCCAATTTTCATGACGCTACGATCCTTGGAAGATGGTTAAATTAGTTACCTTAAATTCCATTACATGTTAGTTACATACAGGTCGAGACTTCCTATAGCCACCTGTCTCCATCATCAGATCAGTTCGACAGTACCATATTATTGTATTGTCATCAGAACTACATACAGCTGCCAATTTTCATGACACTACGATCCTTGGAAGATGGTTAAATTAGTTACCATAGATTCCATTACATAGTTACATACAGGTCGACCTAATATAATCTTTAATAGAAAAAAACCGACTTCTCTAACTACTAGCCTAACGCACTTAACGGTGCTTATACTTTATTTGGTAATATGTATACATTTTATGGTAATCATAGTGGTTGATTTAGTTTAGGTATCATAGTGGTTTTCCGGGTCAAGGTCCGGGTCTGGGTCCGAGTCCGAATACGGGTCCGAGTCCGGAGTCCGGGGCCCAATCCAAGTCAAAATCGAAATTGAAAATCACAAAACGTGTACTATGCGTCGTTGAGGAGTTCTGTTCTGATCATCATCAGCAGTTCCACTTCATCAAATGCCACAGTTTTTAATGTAAATGCTTGATTTTCTGATGAAAATATATAAAATTCTATACGGATGCCTTTAAGATTTGAGAAGTTCCCTCGATTCCTCATGGATACCATGTTCAGGACTTGAGATTGACATAAATGTGCCTAAAAACCTAACTTGCTTAACAAACATAACGAAAAGGACAAATCGCCAAATGCGAGCTATGCGTCGTTGAAGAGTTCCGTTATGATCATCATCAGCAGTTCCACTTCATCAAATGTCACTTTTTTGAATGTATATGCTTGATTTGTTGATAAAAATACAAAAATCACTATATGTGTGCCTTTAAGATTTGAGGAGTTCCCTCGATTCCTCATGGATTCCATCATCAGAACTGGGTTTTGACAAAAACGGGACCAATCTGTATGCATATACATACAATCAAAAAAATAATTTTCAAAATCGGTCCAGTAATGACGGAGATATGGAGTAACAAACATAAAAAAAAAATAAAAATAAAAAAAAAACACAACCGAATTGATAACCTCCTCCTTTTAGATTTGGAAGTCGGTTAAAAAGCAACCTGCAACGAAAACTAGGACATAGATAAATGTTACTTGAATGTTAATGTCAAATTTCATGCAATGCGGAACCTACGTTCGTGTGACTCGTGACTATGTCCTATGTGTTCTTAAGTACTATGCACCGACAAAGTGTCAGAGTGCTACTGCTACTAAAAACTCCATATACCTATTTTCATATTAATTAGATGTTTATGGTGGCGTTTCTCACTCGGTCGCTTCCCCAGTCAGTGCAGAGTACTAAACCCACTTCTACTAATGAATTTTAGGTATTACTAGTATTGGTATGACTGGTTAAATTGTAGTTTATTGAACTCGGTAAGCATAAAACCTGTAAACGAGGACTTTATTCGGCACGTCCCCAAATTACACATGTAGATAGGCTAACCGACACTCGATTTTCAGCCGTCCATTTTCCTCAAACGACACTGATTGAAGCGAACTGAAGAGTGATCGAATCATGCAATTAAGGCTATTGCCAATTCCCCGGCGGTATTGAGACTATTGAGAGCAATTTAAAAAATCTGATGCACGGCATATTAACTTGTTGTCAGTTATACACACAAAGATAATATGTATCTTTATATGTTACTTTAACATTTGTTTTTAGCTCGAAGGTTTCCCGAGATCAAAATTCCTTTGCCTCATTTGGACATCATAATGGGCAGAACGTATTTATTAGTTGATATTTTGTTGTAATTATATCTAATCCCAATGCGATTAATTAGTTCTACGCGGAAAACCCGCGGGTGAACACTAGTATGTACCTAATAATTTGCACCCACGTCACGACATCGTCATCGTCTGGCGCCCTATTATGCACGTCCGCATAATTAATCTCATCAGATCGATACAACACAACGGAGCGCGCACAAAGCAAGCCACTTAGCAAGATACCTGCCGCGTGCCCAAACACGTGTTATTAATATGCACAATTAATAATCAGCTAATATCACTACGCCTACGTGAGCAGTAGTTTAACTAACGTTTGCAAGTGCATCAAGTTACCTATAGGATGATCCACTTAATGTATTTTGCGCCTTATTGTGTGTACAGTACATCTACTTATGAAGTGATAATTGTATGTGTACGCTATAAGATTTTATATTTTATTTATCTTCACTCGGTATATTTGCATAATATATGGGTGACCGCGAGCTTTGCTCGGAAAACGTATAAAAACTCCAAAATTAAAACTATAAATAAATAATAATTGCTCGTTTTAAGGTATTAGATAGATAAATACATATACGTGTGTACGGTGTGTACTTCAAATCTTGTAAATTTATTTTGAACTGTGTCTCGTTGTCTGTTTGAATTGAAATTTGGCGTACTTCCTTTTTAAATTTAAATGATATTTTGCAACATTCAAAGTTCTACTTTTGATGGTTTAGGTTCTCTCTAGTGCGTTATCTTATCTATCAGTATCAACCTATATCGCATTAATATAAAGCCTTGCACCTTCGTGTAAACTTTTCGTTGCAAACATTATATATTTTATAAGCCTTTTAATTCCTTAATAATATAAGTTACATAAATAAAAAGTACATGCAAATTAAACGTGTAGGGATTATCAAGGACCTCTCAGCGAGTGAAGGCCTCCTCCATTTGTCTCCATGTAGTTCTGTTGTTTGCCGTGGTCATCCATTTATTGCCTGTTATTTTCTTTATTTCATCTATCCATCTTTCCACAGGTTTCCCTTGGTGTCTTTTGCCAGGCGATCCTTTTCAAGTCGTGACTCGCTTTGTCCATCTGTCCTCCTGCATGCGAGCCACATGACCTGCCCATTTTCATTTTAGCCTTTTAATTCCTTAATAATATAAGTTACATAAATAAAAAGTACATGCAAATTAAACGTGTAGGGATTATCAAGGACCTCTCAGCGAGTGAAGGCCTCCTCCATTTGTCTCCATGTAGTTCTGTTGTTTGCCGTGGTCATCCAGTTATTGCCTGTTATTTTCTTTATTTCATCTATCCATCTTTCCACAGGTTTCCCTTGATGTCTTTTGCCAGGCGATCCTTTCCAAGTCGTGACTCGTTTTGTCCATCTGTCCTCCTGCATGCGAGCCACATGACCTGCCCATTTCCATTTTTGCCTCTTGCAGTGTTGTAGAGCATCCTGCAGCTTTGTGATTTTTCTTATATCAGTGTTTCGTTTCGTTGCAAACATTATGCATAATTTCACTACTAATTCAAAATGTCAAAAGGCATAATTTTGTTTTCATAACCACTGGCACAATGACACGTTATTCACTTAGCGAGTGCATTGTTTCTTCCAACCGACGACATAACAAAGGCAGAGCCGACGTCGGAACAAAACCGTTGAATTAGCAGTGCCATTTAACGAGCACGCCGTTTCGGTGCACCCCCAATTGTGTCGCGTATGTAAATGCCTTAATATTTAACATTTGCTGCACTAGTTTTGGTCTTATTGTCCTGATGTGAGCGTTTCTTTTATATTTTGCCATTTTTATATAGGTATTGTGACCTTTTTTGCCACTTTTGTATTATTTCTAGTCAGGCTCGTGAGCCCTTTTCATCCTTAGGTATAGGAGAAATAAAGTGTCCTAAAATTTGACAAACTTTCCTTTTGTTACCGCCATACAAAGTATACCTATGGGGAAATGGTAACACAATAGGAAAAAAGCTCTGGGACATTTTTTTATCCCATTAGGATCGAAAGAGCTCGTGATTCTGAGTAGAAATAACACAAAAGTGGCAAAAAAAGTCACAATATGTAAAAACGGCAAAAAAAAACGCTCATGTAGTACCACGTAAAATCCTAACGAAACGAAATTTGGGTGGTTTTATGGCTATAGATATATAGACCTTAGATTTGACGAAGAACAGAAGCTAACAGTTCCTCACGTATGTATAAGAAAAAACAACTGGTGTGTTTCCGGGGTGTACCTAGCCGTCTCAAACAGAAGCGAACATGTGTACCTATAGAAAAGTTACAGCTGCGTTTAGAGTTGAGCAAAAGTTGAAGTTCGGACAAAATGTCGCACGCAACCATTCCATACTGTATAATATAATAGGGGGTTAAGAAGTTCGTATTCGATAAAATCCCGTATAAAAAATGAACGGCGTGTGAACCTAGCCTGTGTGATATATATACTTGGTCAACCAGATCTTGACAGTAGAAAAAGGCGGCAAATTTGAAAAATGTAGGCGCGAAGGGATATCGTCCCATAGAAAATTTGAATTTCGCGCCTTTTTTTACTGTCAAGATTTGGTTGACCAGCTATAGTTACATGGCGGGGTGTTCTCGTCGCACGTGCCCAGCTGGTCGAGCGGGCCGAGCCAGGGCGCGGCGGAGGCGCCGGGCCGCAGCACGCACAGCAGCAGGCACGAGCGCCGCGAGCGCGACGCCTCGTTCCACGCCACCAGCGCGCCCCACCAGTCGCCGCCCAGCTCTACTATCGCCGCCATGTTCTCCACCTACAGATACTTTCATATTTATTGGTTGGGCTTGAATTGGAAATCACTACTTCAGCCAGGAAAGTTACAAAAAACCGGCCAAGTGCGAGTCGGACTCGCGCACGGAGAGTTCCGCACCATCAACAAAAAAATAGAGCAAAACAAGCAAAAAAAAAAACAAGCAAAAAAACGCGGTCACCCATCCAAGTACTGACCCCGCCCGACGTTGCTTAACTTCGGTCAAAAATCACGTTTGTTGTATGGGAGCCCCACTTAAACCTTTATTTTATTCTGTTTTTAGTATTTGTTGTTATAGCGGCAACAGAAATACATCATCTGTGAAAATTTCAACTGTCTAGCTATCACGGTTCGTGAGATACAGCCTGGTGACAGACGGACGGACGGACGGACGGACAGCGGAGCCTTAGTAATAGGGTCCCGTTTTTACCCTTTGGGTACGGAACCCTAAAAACAACCAGAATGTCTGTATGCAATCTTGAAAGGCTTGTTGTCTTGTGGCGTAAAAAATTATCTATTTCATAGAACTAACATGTAACATGTATGAGATGTTCACTTGTAAAGATCGCGTTAAACCTCTTATAAATATGCAGCACAATACATACGCTTGTTTTAGAAAGGACTAAAATGTTTCCTGCGCTGTACATTTATTTCTGGTGACATGGCTAATCATTTAACATATTCTTGTAATTTGTAGAAGTACTTACTTACAGTTGCTGTTAGGTACTGAACACGTTGGATATAGTTTGTTGTTGATGGATAAACTGTAATAACTGTATAGGTAAGTACCTTGAGCGCTCCATGCAGTAGAACGCAGAAATTAGGCATCTTGCTGGGGTCCAACACTTCTTCATCCGGTGAACTGCCGTCCATGCTCGACCCGTCCTGTCAAATATATAACTTCTCATGAATTCCATTACGATGACATTATTTACTTAATATTTAACCCTTTAAACGCCAGACAGCGAAGGAATATGCCGTACCCTGGACGCCAAGCGATCGCGATTATTTAAGCGAAATTCTACTCTATAATTCCAATATAACTGTCTATCAGAGACATGTCACGCTTCGTAATTAGAAATAAATCCACCTGAGCCTCTTTCACCTTAGTCTTGAA
This sequence comes from Cydia amplana, assembly GCF_948474715.1. Classification (NCBI taxonomy): domain Eukaryota; kingdom Metazoa; phylum Arthropoda; class Insecta; order Lepidoptera; family Tortricidae; genus Cydia; species Cydia amplana. Next base: position 28,259,604 of record NC_086096.1, on the reverse strand, counting down.
TTATTTGTGATTACTTATTTACTATCTTATATATTTTACTATCAAACAGACCTTTATAGGGGTTTTGGCGCCGTAATTTTCTCTGTTGGAAGAGTTGCCGTTTTGCGCTTGCGGCACCACTAGATGCTTGCTTACTGCTATCGGAGTACCTGTGACAATGCATATTATAATGAATTACGTGGATTCAAAATATATAGGTACATATATTTTTACGAAATTGTTAAGTTATAACATGTATACACAAAGAAGATAAGAAAAATATTAAGGCGCGTAAATTATTGCATAATATTATAAGTTTAAATTTAATTGCTGAATTAAATAGTGCTGTAAGCAATGACATGACTTGTGGTAACTGAATTTTCACCTTTTGTCATGTTTCAAACTCCCTACATCAATCCCATAATATTGATCTGGTAGTGCTGCTCGCTGCTCGCACCGTGTTTCCCGCCTGCGTTAGGGCTCATTTAGAGGGTGCCAGTTTCATTACATTGCGTTATTTGATCGGTCGGCTGAATTGATGTAACCTCAATGGTCCGCAATGTAACTAAAATCGTATACGAGTTCGCGCGTCGTCTAAATGAGCCTTTACACGTAAAACACTCACCCAGTTCACTAACGTGCATGAACCCCATAATGTTGATCTCGTTGGAGAGCGTGTAGGTGGCGGCGTAGCCCTCGTGCACGGCGGGGTGCGGCTCGGGGAACAGCTGGACGCGCGCCGCGAGCTGCCCGCACTTAAGCGTGCACGAGAACTCCTGGTAGTGCTGCTCGCACAGCCGCGTCATCGCGTTCACCGCCTGTGTTACATAGCAATTCTCGAACACTATAGGTATTGAACAAAGAGGAAGGAACAAATGATAATGGTAAAGTGTCATTCAATAGAACTTGCTAACTATGTAAACAAACCGCCATACTAAAATTGACACTTTATGTCAATTTACTAGTAACTTTTGTTTAGTCAAGTCAAGTCAAAATATACTTTATTCATGTAGGCCTAGCAACAAGCACTTATGAATCGTAACATACTTATAAATTATCTTAAGCTAATTATCAGAGCAATTTATTGATGTTATTATTCCATAATAATATTGGATTATTTACATAATTATGAAGTTCTATTGAATGACACTTTAGTTGATCTCTTAGTAAACACAGACAGGATCAGGCCAGAGCAGACATGATGTGAGTTATTGGAACTTGAAGCCCTGTTATGCATTTGCCAGTACTGTAAGTTAGCATAGTGACAGTTGTGCATATGACCATGTGTGGTGATGGTGATATATATAAAAATAAATAAATTGTGGTATACTTTGTGGCAACTTGGCAAGCCATCACAGTACAGTCACCAGCAATAATATGTTATACAACAAAGGCCGCAAAAATATCTGACACTATCTTATTTGTAGAGCCATGAGTATGTCACATATTTTTGCTGCCTTCAAAGAGTAACATGCTATTGCAGGTGTCTGTACAGACTCTATACTCTATGTATAAAAGATCCTTTGGCATTAAGTAAGGTGCTCTTCAGTCTGGCTAGGTTAATGGGAATCATACACAATAGTAACAGGTAAAAACTTACACTGGCCGCTGAAAGTTGGTCTAGGCAATAAACTGATCCTCGACTGACATTTCCACTTGAATTATTGGCAGAAGTAGCTAGATCCACAATTTTCTGGTAAAGTGGCATTGCTGCAAACAAATTAATACAATTATGTGTTTACATTTTGAAATATAAAGCAAACAAAAGTATAATGGCTTATTTCTAGCAGCAATGAGAACTAAGCTCTTGACCTACAACTAAAACTCATAGACCTCACGGTCATTCCAATGGCTTTGTGACACACAAATATATATAACTCCATAAATTGAGTGTCAGTCAACACCGCACCAACCAAACTCAACCAACAACCACAGACAAAACATGTAAAAAATTAGTGTTGTGATTGTGAAAGTGTGCTTATTTATGAGTTACACTAATTGCCACAGCAAAGGTATTAATAAAGATGACAAAAATGTCTGATTATTATAATTAAAACATGTTTTAATTTAACATTACCATGCTGCAAAAAGGGATCAACAGGCGAGACTACAGGCAAAATGTGAATCCTGACAGGATATGGTGCTGGCAGGGGCAGGTTTTGTATGGCTCTACTCCTACCAATTGGACCCGAACCTATACTGCCATCGGTTATCTGTGCACAAAATGGAACACGTCAATAGTATATTGTGTGTAACAATAGAGCTGCAAGGACTGTTCAACATTATAATTATACAACTGCATAAAAACTATAATGAAAGTATCAATGAAACAACAGAAGGGTGATTTGCAACTTGCTAATTTTTAAATTGTGTCATTTTATTTGCCAAGTCCTGTAAGCATCCTGCCTGACAATCATACTTACCAATATGATTTGCATGGGCGTCTGGTATCCCCACTCACTAAGAATAAGCTGACTAACTCCAGCCAAAGCCGAGTCCAGGCATGTTTTATCGCCCTCTTCTAGGAGTGGCAGTTTGTTGCGAATATTCTCAAACTCTCGAGTGAATGGTACGGCCACTAAAACAAAACCGCACAATTATTACATATCTTAAAATCTTAATAAACGCCATTTATGAGTTAATTCATTACCTTCGCACATGGAAGAGAAAGTAACCAAAGCGACGTACTCTAGTCTTGAGTGAACACTTAGAAAATCCAAAAATGAATTGATTGCTGCAGTGGCAACTGTAAGCCGGGTATGATTTTCGATAGGGTCTAATGTGGGCACTGTCCGGGACATCGACAAGGACACGTCCAGTAGAATTACCGTCGGCATTTTTGCTGTAAATTTAATATCCCTAATTATATAAGGAAACCGGTGTGTATATAATAAGTATTATAATAATAATAACGCATGTTTGACAAAACGCTAACTCGTAAATCGTGTACGAAATCAAGTTTTGTTTATGAGTTGTCAAACAAAATGTCACTTTTGACGTTAAACCGCGCTGTTTAAGCTACACTTAAAATCGCCACGGTTTGAAAATACGCAGTCAAAAAGTATTTCTACTCGGTTGGTACTTTGTTATTTTGATAAAATGACTTTTTGGCTGTATCCTGTAGTTGTATCCTCCAAGTTTTGGCTTGTTATTTGTTAAGTGGCTGAAGTCTGCTGAAGTCTCTTTCGCCTCTTTCGTTTGCCCGTAGAAAAACACATGATTAGCATAATGATTAGTATAAAAGATTAGTATACTATACAGAGTTTGGTCGCAAGTTCAGTAGGTATCAAATGAAAGATGGCTGCTTTTATTTAGTATACGAAATGAACGCTAGATGGCGCTATTCTATGACGCAAAAAATCAGATTGACATGACATTTGATGATGACATTAACATGATTTCTCTTGGGATAGTGATCTAAGTCCAGGGATGGGGTTATTCGTCGACCGCCATTTTGGTAACATCGCCTCGTGATTCATTTCTTTGTTTTTGCTTATTAATATTGTTTAAAGTGTAATATTGATAGCGTATTATGCAGTAAACTAATGTGGAAGTGTGCAGATAATGAAAAATTAATCATGAAACGCGTTTAACCACCATTCTGGCGTCAACGCCGGGTAGCCCACGCGGGTTCTTGTAAAGTCCAGCTATCGCCTTACAAGAACTGAGAACCCAACTACTTACCGAACAACGTCGTGCTCTAGAGCATTTATTTTGGTATTTCTACCTCTAACCGTGGCTGGCTAGAGCCCTAGAGGCCATAGTTTTATACTTTTATACCGTACACTGACTGAATTTTATTATTTACAAATAATTTTAATTCGATCCCACGTGGGATCCACTTTGACGTTGGCGAAATCATCGACAGTATCGATGGAGCCATATTACCCAAAGATTGATTGAAGTCCAGGGATGTTGCGGATGCCGATTTTTTGACATCCGCGGATGCGGATGTGAAGATAGGTACATATTATATTTTAGTAATTTTTATTTCAAAAAACCGGCCAAGTGCGAGTCGGACTCGTGTTCCAAGGGTTCCGTACATTAAGTCCCACTCACGCTTGACTGCTAATTTCTAATAGGTTTTTTGGCTAATGACTAAATTACCTAGCAGTCTAGCACTTACGCCGATGTTAAGACGTTCCTGTACCGACCTGTTCCACATCCGCATCCGCATTAAATCCGCATCGATTTTATGCGGATGCGGATGCAGATGCGGATGTTGAAAATAATGCGGAAGTTCCGCGGTTGCGGATGCGGATATTCGCAACATCCCTGATCCAAGACTAGCAAATGTGTGAACTCCCAAACAATAATATCTAATTGAATTCCTTAGACCCCGACCATTTATTATAGTCGTACGGTTTTAAAATGTCGGAATCCACTTGAGAGATTATCTGCCGATGAATGGCATTGTTATCTTTTGTCAAATCAAACCGCTATATAATTGCGTGTGCAAAATAATAAGCAATAACAACAAAAGATTTAAGTACCTACCAATACCTACTACTATACTAGTATAGCGTAGGAAGAGAAAGCCGTTCAAAGTTTAATCACCAATATGTTACATAATATTCCTCTCTTGGCTACAGAAAACTTTGCATAAAGTCCTATCAGGGTGCTGTCGATAACATAACAACAATTTCGGCGAAATTCCGAAGAGCAATTTCTCAACTCCTTAACGTAGGTACTTTTACCTATAGGTATAATATCAAACATCACTACACCTTATAAAAATTATAAAACAAAGTCCCCCACTGCGTCTGTATGTTGGTATGTATAAACATATGTTGGCGATACACTCAAAAACTACTGAACGGATTTTCATACGGTTTTCACCTATCAACAGTGATTCTTGAGGAAGGTTTAGTTGTGTAATTTGTTAAGGTTTACCCGTGCGAATCCGGGGCTGGTAGCTAGTAGAGTTATAAATAGGTAGCGCGCATATTTGTCGCCTTATGCTTTTACCTTTTCTAAGAATGTTTGTGGAACGTATTACTGTTGACAAGCTTCTTATTCAACTCACTTGTACTCTGCCTGTCACATGATTTATAAAAATGTTTCCATTCAATTATTTTTATGACGCTACCAACACGGGGTAAGTATTAGGTAGGTGGGCTTTTTCTAAAATAAAAATCGAAAACCCGATTCTTTCAAATCTGGACGTTCTTAGGCTCATTCTACTCAGAATCGACAGCACTCTTCATCCTACTATTAAAAAAAGATGTCCCAAAATTTTGTATGAAAATTGTACATTCCACTACGTCACGTTACATACAAGTGAAAATTTTTCTCATACTAAAAACGTGACATAATGGAATGGATATTTTGGGACATCTTTTTTTAATAGTAGGATGGAGAGTGCTGTCGATTCTGAGTAGAATGAGCCCAAGAACGTCCAGATTTGAAAGAATCGGGTTTTCGATATTTATTTTAGAAAAAGCCCAGGTACATTACTGCAATGTTCTACCGCCAGAGGGCAGTACTAGCAAATATTGTAAACCATAGAGTAACTTATACATGTCTACACCTCTATATGTTTATTTTTGTACAATAAAGTGTTTTAATAACTAGGTACTAATACTACTAAATAGTTTTTTGAGAAGTTGTCACTAAATATGACACTGATGCATCAAGGCTTTTTAGGGTTCCGTAGCCAAATGGCAAAAAACGGAACCCTTATAGATTCGTCATGTCTGTCTGTCTGTCTGTCTGTCTGTCTGTCTGTCCGTCCGTCCGTATGTCACAGCCACTTTTCTCCGAAACTATAAGAACTATACTGTTGAAACTTGGTAAGTAGATGTATTCTGTGAACCGCATTAAGATTTTCACACAAAAATAGAAAAAAAACAATACATTTTGGGGGTTCCCCATACTTAGAACTGAAACTCAAAAAATGTTTTTTCATCCAACCCATACGTGTGGGGTATCTATGTATTAGTGTCCGACCGAAACATGTTTTTTTGCCGAAACCGAAACCGAAACCGAATGTTCGGCATTGGCTCTAGTTTCGGCCGAAACCGAAACCGAAACCGAAACTTTTGAAGACTTGTTAAAATCGTTGAAAAAATGTCATAAAACAGCTTTTAAACTCATATTAAGGGGCTGTCAACACCCAATGTCCTTGAAATTGATGTTACTTAAGGGGCTCCGCCACGCCAATGACCTTCGATCGGAATCCCTTAGTTTTCTTATGTTTTTTGTAGCTTATCATATTAACAGCAACGGCTTTAAGAAATATAGTATTCCATATTTACTTCAAAGTTCATTGTCTTCGAGATATTTGGCATCAAAGTTGAACAATTTAAGGCCAACAAACTGATTTTCTGGCTATAACTTTTGTGTTAATTCGTTTAAAATTAAAACCCTAGACACGTTTTACGACACGTCAAAGACGAACCCAAATATGTAGATTTCGTATAGGTAAGTAATATTCTTCACAGCAATCTAGATAGGAAAAAAGTGTTATTTTAGACAATGTTTACAAAATTCATAAAATAGTATCAATTTCTCATTATTAAATTATACAACGGGACTTAATCGCGTATCTAAGTTTTAAGATTTACCTCCGACGTTTCGAGGACGGCGTTGTCCCCGTGGTCTCGGAGAAGACTGGCTTAAGTTGACATCAGCATCGTCTAACCGCGCGAGTTTTTCGAACTACCCGCACTTGGTCTTGTTTATCCGCTTGAACGTTTTGCGCACTAGGGATGTCACTCTGTCGACACACAACACTAACGATATTCGATTTATCGACTGTCGATATTCGTTTACGCTTACATTTACTAATGACTGGATTCCATGTGGATGAGATCTTGAAACCCTCGTCCCGATTGAAATTACTAAGCCAGCCAAGCCAAAAAGCTTAAGCCAGTCTTCTCCGAGACCACGGGGACAACGCCGTCCTCGAAACGTCGGAGGTAAATCTTAAAACTTAGATACGCGATTAAGTCCCGTTGTATAATTTAATAATGTGTAAAAATCGTGAAAGTTTAAATCAGTGAGTATCAATTTCTTTCAAAATCCGGTAGACAATAATGAAGATAAAGATTGAAGAACCGATAGCAGTTTGTCTTATAAAAATCTGTCTGTAGTGCAAAAGTAGGAGATACGATTCAAAACTTGTCAACTTGTCAAAAATCGATGAAAACCGCAGGTAGCCCCTTTTAAGAAAAACTATTTGATTTAGTAAAGCAAAAAATATATTTATATATACCTATGTTAATATTTATTATATTTTAAGACCGTGGCCGCACTCGATACATAATTGAACGACATCGGCTTGATAGAAAATAATTGCAAAGATTGGTCTTAAAATCACCATTAAACGGTTCTAATGTCTTCTATTTCTTGACTTATGTGTCTGAAAGTAAAATCAATTTGTCAAAACATTTACTTATACCTAAACCGCTAACGAGTAGTATTACACAAATAATCCACATTTATTTTTATTTCAATAGTTTTCTTATTATTCCCTTGAGCGCTGGTGGCCTAGCGGTGAGTAAGAGCGTGCGACTTTCAATCCAAAGGTCGCAGGTACAAACACTACAAACCAGCCGGGGGGTACCAATGAGTTTTTCGGAACTTATGTACGAAATATCATTTGATATTTACCATTGAGGAAGCCGGACTAGCCCGATAAAGCCTAGTTTACCCTCTGGATTGGAAGGTCAGTCTGATGGCAGTCGCCTTCGTAAAAACTAGTGCCGACGCCAATTCTTGGGATTAGTTGTCAAGTGGACCCCATGCTCCCATGAGCCGTGGCCAAAATGCTGTGATAACGCGAGGAAGATGATGAGTTTTCTTATTATTCCCTTGCCCAGGCCCAGTAACATGCGACAGTGCTATCTCATTTACTACGATACAAGTAGACAGTGTGCGCGTTTTAGGTATTGACAGCCTCTTAAGACTGGGTCAACCGTTCAGTGGCGCCATCATTAGTGGAATTGTGTTTAATAATAAACCGATTAATTTCTGTATACATAAATCAGTATATGTATTAATATTGTTGTCTTACTTGTTCCACAACTTTTGGTCTTTGTCATATAGTTTAGTTTCATAGAACGAAGTACCATTGCGTATGTTTCGGCCCGGCCGAAAGGTTCGGCCGTTTTTTGGCCGAAACCGAAACTACGGCCGAAACATGATTTTTTGGCCGAAACTGGCCGAAACCGAAACCGAAACCGAACCTTCGGTCGGACACTACTATGTATAGGTCTTCAAAAATGATATTGAGGTTTCTAATATCATTTTTTTCTAAACTGAATAGTTTGGGTGAGAGACACTTCCAAAGTGGTAAAATGTGTGTCCCCCCCCCCCTGTAACTTCTAAAATAAGAGAATGATAAAATTAAAAAAAATATATGATGTACATTAATGCAAACTTCCACCGAAAATTGGTTTGAACGAGATCTAATAAGTAGTTTTTTTTAATACGTCATAAATCGCCTAAATACGGAACCCTTCATGGGCGAGTCCGACTCGCACTTGGCCGCTTTTTGTTTACAGATACCTACCCATAACTTTGTGATTATATGCTCCTTGGGCCTACACCTTCACTCAGCTCATCACTCTTGCATATTCGAGCGACAATAATGAGTATAATGACTTAAAGAGGCAGATAACGAAATTTAGATTTTCGAGTTTCGCGGTAGACCCTCAGTATATGCTATTAGTGGCGCCCCCTACGCAGAGTTTTGCCTTATCTTGGCCTTATCAGCGCAGTATGACTATGAATGAATTGTCAGATTGGCGGAAACCGGCACTTTGCGCACGACGGAGACAAAGGGCGTTGAAATGCGCTGCTATTTTGCATAAGGCATGAAATCACTGGATGATTGCAGCCAAATGGAATCTTTCTCAGCGAACTCTATAGAGCCCAATTGCCTCTTATGAGACACCCACTGCGGGATAATAATAAGGCAATCCCTTACGTCATCGTTTTAGGATTCCGTGAACGATCAAGTAGGTAGGTACAACTTTAACATGCAGAACCAGGTAATAATAATAAACATCGCTAAAATTAGGTTATTTCGCGTGCTATCCCTAGACTCAAAATTAAGCACTCGAAGCAAAAACGTATTTTGTTCTCTTGTTGCTTGTTGCTATACCTATTTTTGTAGAAGCCTTTGGCGAAATTACTTTCCACAAAGGGGTCAAAAAGTAGCCGTAAACACCTCGCGTGATTTGTGCACACCCCTAACATAAGGAAACAACTCGAAATTTGCATCTGATTACAGTGATTACTTTTACCCACATGTGGATAAAATGCAACTTTGTCATTCGTTTTGAACAATCAAGATATGGCCTTTACCAGTTGGTGTGGTGAAAATACCTTTACTGTTTACATTATTTCTAGATGGTCTCCGGTAGTTGTCACTCGACAATATGGCAACAGTTGACGACAATCAAGCTTATGAAGGAGACGATGGAAATTATCAGTTCACATATAGTTTTATTGATACACCATGGGACGATCGATCGAAAAAAAGCAAGATCGGAATCATTTCATTATTAGTAGCAATTTTTGCTGTGATAGTTATTTGCGTCTGTCATAACTTTATGATGCACTATGCAACTGGATCGTTTCCGACATACAAAGTTGAAAACACTTGCCCCTTAATTAGTTTAAACGATATAGGATATTATAACTTTGTTGCCAAGGTGTATTCGTTATCGTCGAAAGAACTGCTGTGCGTCGGGGCTGTGTTGAGTGATAATGCTGTGCTGGCGGACGAAATCTGTGCTAGAGACGGACCAGTTATACTGGTCGTAGGACATTCTAGAGAGTAAGATTAATTACGAACACGAGTAGTGTACCTATATAGGTATGTATATTTAAAAATCTAATACTGATAAATTTTAATTTAATTTCAGTCCACGCTGCAAGAAAGGTCACGCTGTTGATGAAATTATAGAGGTCGATCATGAGGGCATGTTATCCCAAAAATTAATTATACTAAAGAGCAAAGGTGATTTCGCCGAATGTCGAAGCACTATCCATATCGGATCGGAACTAGAGTGGAAGACGCCCGCTCATATAATCGGGCGGCCGTTGACGCACAGTGGCCGAGCACTTATCACCAAGCAGCCAGTGGCCGTGTTCGGAAGAGGTAACTGTTCTATACCGGGAACGTTAAGCCAAAAATTGGATAGAAATATGATAATTTGCGTTACAAATTTCGGCCGTTGTCAAGTACACGCCGGGGATTTGCTCACACAGCGGGGGCGCCTGCTCGGGCTGGCGTCCACCGGGGTGCATCGCTCGGGGAGCACGGCAGCTTACTTCGCAGATTTAAACTCTGTAAGGGGAAAATTAGCACCATTCGTCGATTATTCAAAGTAGAATAGTAATTTAAAAAAAACTAATTAAGTACCTAAGCATTATATGGCTTAACCACATACTTAAACTTAATAGATAAAAGTATTTTTTTACCGCTGGATAATACCTTCGACTGCCGTAAAGCCATTGTCAGTAAGACAAAATTCATATTATGTAATAAGTAAATTGCTTTAGGTCTAACTACCATTATATTGATAATATGTATTGATGCGGTTTATAAGAAGCTACTATTTACGAGAAAACCATCGCATGACTTCTTTAACAACTGCTTGATTTATGTGGTGTGGTAGACCTATACGAAGCACTTACCTATACACACGTACGTGGTATTTTAATAACGTAAGTGCCCCATTGAGAAAATATATGTACCTGCTTAGCGAAGCTCTCGGTATATTACTTATAATGAACGATCCTGATTTTTCATTGAGAGTTATTTTTTTCTCCGAAATATACTCTGAGCATACCTACCTTTCATTTAAACAGTAAGTATTGTTAAAATGACTTAAGGTGGTTCTCCTTGCGTGAATTTCATACAACTTTATTGGCATATTTTCTCGTAATACGTAGATACGCTCTTTAAACCTTGATGTTTAGGTAGAACATATTAATTTGTCTGCGGCAAATTACAAATAATGCACAGTTATTCAATAATACATAATTGAAAATTCCATTTGAAAAGTGAAAAGATTTTGCTCTAACTCTTGTTTGTGTGAGTGATCTTTACATTATCCATGTAAAACAAAATGGCGAGGTTAAGTTTAATCATACCAAACAAAGATGTCGCTTCTTTCACCACGCCACGCCATCTTTTGGTGGCTAGTCGGCAGGACATCCCTACACATCCACCTTAAATTAAAATGTCTATGTGATAATATTTTTTTTAATAAGTACACTTTTTAACCGACTTCCAAATCTCAAAAGGAGGAGATTATCAATTCGATTGTAGAGTCTGTGCGGAAAGAGAAGACTCGTGGAATGTATTGGGCCCCATACATTCCATGACTCTTCTCTTTCCGCACAGACTCTATGTTTTTTTAATTGTTTTTTTTTAAATGTTTGTTACTCGATATCTCCGTCATTACTGGACCGATTTTGAAGATTCTTTTTTTGTTTGTATGTATATGCATACAGATTGGTACCGTTTTTTTCAAAAATCAGTTCTGATGATGGAATCGAGGGAACTCCTCAAATCTTGAAGGCATACATGTATAGTGATTTTTGTGTTTTTATCATCAAATAAAGCATATACATCCAAAAAAGTGACGTTTGAGGAAGTGGAACTGCTGATGATGATCAGAACGGAACTCTTCAACGACGCATAGTTCACGTTTGGCGATTTGTCCTCTTCGTTATGTTAGTTAAGCATGTTAAGTTTTTAAGCCACATTTTGTCAAGCTTGAGTTCGGAAGATAGTAGTTAGAAGAGTCGGTTTTTTTCTTTTAAATATTAATTACCTACTGCTCTATTTAATCTCCATTACGCATGTAAAATATTTGATATGCAATCAAATATTTTTCGAGATTTATCTAATGAACCTAAACTCCGACGAGGAGCAATTTTCCGGCTGCGTCAATAAATATACGGAGTGAAGCAAAGCCCGCTAAGGAATAAAACTCTTAAAAAAAGAAAGCTGACTTCAAAAAGGATAAATTAAAATATTATCCTATTTATATATATGAATAACCAACTGTAATGTTTTAAGTCGGTGCCACGCCAAATATTGATGGTCAAACAAATCTTGTCAGTAGAAAAAGGCGGCAAATTTGAAAAATGTAGGCGCGAAGGCGTCCTATAGAAAATTTGAGTTTCGCGCCTTTTTTACTGACAAGATTTGGTTGACCAAGTATAGTTACAATACCGGTGAATATTAATCAGCTTTTTATATATGTCAAAAATACAATACACCTGTGCTAATTTTATTTTATAACCGTGAAAGTAGGTAACGCTGGCTGTGTTTCGTGAAAGTAAAACAGCTCAAACTACATTTCGTTTATGTAACGTTGCTACCTACAAACTCGAAATAATACTTACGTACGTTTAACTAAAATTATATTAAAATCAATCAGAACGATTGGCGTGTGCGGTTGTCACGTAGCTGAGACACATGGAAGGCTCCCAGATCCACTTCTTCCGGGGCAGTGCAGCTTTTCCAACCCGTGGAGGCCACGTATATGACCAGTAAAACGAGGAACGTGCCTAAGGTGTACCACAGAAGAGTGAACTCGTCAGAACAACCTGTATTCACATCAGTATTGGGGTTTTTCATATCTTCCGTCATTATTTCGCCCATGTCTAAACATGGCTGCTGCTATCTGAAAAATAACATAGGTTAATAATTTGTTTAATAACACAACAACAATTTATATAGTTAGGTATTCACAGTGTAGAGATTGAATCATACATTATATACGTCAAATTAAAAAATAATCGTCTCAGGCCCCTCAACCCCACCCCTAATCCCTCAGCCCCTCAACCACCATCCTCTGGCCTCAATCCCTGACCTCTGAACCTTCAACCTGACCACTTAACCCCTTAACTTCCAAACCCCCACCCCTCGCCTCCGTATTCCCGGACTAATTCCAACACCACTTTTGCAAAAAAAAAACAACTTCCCTACCTACATATATGTGACGTACTTATTTAAATTATATTAACATAATTAGGTAACCTTAAGTGGACAATATAAGCATTAAAATCAAATATGCTACATTTCGAAAAGAATATGATAAAGTATTATCAATATTATCATATTCTTTTCGCATTACAAGCCCAATGACCGTATATTTGCACAAACTATTTAGTTTGGCCTAAAACATCTGGGTTCACATTTTGAGGATGATGTGACGTGAGAATAAAAATAAGTATAGTTGAGGTCAGGATGGATATAAGTTTAATACAGTCGTATGCACCTACTTATAGGAACATGATATTGGCATTGATATCTGAGATGGTAATTTACCACGGGTCAGCATACGCGTCATCCGTTGTATTCATGACCTGTCGCTGACCGTTCATCCAATTTACCGTATATGCCAAATTATAATAACCTATTAAACGGCCGTCACACAAGCGATTAACTGTCAGCGTCGGTGATTTTCCAGAGGGCTGGACTGGAGGCCTGTCAGCGCTAGCGGTGTGTGAGCGGGCCCAAAACGCTTTGGCGTGGTCACAATTAAAATGTTAATACCGATCCGCGCGCCACCCTTCGATACGTGTCACATCGAATTATATCATATCATAACACATAGCGAGTAGCAATCTATTGCGTTAAACAGGACCAGTTATATTAGGTTACATTCCAAATATGCAATATCCAATCCATATTACTTAATGAACCTCTACCGACCCAAATTCCATTAATTGACATTAAACTTATTATTTCTGACTCTTAGGTACAAACAGACATAATTTGAATTAGGTACCACTATTTTTGACTGATACTGTAACATCTTTAGGTATTTATAGAAAAATATTTTTTTTTGTAAGTCGCTAGGTATTTTGCCTAAAAGCCGATCTTAGAGAAATCAATTTTCGCTCAAGTCATCTCGGATATGGGTATATTTAATTGGTACCAATGCATATATTATGTAGATGAAGGCCTTTGTGAGTACATTACAAATATAGGTAAGTATAACATCTCTCGAACACTAGGTACTTGGTCTTACAAATGAATAAGGAAATAACAGTTATAAAACGTACTTGTTATATAGAAAACATTGTAGGTACCTATATAGTTATTGTAGCTAACTCTGTGCGTTACTGTGGTAGCAAGCACAATTACTTAATTGTTTTAACATTTTGTTGAGTGTTTCTGGAATTACTCGATCCAAGCTATGTAGAGCTTGGATCGAGCCTGGATTTTATACTTATATTGACTTAACTCAAGCGTGTATGTCATTGACCCATTGATCTCATTGTCTGTAATTTCAGAGTACCTACCTTTTTATCTACTGAAACAAATACTACAAACCTCTTTGCTACACACATTTCAAGTCTTGTGAAACTTAGGCCTAATACGCATGAGCGATTTTTCAACGCGCGTTAAAAAAGCGCTTGAATGAATCCGCACACTAATTTCGATTTAACTGCCAACGCTTAAAATCCAACAACGCTTGATAAAAAGCGCCACCGCTATCGTCCATTTGTGTAATTCAAACTCTTTTTTAACGCGCTTTGAAAAAACGCTCGTGGGTATGAGGCCTTAGGGCCTTAATTATAGAAAACATTTTTTATATACCTACTTATTTGCCTGATGTCATAGAGAAAAAAATACATAGAGTGCTCACTCCATACATCAGTTTTAGTACCAAAAAGACTATTAGCATCTAGCATCGAGTAGCGGAACTATCAGTACTGCTACATCTATTGTCAAGTAGCAGTACTGATAGTTCCGCTACTCGATGCTAGATGTAGACACTGAAATTAATAGTCTGAACTGATGTATGGAGTGAGCACTCTTGTCTTACTATATTTCTCTATGCTGATGTTTACCTTATGGTAGTAGCAGCAGTGCAAGTATACCAGTCTTATGTCATATTTATTATATTTACTGAACTGTAGTTGCTGGAGTTGTTGTTCATTAAATAAGGGACTTTCTTTTATCAGATAAGTAGCTGAATTTATTTGTAAAATGAAGGCTATCAATTGCTATTCATAAAGTGATACCTATAGCTTGTCAACCAAATCTTGTCAGTAAAAAAAGGCGCGAAATTCAAATTTTCTATGGGACGATATCCCTTCGTGCCTACATTTTTTCAAATTTGCCGCCTTTTTCAAATATCGCCAAGTGTAATTTTCAAACATTTCCCACCGTTCCAACCTCTAATCGGGTAAAGGACTTTGGATAATAGTCTTGTAGAAATGTCGAGGGAACCAAAATATTTCCAGAGGCAGTTCTTCATTCCAATCATAATTTTCCACCCTTAATTAATTTAGGCAAGTCGGCGTCATCACTAGTTTAGTGCCACTTGCACCATTCACTAACCCGGGGTTAACCGGTTAAACTTAGAGTTACCATGGTGTCAGTACAATTTGACACTGGGTTAACGGTTTAACCGCTTAACCCCGGGTTAGTGGGATGGCGCAAGTAGCGCTTAGTGGAATAAAGAACTGCTGGTTTTTATTCCAATGTGCGTGTTTATGTTGGTCCGAAGAGGAATGAAAAAAGGCGTTGATGCAGAGTAGTAAACAGTATAAAATATTAACCCCTTTTATATGCGGCGGAGTTCCCTCAATTCCTCGTGGATCCAGTCAAGAACAGAACTGTCAAACAAAAAAATATTTTTCCAAAATTGAGTTTCAAATTGATACGGTCAAATTAATAACCTCCTCCTTTTTTGAAGCCGGACAAAAATAGATCACACATCAAACAAACCTTTCTTTTAAACAATAAAGTTGAGGGCGATTTGTCACTTGGTTTGCAGTTGACACGTTGACACATGAAAACGTGAAAGTGTACATGTGATGTTGGTGATGTTAATTTATTGATAATGTAGGTTTACCTTTATTCTATTAATATTATATTGCGTGGTTGTGTTTGTTGTACAATATTCTGACATATTAAAAAACTTGAACGTTAAAAAGCTAAGAACCCTGTATTCCACAGAATAACCGAACTCATTCCTGCGCTAGCTTTCAAGTATGTAGTGATTTGCTGCCAAGTTAAGACAATAATTATATCTAACGTTTCTCTATTAGTGGATCAGATCCACTAATAATATTAATAGAATAAAGGTAAACCTATATATCTACGTAATACAGAACGGGTGCTTTGTATGGTTTAAAAGTAATCCAATTTTTTGTGTTAATATTTCATCTCTACTCTTGGAACCCCATTAACCAAAATGGATATGTAGTTTATTTTGATGTTTAACTTGTTTTTTGAACAATAAATAATTTCAAAGTTTTGGTTAAAATTACTATTAAGGTGCATATGAATGTTTTTGGTCAAAAGCAACCAATACGGTTCGGTTACAGTGTTGATACTCGTAGTATATTAATGTGTGTTGTGGATGGTTGTGGATTGTGGACAATATTCGGACTCCCTCTCCACCATTCTACAGGACTTGAGTAAGCACGTTGCCAATGCCATTGTCATTTTCTAGTATGCTAACTAATTTACAATTAATATGATACGGTAAGTATTAATCAAGTCTCCCTGGTAATAATGAAGCAAACCTGAAGTCAACGTTAGTTACGATTAAATTGAAATATCTGCGGTTATAGTCATAGTCAAATTTTAACTGTTGTTATTGGCAAAAGTGGGCAAAAGTATGTTTTTGGTTTTAATGAATGGTACTTACTGTAAATTGCCTATTTGCCTATTGGTCAGCCATTAAGATAGTATGTACATATTTTTAGCACACGAACGTCTTCAGCAGCGGAGTTGAAACAGTCGCCGTGGTCGAAATCGGCCGGGAGAGTATATATACATATTTTAGAACGTTGTAGGTATGTATAAATCAATGAACTAGAATATACACAGAAGCTCGAAAATGACCTCATCTAATGAACTGTACGGTGCGCAGTTTGAAAAGACAAATATTATAATACCGTGCAAGAGATTTGCTGCTTTTTCATAAGTAGAACATGATACACCTCGATACAGTGACATACATAAGTTCTGTACTTACCAGAAAACGTACAAACTGCTCAATATAAAAAAATTAAAGCCCTTATATCTTTAAAAAAAAAACCATAGACGTTTCGTAAATACCTAGTCGAAAAAGATAGCTGAAAACCAATAACTTAAGGAGCCAACCTGAAGCAATCTGTTAAGTGTTCCGTATTGATTAGCAGGTAGGTATTTTACTGAAGTGGGTGGGAATAGTTGACAGAAAAATGTAAATCTCCTTTACTTAACTTGAAGGTAAGATAAATGGCGGGATTAACGTAATCCGGACAAAGGGCCGAATTATAATAACACCTAATTCGGGATGATCATCAGACTTCACAACCTACTTAGGAGATTTTAGTGTAAAATTATATGTGTATATTATGCCGGCAACGCACGTACAACCCCTCTGGTATTGCGGGTGTCTATGGGCGACGGTAATCGCTTACCATCAGGCGATTCGTCTGCTCGTTTCCTCCTATTGATGAAATCCCTCTATGATAAAAATCCTGTAATTTTTAGGGTTCCGTACATTACGTACGTCATTATTAACCGACTTGACAAGGATGTGAAACCATCACGGATTTTTGTTGGTAAGCTAGTAAGACTGTTAGTAGCTCTTATTTTAAGGGTTCCGTACCCAAAGGGTAAAAACGGGACCCTATTACTAAGACTCCGCTGTCCGTCCGTCCGTCCGTCCGTCCGTCCGTCCGTCCGTTCGTCCGTCCGTCACCAGGCTGTATCTCACGAACCGTGATAGCTAGACAGTTGAAATTTTCACAGATGATGTATTTCTGTTGCCGCTATAACAACAAATACTAAAAACAGAATAAAATAAAGATTTAAGTGGGGCTCCCATACAACAAACGTGATTAATGACCGAAGTTAAGCAACGTCGGGCGGGGTCAGTACTTGGATGGGTGACCGTTTTTTTGCTTGTTTTGCTCTATTTGCGGAACCCTCCGTGCGCGAGTCCGACTCGCACTTGGCCGGTTTTTTTTTGGCTGATTGATATCGACCGAAACCATACGCGATGTATCAGACTTATTACACGAAACATATTTTGATATGGTTACTTACATGGCACTTTCGCCGCTTTAATCATAAGACCCACGTCACTCCGACCAGGTAATTAATGAGAGGTAGGGACCTAATTGGTGTGCGGGAAACTTCTAAGTTTGACGTAGACATCTACTCGTACTTAAATGGGTACGTGTAGGTATGTAGGCAGGTATCCACCGCGCATTGTTGGGATATTATTGAATTTACAATAACGCCACTCGCAATGGCACATTGTTCAAATACTTACAATACACGTTATTCTATTACATATCCTACTATATACGCCCGGTTTAAGGCGACTATATATGTAGTAACCACGACGAACTTACTTTGTTGTTTCATATAGAGCACGCGCGCGCAAAACTTAACATTTATTTACATTATTTTTTTTAATCCTAATAGATAACAATAATCAATAGACAATGTTTTCTAGAAAGAGCTGACTTTAGGTAAAACAACATGCAAAGGTTTGTATTTAAAAAAAACATCAACGGGTAAGAGCAAATATGTAATAGACTTTTCACCACACCAGCTGGTAAAGGCTCTCTTGATTGTTCAAAAACTGATGAGAAAGTTGCGTTTTATCCACATGTGAGGCAAAGTAATCTGATGCAAATTTTGAGTTGTTTCTTTGTGTTTGTTAGTAGAATTGACTTTTAAATGATGAGTTTGGATGATAATTATTTAATAAAGTTCATTTGGATTTGATTTGGTTTAATTTTTTTTGATATTTTACGGTTAGTATTTTCCTCGCATTGGTGTGGTGAAAATTTTTGTATGACTCAGTGGCAAAATTTCTTTAAACTGCGTGCCTTAAAACCTTCGCAACGGTCAAGATTCCACTATTCGAACCACTCGGTACGCTCGTGGTTCAATTTTGGTATCTATCCATCTAAACAACAACTTTGCTCCGTTGTAAAACAAATAGCTATTCCTATTTCCTCGATGGTATACTCCGAAAATACGGCACCAATGAGTATAAAATAAAAGACCTTTTAAAAACCCAAATTGTTGGTTGGCTCTAACCAAACACGAACATTCCATAAGACTAGTCACCTTAACTATCTGATATGAATTGGGCTTATAATGGTAGGGGATACTGCATCATGTACTCAAGTTTGTATATTAACATTCCGCGAAAGACGATAACACAAGCTTATAATGTGTACTTAATCATACTTAAATCCATGAATTTTGTTAGGTACGGATCCGATAAAACTGTTGAATGGTAGCAGAAAGTTTTTAATAAACAATTTATGCTATGTAAATAATGGTTAACGTGCACGGCTTTTTAGATGGTATTACCAATTCAGATCTAATTTCTATAATATCTATCTAATATATCTATCTATCTATCTAATCTAATACCTTAAACGAGCAATTCTTGTTTATTTATTTATATGTATATATATTTCGGGGATCTCGAAAACGGCTCTAACGATTTCGATGAAATTTACTATATAGGTGTTTTTGGGGGCGAAAAATCGATCTAGCTAGGTCTTATCTCTGGGAAAACGCGCATTTTTGAGTTTTTATATATTATGTTTTCCGAGCAAAGCTCGGTCTCCCAG
Organism: Cydia amplana; assembly: GCF_948474715.1. NCBI lineage: Eukaryota > Metazoa > Arthropoda > Insecta > Lepidoptera > Tortricidae > Cydia > Cydia amplana. The sequence continues at coordinate 28,240,038 of NC_086096.1, read as the reverse complement.
ATATTTAAACATAATGCGTATAACGGCGGCCGTCCGTAAGATCAGGCAGATCTTAATGTTCCTGTGTAATGTTTTGACGGTAGTCACAAGTTGGACAGGATAGGCACGTAGGGATGCTGCACATGCCCGAAAGACAAACTGGTCAGAAATAGTCCAATCAGGGAACGAGACAAAGATTTTCATGTTTCACGATATGCCGAACATTACGATGTGCCTGATCTTAACGATCGGCCGCCGCCGAAACGTAAACAGATATCATAAAGGCATAGAGCGGACGCCCCTTTGTCTTAAAGTACCTACTTTCCCTACTTACTTACTGTTAATTTATTGCAATAAAATACAAATAAGACGAAAAATAACAGTGACTATTAAGTATATGGCAGTATTGTTTGTACTTTGTACTGTTGGATATTATGGGGCTGTATCTGTAAGATATTATGTATCACGGAAAGTAATATTTAAGATTGTTTAGTGATGTAACGACATTAACGACTGACAATTAAATATTGGAATTATTCGGGGGAATCACATTCTTATTCATGTCAACTGATAGTGTCTGGCCCGCATTAGAGAGCGCTCGAGCGCTGTAACTATTTCATCTATAGCCTAGTCGAGAGTTAGGAATTGTAAATGAAAAGGAAAATTCCCGGGATTAATTAAATGGCGATCATTGGATAATCGCAACATAAAGAAATATCGATTCTAGAGGGGAGCTTTATATTGATGAGCTGGATGGCGGCCCTCAATAAAAATATTAATTGCTGTCTTGTTTGCCTCGTAAAGGTTTCAAGGGGACATGAAATATTTAGGACGCAGTTAAGATGACATTTTTTATTTCTTGCTTTATGACCTTTACATTTAACTTTATAAAACGGTGTGAAGTAAATAATTAATGAGATGTGTTTGGTAACCAATTTATTGTTTTGTAAAGCCTCTAGATAGGCGCTAGGTCACTGAGTTGACTCCAATATAAAATACCTACATAAGAGGGGGCTAATGCACAGTGGCGTGCACAGAGATTTGAGACTGGGTAGGCAAAAAAAAACCGGCCAAGTGCGAGTTGGCTCGCGCATGAAGCGTTCCGTACCATTACGCAAAAAACTGCAAAAAAATCACGTTTGTTGTATGTGAACACCACTTAAATATTTATTATATTCTGTTTTTAGTATTTGTTGTTATAGCGGCAACAGAAATTCATCATCTGTGAAAATTTCAACTGCCTAGCTATCACGGTTCATGAGATAAAGCCTGGTGACAGACAGATGGACGGACGGACAGCGGAGTCTTAGTAATAGGGTCCCGTTTTTACCCTTTGGGTACGGAACCCTTAAAATAAGAGCTACTAACAGTCTTACTAGCTTACCAACAAAAATCCGTGATGGTTTCACATCCTTGTCAAGTCGGTTAATAATGACGTACGTAATTAAGTATGTAATTAACCACGGCAAATATACGAAAACTGATTGATTTTACTTTACCACTTGTTTGTGTTAACTGCAATTCCGATGTTCACCGGCCCTTTTCAATCACTTTTTTTTGCTAAAAGAAAGCTTTGAGTATGCATAATTTTTAATAGTCGGTACACACACATTATTCTAATTCCCGGTAACTGTTATCGTTATCTCACCAAAACAAAATAAAAAAAATGTAAATAAATAAGTAAACTAAACGAATAAAAAAGTAGTCTCGTCTTTATACTAAGTTACCATAACAAATGCTACTTTTTAAAATAGTCACATAATCATGCATCGCATCGGAACTATTCGGAAACCTTCGGCCTTCATCGTTAAGGATTCGAACGATAGGCGCTGCCTATCAGCGTCTAAATGTGTGCATTACTTTTATCATTGTGTGCTCGTATTTATAGGAAGGCCCACTACACTGTTACCGCGTAACTACGACTCACGGACATGCACACATAGAAAGGTTTAGGCCGAAATGTTTTCTGTCTTTGCCGTGCAAGGCGGCAGGCGCGCAGCGGCGCTAGTGCCGCGTGGCCCGCGTGGTGTAAACTTCGTTGCGTAGAATTATAGATGACGACAACGGACACCGGTAGATGGAGCGCTTATTAATTTTTTAGAATGTTTTATAGATTACAGATACGATCAAGTATAAATTAAAGTAGTCTAAAAGGATAGATATCGGAATTATAGTAGGGGAGGCAGTGCCTTTTTGCCTTTATGAAGTGCACGCCACTGCTAATGCATAATTACACGAAATAACGACCTCATGTGGTCGCGACCCTCAGACATGAGGAATCGAGGAAGAAGAAGAAGAATGCAAAATTATAGTTTTTGTATTGAATTGTTACACGTTTTTACAACTTCGACTGAAATGAGTACCCTTCATCCCTTGGCTAACAGTGTTTGCTGATCTCTTTTTCTATGTCATTGCGGCAAGATTCTGCAAATGATGAGTCCTTGAGGGGTCATTGCCAATACAGGTAATCGATTATTCGCCTAGCCGCACGAAAACAGCATAAAAAACCTATTTGTTTTTAACTCGACTAAACGTGATGCGACGTCTCTTTTTAATGTATTTAGTACAGATACTAGGGGCATCTTTATTTTACATTTCTAGCCAGTATATATATAACTTTAATAAACATATTTTGTAAGTACCAGGATTTTTTTTATATAATTGTGTCTTTATTAAATAATACCTCAAACTTTCTGATGATACTTACTTACTCTTTTCAACGGTCGATGATGAAAAAAAGTTTTATTTATTTTATTTGTTAGCCTGTTGTCTCCCACTGCTGGGCAAAGGCCTCCCTCTCTTTCTTCCACGCGCCTCGTTCTATGGCAATATTAGGCCAATCTTCCCGAAAGACGTCAAGATCGTGCCGCCATCTCCTTCGAGGTCTGCCGTTACACAGCACTATGTTCGGTGTCCACTCAGTAGTTTCCTTGGCCCACAAGTCGTTTGGTATACGGCAGATGTGTCCGGCCGAAAAAAAGTTTGCTTTATTGAAATTATTTAGTATAGGTAATAACGAAAACCTCTTTTAACACCTTAATGGAAAAATGTGGCCATCATTTGCCATTTAGTTGTTAAAGTAAAAAAATAAGTAAAATAAACTATGCAACAATGACCAAAAGTTGGAGAATCTGTAGGACTACAATAGTAATACATATACTGATGACGTATACAGAAATTAATTGCTTTATTAGAAAACACAATTCCCCTAACGAGAGCGCCGTTGGACGGTCGATTCAGTCTTAATTTATTTACATATTTTTAAAGTACAATGTTTAAATTCTGATCATACTAATAACTTTGCACAAACTTGGCATTAAGAACGCACTTGTCGTAGCACTTGGCATGAAAACTTAACGTGGTCCGACACTATCAAATAATTGACTACAACAACTTTACCTGGTTCGAATCCAGGTAAGGGCATTTAGTTGTTTTCTATGTATTTAAGTGTTTATATATTATATATCGTTATCTGAGTACCCACAACATAGGCCTTCTTAAGCTTACCGTGGGGCTTAGTCAATTTGTGTAAAAAAATATTTATTCATTATTTATTACCAGAGTCCGGAATTCTCGTAGCATTTTTGAACTGTCATAGGGACTTCTCGTTTATCGACTTCCGATTATACATATGTATATCGATAAATACAGAATACAATATGTAAAATAAAACCAATAGAGGCGAAGGAAAATTGCAGTATTTTATTACTAGCATAGTCTGCCTGCGACTTCATCTAGTTTGTCTGTGTAGAATGATGATTTATGACTTTTATGAGATAAAAATTATCCTGTCCTTTCCAGGTAACAAATATGTACAGTAGGAAATCGAATCAGCGCTTACCCAATAAGTACTTTAATTTTTATTTACTCTTTCGCGCATATTTTATCTTTTATACAATTGTTTACACGTAATATCCCAGTAATAAAATATTCTAAGATACAAAATCTTATAGTTAAATACGTTTTGACGACCGCTCTGGCCTAGTGGATAGTGACCCTGCCTGTGAAGCCGCGGTCCTGGGTTCGAATCCCAGTAAGGGCATTTATTTGTGCGATGAGCACAGATATTTGTTCCTGAGTCATGGTTGTTTTCTATGTATTTAAGTATTTGTATATTATATATATCGTTGTCTGAGTACCCACAACACAAGCTTTCTTGAGCTTACCGTGGGGCTTAGTCAATTTGTGTAATATTGTCCTATAATATTTATTTATTTATTTAAAATTTATTTATTTATTTAAATTTATTTATTTATTTAAATACATATTAGGTACCTACAGTCAAGTGTATAAATATGGGTGCAAACAACTTACTCAAAAAATTTTCCTATAGTTCTTAAGTCGCTGACAAAAGAGCTATGGGACATATTTTTGTGTATGATGAGTGCACCCATATTTTTACACTTGACTGTACATAAGATATAAGTATGTTATTAGTACATATTAGGTATAAGTATCTAATATACCTTATATGCCTAATTTTAGCGTACCTCCAGATTTAATTAAATGACTGTCGACTTAAATTAAATTATCCCGAATTTGGTTTGCTAATTAATCATAATTATTCAATTAAGTAAATGCAGAATGCCAGTTTATAATTAATTATATTATGGTAGTATTAAGGAGATTCTGTAATCATTAAGTCCTACGTGATCTGCCTATAGCAGGATGAATAATTAGGAGAGTCATATCATCAGTACTGCTGTGCTTGTATTTTACTTCGAATAAAATAAAATAAGGCTCTTGCCAGTGCTCAGTTATTTAATATGAGTAATATGACGTCATCCATCAATACGTTCTTAGCTAAAACGACATAAACAGAACGAACATTTAAATATTTTATTTTCAATATTGTTTATGGCGGTCGGCTAAAAGAGCGATAAATGATGGTGGTATTCGATGTTTAATATTTCTACTTTTACTAAATTATTAAATACTCATCATATCTCATCATCATCAAAAACGAATCCGTTACTGATACCTCTTCTGAAGTGTTAGCTATTTAAGCGTCGACAAAATGAAATCAAACACAAAGTTAGAAACACAACACTTTTTTAGTCTTCAAAATTATTAAGCTGAAGTATCGTAAATACTTACGCATTAAGAACAGAGCAATTTGGATACAAAATATAATTCAGGCTAAAGTGCTCGCGCGTCAGCAGTTCAATTACATTGAAGCTTTTTAATATATAGGAAAAATATAATGTTTACAGCGTTTGAAGGAGGACGTTCATTGTTATCCGACATACTTACAGGGAACTTTAATGAGAAATTGTTTAGAAGATGGGATAAAATATAATTAGAGTAGGATAATCGAACAGTGTGCATTTCCGTAACAAGAGAAAAAATTGGTATGTAATGTGTTTAGACATAATTCGGAAAAGTTCATACACCATTTGTCGTCAAATCTCAAGTTAGACTTGTGTTTTTATAGCTAGATAATAAAAATAAACGACCATTCTAGCATCCTTGTACTAAAACAGATAAATCATGAAAGGTCTATTTCACATCTTAGCTATTCAACTTTTTAAATCTCGTTGGCGCGTTGTATAAATCACCTTAATCGCTACACTTCCCAATGCCCGCGTAATCCGACACGTTGTACGAGAGCGAACTTTAATCCTCGTTGAAATATTTAAAAACTCTTAAGTATGAAACCAGTTTAAAAGGAAAAATGGGCCCAGAAATCTCCTGAGAAGTAATTTGAAACATTTTGTTACGATATGCTTTTAGCTTTAGCTTTTTTAAATTTCAAAATTTTTGAATATTCGTCACTTGTGCTCGATATATATTATATCGATTTCTAGCCAGTCGCTACAGCTAGCTAGATTAATAAAATACAGTAGAGTCCGGTTATAACGACGCCCAAGGGACCGCTGATATTACGTCGTACTAACCGGACGTCGTACAAAACGAACTGCCAATTTTAATATATTTTTTTAACCAAAATAATTACGTCATTTTGTATTTATTAATACTTATGCGACAATCAAAGAAAAAAAAACGTTTCCTTTAAAATATTTATTTACGTTAATATGTATTACAACACTTTGTCTTAAATGGAAGTCACTCCGTGTGTTTAGAAGAAGCCACTTTTCAAGGTACGCGTAGTCAACCCACTCGTCATCCGCAAATTACTCGAATCCCGTAAAATAAAAAGTCATAATTCTTGGGGATCTAATCCAGCTGACGTTGTTTTATCACACAGTTCCTATGTCCATATCCTGTGTCCATAGATCAGCTCGAAGGTACTTACCAAAATATTGCATTGTACCTAACTTATGTACATAATTATGTATGTGAAGTTTAAGCTCAATTGAAAAATGGGAATTGGGTTTTATTTAGCTTGCAAGATTACGAAAAGTCACATGACTATTTCATCTTGCTGCGTATAGGCAAAAGGGGGAGGGGAGTTAGGTGCGCGGGACGGATTAAGCTTCTTACCAACTATTTATTTGTAAAAACTACGTCGCTCGTCGTTGTAACCGGACTTGACGGACGGATTTTGAGTCAATTTCCGTCGTTAAAAGCGATCGGTCGTTATAAGCGGAGTCGTAATAAACGGTTGTACTTTCATAGTAGCTCGTACTAAAACCAAACAAGTCCCTGTACTTACGTCGCTATAAGCGGTTGGTTGTTATATGCGAAGTCGTACTAATCGGACTCTACTGTAATAGGTAAGACGGTGTTGCTTATTTCGTTACAGGTAATTTCTATTAAATTTTCTATTTCTACTAGAAAAAGGCCTCAAGATTTCTTAATACATTTTTTGACAACCGTATTGTGATCTAAATAAGTTTTTGGCAAAAATTTCATTTTTGGTACACGCTTTTCTTACGACAGACAACTAATACTCATCGAGACAATTCTAAAAATAACCCCTAACACAATTAGGTTGCGTTGTTTCATCACAGAGTTCCTATGGCCACCTCCTGTCTCCATCATCAGATCAACTCGATGGTACCATAATATTGCATTGTCACCCGACTTATATGTATGCAAAATTTCAGCTCAATCGGAAACCGGGAAGTGGATCAAATTTAACTTGCAAGATTCCATTACAAGTTAGTTACATACAGGTCGACCTAATAAAACCGTGTTAAAAAGCGCCGAGATTTTTCAAAAACTCTGTTGTCATATGGTAGTTTTTATCAACCGTCATAATTAATTCGCGCAGACGAAGTCGCGGGCCGAAGCTAGTACATAATATTTTTTCAACTAAATTACCGTAGTGTCTAAAGATTTTCAACTATGTGTTATCAATTTAATCACACCGTGCTGAAATTTACATTACACACTCACAATGTTATGGGCATCGTAATGCCTAAAGTTACTCAAAGGAGCGAGCTATGTTTTTTGATTCCTGCAAAATCGAATTACAAACGAGGAGATTCGCAAAGTGTTCAGTGAGAGTGTAAAAGGGGCACGTTGCTCGTGAATAAAAGTTGACTTCTATTTTCGCCATTTATATTGATAAAGTTCTGATGTAGAGACATAGAGATAAAGAAATGGTCAGTATGACCATTAATATAAAATGCCATGGTTCAAAAGTAAAGAGGGTAGTCGGGGGTACACATTTTTTTTGCTTTCAGAGCGATTATTTCGAAAATATTACGTTTCTCAAACAATGTTTCGTGAAGACCCATATTGGTTTATTTGGTTTTGAAAAACCTATCCAACACATGTTAAAAATACTTTGTATTTTTTCTAATAGTATCATAACTTACGTTGGTCTTAAAAATGGATCCTGAATGGCTGGTGGAATTAAAATAAATCGATTTTCTCGCTGATACTCATTTTTTTGAAATTCTGTATCTATTCAAGTCATTCCCATTCCTATCCAGGCATTCGCCAATTGTCCTTAATTGAAAAGTTAGGAAAGTCACATAAGACCCCGTTTTGCTTATAGAGGTGTTTTCATTTCTCATTGTGTCTGTGACAGATTCGGTTCGTTTTTACGTTTTGAAATCACAAATTGTAACGGAGTGACAGCTGTCACATGCACCTTAAGAACTCGATGTAATAAAATAAAACAACATGCTTTGTGGTAGCCACGGCGGTAGCTGCCCTCACTGACCTGGAATAATTCATTATCATTTTCATTGAAAATATTTTACAAAAAACAAAGCATGTTCGACGCATTTTATTCGTGATTTTTACAAAACAGGCACATAATTAATCCTACCAGATTTCAGCATGAACGACTGCTTATTTATTTACACGTTAACGTACAATGTTTTTTATTCCACGTTAGTGGCAAACAGGCATAAGTAGGTACGGCTCACCGGATGGTAAGCAGTTACCGTAGCTTATAGACCTCTGCAACTCCGAAGTGTTACATGCGTGTTGCTGCCCCGTAGACAACAACTTTAAAAACCCGGCCCCGTAGACAACATGCCAATCGCTAACGCTACGTACGTAGTGAACGAAACGCAACTCTCACTGTCGGAAGAGTGATAGAGAGACACAAAGCGATTCGAAAGCGAATCGCAAGCGAGGAAATTCCTCTTAAACAGCACAATGCCCGATCATATAGGTGTGAGGATGAACCCCCTTCTGACGGCGAGTGGTGCCGTCATAGAAAGCAACCGTTAGCATCATGTCAAACAATTCTTCAGAGCACAGCCTATTGTACAAACTGTAGACCACATATGCCGTTTGTGAGATGGGATCGTCGGCTATTCGTACAGCGCGCTTTTGGACTGAGTTGAAGGCAATGATTTATGTATTATATACTCAAGATATGTTATACGAAGGCTTTCCAAATTTGAAGCTCTTACATTGTGATAAATTGTACAAGTTGCCTTTAGTTGCGCCTGGGCAAGCGAGAAATGTGCACGTGCTAACGAGCTCATCGAAAGAGAAAGAGACAAGCTCATGTTTAACAACCAGTATGACAGAGATGAATCGAATGCGAAAACTAATAAATAATAACATATGTTGTAATAATAACTTCATAATAATAGATGTCGACACCAAGGATCACAATACTCCCTGTCATGGTAGGGGCTGTATGGGGCTGTGTGGGGCTGTGAATTGGAACTATGGGAACAAAGTAAATGGGGTTTTCTTAGTGGTAAACGCGCAAACTTGGTTTTAGTGGGCTTGAATAAATTGTCCCGACCCCACACCGAAACTCTGGATAGAATGCTCTCAATACTTGACATAATCTTTTCACCGGTCTCCATCGCCACAGAACGAGGGATATTGGCACGGCCTGTGTAATAAGGGCCCCCAGTCTTCTGTATAGTAATGAATGTCATCGATAGACAACATGTCACTGATGTGCAGCAAAAACAGCTTTGGGGAATAGCACAAAAACTTTTGAAACGCCATATATGCTATCGGAGCAGCATCCGTCTACTAGCTACGGCTCGTATGCGTCCGTCGGACAAAATGCGCTCCATTTGCACAGTCCCTCGAGCAGTCCATACGATGGCAACTTCGACAGGAGCCCCCGATTGAACGCCTTCGCCATACTTATCTGTCAATTACTATAATACACATTTGAATAACATGTGAGATCGTAAACAGGTACGATCCAGATACAGATACCACCACGTTTCTAAAACGCTGATGTTAATTAACACGCATAATGCACGGACGTATACTATTAAAGTTTTTTTTATATTATGTTATTTTGGAAAAAACTCAACCGATCATGTTCGAGACAATTTTCATGGAAAGTATTTATTAAGTAGTTAAATATATTTTCACCACAAATATATTTTCACAACTGGTAAAGAGTTTTTGAACAATCAAGAGAGCCTTCTCTTGATTGTTCAAAAACTGATAAGAAATTTGCATTTTGAGGCATATTGCATTTTGCCACATGTGAGGCAAAGTAATCAAATGAAAATTTTGAGTGTTTCCTTATGTTGGCTGGTAAAATTTACTTTTAAATGATGATTTTGAATAATAAGCATTTAAAAACACTAATTTTGTGTTGATATGCTTTGACTTTGTTTGATATTTTAAAGTTAGTATTTTCCTTACTTTGTTGGCGTGGTGGAAAATTTTGTGTTTCACTCGGTGGCTAAATTTGTTTAACCCACGTGTCTGGAAACCCTCGCAATGCTCAAGATTCCATTTTTCGAACCACTCATTTGGCGCGCTGTTCAAAATCCCATGATGAATTAGTCCCATAAAACATGAGATTTAACGTAAACGCGTACTACGCCTGTCACGCTATTGAATGAAATTTACCGTAACAACGCGAACTGTTCCGTTTCCGGTTGTTTAACTGTGTCGCCACAATTGTCAAATATAGGTACTAAGCCCGCGCAAGTCGCCGCGCCACGCCATGTGTTATTACCTAGCTACTTCTCTTCTCATATTATTATACTTTTCTATGACATAAAATAATAACACTAAAAAAATATGAAACCAAATTATCTGACGTTGCGTTGGTTTGCATACATATATTCGTGCGTCATGCTCTGAAAATGTAGATATTATTGTGTTCCCGTCATAAAAATTAAAAGACGGTGACAGTTACGGGGGTGGTCATTGAGGATATGAAATGAATGGTTCGACGCATGCGCTTTGCGCCGGTTTTCAGCGAGATATAAGCAAGCGAAATCATCCTAGCACCGCACAACTTTCGCAAACGATCTCGCAGAGAACAGCGAAGCCCGCATCCCATTAATCATCACTACACCACTTCCGATGTTTTTAACACTCGTACTATAAAATATTTACGCCGTGAGTTGTGACTAGGTTTTCCGCAGTGCATATATTATTTATTACTATTTGCAAAAACTTTTATTAGTTCTCTCCAAGTTTTTCGGCGCGCAACATTAAACAGTTGGCTGGAAAGGGTAAGTTATTTATGTATATTATGAATAAATAATAGAGGATATGTCGTCTTGCAAGCTGTGTGCCATTTTCTCATAAGTCAGGTGTCATCGCGACTATTTATCATCGTAATTATGTTGGGTTGTGAGGCAGTATTTACTGGTTGAATTATTTACAAAAATCACTCTATATTACAAAACATTATAAAGGTACCATTTTAAGTAGCTACTTACTGTATCACAAATAGATATCCAAAATATACTTCGACTAACCTTAGATACTAATTTATCTGCATTTTATGTAACTTTTATTTCGGATACGTTATCGATGTACTCCCTAAGAAGTAATTTACACATAAGTAAACAAAACAGAAATTGCTCTCCTGTTCCCAAAAGTTAAAGACACCAAGAATAAGATTTAACTGTAAAGTACATATCTACGCCGATGTAGACCGCCGTCGGTTAACAGTTTAATATGTGAAAATGCTCCCGCGTTTTTAACTATAGGGAAAAGGAAGTACAAATAACACCTATTGTAACGTATTTGTAGGTATCTCATATGTGTCTATGGCGTGTACCTATGTAATGCAAAGCGGTAAAATATAAGTATAGAGCCCATTAGTCTACGAGGAACGGTTAAGAAACGTGAGAAGATAGTCTTGTTGGCAGTTGACTAGCTCATAATTATCATATTTCAACGCAAAGCGAATATATTTTTTGTGATCCTTTATTTGTGAACCAAATCTTTTGAAGTGGATAAAAGTGTGTGTGTGTGTGTAAAAGTGTGTTTGAAGTGGATTTCCTATGTTTAACAAAAACTCATTCACTAAATATAATACCCGAATGCATATGTACATTTCAGCTTTGTCCAATGACTAGGGATACCCTGTATATTATAGTCGTTTAGGTATGATTAGATTTAACATTAGGTAAAGTCATAACTAAGATTACCTACTTAACCAATTTAAATCAGACTTCAGACACGTACCGTTTTTTTCATTATAGTAATAAAATAGGAATTCTTCTATTATTTCGTAGCTTTTTCACAAGTTTCTTATTAAATTAAAAGTTCTTTGATGGCTCAAATATGTATAGGTACATACCTTCACAGTGGCTAACTTAATTTAGAGATCTGTAGTATTTTTACTTTTTATAAATCTTTGAAAGTAATTCATTGCTGCCCGTCGGGTTATAGTCTACTACGGGACCTGAAGGTTGACGCCGCGCGCCGTCGGGAGTCGCAGATTAGATGAACTTCAAATGAAATATACTGTTTTTTTTAATGATAATAAGCATACCTACACATCTCCTTACGATTTACAATCGGCGTTAGTGGGATAGTAATAGCTCCGCGCTAACGCATCATTCATAGCTAACCTAAGTGTAGGTCTATAAAAACTATAATAGTAAAAGTAAACAACTACTAAAAGCTTCTACATAATTTATGAGTTGTGCCAAGTCCACCATGAGTTCGTGTTGCCTTAACTCCTATAAAGTATAGGTACAGGGTGCCATTTGAATCGTGATCAGTAATATGTTTTTCTAATTCCATAAACAACGAATTTAATGCCCCTACTCTTACTAAAATCAGACAAGATTTTTTTAATTTTTTTGTTTATTATTTGTCATTTATTTTACTTTCACAAGTGGCAATGTGGTATTTAAACAGCTTTGTAAGATATTTCAAATTAAAAATTTAGTAAAGTTTATTTCTAACTGGGACAAATGACAAAATTGATGTCAATGACAGTTCCGATTCAAAGAGGCGATTCAATTTACTAATTTAAATATCTTAATAAGCCGTTGTAATATCCTAAATCCACTTATAAAAGTAAAACAAATGACAAAAAAAAATCTTGTCTGATTTTAGTAAGAGTAGAGGCATTAAATTGCTCGTTGTTTATGGAGTTAGAAAAACATATTACTGATCACGACTCAAATGGCACCCTGTATATAAGTACTTCAGTGTTTACCATGTTATCACGAATGACCCAAGTAACTCATAGCGCAGAAATGTAAAATTAGAATTAGCTGTAAAGTTAAAACGAGTACAAAATTAAATTACCAAAACTCGTTTAAATACATATTTGAGTTTCTCATTTTGGTTTATTTGGCAAAAACTCTTAGGTCTGGATTATAATCCAGTAACTTTGTCGCCTGTAAATACGGAGTTCCTTTACGTCAAATCCGGTAGTTCTGATTTTTTGCTGCCTTATTTATGATATTGGCCCAATGAATAATCCAAGTTGGTGACCTCGAGCGCCGAACGCAACTTTGTCAAAAATCGAAAATGTCGCGATTTCTTGAAAGATTTGGGTGATTATAACTCCAAAGGATTTTGCGCCATCCAGGGTTAGCCTCATAGCCTCCGTAGCTTAGTGCGTCTACTAAGAAGCTTGGACACCAACACTTTATCGAGCGCAGCACTGTGAGCGTAAGGTGTTTTGAGTTCGGATGTTGATCTCGTCCTCCCTTGTATGTGTATCAGTGACAGACAGGATACATATAACCTCAAATATAATAAATGATTACCTTTGTATCAAATAACACATTTTTTAACCATTAATTCATTTTTCTCTCAAAAGTTTTGCTTGAAGTTAATTACCCAATGATTACTTTTTACGTTCACAAGCAAGGATAATCGTGATAAAATTGCAAGTACGAGTACACACGTGACTTAAAACTAAAACGCCCGAAGCTTTCAGTGCTCATATGCTCCCAATTATCGCCTTGGTTTGCGTACCCATTGCATTATGAACAAATAGGTATCTGTGTATGTAATTACATAGCATCGTTATCCGGAGAGACAAATGTGAAAAATAATCGCAATTATGAGCGAAAATATAAAAATCATACCATTTTTTATTTTGTTTAAACATACATTTAATACTACTATTTACGAACTTAGAGCGATCATTAGTACATGGGAAAAGCATCGATAACTAAATTTATACATTTATTAACTCTCTACTTGTTATTTAATTTTGCCCGCTAAAATCCGATGTAGAGTACTTTTACAAGAAATAACAATATTCGCGAAATTAATGAAATATAAGAAGTTATTTTTACCGAATTATATTCTATCATATTATGACTACACCAGCCAGCCTATTATGGATAGCTTTATCCATCTTTATCCACGTGATAAAATAACTGTCACTGTTTAACACCGTGGGAAAGAAAGTGACGGACACCGTTTTATCACGCTGTCACGTAGACAAGAACGACCATCATATCCGTACAGCATGCACATATGTAAAGTATGTTTATTCATAATATAAATCAGTAGGATTAATAAAAATCTAAATCACTACAGGTACATTTTATACATTAATTTACCTTTAGCAAATTTACTACCTAAGTTTTTGATTGCAGCTTAATTGAGGCAAAAGTATCGTTATTTATGGAATGATGAGTTAAATATCAGTATGGAAATTGTACAAAAAATCCATTTAAACCCAAATTTCAGTTGCTTATCGTAAAAAAATCATTTTATTGTACTTGGAACGTAAAATGCTCTAGTGCAGAAACGTATCATTTTCTGCACACCTTTTAGAACAACAATGACCCTCTGTCAGAGCATGAGAAATGAAAAATAGTTTTTAAATTCGAATAGGCCTCCTGTTTGCTAAAGGCTGCAGGTATTGCGGGAAACTCAACGCGGCGTTATAAATTGAAATCTAGATCTGAGATAAGTAATTAGGCGCTGCTGGAATCTAATAAAATTCAGTAGATGTTGCGTAAATCTCTTAACACCTACGTCGCAAGATACTCAAATAGTTGTGTTGTTCACATTATAAATGCACAATATCTGGGAGACCGAGCTTTGTTCGGAAAACATATAAAAACTGAAAAAAATCGTGTTTTCCCAGAGATAAAACCTAGCTAGATCGATTTTTCACCCCCGAAAACCCCCATATAGCCAATTTCATCGAAATCGTTAGAGCCGTTCCCGAGATCCCCGAAATATATATACATATAAATATCGTCGGTATACTTCTAAAACATGATAACTAACTGAAACATAGTTTCGAGAAAATGCGAGTTGAAACTTTGACCCTTTAAATGTGTGAATTTAGAAACACGTTTTTACTCATTTAATTCTAGATATGACATTTTTGAGATGTTAAAATTGCCTTAAATTAATAAAATTGATATTTTCAATTTGATAAATGTAAAATATTGGCCGATAAAAAAATGGGATGTATTAGTTATCACTTATCTTGTTTTGCCTGTATACAAAATGGAGTAACATTAATGTTTTTTTTACTTATTTTTAATAGCCTATATTATGTCCCACTGCTGGGCAAAGGCCTCCCCTGTCTTTCGTCACTCGTCACGGCTTTGTGCATGTTCCCGCCAGTCGCCACAGAATGAGTCCAGGGGGCCGATTTTTGAATTTCGATCGCTCGATTTCGTCACTCGAAAATCGGTGGAAAACGGCGAAATGCTGATTTTTGAAATACGAGCGATAGAAATTGGGAATCCAGTGGTATTGACCACTAGTTTTCAATTCTATTAGTAGAATTTACATGCCTAGTAGTGGAGATATTACTGAACGAAATACACGAAATCGAGCGGTCGAATTTCAAAAATCGGGCCCCAGGTCGTTTCGCCATCTCATTTTTGGTCTGCCTCTGCCTCGGGTGATCTGTGGTGCCCAGTCGGTCGCTATTTTGGCCCATCTGTCCGGGTGCATCCGACAGATATGTCCCGCCCAATGTTATTACGTTTTTACACTGTATAACTTTCTAAATAATAACAATAAACTAAAAAATGCCACATATATATTTAAAACAACAAAATTTGAACATAACTGTATATATAACTCATTTTTGACCATTTTGTCAGTTATCATGTTTTGGACGTATACCGACGATGTATAAATAAATAAATATACAAGAATTGTACGTTTAAAGGTATTAGATTAGATAGATCGATTTTTCACCCCCGAAAACACCCATACAGCAAATTTCATCGAAATCGTTAGAGCCGTTCCCGAGATTCCCGAAATATATACATATATTTGTATTATTTAATGTAATAAATATATATTATATTAAGCTTATGCCGCATTCCCGAAATATATACATATAGTAAGTAAGTACGTAAGTAAGTTATATTTTATTAGCATAAATATTAACAAAATATAATAACAAAAATTCATTAGGATGAACAGAAATATAAAAGAACATTGTGCTAAAAGGAATAAATATATACCTAAATACAGTTATTTTCGATACAAGTGCGAAAAGAGGAAATTCGAAACGAGTGGCGATAAATTAAAACACGACCGAAGGGAGTGTTTTAAATCGACACGAGTTGCGAATTACCTATTCGCACGTGAATCGAACAACGATTTACAGTACATAAGGCACTTTAAAGTTTCGACATACGCACGAAAAGTGCTATTTTACGCACTAGTGCGGAAAAGTAGCCCCATATGTACTGTAAAATAAATATATATACAAGAATTGCTCGTTTAAAGGTATTAGATAGATAATAACAACAATTAATTCTTAGAAGTGATCGAGTAATTTTTTTTAAAGTTTCATATATAACGCCGCGAACGTTGTGCAGTTTAAAGGCATAAGCGCCCGTGTATCTTTCATTAGAACTAATTGTTAGCCACTATAAAGGATGTATACGTACCTACATTATATAACTTAATAATAAAACTGCCCCATTATGTTTCTTCTTTCTTGAATCAAAACACTACGTAACCTGCCGAAAGAAATACAACGCTACGCCTACGTGTTTATCTATACGTACATGTCAAGTTTTCTCAATTTGCAGCGTGAAGTTACGTGTGGTGCGTGAACGTGACGGGCTAGCTTTGAAATGTTCCTAAAAAAAGAGCAAGTAAACTAGTAAAAGAAATTTAAGAACTTAGGTACTTTTTATAAAACACTACATGTTTGCGTATTCAGGAAATGTATCTATCAAAAGTACAGTTGTAACATAAATAGTTCAGTGAATATACTTACTAACTAAACCTACCTAATGAAAAATAACATTTGAAATGTTTTGGATTGTATTTGGAAAGTCTAATCATTCCTGTTTAAAATAGGTACTTAAATATAAATAAGTAGTTAATGTGACACGAAGGCTAAACTATTTAATTAACTATTCGTGGTTATTATTGGCCAAATCTGAAATTGGTAGCTTTCTATCTTCAGATTTCCAGCCATTCAGATTACATGATTGAATATATTTTACCGAGCAACTTTTTGACTTGAAGCTCAGGGTGCCTAAATTGGGGTCGGAGTATGACAATATAATGTGCAAACTTCCCTTGTTACCTTCGTTAGATTTTTATTACCTACGTTTTCGAGCAGAAAACGTTACGTTACGGAAAAAGGTATCGACAAATTTAATATTTAATATTTCATCTTGTACGTTGGTATTTTGGCCATTTTATTTAAAGTAGTCCTCGATTCTGAGTAGAAATAACATTAACATTTTTTATATTCACAAATCTAAAAAATTTAGGGGACAACTTTAAATAAAATGGATCTTTTATAGTGGTAACTTTTCATCTTATACCTATACACCTAGGTATTTGTGTTAGTAGAGGTTCGCGCTGATTTTGTCCAGCAAACTGCGAGACTGGACACGGTTAGATTAGAACGCAGCTTGGTAATCCTGCCCCTTGACGAGTTTTCATACGGAGGTAGGACACTGTAAACTTGACGAGCCATTTAATTAACTATAATTCTGAGAGGAATATAATGTTTCAAACTGAACTTTGATCTTTATTTAGGTCAGGGATATACATGAATTAAATATAGTGTAGGTAGGAAATATTTGACTTGAAGGTACTAGCGCCGACACTATTGCTTACACGTATTGCATGTAACATGTCCGGATTATTTAATGTATTTTAATTGTTTTAAAATTTTCCCTTGAGCAGGCATATTATTTTTCACCACACCAACTGGTAAAGGCTCTCTTGATTGTTCAAAAACTGATAGCAAAGTTGCATTTTATTCACATGTGAGACAAAGTAATCAAATGCAAATTTTGAGTCGTTTTCTTATGTTTGCTGGTAGAATTGACTTTTAAATGAAGATATTGAATGATAAATATTTAATAACATTCATTTGGATTTTATTTTGTTTGATATCTTACAGTTAACATTTTCTTGGGTTAGTGTGGTGAAAAATGTTGTGTTTACCTCGGGGGCAAATTTTGATTAACCCTCGTGCTTTGAAACCCTCGCAACGATACGCTCGTGGTTCAATTTTGGAATCTCTCGCTTGTTCGGGTATCAATATTAGCACGAGCAATTATACAACAAATTTTGCCCCCTTGTAAAATAAAAAAAACTATTACTACATATGTACCTATTAAGCGAGCGGTAGATGTGAGCGAGCAAGAATAAAACAGAAATACTTAACAAACATACTCGTAGAAATTGCAGAAAAACACGCGTAGATCAGTGCATCAAAGCCGAACAACAGTCAAAGTTTCATTAGTATAAAAGCTTGCGAGATAGATAACGCTACTACGTGAATGTATTTTTTTCTTCATAATGTTTCCAATTTAACTAGAAAAATTATAAATTAGTTTCCCCGGTTTAGAAATATCATTTTTAAATCTTTTATTTAAGTACTTAAAGTGGACAGTAATTTCCACATAACAAATTTCATGTAGAAAGGGTTATGTAATCGTTAGGTACGTAAAAATATGATAATAAAGAAAAACATTGTGATAAGGGTTCGGCATCACACCGCGAGAAATATAAAAAGAACAGCATACTTTTTAAAGTCTCGAATGCGTGAATTTGTGTTTTAATATATATATTTTTTATAATATGGTTTTATTAATCAAATATGAGATATTTTGTCGTAACATAAGTAATCACATCTCATAAAATCTCGAACGTGTGACAATATGGATTTTTCATACATCTTTAACTGTGCAGCCCCGACCGTATATAAGTATGTATTGGTTTGTATATTTTATATAGTAACTCTTGCATTTGTCTCGAAAGCGACATTAGGCAATGTGGTTCCATTTGGTGATGAACTGATGAAGTGCATGCAGACATGCTGTTTTGTGAAGTCTAAGAATATTGTTAATACTTATTATACTCGTAGGTATAATATTGATGCATTTAATGTCTGATTATTTGCTTTTGAAATTCAAGTAACAATATTTTAACTTACAGAACACCCTAAACTTAAATCATCCAATTTCACGGCATGACTGAATTGTCGCTACAAATATATCACGAGCGACCCTTATTAAAACGCATGATCCTAAGCTGGCGAGATATCCGTGGGACGTGGGCAAACCTCAGACCGCGTAGCCAACATGCCAATCGCTTACGCTCCGTAGCGATCGAAACGCAACTGTCACTGTCGCACCAATTTAGCAGAGTGATAGAGAGACACAAAGCGTTTCGTTGTCGAAGCGATATACATATAGCGATTGTCACCTTGGCTAGGCCGGCAGGATATTAAACGAAAAACTGGGTGGCATTGACTAAATAATTTGAAAACTGAGTCATAATTTTGCATACAGATGTGCAAGTTGCGGAAAGTTTCCATAAAATTCTATGAATTCTCGGAAATTTCATGAAACTTTCACTAGGAAATATGGGAAATTAAAATTTAAAATTGGAAAGTTCCAATTCTCATACAAAAATGTAAGAAATTTTCCGAATTTTTCCTACGTTAAATTTCCGAAACATTTCGCAATTTTGGAAAGTTTCCTTAGGCACATCAGTAATTTTGCCAATTGTAGGTTCTTATATCAACAATTAAGTTAAGAACTCAAACTCTGCACATGTATTGACAAAAAAAGTGTCTGCAAACTTGTCGAATCGTAGTAGTTTCTGTTTTGTTTTGGTTGTAGATACATCAGTACTTTTGAGCTGTGTATTCTATAGTATTAATGTACCCTAATGAGCCGCCAGATACGTAGAAGAGTTAAAATGTCCTCTCAAATTTGATCAGTGATAAAATTACATTTTATGAATCGGTACACTTATTCAACAAGGCTTCATCTTTACTTCCTTAGCCCGTATTGTTTATTACATGCGTCGTTGAAACTGCCTACGCTTTACATACTCGTATATGTTCGTGTACTTACTAATTACTTGCTTCAATTACGAAATACAACATGTTAAAGGAAATTGTCCTAATAAAAGCAGAGTTTCTATTAAGTACGTAATTATGAAGGCCGAGACGTAAAAGCAATGGAGATGACGCTTGTTAAAGCTCAATCTGACAATATTAACTCAGGGGCTCAGTTCTGCAAGAGTAATTCGCGTATTGGAATTAGATTGGAACACGCGTGCATTTGTTCTAAACTGAAACTATAAATCTGTAATAAATAACGCGACAAATGTATTATTTTCAGATTTGGTTGAATCAAGTTTTATATATTAAAAATGCTGTTAGCCCTTAGATACTCCTATATAATTGTATTAATTGTAGTACATACTTAATACTTAGTGTATACTTACCTATTTAGGCCCCAAAAACAACAGCTGCTGATAGTTAGTAAAATTGGATACCGTTTTTAACCGACTTCAAAATTCCAAAAGGATGAGGTTCTCAAGTCGGTTGTATGTATTTCTATGTTATTTTAAAGGTTACAACCTCAGAAATTGGGCATAGGTATCTCACCCAAGGTGATTTTTATTAAAGTATACCGGGCGTCCTTAGCCTTTGGACAAACCCTGAAATCCCACGTAGGGTTACTTCTCAGGAATGCTCTGACATACATTTTTTTTATTTATTATTGGCAGTGATTTTGACAATTTGTTCCAATGTTTATTACCTCAGGAGCTACTAACTACAGGCTGCTCCAAAGTAAAACATCGTTATTTGTAAACTTCTTCGTAACCGCGATACCGGTTGTTGTAATACTTTGTATACTGGTTCTAAATACCCTAATGCATATACAGTTGGACAGCTGAATAAGAAGGACAGCAACAAACGTGAACATCTGTAAATAAACCCTTTTCAAGCAAATAAATGATATATGATATTTTATGAACCGACTTCAAAATTCTAAAAGGAGGAGGTCCTCATTTCGGTTGTGTTTTATTTTATTCTCTTTATTCATTTTTCGTCTTAAGTTAGGTTTTATTACAATATGGATATAAAATTAAAATATAAAAACACTTACAAAAACAATATAAAAATATTATAAACATATTATAAAAAAACCTAACCTAGGGTGCCGCCAGCAGCGGGGCAAGGCCCAAGCTGCCGGTGGTCAGGGCCGCAGAGAGAGGAACCGGCGGACTATCCGCGCCGTGTCCAAGATCACCGCCTTCTGCATCTGGCCCTTGATCCAACCACCTAGCGAGAGTCTCTCAAGATGTTGGTCGAGACTCTTCGCTATTAGACCGTTCACTGAAACAACTATCGGGACAATGATCGTCGAATCAACATCCCACATGGCGGTTATCTCGTGAGCTAAGTCTAGGTACTTACTGGACTTGTCCTTCTCGGCTTTCACGAGATTCTCATCATGGGGGATGGTGATGTCAACGAGCACGGCCCGGCGTTGCGATCGATCTATTATCACAATGTCAGGCTTATTGGCTACAATAGTCCTGTCAGTGATGATAGATCGATCCTAATAGAGCGTGGCACGACCATTCTGGAGAACTGGCGCAGGTGAATACTTGTAGTACGGTACTTCGCGGTCCACAAGGCCGTATAGAAGAGCAAGCTGCTGGTGAATAATCCTGGCTACGAGATTATGTCTGTGCAAGTACTCACCGTTAGCAAGATGAGAGCAACCGGAAATAATATGCCTGAGTGACTCTCCGGGACGGCGGCATGCCCGACAAATGTCGACCGTACCGTCCTTCAGGATATATTTCCGATAATTGTTCGTCATCATTACTTCGTCCGCAATTGCACAGGCAAAACCCTCGGTTTCTCCGAAGAGGTCCCCGAATCGTAACCAGTTCACCGACGCGAGCAGGTCCACATCGGTACCCGTGAGGGCCTTGTAGAACCGCCCGTGTAGCACCTTACTCTCCCATGCCGCCTTGCGATAGTTGCGATCCGCAGTACTTAGTACCACAGGTTTGCGCCAGTTCTCGTTTGCCAAGGAGAGCGGCGTGAGGTTCCTGTCTACTGCCACCACATCACGATGCATCCCACACTCGTTGTTAAGGAAATAATTCTAGAGATTGTACAGTACACCTCGCGGTTGTGGAGATCCTTGGCGTTTAGGAAGCCTCGGCCTCCAATGAATGTTTATTATATTGTTGATAAGAAATAACAGTTCAAAGAATTGCATCCCTGCCGTCATATTGTTACCTTCCTAAACCTTATACATAATATGATATGAAAAGCGGCCAAGTGCGAGTCGGACTCGCCCATGAAGGGTTCTGTATTTAGGGGATTTATGACGTATTAAAAAAAACTACTTACTAGATCTCGTTCAAACCAATTTTCGGTGGAAGTTTGCATGGTAATGTACATCATATATTTTTTTTAGTTTTATCATTCTCTTATTTTAGAAGTTACAGGGGGGGGGGGGGACACACATTTTACCACTTTCGAAGTGTCTCTCGCGCAAACTATTCAGTTTAGAAAAAAATGATATTAGAAACCTCAATATCATTTTTGAAGACCTATCCATAGATACCCCACACGTATGGGTTTGACGAAAAAAATTTTTTTGAGTTTCAGTTCTAAGTATGGGGAACCCCCAAAATTTATTGTTTTTTTATATTTTTGTGTGATAATCTTAATGCGGTTCACAGAATACATCTACTTACCAAGTTTCAACAGTATAGTTCTTATAGTTTCGGAAAAAAGTGGCTGTGACATACGGACGGACAGACAGACGGACAGACAGACAGACATGACGAATCCATAAGGGTTCCGTTTTTTGCCATTTGGCTATGGAACCTTAAAAATCGTTTTCGCACAACGAAGCTGTAGGGCGTACGTTAATAAGTAATATACATATATGCACAAACAAAAAACAAAAAACTCGCATTCTCGTAGTCAGGAGCAGAGAAAAGTAACCCTGCATAGAATTTTTTATGCAAAGGTGCTAAGCTATTCCTGACTGTACATCGTGTACCACATCGACTGCACATTTAGCTCAACATTCATAAACATTATTAAATCTTGATATTGGGCGTCTCTTCATTTGCATCTTACGTTTACTTAAACTTGTTATATTAGGTACCAATGCCAGTGGAGGTCGTTTACTATCGTCTGAAAAAATAACCATGCATTGAACCTGTAATCTGGTTTATCCGTGTTTTCCCCAATGAACTGTTTACCAGTGAGTGAGTATGTTACACAGTCTACTTTTTGCCTCAGGCGGGCAGAAAACGAACAATATGAAATTACACAAACGAAGTTACAGTGAACAGCTCGGCTATATTAACTTAAGCTCTTGCATTATCAAAGCGCTGGTGGCTTAGCGGTAAGAGCGTGCGAGTTGCAATCCGGAGGTCGCGGGTTCGAACCCCGGCTCGTACCAATGAGTTTTTCGGAACTTATGTGATATTTCCATTTGATATTTACCAGTCGCTTTTCGGTGAAGATAAACATCGTGAGGAAACCGGACTATTCTCAATAAGGCCTTGTTTATCCTCTGGGTTGGAAGGTCAGGGGACTCATTTTTGAAATTCGACCGCTCGATTTCGTGTATTTCGTTCAGTAATATCTCCACTACTAGGCATGTAAATTCTACTAATAGAATTGAAAACGAGTAGTCAATACTACTAGATTCCCAATTGCTATCGCTCGTATTTCAAAAATCAGCGATTCGCCGTTTCCACCGATTTTCAAGTGACGAAATCGAGCGATCGAAATTCAAAAATCGGCCCCCAGATGGCAGTCGCGTTCGTAAAAACTAGAGCCTACGTCAATTCTTGGGATTAAGTTGTCAAGCGGACCCCAGGCTCCCATGAGCCGTGGCAAAATGCCGGGAAGCGGGAACGCGAGGAAGTAGAGAGCTCTTGCATTATCACTGTATAAATTGCTTGCATTGCATATAACTTTGGAGGAAAGATATATCGATTCCCAACCATAATTTTTAAATTTATTTGGTGAGATGAACACCAGTTCGTTTATTAAACTAGTGGCTTGAAGACTGTTAAATAAGGATATATAAACAAGTACCTTTCATCCTATTTTTAGTTAGTAACATTAATAACATTATCAAATATACCCTATGTGCGTAATTATTGGTAGGCAGTCAGAAATCCTAACGGATCTATGTAAAAACGAAGCCAGCTGTTTTGGAAAGCTCGACAACAGCTGGGTTACTTTTTAATCTTGGTGTTACTGGTCAGTGAATTGTATGCTGGCCGCCGTTTGATTTATCGTTGTTTGCTTAGCTACAATAAATCAAGTCTGTTGATTTATTCTAGTGTCCCGCTCGTGTCCCCAGTAGTGACGGGCCGTTACTGCTCATATTCCCCACACAAGAATACATATTTATTATAAGGTACCTATCGTGCTCGCTAATATTATCCCAATCAAGGAAACATTGGGTTTGGATTGTCGAGATTGTCATCTAAAAGGTTTCACTATGAAAGCCAATTTTAACAGTTTATTATGGTAGAATTTAATGAAATCAGAAATCATTCATTGTACATAGTTGTTACAAATTTAGTTATAGAAACAAATGACACCCTAAAAAGGGCATAGCGAATTTTATTTTATAACAATACACCCAAGTCATGATCTTAATTATGACTTATGAAATAAGTTTTTGCTACAGCAAAATTTTTGTGACTGGAATACTATATTTTTAGGGTTCCGTACCAATAAGGTACAAAAGGAACCCTTATGGTGCGACCCTGTCCATCTGTCACATCGTTAATATCTCGAGAACTAGCTGAAGCTATCAATTTGAATTATGGAATACATAGTTATAATCAACGCTAACGCAAAAAAATACATCGGAAGTGATTTTATTTTTATTTTTTTCTATTAATTATGGAAAATGCCCAATATAAGAGGGGGCAAAATTTCAAAGTCCAGTTACTAAGCTGAGTGGGATATCAATTGAAAGAGCTCAAATTGAACATTACAACCCAATTTTATTTTATTTTTGTAGTGAAAAAAAAAGGATAATGTGAAAAAATTACCATTACCCCCCGCCCCCCCCTTATCTCCGAAGATTACCAATAATAATAAAATTATCATAAATATTACCTACAGGAAAATATAATAACACCTCTATCTTGAAAACTATTTTTTTTTATTTATAAAAAAAACGTTTTCTAATTTAATTTGCCATTTAACCCCCTGTTGCAAGTGTTTATTATTAGGTACTTTTAATTTCTACGAGATTACACTAAAAGCACCTTCTTTCAAATAAAATAAAAATTGTTGATATCGCTTCACATTATAAAGAATTATCGGTGAAAAACCAATATACATACAGATCGCACAAATTAGTTAGCCAATTTGCCGATATATGGCGCTATACACAATTATGCTTAGTATACTTCTGGTCAAGTCTTTTCTGTTTATAGTTACATGGGATAATTTAATGTTTGTACGGAACCCTCGGTGCGCGAGTTAAACGAACTCGCACTTGACCGGTTTTTTCTATAGGTTACCGATAATTAATATTATTTCGAATATTTCCGGAACGAATATAATGTTTCATTATCTACAGACGACGATTTTGCGAAGACTTATTTTCCGTTATATTGATACATAACAGATATCATGTCGAATTTAAATTCGACGTATTGGGGAATAATACCTGGATAACGGAATATTCCCGCGACTATCCCTATGGGAAATATACCTAATAAGTAGATTATACGCCGGGCACCTCACTAATCTATAGTGAGTTTCTATTTAAGTTGAACGGTATATATTACGGTAGTTACGGTAATTGGAAGGACGTTAACTAGCGCTGCGGTTAAGGTGAACCATTCTTTAACTATTTATCCTGCCTCGGTCACCTTTGGACACTTTTCTTACAGCAACTGTAACTTTTCGGCCCTTGGCGTCAACACGATTTTATTGTCGATACACGATTGTAAATAAAAAGCATTTATTTCAGACGTAAAGTCCATCAGGGTTAGTATCATTATTACTAAACTTAAAGTTAGGGTTAATATTATATAAAACTAAAAAATAAAATAACAAAATAAAACAAAATTAACTTAACCTATGACACAGAATAAGTAATAGTATTATCATACCTATGACCCGGTACGTAAGGAACTGGCATTGGCATGCAAAAAAAGCCAGTGCCTCATTAGGGGGCTGTCCCTCGCCTCTGATACTGCCCAGGATTCTATTGGGGCTGCCCCGTATCCTGCTCAGGGTACGGGGCAGCCCCAATAGAATCCTAACCTAATATAATAACAACTTGTTACCTCGCCATTTTAAAGTATTCCTAAGTACTAGGGAGTGCACCCAGTACTGGTTTTTTATACAAATACAGTACCGGAACCGGGAATTCCCGATTCTCGCCATACAAACTCAGTACCGGGAGCGTTCCCTACTAAGTACTTATCTAAGAATTTTATCATTCAAAATTTTGATATAACATAATTCATTAAATACTTATGCCGGTGAATCTATGAATCTGACAAAATGTAGTTTAAATAGTTTGTTTAAAATTACTCGAATTTAGTAAAGTAAAATATACTTAAGTATTCTAACAATAGTCAAAGCAGATGAAAAAGCTTTACTTCACATTTTAGGTTAGAAAAAAGCCGCTAAATATGTTCATAATTCAATAAAAACCACAAAGGTAACATTTTAAAGTTAGGTACTTATAAATAAAAACGCGATTACAATAAAAAATTGTTTGCTCTTTGCTGGTTCATATATCTCTCGTTATGGTGTCTGTTCAAGTAGTGATATCTATCCTGGCATTTCACACGCTTATTGTTTGCGGTCAACGTTTAAACAATCTTTATGACTGGCATGTTATAAGTTTTATAAATAGCTGGATCAGAGGACATTTATAAAAATGCTTTTAGTGTACATAAATACATTGCCTCCTTCAACTATTTCTAAATCTAACAGAGAACGATAAGACAGTTTTATTGATATACAGTGAAACCTGGTTAAGTGGGACCTGGATAAGTGAGAAACCTCTATAGCTGGGACTCATGGTGCGGCCCCGACACTTTAGTATAACCAAAACCTTCTCTCGACTATCTTCATCTTAACAATATAATTCTGGTTAACCTTTTCGACGCCGTGTCAAACACAAAAGCTGTCACGCTGACGCCACGTCACCGAAGTGTCAAAACTGAAATTGAACTTTATGCATATGCACGTAGGTCTATGTTGCTCTGTGGTCTGTGACCGATTAATCGGTCTTTGGCGTTGAACCTACGGTGCGGCTATATCGGTCATTGGCGTCCAAAAGGTTAAATATCTATAAATTTTGATGAATTTATTCATCATAAAGTAAATACTTGGACGTATATTTCGAAAAGTTTTATGAATATTAAAACATAATATAGCCGTAAAGATACCTTGAAATGTTTTATTTGTAACAATAACGGACTGTGCGCTGTCAGATAGGCAAGTGGGTGGGTCTGCGCCGGGCAGCTATGTCGCTGCGTTTACCTGGATGAGCCATTTCGTAATTTTGAAATTAATTTTCACCGCCTGCTACTGAATAAAACATAACCGGCCAAGTGTGTGTCGGGACACTAGAGGCTCCTCACCTTCACCAACAATATAAAAAAAAACGAAACAGTTTTTTAGAAGTAAGTAACTGCTGATCTAAATTTTCAAACTTCAACCCTGTGAAACCGTCGTCTTTTAGAGTGTTAAAAGGTGACATTTCATGGTCCGTGCTTACCGCTGTAAGCCAATTAAGCTTGCTACTTGTTGATTGTGGTTCGGCCGACGGCACCAATCAGAGGACAAACTATGGACAGGAAATTGGATTGTACATGTACTTAAGTAAGCTTTTGATGTCAACAGTTAAGTCCATTTTTAGTCAGGCCCAGCTTAGTGACATATTGTATTATCGGGTTCAAAACTAGCTTACAAGACAACATTTTCGATTTTACGTTACACGCAAAGCATATATCCCTCAAAAATCCAAATGTAGATGTAATAACGCCATTGTTCAACGCGCCAACACTGTGATACTATAACAACACAATTCACAATTATTCACCAAAATGTTCGATCGATCTGTGGTAAAACCTCATTATTAGAACTATTATGTTGCGATCAAAACCCCGACGTTCTTGGATTAAGTGAAATTTGGTGTCGTAAAAGTGATTTAGAATGCGTTAGGTTAAGTGGGTACACGCTCGCGAACGGCTACTGCCGCGCTCGCGCTGACGCGCACGGTGGGGTAGCTCTTTTCTTACGCGACGATGTTCACTTTAAACCTCGTAACGATCTTCATAGTCTTTGTGTTCCATACCATATAGAATTTACTGCCGTCGAAATACCATGTTACCGTTTAATTATTATTGTATTATATAGGACATGTAATGGCGACTTTGACATTTATTTGAAAAATCTTGAATTGTTATTAAGTAAGCTAACTGACGAAAATAAAAAGTTCCTCATAGTTGGCGATCAAAATGTGGATTATTTATCTGACAATAGTTCAAGAAGGCAGGTTGACGATGTACTTGGTTGTTTCGGATGTTTGAACACTGTGACCTTTCCTACTCGCGTGACAGCTGAGTGTGCGTCATCCATTGACTGCGGCTTAGTGAACTACTTGCGCGACGTCCTCACTGTATCGCCAGTGGACACTGCCATAAGCGATCATAACGCGCAGCGGTATGTGTTTACTTTAGAAAGTGAGGCTCAAAAATCCAAAACAAATAAGACATTTGAACGCCGATTATTTAATACCGAATCTATTTATTCATTCTATACTGACATATCTTATTATAATTTTAATTTTGTTCACAATGATAATATTGACATTAATTCTAAATTTGACAAATTATTTAATGTATTGGCATATTATATAAATTTACACTTTCCGGTTAAACAATTAAGGTTCAAAAAGAAATCACCTGTGCCGTGGGCAACTGACGAGCTGTTTGGACATATGCAAAATCACCGCGATCTTCACGAAATACGACGTCAATATCCTAACAACCCGATCATATTGGACTGCATAGATCATTACTCGAAACTCATCAAGTCCGAGACGCTCCGAGCCCGTCAAAATCACATCGAAACCAGACTGGCAGAAACCATGAATCCTTCAAAAGAATTGTGGAGGATTATAAATGAGGAGATAGGTAAAAAATCAAACTCTCAGACGGTTTGCATAAAAAAACAAAATGATGATGTGTATATGTCTCATGAAGAGGTTCCGAATGCATTCAACTCCCACTTTTTGAACATTGCTAAAAAACATGCAGTAAACAGTGATGAGCAACTGTCCAAACAGTACGTCAGTAGGCACTTAGGCGGCACTGATATACCGTCATTTACACTTCCTGTTGTTACTCGTGAGCTTTTGGATAAAACTATAAAGTCAATGTTAAAAACTAGTACCACTGTAGATGTATATGACATGTCTCTAAATATCATAATAAGTATATGGCCTATTATATCTGAAATATTAGTAGTTTTAGTTAATGACATGTTTCAAGCTGGAATATATCCGAATGTGCTAAAAAATACACGTGTATGTCCGGTGTATAAAGGAAAGGGTGACAAGAGTGATGTAAACAATTATAGGCCCATAACGATCGTACCTACCGTCTCAAAACTTGTGGAGTCCATTTTATCATCTTCTCTAATGACCTATTTAGAACAGAATGCTTTACTCACCGACAATCAGTACGCCTACAGACAAAAACGCTCCACTACTATGGCAGCACATAAAATCGTCGACTGCATTTTGACTGGTCTAGACGACAGGTACAAGATGGCAGCCATACTGTGCGATTTGTCTAAGGCTTTTGACATCATTAGCCATAATTTGCTCTTAAATAAATTAAATCTGTATGGCATAAATGGTTCTGCACACAAATTGTTTGCATCGTTCTTGTCTGACCGTCAGCAAGTGGTGAAAATGTCACTCAATGGCAGAAAATATGTTTCAGACACTGGTAATGTAAATTTGGGCATTCCTCAAGGGTCAGCAGCCGGTAATACACTGTTTTTATTATTTGTGAACGACTTACCCTCTGCAATCACAAATGGGCTATCTGTGTTATTTGCAGATGACACAACTGTTGTCGTGAGTGCAAAAACACACGCGCAGTTAGCCGAGAGAATACATGATGCGTGTGACCAGCTACAAACATGGTTTTCATCAAATGGCCTACTGTTAAATATAGTGAAATCCAATGTGATGATGTTCTCGGGTCGCAGTATCACAGTGCCTCCATGTATTAGTAACGGTCCAATGCCATTATGCAATGAAACAAAATTTCTGGGTTTCATACTTGACTCGAATCTCAACTGGAAGTGCCATGTCGATCAGCTTTGTAATAGGTTGAGCAGTTCTATATTTGCTTTAAAAAAGCTACAGCCTCTGATATCAAGGAAGTCACTCAAAGCTGTATATTTTTCGCACTTTCACTCCTTGATGTCATACGGTACACTGATTTGGGGAAATTCCACAGATGCCACGAGAGTTTTAATTCTCCAAAAACGTGCTATCCGTTTACTAGCTGGAGTTAAGCCAATGCACCACTGTAAGGAACTTTTTAAAAATAATGGTATAATGACACATTATTCCTTATACATGTTTCAAGTTCTGATGTTCGTGAGAAGGAACTTGTCCTTGTTCAAACGTGTCGAAGTCATGGGCAAACAAATCAGATCGACGGGAAGACTGCGAACAGTGCCGCGTCGCATGGCACTTTCATGTAAGAATCCGCGAGTAATAGGCCCAACTTATTACGAACGTCTACCCGCCGAATTAAGAACTGAAATATCTGACGAAGCATTTGAACGTCGACTGAGGAACTTTTTATTGAATAACCCATTGTATTCAGTGGACGAATATATGGAATTAAAATTGTAATAATTGCTTGAAATTGTATACCTACTTTGTTTATGTAAAATTGATTTTATTTGACATTCGTTCTGATTTATTATTCTTACCGCTCTTAGTATAAGTATGACGATCATTATGAGATACCTACTATATATATTTTGTTTGACATGTATTCCGTTATTTATTTACGTATTCTGAAATTTCTGAACTTATCTTATAAATTGTTAGTGTTAATAGTTTGTATTGTTTTTTGATTATCATTGTTGACATTTTATAATTATACGTTTGCATGCTACATTTTTGACGACCATAATGTAAATTCATATAGATTAGCGTAAGAATAATTTATACTGTAATTTATCATTATGAAATAAATAAACTAAACTAAACTAAACTAATGTTTTCTTAAACCGAAATGTCTGCTACGATACTATAATTTTCTTTTATCAAGAGGCAAATTAAATATATATATATATGTGTAGGACCTTACCTTATATCATTATAAATATTACCACCACAGGAAGCACTTTCAGCAACTTCTTCGGCAAAGAGTATCTATCGAACTTCTCTTCAAAAACTAGGCTTGTTTTCTATATTAAGCAGAAATATCTGTTGCTAAACTTTAGTTAAAATGAATAGGACACACTATTTTCTGGTTTCAGAGCGATTTATTCCGAAAGCATTCACTAAAACAACTAAACAATCAAAAATGTCTTTATAAATGCATGATTATGGTACATTTACAATAGTAAAGATGTTACAATGTTTTTATCAGAACACATCAGAGCATGCAATAGGTTCGTCTCCTTCATCTCTTAGTACTAAATAATATTATATCTAATATTTTTATAACATATAGAACAACATTAATTATTACATGAGATCATTAAAATTTAAATTCAAAATATTCATTTAAATTATAAAAACTTGTTTTTAAGTGTATGTTCTTTAAAGTAGTTTTAAATTTTGTTCCTGACATCAGTTTAATGTAGTTTGGCAAGTGATTGTATATCTTGTAATACTATTATAATACCTACATCCCTTTACGTACCATTGTTAATTTTGAGTCCGGAACTTGTAAGTTGAGCAAATACTTATTTCTAACAGGCCTATTTGTTTGTTTAACATGAAATTCAGACGGGTTGTTTTTGATAAAAATACAGCATTGCAAAATGTAAATACTAGTTAGGGTCAGTAAACCTTGGGTTATGAATATAGTCCGACATGACTCGTCGTCACTTAATCCAAAGATGATTCTAATACATCTCTTTTGTAGGATGAAAGTTGATGGGGCACTTACAGAGTTTCTCCAGTAAATGATACCATAGTTTAGAATGGAATAGATATTAACCATAGTATGCTAAAATCGCAGTTTTTGTGGTTGGTACATTTACAAGTATTTGCATTCCATAACAGAATTTCCTAATTTTACTATTAACCACCTTAATGTGTTGTTTCCAATTCAGACAATAGTTTCATGCATTTTTTTAAAACTATCCATCAACATCATACATCCGCGGCGGAAGCTAAAAATAAAATTGGTCCCCTTTTATATCGTGTAGTGGTCTCATAAATGATTTTTTCAGTCTTATTTCACTATGCATTTCCGCTAGTACTAACAGCAGTCACTGGGTTAAGCTGCGGACGAACGAAAATACGGACATGGCGAAATTGTAGGGATTCCTAGGTGACTACCGAACCCTAAAAATATACCTGCGTTGACAGTTTTAGGGAAAACAAAACTACGAGTACCTATATGAATAGGTAGTTTTTCTGTAAAAGAGTTGTTTGAGGTTTTATATTTTTGCGACAGGAGTCGCAGTAGTCTATCTATTGCGGCTTGCGACTGTCAGTAATCAATATAGCTGGTCAAGCATATCTTGTCAGTAAAAAGGAGCGAAATTCAAATTTTATATGGAACGATATCCCTTCGCGCCTACTTTTTTCAAATTTGCCGCCTTTTTCTACTGACAAGATCTGCTTGACCAAGTACTTATAGTATTCATTTTATTGTTGAATTTTGACAGTCATTTCAGTTTTTCGCAAAGAATGTCCTTAAAGACGTTCTGCGAGCAGATTCCTACCTTAATTTCAAATTTGTTAGGATAGTTGTGGCTGAGTAGATAACACAAAGAATTAAATTTCTTGAAATCATACAATAGTCTTCAACTGGTTGAGATTCCCCCGCTTTGTAGGCTTGTTAGCTTATCTCGCCCTTTGTCGCCTTTATTATATTCAAGAGTTCGTTAAGAGGGCGGGGGGAAGCACTCGACAAACCATACGTCTTCGCATATTTTTAGTGTCATAAAAATATTAAGTTACTTATATTGATTTATACTAGTGTAATGTGTCCTTTCACATGCAAGGTCATTATCATTAACATACATACGTTGCTAAAGAACAAAATTATCTACACGACATTAATATATTTGAAAATAAAGAACCTACGTGTTCACATAATTTTGTTCCTTTGCCCGGATCTTTGCTTTGATGAAGTAGGTATTTAGAGCTTGAACACTAATCGTATGGAAAGTCAAAAAGGCATGTTTGTTCTTTACAGTTGCCCGTCACTTAGTAGTCAGATTTAGTTCAGATTCAGAACATAGCTTTCTTTATAAAATGACCTCCACAAAAAGTCTTATCATCGGTCAACACAATATTATAAAAATAAATATATTTTCCTCAATTATGTATATAGAAAAGACCCAGCTACTAATGGACAACTAGTAGTTAGCAAGCTTATTTTGAATTCTGACCGAGAGAGTATTCAATTTATAACATAATTATATTAATTGTTGTTTTTAATCCGCTTAGCGACCACATTACGACGACCGGTCTGGCCTAGTGGGTAGGGACCCTGCCTGCTAAGCCGATGGTCCTGGGTTCGAATCCCGGTAAGGGCATTTATTTGTGTGATGGACACTAATATTTGTTCCGGAGTCATGGATGTTTTCTATGTATATAAGTATGTATTTATCTATATAAGTATGTATATCGTCGCCTAGTACCCATAGTACAAGCTTTGCTTAGTTTGGGGCTAGGTTGATCTGTGTAAGATGTCCCCCAATATTTATTTATTTATTTATTAGCGACATTACTTTAGCATATTTAATTATAATTCATTACCACTAGAATGCATAATTTTTTAAATGTTATATTGTAGGTAACATTTAATGCCAAAAGTAGATATTTCTACATAGATTCTCCCACTGCACTGGGGTAAAAACTACGGAGGGCGCGTAGCCCTTATTTCGACATCGTTCATAATATTAGACAGAAACTTTGACTCTCTAGAATTGTTAATAGATAATATGTACTAAGGTTTTAACTGACCTTCAATGTGTTATGTGTCGATTTAAAAATAAATATATACAGAACAATCTTACACAAACCAATGTAAAAAAAGAGGTGGGTTTTAGTTTACCCTTAAAATCAAACCGAGCTGTACTACGCGGCAGAAATAATTACACTATAATTGATTACAAAGGAACGTGATTTTTGTGAGTACCGTATCTGCTATGGTACTTGTTTAATCTATATGTCGGCGGCAGATCGTAAAATCGGGCATATCGAGATATTCCTAGGCAGATCATGAAATGCCGGCGTTTCATGATCTGCCTAGGAATATCACCCATTGAGGTTTGCACGATATGGCTGGTGGTCGCTAGGCAGATCATGAAATGCCGGCGTTTCATGATCTGCCTAGGAATATCACCCCTTGAGTTTGCACGATATGGCTGATGGTCGCGCTAGGCCGATCATGAAATGCCGGCGTTTCATGATATGCCTAGGAATATCACACCCTACTATTTGATATGCCTAAACGTCGCTAGGCAAATCGTCAAACGTTGATGTTTGAACGATATGGCTGGTAATCGCTAGTCAGATCATGAAATGGCGGCGTTTCATGGTATGCCGATATGGCCGATTTTACGATCTGCGTCCGACGACATATATAAGGGGCTAGTAAATAGCACGGAACTTGCTTAACACTTTGCTTTGTACCCATTCCTTTCTTATTGCACCCGTTCTTAGCCCGAAGCTTTCTTAGTATTTTACAACACTTTTCTAAAGTGACATAATTAATTATTTTAATTCTTTGGAGTTTTCTGAGAGTGCCGGGAAAATTTGAATTGCACTATGGTAAACGTTTCAGGTTTTATTAAAGTTAGTAGTAGTAATAGTAAGAGATAATTATTGATAAACATTAATTTCACAAGCTTTTATTTTATTTGCCCTGTTAGTATTTACCTACATGTTATTTTGTCAGTATAGGTCAAATCTTGGAAGCTATATTTGATCAGCTTCCCGATTCCCGATTGCGCTGATATTTTGCATACGTATAAGTAAATCAGATGACAATACAATATTATGATGACACGGAGCTGATCTGATGATGGAGGCAGGAGGTCGCCATGGGAACTTTGTGATAAAACAACGCAAACTAACCCTGTTTGGGGTTGTTAGAATTGTCTCGATAAGTATTAGTTGACCGAGGAAATAAAAGTACAGCTAGCGATTAAAGCTTGCCAAAATGAAATGTTTTACATAAACTTATATGTATCTTACTTTAGACTTTAAATACTTGTTTGATGGTTTAATCCTATGTGCTTTTTTTAACACAAATATTTTCTAACCCACAGTTTTTTTTTAAACGGTGCGTTCATAAAGCGTTGATTAACATATCCAACGGTACCAATATTATTGAGGTAATAGGTAATATCATAAATATGTAACAGGTTATGAATTTGATCTGGATTTGTCTTTAAAATGATATCCATAGCAAATCTGTATCAAATTAATAATCCGTTATTAGAATCAGAATACGCCTCAAGGAAATCCATGCGCAACTTAGCTACGCCGTAGCGAACCGTAGCGCGTAGCTTGCCTACCTATATAATAAGTCGTAGCGAAGAAATCTGAACTTGCTTTGATATTATTGACTTAAAAGAACATAACTTAGTTCATGAGGCCAATTCTGTATTATAATTTCTGCTAAAATCATAACTCTTCCTGTAGTCAGTGTAAAAAAACATTTTGACCCGAAATCAGATGTTACCGATTATGTACATATATAATTATGTACATTGTATACACGTGTACATATAAAATCCAATCTGTAAAATGTAAATTTGAATTGGTATAACGTTGTATACTTATACGAGTGTGTAACTGAGAACAGTTGTTTTGGTTCACATATGAAACTACCATATTGTATAAGTACATTGTTTGCGGAACAATATACTTTTATCGTACCTACTCTAGAAAACTGGAAAACATGCGGTTAAAGGAAAGTTTAATATCAATTCAGAGAGAGAACCACATAAATAAAAAACACATTTTATCGCTTGTAAGCGTTTTGTTGACTATTGCATCAGCTTTTTGTTGACAATCAACTGCAAGTTGTATCGGTACATATTATACAGTGTGTGGCCTATAACGCGGGAGAATAATTAAAACGTAGATTCTACTCCTCAAACTAGACAATGTTTGTTCAGCAACTTTTAAAAATAACTTGTGGTTTGTATTTTAAAACACTTTAAAATTTAATCGAACACGCAATGTATCACGAAATTGATTATGCCTGTACGGTGACAAGACTGACGGGCGATGTCAATTAGACGGAATTTAAAGTACATTGAAAATATTATTTAGTTTGTTTGAAAAAGGGACAATTTTAAGACTACATAATTTCAAAAAGTTGTCGAACAAAAGTTTTATTGTTTGAGTAGTAGAATCTACGTTTTAATTATTCTCCCGCGTTATAGGCCACACACTGTATATATAGGCCTGTCTCTTAATACTTCTGAACCAAGTTTGATGAATTTTGGGTTGCAGATAGTATGAATTTATTTTTAAGTAGGTATATGTGACGTCCCACGGTAAAGGTACCTTATGGCCGTTGGCGCTTACGCTATTATTAACGCCGCTCCGCCGCCGCGCGCTATTATTATTGCGGCGCTATGCGACGTAAGCGCCAACTGCCATAAGGTACCTTTTGCCGTGGAACGTCACATATATGTATGTAATTACGCAGGTTAAGTTGCGGGCAGAAGCTCGTGTTCTATTAATTGTCTAACTAGTTAATAAAAAGAATAGACTGACGTTTACGGGCGTGTGTTTTTTGAGATTATTAGAGTAAATTGTGTTTTTTCTGAGTCAATTTAATTTTTTTACGTGGCTCTATAGTCGGCTATGCCTGAATCATTTACTATAATTACTGTCAGTTTACTTTAATTTTAGATTATTGTACCATCACTTATTTAGTCTGAAAATCCCCGGGATTTAAAAAGTACTGGTAGCTGGTACGGTTAGACAGCGTCGGTTGTCGATGAGAATCGTAGGTATTCCGGCTTCGTTACTAATTTCGAAGCCAGGTAGATGTGACTTTTAGCTCCGAGTCACGGGACTAGCTCAACCCATTGTTGTCACGATGTTGAAACCTGCTGTTTTAAGCTAGCCAGCTAAGCTGTTTGAAATGAAACGAAACGAACATGAAAAATCTATATTTTCAGGCAACTAGTGGCGCAAATTTATCTAATAACACACACACATTGCAGTTGCGATGCATTATGACGAACTCTTGCACAGTTAGATAGCCGAGCCGGCCCCATAATCGTCGGAACTTGACTTCCTTCAGCCAAAACTTCTCCTTGGTGGGTTGTTTTGTTTACATGTAGGTACCGTTAGATAAACTGATCATTGATCAATGAAGTACTAATAAAATAAGTATCAATAAGTTACTTGTACGGCGAACCTGGTAATTAAGGACTTTTCCTTATAATAGCCGTTTGCACAATGTTAGATTTTATTGTAGTTAACTGTGTACAAATGTACTAGACAAATGTGGAAGAGCGGGGCTTCCTGTCCCAGGTATTACACATAGTTACTAGGAAGTCCCAGCCATGAGAGTGCTATATTGTACCTTATAATGAACTAAATGCTTTTTGATTTTGATTTTTTTTCCTTTAGTTTTGACTAGTCGCTGCCCGCGACTTCGTCCGCGTAGAAGTTGTTAGGCTGTATCCCCTCCCCCTCCTAATTAGCAAGTACTCCTGTACCCCATTCTCTCTGCTCTTTTCGGAATTACCAGTATACGTAAAATACCCTAAACCTTAAAGTTACCATGTATAAACTGCCCTCTTTTATAAAGAACTGTGTCAATAAAATCCTTTTTGCCATCAGATATATCGGAGCAGGCAAGGCCCTCTCAAATATCAATTGTCAAGGCGTTAAAGTGCCTGTTCAGATATTTTTGACCACCTCGGCAGCTCCGATATATCTGATAGCGACTGTACGTGCATTTGCTACTATATATAAGTAGCAAGTAGTAAATACAATCCGAATTTACGAATATTATGCCATTTAGTTTCCTTGTAAATATTTAGCCACACGTCTAACGGAATTAAAGAAAAAATCTGTATTTGTGACTTGTCCGGCAAGAATGAATGTGTGTAAGTATGTATGTGTAGATTTCGTTTTGTGTTTATATATTCACGAGTCTGAGTCACGTATAAGACTCCTTTACAACCATACAATAAAAGTCTCTCAAGAAACTGAGCCCTCTAATTTAGCTGACCTTAAATTTACTCAAAGACCAAAAAAACATGATATAATTTAAAATTAGAGTTTCATTTGGTGACAAGGTTTCTTTGACCTAGTGTACAATTTATTTTTTTACGTAAATACTCAATTACCTCTTGCCGTTCTTCTTATATAGCTCATAATAATTATATGACACATCTGATACGAGGAAGTTACTCAAGTTTATTACATGTTTGATGATTACAATTTGTATGTTATTCCAGACAGTAGGTAATACAAGTAAAGGTAATAAAGGCTTCATTCATTAGATAGTTTGAAAGAAAATAACCTTTGCTATAGAAAACTGCTTCGGGCTGTATCGATGGAGTAATTTGTATAGTAATATAACGGGTATACTATATAAGAATATCTACTTGCTATACCCTTTATATGGTGCCATGTGATTCTATGTTTTTATTGTAACACCGATGTTCCATGGTTCGCAATAAACGATTTCTGATTTCCAATTTAAGATCTACCTAGGCTATCTGCAGAGAAAACTATAACACCCTACACCTACATACGTTAAATTAAGTTCTCAGTTATTAATTGTTATTTATTTGATTTAGTAAGTACTATATTTGGTATTCAACATTGATTTTTAGTCTCTGTTGTTTTTAATTATTTTGCAATTGCCGTTATTTCTACTTTATTATTTACAGCCGGGTTATACTCCTTACCGTTTGCCACGAGAGTACCGAGAGTACGCAGATGTAGTAGACCGGATGGCAGCCAGATGAGGTTTTACATCCTCCATTAATTCTCCTGACGACAGCCTATTTAAAGTCGCAAACTTTAATGACATAAACATCATTCTTCAGAACGTCTCCTTAATGGTCTTAGGCTAAAGGGATCAGCGGCTTTGGATCATTTGATGAATGTCCGGGAATTTATAAAACATTTATGGATGTAATCAATATTATCTTTAAATACTTACAAATATTGAGTTAGTGCAGCTGCATAAAAATGTTACCCTCTTCGAAAGATAAGTACTTACTTATCTTGAAAGAAATATTGACAAATAGTTATTTCTATATACGAGTAGATACATCATTTTAAACATTATTTTAGTATTTTTTGTACGAGTAGTTTTTTACTCTATCTTTTCCATCTTTTGTGTGGCTCAAGTCCACTGCTATAAAACCGCCGATGTGGTTTTTATTTGTCCGTGACATGATGTTTAAGTACGCAACCAATTAATCACAATAATAATGAATATATTTTTGCGCATTTTGAGGTAAACGATTTATAGTCTTTTTTACACAACGTTGTTGAGCCTAACGAATCTGAGAAAGGCCGCAATTCAGACAGAGATATTTGCGAACATCCGTCAGAGACGATTATTCTTTGAAGAATGCGACTTACAAAAAATCACGGATTGGGACAAATTGCTCTCACAGAGTCGACAATAGGCATCGGAGATAAATGTTTTCCGCAACAACGGAAAAAGTCAAGTTTAAAAATAAATCACTAATGCGTATTTAAAAAAAGCTTCTTTATTTATAGGTAACTTGTTTCTCTCACTTTGTCTTTGTAAATTCTTACCGAGATAAATATGTACAGTACCTACTGTAGAGTAGGTATCTAATACTTACATCTACTTAGCTGTTATGTTAATTTTACGTGATTGAGCAACAAACATCATAACATTTAACTTTCACAAAATATAAACAGCTTGCTTGAAATTGTTAAAATACAAGTAGTTATTGTAACTGAACTGAGTTCCAAAAAAGCAAATTTTCGACAGTTTATAAGGGTTTCAGAAACTGTTTAAAAATTAAGACTTTTTACGATACATTCGATAGTAAAAACTTTAATATAATTTAATAGTGTAACTCAAGTTATGTTTGGCTCTTGGTTGACTGAATATACGATATATATATGTGATATATAGGTAGGTAGTAAGGTAGGTAGGTATGCTCAATAGCGGCGTCCATCGCTATAATAACTAATAGTCGTACTGGCGTCAGGCTTCGTCACCCTTTGATAATTAACAGTGCTCGAACATGTCAAACAGTAAATAACATACTCCCATGTTTTTAAGGTTCCGTAGTCAAATTGGCAAAAACGGAACCCTTATAGTTTCCTCATGTCCGTCTGTCTCGTATGTCACAGCCATTTTACTCGAAAATTATAAGATGAAATTATGAGGTGAATGTTGTGAGCCGCTACTAGTTTAGAAGTTAAGATATAGAAAAATATATTTTTAGGAAGGTGATGAAAAAAATAATAAGCAAGGAAAATATACACGTAGCATATTTATATATTGTTCGATAGATCTTTAAAAACAACATTAAGGTTGCTAAGCCAAGAACTTTTTAACTTTAGTGAAAACTTTCGGAAATAATCGCTTCTAACGTCAAAAATAAGAGATATTTTTTTTGCAACAGCTACGAAAGAAAGTTTGAGCTAAGTGGAAAGGCAGGAAAAAATGATATCACATTAGGTAGGTACTTATTTTAATGAACAGGTAAAGCGGTGAATAAATAATGTATATTTAGGTTCACATGTGATGTTTTTGTTGTTCACATAAAGCTTAATTGTTTCGAAGTAAACAATAGCCGACGAGCCCGAGAGTCACTATACTAATGCAACAAGTAGGGAGGTACTCGTAGTTTTGTTCGTGCTCAATTATTCAGTGCGCGCGCTTTTAGAATCTTTGTAAAATCACAAAATTATACAAATGTTCGCTCTGCGGGGACATTACTCGCGTTTACATTTATACATTTACACTGTTAACATCATGTTGCCCGTTCTCGATACTTTGCACTTTTACCACTCTTTTTGTAAGGGTAACAATAAAATTTACATACATATGTGGATTTGCTGACAGAAGTATAATATCGACGTTTCAAGCGATACTAGACGTAGTTTTATAGTTATGATGCTGCGACGTTTAGAGAAATTGGAGTCTGAAGACGTGATATGGATACAGTGCCGGATTAAGATATTTTGGTGCCCTAAGCATTTCTAGACCATGGTGCCCCCTCTCCCTAGGGTCATCAAGATTACATTGAATTTTCTTGGTAGATTGAGTGACGGTCATTTTCAATCCGTCACATCATTTTATCACGGAAATTGACAGTGCTGCAGCAGTAACTTTGCAACAGGAATGCTGCTGCAGTCGCCATCCGAATGTCACCCCTCAAAGTTGGCTGCACTACATAGTATAAAACAAAATAGCTTCCCGCTGTCTGTCTGTCCCTATGTATGCTTAGATCTTTAAAACTACGCAACGGATTTTGATGGAGGGAGACAAAAGGAAGGTTTATGTATATTTGTTAACTCGTGCGAATCCGGGGCGGGTCGCTAGTACCTTTAAAATGATATTAAAGACGGGAGCGTAGCGAGCGCGAAATTTTTTCGATATAAAAAACGCAATTCGATAGACTATTGTACATTTTTACTGGACGAGGCCGAAGACCTAGCTCCGCATAAAGCTGGACGTCCCGAGCGTCCGACCGCGGCACGTTATCATATTTACAACCAATGGCAAAATGTGAGCTAGGCAGAAAGCCCAGCCGCTAGAGAGGAAAGTTTGGATTTGGATCAAGCCCAAGTGTAATTTGAGGCAGAAAATCGACTTTGGCGTGAGGTGGAAGGCCTCGCATAGACATAACGCCGAACTGCAAAAGAGTGGCTTGAAAACGAATCTATAATCTATGTAATCACGACTCTCCTAGTGCTCGCTCTTTGGCATCACTTGAAAGCGCGACTTGATAGG
Organism: Cydia amplana; assembly: GCF_948474715.1. Lineage (NCBI taxonomy): Eukaryota > Metazoa > Arthropoda > Insecta > Lepidoptera > Tortricidae > Cydia > Cydia amplana. The sequence continues at coordinate 28,198,026 of NC_086096.1, read as the reverse complement.
ATGCTTTTAGTTTTCGGCTTTTGCGGGGCCCCTTATAACACTTTGACGGCAAGATTTTTTGGCCATGAGCTTGAGGGCCTCCGTGTATGGTCAAATCAAATGCCTACGATGAAGACGTTCTTATACGTGCTCTCACTCTCTTACTCCAACAACCCTTCGTTATTAGATGGGTACTTCTACACATACAAAAAGTTTCATATTGTAGGTACATAACGGGTTGGCTTAAAGTAATGAGAATTTTTATTTTCAAAAACATCAATAAAAACTCAATTGCTATAGGTTTAAGGATTTTAATATGGTAAACTCAATCGTGTTTTATGTTTTAATTTAATATTATAATATTGCAAAAGGTCCCGCATCTTCGATTTTTCTTAGCTTACTTTTCACCGTTAGCATCATACTTTGGACGACATTAAAGTCAATTTTTTTAAATTGACTTTGTATCCTTCGTTTCAACTGTTGCGATGATTTACCAGCCATAACTATACACGTGTCTACTCAAGATTGCCCAGAAATCTTCGATCGGTCTAGATTTAGGGACGTTCGGAGGGTTGGCGTCCTTTGGTACGAAATGTATGCCATGGCCTTTCAACCAGTTTTGTGTGCTCGTGGCGTAGTGAGAGCTAGCTAAATCAGGCCAAAATATATATTTACCATCAGAATGATATTTAGTAATGAACTGGCGAACTTATAGGTAAGCAGAACACGTTGATACATGTCGGCATTTATTGCTGGACCCCACGAGTCTCTGACCACTGCCCTCGAAATCCCTTTTTTGCCTTTTTGAATGTCGTCCAAAGTATGATGCTAACGGTGAAAAGTAAGCTAAGAAAAATCGAAGATGCGGGACCTTTTGCAATATTATAATATTAAATTAAAACATAAAACACGATTGAGTTTACCATATCAAAATCCTTAAACCTAGCAATTGAGTTTTTATTGATGTTTTTGAAAATAAAAATTCTCATTACTTTAAGCCAACCCGTTACTACATACTCCACTAAGACTGCAATGCTAATGCAGCCTGAGGCGCGTTTTTTTGCCTACGTTTTTGGTGCCCCCCTAGACGTGGTGCCCTAAGCACGTGCTTGTTTTGCTTATTGGTTAATCCGGCACTGTATGGATAGGTATAGCAAAATTTCCGTATAATCCTGAAAATATTTATACCGATCTTGAAAGATTTTCACCACGGCTCATTGTTAAGCGAGCGCCGATTACGGATTATCTAAGCTAGGCAGTTGGTTGCGCAATTAAGTAAGTACATAACAAAAGGCAGCCGTCGCGTCGAATGGTTTAGGAGGCAAGTTTCTCCGGATTTCGGAACCGCTATATCGATCATTAATCTTTGGAACTGCCTGATCATTCAAACTAAATCAATCCTACTTGGTTTTTCTGATTCCATTATTCATTAGACTTGGAGAAAGGAAATGGACTAGAAAGAGAAACATTGACAATCATTATCAAAGTTTAAATTTAAATACGAAGTAGGCACTATGGTTTTTATGTGCGACGTCCAATTATAAAACTCGATGTCGACAAAGCAGCAGTGCCGGAGAAAGACAAACAAATACATTATATAGGTAGGTACATTTTATTTTAATTATTTCGACAAATCACAGAATAGGTAAAAACCGGCCAAAAGCATAGCAGGCATCGTGTAAATTTTAGATCTATAAATACTTATCCAACGACACCCCACACAATAGGGTTGAAGCGAAAAAAAAAACATCCAACAACAACTTTACGTGTAAGGTATCCAAAAAACCATTTTTTTCATGTTTTAAAATAAAAATTCCGCTATATCGGAATGATTGATTTACCTATATAGCCATGCCAATTGCAGTTTTCTAGCACTAACGATCATAGAGCAAAGCACGGATATACACGGCGAAACTAAAAACGATCATGGTTACCAAATAAGATATTTCAGTTCCAAAACAATTGTAACTGAGGCGTCTATCTTCGGTTTCTGGGCAACAAAGAGGCGCTGCACTATGATATTACTATTACTTATTCTGTGGCTGCACGCAGGTGGCGACTGGCGGTGCCGCCGCACTCGATCACGAGCTGGGGCTGCATAAGGCACTTCATTAACCGGCCGGACTCGTTAGCAGTTATTTCACAAATTTCTTCGATATGATTAATTGCGTATTAATTGCGGCGCCGTTTAATACCCGATCCCAATCCGAGCGTTACAAGCAGAAACCGAAGGACCTAATATTAAGGTGTCAGGCAATTTAGTGATCACTAAGAGAGTTTCATTCAGAACTTAAACTAGTAAATTATTATAAGCATATGTGAAAGTTATCAATATCGCAAATTTTCAGCTCAATCGGAAAGACTGGAGGAAGTTAAAATCGTGGCAGGATAAGGTCATTAGGTACCTATAGTTACTTAAACCGTGTACATGAATGTTGTACTTTATTGATGATGGGGGCCAATACACAATTACTCAGGTGCACAATTAAATGGCAGTTGGAATAATATGTTGCCAGCACTTAAAATATTACATGTGATTCGGAATGGGGTCGGCAACTGTTAAAGGTTTGTATAGATGGCGCCAGCATAGGTTTTACCTGTCTATAGTTTTGTTCTATGAGATTTGGCATAAAGGGCTGGCATCCAGGCCATAAAATTCCAAAACAAAAAACAAGAATTTGACACAATTCGTGTCGTAGGTGAAACCTATGCTGGCGCGATCTGTAAAACACTACGACCGGCCAACCCCATTACAGACGACTTTTTGTCTTAACCCTCTTATCAACTTTTCCCAACGCACCTTAATTTAAATTTAATAACACTGTCTAACGGCACGCTCATAAATAGGCAAGTTATTAAATGAAACTTCAAAGGATTTTGTGTTGTTATTGTGCTCATTTGTTGTTTCGAGTTGCCTATATATCGGCATGGCAGAGGGTCGGCATGAGCATCCTATCAGGGTCAGGGGCTACGGCACCGCCAAATATTGCTTTCGCTGAGGTATAAGATGAGACAGACGGGCGCGGCGCAATGTGAGCTTTGACGGGCGATTAATTAAAATTGTTTTAGAACCTTTATCAGCTACGACGTAATCACGTCGTAAACGTAATCACGTTTAAGTATATCGTTGAACGATTACATTGTTCTGAGATATTGACTCATAAAACGTAGCAAAACATCGCACAGTATACGGGCTGATATTAATTCGTAAATAGGTAGGTTATACAACAAGATTTACCAACGTTAGGTATTCATTTATATAATAAAATTTTATACATACATACATCACTGGCTCAGTGACCCAAAGAGGATCTTGGCCTCTGACACAAGAGAGCGCCACACTACCCTATTCTGTGCCACTTCGTGCCAGTTGGGTATTCCAAGGGCGGACAGGTCTTTTTGGGTTTCGTCACTCCAGCGGTATCTGGGACGTCCATAATAAGATTTTATATTAAAAATTATTTTTCATCTTTATTTCCAATGTATAAACATTAAATTCAACTGTACAGCTTGGCAAAAAAGAGTAGAAATTAAAATGTGGCAACATTGTAGTGTCGTCCCTTTCAAACCCATTTATATGTACCTATAAGAAAACGGGACGACAATACAGTGTTGTCACTTTTTAATTTCTCCTCTTTTTTGCCAAGCTGTAACTCCACCTACAGTCAGCTGAAGTAGCTGTGTTCAAATTTACCTTGACACGCTCTTATTCTCTTAACAATAAAGTCGCGTTAAGATCATTTTGAACACCTCGCCCGCTTAGCAACTTTTGCTGCAGACTGTGCCTGATTTAATTGTGAATTTCATACATTCGAACAAAATCTAACTAATGGTTAGTACATAATTTGTAGTGGTCGTATGTTGATTCCCTTTTAACCTCATAAGTAATACTAAATATTATTACTAATTATTTAGTACCTACCTTACACTACCTAGGTACCTTTACGTATAGGTGGGCGTTTTTTTTTTGTCCCCTACACTTTTTTGTCAAATTTGGGATTTTTTATGTTATTTCTACTCAGAATCACGAGCTCTTTCTATCCTAATAGGAGAAAAAAAGTGTCCTAAGGTTTTTATTTCCATTACGTCACCATTTTTCATAGACCTTGAATGGCGGTCGCGGAATGGAAAGATCGAAAAATGTATGGAAATCTGGGATACTTTTTTTCTCCTATTAGGATAAAAGGAGCTCGTGATTCTGAGTACAAATAACATAAAAAATCCCAAATTTGAAAAAAAAAAGTGTAGGGGACAACAAAAAATAAACGCCCAGGTAAATACCCGCTTACGTATACGTATTGTTAAAAATATCGAGTGTAAACTGTTTTTTAGCTTTTATTTTAATTGAACAGGTTTCTCTCGGCATCAAAGAAAAGAAGGAATGTACCATTCCGTAATATTATGGGCTTCCTCGTTTCTTAGAAAACAATATAGGTATGAGTATCAAAATTGTTTTAACTTGATGTTAAGCATTGGGTAGGTTATATTATACCTAAGTTGGTTGAGAAGCAAAAAGTTATACATATTACCAATGATTTAAGTCAGCGGTCGGCAACCTTTTAGCAGCCAAAGGCCACATAGTAGCTAACGAAGTTGACGCGGGCCGCACTTTGTTAATATTCATGACTTTATCAGACATTGTAGTTTGTCAATACATATTACATACAAAATAGCCAGGGAGGCTCGCGGGCCGCGTGACAGGTTCACGGGCCGCGGGTTGCCGACCGCTGATTTAAGTCAAATTACTCGTAACTATAATTACAGCTATGTATTACAAGTAGAATCGTTTAGGAAATCAGTAAATTGCCCACTGGGCAGTGTCCGAATGCTATAAGGTGTCGCGTAGGTATAAAGATGATGATGACGATAGCTCATTACATAAATGTATAAATTATGACTACGAATAATTTTGTTGAAAGTTCTTACAAGAAATTGACGAGACACATCTAAGACAAACAGATTACATACGGTACAATAGTAACTTTTACAAAGCTCGTAGCAGATTATTATCGTGTTGTTGAGAAGCGCTGGTGGCCTAGCGGTAAGAGCGTGCGACTTGCAATCCGGAGGTCGCGGGTTCAAACCCCGGCTCGTACCAATGAGTTTTTCGGAAGTTATGTACGAAATATCATTTGATATTTATCAGTCGCTTGGTGAAGGAAAACATCGCGAGGAAACCGGACTAATCCCAATAAGGGCCTAATTTACCCACTGGGTTGGAAAGTCAGATGTCAGTCGCTTTCGTAAAAACTAGTGCCCACGCCAATTCCTGGGATTAGTTTGCCAAGCGGACCCCAGGCTCCCATGAGCCGTGGCAAAATTCCGGGACAACGCGAGGAAGATGATGTAGGTACATTACTTTTGGGAAATATTGGGCGGTGTTTGTTACAGAAGCTCTTTGTGTACTATGGACGTGGGACTCTTGTGTTCAACGCACGGTTGTGGATTTATGTAGTTCTCTTCTTCGTCGCTCCATCATTACTGAGGATCGTGACCACTTGGTTTTGAAGCTCCTGTGATTTGTCTTCAGCGGTCTTGATCTCCCGTAATCCCTTACCGCTTGATGGAGTTTGCCTGAGGTGGTCTTTTTAACTTGGTCAGACAGACCATCTAGTTGGCCCTGAGGCATTTCGCCTTCCACTTTTAGGAGCACGATCACTTTTTCTAAATTTTCATCACCTTTACGCATAACAATTAGGTACCATGGACAAAGTAAGAATGCAAAATATGTTGGCATATGGTGGACGGACGTGTTTTGATGATTTGTGTATCCTAAGTATTCGCATCTAATACAAATTCCCGATTTACGCATTCCTGAGGCGAATTCTTAAGATATAGTTCTGGTAATTGAATAAAAAAAGATTTTGTGATTTTTTTTTTCAATTTGTTCAAAGATTCTGTAAGAACCTACGTGTTAGGCCGATGCTAGGTTCTGCATTGTTTTAAATAAGCATAACAGGGAATAAGTAACTAAATAATTTGGCATTTGAACTGTCCTCATTCCACGCCTTGGCGCGCCACTAAGTATGAGTGAAACCCATTACCCTAAATGTTGGTAAAAACCATATTACACGACTATTTATCATCATTATTGTGAAACATTAAACACGTGACTGTTTGTGTCTTTAAACAAATTGCAACTGTCGTGATTCATGTTAATGTCGGCGGCCGATCGTAAGATCAGGCAGATCGTTATGTTCCTGTGTAATGTTTTGACGATAGTGACATTAAACCAATATATAGGTAGGATAGGTTCGTTAGGTTGCTTTAGATGCCCGAAGGGCAAACTGCCCAGAAATAGGAGCCCCGCGTAGCGGGGCTCCGCGACTCAGGGAACGGGTCAAAGATTTTCACGTTTCACGATATGCCTAGGAATTTCACGATATGCCTGATCTTATGATCGGCCGCCGACATTAACACTGGGTTAAGTAAGTTTTAAATGCTTCACGTACTTATACTGGTTAACTCATTCCGGAAGACATCTTTCAGAAAGGCCGATAAAACTGTATGTTTCTTTTAATATGTCACATTAGGTATTTATTCTCGACATTTGGCATACAACATAATGTTGATATTGAACATGAGATCTGCGGGCTTTTAAATACATTTTTGGACGAGAGTAATTGGCCGGTTGAACATTTGTTACATCGGAACTATTAGCAAGGAATGGGAGCAGGAAAAATCAACTCTTCAATAAATAATGGACTGGAATGGATGGTTCCTAGTAAGGACGCTAAGCGCGAAGAATTTAGTACATTTACCCCGCCTGTTCCTATTTCTATCACACGCGCATATATGTGCGCACATATATCGCTCTCCCGCCCATGATGGCCCGCGGCAGGCGTGTCTCACTCCGAGATTTCGTCGCTTTGCTACAGGTAGCTAAAAGTACGTTCGGCCCCAATTTTGGGGAAAGCCATAAGCCGCGCGTGGCGCTGTCGCCACCTAGCGGCCATATCTGTGCTGATCGTAACAGACGCGTTTTGTTAGAGAGTGAGTCTTCTGTACTTAGTACTATTATTTATTCTGTGCCCGCGGTAAATAACACTGTGTGAGCGGGACAGTAATATAATGTGCCGGCCCGAGCCCTTGATCAGGCTACAGCGAAATCGGGTTTTGCTTCGTTGAAGTTTTCAAGCGTATTTCCACCGCCCCCTCGCCACACTCGCGTAAAACTTTTTTTTTCATTTGCCATTTTGACGCCCCCCTTGCCATCCGTCGCCTAGAGCGGCAGCTCCACTCGCTCTACCCTAGATCCGGCCCCGAATATAATTATGCGCATGAGATAGAGATAGGAACAGGCGGGTCCATATACGAAATTCTTCGTGCTTAGCGTCCTTACTTCACCATTATTGACGAGTTTATTTTAGAAAATAAAAAAACTATTTAAATTGCAATGCATAAATAAGATCAATCTTTGCTTGTTTTGAGGTGTAGAGTAAATATCTATTTAAAATTGTGTGCATTTTGGAGTAAGTACTACGTAAATTGAAATCGATCGCATTCCCATTTCTGGATTACGCGGTTCTATGGTACTTTATTACATTATTACTTAATCAATTCAGCACACATTTCGTTCATTCCAAATAATTAAATGTGTGAAGTAATTATTTTGCACCAACTCGAATCGTGTGCAATTATGAAGCATCCAATGTTGATCGGATTACGAGGTTTATTAAACATAAATAGCTAAGTACGTAGGTAATCGTAATAAGTTGTTGTTTATGTTGAAAATGTGTTTTTTGGCATTATAAATGAATTAAAGTTTCAACGTATGTAGAACGTACGTAAAGCTCATTATTAATTCGGTATGCTCGTATTGTAATAACAAAAAATAGCTCGCATGTGTGAGTTTTAAGCTTGTTCCAACACACAAAACGTCAGGTCTCGCCTCAAACTAATCTGTTACCGTAATCGTGAGTGTCCACAGAGTTAGGGGTTGTAACTTGAAATGCCTTCGCGGCTCTCGTCCCACCGATGAAAATTCTATTAAATAATAATAATAACATTGCTCTTCTCGGCTAAGCTCGTAACTAATTTATTTACAAGAATTATATGGCATGGTGGTAATTAAAAGGTAGGCATCAATTTTTACGGGATTTAATTGGGACTTTCAACATAACAAAATGTTGGTACCAGGAAAACGTTCTTGCAATAAAGACTATAATTTAGAATCTCTATATCCTGTAACCCCACTTTACTTAATAACATTCATTTGGATTTTAATTGTAATGTTTTACAGTTAGTATTTTCCTAGTCTTGATGTGGTGAACAATTTTGTTTTACTCGGTGGCAAAGTTTGTAACCCTCGTGCCCTGAAACATTCGCAACGCACAAAATTTTACTATTTAAATTTTGGCATCTTTCGCGTGCTCGTGTAGGAATCAATAGCACGAGAGGTTTAACAACACTTTGTCTTTTTGTAAAAAAAATGCTATTGTATGCACAAATACACAAGCAACCCAAATACATAGGTAGTTATGCTGTCTTCGTTCTGTATGGGGCAAAAGGAGACTTAACCGTTTTCCAGGCATAGTACGATTTATCGACCACATACAGTCCCGCCAATAGAATTTCAACTTTAGCATTCCGATTTAAGGTTTGAATTAGATTGCACTTTTGGTAAATGAGACTTGTCTTCAAATGAGTCATCAAAGCTGGATTAATTTGGAATATATTTGGATTTTTTGGGAAACCTTGTAGATTGGTGCGGCGTGGAAAAGGGTTAATTTGGCAAGATTTCCAAGTCATTAACCGGGACCACGAACGAAATGACGCGCTCGATTTGCTCGAAACATGGGATTATTTTATTGTTAATACAGAAACCTGGATAACTGAGATCTCAAGGGACCTGCGAATTAGTCTCACTTAAACAGGTTTCCCACTTACACAGTTTTCTCAGATATCGAGGCTGATAAAAATATTTGTCTCACTTAAAGAGGGTTTCAGTAATAGAGGTCAGAATACAGGTTAGTTCAGTTACAGAGGTGAGATTATTAAATAAAACAACCTTGTTTGTAAACATTAAACATACAGTTGTAATCTTTAGATACATATATAGGTAATAATCAACAAAAATAATCAAGTTCGTATTTTGTACACACAAATTCTTTCTTTATTATTTATTCTTTATTTATTATTCTTAAACAATACAATCATTGTGTCAGAAATCACATTAAATACAATTTATAAATAACAATAATAATAAACCATTTAACTAATACTAAATAACAACAACAGTGAATCACTCAAAAAAATTTCTTTTTTAAACCCGTCCAACCAACCATTACTGCCACAAAAATTATCAATGCCGATCCTTTGCGAAAAATCTTGTGCCTTCTCTTTAATCATTGGCCCACTTATCGAAATATTTTTGTCACAGTTGCTTGATCCATGTTAACAGGCACTTTTCATGTTCAGGATATTCTGATATACGTATACGTTTTAGTTTTCCTTGTCCGTCCGAAAATTGAGACTGAATTTTGTCTTTATTTTTAATTATTCGATATACAGTCGATTTTGGCACATTAAATTCCACACAGACTTCATCGCGTGTCTTTCCACTTTCAAAAATGGATATGAATTTTTGTTTTTCACGTATTGGATAAAGACTTAAGCCTTCGTTTCGGCATATCTCAAATATGTAAACACCCGTATGATAGCTCAACTAAACTAACTCGAGACTCATCTCATTATGCACAATAAGCCGAAGTCCGAAATTTGCGGGTAGACTAAGAACGAAACTAAAATTTATTTGCGTCCTACATAGGTCTTAGTTAAAGAGGTTCGAAGTTGACAGCATCTCAGTAACAGAGGTTAATACAATATAAAATTCAAGAAAAACAAGTTAGCAAAAAGTCTTTAAAACATAGTCTCAGTAAAAGAGGTCAAAAACACTCACTGTCTCAGTTATAGAGGTAATTTTGACGAAAAAATCGACAGGACTAATCTCAGATACAGAGGTCTCTGTTTTCTCACTAACAGAGGTAATTCAGTGGTAAAGTGTCGGGACCGCAGCATGTGTCTCAGTTATAGAGTTTTCTCACTTATCCGGGTCCCACTTAACCAAGTTTCACTGTAATTTATTTTCATAAGACACGACACATGAAATACAATGAAATAGTACTGCCAAACTGCGAAGCAGTTTGATGGCAGTTAGTTTCGCTCTTGATTATACATATGTATCAATAAACATGCTGTATTCTTTTAACTTAATAACTAATCAGGCAAACTTAATAAATAAATAAATAGTTATGAAGTTTATTTTATATGCAATTATGTTTAATTTTAATTATTAATAAGTTACAAATCATTTACAGTTAGGGCACGAGCAAGGCCCTAACTATACATGAGGTAGCGTGACTCATCCTTTAATCTATTTCGATTTTGTACCTTAAACTCATAAGGTATGCGGGCCAACTTAAGGTTAATTATATCATTCGGGTAATTTGATTAAGTTGAGTGCTCCTAAGACCTCCAAGTTACAAGATTGACAGAATACAATATGATGTGAAGAGACATATACCTATCATGATCTCAGAGTGCAAAGTCTACTATCACTGTAACTGGTTATGAAGATGGTAATGTGCCATTCTTTTAAATTAGGCAAAAATGTGTGAGTTCGAATTGGCCTCCTACTTACAGCGGGCTACATTTGCAGTATCATTTTATTGAGATTACCTACTCGTCTGAAATAATAAGCGTTTTCACGGGCGCACAGCGCGGTGCAATGCTTGGGATACATTTTATAAGAATGAGTTGGAAATATTATGAGTTATGATTATAACCATAACGAATAAAAAAATATATTAAGACATTTCATTTATTTGAGTAGTAAAAGTTTCATGTTTAATATTGTAAACCTTTTAAATGATAATAATTATGATTCAATGGTAAGTTTCAGCCTTTTAATACAGGTAACATTCATCAAACCGAATCGCAAAAGTTAATTTAACTCTTCATACCTATTTATATTATGCGGAGAGCTACACAAGCCAGGTTTGATATAATTAAATATGATGACTACTGTAAATTTGCCGTCCTAAGCTAAAAGACAGTATCTCAAAAACAAATCAACTTGAAAATTGAACTTTCCGATTAAGATATTAAAGTTTATTTTTGCTTTCAATTTTCATTTAAAATACTGTTTTTTAGCTTAGCGTGGCACTGTTACGCACTATAAACGCCTGTACAGTGTACATTATTGTAGAACGTGGCACATATCTTTACGCTCCCTTGCCCATAAACAGAATGCACAGCGCGATAAAATGAATGCTTGAAAAGGGAATATAAATTAAACATAACAGGCAAATAAATATCGTACATTCATCTATTATAAATAAATAAATCAACATTTACAGTTATTTTACCGTTTTGTGTTCTGTATTATGATAAATTAGGTTTGGTTATAATCCAGATACTTACTACTTATATAACCATGGATAAGGATTACATTTACATGTAACCTTTTAGTTTACCGGATCCCAAGGAAACTCCATTTTTATATTGCGTTCCGATACCTACCATGGATATTAAATAGGTACATGCTACACGTAATTTCTTGCTTGTAGCGGTGACGTAAACTGCTCACATTATAATGCGGTTTACTTGCCAATCAGTACATTAATGTAAATTAATCAAAATGGTCGGCTATAATTCAAATTATTCACAACAGTAGGTTGGTAAATCAGTTAGATATACCTACAGAATGTCGATGCAGATTGGATTAGTGTGATGAGTTTAGACCGGCTCAGGGGGCCGATTTTTGAATTTCGACCACTCGATTTCGTGTATTTCGTTCAGTAATATCTCCACTACTAGGCATATAAATTCTACTAATAGAATTGAAAACGAGTGGTCGATACCACTCGATTCACAATTTCTATCACTCGTATTTCAAAATTAGCATTTCACCGTTTTCCACCGATTTTCGAGTGTCGAAATCGAGCGATCGAAATTCAAAAATCGGCCCCCTGTTCCGGTGCGCTCGATCACGTACCATTCCTATCATCAAGACTGTATTTATTGCCTTGAATGGCGGCACGTAATTTTCATTGTTGTTACATATTATTGAGTGATTAAATTAGTTTCTAAACCAAGCGGCTTAGTCGATGTTGTGTAATTTATATCACGCATCCAATCATCATTTAGGTAGCTATGTAAGCTATGGCATGAGCTATTAAATTGTGGAATTTCACAATGAAACCTCCATTTAACATATTTGCTTAATAATCTAGCATACTCCTCGTAACCAATTAATCACTATTAGGTACCTCTTACATAGGTATACACCTGATGTATGTACCTGAATACATATATAGAAGTATGTACTTCCATAAGATTGGGTTTTCTTTTCTTATCAACGTAACATTATTGTGTTAAATCTCCTCATATAAAAAGACTGACGTAGTCTGAGGGCCTACTGCGAACCACGTTCGACGTGTTGCCTCTCTGTCACACTTACGTACGAATTTACAAGTGCGACAGAGATGCAACACGTCGAACGTGGTTCGCAGTAGGCCATCTGGTGATAGCAAGTAAACGAGCAACAGGCGTGAAAGTTTCCCTTCTTCTCGAAAGGCTGTTAGGCAAGTAAGACCATACTTCTAACAGTGTTTCAAAAACATTTACATACAATTTAACTTTAAGATGAAGTAGGCCGATTTTACCTATTGATGATTACAACTTGGAGCTTGATGGTCTTCTAAATGCTTAAAAAGAGTTTCGTGTACGTAGTTAGTACATATATTTCGCTATATTTTACTGGAATTTTCCCCACATAATATTTTATATTTACAGATACGCTAATTTATTAATCAGACCAATCAGATTAAGATATATGTGGCCTTCTAGTTATTAATAAAATAAAGGTAGTTTATTAATACGAGTAACTAGAAAGCCTTTTTATATATGTCCGGATAGATCACAAAATGGCAAATACTAGAAATACCTAATTAAGTTATTACCTAAATTAATAGGTACCTAGATAGAACCCTGTTAGTGGGACAGGTACCTCCAGTCCTATGACACGAATCTGGTGGACAATTAGTCTTGTCAATCACATGTTGAAGTGTGTTCTTGTTGGACGGACTTGATCCTTCAATGGGCTAACCGAGATCAATTAAGCGCTAGTTCTCCCTTAGCGGCCATGATTGAAAACGTTGACCCAAATAATTTCATAACTTGTTGGGAAATATCTAAAGCGAAGTTAATTAAATGTGTAATGGATTGTTATCATAAACACTCTAGAGATATGAAAATGGGCACTTTGTATGGAAATACTGATTTATTCGTTTTATTTTCTATATCGAGTGAAGATGTGATCCGTCTAATCCTCTCTCTTTGTATATTGTTGATCGTTTTTAGGGTTCCGTACCCAAAGGGTAAAAAACGGGACCCTATTACTAAGACTTCGCTGTCCGTCCGTCCGTCCGTCCGTCTGTCACCAGGCTGTATCTCATGAACCGCGATAGCTAGACAGTTGAAATTTTCACAAATGATGTATCTCTGTTGCCGCTATAACAACAAATACTAAAAATAAAATAAAATAAATATTTAAGGGGGGCTCCCATACAACAAACACGATTTTTTTGCTCTATTTTTTGTTGATGGTGCGGAACCCTCCGACTCGCACTTGGCCGGTTTTTTATTATAATTTTAACCCGAGATATTTTCTAAAATCCCGGACTAACGAAATGTATCAAGCATTATTAGGTTGTTAAATTGGCATTTAATCGTCATATTATAACCGAATTTATTCTTGTTTTCAGATTATTTTGGATTCTTCAAGCATCCCCCGACACTCTTCCTACAAAATGGTAAGAATAACGATAACTAGACAATTGCGTGTAAATATCACTCGTATGTCTTCCCTTCCCACTATTATTTACCATTATTGTCCCAAAAACATGTAAATAGCAGCCCTTAATTGTAGTCAAAAACAGAACCAGTATCGTGTCGTCCACATCGTCTGGCCAATCTGCCCGACCTCTGTATATATGCACCGTCATTCGAAAAACTCTTTCAATTATTGACTCTGAAAGTTAAACAACTGCCCTTCATTAGAAAAGGTCATAGAGATGAAAATGTTAAGCCTGGGGGCCGATTTTTGAATTTTGACCGCTCGATTTCGCGTATTTCGTTCAGTAATATCTCCACTACTAGGCATGTAAATTCTACTAATAGAATTGAAAAAGAGTGGTCAATACCCCTCCCAATTTCTATCGCTCGTAGGTATTTCAAAAATATGCATTTCGCCGTTTTCCATCGATTTTCGAGTGACGAAATCGAGTCATCGAAATTCAAAAATCGGCCCCCTGCTCGCAAAGTGTCGGTTCATGTCGGCGCAAACTTAGCTAGACTGATCGCGGTTATTGACTTGTTAAAAATTGTATGAAAATGAGGGGGGTGATTTGATGAATGATACTTACCTACATTTGATACTGAAAATACCAAATAATAAGGTCACATCCTTAGAATAAAAAAAACCTAGAAGGTGAATACTAGCAACCGTAGTGAAGTTAATTTTACTGGTGTCATTCTGACACAGTACCCATACATTTCAGTATCGCTCTTTTACGTCAAACAATGTGCTGACAACAAGTAGCATAATATCAATTGAAAAATAAGATATGAACGTTCCGGTGCATTTTGGTAACAAGTTCATTTGGGTTTCATTCGTTATGAGAATAGTTTTTTTTAAATAGTATTTGATAATTAAATAGTGTATTTTCAGTTTAGTGTCGCATGCACCGGAATGGATACGAGACTTAATGAGATAATTCTAAGTCTTTATTAATTGCAAATTGCGCTCATTCAGGTTCTTTTATCCAATAGTATGTAGAAATAATAATAATAATAATAATAATATTCTTTATTTCAGACCAGGTCCATAATTATACATTTAAATTAAATTTAAATTAAATGAGATTAAATTAGATTAAATTAGATTAAATTAGATTAAATTAGATTAAATTAGATTAAATTAGATTAAATTAAATTACATTAGATTAAATTAAGTTAGATTAAATTAAATTTACATACAGTATATTGGCTTGCCTGTCAGTACATGTATCATATGGCAATGGTTCATGTACTGACAGTCAAACCTTGACGCAAATGCCCTCAGGATAATGCTAGAGCTGTTCCGCACCCTACGCGACAGGGATGTGCACCGCTTCCGCATTGTGGTGTAGAAACAGTCTACCCTAGCGTCAGCAAACATCCCCGATGCGCTGCAGTAGCGAGACAGCCCCATCATCATCCTGAAGGCATTGTTGTACTGTACACGGAGGGCGTTGTACTGTTTCTGCGTATATGAGATCCACAGGCTGCTCGTGTAAAATGTTGTACAAAAGGCTCTAAAGAGACTTACCTTAACTTCAGCAGAGCACCGAGCAAACCTGCGGGCCACCATGTTTGCCCTAACAGACAACGCCCTCCGCTCTCGCTCAATATCGGCATCGTCTTTCAAGTCAGAGGTAACCACATGGCCAAGATACTTAAAAGATTCTACCCTATTCAAAGGAGTACCATATAAACAAATAGGCGGCACAGGTGGCAGGTCTTTACCTCTGACTTGAAAGACCATGCATTCGCTCTTTTTTATATTGTACAGTAGGCCGTGACTTGTAGCATATTTCTCACAGATGCCAAGCAGCTGCCCAAGGCCACATGGAGAGGCACTCAACAGCACCATGTCGTCAGCGTAGCTTAAGTTGTTGAGACATATGTCATCGATGTGGCAGCCGACATGAGTGCTGCTGAGCTCCTCTATTAATGCATTTACATACAGGTTGAAGAGCTTGGGTGAGGAGACACCCCCTTGCCTCACCCCGCACTCCAACCTGTATGGATCCGAATATGCGTTTGACCATCTCACCACGTTGACCTGGTTAACATACCAGAACTTGAAAAGGTGATAAAGCTCAGTAGGCATATTGATAGTTTTTAGCTTCTGCCATAGTATATCATAATTAACCAGGTCGAACGCTTTAGAGAGGTCAAGAAAACACGCATACACGGCCGTGTTTCGATCCGTATAGTACTTGACTGTCTGCTTTAAGCACAAGATAGCTGTTTCTGTTGATAGGCCCGGCCTGAAACCGAATTGGTTGTGATGTAGATTTAGGTATTTATCAAGCTGGGTGCTGAGCAGACTGTCAAGTACCTTAGCGGTCACAGTTGCCAATGAAATCGGCCTATAGTTGTTTTTATCACTTATATCACCGCCTTTGTTTTTAACTATTGGCACAACCACAGTTTTCATGAGAGCATCCGGCAAGTAAGAATGACTCATGCAAAGGTTAAATAATAAGGCCAGTAGTCTAGGCAGGTGAGAGCCAGCATACTTAAGGTGTTCTATGCTTAGGCCGTCGTGTCCAGGAGATTTCCCCCGCGACATCGATTGAATTACTGCATGAACGTCTTTCGCATTAAATCTAGCTGTAATTTCCTGTCCACGCGGCCATTCCTCACTTTTTGATGGCGATGCCACCAAAGGTGACGATATAGTGAAATGAGATTTAAATATGCTGGCTATACTGTTATGGTCGCTGATGCCATTAATACTTGCCGGCAGACTAGGTTTGCCATTCAGCCTCTTAGTTGATTTCCAAAAGCTACGAAAGTCATGATTTTTATGATGACTTGCCAAGATGTCCATTTTTATTTGTTCGCTATGGTTTTGACACCACTTCAAACGCTGTTTAAAAACATTACGGCTACTTTGCATGTCATCATAAACGCGTCCGGCTTTAGGTTTTCCATACCAAACCCATAACTTAAATGAATCTAATGCTGGCAATTAGCCTTTTTAATTATGTATTATCCGTAATGCGTCTCTTCATCAGTACGTAGTGAAAATAAGAGAGACGCAGAGCCACATAAAAGTGAAGGGAATATTTTATTGCTACTCTTGTAGCATGTTTATAACGCTAGTGTTCTGTGTATCGGCCGCCGCCGTATCACAGATTCCCAGTGTCGCGATGAGCTGCAGCCCGGCGCCGGGGCCGGGGTGTATCCGGAGGGATCAGCGGAGCCAATATTTGCCCGCTTCCGACACGCGCCGGGGAGAGCACCTGTTGCATTGCAATTACGATAGGTTTATGTTTTTGTGCTTCTGCTAATTTCTTACTACTGCAGCGCGTCACGTCAGCTCCAATGCGATTATTTCACAACGTGCGTAGATATCCGGTTTAAAATTAAATATTAGTACCTACTTAGTTTCTGCTCGCCACTTCGTCTGCGTGTAGTATAAGGATTTTCTTTAGACTTAAAATTGGTTCCGTACCAAACTAGGAGAGTACCTACCAGATTTTAACTAAACTTGTTTTACTAAGCATTAAAGAAAGGGTAAACAATCTTTGCGTGTCTTTTTATTGAAAAACACTTTTGAAAAATAAGTCACAGCAAAAACGTAACAATCATACATATAGCATATTTACCTATTATACATGGAAGTTTGTTGTCAAAACATGAGCTTGATTCTAAGGCCCAATAGTTTCGGGTCCTCGCTGGGCGTAAGCGTGAGCGAGATGGCTGTGCGTGCCCGACTTCGCGGATAATTATGGTGTTTTAGAATTTTAATTTTTTGTAAGTTTAAATAAATAAAAAAGTAATCAATGAGTTCGATCCAACTTAATACCTATTGCTCATTTTTAGAAAAAATGTTTATATTTACAACTTTTATGCATTTTTTTACAAATGTTTAAAACGAATTTTAGTCTTATGATTGTGATTTTTTTCTATAGAGCGAAAGTAAAAATTCATCTTAAACATTTGTAAAAAAAATTGCACTTGTTTTGATATAACCAGGAGGTATACAAAAAAACCTTGCCTTTAAAGTGAATAAAAGTTATTGTAAGCTATCGAGTAGGTGATCCATCACAGCACGGCGGACAGCTTCGCACCTATCGTGATGTTTCGACGTCCATGCGAAGGTAGAAATAGATGGATCCATTAAATGATTGATGTAGCCCTTTAAAAGTAGATAACCAATTAAATTTGCACAGAGTAGCTACCCCTCGATACCGCTCCACCAATTTTATATTCAAAACATTTTTATATCCCCGATTACGGAAAAGGGAAGGTAACGTCATTTTTATAATTAGGATCCATAAACAATTATCACAAAAATTTAAATTGGAAAAACCGTGGAGTGTTATAACGAAGTATTTACATAAAACGAAACGCAAGTTTCTACGGCTCTAAGAATCCTTTTGAAACTTTTAAAATGATTGCAACAAAGTTTCTGAAACATTTATGCTCCTGAAACTTTATTTTCTTTATGTTTTCGTGTTGCAACCATGGCAGGATGAATTACATTTCAATTGAATTTCTCTTCTACATACTACATTGTCTATAGGTAATGCTCATTATTATTATTTATACGTATTGCGTTGTGACGGTCAGAACTTTTAATTTCTAATCACTTTTGAGAAGAATGTAATGCTTTTCCACATTTTCATAAACTTTTTATTAATTAATGGTAAATAAATGATTAAATAATATGGGGATGCCTTATGGTAATGTCCATAAGTTGCAATGACAAATATTCGGGATCTGCGCGTGCCTATGAGTTCAGATTGGACGATCTCGTCTACATTGGAAAATTCACATTTTTAAAAGCTATTTAGGTTTTATATGAAGGGACGTCGCCGGTAAAGACGCGCGAAATGAGAAAATCAGGTTTCTAAAAAGTATATTACATTATAAATTTATTAAAATTTAAAAAGAGGTGGTAGGTAGTTATGTTACCGAGTTAGCTTACCAATAACGATTTGCTGATTGCTGTACCTTTCACAAAGAAATCTTGTAGCAGGTTGCTATTTAATGTCTGATGCCGCGCCGACTCTGCTAGTCTAATTTTAATTTTCGTCCAAAACTCGAAAAACCCGCCTGCCCGCGGCGGGCGAGGTTGTGCCTTCGGATTTTGTATTTGATTCTTGTTGAAAATGTTGCCCACGTCACGTGAAACAAGTGTAAATACTATTATAATTTATTCTCCAAACAAATCTTAATAGCGTACCGCACTGGTTACATTTTGAAAGAGGAAGTTAGGGACTAAGTAAGTAGGTATGTATGTGAAGCTGTTTGGTCTATTCTTTGACCTTAAATTAGGCAGAGCAGCATTTATAAGGTAATAATCGCTCTATCTATCCTCAGCATTTACGAGGTTAAGAAATAAGCGAAGTGATCACAACGTTATGTTTATTTTTAATACTACATAATATTTAATATATAAAACAATAAGTAAGTAGGTAGTGGGCGACGTGAATGACGAAACCTTTAAATATGAATACCCCAACCCCCCAAGCCTTCTCGATCATAAATATTATAATTATTAAAATTAATCTTATTCTGGTGGACATTTTAGCAAGCTGAATTAACCCTTTGATCTAGTTGTTTGTAAACTAAAGCCATAATTTTGATATGCTGTCAATATTGACTTAAACATTTCAAATACCTACTTAGTAAAGCTACTATTTAGTTGAAATCTTTAAGTCCATATTGACAGCGGTCTAAATATATGTACCTGCATTCGGTAATGTTAAAGTTATTTGAACGAAGCTCAGTGTCACGCGGGAGCGAATGATTAATCGAGTGTGAGACGAGACATTCCTCCGCATCCAGGAGCTAGGTGTCGTGTCGTAGTTATTGTAGTCTCGGGAGAGGCGCGCGCTCCAGCGCGGCTCGACACTCGCCGGCATCGGCAGCGGCAACAGACGGGCGACACATAAACAACGAAAGTTTGTCGAGTAACATAAAGAGGGTCCTGAGTAAACAGCTCTCTCGTTAGAATCGTTCACTCACGAAAGAAACCATACGAACCCTAATAGCCCTCGGCTTGGGCAAATAGACATTTTACTACGAACGCACTTGCGTCAATTTGTTTTGAACCCACGTCCTAACCGAAACGCCGATTTACTTATTACATGTAGCAAATGTTTGGAATAGGGAATGCTACCTATTATGTCGCTGTTAGATTTAAATGTATACCAGAACTGCTTTAATACTTCTGACCTTAATTAGTTAAATGAACATTTAATTTTGAATTGGACGCTTCAAAACATTGAGCGTTAAATAGGATTGCATTTTAAGTAGGTATAGGTCAGAGTAATACCCGTCTATGATTTAACGATAACATAACATAATTTAAAACAGAAGCTATAACTCCCGTGGGAGTAAAATGGACTTTAGCTCTGCACTTGCATGAAATAGCACGCTTACTGCGCAAGTGTGATGAAAATTAAATTTATGCTAAATAATATCAGATAAACGGATAATAATAATTTCTGGTTTACTTATATCACTGACTTTTCTATACCTACCCATCCTTTTCTGAATATTTTTTACTAATAACTATTGTTAACACCTTCGAGGCTAAATAGGTACCTACTCGTAAATTGCAAATGGATTTTCATAAAAGAGCGGTCTGCGAATTGCCGCTAGTACCTAATCCCATAGGCGACGATTATCCGACGCGCGGCGCGGCGCCTGTCGTCCTGTCGGCTCTGCCGGGCAAGCCTCTCTTGCCCACCTTATAAATAAATACCTATCGTATCGTAGGGCCCGAGAATGAAAATACATACGAGAAAATATTAAGCTTTGGATCCTCTTACTGTCTAAGTTAATCTCAATTAAACTCAAGCCCATAAAATGAAATCGGACAGTAACATTAATACATGTAACCGATCTCGATAGATGGTTGGTAGTCATATTGGGAATCAATTACTCTAATGCCATTTTGATTTCAGTGATCGTTCTTAATATCGAGGGTGTTTACTGTTCGCATCTCAAAATATTGCTCGATGGCCGATATTTATTTTTTTGCGTAATAAGGTTACTCTTTGTAGGTTCTGTTAGTACCTAATGCCCAAGATAATTAAATATTGAAATTCTTTTTCTCAAAAATAAAGTCGACTTCGCCGGTAAAAAAATAGGTCGCGAAGTGCGTAGTTTATGGTCACTCAATAATTAACCAGCATTTTGTAATTTATAAGATGCTTGGACAAATGACAAAGTGACATACGCATTTAGGCGCATGCATTTTATATGTGATTGTGATACCTACTCGTAATTGATGAATTGATGATAAAATAACGAAAAAATCGTGCAACTGCGTGATGACGTATGCGGAATTTTACGCAGTTATACACTGTCGTGGATCCGCATACTGCTCCAGTGAGTAAGCAAGACAGGGCTATGAACGTGAGCTATAGAGCGAGGTCCTGCTCTCATACCGGAGCGGCGCGGCGTGCGGATCCGCATACAAATCCAAAGTGATACTACTTTAATTGCTAAAAATAATATTTTCCTTCAAACGCGAAATAAATAGGTTTATTTCTAATAAATATCTAAGAAATTTGTTCGTACCTATTCATTATTAGACAGACACGCCGATGCATACAAACAGAAGATAAAAGCAAACACCGTGGTTATACGAAAATTCACCGAGAACGTCGAGCGGGAACGCGATCAGAATAAAAGAGATCTTATGAATATTTATAGGGTCACCTTATAAAAATGCACACGGTGCTTTGAGGCCGATCCATAATAATCAAAGTCGGACAGCAATCGATTTCTTTCCAGGTGGCTGAAGAACGATTGCTGCAAGCGAAGCACATCAATCTCAAGATGCAAAGCACATTTCGCGCGCGCCCTTAATACTTAAGGGTTTAGTGGAGAATAAAAAAAAAGTCAGTGTTAGAAAGGATTCTGTTTTTATTTATAACTCTTATATAATACCTAATCAAAAACTCGAAAAAAGTCTAACGAATGGATATTGCTATAGTGAATATGTATACAACAAATTATGTATTTTTCACATCACCTGTTCAGATAAAGGGGCTTTTCTTCCCTGCGAGGAGGGATCAAAGTGGAACGTTACTGTTCTAGAACATTGTATTGCCAGTATACCCATCACAAAATTATATTTATATGGGTTTGGCTCGCTTAGGGTAAGTTTTTTTTGTGAGTAGTTCAGTGCTTGTCAAAAATGTCAACTGAGCATGTTAGTTTGCTTACAATGACAATTAAAAATAATCATTAGGTACCACTTTATCTTACTTAAAAAAAATTATACGGAATTCTTAGAGATTGTTTATCAAAATCACACATTTTTAATTACTTTGTCAAATCTCGATCTCGTCGAGATTAATCTCGATCTCGAAAGTCTGGCGGTCGAAATCTCGAAACAACATTTCTCGATTCTGAGTTTTCGTGCGAGATCTCGAATCGCCAATAATGGTGCGAGATTTTATTCCCAAATTATCAGTTTGACTATTTGTCAGGATCTTATTTCGTTAGACAGCTCATACTCAACTAAGAAAAGAACATACGACGTTTTAAGCAAAATGTATGTTTTAATATACTCGTAACTATGAACTATGACGGAATTCCATGCGTATCAAGCTGGTAAACATTTGTTCGAACGAATTTCTACGAGGCGTTTGTTTCAACAACTGCAATGTGAACATTACAATCGCTAATCGTCAGGTGACAACTGACAAGCATAAGTCACTAAGCACCACCACAAGTTCATAGCCATAGTGAACCCTATTAGTACGACAAGAAGG
The DNA here is from genome assembly GCF_948474715.1 of Cydia amplana. NCBI lineage: Eukaryota > Metazoa > Arthropoda > Insecta > Lepidoptera > Tortricidae > Cydia > Cydia amplana. The sequence goes on along the minus strand of NC_086096.1, from coordinate 28,175,470 downwards.
TTGATTTTTGTTTAAATATTTTGTAGTAATTAGTGACTTTTGCTTGTCAGCTGACGAAATATTAATATAATTTCCTTACTCTGATATAGCAGCGTGGCTTTCATGCGGTTCCATAACTTCGTACCTACCTACATAGAATTAAACTTAATTTCAGTCCGTGGTTTCGAGTTGTTTACTTTCAACATAACACGCGAAACTCATTACTGTAGATTAACTTTGGCATGTAGACGAAATGAGGTAACTGAAAGTATGTGTCAGGAGCCCATCATGCAGAGCGGAGGAGCAACACTTTGGGTTTGGGTGTTCTCTGTGGCTGGGTCCTCTGAACAGACAGTTATGCCGAGCGCAGAAACGAATCGCGGTCGGGATTCATAATTAATGTATAAAAAGTACTGTAAATATGATATAACCGTTTACTGATGCATTTCGGTTTCTGTATCCTTTCAACAACTATATTTTCTATGTCCTCGGGTTGGCATGGCATCACGTAGCCATCTATTGTTTGCATGTTAATAAATAAATGATGTATTGTTGCAGATGTGGTGGGCAATATGGTGCGCTGCAGTGGTGGCCGGAGCCGCAGCCGCGCCAGCCGCCGACGCGCTAGCGCCCCTCGCGCTCGACCTGCAACAGATCGATTCCCTCACACCTGACGATGTGAGTAAAGTGAGAAGGCATTACCTATTATAGGCAGTTACGCTAAATTGTAGACCGTTAATTTCATATTTCCTATTACCGTAAACTGCAACATTGCCTACCACACCAAACACTGATTGGCTTGATAAACATTGTCATTTCGTAGATCTTCAGAAAAACAACAACTTTTATTCAAAAAACGAAGAGAAATGACTGAAAAAAGTGTCTTCAGTTGTTCATGCAAATTTTGAGAGTCAGTTTTGTGACGCTTCATACAAAATATATGTGAAAATACGTCACGCACCTGTCAATTTTTTACACTTTTTTTTCTTTTTAAATCGATAGTCCTCGTGATTCTGAGTAAAAATAACCCAAAAGTTGATAGTTTTTCCAAAAAAAAAGTACCTAGATGGTACACTTTGTTATGAAAATGTCCAGACGTAGACTGTATTTCGAATTCCTAATAACGGGAAAACACACGACTATTATTTTATTAGGCATTAGATATATTTAAGTAGACTGTTTTATAAGCCGGTTATTTTTTGGCATGTTAGGCAATGTAAGAAAGCTTAGCATTACCAAATAAATATGATATACTTTATTCATGCAGTAGTTATTAATCGTTAACATTTGGAAATCTGGATTATTGTATTGCTAGACTTGCCTATTCAAAATATATTTGTATAGTAGGTAGCTGAGATAGCATATAATAGCTGTACATATTTACAAGAAGGGCCACGGGTTAAACTGGAGTTTGTTGAAATATTTTCCGGCTATTCGTACGGGCTTTGTTGTGTACAGAGCTCATGAAGTGGAAGATAGAGCCACGTCTTTCCGTTCCGCCGCTCGGTTGCTGTTTAAAGTTTTTTTGCCATGTTCCAATGTATGTATCTTCAATAAGTATTTGGTTAACAGGGGACGATGATAGTTGCATCATTGTCGTTTTAATTTGAGATGAGAGAGAGAGAGAGTAGAAAACTAATGTAAATCGCGGTTCTTTTTTTAAATTGTTTTAGTAGGTCAATACTTAATGTATTTTCCTAAACTTATTATATCTTAACTTGTTATCTCCGAATGAGCTGTTGCATTGCATGAATTTGAACCATATTTTAAGTAGATCTAGAACTGTAAAATTGTTACTTATAGGTAAGTTCGTCCTTTTCACTCGTGAGGGATTCGGTAGCTAATGTTCGTTTTTTTAGCATTAGAAAGAACTTGAAAGAAGGTAAGCGATTTTGACATAACTTTTAATTGAAAAACACTTTTTAAAAATCAATAACTATTATTTATGAAAGCAGAAGACTATTGAAGATCTTATTAGATTCATAATTGTTAAATATTTACCGTAACTTATTTTTAAAATGTGTTTTTCAATTAAAAGACACATCAAGATTGTTTACCTTATTTCTAATGCTAAAAAAAACGAAGTGGGTATAGCCGCACTGCATGAAATAAACTATGCTTTCTCTTTAATTGATTAAGGTATGAGCCGAAAAAAATCCGCAGTTATTTTTCAACTACAACATATATACGCTAATGATAACAATATATATTCAGCTTTCTGTGTTATTGGCAGGAGAGCATGAGCTACGCGGGGCCGGCAGGTCGCTACGCTGCGTCCGCGCCGCTGGTCTACCTACTGCCCGACATGCCCCGCGACGCGCAGGTATTTCATCACTTCATTACGAGTATATACAGTGTGTAAAGTCAATAAGGGCGAATATTTAAACGGTGGTTAGCATAGGACCTAAGAAAGTATATTGAAATAAATTTTATTTAGAAATATGTACAATAAAATTATTAACCATACAAAATAATTCTGCCCACAATGTAAAGCAACACACAAGCTACGAGATACTAGCTTTTAATTTTAACTGTAACTATTGAAAAACTTTAGTTCCCAAATTGCTGGACAGTGAGCTTGTTTAAAATTCGAAATTCCAATTTGTAGCGTTAATTGTTTAAAATTCGAATAGAAATTGTAAAGTTACCTTGCAGACCTCGCATCTAAATATATTTGGTCATGATATTTTGAGTTTTATTCACCAGTACTAGAGTTCACTTTTATTAGCGATTTCATCAAGATGTAGCTTTATTGAATTATATTTGAGTGATATAAAGTTAGAATGTAACTGTGAGATCCTTGTATTTCAGCCCGTACAAGATTAGAACCTTTTTCATGTAATGTCATTGAGTTTTTCTTTATTGATTTAAATGCCATCTAAATGAGTGGCCATTTAAATCTTACGGTCACGTGATCGCCTTACGCTGTCTCGAGTTTATCATTTTTTCTCCACCTCAAAAAGTGCCCAGCGCCGCTAAAGAAGTTTTCACTTCTATATCTGGTTTAATTTATCGCTCGTATTGAATTAACACACTGTATGTATAGGTAAGTTTAGATTAGAGTAATATATGACAATGAAGCATGGTTCGAAATTTTCCATATTCAGATTAGAATAAAAAATAAGTAACTTATTATTTAAAATTTTAAATCAATGATATAAGTAATTATTCAAACATCACGATAATGTTTATCTTTATTGTTCGTTATTATTGAGCGTTGAATTAGGTACCTACTCATTTAGTGAAATATGCCTAATAATTTGCCACATCTATCCTAGGAAAACAGTACTACTTGCCTACGTATAAATAGGCACTAAGAATGATGTTTATCAATGTCGCAGGCCACGCTCGGCGTGTAGGTATGCAGAGCGCTGTACGTGCACTAACTAAACCTTAATGAATGAATAAGTCTACTGAAATATTGAAATCCTTTAATATAACTTTGTTAAAAACGAAACAAAATTAGGTACGCATATTCAATTAAATCGTGCATATCGGTTAGATAGGGACCCTTTTAATCCAAATTTACCGTGATCGTATCGTATCGATCGTACCGAGGTTTGCCAAATATTTGAATGAGGTTGTTAACTGGATTCATTTCAACCCCGAATAAATATAATATAAGAAAGCATGAATTTGAAAAGGTATTTTTTAAATTGCCTATACTAATTTTGATTTAGGAGTTTTAGAAACGGTCCTATGATGTGGGTATCGAAACAAAGTTCCTATCATAAAATAACGATACTTAAAGAAATTAAGTTAAACAATGAGTGACGTTAATATTCTTTCGGCCACAAATCATCATACAATGGAGTGACGGGAATTGATGAATGACGAATTCTATAATTTACTTTGTTTATTACAAACCGGTATTTACTTTGGCCAAACCCTTTTCTGTTGGAGTTAAAGTTCGGAGACAGTAATTAAGTGAACAAATTACAGTGTTAACTTGAGACTTTGTATTCTGTGAGAGCCTATTGAAATATATTTCAATTGCCACTTCGAGTAGTAGAACCCATTCCATTATTGAAATTTATTTTGATAATATTATTGTTCTCGTTTGAAACAAACTTCTCTCGTCATTTTACAATACAACATAATACTACCATACTATATTTCAAGAAAATGCATTACTACACCTGGTACTTTGAATAACAGGTTAAATTGTGTTAACTTACTGTACTCCAGCCTTACGGTACGTTTACCGACTGTCCCAAACATAAAGAAAATATATTCTAGGGCTTGCATCTGTGTGCCAAGTGCTTTAGGGCTTCACTTTCAATACATAAATATTATAGGCATTGTCATCTTCCTCGCGTTATCCCGGCATTTTTGCCACGGCTCATGGGAGCCTGGGGTCCGCTTGGCAACTAATCCCAGTAATTGGCGTGGGCACTAGTTTTTACGAAAGCGACTGCCATCTGACCTTCCAACCCAGAGGGTAAACTAGGCCCGTATTGGGATTAGTCCGGTTTCCTCACGAATTTTCCTTCACCGAAAAGCGACTGGTAAATATCAAATGATATTTCGTACCAACATAAGTTCCGAAAAACTCATTGGTACGAGCCGGGGTTCGAACCCACGACCTCCGGATTGCAAGTCGCACGCTCTTACCGCTAGGCCACCATTCCTATAAATGCCTATAAATATTATAGGCATTCTTACTCTAAATAAGTAGCCACAGTAATAGCTCAATAAGGCATGTGTTTTGGGTGGGTACTGGCAACGATGTATGTAGCGTATACAAATCAGAAATATATATATAGCAAATAAGGCGTCTAGGTTGCAGCCGACCAAATTCTGACTAAATTGTATGAACGGATGTTAGCATTGGCTTGTTTGATCTACCGTTGTGTCAATATGAATGTGGTCTACAACCAAGTATACATGTAATCAAGGTGAGAAGTGTGCGCGCGCGCCGCGACTTCTCCGTGAACCCGGCCGTGGACCTCCTGACCGACGCCTACTCCGACAAGGCGCGGCGCCAACACCTCACGCGCACCAACAGGGAACTCCTTAAATGCATAGGCAAGCGAGGTAAGATCTTTAATTTTTTTTTATTGTAATTGCTATGCTAAATTACCTATCTAATCGAATAGTTTAAGCACATTTCATAATACCCAGTAATTGTTTTCTCATTTTACAGACCCCTGGAGTGGTCCTGAAGATTGCTTTAAGAAAACGTTCGGAAAGTAAACTTAAACGCAAACATGCTCAGCTGCCGTCCAAACACGTCTCTAGTCAAATAAACAGCCTTGCGAGATGCACAGCGATGTAGTTTATTTATTCTGTGTATATATGTATAGTGTGCACGTTATGTATTTGTTTAAGAGGGGGCTAACGCAAAATTGTACTTAGTTTTAATATTGAATTGTTACGAATGCCATGGAAATAATCACACGGAAATAAGATTATATTTGCATTGGCATATTCAAACACCTTACTAGGTTAAAGTTGGCTTGCACTTACAACCCCTTTGGTGTTACGGGTGTCCATGGGAGACGATAATCGCTTACCATTAGGACATTCGTCTGCTTCAATTGTATATCGTTACCTTCCATTTAACAGCAGTATAATTTAAGCATAAGATAGTACACAGCTGCGGGAGGTGACGAGATTTTCTTTAAAAACATAAATATATTTTCAGAGTCATTAAGGTAAAACGTTAAAACCCGCGTTACAGCCATATTTTCCGTCGCACGTTTCACGCGGCGCGCTATATCTTTTGTTACCTTCGGTATACTCGCAATTCCCTGGTTTTACGCCCCCTCTTAATTTGTGATGTGTCTAAAATTATAATATTCTTGTGCTAAAATATTTACTGTAAATATAAGACCGATATCGCAAAAAACTTTTGTTCATTATGTATTGCCTCTATATTTATCACCTATTATAAGTTTAGTAAAAATTATACTATGTATTTATGCCAAAACTGTAATAAATAATTACTTTATTTCATAATATAGACACACTGATACATAGTTTCTTTACCCTTACCTATTCTTTATTTCATTTGAGTCTTAGGTTAGGATTTTACAATGTGAGTATAAAAGTACAATAACAAAACACTTACAAAAACATAATAAAAAACCTAACCTAGGGTGCCGCCAGCAGCGGGGCAAGGCCCAAGCTGCCAGTAATTATTAGTTTGATTAACTTCTAAAATAAGTAATGACGTCCCGGCTTTGGCTGTCTAGCCAGTCGGCCAAATTCATAATCGCGTACTTCACTACCTACTTATAATCTTTTAGTGCATACGAAGCTTTATGGCAGTTATAATATAAAAATCTATTGATAGGTATTATAGTTCAAATTTAAACAAAAGCAGCAGTTTTGTAAGTTTGGGTAAATTTGTAGAAGAATCGCTTTGCGCCTGGCGTGGAGCTTTTTATCATATTGTAACTGAAGGATGTTCCCTGCTGGTTCAAACTGTTCGTTGGAAGTCCTGACGAAACTATTTTCTGCTATCTTGACCAGATCAGCAGTACACTATGTTGGAAGTATTCCCACGAGTTTATTTCCCATATGTAGTGGCCAGTCAAGAGCCCTATCACAATGGCCATCGGCACTAAATACACATAGCATAGCAACATTAATAGGTAGTAGGTTAAGTACATGCAGAGGGTATGCACTTTTGTCTCAGGCAATGCAATGCTCCTTGCCATGATTGCTCCTTGGATCGTACTAAGCTGATCTAATACCCTAGCCACGATATTACCTCTTGACTGTCCCCCAAAAAGGGAGGGAGGAAAGGCCCGGAGCCGCCTTTAGGTAGGTACTACTACTTAACGCCGTACTAGATATAGTTTGTCAAAGGAGTGTCTCATTTCAAACATAGATAGAGACTATCTTAAATTTGTCTTACACTAGTACTAGCATCTAAAAGAAAAGGATGAGTATCGTTGTTTTTGTTCATATTTACTGACAAATTGGTTTGACCAACTGTAGAAGTAGTAGATAGTAATTTAATAAACCGTTTTTTTTGCGAAATGCTTCTCTTTATCTCAGCAAGTTTCTTGGGGTTCCTGCCAAGCATTCTATACCATAATAGTTATATTGTTCAATTTGGGTTGGATGTTAATCACTCTCAGTGTTTATAAATTGAATAACCCAAACTGTTCCAATTGGGTCGTCATTTGTTTTGGTTAAGCTGTACTTATTGAAGCGAATTGTAAGTAGATTTCCTATTGTAATTGAAAGTGCGTCTAATATAATGTTTTATGGAAGATACCTACTCATAGAATCTTGAATCATTGGCTAAAGACGACAGTGAGGAATTTAATAATATTGGCGAACATTGTACCGGTCTGAGGACGGCCATTAAGTACTTAGTGCATATTTAAGTTTGTAAAATATGTTTTATTTCATTATATTAGGTTGTAAGTATTATTATTGTTTTTTTTTACTGTATTTAATATTATTATTTTTACACCGTTTATTATTGTATTGTATGTTTGGGTTTCTTATACCTGCTAAATAAATAATTAATTATTAATATTATTGACATTATTGTTATTTAGCAGAATATATTTAATTAACTGCTATATTCTCTTTGATTTTTTTAAAAGTATGGACCATGTACCTAAACCATGATTGCGTGCCCTATTAATAAAATAAAAGAGTAAAATTAAGCCGTTTCGTTTCGCAGAAAACGATTCTCATGACCTCCCTTCGAAGGCCCGATTTGGCAGAATTTATTTATTACCAACACATTATGTACCTTTTGCCAACATAACTGCAGCAACGGAACTGCTCAGTTTTGTTTTATGTGCGTAATGTACTTTTAGTTCTTATAAGAGTGTATTGACACAATGGAATTGCGGACATTATCAATACCTATTACAAAAATACACTGTTAGGCAGTTGAAGTGTTATTGTAATAATCCATAATATTATATAATTATGTATAGGTACAATATATTATTAACTGGATACCTATACTTATTTTTATATTAAGCTTCCCCTGTAGAAAAACCAAATAGAGTCAAGGGAAGATGCAGGTTATTATATTCTTAAGATACCTACCTACGAGTAAAACAATACAAAAACAATCCTTGTGCCGCTATATAAGTAGTTTGTCGTCTCGGTCTGAGATAATTTTACATGATGTGGCGAACATTGATCTTGACGCAGCATAATTTTTTCAAATATGCTCAGTGATATTGAGACATGATATTGAGATGAATGAGATATAGGTTTATCAGCACATTCAATATTCATTAGAAGTTGTGCGCGAAATAAACCCGTGTTCAATAACTGAAACATTACTAACACAAGGTTACATTTATAACTATTTACTTAAAGCTGCTACCTAACTATACTTTAAACATTAACAACAACGAATACTTAGTTTTATAACTTATGAAGAAAACTGTTATAGTGGCAGAACAAGTAAAAGGAAAAACGAAAGTACAAATTGAAATGACTTAATCTGCCCAACCCCGTATAATTATGGTTTGACTAATGATGCGGTGCAATGAAGGAGTGGAGCGGGCGAAGCAAGCGGCGCGCGCCCACGCTGTCCATCGACCTGCCGATGGCGGTGCTGCGCCACAAGTTGGGGCTGGAGCAGGTGCGCAAGGCGCAGGCGCTGCGGGCCGCCGAGAACAGGAGCTTTCTGAACGAGATCGGCAAACGAGGTGAGCAACAGAACCTCCATTACCGTACATCGGCTCAATCACAATGGAAATAAAACGTACAAAAAAGTTTTTCGTTGGCTGGTTTCAATTTTGCTAACAGTGAACTACCAATAGTCTGTTAGATAGTTTCGTCGTACCAATGCACAACAAATAGTCATTAGGAGAAATAACGCAGATTTTCGAAATAATCTTGGAAAAAATTACAAAGAGAGATTTTTGTATTTAAACAGGTGATAAACAAAAATAATGTAAATTAATTTCTGTTGCAGGTTTTCAATGGGACTCATCTCTGGAATCGCAGAAGTATTACTATTAGGTTGTAAAAGGGAATCATATATTAAAGCGGAAATTCCAGTTTCACTTTCTGGTCGTCATAGTTTCTGTAGGTAATGTCAATTCTGGTATTTTGAAGTATTCGGAAATATTACTGTATTGTATAACTAACTAAATTATATTACCTATCTAAGTATACCTAACATCAATAATGTAGCGACGCATGTCAAAAACATTATTTGTAAATTTAATTAATAATTAATACTTCTTTGATCTTCCTTCTGATCACAAGATTATAAGTTCTGATAGGTGTAGTAACGAATCTATTTAAACTTCATAGGTAATTATCCTGCACTGTAAAACAACATGTTATACTGTATAAAAAGTATACCCGTAACGATTTGATTCATGTAAGTTAAAAAAAACTGTTTAGGTATTGTAAATAATTTTATCTATATATTATTTTATAGTGACATTCCATTCTTCAAAGTATTAAACTAACCTAAATAATCTAAATATATATATGTGAAATTAGGAACAATAAATAATATTACACCCATGTTTTGTTTTATTGAATCACACCGGCATGACACATTTCCATGTCAAATTAAAATTATCAAAGAGTCCCGTGTTGTATGTATTATGTGATATAAATTAAATTAAATTAAATTAATTATCAGATTGTATGGCTTAGCTGATGACCATGAGTGAGTGAAAAGTTACTTAAAAACATTGACTTATATCTTATGACTGGCCTTACGAGCAAAGAAGGGGCATGAATGGGGCCAGTACAGCGGTGTGACAACGCTACAACGCGATTGGTTGATAAGTTCGCATCACGCGCGCGATTGGTCGCAATTAGTTGCGTTAGACTGCACGATTGGCTCGAATTCGTGAGTGACACCGCTGAACTAGTACCATTTTTGTGCCCTTACGGCTCGTCCTGAGATATATATGTCAATGCTTAAAAAGTTATATTTGCAAAGTGCCTAAATAGTAGGGTAAATGCTATAGTTATTGGCCACTACATAGTAATTGGCCACTCGTAATAACAAATCAGAAAGAAACAAGCCAATAGAAGTATTATTGTTGTAAGTAGGTGCCCATCATATGTACGTCGTCAACGCTTTTCAAATTGGCTTTTAAGAGCAAACATTGAGTATGAATATATTCTCATATCAACATCCAACTCTCCTAGCTGCCTGACAAGAAACATGGCAATGTAATTGTAGCTTATTGAAATGTGCACAATGAAATTTCAATTAAACGGTAGGAAAACGTAGCTATTCATAATACTGAACTGCTTGAAACGACGGCCTCTTTTGTACGAACTAATTACTTCTTGGAAATCAGGAGCTACCTACTTACGTTAAAATTTTAATCAGAATGTCAAATAGGTAACTTTTTGAAAAATAAAGCATTATTATTCTGATGCGAAGAACATAATAAGATAAATAGGTACCTACTTACTAGTTTTTTTAGTAAGCATACGCCTCAGTTTGTATATTTGTATTTTTTATAAACAATAGGTGGCCACTTTGCAATTCATACTTAATTAGCCATATCAATTTCAGATCTAGGTACTTATAACTTCATATATATATATATATATATATATATATATATATATATATATAGCTATATCAGTAAATATTATACTTACGATGTAAGGATTATTTATTTTTTAGTAAATTTTTTAATTTGTATCCAGACCGACATGTAAACAAGCTTCGCCTCAAATTGTTACTCACGCCACTCGCCTTTTTTGACCTCTCTTAAACAACGGTTGCATAAAATACAATTAATACGACACGTCACGATCGCTTACCTTCTTTCTAATGATATAATAAACGAAGTATATATACAGTTTCATCAATCCTTATTCATATTTTGTGATATGAATATACCTATAGGACATTCTGAGCAACCTTTACTATGAGATCAATCGAAAAAAATGTGGCTCTCCCATAGAAAACATCGACATCTGATACTCTGTTAAAATGTATGAAACAGATAAATATTATTTCGCGATTTCGGGGTTGCTCCTATAAAAGTTGCTCAGTCAGTATGACCCCGAAAATTTGGCTAAAGGTAAGACACACTACTTAACTACTAGGAACCTTAGCTACTACCTTGAAGTTTCTATAGCCAAGGAACAGTCCCAATGACGGAATTAGCCACATTGACCTTACGCATACTATGTAGATAATCGCAATTAAAAGATTATCATGTCACAGAGGGCGATCGGCAGTGGTGAGCGGCGCTCGCGACCAAAGCGCAAGATGCCGTCACTGTCCATCAACAACCCGATGGAAGTGTTGCGGCAGCGGCTTATGCTGGAGGTGGCCCGCAAGCAGATGCGCGAAGCCAGCCAGCGGCAGGCCGTCGCCAACCGACTCTTCCTGCAGAATGTCGGAAAACGCGGTACGTCCCGCTTGCTACATTAATATTAAGATCTCGATCAGTACCCATCTTAGCCTAACCAGACCCATCGAGCAGACAGCGAATGACCGCTTCAGACAGTTAGTAGTAGGACTAGCAGGGAATGCTCCCCGGCATTGAATTTGTTTGGTGGTAGAAAACTATTTTACAGTACGTACATATTGTAGTTATTAATTATAATATATATGTGTGTAGATTAAAATAGTGTATATTGTAACTGTACATAAATATGCATTAATCCACTCGTGTAATCCTTTTATGAAGCTCACTTCCTTTCAACCCACACTCGTATTTTTGAACAGGATTTTGGGCGAACTCTGGTCCGGCTCCGTACGACAACTAGAGCACCCGGCGCCCGCGCTCCACCCCGCCGTCGCCGGGAGCCCTCCGTCTACGATACAAGCTCTATGATAAGTACCCACGTTACCTACTCTTCGCCGGCAGATTGATTTCATTTATATATTTATTTTATTAATGTACTATATACCGCCAAGTGGCTGTTGCACCTACTGATGTGTAATAAGTAATATATAAAATTAACAAGCATAATATATTTAGCTGAGATGCTATTCTAGCTTTCGGTTCAGCTTGTGTTCGTTGTCAAGGTAGTGACTAGTGAAGTGACACACCGCGATGGTGACCACGGGCCCGTGCCACCCAGCTCGGCACACGCGCCCGTGGCCGTTCCTCACTCATTTACTACGGATAAACACAATACCTACCTGAAATCATACTCATATTATTTTACTATCATTTTGCTTTAATGTATGCGTTTCATAGTTGATCGAGATTCCTATGAATCAAATTAAACATATGTTCATACTTAATTAGAATAAAATTCATACATAGGTATATTAGATACGAGACCTGTTAGTTTAGTTCCTTTTGTTATGATTATAATACCTACTTTATAAATAATAATATCACAACTGTACAGTCCAGCTGCTATTTTGTGAATAATAATTTATTTACCTACATTAATATTAAGTTTATTAAAATATATTATATATTGTTAGCTAATGAAAAGTAGTAAATTGTAACACTTCTTATAGTGTCTAATTCAGTAAAACGTTAAATTATTGATTTGTGTCTTACTTCTTCTTTTGCGATAGTTCACCCGCGGCAGTGAACGCGTAACGCCTATTGATTCGCCAAATGTACTTACAAGGCTCTACACGCCTTATATTTATGAAACCTTTTGTGAATGATGTATTTATGTAGTAGACGCCTTTGACGCCATGTTGGCAGGTAATCGATATTGCGGCACTGGAGGCGACCATAATGAAATCCCCGCTCGACGTGGAGCGGAGCAGCAGCAGCAGTGCGCCGTAGGGCCGCGCCGCCGCCGCGGTGCCCGGTACTCCGCGTCGCGCGATTTCTCGTTAAATTAAAATGCTAGAAATAAAGAACCCAATCAACTTTCCTACTGCCGCGACCTCCCTTTTGATGACATTAATTAGACTTTTTTGCGAAATCAAGATTTTCTTACACTGCGGACATTCGGTACAAAGATGCCTGATAACTGGACGCTGAACTAACTTGGTAGAAAGTTGTATGTTAATTTTACGCTGTTAAAAAGACGTTAAGATCTCAAGTGCCGCAATAATGTGACCTTTAAGTAGTAACATATTATTATAAATATTCAAGGCATGTAGAATAGATAGCACGGTTGAATTCAAGCTTGTTTAGCATAGGTACTCTATTAAGTAGCTGATGGCCCTGTGACTAAGCCAATCTTTATTAGGTTTTCTCTTCTACATATTTAAAGTTATAATGTAACCGTAGCCCAAAGAATAAAGCATAAATGTGTCCATAGAGCAAGTAATAATTTATTTATTTATTATTGATATTACACTGTTTCTTTACTCTTGTTTTTAATTCCACCTGCTTATCATGCGTTACACAAGTTACACAACTACGCGGCGTCGGATAGCTTGAAGTAGAGAGAGAAGCTTGGTAAAAACACAGAATAAATAATAGTAGTAGGTACAGAAGACTCACTCTCTAAGAAAACGCGTCTGTTACGATCAACACAGATATGGCCGCTAGGTGGCGACAGCGCCACGCGCGGCTTATGGCTAGCCACCAAAATTGGTGTGGAACGGATGTACTTTTAGCTACCTGTAGCAAAGCGACGAAATCGCGGAGTGAGCCACGCCTGGTAAAAGTAAATACACTAAATATAGAGCCTACCACCGCGACGAAAAATCGAAAATTGTTATCTGCCTCCCCGTCACTCGAATATACAACAGCGATAAGGAGATATACCTATAAAACAATTTTTAAATGTTCAATATTGGCGGTAGGTCCCAGGTATCATGACGTAGCAAGGAGGAGCAGAGGCGGCCACAGCCTCTACGGCGCTCGTTGCGGACTGCGTTGGCTGGCAGCGGCGGAGCGCGGCGGCGGCGCGATGAGGGCGTCTGCGCCGCATAATTACGAGTGATTTAATTTAAAGAGGCGCCTCGAGAGCCACGTGATTTCATTATCCCCTACACGTTTCCATCGCCAGGCGAGATCGGGTCACTTGCCTCAGGCGCACCCATCCTCGATTACGACATAATTAATTCCTACTTAATTATGTAAACCTGGTCCACTACATTGCTAAATCTTAAATTAAAAGAAAATTAGCTAACCTTGTGAACGTTTTATGCTGATACATTTTTAAGTAAATTATTGAAAGGTTAGGTTACGTTACAATCAAAACAATATTTGGTTAAGAAAAATTGCATGGATTTAGGTAAGTAGGTACCTATGTATGTAAATATTAGCTATAGGTAGGTACAATACAATGAACACAAGTGGTACTTAAGTTAACCCGTCCCTCTTTTTCGTTTTCCCCTATTTATTCTGCCCATGAGAGTACATGCGTGTCAAGTTTCATGCTTTCTGCGAGGGCCAAATTAAAGCTTCGAAACCGTGGTCTACTAATAAAGTTGAACAAGGTGAGCGGTTTTCCGCAAACGGGGGATTACTTAGTCTTAGCACGGTCGCGGAAAAGGCTTTTCGTATATTTTCTTGCAATTAGAATTCAAACACTCATTGTTGACCTGAAACAATAATGAAAAATATTAGTACCTACGTCTAACAGTTTGAAACATTAAGTATACAAGATACGACGTATTTCTGCTGTATTGCACTTAGGTGTTCTAATATCTGGGAGACCGAGCTTCGCTCGGAAAACATATAAAATCTCAAAAATTAGCGTTTTCCCAGAGATAAGACCTAGCTAGATCGATTTTTCGCCCCCGAAAACCCCCATATACCAAATTTCATCGAAATCGTTAGAGCCGTTTCCGAGATCCCCGAAATATATACATATATAAATAAATAAATATGCAAGAATTGCTCGTTTAAAGGTATAAGATAAGATAGATTAAAACAATGGTAGTTTTTAGTATTTTACATTTTTAAGCTAATCGCGAGGTCTACAGCTCACAGAGCCACTAGTCTAGTTGGTAAACTTTATGTATATATATATATATATATACATTATATAAACCTTAGTCAGGGCCCTTCATTTTTATATAAGAGTTAGGAGTGAAAACAATTATTAAAGGCTCCGTCCTAACTCTTATAATTTATAAAAAAATCGTTAAATTCAAACGAAGGAGCACAGCTGTGGTTAATTAATATACTTCAAATTGCGTAAAAATATTTTATATAATGTTAATATGTATACAGAGAGGACAATCGGGACTACCTTTGTATGGAGAAACGGTCACGCGACGTAGTTCCCTTTCCTCTAAAATCATACCTCTAAGCTAATATTTATACGGCTTAACTCGCGTATTTTTGGTCACTCTTGAGCTTGGAAATGGAGCCCTAGGACTCTCCGAAACAAGTCTAGTGTCAGTTTAAATTCTATTAAAGCATACAATACCTGATATATCATACATTTAAGTGTCCTTCTTTATTTTTATCGAGACAGTATAACATGGTGGCGTAGCAGTGGATATCCCCGATATACCTAATATAATATAAAGGCGACCAGCAAGGCGACCTATTAGTAATTTTTACTAAAGCTAGCCATGTAAGCATTATTGAACAAACAGTACCTCGTTGCTAACGTAGGTATAGTGTAGAGGGCAACCACAAGGGATTTAGTTTAGCCGTGTTGCAATTACTAAACCGAATATTTGGAATAAGTGATTCGCAAAATATGACTAAAATGGATAAAAGCGAGCGGTAAGTAATTTGAATGTACGATGTTTTTGTAGTTTTAATAGCGCTGAGTGAGCGAGTTAACATTGACGTACCTATCGAAAAAACAACTAGTATGTAATCGAGCGAGTTAACTAATCGAAAAAAAAAGTAATAATACACTCTATGTATATTGTGTCTGAATCCCCAGTAATAAATAGTTAAAATAAAAACTGATAAATGTTGCGGACTAAATGACCGATAACTTGGAAAAGTAACATTGCAGCGAACTTATGGCAAGAGTTTCTAACTGACTAAATTGGCTTAAATGATGTAAAACGACACTGCAAAGCGAAAAGTCGCTTTTATTTAACTGATTGATAGTACTCGTAGTCGGAACTCGGGTCGCGCTCGGTCTGCTATATACGCTGTATGTACGCTAAATAAAAGGTCGAAGGTCGAGGGAAATTTCGACAGCTGACCTAGCAATAGTAGCAATAGTGAAGTTGGTAACCTTAGTTTCCTTATCTTACAAAGCATTAATTTATGAGCCTTAGGTAATATACTGTTTATAAGACATTAATATGTACTGAATAGATAATAAAATAACTGTTTATATTTTAGCTTAATAAAATTGAGATAATATTTAATAAAATATAATAAAGGGGAAAAGCGGTGTATAATTCTTAATGCTACAAGAGTTGGATTTGTTAAAATGTATCCTGTTTTTTATATACAAAATCAATATATATACGAAATGTCTGGAGTACCAAATTACTCACATGCTCTTGATAATATCAATCTGATATACCTACACGGACTTAGCCATTTCATATCGTCCGCTGCCTGACAGGTGTGTGGGATGATCTGCAAAACTACAGTGTTGGTCACGATATTCGATATGATGGGACATTTAAAGAGAAAATTTAGGTACTTACCTATTAACAGAAAACATTTTCTTTTCCTGGGTGGGTAAAAATCTAGGAGGAAAGAGAAGATTCGTGGAATGTATGGGGCCCAATACATTCCACGACTCTTCTCTTTCCGCACATACTCTAAAAATACAATGCACGTATTATAGTACCTAATAGAGCGATTTTCCGACATAATACGACAAATCCACTAATAATTGCTGCTTTGCTCTAAACATGCGAGGAAATAACAATTATTTAAGCATCAACAATATCACTCGGATTTAACATCAAAAACAATCATCGTCCCTCCTTGGTTAATGTTGAAAACAAAAAATAATAAAAGCAAAAAAATAACCTATAACGAAAACTGTAAGTATCTACGATGCTTTTTTACACATGTAAACCTTTAAAAAAATTGTATACATAGTCTGATTATATGAGCAGTATTCGCACGATTTTACACAGCGGTCCTGCAAGGTGTATGATAGAATGAGACATATACAAGGTTATTGATCTCCCTATCTCGCTCTATTGCATTTTATGATTTCAAGCTAACATTATCATTAACATCATAACTATAGTATAGTATGGATTTTAAATATGTACATACAAACATGTATGTATTGCTTGCGCCTGCCGTGCATTGTAAATATAACCTTGTACCGTGCTGCATGCCCAGCTGCCAAGCGAAAGATCCCGGAACCATTAGGTTGTGTTGCTATAATATATGTAATGTACTGTATTATATAGCTAATTCTCTAAGTCCTCAAAATTTTAATAATTTTAATTCTTATTCAACTTTGTTCCCATTATGGGACTTATCATTATTTTATAAAATAATTAATAAAGTAATTAAAACATGATGCATGGAGTATGCAAAAGTTGATGCACTGATTCCGATAGGTATCTACACTCTGGCACAGTCACTTTGTGAGTAGATTGTCGGTAATTAATTAAAAAAAAAAACATTAAAAAAAAACTGAGAATTATTACCTAAATCATTAAATTATTGTATTAACTAATTTTCTTATTCAATTATAGGATAGGATAGGAACCCTTATAGATTCGGTTATATAGCATAGGTAATTTCTAAAATCACATTTCCTAAGTACGAAATTCCTAAAACAGAACATCGAAAATCAAAATGTCTAATGTACGAAATTCCTAAAGACGCATGTCCTAATACACTTTTAATCGAACGATCTCATTTTCGAAAATCAATATTCCTTTGTACACAATACCTAAGGACAATACTTTGAAAGTCAATATGTCTAGTGCTCAAAATAGCTACGTTCAAAAAGCCTAATGACAATATATTGAAAATCAATATTTCCGAGAACATTTCCTTCTTACCCTAAGTTGACGGAGCCCCGCTACGCGGGGCTCCTATTTCTGGGCGGTTTGCCCTTCGGGCATCTGAAGCTACCTAACGAACCTAACCTACCTACCTATTGATTTAGTTTAGTGTGACGTCCGTGAAAACAGTACACTTTGGTGGAAAAAGCGTAGGGAGGTAGGTAGGTTAAGTTCGTTAGGTAGCTTCAGATGCCCGAAGGGCAAACTACTCAGAAATAGGAGCCCTGCGAAGCGGGGCTCCGTCTAGTTAAGTTGTAAAGGAAGTTTATTGAAAATAAAGTTGCGTACGTTTGACTCTTTAAGCTAAGGTCAGCTAAACGTAGGACAAATGTCAATAGAAATTTCGCAGTTTATACATTTTAAACTTAGGTCAACTGAACGTAGGAAAAAAGATCGTTAGTATTTTCGTGCACTAGCAGTATTGTACTTTAGACATTTAAATAGTAGGTTGATTAACCGTAGGACATGTATCTTTAGGAATTTCGTACTTAGGAAATTTGATTTTAGAAATTATGCTACATAACCATAGATTCGCCATGTCCGACTTTCAGCGGCTTTGCTCCGTGATCATTGAAAATTGGTAACTGCCCTACAAATTAAATGTTTTTTTTTCCGCTTAGTGTTTCGAATTTCAGGTTGTTGATGACATTCGTGTTCATAAATGCATTATTTGTGTTGGTAGTAGGGTTTGAGTGGGAGAAGGTAAAGCAAAAGACGAAAGGGTCGGCCACATAAAGGGATTATGAGAATACTCACAAAACATAGAAGCTAATACTTGTTTAGGCTTTCGGTACATTTTATGGATACAATGTTGGGTATACAATTATTCGGCATATATTATTTAAAAAACGATAAAGAGCATGTTGTGTAATATATGTAAAATTGTATATGTGTCGCTATATTACTCGTAATTGAGTGGCACGACTTCATTCGTGTGGTAATACTAAAAACCAATACTTACATGTTATACATTTAAATGGTATTTTGTCCAGGATTAGTAATATGGACGCACTGCTTTTTGCTCTGGCGCTGGAAGTGACTCTATTGCAGCTTCGGATACAAGGTTAGTATAGTACCTACATACTTACTAAAATGAAGCATACCTACCTACCTAAGTGATAATCACTGATATTATTGTCGGATATCCAACGCCACGACTATGACGAGAGAGAGAAACCACGAGTTCGACGTGTTGCCTCCCTGTCACACTTACGTACGAATTTACAAGTGCGACAGAGAGGCATTTTTTAATATGTACTACATCGGTTTTCGCTCGTCTGATGGTAAACCGTGACAGTCAGTGATCTCGATCTGTCAGTGTCAAAAGTGACATTTCAGACAGTTCGGTATCGTGTCGGTGTGCCATCTTATAAGCATAGTTCGAATTGGGCCGTGGAGACACTTAATATAAGCTGTATCAATATCCCTAGTATGACATGCGTTTGAATCAGTTCCGAACTATTAGAACATAGACGTTCGTTAATTACATTATTAATTATCTGCTACAAGCCTACATAATATTAAAGTTGCTTCCACATAAGGAATACTTAATCCCAAACTGTTCTTGTTGAAGAAGAAGAAGTGACAGTTTACAAATTAAACTGTAAAGATCGTATTACACTTTCAATTTCTGAATTTATCAAGATCTGATGTCCTTGTAAAACAAATACCTATAATACATAGGTACTTATGCTCTTTTCCTTTTGATATTAGCATACAGCAGGGACTCACTATTAAAATGTGCAAGTGCAATTGTGAAAGAATCAGAATATATATATATATTTTGGACTCAGAAAGTGTACTTAATCCCAAAAGGACCGTAAATACCGGAGACCCTGCAAAGGTTTTTAACAATTAACATCACTTTTGTCACTATTAGCAGCTAATGAAACGAGATCAAAGTTGCAAACATGCATTACAAAATGAAAAACTATGACATGACACAAGTTACGTTTCCAGTTTATTATGGTACACTAGTAAAAACTTGAGCATAATAGTCGTAGTAAAAAAACGTAGGTACAGAGGTCTAAGCGAAGTGCTTTGAGCAATTGCTGTTTTTGATTCAAGTGGTACTTATCATTGACATTAGGTACCTACGTACTCGTACCTATATCGAGCGACTGATACAGATCACATAGGTACCTAATGTTTGGCACAGTTATAATTAAACAGGAAATTATCGTGAGGGAACCGGACCATTCTCAATGAGGCAGACTTTTCCTTCTGGGTAAACAAGTGCCGGTGCCAATTCTTGGTTTTTGTTTGCCATGCGGACTCCATACTCCCTAAACGAGCCTAAAATGCCGGGACAACGCTAGGACAACGATGATAGTGATAAATAAACAGGAAGGTAGTTCATATAGTGTGTAAAAGGTCTGTTTGATTTCAAACATAGACAGAGAGAATCATACTATCTTTGTCTTACACTAGTAGTAGCACACAAAAGAAAAGGATGAGTAAGTTTTTTGTTCCTATTTACTGACAAGATTTGGTTGACCCAGTATATTTCACTATAGATGTATTCGGCCATCCTACCCCCGCACCAGTTTCTGACAGCCCAGAGTAGTCTGATTATTACGTCGAGATGGAAAACAGATATCTCAATTTGACGAGTTAATTACACTAACCCTCCCCTCCCCGCCCTCCTTACTGGCTTCATCGTGTTTTTTCAATTCAATTTCAGGATAACTTTAGGCCAGGCCAAATACGGCATTTCATTTCACACGCCGTAGATACTTAGGTACTTACTTTTGGCTTAGCAATTAAGAGGCCGCGGTATCGATTTTAGTCGCAAAAATGTAGAATTGATAGATTTAGTCGATGAAATTGTCCACCTTTTATTACGTAATAGAAATAACAAGTACTGGTATCTATTACCACGTCTTCTTATCTTGCATTTGTACAGATTTTTTTTTTAAACTGCCTCACTAAATTAGTAAGGATTTTTTTTTCTGAGGGACGTTTAGGTAAACGCGCGTAAAGCACTGATTTAGTTGATCGTAAAGTTTGGACTGCTAAAAATGGTAATATTGTATTACACATAAGTATCCTATAGGTACTCCAACTTTCATAGACTACATTTTTGTTATATGATATTGAACAAGAGTAAATGAAAGTTAGACGAAATCAATTTTCACCAGAAATTACTTCAAAACAAGAAATCAATTTTCACCAGAAATTACTTCAAAACAAGTGAACATTTTTCGTGAAAATCGACTTAATTTCAACGTAATTTTGATACTTAAACAATCTACAACATTTCCTGAAACTGTTCTTATAAAGGGTGTTTTTTAAAGGTATAAAAATTCAAAATTAAATAAAACACGTAAAAATAAATTTTATTATTATGGTATTGGTTTTATTTAAGAGATATTCTTATGCCATTAGTTCTTAAAAATGATTTCGGGCATATGGGCGCCACTTTTTCGAGCAACTGGGGCCGTATATTGGCAATAACTCGGCGAATGTTGGCTTCCAAGTGGTCCAAAGTTATCTGCGTAGACCTGTGATTTCACATATCCCCAAAGAAAGTAATCCATAGGTGTGAGATCACACGATCGTGGAGGCCAGTTCACAGGTCCATTACGGGAAATTATGTGCTCATCGAATGTTTCCCGCAATAAATTGATGGTGATTTTGATTTTCAAAATAAATTTGCACAATTTGCAATCGTTGTTCTGGAGTAAGTCTATTCATTGTGAAAATGGCAAAACGTAATAAATTATTATAGTGGTAAATTATAAAAAATGATGTAACGGGTGTTTTTTTTTTAGATGTTTGGTTTTTAAATTGGCATAACTGTTTCTAGTGATTGTCAATTTAACAGTTGGCGGGATATTTGTGGTCAGTACGTTTTGCCATTTTCACAATTGTTTGATGAATTTTTAAAAACTGCCCCTTCTCGTTATACATGTATATTACCGGTAACGCACGCTCGAGACCTCATTATTAAAACGCAAGATGAGAAGACGTGCTAATAGAAACCAATACTTGTTATTTAGATATTACGTAACAAAAGGAGTACAATTTCAACGACTAAATCTATCAATTTTACATTTTGGCTCTAAAATCGATAACGGGCTCCTAATTGCATACCTACTCAAAAAAACATTTTCAATGTCTTTGTCGAGATATTTGTTACAGGTATTCTGACGAATACTAACTAGTATTTAATGTTTTTTTAGAGCTTCGGATGTCGGATGACCTTTGAAGAAAATCAGCTGCTATAGAGAATACAAACGATAATTAAATGTACAAAAAAAGGCACTTGCTTCTTTGTAGTCATATCGGATTATCCGATGTCAGATCGGACAATGAAAAAACGCTCAAGGGCCAATTCATTGACGACATGATGCGACGAGGAATGAAGGTTGCAATTTCAATGCCCGCTAGGTGTGCATCTGCATTCTTATGTCACTTATGTGTTTGTAGGTACTATAATTTAAAATGCAACTGTATTTACACAAGGTACATGGATATACATAGATCCGGGATACCTGCCAAGTATTGGTTTGCACCTTGCTTGCTTTTTTGCTTTATAATCTATGCAAGTGCGTGTCGGACCGTACCTAACAAATCTTGAGCTTTTAACGGATAAACCCACGGATACGAAACCCTAAAAAGAATAATAATGAGATGGTAACAAAGTTGCTGTTCCTGCGCGGAATTCAAATAGAGCACGAAAGATAAAGTTTAATTTCTTGGCTTACGCTTTCCACGTGCCAAATTTTCCAAAATTAGTTCAGTAATTAATAAAATTTATCCGCTAAAGATAAAAAGCGGTCTAGTTTTTATGGGTGTTGAAATTAATTTGATTTTGTCGTGATGGCACAGTAATGGCATTTCGTAGTGCTGTGTCTCATATGTTTACGAAATTCCACTGATTAAAATTGGACACTCATTTAATTCTTATTCATTTTCAAGTCTCCGTGGGCCACACTCCTGACTTTGGAATTATAAACATTGATAATAAATAATTTATTCAGAATGTAAGTTATGTCAGTCTGAATCTAGGCCGCGAAGATTAAATCATTCAGAGAGCCAATCAATCATCAGAGAGAGTCAATCATTCAGATCTAGGTACGGAAAATAGAAAAAAATACAAAATTATTTATTTGTCCAACATAGACACAACAGACTATCATATTAGACTACAGTTGTTCAACAGGCGAGAAAATAATCTAACAATAAAAATAATCTGACAAATAAATTAGCCTCTCATTCGTACAATAATAATAAAGGGCAGCTTGTGGCGAGCTGTTGGGGAGTAACGACCCCACGGACCCGAGTGCTCCCGAGAGTCGGTCAGGGTCTCCGTCTCCGGCGTGTCTTTCTTCGTCGGTCGGAGTGGCCCCAAGGGGACCCGACTCTTAGCTCTGGCTTTCCTTAATTGGCCGTCCAGAGAGGAGTCGTTAGAGCTATATGCTCCAGGGGTGGAAGTGAAAGATGCATAAGACGCGAGTTGGCACAGTGGCTGTTAACAGCCACTGGGTAGAAAGCGGCGCACACCTCTCGACACCCCTGAGCCGCTCACACCGATGTTGCTCCTGGTCGTCTTCGCGACGGCTGTTTCAGGGGCCCATCTAGTGCGCGGCAAGTCACCACCTGCCTCGATAACGTGTACTAACATTGTTATGGCAGGTGTCCGTACGTCTTTGTAATAACCCAGTCTCATAGTCCACCCAAACTTCAATCCATAGACCGGTATACTGTTCTCTTTTTCTACAATAGTCCCAATGCCTGCTGAGACCGGTTCATGGGTGTCTATTGTTGCACCTGTGAACGGGTTCCAGCAGGCGTTCTACATGACATAAAAGCTCTCCAAGGGGCCTCTACGTGTTGGATCTGTGTCCCCACGCAAGCCTATCAAAAAACCGGGATTACAGGCCCGTGATATCCAAGGAGATACAAATAATAATAATAATATTTCAATTTGCAAACCTTTTAGTCCGTTCATCATCTTCCTCGCGTTGTCCCGGCATTTTGCCACGGCTCATGAGAGCCTGGGGTCCGCTTGGCAACTAATCCCAGGAATTGGCGTAGGCACTAGTTTTTACGAAAGCGACTGCCATCTGACCTTCCAACCCAGAGGATAAACTAGGCCCGTGTTGGGATTAGTCCGGTTTCCTCACGATGTTTTCCTTCACCGAAAAGTGACTGGTAAGTAAATATCAAAAAACATTTCGTACATAAGTTCCGAAAAACTCATTGGTACGAGCCAGGGTTCGAACCCGCGATCTCCGGATTGCATTGCAAACCTTTTAGTCCGTTCATTGTAAATTATAATTATGTTCTTGCGATGCTAAATTGACATTCATTTTAATTTTAATTTTATTGTATTTCTTTAAGTATTTTAATTTCATATTTATTCCCCTGTTATTTGTTGTATTTAATTTAATTGTAATTTCACATTTAATTCACCTGTAAACTGGCGTCATTTAATTAAACTGTTCCTCATTTAAATATTCAGACAAACTGAATATGAAGAAAAACATCTCATGTGACATATTTCATCGGAAAATCAACTTTATGAAATGTTGTTTTATATAAAACGAAGCTTTGAATACGGGGCATAACATACTCATTGTTGGGGGTATTTTTGATCCTACCTATTAGTTCACTTAGAGGTGCGAATCACCCCATTGTGCGCCAAATTAATAGACCCCGCCAAGAAAAGAGATTAATTTTATGACTAAAGTAGCAATTCAAAAGATATATACAATTTATATAGATATATAAATAATAATATAGAAATATCATGGTTGGATATAATAAAGGATAAGTCATTTTTTAAATTGGAGCATAGTTACTCAACAAGGAGCAAAGTAGGCGCATTTTACGGTTCCTTTAATTTAATTTTATATATAATTTTCTTATCGAGTATTTTCTTCGGTTTTATTTCATGTGTTATTGCATGTAGGTATTTATTAGATAACTTGACATTGTTTGTATGGTAATTTTATATTGTGAGCGTCTTGGGGTCACCTGTAAGCCCGCAAGAGTTTTTCGCAAATAAAAAAATAATAAAAATAATAATTTTGGAAAGTCTGGAATCGTCCAATTTAGCTGGTTCGATCCGCACTCTTCCAGTTTTTCGATACAACCATTTCAGTATTTATTTCCGACTGTACCTACTTCTCTCTCCGTCATCCTACTTTTTAACCAAGATCTTTATAACGAGCCCAAACTTTTAGTAATATAATATTACAGAGTTCCTATGGCCACCTTCGGTCTGCATGGTCAAGAAAGCTTGATGTTTACATAACATCGCTTTGTCACTGATATGTACTAATAAAAAAACAATAAGAATGAAGTGGTTAAATGAGCTTGATTGATGATAATTTTGTTGTTTCGATAAGTGATTTTATGAAAATGAGTAAATGTAGAAACATGAAAATAAACCTATTTTATTTAACTGATAAAATGAATTAAATCCATTCCTTAACCCGGCAATTAATTTCAGTAAATACACGCCTGTAAAGTTGTAAACACCAAATTAGTTTTCTAATTCTGAATATACCTATTTGTGTAGAAATGGTTGTGCTAGAGTATACCCTACCCTAACCAAATTTCAATATAATTTATGTACAGTAAAACTAGCCAACTTTGTCCGCTTTTTTCGAAAAAACACGAATTTCTCAATTATTCGGTTAAAGTGCCGAATATTCGTCATTTCATTTTATTATGTTTGTCTTGTTGCAACACTCTAAAATGTAAGCTCCTCCAGGACTTTTAAGGACTCTCATCCATCAGGTTACGTTTTCCCGTTGTTATTAAAACACATGATGAATTATGGTGAATCCATATGATATTTTGGTTATTTTTGGAGAATCGCTTGGCATTTTGACACGTTTGTTTCTATATAGGGAATTCCCTAGAAAGCGATTCATTAATTGAAGCGTTTTCAAACGGTTTTTTAGAATGATAGACATGAACCGAATAATTCGGCCGAATATTCGGTTCGGTAAGATTATTAACCGAACATTCGGCTAATCGGCAAACTTCATACTCGGTCCATCTCTAATTAAAAGTAATATGACGTAAGGTTTGCAGACTCGTTATTTAATTATCTAAGAACTTTTCACTTACTGTTTTTAACCGATACGCTATTCCGGATCAACAACGACATCTACGTGATATTTCCGGACCAGAGTCTCTTAGCGCCATCTGACGGTCTGTTTTCAGAGGGCAGCTCCGAGCTTCGCAGTCGGTACTGGAGCTACTGCGACGGACGCGAGAAGGCGCAACACAAAAAGCTCGTTTTAGATCGGTCAGTCACCCGCATGTGCTAGTAGATGTCTCTGAATACATAACAATCTTCCTTACATGTTTCACAGGGTATATATTTAACCGACAATATTTCTAAGGAGGAGGTTCTCACTTCGACGATATCTTTGGTTTTTGTATGTCCTCCGATTTCTCTTAGATGGCTGGGCCGATGCGGAAAAATCTATTTTTTTAGAGCTCTGCACAAAACTGATCGCGTAGCTCTTATTTTTAATGGAACCGTCGGATTTTTTTTAGATGTTGATTCCATTACATTGTCGTCAGGTTAAAATGTAATGATGGGATTCTGGAAAAAAATAGGGAATTCTTAAACGATTACAGGGCACAACTACATATAATGATTTAACGATTAAAATTTTTTATAGGTAGAAGAAGAAGAAGAAGAAGAAATACATATTTATTTAACAGTAACGGTAGTAGGTAACTCTTGCATTTTCTCGGAAAGCAAGTTACCATAAATCTTTATGCTCTTTATTTATTTATCTTCTTAGTTTATTATTATCTTAAATCTTTATTATTATTACATTACATTATTAGGTAGGTACACATTATAATAATGGGGATTTAAAAAATACGTTTTACCTCTCCATTACATTAACAGTATTAGGTAAACAAATAAATCTATCTTTATCCACCTTTTTTTGTACGTTTGAGAATAGTTATTTGAGAATTGAGATGCATATGTGGAAATTAAGTAATTTTGAAGGAGTAAATATTTACAAAGCCACAGTTACAATACTTGCAATTATTACCTCTAATTCTATTAGGTCAACATTTAATCTTAGTTTAATCGCTTAATTTCTTCTCTCTGAATAAAGTGAGGTGGTGAGGGAAATGGTAACGAAGGGGTTGGTGGAGCTGGTGGAGGGCGGGCGGTGCCGGGCGCTCCGGCGCGCCGTGCAGGCGCTGCGCCAGCGGGGGGACGCGGCCGCCGCCGCGACCCTAGCGCACGACAGCCTGCGACAGTAAGCCCTGGTATTACATATAAAGAGAGCTGAGAGACAGTGAAATGAAAGTGACATAGTCTGGTAGAGTAAAATATGTAGGTAGGTACTACATTTAACAAAAAATCGGTATTAGATTTTTCTTTGGTAACGTTCTAACATTCCGTGAAAAAAATACCGGCCTCCTAAAAAGTGTAAAAAGGATAGGCATATACAAATACAAATCGTATTTACTTTCCTAATTGATTCGGTTGGATTGGGCTCTCGGCTCTCGGCACTCACACTAGCAAACAGATCATGCCCTGAGCGCGACGCATTCACGTCAAAATCAAATAAGCCGAACGTTTCCGTTTCATGGCGCAGGTCTTTAATGAACAGCTCAGTGTAACGCGTTCATTTTCCTTCCCAGAAAAAGAGAAGCCATTACCGGGGAACTGAAATCGATGGAAATTCAATTTGTGCAAGAACTTCGCAGCGCGGCTTGCAAAGTTGCATTTCTCCGAGACAAACTGAAAGTAAGATCAAATTTATAACAAGAAAATCTGTTATATAAGCTTACTCTGCAGTCTACGTCGAGCAGATCCTTGATATCTTTAAGTGGACCAGCCATATCATAGCCTTATTTATTACAGTTATTTTATTGTAGGTTTATTTTTTATCATATCAAATATCTGCTTACCTATATCACTTTATAAAACAAAGTCCCCCACCACGTCTGTATGTAGGTATGTATATTCGCGATAAACTCAAAAACCACTGAGCGAATTTTCATGCGGTTTTCACACACACGTTTTTCCTGTAGATTCCCAAAGTTAAGGGCTATAAAGCCAAAAGCTATAGAACCCTTATCTACATTTAAAGCAGTTAACTATTATCCATACAAGTTGTTACCTACAGGAGTGACAACTTTTGTTTTAGAATCTGCATATGACCCAGGTAAATATAACATACGGTCTTATGATCTTTCTCTTTTTGTACTAGCTTAAAAATGGTTGAATTTGAATAGGTAGCGCTTCGGTGCAGTGGTGGGAATCCTATATTAAATATTTCTCTACAGATCCTTCATATTTCACTTACACAACTGAGACGATTAAATATTCAAAATAGTTGTGTCAAAGATGTACATACGTATACACATATTTGCAACACTCAAAATATTGCGTACCCTCCCTTCTTCGTTACTTGGTTAAACTACTCATATGTGTATAGAACTTGGCCTATTTCAACGGACGGTGATTAGTTTAAATGATTGATTTAATTTTTCTTTGTATAAATAACGTGCACATATTTATGACCCTAGAAATCATGTAAGAACCTAAATCCGTCGTACACGGGCTTATCCATAGTAATAAACATTACAAGGTTGTTATTTCCAAGACAGCTTTCTTCGAATAGTGTTATAAAATACGACTGCTCTAGGTACAGCCAGCTGCAGAGATAGTTGACCCCCTGTAAACAAATTTCTATACAGCAATTTCAACTGTCTAGCTATCACGGTTCGTGAGATACAGCGTGGTGATAGACGGACGGACGGACGGACGGACGGACGGACGGACAGCGGAGTCTTAGTAATAGGGTCCCGTTTTTACCCTTTGGGTACGGAACCGTAAAAAACGAGCGGAGTTATGACGTCATCTTTTTTTATATTGTACGGGTCGTACATCTGAGTTGATATGATTCTTGATGGTTGATTGCAATCTTGATGGAAACACTGATTTCGGTATATGTATTTATTGATAACCAAGGTATATAAGTAAGTACTAGCTAGGAGCACGTATAAACGTAAACTAATTCATAAATCGATGTATGGCGTAATCGCAAATACAGCAATTATTATAAAGTCATTGTATTTAATGCTGACGCGAGAAATGTGCGATGCTTGCATTGTACATATTCCCGGCCAGGAGATGAGAAGTTGATAAGAGATGCTAAGATATTTTTATATAAAACTGATTGTTATAGTGAGATAATTTGAAACTGAATCAAATGATATCTAAGTTGAATTAAATTATTTGATAGAAGTAAATCCCCTAAACATAGAGGTAGAGTTGAGTGCAGTTGCCGCGACGCGATGATCTTGTCTCTCAGGGGGTTGTCCACTGTGGTTGTGCTCGGTCGCTGATGGGATGGAGCTGCGCGATGTGGATGACATCGAGGTTGGTCTGCGACCGCTCTCCCGGGGGGCGGCGGCGGCGGCGAACGAAGGGGTGAGGCGCGCGACGAGTTGGCGGCGTCGAATGCAGCGGCGCACGTACAGCGCTGCTAACACGATGACGATGCCCATGACCACATAGATTACTGTGTAGTGATGCACGTCGTGGTAGTTGATTCTGTCTGATAGCGCTCCCTCGTTCTTCATGTGTTCGATTTGGTCTTTGATGACCTTGAAATATTTGTCATTTCTTTCAAGAGCATCTGATTCGCCTTGTAAGACTGGTACTGTTAAGTTTATAACGTTGTTTATGGAGGGCACGTCGAACTTAACAACGGTTGCTTGTGTTTTGATGTCGTTCGAAAGTTTCTTCTGTGGAAATATGGTAAAGGCGTCTCCATTTAACACGCACTCTGTTTGAAGGGTTATGATTCCTGACTTATTTAGATGCTCGGCCTTGACTTCCTGTCCGCATATGATTCTCGCAGTACATTCGTCACAACAAAAGAATAGGTATGTATTCATAGTGCTTAGTTCCGTCCATATGTTGTGGCAAGTGTCAGAGTCAGCTGAGCACTCGTTTGAAACTTGATCGGCAATGCAAAGGTGTGAGTCAGACTTTAGTTGATAAATTGGACCTTGTAGCGTACAAATAAGAGTATTAGAATCGTAGTGCGAGCATTTATTTACGGTTTCATCCAACATAGGTATATACGATTCTTTTTTGATATTTATAGCCACTTGATCTGCTATAGGTCGTATTTTGATCATATTTTTTCCAACTTGACGTGGAATTGATATTAATTTGAAGAGTTCGTACACATCTTGAAATACTAAGGGAATCTTGATTTCGAAGATAAGGTACTGGCGGGTCATTTTTGTTCGCACCTTCATTAATTGATATAGTTTAGGTAGATCGGTGTTGATGTTTTCGCAGGGTAGAGTCAAATCATTTGGCATCTGCCCGGCTATGATATTCAGCTCATCTTTCAACTGTTGTGGTGTCAAGAGGTGAACGTTGAATTTGCCATAAATGACGTTAGCCATGGTGTCCAATAAAGTGTCTTGTATGCTTTTCAGGTTCACGAGTATGTTATTAGCGATGATTGATGACACGGTGATTTCATTAATTTGAGTTGATTCTTGAATTTCGGTGGCCTGTTTGTTAAGGCTTATCTCGATGTTGTTTATGTGTTGGTTGAAAGTTTTGTAAAGTATGCGCGAAGGCCTTGAAGTTGCTCTGTTGTTTTCTCATCTTCTCTGACAACTTGGCAGCATCGAGGCTTGGTTGTTCGGTGAAATTAAAAATAGGTGGAATTGCGAACCCTGTATTGACTGGAGCCCGGGTGGCCGTCTTTTCTTGATTCTCAGATTGTTGGTCTTGAGGGACGGCACGGCTCTGGTGATTTGATGGCCCAGGGTGCACTTCTTCACTTTTTGTTTTTTCTTCGGCCCAATTGGGCATTGCTGACGAAGGGTGTTCTGCCGGTTTCTGTGAGATTGGCCTAGGTCTCGTTGTTAGAGGAGCGCTTTTAGCTGTTTCCAAATGATCTAGCAATACAGACCTAGCTGATTCGTAGAAGGTTTTGGTTTTGTTATAAGTCTTTTCGGCATAATAAGTGCAATCCTCGTTCTGGAATGCTACCAGCCTTGCATGATTGCTTTGAAACTCTTGCCAGAATCCGTCGAGGCCGGTCAACTTGTTATTGATGTTAGACTCAGTTCGTCGGCTTGGACCATCTTTTTTGTAGTTCTCAAATAGCCTGTTCATATTGGCCATGAGCTGATTTTGATCATTGCGAATCGCTTCCATTTCCTTTTCCGAACTCATCTTGATTTATTGATAGGTAGTTGAGTAGATATTGATAATAATAATAAGTATTAATCAACAAATAATTGACAATACTGTGGCCACTGATATTTGATGTTTGATAATGATACTGATTTCCTGATTTAAAATTGATGATAATTGCTGCAGCACTGATAATGATGATCTTTCAAGTTCGAGATTCCTCTTACTTGGCTTGATAGTAGACGTCTCTTGATAATCTTGATATCTTCGATGATGAACTGATGCTGTTCTCCGATGACAATGAATATAATCAGGCTCTGGATGACTCACAGCGCCTGTTCAATCCGCACGGTGAGACCCGCTTGTGGGAGGCCGTTTGGACGAAATCACTGTCACAGTCACTGATAACTTTGAAGGACCAAAAGATGTACGGGTCGTACATCTGAGTTGATATGATTCTTGATGGTTGATTGCAATCTTGATGGAAACACTGATTTCGGTATATGTATTTATTGATAACCAAGGTATATAAGTAAGTACTAGCTAGGAGCACGTATAAACGTAAACTAATTCATAAATCGATGTATGGCGTAATCGCAAATACAGCAATTATTATAAAGTCATTGTATTTAATGCTGACGCGAGAAATGTGCGATGCTTGCATTGTACATATATTGAATTTTAAAAAAATGTTTAAAAACCTATCGTGTGTGGTATCATACGAAAGGGCTTTTTGAGGCGATTCTAACAATATATCACATCGGTCGGGACACTTTCCTTTTAAGACGCAAAATTATATAAATATAACAGCTGTCATCGTTTCCAAGCTGTGTGAAAAACAAAACATAGAGGATGTAACAAAAATAGTGGAGATCCGTGTAAGTAAGGTGCATATTCGGTATCGTAATCCGATGAGGAAAAAGTAGAAGAAAAAATGTTTTGACGCGAAAATTTTTGGCTATTGAATGAAGGGTCGGCCACTTGGACGACCTGCCCCCTAGAAAAAAGTTTTTACGGGTCCATACAATTTTTCTTCTACTGTTTCCAAATCAGAACATGATACTGAGAATATGCCCATATGCCCATAAACGGATCCCCACTATTTTTCATACATCCTGTATAATTTGCTTAGTTTGTCTAAGCAATTTTTGCAGTCTTGGCACTCTTTTCAGCGGAAATGTATGTCACCGCCATACTCGACGTAAAACTTGGGAGTCTACTTAGAGTGTACGTATAACACAACGTACATAACGTGGTTGGGCTTTTTCTAAAATAAATATCGAAAACCTGATTCTTCCAAACCGGAACATTCTTGGGCTCATTCTACTCAGAATCGACAGCACTCTCCACCCTTCCATTAAAAAAAAAGATGTCCCAAAATGTCCATTCCATTACGTCACGTTTTATTATGAGAAAAATTTTCACTTGCATGGACGTGACGTAGTGGAATGTAGGTACAATTTTCATACAAATTTTTGGGACATTTTTTTTATCGCCAGGATCCGTGAGAATCGGGTTTTCAATATTTATTTTAGAAAACGCAGACAATGCAAACTAGTATTTGTACTTAAATTAATAAACTCTTTCCGGGAAGGCTTTCAATATAAATTTTAGTATAAAGCTTTATTTTATTAGGTACTAATTTCAGGATGATCTTCTCAACGCGAGCACACGACTGCGCTACGCCGAAAAATGGCTAAACGCGCGCGCCGAGGCGGCGGAGACGCGGTGGCAGCGACCGCTCGCGCCGGCGCCGGCGCCGAGTCCCGGCCACGAGGAGCGCGTGCACAACGAGCTGGTCAAGGCGTTTCTCTTGCAAATAAAGGTTGGAATTGGGTTGGAGCACACTTAAAATATCAGCACCGGGTCAACCTCCTCGGCTCGCCGTCAACCAGGTGTCTCGGAGATGTAGGCACGGCTACGCCTGGGTGACAAGTTGTCACTGACAACACGCTTTCGCTTTGGCGACAGCCTGTTTGCGTCTCGCCAACGAGTCCAACGACAGCCAGTACCTATACAGAATTGTCTACGCTACCCACCACCTAATGAAATCCTGATGGGTATTGGACACCCTATCATACATAATCTGTGAGGACCTAAAATCGCCATACAAAAAGGGCTTTGGGAGAATGAGCCGTGTGTGTTTCACGGTGATCCTATCCTAATAAAAAATTGTACACGTGATCAAAAAGAGTTAAAGCACGCACTAAAATAAAGAGTGAAGTTATAATTGGGACAGTTTTCCCTAGTCTAAAAACTTTCGGTTTGCTCCTAGTATATAGTCCATAGCTAAATAATTAACTCTTTTATTTCTATTCTATTACAGGAACGTGAAGAGGTTTCTGATTATTGGCGAATCCGATATTCTGATGATTTAGCCAAGATAAATGAAAAGTTAGCAAACATACGAGATGTGTACATGGAGGCTATTAAGTGCAGGGAACAACTACAAAATTTAGTAAGTAAATAGGTAGATAGGTAGTCGTTAGGTACTTATCGATAACGGCGATTTCAAATACCTCTTTAAATAATCGTGATCGGTTTCTATAGCTTATGGAAACTTGTAATATCGGGAGTAAGTAGGCAGTGTAGGCACAAATGGCACCATGTACATAAAAGTACGTGTTGTCTGTTCCATTAATAGTGTTTCTTTCTAGATGTTTTTAACATTTTCCCTCATCTTTAATGTATCCTATTTAAACAATCTGTCAGACTGTTTTACTTTTAAATCAAAGATCGAAGATTAATTAAATCTTTAGACAATCTAGGTGGCCAAAGTGGTTTGGCACCCGCTTAGAGTCTGTGCGGAAAGAGAAGAGTCGTAGAATGTATGGGATTGGGATCCCACTCATTTCACGACTCTTCTCTTTCCGCACTCTACGGACAAGACTCTAACAAACGTAATTGGTATAATAGTATTAGTAGCCGTGGCGATATGTTGTATCAACTGAAGAGTGTCTTTTCAAAAGGGCTTATTTTTGTATGGTTTTCATAGAGACATAAGTCCTTTTAAAAGACACTCCTAAACTAACCTTTGCCTGAACCTACCTAAACACGTGTCTTAAGCTAGGTTTACACGAAGCCAGTGCTGGCTTGTTATTGGTCTCGAGAAACAGTATTTCAAGATAAGCCAGCGCTGGCTACTAGTACTGGCAGGAATAAACTAGAGCACTTGTGTATTCGCGCCAGTGCTGGCTTGTCTGAGGACTAGCGCCAGAGTTACTGGCTTTGTCTAAGCTTAGCTTTACTTACCAGTCTCTGGTACCTACCTGCTTCCAGTACGACCTTCATGAGGGCGAGATGCGCGGCTGGCTGACTTTCAAGCGCGAGCGCGCGGCCCGGCTGGCGCGCGAGGAACGCCTGCGCTGTGCCGCCACTCGCGCGCAGTCGTGGTGGCGCGGCGTCATGGTGCGCCGAGCGCTCGGACCCTTCAAACATTTGAAGAACGCCAAGAAACAGCAACCGAAGACCAAGAAGAAATAAAATTGTGCTCACATTGTAATGTTTCTATTATCATACCTACTACATAATCCATTTTAGTAACGTAGAGAGGCTTATTTGAACTTTAGATTTAGGTAGTATGGTATAAAGCATAAGGCCCATTCGAACGTACACCGTGATATCAAAAATGATATCTTAATTATGTAATTTAGTTATCATTCGCGCGTGCATTTATCTCGAAGCCTCGTACTTGTCATAGGCTACATGTAATAAGGATGATGACATATGTTGAATTTTATAACAAAATCTAGTAAAATAGATATCAAATGAGCAATTTATCACAATATTGTCGATATTTAAAAAATATATGGAAATAATACAAAAATACAGCACCTGAAAGTTTCAAAATTTAAGTTTTTTTTTTAACTTACAAAAACGAAATAAGTAAGGATACCATTCGATTCCTCACATTTTATTCAAAAAAAGATTGTATTGCAATTATATACATAAACGCAATATTTTACCGACAAAAATGCAATTTTCTTGTTTTGTTCATACTTCAATATGCGCTCTCAGTGAACCTGACGTCACGTTCACATAGCGATTTGTTAGAGGCGTTTCGCGAGTGAAGTACGACTGTCGGAGTTTGACTATCATTTTTGACTTTTGTATTGCTTTAATGCAATGGGTCCCATATAGACATTTGATCCTAAAAACAAACCTGATTGATTGATACGATAAATGAAAATTAGTCATCTAGCCTATAGCCCGAGCGAGACGCAGCCACGGGCGGATGAGAACAAAATTACATCATTGAACTGAACTTACTGAACTTGCCGCGAATGCAGAAGATCGATCCCAGCCCCAGCACTGAAGGCATGTGCCACTTTTTCTTTTGTTTATATAAGTATGACATCTTTTTACTGAACTGCGTTTGAATCTACAATTTGATAGCTACTATTTACCTACTAGCAGTTAGGAATTTCATTTCATTTATTCATTAACAATAATACAATTGTGTCTGAATGTTACATCATGATCTAAATAAATCAGACCTATTTACAATTAATTTACAATTTAAATCTTTCATCAATCATCAAATCTTTATTTGTCAAGAAACAATTTTGTGAATTAGGTTGATTATGATTAGCTTCATGATTTGGTCATTGGTTCATGCCGGGTGTTGTGTGGGTAGACGGTGTTTTACATGTTAAATACTAAAATACTGTCCTTGTATGAAAATGACAGTTAGGTCGGAGAAATAGGAGCACTCGAACTGTCACTTAGTTTGAGGGATATAAAATCAAGCCGCAACATGCAAGTGAAAAGCAACTGCAAGCGCGCTGATGACGACAAACAGCGAATACTTAAGTTTGAGTCACAGTCGCAGAGTCGAGTGTCGAGTGTCGAGTCGAGTCACTCACACGGAGTCTGAGTCAGTCCAGTTCCGCTCTCGGTGCTAATATGACGCGCCGGTTGCACGGAAGACGCCGGCCAAGTTGCACATTAAATTAGACGGTTAGTTCCGTGTATTCACAAGATCTTGTTATCTGCATTGACTGTGTACAAATATTTTGGACTAAACCCGTGTTCGTCTTTAGAAATCAACATTCTTAGAAGTCTGAGTGAGGTAAGTTGAAAACTTTAACTGGCACGGTTATTTGCAGACTAACTGCTGATTCTTAATCTTAACTGGATAATATAGGTAATCAATGTTAGTTCTGATTCCTTTAATAAGTATTACCCAAATTTGTGGTTTTGATTAATATCTAGCAAAATGTTTCTTATTAATATTTTCTTACATGTACGTGTATAACAACAATGCCTTGGTCCAAACCAAGTTCTTTTATTATTATCAACTACCTAAATTACAACGTATTTTATAAATAAATTAAAATATAATTAAAAGAGTAATTACCTACTCAATTTTTAGCTACCTTCTTAACATTTTAGGTACCTACTTAACATTAATTTTCAAATGTAACTTACCTATATGTTAAATTTCAAAATCCTTAAAAAAGATTGTGAGAATGTAAAAAAAATTACCTACTCATGTTGTTGTTTTTTTACGTACTATACCTACCTATCCTTATAAACTTTACGGCAGCCATTTTCATTTTTATAGAAAAAAACCTAGCCTATCTTTAACATAAATTGATACATTCCTCAGTCATTAAAATCTATGCAGTAATCATAAATCACAAGATAATACGTCAAAAATACAGCCCGGTCTAACTATGCGCAGCCGGGTATAATATTGGGTTCTAGTAGGTATTCTAAGATTGTTACAGCTTAACAAACTTAAATTGTAACCGAAGTGAGCGTTTTTTTTTGTTGAATTATATGTTAGAACTTACTGTTGCATGTGTATGTAGTCTGCTAAATAAGTTAGAATTAGGTACCTATGTAAGTACTTACATAGAGAACATCCTTAACTCAGACAAACACACAAATAAATGCCCCTACAAGGATTCGGTCTCGGGACCTCCTGCTTAGTAGACAGGGCTACTACCGACGTACCGTTTAGGTTAGGAGACCGTATGGAGATTGAACTTGTTCTAACTTGTCTCACCTAATAGGATTTTTTGCCGATGTCAACAACCAGTCGGGCCGGGCCCCTTCTCTCATTGTAATTTAGTACTTGTTATTTCTTACAAGGACCTACATAGGGAAGTTAAGCAACGTGAGGTGGAAAGTTGGCTCAGCGCATCGTGCCGTTGCAAAAACAATAAAATGTAGCTATGTAGTGTGCCTAATTTTTTTTGACAAAATGTACATGAGAACCATGAAAAGGATAATGTACTTTAATTTTCATAACAAATAAATTATAACGATTCGCAATCACGTTGACCAGTCTAATCACTTGGTGCTTCGGGTCAAATTGTTTCAAATGTCCTAAAGATCAATCGTACCGATTTTCATACCTTTAACACCATTTGCAGCGTTTTGTGGCGAACCGCTAGCGCTAGCAGAACAAAATGACTAACGATCACTTTAAAAAACATCTTATTCTGTCTCTTCCGTAGTAAATTGGTCAATTTTGGATCATGTTAGGCGTTACTCTAATACCTAGCCTTTATTTTTCCACCGATCACATTAATTATCTGTCTAATTCAAGCAGTCTGATTTTAACGTTATGTGCACTGGTAAATGGTTTTTTTTACTTAGCGAGGGCGTGCCACCGTGTCCCAGACACTTACCTATATTCTGGTACAGTACAGTCGAGTTCAAAAATATGTATACATTTCTTCACCTAATCCATTGCAATAAAGTGAAAAATAAATAGGTAGGTATTAGGTACATAATACCTATTTATGAACTCAACTTTACCTAATGAAAACATTACCTAGTGTAATTTTGTCTTGCAGTTCCATCAGATACCTATATCGGAGCGTCCGACCGAGGTGCTCAAAAGTACTCAAAACACGCACTCTTAATGCATTGCCAATAAATAGAATAGAATAAAAATAGTTTATTCGTGGCAATAAAGATATAACAGATAAAACAGGGGAACAAAAATAAAACTTACACTTAACATTACAACACATATCATTTCCAACATGACATGTAAATAACCACGAAATGGTCCCGACTCAGAATGGTGTTAGCCTGGATGGGCCAACGCTGGTCTTCCGTCGGGGCCAAGGGCGAGTGAAGCACGGAAAGTACACAACATTTAAATAATTAACAATGACAATAAAACAAACAAATTGGAAAGAAATAAGTAACAGAATAAATAAATAGAGGCATGTACAGATATTTGTGAGCACCCTGCCGGCTCCGATATATCTGATGGCGAATACCACGCATCACAAATCATCAGTTATTGAAAAATCCATTCTATTTTTAAACTATCTACTGTATACTCAATCAAATTGTTGTGGGCTGTAAAAAACCGGACAAGTGTGAGTCGGACTCGCCCACCGAGGGATCCGTACTTTTTAGTATTTGTTGTTATAGCGACAACAGAAATACATAATCTGTGAAATTTTCAACTACGCTAACACGGTAGCTATCACGGTTTCTTGACATACAGCCTGGTGACAGACAGACGGACAGTGGATGAGTGGAGTCTTAGTAATAGCAAAAAGAGTCCCTTTACCCTTTGGGTACGGAACTCAAACAATTAAGATAACCTTATTGATTCAACTGTTTGATTTTATTTTATATTTTTCGACAACGGGTGATAATGCAACCATTGTATGAAGACCGGATTGTCACGACTTGCAAACAAAAACTGCCTCTAACTTCCAAAAGGAAGTCTAGCCTAGTGCGATGTGTTAAAATATTAGCATTTACCTAATACAAGTTTTTTTTGTATTTTAGGTTCTTATAGGTACTGTGTTGTAAGAACTATTATAATAAAATACGTATATAATCTAGTATTGTTTTAGCGCACCCGTTTTGTGAAATACAAAGCTTTCAGTATTTTATGCAATAAGGCAACTAATTTTAAAAACTGCAGTTCTGCAGCATTTTTTTCCGAACTTCGTTCCTACTGCGCCCGACGTCAACGGCAGGGGAGTCGGGTCAGTGCCCGCGTGAAGTTGCGTTTTTGCCAGTTATGTACCTACCTTTGTACTAACCATGTACTTACCGTAAAATGGGGTGAGTAGGCGCAAAACTTACATTCAAACCTCGATAACATTTTATTTTTACATATGCAAACTGAATGGTGTATATAATAAAGTGTTCCGGACGTTTGTATTTTAGTTTTTATTTTATTTTGGGTAGTTCCTTTTCATAACTTTGACGATAAACAGGAAATCCCACCTCAACCCGTAGTCCCTCGTATTTGGGGTGAGATGGGATTTCATACAAAGGTGATTTTGGAAGATTGTTGGATCGATTTTTTTTATTATGAATATTACTATAGCTCCATTTTAAATTGGAATACATTATTTTTGTAGCAGTAGCCTTATAAAATCCCATCTCACCCCCCTATCATCCCTTCTCTCCCCATTCATAACCCAACCCTCCCCGCGAACCCTACTCACCCTATTTTACGGTAAGTACTAAAGAAGAGGCGCGTTCCATATAGATTTTCGTCCCAATGGTCAATACCCGCCTGTTGACATTTCTATAGCCTTACTGTAAGTTATAAAATATCGTAATATACCAAAACATAGCTTCGGGTGTAGACTCTGTTAAATGGTATTACGTAAAATATATCGTAAGATGCCTCGCTATAAGACTCGCTATAAGATATCTTTTGGTATAGGTATTATCTCTCCGTCTGTGACCAACACTCGTAACTGAATCTCACCGAGCGCCTTTGTCTATGCAACAAGGTTAACGGAATCTCAGTTGTGGTCGTACGCCGTACTTACGTTACTAGTAATAAAAGCGAATAGAACAACACGCCAAAAGCTAATTGCTATTTTTCTTTTTGCTATCAAACCAATGTCTCGCCCCCAGCGCCGAACTCCCTCTGGTCTCTGGTACCACGCTCGAGCAATTTACTCAATAAATATATACCCAGTAACAGGTTTCATATTCACTTTGACTCTCTGACCAAAATTAGACATTTTTGCACTAGATAGTTACTATATTAACTATTTAGTTTTAATTCCATATTTTTACCAGTCGATATGGTTGCGCTTTGCTCCTTATTCTACAATAATCAGGTGTTCAAATTCAAATGTGCCGACATTGTTATTGACTATGTTGTTGTTGGTGTTTACGTACGCCAGTACGTAATGAACTAGTTATACATTCAGCACGTTATAGACGTACCTAAGTTTCAATGTAATAACTATCGGTGAACCTTAAAAAAATAGTTTTACAAGTTCAAGAGGCAGATATAGTACCTATTTAACAACCTTAATATTTTATTTTATATCTACACTCAAGATTAAGAATCACCTATTGATACATGTATAGGTGAAACTGCATTAAAAATTTAAAATCCGTTCAGTCGCTTTCGAGTCGGCGAGACGGTCGCGGCGAGGGTCTTTATTTTTTATGTGGTGTAGTGATATATCTACGGTGTGCGGTCACATTTATCTACCCATTGACGTATGGACTACGAAGGGCTAATGGGGCACTAAACATCGTACTAGTTCAGCGGTGCTACCCACGAATTCCAGCCAATCGTGCAGTCTAACGCGACTAGTTGCGACCAATAGCGCGCGTAATGCGAACTCATCAACCAATCGCGCGCGTGATGAGAACTCATCAACCAATCGCGTTGTAGCGATTTCACACCGCTGTACTGGCCCTTGTCATACCTCATTATTATTGCCCGTAAAGCCAGTCCCTAGATATCTATGTCAATGTATCTACCGCATTCTAATTAATTAACATATAGAGATATCTGATCTGTTTCTGTGAAGCCAATTAGATAACAGGAGATACCTTTTGACGCGTAGTTTCATCCGCTACTCTATGAGTATTGATGCTGTCTGTACCATAGGTACCCTAACCTTAACCTGGGTAAAAGCCGTTTTAAAGTACTTACGTGCCTGCACGTGCAATATTTAATACGTGTAGGTAGGATTGTAGCATTTGTAGCCAGAGAGTCTAAGTAAATTAGATTCTCTGGTGCAACGATGTGTATGGACAAACACAGCATGTCTAGCAGCGGCCTTAAACAGCAGCTTGAAGTCGTTCAAGAGCAGGACTAGCAGGAGGGAGCTAAAGGTTAGTCTGTGAGAAAAGCTAACCTGTCTGTGGAAAGTGAGAAAGTAATATGGATATGAAACTATTAGTTATCTATATTCCAATATGTAATATATATGACCACTTAACTCTAGTAGTTCTCTGCCCCCCCATTGCAATCTTTAGTGGAAGGAGTGCGGCGAGGCGCACTCGCGGTTGATGCAATTGCAACGGCGCTTCCGAGAAGGCAATCAGCGCTCGCGGGGAAACTGCAAAATGTGGTCAGATACCTACTGTGTGCCGTCTGTCGGTCGGTAATTGCAAAAATTGCGCAGGCTGTCGCGGAACACGATTAAGTTCTTGTTTTACAACCCGTTTAGGTCATGCTTGTTTATGTTGTTGAACCTAGTCTCATGTAGGTACCTACCCAACTAACCCACCTACAGCTTTGCTACCAATAAATGTTTTAAAATGTAGTTCGCAAAATAAATATACTAAAAACACTGCAGCTACCGCAATCGCGGCAGTTGTCGTGAGGGTAATAAGACGCAAAATTTCATTATCAAGATATAAATCAAATTATTACCAAACTGCGTTATTTTCATTTGCTTGCAACACACCTATTGCTGTTTATTGTTTCATATGGTATGGCATTCAGCCGCGTACCTATATTATCCACCGATAGATTTATTTTAAATTTCAAATCTAAAGATATTTAGAGTTAATGATACAAGTACTAGACCTACCAAAATACCTACCTACAGGGTGACACCCAAGACGTAATACAAAATAAGTAATTCTGACTTAATTGAAGATCGAGAACACGATGCACTAACTCAGTTATTAAAGTTAATCAAAATTATTTTTAGTAATTTTCTAACAAAATAATTAATTAAAATCTCGAAGTGTGGACACACTGTCGTGTGGCACCTATTTGTCATGTTAACTAATTCTAACATTTAAAACATAAAACTACACTCATATGATGTACACTCGAAAGCAATGAAAATGGGTAACTTTTTATGGTGATTCTCATAGAAGGAGACCGTTTTTGTTGCTCTTGAGTGCAGTGACATTCTTTTGTACATTATCATTACCATACTGAACCTAAAAATTAGAGATAAAATAAAAAATTAAACCAATGATGTTAATGTTAATGCTTACTTTAACAACAGGAGACCTAGCAGGGGCTTATAACACAAGGAAAATGAGTTCGAAAAACATATTTTGTAACACGTCTTAAGTGTCACCCTGTATATGCTGTTTCGTGTTCTCGTAAATTCAAGTGTAGGTACCTACTGTACTGGTAGATTATCGGACTCGCTGGACGGTTTGTTTTTATTGCGCTGATGTCAACAGTAATCCTTATCAATCATAAATATCCAATTCGCGCGAAGTGATGTGGAGTGGAGCGTACCTTGTACGGAGAGGAGTGACGTGAAATAGTATTTTGTGAGATTCCATGGGAACGGGAATCACGCGGGAAAATCAGAGTAATAAGCCTTATTAACTTCCTTTGTTACTTAAGTAGGTATTAACTAATACTTTTTAACCGCCGACGCATAAAGATGGATATCTGGCGGTGGTTTTTAGACATTTTATTTATATTATATGACCTATTTGACTTGTGCAACTCACTTTAGAAGAAACAGAGTAAATGCACTTTCGACTTTTAGGTTAATTGATTTCAAAAATACTGACTAATAGTAATAATCGGTCGCTGTTTTCCGCAGGTGTCTGGTCGCATGCTGCTGCTGGTGCTGGTGGTGGTGGCAGGCGCGCGCGCCGCCGCCGCCGCGGACCTCTGCTCCCTGCACCTCATCCCCTCCAACACCACCTACATGCAGTTCACTAAGGAACCGGTCCCGCTCGAGTACGGCTTCCAGGGCCAGTTTAAAAGCATCCACTGCTGCGTGAAAGGATACCGAAGCATCGAATGGTAAGCAGTTGCTGCTTGTAATTTACATTAATTATATTAGCTAGTATGTATACATATACCTAAGTGTTGCATGTACATATTGATGGCAACAATGTTGGGAGCATAGTTAGAGTCTGTTCGGAAAGAGAAGCGTCTTGGAATGTATTGGCAGGTATTGGGCATTGGACCCCATACATTCCACGACTCTTCTCTTTACGCATAGACTCTAAATAATTATTTTCCATAATATAACATCAAATTCACCCATGGACTGTTAAGTAGGCCTTCCAAGTACGGATTGTTTAGAAATTTTAGAAGAACGATATGGGATCCATTTAGGTAAACAATGCAAACACGATTTTGTAAACAAAGTATGTAAACGCAAACTATATTTATACCGTAAAATGGGGTGAGTAGGGTCAAAACTGAAATTAAAACCTCGATAACATTTTGTTTTTATATATGAAAACTGAATGGTGTATATAATAAGTGTTCCGGGCGTTTGTATTTTAGGAAAACCCACCTCACCCCGTAGTGCCTCGTATTTGGGGTGAGAGGGGTTTTCATACAAAGGTGATTTTGGAAGATTGTTGGATCGATTTTTTTTATTATGAGTTTTAGGTTTTTTATTATTTTAAATTGGAATACATTATTTTTGTAGCAGTAGTCTTAAAATCCCTTCTCACCCCCCTCTCAAACCTTCTCTCCCCATTCATAACCCACCTCTCCCCGCGAAACCTACTCACCCCGTTTTACGGTATTTTAACGAAATGAAAATACCTAACGCAAAATCATTGTTTCCCAAAATAAAGGTAGAGCCCAAAACTAAATTTGTACAAACGTGAACAGAAGAAACAACATTTGTTGTTGTTCTGCGTAGGTACTCGTACGTCCTATCTTAAATACTGTGTGTAAGTTGGATATATTAAAAAGTCGCGGGTGTTGATTACTATAACTAACCTCAATTTAAGCATTTTAAGTGGTAGGTATTGTTCCAACCCAACCTCTAACTAGTAGAGATGTTATATTAAAGTATTTGTAAACAGTTTATTATTATAAATGGCCATACATAGTATAACCTGTTTTATTTTCATAATCTGCAATGTTAGACTTGCAGAGAATCATTCCGATGATTAGATATGACGTATTCGGCAGATGTAAGGCGCGGTAATAAGTGCGAGCAATTCTCGGAAGGAGCCCGCTGCGAGCGCCGCGCCCGTCATATCCACATAGGTATTACCTACTTGTAGGTAGCTACCGATAATAATCTGCAGATGTATTATTATGCACATTCCCGTACGTAGTGTCCGGGCTGA
Organism: Cydia amplana; assembly: GCF_948474715.1. NCBI lineage: Eukaryota > Metazoa > Arthropoda > Insecta > Lepidoptera > Tortricidae > Cydia > Cydia amplana. The sequence goes on along the minus strand of NC_086096.1, from coordinate 28,131,275 downwards.
CCCACGCTTTGTTTCCTACATACGAAACTAAAAATATACATAGTACACTAACTAATGCCCGCGACTTCGTCTGTGTAGAGTAGAGTGATGATGATAATTGATAAAAACCGGCCAAGTGCGAGTCGGACTCGCGCACGGAGGGTTCCGCACCATCAACAAAAAATAGAGCAAAACAAGCAAAAAAACGGTCACCCATCCAAGTACTGACCCCGCCCGACGTTGCTTAACTTCGGTCAAAAATCACGTTTGTTGTATGGGAGCCCCACTTAAATCTTTATTTTATTCTGTTTTTAGTATTTGTTGTTATAGCGGCAACAGAAATACATCATCTGTGAAAATTTCAATTGTCTAGCTATCACGGTTCGTGAGATACAGCCTGGTGACAGACGGACGGACGGACGGACGGGCGGACGGACGGACAGCGGAGTCTTAGTAATAGGGTCCCGTTTTTACCCTTTGGGTACGGAACCCTAAAAACTATCCTTTGTCCTTCCCCGGGCCTTAAACTATCTTCATACTAAATTTCATCTACCTAAATCGGTTTAGCGGTTTAAGAGTGCAGAGGTAACAGACAGACACATACGTAGGGGAAGGCGGGGTAATGGTAATTACGAATACCTAAGGGAGTTTTGGAATAAATTAAAAGATAATATTTGTAGGTTAACTATAATAGCTTCTTAGGAAAGGAAAATTATCGTACTTTACACTTTAAACTAAGTACTAAAATCAACAGTAAATATTCCTCTTTAGGTATTTAATTAACTTTAATAACAAAAACGAAATCTCTTAGTGTTCGTGTTTACCCGACACTTGTCGGGCAATCAGAATTAAACACCTAATGGGACAGAAGATCGCTCACGATTGACCCAGGCTAACTTTTTAACTGCTTTTCTTACGTCATTCTGTGTAACTTATGCTGCTTAAGAAATATAAATTGTCGCTAACTATGAAGTGTATTTTCAATGGTTTGACTCTCTAGAAAGTGTGTTTGATTCATGGCAGCTCGAAGATTCTGGTGCTAGGACTGCTAGGGTACTTATACTGCTTGACGTTAACTTTGTAACGTGCCCTGTACGGATATGATGGTCGTTCTTGTCTACGTGACAGCGTGATAAAACGGTGTCCGTCACTTTCTTTCCCTCGGTGTTAAACAGTGACAGTTATTTTATCACGTGGATAAAGATGGATAAAGCTATCCATAATAGGCTGGCTGGTATAAATAATATAGGTACAATGATAAAAAAATATAGATCCAAGTGGTATATGAACACAACACTAACATATACCTATATTTCTCCACCTTAAGTAGTTATGTATGCTAAAAGACAAGTATTTAGACACTGGGCGCATGTATATAACATCAATACCAGCTCGCCGCGTCCAACAGATATTATAGAATTTATAGAGTAGGTACCGTAGAATTATTAGGCTTTTTTTGATGTCATAGTTGGATTTCACTTGAATTTTCATGTTAGAGACCGAGTTCAGGGAATGTAACGAATTAATTGGAACGTCAATCAAACAACGCAGCTGAATAGGATAGGCGGGGCGGTTTTTTATCATGTCGTTAAATTATTCCGTAAAATGTACCAAATGCATACATATTAATATATTCGGTGCACAATACACACCGAGCATGACACGCCCAACGCGAAGCCTGAGGGCGGAAATAGCAATGACGGCATATGCTGGTAAAATATTTTATGCGAGCCTCGTCGCTATCCGAGCGATTGCAGTCGTTCATCACCGTATTCATATTTAACAGGCCAGAATATGTCCGTAAAGCAAAATAATCGCCAACTACTCGATAACAATCGCCAATCACGCCATCAGATGTATCCAGCGGCCAAGGCGCTCAAAAATATTTACATATGCAGTCTTCCGCCTTGACAATAGTTGTGGTCAACATTTGTGAGCATCTTGGTTTCAATTTGTGATAGCGATATGTATATTTTCGAAGCGTTTTTTTCATGTTACGCACCAGTCAAACCTGTAGTAAGTGACTTAAGTATCATGCTTACGTAATACTAGTAACTTATACCTACTCGCGCAAACTAGGATAAATAATACGAAATGTAAACGTAGGTACTTATTTGTTAGTTTACCTACTGACACAAAATAAACACTCATTGTTTTAATATGAGACTGACCGCAAACACGTTCGCTACGTTACGTTATCGAATGAAATGTATAGGTACTAGACCCGGAGGGCTATGATGCTTTGTCACCAAATCATTAATCATTTATTGCGTGATATGTGAAATACCTGATAAGTGATTAAATTGGGTAAAAAGACGCGAGGATAAAGTACAAGTGACTAATGATAGCGTGACATGATTTGAGCTTTTGAAAAATCAATTTTAATCTCGATGACTTAAGGCCTATTTTAAAGAATAGATTACTTAATCACATTCCACCACTTATCTACTTTTGCCATTGACTGATAAAAATCATCCGTGGTTTGAGCTTTTGAAAAATCAATTCTAAACAAGTTTACTTAAAGCGTATTTTAATGAATGACATCCTATCACCACTTATCCACATGTGACGTTGATAGTTAAAAGTTATCCACGGTTAAAGCTTTTGAAGCTTTATTTCTAAGTACTTAGAGTTTATAGTCTTTGAAATAAGCTACCTTATCGAATTAAGGTAGAACCGGCTGCAATACTTAATTAACGAAGGCTCATATTTGCTTGTAAATTCATACAAAATTTTAAGGACAGTAGACCTTATTAACCTCAAATACGGTGAATTTTATACGTTAAACCATCTGTCAAAATCAACGAAATTATGCCAACCCCACCAATGCATCTACGGTTCCACTGTGGGGAGTAACGGCCACCATGTCTTGAGCTGCTGCCGTTGCGCTGGGAGGTTCCCACGGCACCATGTTCTTAATGACATCGTTAGGAGAGCCTTATTGTCAGAGTTACCTAATATCCCATGTATGCTTCAGCCGCCAGGCTTTAGCCGATCGGACGGCATAAGGCCTGACGGCTAGACCCTGGTGCCGTGGGAAAGAAGTAAGTGCTTCCTGTGGGACGCCACGTGCGTCAGTACTTTTGCCGCCCCGCATCTTATTCGTACAATGCGGTCGGCAGGAGCGGCTGCTGAGCATGCGGCGTCTCTTAAAAACCGGCCAAGTGCGAGTCGGACTCGCGCACGAAGGGTTCCGTACCATTAGGTACGCAAAAAACGGCAACAAAATCACGTTTGTTGTATGGGAGCTCCACTTAAATATTTATTTTATTTTGTTGTTAGTACTTATTATTTGTTGTTGGCAACAGAAATATATCATCTAAATAGACAGACAGACCAACGGACAGCGGAGTCTTAGTAATAGGGTCCCGTTTTTCCTGAAACCCTAAAAAGATAAATACTCGGCGCTGAGCGGGTATTTATTCGTCTCCCTCGGTGTCGAGACTTCGGGATGCTCCGGGAGCTGGGACCTCGCCTGTTTGAAGGGGCCTTGACCCCCGCTCCGGATTTTTCCTGATGCAAAGACTGTCCATCGCAATCTAAGGCGGTCCTAGGTCCTTGCTACTCGTAAAGTATGCAGCGATATTGATAGCCCACGCAGTGCAAGTGTTATACTTGGTCAACCAGATCTTGACAGTAGAAAAAGGCGGCAAATTTGAAAAATGTAGGCGTGAAGGGATATCGTTCCATAGAAAATTTGAATTTCGCGCCTTTTTTTACTGACAAGATTTGGTTGACCAGCTATATTTACCCGTCATAAATTCATAGAAGTTTGACGTTTAAAATGACGCTTGCACTGCGTGGGCTATCAAAATCGCTGCAGACTTTTCTCGGTCTGACTCTATTAACTACTCTATACAGGGTGGTACAAACCTCGATGTCCAAGATTTTTTTTTTATTTTATCACTACGTGGGCTACTACCAATATTTTTTTATATTAAGGCTAGATTTTAGGAAATAAAGTTGTGTATGAAAGAAGTATAAAATAAAATTCGGCACCGAAGTCAGGCACCGAACGTCATCTCTGAGAATCGCCTGCCCACGATATATGAGGAAACTAAAAAAAAAAAATTTGAACGTTGTGGTATAGACCATCCTGTATAATTTGAGTGTTGGATTCATAGAATTAGAATAGACAAGAACAACTGTCAATCTTCAAAAGTGCGACCAAAAATGAAATGCAAGTGTGTGCGTAAATTGTCTATGTGAGATCAAAAATAGTGATGTCATGTTACAACATATTCATAATCTGTCGGTGTTTGATTGCTTTATCGACTACTTTTTTAAATGTGTTATTTTAAACGTTACAATTCTACGACATTATGATGTATAAAATAACACCTGCACTGCGTGTGCTATCAAAATCGTTACAGCCTTATCTTAGTCTAACTCTTACTGTGTTAGAAAGTGAAGTTTAGATTTACTGCTAATCATCTGCACCTTCAAAAAGGGTATAACAATCGTTATTATTTGAAGTCGGTTATAAAGGTTAATATCTTAATTATGTCTTGTGAAGAAATGATTACATAGTTATTAATATACCGACAAGTTATCGATACTGTCATCTGAACATTTTGTCAAGCCCTAGCGTAAAGTAACAGTTTATTATGTTTTTACACAAAATATTTTAAATTATTGAGTAATATGATAAAATATTAGCACACAAAGGAAGAAAAACTTATAATCAACTGTATAAACCGGCTTCTTACACTTTTTATGCTGTTAATTTGACAAAATATCGTTAAGAAAATTTCGCTCGGAATATCATTATTCCTCTGAAATGAGTATTTGCTAGGTTTATTTGGCCCCGTGACACTGAAATCCGGTACACTACAAGACTCAAGAGTCGGACTCGCCCATGAAGGGTTCCGTATTTAGGCGATTTATGACGTATAAAAAAAACTACTTACTAGATCTCGTTCAAACCAATTTTCGGTGGAAGTTTACATGGTAATGTACTTCATATATTTTTTTTAGTTTTATCATTCTCTTATTTTAGAAGTTACAGACACACATTTTACCACTTTGGAAGTGTCTCTCGCGCAAACTATTCAGTTTAGAAAAAAATTATATTAGAAACCTCAATATCATAATTTTTGAAGACCTATCCATAGATACCCCACACGTATGGGTTTGATGAAAAAAAAATTTTTGATTTTCAGTTCGAAGTATGGGGAACCCCAAAAATGTATTGTTTTTTTTTCTATTTTTGTGTGAAAATCTTAATGCGGTTTACAGAATACATCTACTTACCAAGTTTCATCAGTATAGTTCTTATAGTTTCGGAGAAAAGTGGCTGTGACATACGGACGGACAGACAGACGGACAGACGGACAGACAGAGAGACAGACATGACGAATCTATAAGGGTTCCGTTTTTTGCCATTTGGCTACGGAACCCTAAAAATGGTCACGTTTTCTCATTTGTAGTCTGACTTTTTCGCACTCATGCGATGTTCATATACGTGATGGCTTCCCTTTCGCACACTTCAGCTGTCTGTCAAGCGCGAGCGCGAGAATGACAAGTCTGTGGTTGGATTGCAACTAAATTAGTACGACGCTGTCATTTTCTATTACGCGATTACGTCGGATTTTACCAGAAAAACGAAGTGCATTCTTGTAAGTATAGTTGGTCAAACCAATTTGTCATTAAATAAGAACAATACAAACTATACTCATCCTTTTCTTTTGGGTGCTAGTACTAGTGTAAGACAAAGATAGTATGAAGTATGACTCTCTCTGTCTATGTTTGAAATGAGACAGTGCTTTGACAAACGATATAACCTATTTGTAGTTTCGCATTTTAAATATACTTGGTCAACCAGATCTTGTCAGAGGAAAAAGGCGGCAAATTTGAAAAATGTAGGCGCGAAGGGATATCGTCCCATAGAAAATTTGAATTTCGCGCCTTTTTCTACTGACAAGGTTTGGTTGACCATCTATAGAAAAAAAATCAGCGATGTCAAATCAAGGCCCCAACGTTCTCATTTCTCAGTACAAAATTTATCCGTCAAACCGTAGCCATTTTGGTGGTGGGCAAACTTTGTAAGTGTGCGTTAAAATGTGTATGTGTGGGTTTATTGCACGTTTTTAGGGATGTGGACTTGTCGATTTTAATCATGTTATATATCGATATTCTCTACGCAGCGGAACGGAATAGCGATTAATTGAAGCTTCGATATCTTCACTAAAAATAAACACCCTGGAAATGCTAATGGATAATTAATATTTTATAAAATAATAATAAACTCAATTATTGCGAAAAACATATTTTATTTGGTTTTAATGTAACTTTTATATACATGCCTCCATGGCTTTCCATGCCTCCTTTATACAATTCAAATAATTATAACGGGGTCATAATTAAAAATAACTTAAAAATACTTCTAAATTAATGTTTACAAGGATAAATTCTATACTTGGTCAACCAGATCTTGACAGTAGAAAAAGGCGGCAAATTTGAAAAATGTAGGCGCGAAGGGATATCGTCCCATAGAAAATTTGAATTTCGCGCTTTTTTTTACTGACAAGATTTGGTTGAGCTATATATCTGGTTTAACTTATCGCCCGTTTTGGATTTACACACTGTATATAGAGTTATGCTATAATGGTTACTTATCTGTTCATTTTAGGTAGTTAAAATCCTTTCAAGTAAAATTTTAATTGTAAAAAAGGCCGTATAGTTTATCGATATGACTTTATCGACATGGCCACATGCCTCTGGTTACTCATTGTTAATCGTACATAACATTTGGCTGTGTGTGTGAGGCTACGGTGACAGATGGCTTAGGCTTCATCTTTAAATATATTATATCTATGTGTCAAATCGGCGACATGATAGATTTTCATTGTCAGTCAGGCTAAAAGTACAATGTAATATTAATTTAAAAATTCATTGCGTAACCTATACCTATAGGAAGAAAACAAACAAATAAATTGCATTAAATATATGCAGAACATGAGAACTATGAGAGTATGGATCACTCCATACGCAGAAGTGATTGATGGCTGAACATATATTCTGAAATTCGGCAACGCTATGAAGAAAAAATCCTTGGACGCCTATTCTCCACAGGTGACACGAGAGGAAATATTGTCTGAAAAAAAAACTGCAAGAGCTGATTTTATACGCAGATAAAAAAGACGTTAGAGTTTATGGAGACATGACAGAAGACGCGGTATGCTGAAGAATATGTTGTCACAAAAGGGGCGACAGTCCGTTTAATTAAATGTAAATATGTTGGAATGACCTTCAACTGGTGTCAGCGAGCTTGCCGTGATACCTTCACAGCGGCGTATGATAAAATCATGGTTCCTACTGTGCGAAACATTTAGGGCGCGTGTACACGGTGCCGCCTCCGCGCCGCCGCCGCGCCGCCGCCGCGCCGCCGCCGCACCTTCGCGCTATGTACACGAGACGCGTAAAGCCCGCCGCCGCGCCGCCGCTGCGCCGCCGCTGCACCTTCGCGCTATGTACACGAGACAAGTATAGTCCGCTGCCGCGCCGCCGCCGCGGGTTTTACGCGTCTCGTGTACATAGCGCGAAGGAGCGGCGGCGGCGCGGAGGCAGCACCGTGTACACTAGGGTGGAGCGTCGTTGTATGGGAAAAATAAAAATTTGATTATCAATGTGGAACCGGTACAAAAAGTTGCAGTTTGTCATGTAGATTATAGTGATTATATCAAGTTTCAAAATAAACACTACTTTTAGCCCTCTACCCAGCCGCTAAAGAAATTAATAAAGGTAAATTCTCATCAATTATTTAAATATACTATTTCACTAATATGTGTACATTTTATTGAAATTATATAATACTTTATAAGCGTTTAATAAGTTATTACCAAAATTTTGTGCCTTTTTTAAATATTTATGAAATAATAAAATTTCAAACTTTCATATTAAACAGCAATTTCATGCAAAACAAGGAAATTGCTACAGTGTAAAAAAATTATATGAGTTATTTTTTTAGACGTTCTTTTGCCAAAGTAACGGTGTTATTGATTACGAAAAGTATCATTTTACTGCAAAAAATGGGTTACTTATATGTTTAAATGAGCGTCAAATTTTGCCCTTCGGCGTCGCTTACGCCCTTTTTGGGTCATGTTCACACGTATGTTAGGCATATATTTACTTTTACTAGTAGTATTTTTATTATCTTATCACGTTCAAAATAGTTTTCACGTTTCTGTAATAAGTTGTAAACTGCAATTTGTGCACAATATCTGGGTTAAAGGGACTTTTCCATAAAACCTCTATTTACGTGGTTTTACCATGTCATCAAAATATACGTTATAAACAAAAATAAGTATAGGAATCGAGTATATCTGTAACAAAAAGATGTTATTTAATGAATAAAACTTGTTATAAAAAAATAAGCATAAATTAAATTTATTAAAAATATACATATATTGCTATATATAATCGAATAGTAGAGGGCTAAAAGTATATACCAATATTTTATTTATTATTTTTCCCTTAAATAATAAAAAATTAGACATCCTTTTAGAGGGGTTCCATTGCTAAAGTCCGTCAACCAAATCTTGTCAGTAGTAAAAGGCGGCAAATTTGAAAAATCGCGGGTTAGCAACACTGTGTTCGAATAATTCCAAAACGCGTGTCATCTGTGTTTTATCTGTGGAATGTGGATCGTGAATGACAGCCGTCACCTTATTTGTTTTCATTTGGTTTTCATTCTGAATCGTTTCTGTTTCAAGAGATATTTCTGCTGTCACCATTAAATACCAATACATTAAATAAGAATAAGCAAAGCTAAGGGGCCTACAATGTACAATCATGCTCGTTGATGGTAAACATTACTAAAAATTGAGGTTATGACAAGTACTGGAAGAACTCTTTCGAACTTTTAAGATTATGTTCAGTTTTTTTGTTTTAGGGTTAAAAGGCATAAATAAAATTAAAACGTATGCCTAAATCTATCCAACAAGACCATAAATTGTCTAATATTTACAGCAATCAGTTGTGACTATTTACAAAGGTAAACCTTTTAAACAGTATTAAGAGCCTTGATTATATCGCCGTTCTTTCGCAATATCTACCTAATCCATACATGTTTGTTGCAGGATTAAATCTTGCCCAATATAAGGCGTTCGTAGTAGGTAGTATCTCTTCAGACAATACTTACCTATGGCGGTTTATGTACGTGTACAACGCAACCAAGTCGAAAAATAAACTTATTATTTAAAAATGTAACAAAAATATTGAGAGCAATGGAACAGGTTATTCTTGTAAAAGTTGTCATTATGTTAATCAAGAAAATAGATTATGTAGGCTGATTTGATTCACGCACTCCGTTACTGCACATTTGTACCTATGGGACTGCCTATGGGAAATCCTAGTTTATACTTGCTGAAGTAGGGATGTATCTATTTAAAAGAAGTTTTAAGTCGCTGTACATACCTGTTTGTTCAATAAAAGTCATGAAATAAAATAGGTACCAAGGTACTTAATTTTTAAATTAGACAAATTACTTTACTTTAGGTAAACTAAAAACAGTTAATACCTCAAAATCTTTGTTGTAAGTTAATTTAAGTTATATATTTCATAGAGAAGACTTAGAGTAATTCCATATGTTTGAAAACTTAAATTACACATTTTGAAACAAATCTGTTTTATGCTTAAGATGAAATAGATTACTACAGAGTATTATGCTTGGTTGAAGTGACCCGCCCGGTAACATTGGTAACTTCATTATATTTTTTCAATTAATGACCTGAATTATAGTGTAAGCTAAAGTGACCCTTATCTTATTTACCTTTAAATTAAATAAACACCCAAATATCAGTTGTTTTATTTTTAATATGTATATTGTACAATATATACCAATCAAAAAAATTACACAGGTATGTCATTTTCATCCAGAAGAGTACACTAATTTACATTAACAAGTGGCATATTATATTGTAAATAACAAATATATGCACTATCTAACTATCTGCATTTTGATATGATTTTATTTTAGTAAACTTAGAAGACAGATAGGGAACAAAGAGAATATAAGCACTACGATAGGGAGTTGTTTTTGATATCTTCTAATTTGTTCATCATTTTGATTAACATTGTTTTAACATCGCTTTTAAATTGTCCGTACATGTTTCAAATTTTTTCCAAATTTTTTCAATAAACCGCGAGTGACAATTTGAATTGACGTACGCAGGGCGCGCTCAGCGAAAAAAAAATCTTTTGGTTCGATGTACATTGCTGCTTTTCTTAGCGCAATACTGCTCTTTGAGTGTTGCCCTACTTTAGTTTGCTTTACATTGCTACTGACAAGATTTGGTTGACGGACTATATATTCAAGAATTTTGGATTTCGCTCCACCCTAGTGTACACGCGCCCTTATGTGTATGGAATCGAAGCTGTTTCCGGCCTAACTCCAATCTGTGGCTAAATGTTTTGGTGCTTGTAGTTTTTAAGTATTCTGAATTAAATACTCTGATTTAAACATAATTAGATTGTTTTTTTATTATTATTAATCTCTCTATTTTCACTTTATTGCACGAAACATAGGACGTTTTGCCAAATGGAATTCTCTACCAGTCAGGCGTAAGGCAAACAGAGATTGGTGTTGGTATGTATGTAGGATACAAAAGCGACCGTATGTCGAACAGGTAATCTGGTTGCTGGCATTACATACATCTTTCGTGCTGGTATTTTATACTGTTAAATCGTACCTATGCTAAAAAAGTGACGAACTCCAAATGTGACGTCCTCAGAAAGTGGCGTTCTCAGAAAGTGACGTCCTCAGTGCTACATTATATCTTTAATTAAGTACTTTAAGATGTGCCGGCAATCCGTCGCCATGTTGAGTTTGAGGTCGGCGTCTAGGTCGGCACACAAATAGAGTGCCAAGTCTTTGAGCACTCTATATATGTGCCGAAACTCCTCGTTGGGCATATCAAAAGGGTTCCATGTATCCCTTATGGCACGTCGTTGAATTTTTCTTTGTTGATGCTTTTCTTACATGGCAGCAGCTGCCAAGAAGAAATGATATCTTTGCCATCCCTACAAATAATGTAATGATATTCTTATATGAATTACAAATGGAGTTCAAATAGTATATATTATATTTGAAAAAAAAAACTATACCGGCCAAGTGCGAGTCCAAAATTTTAGACCCAGTAATTTCGGAGATAAAGGTGGGGGGGAGGGGGTAATTTATTGGCTATTTTCTTAAATAACTTCTAACCTATTTATTGTACTTAAAAAAATCGCTGGTAGCCTAGCGGTAAGAGCGTGCGACTTGTAATCCAGAGGTCGCGGGTTCAAACCCCGGCTCGTACCAATGAGTTTTTCGGAACTTATGTACGAAATATCATTTGATATTTACCAGTCCCTTTTCGGAGAAGGAAAACATCGTGAGGAAACCGGACTAATCCCACAATACGGGCCTAGTTTACCCTCTGGGTTGGAAGGTCAGATGGCAGTCGCTCTCGTAAAAACTAGTGCCCACGCCAGTTCCTGGGATTAGCTGCCAAGCTGCCCAGGCTCCCATGAGCTGTGGCAAAATTCCGGGACAACGCGAGGAAGCCATGTCCGTCTTTGGGTGAGGGGTCACTAATTTACATATGTGTACTAAATTTCAACTTAATTGGTCTAGTCGTTTCCGTGAAAATAGGCTGTGACAGACGGACAGACAGACGCACGAGTGAGCCCTAAAAATTGTATTTTTCACCACTTCTATACCATGAGAGCACCTTATCGTCCTTATCGTGCCCAGTGAGCACCACGATAAATTAATCAAAGGCTAGCCGTCAAAAATCGACTAAAGTCCGTCAACCAAATCTTGTCAGTAGTAAAAGGCGGCAAATTTGAAAAATCGCGGGTTAGCAACACTGTGTTCAAATAATTCCAAAACGCGTGTCATCTGTGTTTTATCTGTGGAATGTGGATCGTGAATGACAGCCGTCACCTTATTTGTTTTCATTTGGTTTTCATTCTGAATCGTTTCTGTTTCAAGAGATATTTCTGCTGTCACCATTAAATACCAATACATTAAATAAGAATAAGCAAAGCTAAGGGGCCTACAATGTACAATCATGCTCGTTGATGGTAAACATTACTGAAACAAACAAACAAGTACTGGAAGAACTCTTTCGAACTTTTAAGATTGTGTTCAGTTTTTTTGTTTTAGGGTTAAAAGGCATAAATAAAATTAAAACGTATGCCTAAATCTATCCAACAAGACCATAAATTGTGTCCTGGAAACCGCCCATAGGCCCACATGTCTAATATTTTCAGCAATCGGTTGTGACTATTTACAAAGGTAAACCTTTTAAACAGTATTAAGAGCCTTGATTATATCGCCGTTCTTTCGCAATATCTACCTAATCCATACATGTTTGTTGCAGGATTAAATCTTGCCCAATATAAGGCGTTCGTAGTAGGTAGTATCTCTTCAGACAATACTTACCTATGGCGGTTTATGTACGTGTACAACGCAACCAAGTCGAAAAGTGACCCTTATCTTATTTACCTTTAAATTAAATAAACACCCAAATATCAGTTGTTTTATTTTTAATATGTATATTGTACAATATATACCAATCAAAAAAAATACACAGGTATGTCATATTCATCCAGAACAGTACACTAATTTACATTATCAAGTGGCATATTATATTGTAAATAACAAATATATGCACTATCTAATTATCTGCATTTTGATATGATTTTATTTTAGTAAACTTAGAAGACATAGATAGGGAACAAATAGAATATAAGCACTACGATAGAGAGTTGTTTTTGATATCTTCAAATTTGTTCATCATTTTGATTAACATTGTTTTAACATCGCTTTTAAATTGTCCGTCCATGTTTTAATTTTTTTCAATAAACCGCGAGTGACAATTTGAATTGACGTACGCAGGGCGCGCTCAGCGGAAAAAAAAAATCTTTTGGTTCGATGTACATTGCTGCTTTTCTTAGCGCAATACTGCTCTTTGAGTGTTGCCCTACTTCAGTTTGCTTTACATTGCTACTGACAAGATTTGGTTGACGGACTATATATGTCTAACTATCCAACAAACGTAGCCATTTACCATCTATCGCTGTCAAAGTGGACAAAACGGTATGAATGTTATAAAAATGTATAAATCTAGACAAGTGACTTTTATATCATTTAACTTATCCACTTATCAACTAAGTTTAAGTTGGAAAAGTAGACAAGTGACATATTATCCAACGAGCATGTTATGCAGTTAATCGTTTAACGACTATCGCTGTCAAAAGTGGAAAAGACGACAAATCAATAAGAACTGGATAAAATGTCAGTTTTATCATCATTTATACAACTATATCATTTATACAGTCGACCATCATAGCCCTACTGTTATATATATAATTATAGAGGTACGGTACAGGTCATAGCACGATGTGGTCGGTGGGCCGAGCGGTTGACAAAAGGTGATCGTGCGCGCGGTAAGTACCTGGCCGCGCCGCGCCGGTATCTGCTAAGGTATCGCACGTCGCCGCGAACCTGTATTGTGCCGGTTCCAGGAAGGTGCTTTGTTCGTCGCCGCTGCCCTTCCTCCATGTTCCATTCGCCCCAACTCGCTACAATGAACCGGCTGCTGTGAGAACAATGAAAGTTATTACACGACGATGATGAACAGCCGTGTCAGTTTATATCGTAATATATAGCAATTAAATAAGTATGCCTGAAACCATGCATGGAAATCTGACCATAACTCCTGATTTTCTAGATCGTGTTTCGTATTTTACACTCGGCTTAATTTACTAATATTAAAATGACAATCAATCTGATTTAAGTGATTTACGAAAATTTCCATTCTTGGTTTGGTACGAATTTGAGGGGGGGAAAAAACGAAACTACTTGCACTCGTGCAGGATGTAAGTTCGGTATTGGTTTGATAATTCTGGGAATCTGATGAAAAAATATAATCATTTCTATGGGTAAACCCCTTAGAAAATTTGAATTAAGCGCTATTTTCTACTGACAAAGTAGTTTGACCGGCTATTATCACCTAATTATAGAAATAGAAACTATTTATTCGTGGCAAACATGCAAAAAGTAAATGAAAAACAGTAGAAAAAGCCAACTAATAACATAGAATATAAACTCAGCATGGTGCTTCCCGCTGCGCTGGTCGTCTGTCGGGGCCATAAGTGAGTGAAAGCACGGAGTGTGACAGAACATTTAAATAAACAAATTCATGTAGCGTAATGTAGCGAACTTTAATTTTATGCTATCTGTCAGATTTACTTGAAGTTGCACAATAATAATGAAAATAATAATGTGAGCCTATATGCGTCCCACTTCTGGGCACAGGCCTCCTCTCATGCGCGAGAGGGCTTGGGCTATAGTCCCCACGCTAGCCCAATGCGGATTGGGGACTTCACATACACCTTTGAATTTCTTCGCAGATGTATGCAGGTTTCCTCACGATGTTTTCCTTCACCGAAAAGCTAGTGGTAAATATCAAATGATATTTCGTACATAAGTTCCGAAAAACTCATTGGTACGAGCCAGGATTTGAAACCGCGACCTCCAGATTGAAAGTCGGACATCATATCCACTCGGCCACCACAGCTTGCACAATAAAAGAATCAAAACCAAAAATGATTCGGAAAGAAGTTATTTCTTTAGCCATGAAGCCCGCATCTTAGTTAGAGTGGAAGTAAGAGAAACTTAAATAATCTGTGGCTTGTCAACATCGTCTATAGATTAGAAAAATACCTAAGACTTGTTTGTCTTGTCAACGATCAATGTGTCAAACGTGTCCGCTGTCCGAGGTAGAACGGGTGCTAAGCTAATGGAACAAGATAGGATGTCAGGGGCCCTATTTGACTCCGGAAAGTAAGACAAGGGGCTAACACGAGAGTCCAAGTGAGATCCAACTTGACACGATAAATTAAGACTCCCATTATGGCAAAACCTAACCGAACCCATAATATGTGGTCGTGGTTAAAACGTGGGAAACGTGGATTGGATGATGCGATCACGATTATAACTAATTTGTATGGAATTCGGCGGCGGACCCAGAATGCGTTCAGGCGTTGTGTTGTGCCCGAGGGATTTCTTGAAATCCGGACAGAAAAAAGACTTGCAACTCATCCTTCAGCATAAAATACAAATTAAGCTATGTTATTTGGGATTCCATAAATTTCCATGCCTATCAGACTTGTAGATAGGTATACCTAGGTATCAGGTCGATCGATGGTAACTCATACCTCATACGCTTCAGTACCTAGTATCAGTCCATTAGCTAGGCTATTAAGTTATACCCCTTGTCCTTTCCCTTGATAAATGTTATCTCGTGCACAACAACAAAGGCAGTTAGAGTACTGTTTACCTATTTTAAGACTCCTACTCCTACCTACTTTCTTAATGGACCTTCGTTGTAGGCGTGCGATTTCAAATGTACCCAGTTTAAAGTGTTATTATTGCAAACTGTTAGATACTTTCGATATATATACATACATCATATTACATAGGTATATGTACCTTTGTATTTTCATTTAGCATACATCACCATAATAGGTAGGTACTTAGGTAAGTACGTAGCTTGTTTTTATATCCGTATATAAAAATCGGGAACTACAGGTCCAACTAAGCATAATGGTATTATTTTGAACCATTTTTGAACATATGAATCTCTAACTCTAAAACAAATAGGTAGAGCAATAAAAGAATGTCGAATGCCGTCATCGCCCTACCTGAACACGAACATCTATAGCTAAAGGAGCTCAACATTAATCGGTGTTGGGACATGCATGGCGTTTTTTATTAAGTTCTAGATGGTTGGATGGCTGGATGGTTTTGTATATTTATGGCTACCTTGTTATTTGTTAAATGCCGTTGTCAAAGTCATGAACGGATTAATGATACCACAGTCTAGTAAATAAAGAAATAACTGATATCCTCCATTACAAATGCTGTAGAAGACATTATACTCGTACCTCTATATAGATATTATTCTTTCATTTTAAATATTTGCGTATGAAAACTAAGCACGGTTACTGCTGTTTATAATTTCAAAACCTAAAACTGGACATGACTGACTGCACTTATCTTAACCACAAAAGATTTAAAGCATAAGGGCTGGTACAGACGGACTGCAACTTATATGGGAACTGCACGCCGACGTCGCAGACGACGTGGCGTGCAGTTCCCATATACAAATTGCAGTCGGATTGCAGTCCGTCTGTATCGGCCCTAAGTGAAGCATTTTGTGTCCTTAAAAAAGGTTTGAAAATCTTAAACTAGATGGCTTTATTACTTAAATAAGAATAAGTTTTTGAAATGCTTTTATTATACTTTAGTTGTAATTTTGTGCATATGACAGCAGCCAGGGTGCGATCTTCTTCTTCTTCCTCGCGTTGTCCCGGCATTTTGCCACGGCTCATGGGAGCCTGGGGTCCGCTTGGCAACTAATCGCAGTAATTGGCGTGGGCACTAGTTTTACGAAAGCGACTGCCATCTGACCTTTCAACCCAGAGGGTAAACTAGGCCCGTATTGGGATTAGTCCGGTTTCCTCACGATGTTTTCCTTCACCGAAAAGCGACTGGTAAATATCAAATGATATTTCGTACATAAGTTCCGAAAAACTCATTGGTACGAGCCGGGGTTCGAACCCGCGACTTCCGGATTGCAAGTCGCACGCTCTTACCGCTAGGCCACCAGCGCTTCTAGGGTGCGATAATACCTTTTTTTAAAGAATAGAAATCAAAAAGTATAAAATTTATAAGAAAGTTAGGTCAACGCCTACGAGAGAAAAGCGGCGACCCCAGGGGGCCAATTTTTGAATTTCGATCGCTCGATTTCGTCACTCGAAAATCGGTGGAAAACGGCGAAATGCTGATTTTTGAAATACGAGCGATATAAATTGGGAATCTAGTGCTATTGACACTCGTTTTCAATTCTATTAGAAGAATTTACATGCCTACTATTGGAGATATTACTGAACGAAATACACGAAATCGAGCAGTCGAATTTCAAAAATCGGCTCCCAGGTCCGGCGCATATTTAATGCAGCGTATTTCGCTAGCCGTCCAAAGAGGAAACGCCAGGTGGACTCCAGCGTTCTAGGCACATTTAGCCGGGTACCTATGGCCTAATAGCATATTCCCTTATTTTTTATATTTACCTATTTATAAGTTTGTAAATTTCTGTACCTAAAATAAAATATTATCCTTTTATATTTATGCGCGGCAACGCCGGCAACTGATATATGTATCTATAGTCGGTGCCAATAAGTTAAATCTTAAAAGCGTCAACACACGGTTGTATTTATTGTTGTCTATAAAATATGTAAATTACTGTCTTAATACCAATCAATATCAAGTCAATGTAGTAATTCCTCAACTAGATGTAGAAGTGCATTTACAAATGTTTAAGAACACAAATGCTACAAGGAATAAAAGGGGTAATACTTACTTCTTCTGAGGATACTCGGAATTCCAGTAGCGCTAAGCAACGATACCTACTAACTTCGAATGATTCAGTCAGTATGCCGAAGACTACCGAGCCGAGCTATATCAGACTTTGGCGAATGCAACTCGATACTTACCCAGACTCGACTCCAAGAGTACCATTAAGTCATTAACAATATTAAACCACTTGGGCGTTTGGTAGCTAATTAGAGTAATTAGATACTTATGATCCACAACCTCATTGACAACGCAACCCGATACATAGGGCTTGCAATTCGAATATGTCGAATATTCGACCTGTTTTGATATTCGAATATTCGGCTCGGCCGCTCAGGTTACGTATATTCGAATATTTTTTATTGCTATAAAAAAATATTTCATCCGATGTAGTTACAGTTTCTGTGTGTTTTCCGGGTATTTACAGTGAATGACGAACGGTAGGTACCCAAATGCGAAGGAAATAATATTTTTACTGTATTTCTCTCGATAGACTTCGTGAATACAGTGAAACCTAAGTAACTCAATTTGAAGGAAAATGAAATCAAAAAGTATGTTATTTTTACGGTGCGTAAGTTTTAAGTCAAAGGGTTATCCTGTTTATTCAGTACAAGCGTACCATTTGAAGTCTAAACCTTGCCACTTATCGCAATTCGAAGCTAGCACATCATACCTACTTAATACAATTATGCAAGTAGATAAAATGGGTGTGCGAGCCACATCAGTGTAAGTGCGGGGTAATGGTGGAGACGTATGGACACCACGGGCTAAGCTGCTTACGGTGTGTGGGTAGGATACCTAGGCACTGTGCCATCAATGAGTTAATAAGGCGAGCTTTGGTGTCGGCGAACGTCCCATGTATCATGGAGCCCCAGGGCCTAAGTCGTTTGGACGGTAAGAGACCGGATGGTCTTACACTTGTTCCTTGGGCGAAGGGCCGCAGCTTGCTTTGGGATGCCACGTGTGTGAGTACTTTTGCACCCACTCATCTCGCGCGCACGGTGAACAAGGCAGGTGCAGCGGCTGAAAGTGCTGCTAGGTTGAAGCACAGCAAGTACGCGAACCTTGAACAAGTGTACGATTTCGTCCCGGTTGCCGTCGAGACGGCGGGGCCTTGGTGTGCCGAGGCCAAAGCCTTTATTAAGGATATAGGGCGACGTTTAACGGATAGGGGCTGTGACCCTCGCTCTGGTTCTTTCCTTGTCCAACATATATCACTGGCCATTCAGCGGGGTAATGCGGCCAGTATTTTTGGCACATTTGATCCGGGAGACAATCAGAGTGAGGGGTGATATTTTATTTGTTAAGTTACTTTTACTCATTCTTAGGTTTATTTTAGTTTATAATTTGTAGGTTTAATCAGTTAACTACCTATATTTTTGAAGTGTAAATTAAATGTATTTTATAAAGAGAAAAAAAAAAGTAGATAAAATACATATTTGATTTGATTAAAAAAAACGATTTCGCAGTATAACAATATTTTTAAACTATTCCGATGTTTTGCTAAAGCTACGGCCCATTTTAATACCAAGAATAATAAAACGTTTATTTAACCTTACAGTACCTAAGTCAAAATCATCCTAAGAGCCATCGACCGCCGATATCAATGTGCGGAGCATATCAAAACGACATGTCCATTTGTTTGAAACTTATCACAAAGCGCATCTCCATGCCGTGCCGTCGCATTACATAGTGGGGATGGAATCGATTTTGAGAACCGTCGAGTCGAGTTGCAGTGTCTGGGCACGTCGTAATGGTCCTCATCGTGAATATCAACACAGGCCCGTGTCCGCGTGCGCTCGCCCACGACTTAAACTTAAAACCAATATTTAATCATCTTTCCGAGACCTCCGCGACAGTGACGCATTCTCGCCGTGTAGCCAGCACACGTCCACAAACTGTTCCACTATTTTATAACTAATTTACTAAATACGTAGCGTAACGTGGAACTATAAATAAGTATTGGAATCTAAAATAATGTTTAACACAAACGAAACGAAATGAATTACCTACTAAGTAAATATAATGCCGTAGCCAAATAGTGTACAAGCACCTTTATGCTCTAAACTACTAGGATAATAACTAAGAAAATACTCAACTTGCAATTAACATGACATGTAAATCTGTTGAAACGTAAGACTAAGCCATAAACCGTACAATTAAGTACTTATTCTTTAGTTATTTAATAATGATAATGCCGTGTGTGCAATTTTATTTACATGAGCTTTTTGTCGGTGCTGTCATTGTTCATTATAATAAGTGGTCGTCTCTAGCGGGCGGTGCAGGGGAATTATCCTAATTCAAGGCTACATGCAAACGTTTTCTCTGCTTCGAGAAACTACTACACGCCTCGGCGATAAAGTAAAATAAAAGATAAAACAGTAAAGTATGATCTTCGAATACCTGTAATTGTTATGGATGCCGATGGCACACTTAAGGCAGGACACACTTATCCCACGTACGCAACGTATGCAATGCATTAATCTGAACCCTGAAAGTTGTATGCTTAGAAACATACTTGTCATGCGTTGCGTTGCGTATGACAAGTATGTTTCCCCGGTGGGATAAGTGTGTCCCCGGCTTTAAACTGGTTTACGCGAATCGAGAGCTCAATAAGCGATTGGAAAACCACCTAGCCAGGTAAGTTGACATGCAAGTTTCTTGCCTGATCGCCGTACAGAAAATCTAGCTCATGACGTATTCTGAACGTATTATTGAGTAAGTATCACTCGTTTTTCATATTTCACGCACGCTAAACGATGCTGGTATAGTCATATTGTACAAAAAATTTCATGGGGACCTATAAGGTATCGCACTGAAATGTCTCGTCATGTACTCTTTTAACATGAATGGTATTTTTAGTCCCTACTTATTTTTAACTCGATTCGAGGATTCGTTATTCCGATAGCCTATTAATAGCAATGTTTAGACTTAAGAGTGCTTTTGTCACTTTTCGGGATACTTACCTACAACAAAAAATAAGCGGAGCGATTGTTTTCAAAATTATGAGCTTCATTGATTTACTAACCCTGAAAGCCGTCAATAAATCATCATTCAGGTATTGAGATTTTCAAAATATTATCAATAAATGTAACAACATTAGACGTCCATCAACTATATACAGAATATATAGTTGAAACACAGAAACTATTTAAATGTAGGTATACATTAAAATGATAAAAATTTAAATTCACACCTAAGTCGTTGGCTATAACTAACATGGTAAATCATATGATTACACTACTCACGCAGCAATTAGTAGCTCTGGGAAGCCTAATTGCAGTTGCTGTCGATATATGGACCGATTAGCGGGAAGATATCCATGCCTCAGATCTGACCGCGGACCGGCTCCGCGCAGTGTGCGGAGCGGACACACACACGCGCTCCGTCTTCGCTATAATGCACGAGACCTAATACATTCTATGTAGTTGTACCCATCTATACAAAGAATATGAGTTCTTTGGTACCTATAATAAACAATTTAGCAAAAATGTCCTAATGGAAACACGGAACGTTTCTAGTGGTTAGGTATATTATTTTTGCTAGATACCGAATTGTAAGCACATATGTTCACGACGCTCAGCGTCCCTCGCTCACATTTAGTATGCATCGCAACGCATGGTTATAATATAAGGCATTGTATACATACCTATAATACATTCTTCTGCACTTGCCATTTCACATAGTGCCAACAATTGGCGGCGATCGAGCAACGAATGTCAATTGAGTATTGTTATTCGCACTGTCTGTAGCAACCTAGCAACAGCAGTTATATACCTACTTAGTGGACATTTTTAATAAATATTGAGATTGTTGTTAACTATTGAACGAGAAAGTATATTTCTCGAAGATGAGCACGTGGCATTGGATTTTATAAACAATATAATGCCTATAGGCCCGCAAAGCGGTAGAATACCGTGAAAACTAGTTTTATCTAAAATTAATTTTGAATAATTAGTAAAAACTAAGTATAATATTTAAAACCTTCGCATTTTGAACACATTAACTCACATTTATAGACGGGTCTAACGCGAAATTTATTCAATTACCTTTATATACCGACGTTTCGACACAGGTTTCACTGGTCATGGTCGCGGCCAACTGATGTCCCAGCAAAATGTCAAAACACGTTACGCAGCGGCACATGGAGATGTCCTGCGCCGCTTTGACCCTCGATCGTGCCAACTTATAAATTAATTTTCTCTGAAAGTATGTAAATCAAATCGGTAGCTTTTAAAAGCTAAGGTAACCTTAAGGTCCTCGTCATTGGCCTTCGTTTGATCCGTACTGAAAGCGATTTAATTACAAACATAGTTCTAGTGGTTATATTCGTCGTACGTGGACGGTCGTGGATTTGTAACTAATAGATCATCTATACTTTCTTTTACCCTCAACTTGCCTCAACCTTTCAAATCCGTTGAGAAAAAATGTAGATTGGAAAACCGTTATTATACGTAGAATCAGGTTTTACAGATGTCGGCTGGCGCTGCGAACTGGGCGATGGCGGGTTCCTGAGCCGCATCGCGGGATTCTTTGCCCATAACAGCGAAGCGCACCTGGGTGTTCCGGGACGCGGCGCGCGGGCCTGCGCCGTGGCCACATCTCTTTAGTTGATAATAACAATGTGCACTCACGCTTGCTTTTCTGTTTTCACTTATCCCTAGTTTGTGTTGTTGATTCAGAATTTCGGTCCCCTTTCGTCTTAAGTACCTATACTTAGTAGGTATTAAGATTAAGACCACATGAGGGCTCAGCAACTACAGTTTCAAAGTTAACGGTTAAGTGGTTAACGGGTTCAAAAATCAGGTTTAATATCATTATTCATTACGAATTGTTGTTATATTTAGGTATGGTTTCGTTAAATATTGCGATACTTATTCGCAATAGCGCGGTCTAATATTATACCTTTAAAAGAGCAATTCTTGTATATTTATTTATTTATATGTATATGTGCACATATTCTGAGGATCTCGGAAATGGCTCTAACGATTTCGATGAAATTTATAGCAAATTTAATCGAAATCGTTAGAGCCATTTCCATAGGGGTTTTCGGGAGCGAAAAATCGATCTAGCTAAGTCTTATCTCTGGAAAACGCACATTTTTGAGTTTTAATGTGTTTTCCGAGCAAAGCTCGGTCTCCCAGATATTAACTATAATAAGGAAGGAAGTTAAAAACCTGACATTAATTTGATTAATTTGCGTTGAGTAAAAAATAAATTAATAGAATTCATCAACCAGATACTCCGTATTCGCTATGTGCTTTTGCGCTTTGAATTCCCTTCAGCCAGTCGACTTACGTTTAGCAAGAATGGCGGCACCGGCAGTGCAGTCCGCTGCGCCCTCGTTATGTGGGTCAAAGACCGGTTCGCGTCATTTCGGGGATCCAAGCAGACGGCGGCGGCTGGCGGACCACAATGTAAATAGAACTGCTCACAGGATGACTTCATAGCTCTCTTTCTTGTTTTATTAACGGACTATATAGTTACTAAATACGGTACATATGGTGCTACTTTACCGGACTAGTGCGGTAATCCGTAATTAGCACTTTATATGCCTTGCCTATGTCGAAAATTTAAAGTGCTATGTATGTTTATGTACCTACTGTACAACGTGGTATAACACGTGCGAATAGGTACCTAACTCACAATTCGTGTCCATATAAAACACTCCCTTTTGGTTGTGTTTTAAGTTATCGCCACTCGTTGCGTATTTCCTACTTTTCGCACTTGTATCGTAATGTACTATTTCCACACCAGCTTGTAAAAATTCTCCTTATATGCGTCGTCAAATCCCGCCGAAGCTCCATCCCTCATGTTTAATCAAACCTCTACATTTTTGACATTTGTGTAATTGCCGTCAACCATATAGTATACCATCAACCTTAGGATCACCATCCAGTATGTGACAAAGAGTATATGTATTTATATAATATGAGACAGTCAATCGAGCGTATGAAACCTGTCAGTTGATGTAATTTGTTGATATGAAATAATTTTAACGACCTATGAAATTTTACGTAACGAAATCGGATAAAACCAAAATATAACGCGAGAACGCTGCCTGTGTATTGGGCACCCTCCCGAGGGTTTTGATAGGTATTTTTAATTTTTAGTTTTAGTTATTTTAATTGTAGTTAGTTTTAGTTTTATATTCCTGTCTATGTCTTTTAGTCATTTTTATTAATGCATATTTTTGCCAAAAATAATATTGTAACATAACGTTATGGTTTAGGTTCAAAGACGGCATACCGTACCCATGGCCGGCGGGGTTGTCCAACCTCATCCTGTACCCCGAGGCCGGCAACCAGACGCTGTACGTGCGGCGCGCGTCGCGCTCCGACTCCGGCGAGTACGTCTGCCGCGTCTCCAACCAGACCCACACGCAGGACCATCTCATCGCCCTGCAGATCTTCAGTAAGTACAGCATTGCAAAGACAGCATACGGTACCCATGGCCAGCGGGATTGTCCAACCTCATACTGTACCCCGAGGCGGGCAACTAGACGCTGTACGTGCGGCGCGCGTCGCGCTCCGACTCCGGCGAGTACGTCTGTCGCGTCTCCAACCAGACCCACACGCAGGACCATCTCATCGCCCAGATCTTCAGTAAGTACCTACAGCATTGCAAAGGCAGCATACGTTACACTTGTGAGGTTGAGGTCCAACCGCATCCAGTTTAAAAAAAAAACCGGTCAAGTGCGAGTTCGTTTAACTCGCGTACCGAGGGTTCTGTACAAATGTTCAATTATTTCATGTAACTATAAGCTGGAAAGGTTTTTGACCAGTAGTATGAATGGTATTTTTAGGGTTCCGTAGCCAAATGCAAAAAACGGAACCCTTATAGATTCGTCATGTCTGTCTGTCTGTCTGTCCGTCTGTCCGTCTGTCTGTCCGTCCGTATGTCACAGCCACTTTTCTCCGAAACTATAAGAACTATACTGTTGAAACTTGGTAAGTAGATGTATTCTGTAAACCGCATTAATATTTTCACACAGAAATAGAAAAAAAACAATAAATTTTTGGGGTTCCCCATACTTCGAACTGAAACTCAAAAAAATTTTTTCAACAAACCCATACGTGTGGGGTATCTATGGATAGGTCTTCAAAAATGATATTGAGGTTTCTAATATCATTTTTTTCTAAACTGAATAGTTTGCGCGAGAGACACTTCCAAAGTGGTAAAATGTGTGTCCCCCCCCCCCCCCTGTAACTTCTAAAATAAGAGAATGATAAAACTAAAAAAAATATATGATGTACATTACCATGTAAACTTCCACCGAAAATTGGTTTGAACGAGATCTAGTAAGTAGTTTTTTTATACGTCATAAATCGCCTAAATACGGAACCCTTCATGGGCGAGTCCGACTCGCACTTGGCCGCTTTTTTTCATATTTTCCTTCATAAACATATACCCCACCTTTGATCTAGTATCTAGACATTGATATAATAAAAGTTAATAAAAATAAAATAAACAAATAATACTTTAAATGTTAGGGTTAGCGTTGTTCAGGACTATTCCACGTTAATTTTAATTTAATTAGACGAACGGACAGACGGACAGAGTGCACCATAAAGTTTCCTCTTGTTCATTTTTGGTACGGAACCCTAAAAATATGAAAGCCTCAAACTAAACTCCGTGTGTAATATAATATGATATGAACAATGACTTGATATAAATATTTTGTCCCAGTAATGCTCGTAAAATGGATAGTTACCTATAAAGGTATTTTGTTTTGTTTTTCATGCTATCCTTATCACTGTCATAGCGACCCGTAAGTATACCCACCTATAAGTATTATGCTAAAACTAGTAAAAAGAAAACGGGGAAAATAAAAGTCGGTTCCATTTAGAGACGTTCATATAGGCATAGAGAAATATACAAGTGAGTAAAGAAAGAGTGGTAACTCCATCCATCCATCCAACACAAGTGGAGGACCCGAGCGAAATCATCTTTTCATACAAACGTAGTCCTCATTTTTCTCTCTGGATATACAGTTAAAGAAGCGAAAAAAGTCAAATGTAGGGGCATAGCTAGGATCGATATTAAACTTTCTAAGAAGCGAAACAAGTCAAACGTAGGGGCATAGCTATGATCGATATTAAACTTTCGTGAGACATATTTTAAACTGTTTAGACGACAACTCTATGGTATGGTAACTCGCTATGGATATGGATAGCGACTAAAAATTCAAGTGAGTGAAACCGTTGTCGTCTAAACGGCATAGCTATGGTTAATATACCTACATCAAATGATTGAAAAAATATTTTCCATAATGTCAGTATCCAAAGAGGAAAATGGGGACTACGTTTGTATGGAGAAGCGGCCGTCCCCTTTCCTCTAACAAGAATCCAATCCGTTGACTTCGTAAATGACAGGAATTTCTTATGACTCAGATCTCTTCTGTTTATAATTACTTATGTAGGTGTCACCTCATTAGATTTCTTTAAATCATAGTCATAATGTCGTTGACGTTTATTGGAGTGAGTGTTCGCCTATCAATACGTTGAATAACCTGCATTCATTACTTATTGAAAACAATTGCTTGGAAGTAGATCCAATGGAAATAAATGTTCGCCTTCACAAATGCATATCTACATATTATATTTTTACAAAAATTGCTATTTCTTAGTAAAGCCTGAGTAATCCGTTGCGTATTTAAGACATATAATGTTTTGTTTTCATCCATAGGTAAAGTTACTAATGCTCCAAGAACAATGTATGTGAGCCAAGATCAGTCGGTTGAAGAGGGCGCACCTCTTCGCCTGTTCTGTGAAGCTCTGGTTGGTAAGTCACCCCGTTTTCAGCACTTGGTTGGATAAGTACTATGCAAGATTTTGTATAGAATTTACTTACGAAATTCATCGCCCATTTCAGTAAAAACATCGTTAAAAGCCCACGAAAACAATGTCTGCGATTAACTACTACCATTAGGTACCTACTTATTTATAGAAATATTGGTATGTACTTACAAAAAATTTCACTCACAGAAAGGACTCATCTGGCCGATGCAGTCAGCGATTTGAAATGGAAGAGAGTTTGGCCGAATGGGACCGAAGGGGACTTGCTGCCCACTCAAAAAGAAATAAACACATCTCGGTAAGTATGATAACGATTTTTGTTAAACTATAAGGTTATAGCCAATTATTAAAAACTAAGCATAGCGAATTTAATTACTCTGTTGTTACTTTTTTAGTATGAAAGCAACAAAACACAATCAAATGCTCATAAACGGAGTATGTACAGTACGTGTAGTTATTAAATAATAGAGATAACAGCATTCATTAGTGGAAACATCCCAATATATCCCAACTAGCTGTTGCCCGCGACTTCGTACGCGTGGATTTGTATATTGGTGGTTATAAATTCTACATTAGCTTAGAACATTATGCAGCAAAAGATAGCAGTAGGGACGGTTAATCATTTGTTAATTATTATACAACGCATAAGATTTGTCTTTCACAACCTGGCTACGAAGTTTCAAGCCCCTAACTGAATAAAATTGTACTCGATAATCTCGATATAATCTCTCTCAACCCCCAGAAGATTTTCAAGTCCACTTTTTAATAAAACCTACTACCTAACTACCTATTTACGAAGTTTGAAGTTCCTAGCTTTAAATAAAATTTGAACCCTCTACCAACTCTCAACCCCTGTTTAAACTTTTAGGGGATGAATTTTTAAAAACGCTGAGATTACTTTTCTTGTATTGTAATAATATGCCTTTATACAACGATTCAAGTCCCGCACTCCAATAAATATTTGGGTTCCATACAAATTTTCGACCCCCTTCACCACCTTGGGGGATGACTTATCAAAGACTCTGAAATTAGTTTTCTTTTCTCTCAATAAAATACCTTTTTACGAAGCTTCAAGTTCCTAGCTGTAAATAAAATTATAACCTATACAATCTTTCAACCCCTTTTTAACCCTGTTATGGGATGAATTTTTAAAAACGCTGAAATTACTTTTATCGTATTCTAATAATATGTCATTATACAAAGATTCAAGTCCCGTACTTACAAAAAATATTGACCTCCATACAAATTTTCAACCCCTTTTTCACCACCTTAAATGTTGAATTTTGAAAAACGCTAACATTAGTTTTCTTCTCTTTTAATGAAATAACTTTTTACGAAGTTACAAATTCGTAGCTTAAAATAAAATTTAAACCCTATACAATCTTTCAACCCCTTTATATCCCTTTTAAGGGATGAATTTTTGAAAACGCTGATATTACTTTTCTTGATAATTAATAATATGGTTTTATACAAAGATTCAAGTCCCGCACTCTAAAAAATATTTGATCTTCGTACAAATTTTCAATCCCTTTTTCACCACCTCGGGGGATGAATTTTTAAAAACACTGAAATTTGTTTTGTTGTTTTTTAATTTAATACCTTTTTGCGAAGTTTCAAGGTCCTAGCTTAAAATAAAATTTGCACCCCAAGACAAAGTTTCATCCCCTTTTTTACCCCCTTAGGGGTTGAAGTTCCTAAAATTCGCAATTCCTTTTTTTTGCAATCGGCTATTATGCCTTTCTAAAGTTTTAAAGCATTTGTAATGGATTCAAAATTTCAACCCCTTTTTAACCCTGTTCGGGGATGAATTTTTAAAAACGCTGAAATTACTTTTCCTGTCTTATAATAATATACTCATATACAAAGTTTAAAGTCACACACTCACAAAAATATTTGATCTCCATACAAACTTTCAACCCCTTTTTCACCACCTTGGGGGATGAATTTTCGAAAACGCTGAAATTAGTTTTCTTATTTTTTAATATAATACATTTTTACAAAGTTTCAAATTCCTAGCTTAAAATAAATCTTGAACCCCATACAACCTTTCATCCCCTTTTTAACCCTTTTAAGGGATGAATTTTTAAAAAACGCTGAAATTACTTTTCTTGAGTTTTAATAATATGGCTTTATACAAAGACTCAAGTCCCGCACTCTCAATAATATTTGATCTCCATACAAACTTTCAACCCCTTTTTCACCACCTGGGGGGATGAATTTTTACAAACACTGAAATTAGTTTTCTTGTTTTTTAATTTAACACCTTTTTGCAAAGTTTCAAAGTCCTAGCTTAAAATAAAATTTGCACCCCAAGACAAAGTTTCATCCCCTTTTTTACCCCTTAGGGGTTGAATTTCCTAAAACGTCGCAATTACTTTTTTTTGTAATCGGCTATTATGCCTTTCTAAGAAGTTTCAAAGCATTTGTAATGGATTCAAACTTTCAACCCCTTTTTAACCCTGTTAGGGGATGAATTTTCAAAAACGCTGAAATTGCTTTTCCTGTCTTATAATAATATACCCATATACAAAGTTTAAAGTCACACACTCACAAAAATATTAGTGCTCCATACAAACTTTCAACCCCTTTTTCACCACCTTGGGGGATGAATTTTCGAAAACGCTGAAATTAGTTTTCTTGTACTTTAATTTAATAGCGTTTTGCAAAGTTTCAAGTTCCTAGATTAAAATAAAATCTGAACCCTATACGAACTTTCAACCCCTTTTTAACCCTGTTAGGGGATGAATTTTACAAAACGCTGAAATTACTTTTCCTGTCTTCTAATAATATCCCCAAATAAAAAGATTCAAGTCCCGCGCTCGAAAAAATGTTTGATATCCATACAAACTTTCAACCCCTTTTCCACCACCTTACGGGATGAATTTTCAAAAACGCTGAAATTAGTTTTCTTGTACTTTAATTTAATAGCGTTTAGCAAAGTTTCAAGTTCCTAGATTAAAATAAACTTTGCACCCTATGACGAACTTTCATCCCCTTTTTAACCCCCTTAGGGGTTGAATTTCCAAAAACGTTGCAATTACTTTTTTTTGTAATCGGCTATTATGCCTTTCTAAGAAGTTTCAAAGCATTTGTAATGGATTCAAATTTTCAACCCCTTTTTAACCCTGTTGGGGGATGAATTTTCAAAAACGCTGAAATTACTTTTCCTGTCATATAATAATATCCCCATATACAAAGTTTCAAGTCCCACACTCACAAAAATATTTAATCTCCATAGAAACTTTCAACCCCTTTTTCACCACCTTGGGGGATGAATTTTCAAAAACGCTGAAATTAGTTTTCTTGTTTTTTAATATAATACATTTTTACAAAGTTTAAAATTCCTAGCTTAAAATAAAACTTGTACCCCATACAACCTTTCATCCCCTTTTTAACCCCCTTAGGGGTTGAATTTTTCAAAATCGCTTCTTAGCTCTTGTACACTTTATAAATTCAACCTAGTGTGCAAATTTCAACCTTCCCGCATTTGTAGTTTCGGCTCTGCGTTGATGAGTCAGTCAGTCAGTCAGTCAGTCAGTCAGTCAATCAGTCAGGACACGTGCATTTATATATATAGATAAACGCTGCGGATGCGATGCTGTGAGGAAAACAGTACAATTTGTATCGAGTATCGACTCAATTTGCATTTGTCAGTCCCGGCCG
The DNA here is from genome assembly GCF_948474715.1 of Cydia amplana. Taxonomy (NCBI): domain Eukaryota; kingdom Metazoa; phylum Arthropoda; class Insecta; order Lepidoptera; family Tortricidae; genus Cydia; species Cydia amplana. The sequence continues at coordinate 28,101,425 of NC_086096.1, read as the reverse complement.
CGTTTCAATAATAGGTATATAAGTATATCACAATTATGCGAGTGCGTGCGACATAATAAGCAATCAATAGCGCAAACATACATTTTAATAAACAGCGCAAGCGAGAAGTACCGGATTTTGTATCCAACGATTTGGTTTTTATGAAAACCCCAAATAGACCAATATTTTTAATTATTGTATGCTTCTTACGTATGACTCAATCATGATTGTATTTATGTAACAACTTCGTATTATTAGATTGTCCCATTAAAAATGAAATAATAAATAAATGAACGAAAAAGAACGTAATACGAGTAATACCGATATTTTTGTATGAAGCAAAAACCGGTTCCGACCCTTGCCGACGAATAATGAATATACTTATGCACTGCCTTTTGCCCTTTGTGTCGTCTTGGCGGGGGCACGGCCGTGCCCCCAGATTTTGATTGATTTGAGTTAAGGGCTTTTTTTTATTTGTTGTCTAATTTAATTTTTCCTTAGATTTTGATAAAAATTTGGTGGTTAGATAGTGTTCCCTATTCTGTACAACATTCGCGCCATTTCATCGTATGTTCTACAACAACTTCATCTGAGTTACGAAAACGTATGGTATTGTTGTAACTCAGTGGAATATTAATATGCAAGTAGGTATTATTGGAACGAATTAGGATTTCGTATTTATTTCGCCCGGAATGAGGAGCTCTTCAAGCATGTAAGGATATAAAGAGTTATAAGGCACCTACTTACAAAATAGGTACTACATTAAAATTAATTGATTTAATTAATGATTACTTATTTTTTAGAATACTTTATCTGGTTCCTCGTGCAGGTATATTTTTGTCATATATAAATAAAGTATGTTTGTATCAGGGAGGACGTGCCGAACATCTACGGATCGTACTTGATGGTGGATCGCGTGTCGCCGGCCGACTACGGCAAGTTCGTGTGCGTCGTGCACAGCAACAACGTGCCGGTGCGCTCGTTCGTCGTCGTCAGCCCTCCCCGTAAGCACGACTGCTTCAGGCATAATCCACATTTACCGGTTGCATCTCATCTTGATGTTTTCCCACTTGAGAAAAAAAAGTACGTTTAGCAAATACATATCGTTTTATACTTACGCGTCACGCGCAATTTAAGGGCCGTTTTTATCTAATCGCGGTGAACGCACTAGGTACCGAACGAAGTTTAACTAGTACGTCAGACAAAGGGTAGAAATCAAACATTAGAATGTCACTGAAAGTAGAATCGATTGACACGTTTAAAAAAACTCATAAATAATATTCCCAACTGACATAAGCCAGTTTTCTTCTTTCCGACATTAGAAATTTAGAAGTAGGAATCAAATGGTTGTGACTTGTGATTATTTATTCGTTTTTGTCATCCAAAATCTAGGTAAGATAATATTTTCTTGTTTGCCACTATTAAGTAGAAAAGCACGTTAGGTATTATTATAATGGCTCACGGTGTAGACAAATTTACCTAGGACACCTAGGCAGGTACTGTCTAAACTCTTAAATAATAAGTACCTAGTACCTATATTATGGAAGTGAATATACATACTGGAAGCGGAGTGGGTAGGTAGGTATAGTGAAAGCTAGATCGATAATATTCATTTTATTATTTTGTTTATAAGTATAGCAATTCAGCGAATTAATCATTTTAGATGGGGAGCCGACGATGCTAAATGTGTACTTACTCGAGCGTCGTACAGACCTATTGGAATCGAAATATTAGATGATAACTTGATAAGAAAAAAAAAGTTAAATATATAAAGTTTTTTTTTTGCAGCGAACCGGAAAGCCTCTACAATTTTTTTTAATTTCGGGAGGTTGATGGAGGGTTAAAAAATCGTTAATTGTTATTTGTAATGCATTGCGAATGTATTTTCTTGTACATTTCGAAAATTGGCCGTGCGAATATTTAAGCTAAGTATAAGGCATAACGAAATGTTTAAGCTTACTATTACTCTGAAGCATACTAAGTATCCCGATATTGCGTTTTCGTTTTTGATAATTATACATACCTACCTATACTTACGTCGAAATGGTAAAATAAAACTAAAGAGGCTCTTTTTCATGAAAAAATAAAGCTAGTCACAATTTCATTGCGTGGTATTATATTAATAATAAATGTAATATGCGAACTCGTCAACCAATCGCATTGTAGCATTCCACCCAGGTACACGAATCGATTCAGAATTCGGTCGGAATGATATATGAACGACCCTAAGACTTTACTTTTGAAATCTTTGGTCTATCTGGCGTCTTTCGGGCGTCGGCGTCGGTCAGCGCTATGGAAAATGACGTCGCTGCGCAGTTGCGTCGACGTTGCGTCGAGCAGGGCCATAGAGTTGTAGACGCCGACGAGACGCCGACGCTCGAAAGACGCTAGATGTGGGGTAGCGCTAAGTAGCACAAGTAAAGAAAAAATCCGAAAACTGTACAACTGTAAGTATATATATACTTCTTTGATGACAATGCAGTTGGTTAATACCATAGGTGTTATAGGACTACTGCAAAGTTAGATAAGTTTGTACCTTAATCATAGAGAGCTACTATTCGTATTCGTTAAAGTTCGTTGCATACACTGGTTACCTATCATAATACCATGCATTCAGATGTGCCTAGATAATATAGGTAGATATACTTACAATGAGTATTGTTGCAGTGCCGCCGGAAGAGCTATGGCATGTAGAGTCGGTGCCGTGGCGCGCGCTGGCGCTGGGCGGCGGCGCGCTGGCGTGCGTGGCGCTGGCCGCGGCCGCGCTGCACCGGCGCTGCACGCCTCGCCTGCGGCTGCTAGCACGTCGCGCACGCGCTCTAGCCACCACGCCGGCACAGAGAGCGCGAGGTCATTCTTATACCAATTTTTTTCATGTGATTGTTTACCTATACCATGATAAGAGTACCTCGTTTGCTAGTCACTTAAAACGGCATTCCTATTATGTCAACGAAAATCTACAGTACTGCCTTCCTTTTTAAAGGATTACAGCAAAACCAGGATTTTACCTATTGCACCTTAACAAATACGTAAGCATGGGTCAGATTGGCATGGCCAGTGTTGACTTACAAAAAGGCCGAGTACTTCATCTACTTATTCATTTATCTAAAGCTTTCCAAATAGTATGAAACCAGCTCCTTCTAATTTTCTATCGCAGAAAAATAAATGTAAATCCATTATCTTTAAACATGACTGTCACTTCCTTGATGGCTCAGTTCCGGGTGAGACCACAGAAGTACACCTAAAGCGGAAGCAAGGAAAGCTAGGTAGTATCTACTAAGTTGGGTACTTTTTGCTAATCAAAATTGAACAATATCATTTATTTAAAGTCTGAAAGAGATCATCATATCCGAGGACATGTTTTTTGGTCGTAGTGCACTGTCCGCTCATTGTCTACTGCTGTGACTGCTTCATAGTGAAAGGCATTTTATATCTTTATAGTATAAATACGTAACTATCTCGGTACCCGACGACTATATCAGGTTTACAGTTCAATTCTAAAGACGTCCTCAAAAACTTCTTAAAACAATCTTACTGTTATTGATAAACTGCGTTGCTGTCGTTTCCGGCTAACTGTCGTGATTACAAAATGCGAGATTGACAGCGACCCCGACCACGTAACTAATGCTGCAGTTGCAAACCGAATGTAACCAACTTATACCTCTACCTATAGAGCGCGAAATTCAGGAAATTATAAACCGTCTATATTCTGAATTGTTTATTCCTAAACAATCAAAATGGAGATATTTATAAAACGCAAAATCTTTAATGTGAACCGGATTTCAAAGAATAGATGATGATTAAAAGGCCCTGTCTTGAAACAACGGCGAAGGTGTAGGAGGTTCGCGAAAGCGCACCGGCTGCCGCTGTCCGGAACGGAACATACCTACAAACTACAAACACTTCAATAACAATTGAGCTATAAAATTAACTGCCATATTCTCGTAACAATGGGGTACTATCTACCTGCCTTTATTACAGGTTGAGCAAAAAAATATATAAGTATACTGTTTTAACCGAAGAAGAGAGGGTGGTAAAGATTAGACGATATAGGTACACTATTTTACACACACACTTTCTTAGTAGGTGCAAAGGTAATTAACGTCCTGAGTGCTTCGCCAACATGCCACTCGTTTACGGTCCGTAACGAAAGAAACGCAACTGTCACTGTCGCACTAATATGGAAGAGTGATAAAGAGACAGAGCGTTTCGTTATAGTAGTGCAATCGATTGTCACCTTGGTTAGGCACCCTAGAACCCTTACAACTAAAATTGTAGACAAATTTTAACGAACGTAGTGTCATTTAGATTAGACTAAAATATGCAGGGGTAACTACGGCTTTTTTGTGTCGGTTATACCTGTTTTTCTAAATTATGGTTTGTTCAGAGTATAGGTACCTTATAAAATTACATATGTAAATGTATGATAAAAGCGTTAAATTCGAGCAGTTAAACTGCTTCACGAGAAGCCCCATACACGGAAAATAGGTATACAAATGAGTTTCTTAGAACAAGTCAGACGTAGGTAAACGGCATCCCTATATAAAAAATGCAACCTTGGAGAACCTTGCGCAACTGTGTTTACTAGTAAATGCTTTACTATTTATTTAACTGATCAATTGATCATCCTTCGGTTTCGGGCAATGTATTTTCCCTAAAATACATATGTAACCAACTCTATGCATGGGTAAACTATTTATTAAAGTTAAATTAAATGTTAATACTTAAGCAAAAAGTAGGTACTATACTTTGTAGGTGGCGCATGGCGTGTGATCCTAAATCCTGGTCAGGCTTTACTTTTTAATTTTTTAAAAGCTGACTTAAAACTTATTATAAATAGGTTTTTATCCATCTATGGAGTGAGCATCGTGAGCATTCTTAGCTTATATCTCTGTGCTAATAATAACTAATTTTACTTCCAAGGGCATTAATTCTTAATCGTTTTTTTTTTAATTATTACTCATTAACAAACTTGTTGAAAACTGTCACTCCGGGATATTTAGACACTCTTTTGAGTGGCAAGGCAAATTACCGAACGCGAAAATTTTGAATCGAATAGGCTCCGCAACATTGACTACCAACACAGTGGTACCTTTTGCTGTGTCATAATTTGTGTGTTATCAAAGTCATTTTAAACGTTCTGTGTAATGTTGTGTGTGTGATATGCCCGATGTGTTATTTTGTGTACCTGCATACTATTAGTTATAAATGTTATTAAAAAAATACAGTAAACCGGGGTGACGGTACGCTTAGGTGCTCACTCCATTACATGGCTATACTTACTAAAGTTGTACCTATATGTATGGGTGGTTTGGTAAAACTTATAGGTAGTATTAATTAGTATTAAACTCACTTAAAACTTAATACGCCTTCAACCTTTCTGATATAAATGGAATTATCTATGTATCGAGTGAGCACTCTATTGCTTATTTCTCTATTCTAAGTAGGTACATAGATTTACTTGAGCACAGCGGCAATGAACTGCCTAGGTATTTCACGTTTATATATTTAAAAAAAATGTGTAGTGCTGGGCAAGGAGTTCGACGTGCTGGTGTGCTGGACGCCCGTGGACCGGGAGCTGGTGCGCGGCGCGCTGCTGCCGACGCTTCAACACAAGTATAAGTACCGCGTGCATGGCGTGCAAGTGCCCACCGAGCCTGACAATTGTGAGTTACGCGCACCGTACGACGGAACAGCATTATTATATTGACTTTTATAACTTCTTGGATCAGTACGTAGCAAATACTAATAAGATTTCTAATTAGGTAATTAGACAAACAGATCAAGTTAAGACTCAATACATGTTGCTAATATAACAGTTTTAATCATTATTATTTGTTAAATTTTCCTTATAAACAGTTTTTTTGGCATCTCATACGTTATTTATTCAATGTAAACTATAGGTACATTCAATTCGTACTACATATTCGTCTTTCTCGAAATATCCCAAGATGAGTTTTTTTTTGTATATGTCGGCGGCCGAACGACCGCTAGATCATTAAATTCCTAGTCATATCATGAAAAGCCGCTATTACATGATATAACATAAAACAACCTGGTTGGTTTCTAGTAAAATAGCATGTTAAATGAAGGGTACCATGAGCTGGAGAGCGGGTGCGCGCGCTGCCGGGCGCTGGTCGCCGTGCTGTCGCCTGCGCAGTACTCGCCCGCGCAGCTGCTCACGTCGCTGCGCCAGCTGCGCGCGCTGCCCATGCCCCCCGTCGTCGTGCTGCTACAGGTATGATCACTGGTGGCCCGGTTACCACATTGATACGGATCCGTTTTACATATTGTTTTATTAATGTCCAATTTATAATAAATCCCTCGTATAAATTATGTATAACGCGCGTTTGCGTTGCTAGAGCGTCATTTGCGAAATGCTCGCTAAAACCGACAGGAATAGGTATAAAAGACTCAAATCGACAGGAATAGGTATAAAAGTTTACGGCCCAACTGCGGTCGCTTGTTAGGTCTCAGGTCCCAGGTTTATTGGCCAAGTCAAGACGTAACGACAAACTTTAGATAGGTATTTTTTATTAATAGTTAGTTACACTAGTCTTAGGTTCGCATGCTAAAAATAATTCTAAGTGTGGAAAATAAATAAATAAATATAATATTTATAAGTAGGTACTTATACTATTTTTTATATTTTACCTTAAAACTTTTCCGCTTTTATATCAAAGATGACGATGATTAATACCTACTGATTACCAAAGAGTAAAGTAGGTACGTATGCTGTTTACTGTCATGTCATGTATTTTTTTTTAATTCAGTTAAATATAATAAAAAATTATTAAAGATAAACATTATATTCTCAAACATTACATTGACAGGACCTGCCGGACCTGAAACGCGAAGCCAAAGATTCAGGAGAACCTTTGGTGAATATCTTGCGACGCACGCGGCTGATCCCGTGGCGCAGTCTGCAGGACCGCGAGTTCTGGACCCAGCTGCGGCTCGCGCTGCCCCTGCCGCCGCCCTCGTCGCCGGCGCCCGCCTCCCCGCAACACGTCAGTATTTGCACGTCTCTATAACAAACCCTAGTACTTGTTGTCATTGCGATTTTCCCACCAACCTGTCACGACACCATTGGCGGGCGGAAACTAATAAACGAAGCCAATGCGAATTAAAACGACCACTGTGGTTTGATTTTTATGTTTTCATTAATATTCTACAGACTGGCCAGAATCTGATCCCGGCTGATACTGACGACAATACGAATTCCCGATCCGGTAGTCTCACAGCTCTCGTGGTGTAAACTAACGAGACATAAACGGATTCCCAGCAAGCTTCGAGTTGGGGTGGCTTCGACCTTCGAAACTATCGCTACAATTAACACAATTTAAGACTGTAAGCTTATTATCAAATAGAAATAATCATATCAAATAGTCACAATCACAAATACATTAATGAGCAAAGAAAACGGGTAATTACAAAATGTCCAATACGAGCTGGCCCCTATTTCACCAAGCTGACAGGTACGACAATTGTCAAAAAAATGACAGACCTTTGTTTCACCACGCCGACATTTGTCAGTGACATATGTCGAGTGACAATTGTCAAGTGACAGGTGACAGATGACAATTTCGTAAATTGTTTTGTATAGAACTTCATATAAACATGACAGGTAGTTTGGTACAATTGTCCATCTTAAATTTAATGACAATTATTTTGTGAAACAATGTAGGTGTACGCTGCATTAGATGGGGTCGGGACACAGATGGGATCTCAATCAATATCATGTTAGTGATGACAACACGGCACATCGAAAGCAATTAACGATCTCTTGTGAAGAATTACCGACAAATTGACAAATATGTCGACTTATAAAAACTACTCTTGTTTCACCAAATCATTGTCATTAAATGAAAGATGGACAATTGTAACTAAATGCCTGTCATGTTTATAAGCACTTCTATACAAAAACAGTTTACGAAGTTGTCACTTGTCACCTGTCACTTGACAATTGTCACTCGACATATGTCACTGACAAATGTCGGCGTGGTGAAATAGGGGCCTGACCTAATGTTCATTGCTCGTGAATGTACCTATTTAAAATGTAAAATAATTTTAATTTCAAGCCCTTTAGTCTTACGTATAAGATGATAACGCATCTCTGCTTTCTGAAAGTTATTGGTGTTGCGTTTAAGGTAAATCGTAAGAAGTATTTAAGTAATTAATTTATTGTTTAATTAATCAAACCGTCTTTATAATTTATCCTAAAGTATAATGGCTGCTGATAGGCCATGCGCGGCTAGAGCCTTCGGTCATGTTCATTGTAGGTACCTAAGTTGTGAAATACTAAATTAATGTGGTGACCTATGGAAAAATTGCATTTAATTAAGTTTATCTTTCTGTAGTGTTTGCAAACTAATATACTTACAGTACCTAAATACAGTTGGACTGAGCTCCACTTTGTCGCTCTGATTGTATAAGTAGTTTTCAAAGATCTCTAAGTAATCTTAATGTTGATGTACCTAACGTTTCCGCCGCCAATGACTTGATATAAAGTCAGTACCTAGTTACCTACCTACATTTTGTACTACTTGATATGTTATGGGCGTTTTGTTTTTGATGTCCCCTACACTTTTTTTTCAAATTTGGGATTTTTTAAGTTATTTCTACTCAGAATCACGAGCTCTTTTTATCCTAATAGGAGAAAAAAAGTGTCCCAAAATTTCCATACATTTTTCCATCTTTCCATTCCGCGACCGCCATACAAAGTCTATGAAAAATGGTGACGTAATGGAAATAAAAACCTTAGGACACTTTTTTTCTCCTATTAGGATAGAAAGAGCTCGTGATTCTGAGTAGAAATAACATAAAATATCCCAAATTTGAAAAAAAAGTGTAGGGGACAACAAAAAAAAACGCCCTTATACGGGTTGTCTACGTGCAACTTTTGTAATGGCGTTGATCACACTTTATTATACTTCATTGACGTGGCGGCGAAAAGGTTAAACACTTGTGTATAATATATTAGCGATATAATAGAAATGTTATAATGTGCCAAAATATTTGGAGATTTACATTATTAATTACAATATCTATATGATATACAACGGATAAGTATGAAATTTTACATTGTTTTCATAATTTCTAAGAACTGAAATGTGCCACGCGATTTAGAACTTAATAAAAGACTGAATTTGAGCTATCACAGGGTAACATTCAGTGGCCCGTTCACAACTTACACAATTGTAATGCAACGATCTTAGAACGTTTGCCTTCATTTTATTTATAGTCGGTATATGTATTAACCCTCGGATTGGGGCCTGTGATAATAATACCTAAATTTAAACTAATTTACGCTGGAACATGTGTATAGGTACTTGTACTAAATAACTAATAACTATAAACATTAAGTCTTACAGTAGGTACAATTGAACTCGTTTTGTTACAGGAGGTATAAAACAAATGCTATGTAATTGCTCAAAACTATTCAGTTGTGTTAAATTCCTTTGCACAATCAGATCAGTACCTATTTTATATCTCCTGAAAAAAAACGAGGCCAATTTTATTGTACTTAAGACGTTATTTGTGTCGTAAAACGTTATTTTTGTTATAGTTATTTAAATTAGATACGTATGTAACGATACTAACCGAAGCGAAGTTTTATTGTTTTCATTTCTCATGCTCTGAAAGAGTTCTAAAAGGTGTGCAGAAAATGATACGTTTCTGCACTAGAGCATTTTAGGTTCCAAGTACGATTTTATAATTTTTATACGATATGCAGTTGAAATTTGGGTTTAAATGGCTTTGTTATACAATTTCCATTCTGTGATTTAACTTCCCATTCCATAAATAACAATACTTTTGCCTAAATTGTTAATTGAAAGTACCCCCAAGATTAATTATAAAATGTTATACTTAGTCATGTTTAAAAAAAGCGGCCAAGTGCGAGTCGGACTCGCCCATGAAGGGTTCCGTATTTAGGGGATTATGACGTATTAAAAAAAAAGACTTACTAGATCTCGTTCAAACCAATTTTCGGTGGAAGTTTGCATGGTAATGTACATCATATATTTTTTTTAGTTTTATCATTCTCTTATTTTAGAAGTTACAGGGGGGGGGACACATTTTACCACTTTGGAAGTGTCTCTCGCGCAAACTATTCAGTTTAGAAAAAAATTATATTAAAAACCTCAATATCATTTTTGAAGACCTATCCATAGATACCCCACACGTATGGGTTTGATGAATAAAAAATTTGAGTTTCAGTTCTAAGTATGGGGAACACCGATAAAATTTTTTTTTCTATTTTTGTGTGAAAATCTTAATGCGGTTCACAGAATACATCTAAGTACTTACCAAGTTTCAACAGTATAGGTCTTATAGTTTCGGAAAAAAGTGGCTGTGACATACGGACGGACGGACAGACAGACAGACAGACAGACAGACAGACATGACGAATCCATAAGGGTTCCGTTTTTTGCCATTTGGCTATGGAACCCTAAAAAACACATGCATTTTACTTTCCTCGTATTCGAAATGAAAAGAAGAGTGTTTAACTCGGGTGAAAGGCATCATTTCAGCCTCGGAATATTGGCTCTCACTGCGTTCCAGTTCCAGCCCCAAACTACCTCGGCAGAAATGAGTGCCTTTCATCCCTTGCTTAACAATTATTTTGTCACATTTGTTAACGGGTGGCTTATGTATGTATATATTGGGTATAATGATTTATGTCTAATCATTATCCACTTTATACATATAATGTAAGTATATACATCTAAGTATTTAGGATTGCTATTTTACCTATTAATTGTAATTTCGGTAATAGATAACATGTATACTTGATGTTAGAAACTGACCCTTTAAGGATTTTCCAGCTACTTAGGTGGCTGGCGGTTTTAGACTACGAAAGAAGCAAATAGCTATTGTTTACTACGATAATTCGTAAATGGTCTTTTTGAAAAATAATAATCATACCTACAACTCCTTAGAGACAGTACATTCTAAACACCAATCCCAATCTATCAATATGAATTTAATGTGTATCGTTGCTTGTCCCCTTCTAACGAGCAAGAGGTGGGTAAAAACGGAAAAAAGAAATCCCAGGTGTCCCCAAGAAGATATATCGGAGCAGCCAAAGTGTTCACAATACCTGAACACGCTCTCTAACCTCTGACAATAGAGGCGTGTTCAGATATGTGTGAGCCCCTTGGCCGCTCCGATATATCTGATGGCGACTGTACGAAACAGCTGGCACAGCTTGAACTCGTTATAAATTGTTAGGTTCGAGCGGGTAAATTAAAAAAGTAATATATACATCGAGTATTGGGTAATCAAAGGAAAAATAAATTCCTTCGTTCCGAGTAGGTTTCTGGCGGGAAAATAGCAATTAAATTATAATCATAATATCTAGCCGGCGAAAATGCTTGGGCTTATTTTTTCCAATTTGTTTCCGCCTCATGCTCTTATGGACTGATAGAACTACACAGAATCAATGTATTAAACATCAGTATTTCACAAATAAAGATGTCCAAATATTCATGAATGGTGTTTTATTTTAATTGTTTCACCAAAAAATTTACAAGTTACAGACAGACAGTTTATTCCGACTCATGAGCTCAAAGAACAGTCCCAACCGAAAGAAAGCATACAACTTGGCACGCACTAGTGCAGGTAAAAAATTTTTTAAGGGGAAGTAACTTGTCAAGTAGGCAGGCAGTCCTACATTTGTGTCCCATTTTGTAGTTTTATATTATTATGTATTAGAAAACCGGTTGAAGTTACAACAAAACTGCGAATGAACAATGCGAGATGAAATTCGATCGAAAATGGTACGTCCGATAGAAATGATGAAAATTGATAATTAATAAAATCTATCTCCCAAGGCTCTCAAAATGTATGCACACCTCCTGGGTTGGAGCAAACTCAGAATCGCATTTAGGTCCAAATAAAAGTATTACAATTATTTCCAGCTTGCTGGAAATCAATTCTTGAAAATGCTATTTTAGGATCTGATTGGCCGCTACTGCTATTAGGTACGCTTTTCTTTTAGTTACCAGACGGGAGGCCATACAAAATGTTTGCTGTTACGGACGCATTTAGAACACACTTTTTTCTTAAGTTTAATTAAGTGATTGCATAAACGTTAAGAGAAAGTTAATCGGGCATATTCCCAATACAAAACCATCGATTTGAAGGTTCAGTCTAAGATACAATTAGTCATTTCTACCCTCATTTTACATTATAAATTTGTAATATCAAGTAGCATTTCTTTTGTTTTATTGCTTTTTCTAACAAATTACTTAGACAACAAAGTTCAAACGAACTTAGCAAAATTTTGTATGGTAGGCCTAACGAAATTGCAGTGGAAAGTTAGTAAGGTGTACTGGGATTATTCCGATTTTTGGGCGAGTTAAGATTTATGTTCGTGATTGGACAAGAATCTCACAATTTGCATTTATTTCAGAATCAAATTAAAGAATATGTATTGGTACATAAAAACTGCATTTAATTCATATTTAATAAATATTATATAATATAATAATTATAACAGGCACAGTATTTCATATAATTTCATTATCATTTAAGAACCAGGAAAAAATAATGTTCCTTTTAAATTATCACCGACTTTAGCATTAGTGTAAAAATATAAAATGGGCACCATTTATGGCATTAACACCAAATACTTCAAATGACATACTTTGTATGTTCTATTTAGAAATCGTTATCAAGTACACTTGTGAGCAATGAGGCGCACAACAGCAACCATATAATCCGTCGCGTCACCATTCCTACCAACATCGCAATACAAAGGGTATAGCCGGGTAAGCATGGCCAAACTGCCCTTAGAGAAAAAAACAATTTCCTTTTACTGGATTATTAACCTATGTATATGTAGTGCTTTCACCAAATATTAAGCCTCAAATGCTTCAGATTTAAAAAAAAAATGCAAAAAAAGAAAAATAATTTAAGTACTAATCCGATTTCTTTGTAATTTGGGTATGTTGTATATACAATTAAGGTCGCTTTCTGAAAAAAATAATATTGAATTATCTCTTAAAATAAATAGTAAAAAATTGAGATGAAAATTTTCAGAAAAATAAAAAAAATACATGCGAGATAGCGACAGTTATCAAATTTACATATTTCATGTAGAATTTAATAATGTTAAACATATATTTTTTTTCAAAAATTAAAATCGGGATTAACAATGTTAAAAACTCGAATTTGTAACATCCCATAATACCTTCTCTTCATACAAAATAACTTGTACGTTATACTAGAAAGTTATATTCCTAACGCAATTTGAATTTAGAACGCGACTTATTTTGCTGAGCGCGGACCTTAAACTCCGTGGCTGTATGCGGCTAGGGCCAACGGCATTCAGAGATTTAAAAAAAAAAGCGGGGGAACAGAAAAATAGGCACGAATTTTATACAGAGCGCACATACAATCCAACCTCTAGACATAGCATAGTCGCGCTACCCCCTCTGCCACACATACGGATACGGTAGCGTTACTCCATCTTCGAGTCAATCCCGTGCCGTGATTAGTCCGTGTCTTTGAACGGTCCAATCACGGCACGGGATTCGCTCACCTCGTCACCCCGCACCCCCTTATTTTTGGCAGCATCGGTGTCATGAAATAATTGGCCTAAGCTCAATCTAGAGGTTGGATTGTCAGTGACAGAGCGTTAACGATTGAAAAATGTCTGTTCCTTTGATGAATAAATAAAATACGTCACATTCTAAATTCAAATTCGTAAAGACTGCGTTCACAATATACTTCATTCGTTTATGACTACTTAGCTTTGCTTGTATGAAGAGAGAGTATTATGGGATGTTACAAATTCGAGTTTTTCACACTGTTAATCCCGATTTTAATTTTTGAAAAAAATATATGTTAAACATTATTAAATTCTACATAAAATATGTACATTTGAAAACTGTCGCTATCTCGCACGTATTTTTTTTTATTTTTCTGAAAATTTTCATCTCAATTTTTTACTATTATTTTAAGAGATAATTCAATTTTTATTTTTTCAGAAATCGACCTTAATTATATATACAACATACACAAATTACAAAGAAATCGGATTAGTACTTTGGCTGTAATAAAATAAAAATGATTTTTCTTTTTTTGCATTTTTTTTAATCTGTAGCATTTGAGGCTTAATATTTGGTGAAAGCACTACATATACATAGGTTAATAATCCAGTAAAAGGAAATTGTTTTTTTCGCTAAGGGCAGTTTGCCCATGCTTACCCGGCTATATTACCTTTTACTTATACATTAAGTACGTAGAAAGTATAATAGCACCTCGACTATATACACTACAAAAAATGTTTCGTAAGTTAGCTCATAATTCTAAGGGCCACTTGCACCATTCACTAACCCGGGGTTAACCGGTTAAACCTGGCCTGGCCGGTTAAACCACCAGTACCATAAGCCTTTAATGATTTAGCCGGTTAACCCCGGGTTAGTGAATGGTGCAAGCGGCGGTAAATGTCATACACACCCTTATAAGTAATATAATTCCCTACTCTCCTTCTAGACAGATCTTTCAATATTCGATTTCGTTTAATATAGTAAATTCATTAACTTGTACAGTTTTACCATGAAAGTATGTTACACACATTTGCTTGATCAATTAAGTATTGACCTTAAAAAAACATATTTAATGAATGAGATGGTAAAATAAATCGTTTTTTTTTGTTATGTACCTACAAACCTCTGCTTAGTATTTGTTAAAATCTGTTCGCGCTTTCAGCGCGCGGTCTACCGCACTAGTACTTATTCGTATGGTAAATCTGTTTAAACAATATAACACAGAATTGACACCTACTTAATTATTTGGTATTAAATATAGGATGAATCATGTCGATTATAAAATTAACAAATACACACTAATCAATTAAACTACTCTTAAACATAGTTCTTGAAATATATAAAAATAACTGGCTTCATAAATTATGGACGTAGTTGAGAGAATCTGTGATAATTTAAGATTAAGTACCTATCTTGGCTACTTAGACAAGGTTGCGTGCTTGGTCGCAATATACTTGATACTAGATCAGATCCTTGTTAAGTACCTATATTAAGTTTATGGATACTAATTCAAACATAGGAACGTTTGTGTACATTGATTTCAATAATCTAATATAATATTTGTCTAGATCACTCGGCGCCACTCGTAGTAGACGATCGTTGCTTTTTACTATAAGACTGTAACAAACAAATAAAATAATAAGCATGTTATCAGCAAAACTTGTTCAGTCATTACCAGATTCATTGTAATATACACGACGCTAAAGTATGTATAAGTATGTACGCGTATGTGGGCAACCAGTCTAACTCATTGCTAACAGAATTGTGTTACGTATGTTATGTGCCGTTTTCAACCAAAAGGGCACTTATTGTCAGTTGTCAATAAGACGCTATTTCCATAAAGCTTTAACTTGGAACCAACCTTAACGACAACCGACAATGTAGTACCTTTTAGTTAAAAATTTCACATATTTGCCGACCGCCTCAGCTGCTTAACTCCATTACCTGTAGATATTTTAATTTAAAGGAATACAGATTGTGCGTGAACTAAATTAGCTCAGGAGCACCTAAATATGAATGTCTGCGAGTTGTCTTAAGCTCTGGTTTCCTAGGATAACGGTGCCGTCATATAGCGGCACGTAATATTACGGATGAAAAACTAATTTTCCTTCAATCGCCGCCCTCTAGGAAACCGCGCCGTTTTGTTTACATAGGGCCGGTTGCATCAAACTGTTTGTCATCGTTAAAGAGCTCACCAAATTTTATTGTATGGAAAGTTTCATAGTAAACCGCCGCGGCGCGCCGGGTGACATTGATCAGTCTGTCAAGTGCGGATGGTGCAACTGGCACTTAGAGATTGTTCTAGTGACGTCATTTCACCACTGTATTACGGCCGCAACGCTATCCTAGTAAACCATAGCTTTACAGCTCCATCTGGTAGTTGTGGTGATCTAATGGTTGTAGGGTACGTCAGGTAACTTGCCTGTTCAGCGATCCTGGCCAGCGTGTCGGCCATGGCGCGCCCCGTCTGGTCGACCATCCCGCGCAGCACGCCGCCCGGGCGCTCCAGTAGCACGTGCGGATGATCGAACTCCACCATCTGACCCGCGTCCATCACCAGAACCTGCGCACGTTAACACTACATTACAACACAATTTAAGAAATATGTCGGATGATAATCGGCGCAAGTCTGGTGAAAAAGAACATAAGTTTGATACAAGTTAGGTATATCACGATTTTACTCTTGAGCTCCCTAGAGCAACAGAAATGATAGAGAACAATCAATCTATTTTATCCAAAAATACTAGTCCGATCTTCCAGACGAAAACGTATTTTTGTTACGTATAAAATGGGTAATTCGAATTAGAGGAATCGTTAAGCTTTGGTTTCTTCCGATAGCGGTGCCGTTATAAAGCGGCTGTCACCATACAAATACTACGATATCCATATTTAGCCGTATTATTTAGTATGGAGACGGCCGCTATATGACGGCACCGCTATCCTAGGAAAACCGATCTTTACCGGTATTACTAAATAGCAAAAAGGGACAGAACGAAGTATCAGATTAGCCAAACATAATCCTAAAATTAACATTAACAACCAAGATATCGAAAAAAAACACAAATCAATCTGTATAAAAAGAAGAACGGTATCTGATCCCTGATTTATGCTCAAGTTACACACTTAGCAAGATCAAAGTGGCTGCTATTAAGATCTTACCTTATCAGAGTCCATAACTGTATGTAATCGATGGGCAATGGTAAGTACAGTGCAATCGGCAAATTTGTTTCTTATTGTTGTTTGAATCAGCGCATCCGTCCTGAAAATAGACATATTTTAAGTTAGAATCGAATGTACTAGCATTTAAGCATAAATTGGATAATTACCATTGTATCAATCAAATTAGCATACGTTTTAAATGAATAAATAAGATAATATATTATCTTTATCTTATTATATTAATCGCTTAATATTTTTTTATCAACATGTAAAAAAACTTTGCACATGTTTTTTACTGTTAGATTAGTTAAGCTTTGGTTTCCTCCGAAAGCGGTGCCGTCATATAGCGGCCGTCTCCATACAAATACTACGACATCCATATTTAGCCGTATTATTTAGTATGGAGACGGCCACTATATGACGGCACCGCTATCCTAGGAAAACCGATGTTTACTGCGGGTCGACGTTGGCTGTAGCCTCGTCGAGCACTAGCAGGCGGTTGCGGCGCACCACGGCGCGCGCCAGGCACACCAGCTGCCGCTGCCCCACGGAGAAGTTGCCGCCGCCCTCCGACATGTGCGAGCTGAGCCCCGCCGCGAGCTCCATCACCGCTTCCTTCAACTCCACCTGGACGGTAGACATGCAATAACACTTTAAAGGCTGTCGCGTCTACATGAACTCGGGCCCGTTTCACCACAATGACAATTTGTCGCTTGATATTGACAATTCATTTACACAAAACTTTTACAAATTATACACCAAAACCTTCCTCAAGAATCACTCTATTAATAGGTGAGCATGAAAATCCGTACAGTAGTTTTTGAGTTTATGGCGAACATAGAACGACAGACGCGGCAGGGGACTTTGTTTTATAATATGTATTGATAATTATAGTTAACCTTTTATATATACGTACTTATAACATTTTTAAAGTCTGTGCGGAAAGAGAAGAGTCGTGAAATGTATGGGATCCAATACATTCTACGAGTCTTCTCTTTCCGCACAGACTCCACAAGGGTTGTTTTTACTGAAATATTAATATTAAACATACTTCTTATAATAGAGGTTTTGTCATATATTTGTGAACACGTTGGCCGCTCCGCTATATCTGATGGCGACTGTTCATAGTAAAAGTGATGAGTTTTATAATGTGCATACGGCACGTACGAGTATGTCACCGCAGCGAGACTGTCACCTGAATTGCAAGAAATAAGAATACATAATATATGCGAGTGTTGGGGGGCGTCCATTAATTACGTGAGGGCTTCGGGGGAGGGATCAAGCCGAATCTCATTAAATCTCAGGTGGTGGAAATACCATGAAGTAATCCTCAAAATCCCCTCAAGTAATAGGGATGATGACACATGTTGAATTTTATAACAAAATCTAGTAAATTAGATAGCAAACGAGCAATTTATCACAATAATGTGGATATTAAAATAAAATATTAAAAAATTACAAAAATACAGTTTTGAAATTTAGGTTTTTTTTAACTTCCAAAAACGATAAAATTAAGGGTACCATTCGATTCCTTACATTTCATCCAAAAAAATATTGTACAGCAACTATATACATAAACGCAATATTTCACCGACAAAAACGCAATTTTCTTGTTTTGTCCATACTACAAGAATGGTCTCCCAGAGACCTTGACGTCACGTTCCCTTATAGTTTTGTTTAGGGCGTTTCGCGAGTGAAGTGCGACTGTCGGCCTTTGACTACAATTTCTGACTTTTGTGTTACTTTAATGCAATTCCCATATAGACATTTGATCCTAAAAACAAACCCGATCGATTAATACCATAAATGAAAATTTGTCATGTAGCCTATTAATGGACGCCCTTGCCGTTGAACACTCGCTCGCATACCTCCTCTAGGGCCCGCCACAGCACGTGGTCGGGGTACTCGTCGAAGGGGTCCAGGTTGTGCCGCATGGTGCCCGAGAACAGCACCGGCTCCTGCGGGATGATGGAGATGCGGCTGCGCAGCTCGTGCAGACCCAGGGCGGAGGTCTCGCGCCCGTCGATTATTATCTCGCCTTCTATCGTCGCCAGCCTGTAGCGATTTGACAAGCTCACAGACTAAACAATCTAACATACACTATAGTTCGTTTTTTTAGCATTAGAAAGAACTTGAAAGAAGGTAAGCGATCTTGACATGTCTTTTAATAGAAAAACGCTTTTTAAAAATCAGTAGGTAACTATTACTTATGAAAGCAGAAGAATAAAAATGATCGTATTAGATTCTTAATTGTTACATATTTGCCGTAACTTATTTTTAAAATGTGTTTTTCAATTAAAAGACACATCAAGATTGTTTACCTTATTTCTAATGCTAAAAAAACGAACTATAAACATACACTGAATTCGCAGACACGCTTCGCACGGGTAAACCTTAACAAATTTTACACCTAAACCTATCACTATTGATAGGAGAAAACCGCATGAAAATCCGTTCAGTACTTTTTGAGTTTATCGCGAGCATACAGGCAGACAGAGGCAGTGGGGACTTTGTTTTATAAGATGTAGTGATGTACGAGCGCAAGGACACATACCACGAACACCGTGTGTAACAAAAAAAGTTGAAAGTTTCTTAACACTTTGGACGCCTATTGAGTACCTTACTTACAACTTATTATACTTAGGTACTTTACTCTTACTCTTTAGGCTATATTTATATTTTATATTTATTTATTTTATACAGTGAAAGCTTACAGTACTACACCAATTCGCTTACACACTAGAAACATATATACATTACAGAAAAACAAAAGAAAAACATGCAAACAGATACAATGTCAAGAAGGATAAAACTTACAAATTCAGTCAATTACAATATTTTTAGGATTAAATAATGTCGAGAAAGATATAATTTACAATTCAGTCAATAATCTACAATATTTAGAATTAGGAAAGAGTCTAGCAGTATTGCATAGGTATGCTAAACTATCCATCGCAATTCAACGCGGTAACGCAGCTAGTGATGGGCACCTTTGCGCCGGAGGTAGCGCATGGAGCCCTCTTTCAGTAGTTTTTTTATTCCTTGTTTTATTTTAGATATATTTAGGGTTGTTAGTTTTAATTAGATTAGATATATTTAGGTTCATAAGTTATATATATATTTGTCTTTTTACCGTCTTTTTCAATAAAAAAAAATCTTTCAGAATTCGGTCTTTACTCTTTGGCCTTGAGATTGGATTGTCTGCCAATGCTTAGTTGACATTTCTTAATATTTATATTTCTTTAAAGTTACCTGAAGAGGGCGTTGATGAGCGAGGACTTGCCGGCGCCGGTGCGGCCGACGATGCCGACCTTCTCGCGCGGCTGGATGGTGAGCGTGAGGTCGCGCAGCACCGGCGGCTCGCCCGGCGTGTAGTACAGGAACATGTGCCGGAACTCCACGCGCCCCGCCTCGGGCCACGAGGGCGGAGGCTTGCGGCTGCCTTCAGACACCAACGGCGGCTCCGACTCTATCTTTGAGTACTCGTCCACTCTACGCAAATAACAATGCTTTGCTCAAACACTTCTTTTCTTGTCATGACGATGTCTCTGTCTCAGTAAAATATTAGAAGCCCTAACTTTGGTCGTCTATTTGCCTTTCTGTTTATTGCTCTTACATATTTTATTGAGGCAAATAGATGAACGAACAGACGAATTGGTTCCCAGTTGTAACATATCAACACAACAAATGTATTTTTTTAATTACAGACAGGCCAGCATTTTGGGGAGTTTCCCGGAAGCGGGTGAGTTAGGGGAGGTTTTTTTACATTCAGTTATGTTTTAGTTTAATTAGTTTTAAGCGTTTTAAACCGTGTAATAATATTTTTGTTACGTAACACATGTTTAAATACTAAATAAATACTAAAGACACTTCATATATTTAAGCAGATGTTAGATGTATATTTACCTTTCCACACTGGTCATCTGATTTTCCAATTCAGTAGATTGCCTCATGCCCCATTGGAACATACCAGTCAAGCTTATAGCCTGCGTTATAGCGAGACCTACGTCACCACCGCTAAATTGGCCAACTGTGTACAAAACAGAATACATTATTGTTGATACTAGGTACACATTGCTAATATTTTTTACGAACTTTCGCCAGGTGTTGAAATTCGGCCAGTGCCTTAAACGCGTCCATTCAAGCGTTCGCTAGACTTGCAAACAGTGTCTCGAGCAGTTCATACATTAGAATAGCATAATATGATGTAATATGTAACACAACGAGGGCGCAAAAAATTCTGACATGATGTTATGTGTACAGACGTAAAAGCGTATCACATATTTTTGCGGCCTTCGAAGAGTTACATATTATTACAGGTGACTGTACCTTACATTGTACAAGGCACCGAATTAAGTTTTTAAATAACACTAATATAATGTTAACATTGTATAGATACTACCTGAATTAAGAACGAGGAAGCTGAGAGTAACGATGGCGATGTATACGACACACACAAGGTCCAGCCAGAATCCAAACGCACGGGAAGTTGCGATGAATAAGTACCTGCGAAATAAACACATAGCATTCACTAAGTATAAATACTGGAAAACTGCATGCAGTAGACAGTTTCGCTGTTTTTGCCTGACTACATACGGGTCATTTTATTAGAATTTGTACACTACACTTTTTCAGATTTGAGAATTTTTGTTTTATTTCTACTCGGAATCACGAAGCTCTTTGGACCTGAGAAATAAGTATCCCAAGATTTTTTATTCCATACCGTCACCGTTTTTCATAGAATTTGTATGACGATAGCGGAATGGCAAGAACGTAAAATTTATGGAAATTATAGGACACTTTTTTCTTCTATTAAGATCGAAAGAGCTCATGATTCTGAGTAGAAATAACATAACAATTCCCAAATCTAAAAGTGTAGTATTTATTTATTTATAGTATGGCATTATACACTGTGTTTTTAAGTATTAACATGCAAATCATAACTTAAATTTAGCATTCCGTAAGTACATAGTCGATAGCGTCGCTCGTGAGGTCTTTGAAATCCATGGGCGGCCCGTCATACTTGGTTATGGGGCATTCGAAAACCATGTGCTGCACAGTTTGTTTAGGGTCTCCGCAATCGCATTTCTCAGCGTCAGTCCAGCCCCATTTTTTACGCAGGTAATCGCAATGACCTATTCCGGTTCTTATACGGTTTAAGAAACCAGATATGACGGTTTGTACAACGTCTTTGATACGACGACTGTACAATTTTTAATAAACTGGCCCATACATGCCTGTATGAGCCACGACGATACTACGGGTGAAGCGGCGCGTTGAGTAGAGTTGAGGAGTGTCTTTTCAAAAGGGTTTATTTTTTTCTTAGCGGTACTTCTAGAGAGAACCTTGCTCAAGAAAACTTAAGGTCCAATTTAGAAATAGATTCCCAGAAAAAATAAACCCTTTTGAAAAGACACTCCTCAGTTGCAAGAGCGGCCCGCCATTGTACTCACCAGGCGGAACTGTGCAGGTCCTTGTGGTTGTCGAACTCGCGCACGAGCGCTTCTTGCGCGCCGAACACGCGGATGGTGGTGATGCCCTGGAGCGACGCGTTGAGGTGAGTTGCAGGAGCGGCCCGCCATTGTACTCACCAGGCGGAACTGTGCAGGTCCTGGTGGTTGTCGAACTCGCGCACGAGCGCTTCTTGCGCGCCGAACACGCGGATGGTGGTGATGCCCTGGAGCGACGCGTTGAGATGAGTTGCAGGAGCGGCCCGCCATTGTACTCACCAGGCGGAACTGTGCAGGTCCTGGTGGTTGTCGAACTCGCGCACGAGCGCTTCTTGCGCGCCGAACGCGCGGATGGTGGTGATGCCCTGGAGCGACGCGTTGAGGTGCGAGAACACCGGGCTTCGAGCTGGGGAGGAACGCTACTGTAGAATGTTCGCGCGTAACCAAAGTACGTACGATACGTCTTTTGCGGACTCATTGCTTAATAATATGAGGATAGAATAGTACATTATTGTCGAGGTTCGGAAGTAGCTACTTGCTGGCTGAGGATTCGTTTTAAACGGACGACCTTGGGAGTCCGTTTAATTAAATCCGAAGCCAGCAAGTAGCCTTCCAGCCGAGTCATATATAGTGCTTTTCTCAAAAATGGTGCAAGAAATAGAAATTATTTACCGGAGCAACGGTCTAATTATCACAGAAAAAAGTAAAACCATTATATTTGCTTTACCGCCTTTAAAAAAAAAGAAGTGTATTTTTCTGCTGAAAATACGCCAACCTATTTGAGACACCTAAATAGTCACGGTACCAACATTATAATAATAAGTGCTGATCATCTGTTTGGCTGTTTCATTGGACCTATGCCTTCATTTGATATGGCCATTTCAACTTTTAAAAAGTTTGGAACTCGTTAAATAATGGAATTTGTATGCAACATTGCAGTCCCGAAATCGAGACTGCAATGTTTTTAACTTTTTAATTTTTTGACTGACCATAAACTACGCACTTCGCGACCAATTTTTTAACCGGCAACGTCGACTTTGCAGTCCATTTTTGAGAAAATATAAGTAGCATGTTATTGTGCGATTGTAAAAACGCTTATAGATACCCGATGAAGTATCTATAAACTAATGTATAAAATAGCAGTCGTCAGGTTTAAAATATAAGTAGTTTGGCTATCGAAGCCGTGCTTATGTTAGGGCAGAAGCGTATTGACGTAATACCATGAAATGAATATCGAGACGAGAACTTTAGAGGATCGTCAACTTAGTGGCAGTAGTCTGCGTTAACGTTAAGTTGCGTGTTATCAAGTTCACAACACATCACATAGTGTAGAGCAGCTACACGATATCTTGGCTTGCCCCTTATTCACCATGCTAACAATGACAATTACAATCCAATTGAAGAGATGTTTACAAAAACAACATAACTGACTACAATGGTTTACACCTGAAACGATTAACAATGTTCTTAAAAAAGTGTCAACCGCTCTAAGCAGTTATGTCGTTTTTGTAAACATCCCTTCAATTACTTTGCTAGTTCAACAAGTCAACATTGAAGATAGGTACCGTCTTCAATGTTCGTTACGTTCGTTTTTTTAGCATTAGAAATATGGTAAACAATCTTGATGTGCTTTTAATTGAAAAACACATTTTAAAAATAAGTTACGGTAAATATGTAACAATTATGAATCTAATACGATCTTTTATAGTCTTCTGCTTTCATAAGTTATTGATTTTTAAAACGTGTTTAAAAGACACGAAAAAAAAATTGAATACGAAACGAAAAAAAAAATCAAAATTGCTTACCTTCTTTCAAGTTCTTTCTAATGCTAAAAAAAAACGAACTATAGCATTAGTTACAGGCCCAGAATTGGACAGGAAATTGTCATTGTCAGGTGATAATGGTTAAGTTAGTGTAATACGAGTTGGTGCCTGTAGTTTGATGTTCAACATTGACACAGTATAGTAATGAGCGGCGTCTCAGAGATGACTCACTCACACCCTCGAGGCGCTTGATGCTGCGCGAGGAGGCGATGTAGACGATGCGCAGCCCGTAGAACACGAGCCCGATC
Source organism: Cydia amplana (assembly GCF_948474715.1). NCBI lineage: Eukaryota > Metazoa > Arthropoda > Insecta > Lepidoptera > Tortricidae > Cydia > Cydia amplana. Next base: position 28,077,207 of record NC_086096.1, on the reverse strand, counting down.
ACCAGCGTCGGCAGCAGCAGCCAGTAGTTCACCACGGCCACCACCACCACGATACCAATCAACGACAGACCAATCTACACGAATAAGATAACAATTGAGAATTAAAAGAAACAGAATGACAAGTTAATATTTGTGTGCGCAGTACAAATAAGTGCTGAAGTCAAATAGACACAAAGTGACCCGTAAATTCGTAAAATATAACGGCATAGGGCCATTTTATTTAAAGTTTGTCCCCTACAGATTTTTCTTTCAAATTTGGGATTTCTTATGTTATTTCTACTCAGAATCACGAGCTCTTTTGATCCTAAAGCTTTGGTTTCTTCCGAAAGCGGTGCCGTCATATAGCGGCCGTCTCCATACAAATACTACGACATCCATATTTAGCCGTATTATTTAGTATGGAGACGGCCGATATATGACGGCACCGCTATCCTAGGAAAACCGATCTTAATAGGAGAAAAAAAGTGTCCAAAAATTTCCATACATTTTTTGATCTTTCCATTCCGTGACCGCTATACAAAGTCTATGAAAAATGGTGACAAATGGAAATAAAAACCTTGGGATTTTTTTCCCCCCTATTAGGATAGAAAGAGCTCGTAATTCTGAGTAGAAATAACATAGAAATTCACAAATTAAAAATAAAATAGGGGACAACTTTAAATAAAATGCCCCCATAACGGAGAACTGCTGCTACAAAAAATAATGTCATTAATCGAACCCACCTGAAGTACATCGAGCAGCGCAGCGGGCAGCACCTCGTCCACGGCCCCCATGTCCTTAGAGAACCGGTTGAGGATCCTGCCCGAGGGGTTCACGTGGAAGAAGCGCATGGGCGCGCGCGTGATCGCCGAGAACATCTTGTTGTGCAGCCGGGTCGACGCGCGCATCGCCATCGAGAAGAACATGAACGAGCGGAGCAGCGATATCACTACCAACGCGATCACCATACCTGAAAGTAACTCCGGTATATTATATATCATCATCATAGGCCTTAGAGGATATAACCAAACGGAGACGCCTTGTCTGTAATTTTCTATACAAAAAAGTCTGCCGATTTTTGCTCGAGAGAGGCACGTCAAATGTATGCGTAACGTAAAAATAGCCATGACAGATAGAGATAGTGTATGACCATTGGCCGCCTATTTTCGACAGAGGGGAATGCCTGCTAATGGCTACTCCGTTTGGTTATATCCTCTAAGTCGTAGGCGGTTATCACACTGCCGCCGCAATTGGTTTCGAAATGCAAAGTGACGAACTCACGTGCGACAACGATGATACGGTGGTGTGATTTACTCCGTATCTTCGTCCGGAGCTGCGGTGCGCGACGAATCGCGTTTATTAAGAATCCGTACGGTACTACGGAGCTCGGTGTGGCATACCCTGCGGACCGCACCGCATCTCCGTTCGAAAGTGCGAACCGTCGTGCGGTTCGCACCTTCGCACGGGATGTGGAGCCAGTGTGTTACGCCACGCTGATTATGGATATTTCACCGTAAAATTGTAAACACTTGTCATATTATAATCTCGCTAGTTAAATTATAAACTGACGGTAGGGAGATTATAAACTAACGTAACCTACGTTAAATTGTACAATAAGATCACACAATCTTACGGTGTCAGATACAAATCAAGATTCTACAGTACAAATAAACCGCAGCTCCGGACGTCGCTCCGAAGTGCGGAGCAGTGTGATAACCGCTATAGTTTTTATTTATCTATCATCATCATCATAAATATGTAAGAGTATCGACTATCTGATATTGCCGTTCGTTTTGTAATCAAAACATCTTGACACAAATTCACAAGTATGACTATTTTTGAAAATCTATTTCAGTTAGCTTAGGAAACTTACCAGTGTAGATATAGATACAGTTGTATCGACTGAGCGGCCCGTTCCCAAACTGAACATCTTCGATCATCCGCTCGAGAGTCGTGTTGGTTGCTGCAAGTTTTAGGCCGGGGTTTCCCTCCAGTTCCTCCATTTTAACCCTGAACACATGCCAAGTTATTATAAAACTATGCGACTTAAATAATGTTTTGTATTTAGTTTGACTGAACTGAACTACTATCATCGTATTGAATAAAAAGCTGATAGACCACAGTTCGGTAAACATACTTAGATTTAGAACGCCCTCAGACAAGATGATGTGTTTTACGCAAGATGGCAGACTAAAACTATAAGCTTTATAGTGATTAAGACAAGGATATTTTGTAGTGCGATTCAGTGTTGAGTGGGTTTACAGAATTATGCCGCAGGTTTAGAGAATCAAACCCATTTCAGTTAATATTCATTTGGCCTTATAATATACTTGGAGCAGGTTAGTTACCAGTATGCCAAAATGCCGATTCGGCTGAAGGTCAAAGTCTACAAAACGGCAGTAAGACCAGCCATGATGTATGGTAGCGAGTGCTGGGCCGTCAAAAAGCAGCATGAACAAGATGCACACGACTGAAATGAGAATGCTACGGTCGGCAGCCGGAGTAACAAGATTGGACAGAGTGCGGAATGAATATATCCGAAGTTCTTTTAAAGTTGCTCCCATAGTGGATAAGATGGTGGAAAGTCGTATGCGATGGTACGGTCATGTAATGCGACGGGACGAAAACAACGCAGTAAAGAAGGCCCTGGCTATCCCGGATAAAAAGAGAGGTAGAGGGCGACCGCCCGCCACGTGGTGGACAACCGTTGCTAATGATCTTGAACGAGCTCAACTGGACAAGCAGACAACCCAAGACCGACTGTCTCGGCGCCGTAAAACGAGGAGGGCCGACCCCAAATAAAGGGATAAGGCACGGCAGAAGAAGAAGAAGCAGGTGTTTTCTCCATTTTTCTTTGTATAACGCTTCTCTATAACTTTTTAGTAATTTTTGTCACTGGTGGTTGTTGTTGATACCGTGAGTCTGCGCGCGCACTGCTAGGTCCCGGCAGAATACCAGCGCTGTGGCAGCAATGCTGCAGCACATGCTGAGTCGGCGCCTTTTCGCGACTACACAGTCGTGACAAAAAAAAAACAAACCTAGTATGTAGTTAGTTAGTAATTAGTTTAGTATAGTACTTAGACATAAGTTTTAGTTTTATTCTTATCATAAGTTCAATTTTTTTTGTCACGATATGGTTTTCCATCTATCGAAAAAGCGTTGGTGGCCTAGCGGTAAGAGCGTGCGACTTGCAATCCGGAGGTCGCGGGTTCGAACCCCGGCTCGTACCAATGAGTTTTTCGGAACTTATGTACGAAATATCATTTGATATTTACCAGTCGCTTTTCGGTGAAGGAAAACATCGTGAGGAAACCGGACTGATCCCAATACGGGCCTAGTTTACCCTCTGGGTTGGAAGGTCAGATGGCAGTCGCTTTCGTAAAAACTAGTGCCCACGCCAATTACTGGGATTAGTTGCCAAGCGGACCCCAGGCTCCCATGAGCCGTGGCAAAATGCCGGGACAACGCGAGGAGGATGATGATGGTTTTCCATCTATCTATCTATCTTGTATCTTGGTTTGTATCTATCTATCTATCTAGTTACCAGTAGCTGGTCCACCAATCGGAGCCGGAGCCGAACAGCTGCGCCAGCACCGCCACGAGCACCATCAGCGCGACGAGCAGCGCGTGGCCGCTCGCGCCCAGGTACGCGCCGTACACCTTCGCCGACACCGCGCCCGCCGACCGCATCTCGGCTTCCTCGCGCCCGCTTTCCGGCGGCGCTGTCGCTGTCAGATTATCCACGGAGCTGACCTAAAATAAAAACGATTTTTTTATGATGTAGGAGGCGAACGAGCAGACAGATCGCCTAATGGTAAGCCGCTCATGGAGAACACCATAGGGGTTGTAAGTGCGTTGCCGGCGTTTAAGATGGGAGTACGATCTTTTATTGTAGGTCGCATCGGTCCGGAAATACCGCAGGCGACAGTTCATTCCACAGTTTAGCTTTGCGAGGCAGGAAGTTTCTGGAGAAAAGCATAGTTGAGGACTGCCAACAATCTGACATTCAGTATTTGATTCACAGCGACTAGGCCTGTGGACTTGTCGGAGCATGTGAGTGAGCATATCCTGTACAAAAAATGTTTGTTTTTTAAGTAGGTACCTATTAAATTTCCTTTTCTGTTTCCTAATTTAACTTTGGTAACCAGTATAGTACGAAAGAACAGACTTCAGCCGCGGTAACTTTGCACAGACTTGGCAGTAACCAATGGATTCACGTCCGTTACTTACTTGACGTAGCACTTGGCATGACCACTTAAAGTTATTAATTGATAAGTTATCGCCATATTTTAATATTTTTATTTTTATTTTAGGACATTTGTTTATTTCTATTTGTACTTTTGACATGAAATCATTATTTATATGCATAACAATGTTGTGACATCCTTAAATTCAATTCTAGTCAATTTTATTTTCCTTATTTATTACATATTCATGATTCCAATTAATTTTATTATAAATCTTGATCTCATTGTCAAAATGTTGTGTTATGTTAATGATTAATTTTATTGTACTTACTAAACATGTAACTGTAATGTATTACTAACAATATTGTATGGAATTTTTAATTTTCCGAAATAAAGATTTTTTTTTAAGTAGTTGGACATGAAACTTACGGAGTGTATGCTCATCTGTCGCTTGCGGAAGCTGCCGCGCGGCGAGTCCTCGATGTCGTGCGCGGGCGCGTGCTCGGGCGCGGGCCGCTCCTCCTCCTCGCCGCGCGCCAGCAGCGTCGCGAAGTCCAGCCCCGACGCGCTCAGCGTCTCGAAGCTGCCCGCCGCGGCGATGGCGCCGTTCTTCAATATTATAATCTGGAAATATTCATGTAAGTTTATTCACAGCTAAATAAGATTAATAATAATGCTATCATCACACAGCAGTTTCAATAAGTACTAAACTAGGCTGAGGCTGTATCTTTAGGACGCATTGAGTGATTTAACAACGTGCGTCTAGATGCGAATACGCCGCTAAAACGCGATTTAGCTAGCGCATAGGCACGTTGCAGAGTTGCACCTCTTACCAAGTCAGGGTTCGAAATTATCAAGATAATTACCCGATAAATATCGGATAATTATGCCAGGTATGGATGGGCTATATTTATTTTCTTTGAATTCTTTGATAGAAAAAAATAAAAAGGGGGTCGTTTTTTATATTTTAGGGTTAAAATTTTAGGTTATTATCAAATCGATAATTATCAGGCATAAAAATCAAGATAACTATCATTGATAATTATCCTTTCGTAACGTATTGGTACAGGACCAAGTAACCCACACGGTCAGTTTGAGAGAATTTCATAAACATGTACATTCGCGGCACGATAGCCAGGTCTAGGTACAACATAAGAAGTGGAACCCGCGCCAATATCCTCGCTAGCAAATATAAATCAGTCATCAAAAGAACTAAGTGATCAGACGTAACTAGGATCTTTCGATGGTCAATTATCCCACTATTACCTGATCAACGTCTCTGAGAAACATCAGTTGGTGTGTGACAAGCACTCGCGTGGCGTGTCGCAGATAGCCGACGAGGCAGGACTCGAACAGATGTCGGCCCACGTGCGCGTCCACCGCCGACAGCGGGTCGTCCAGCAAGTAGATGTCGGCGCGCTTGTATACGGCGCGCGCTAGGGAGATACGGGCACGTTGGCCTGTAACGAACCGTGGATTAATAGGGATGTTGACAATTTTTTGGAACTGGTTTCATTTTGTAGATAGACACGTAATAATTACAGAAAAAAATATTAAAAAAATATATTCATTAATTTTGAATAAAAAAACATGTATAAGTTTCGTGTTTAAATTTCGCGCCTAAACGCTCCAAACTGTCATGTGACCTTGATGACGTAACGGCGTTTTAAACAAACTGCTGTCAGTCATTTTTTAAATTCTTTATATGGCAATAGACAATTTTTTTTAAAGCCTTAACACACTACCGCATTGGACAGCGACCTTCTTTCTCGCTCTAACTTATAGCTGCGTCCTTAACGCACCACCTTACACACTATCGATTCGTGCGCCGCACCGCACCAAGATCGCGTTTCGGTACGATAATCTGTAGACACTTAGGCAGGTTTTATAACTTGTCTTTGGTGATTCCACTGTGATTACGTCACGCGCTCCGATTGGCGTTTGCAGTCACGTGATACTGGGCATTATTTTAAATACTTTTGATTATTTTTAATTAATTTATTACGCATATTTACACTTGCAAAATATGATTTTCCGCGTTCTAATATTCCCTGCTATGGTAAAAACATAACATGCTATATATTCGCGATTCATGTCAACATCCCTATTTATAGGGTTACATATGTTGGTTAAGAATTATTCTGGTTTGTAAAGGGGTAAGACCGACCTCCGCTGAGGCTGACGCCGCGCTCGCCCACGACGGTCTTGTCGCCGTGCGGCAGCAGCGAGAAGTCCCGGTCGAGCGCGCAGCGCCGCACCACCGTGTTGTACCGCGGCCGGTCCATCGGCTGCCCGAACAGGATGTTCTGTCTCACGCTGCCTAACAACAACAATTATTACAATAAATTAATTATCACTCTTTTTTGGATATTTTTTATTCTTCATGTTTACAATGTCTGCGCTCACCAAGTTCTTTACTTAGAATTACGTTTTGCTCGTATTAAACTAAACGAATAAAAAAGTGCCTCCAAATTTTCTTGCATATCATTTTTATCACAGTAAGAAGCTTTTTTTCGTATTAGTATCAAAACACCACATTATTGTTTATATATTTTTTATATTGTTTTGTGTTTTTATATTTTAATTTTATGTGTATATTGTAAAAATCCTAACCTAAGTTTTCTTCTTATGAATAAAGGAAAATGAATATAAAAAAAGCGGCCAAGTGCGAGTCGGACTCGCCCATGAAGGGTTCCGTATTTAGGCGATTTATGACGTATTAAAAAAAACTACTTACTAGATCTCGTTCAAACCAATTTTCGGTGGAAGTTTACACGGTAATGTACATCATATATTTTTTTAGTTTTATCATTCTGTTATTTTAGAAGTTACAGGGGGGGGGACACACATTTTACCACTTTGGAAGTGTCTCTCGCGCAAACTATTCAGTTTAGAAAAAAATGATATTAGAAACCTCAATATCATTTTTGAAGACCTATCCATAGATACCCCACACGTATAGGTTTGATGAAAAAAAAAAATTTGAGTTTCAGTTCTAAGTATAGGGAACCCCAAAAATTTATTGTTTTTTTTTCTATTTTTGTGTGAAAATCTTAATGCGGTTCACAGAATACATCTACTTACCAAGTTTCAACAGTATAGTTCTTATAGTTTCGGAGAAAAGTGACTGTGACATACACGGACAGACAGACAGACAGACATGACGAATCTATAAGGGTTCCGTTTTTTGCCATTTGGCTACGGAACGGAACCCTAAAAATGTAAACCAAACGTTGTAGTGCAATTTAGAAATAGTTACCAGCGAACAGCCACGGCTCCTGTCCCGCGTAGGACACGGAGCCGCCGAGGTGCACGGAGCCGGACACGAGCGGCAGCTCGCGCAGCAGCACGTGCAGCAGGGAGGACTTGCCCGCGCCCACCGGCCCGATCACCGCGATCAGTCTGAAACAAACCATCGCCCGATATCAACAGAAGGTCCATTATTGTTCTGCGCGAGGAAGACGTAGACGCGCAGGCGCAGACGTAGAGGAAGAAGATGAGCGCAGTAGGCAGCTGCTGCGCGCCAACTTCCCCCGTAGGGCCAGTGGGTAGATGGCCCACACTGCATGGTGTCACACGTTTCTGACCCTGCCCCCTCAGATGCGGGTGCCCCGGCGGAAGCCAGCCCGGGATACCGGGGGGGCGTTTTCCTGGTAGCATGTTCGCGATCCCAGGGCGCCTCCCCAAATGGCATATTGTGGGAAACGCCGGTGTGGGTTTAATGGGTAGGCTCCTCCCCTCTTTTCACAATTGAAAAGAGCTGGGAGGTGAGAGTCCCACATACCCCCCATAATGGGCCCACCTTGGGGCCAGGGGGACGATGCGTAACAGCATTCCCACATCGACGAAAAAAAAATTGTATATCACATTTGATATGCAACCTTCAACTCTACAATCTCACAGGTCATTTCAGGCACAAAGTGAATTATACAGATTGTAACAAAAACAGTGCCCTTATTTATACGGATCCCCACTATTTTTGGTTACAACCTATACAAGCATTTATTGCAGGGTTGAGGTCCGCGGTTATAAAAATCCGTTAGCCTTGCTCCTCAATAAAAGTGCGTTTAGAAGAGAATAGGCTACATGACTAATTTTTTTTATGGTATCAATCGATCGGGTTTGTTTTTAGGATCAAATATCTATATGGGACCCATTGCATTAAAGTAGCACAAAAGTCAGAAATTGTAGTCAAAGTCCGACAGTCGCACTTCACTCGCGAAACGCCCTATACAAAACGGCCAGAGGCCGTGACGTCATCGCCCACGTTGTAGTATGGACAAAACAAGAAAATTGCGTTTTTGTCGGTGAAATATTGCGTTTATGTATATAGTTGCTATACAATATTTTTTTTGGTGAAATGTAAGGAATCGAATGGTACCCTTACTTTTATCGTTTTTGGAAGTTAAAAAAAAACTTAAATTTTGAAAGTTTCAGGTCCTGTATTTTTGTAATTTTTCAATATTTTATTTTAATATCCACATTATTGTGATAAATTGCTCGTTTGCTATCTATTTTACTAGATTTTGTTATAAAATTCAACATGTGTCGACATCCCTATTGTATCGGCCCCCTCTCCGGCCAACTGCATGGCACTTACTTGCCGGGCTTGATGGTGAGGCTGAGGTCGGTGAGCGTGTTCTCGTGGTGCGCGGCGACCCACTTGGCCGTGGCGTGCTGCAGCCGCACGCCCGCGCCCTCCGAGCGCTCCAGCTCCGCGTCCTCCTCCTCGCCCGACTCCAGCGGGGCCGCCGACCGCCCTGTCCGAACAAACAAACATTTAAAAATAAAAATAAAATAAAATAAAAGTCATTTATTGTCGCAAAACACAGTAATAAAATAAAACAAACAAGGAAAAAGAAAAAAGACACAATAAGCACATAAGTCCAATAGGGTTGTTGACTGTATAAATATATATATGTTTAATTATAACTAAATGTAGAAGGAGAATTTAATTTGAACGTGACGTCGTGTGTGCGTTTCATATACACTAAAGCTTTGGATTCCTCCGAAAACGGTGCCGTCATATGACGGCCGTCATATAGCGGCCGCAAAAGACGGCAGTCTTTACGGTGGCGACATGTGGAAAGTACCACGGCGTCATAACACACCGTCATTCACCAAGGTCAAAACGGCAAATTTGAAAAATGTAGGCGCGATGGGATAACGTCCCATAGAAAATTTGAATTTCGCGCCTTTTCCTACTGACAAGATTTGCTTGATCATCTATAATTTACTTGGAGGATGAAATATCATCAGAAGAGGAAAATAATCTTAGTACAGAATCATTTATTCAAAATGGCGTCACCGCTATCTAATAAAACGTTCACGAAACTATCGACACCGTCATGACGGCCGTCATCGAACGCCGCCGCGCCGCGTCGTAGAACGCCGTCTAGGAAACCGCGCCATCTTGTTTACATAGACAACGTTCTAGTGACGTCAGTAAACGCTATATAGCGGCCGTAATATGACGGCACCGTTTTCGGAGGAATCCAAAGCTTAAGACCATCTATTGGTTGCATTTCCCTTCGACGTTTAGCACTAAAGCTTTGGATTCCTCCAAAAACGGTGCCGTCATATTACGGCCGCTATATAGCGTTGACTGACGTCACTAGAACGTTGTCTATGTAAACAAGATGGCGCGGTTTCCTAGACGGCGTTACGTTACGTTGATTGTCAACGTAACGTAAGATGACGGCCGTCATGACCTTGTCGATAGTTTCGTGAACGTTTTATTAGATAGCGGTGACGCCATTTTGAATAAATGACACGAGATTTGAATAAATGATTCCGTACTACGATTATTTTCCTCTTCTGATGATATTTCATCCTCCAAGTAAATTATAGATGATCAAGCAAATCTTGTCAGTAGGAAAAGGCGCGAAATTCAAATTTTCTATGGGACGTTATCCCATCGCGCCTACATTTTTCAAATTTGCCGCTTTGACCTTGGTGAATGACGGTGTGTTATGACGCCGTGGTACTTTCCACATGTCGCCACCGTAAAGACGGCCGTCTTTTGCTGCCGCTATATGACGGCCGTCATATGACGGCACCGTTTTCGGAGGAATCCAAAGCTTTAGCAGCCCATTACAGCTTGTCACAGTCATTTTATATCAGAACAAAACAACGTATTGAGAATTTACTGAGTCTCACAACATTTTAAAACAAAGCGCATTTTTCAATGAACGAACAATACATTAAACACTACTTTTACACAACATTGTGTTTGAAAGTCGATGAAAAATTTAATGAATTGAGGTTATATTCGTCATATAAAGAAAGTAGGCGAGTTTGACCGCTGGGTAGTGTTTTGATGTAGTAATCAGTTTCGGGTGCATTGCAACACAATGTTTTGAGGATGCGTTATCTATAGTTGGGGAGCCGACGATGCTAAATGTGTACTTACTCGAGCGTCGTAGACCTATTGGAATCGAAATATTAGGTAATAAGAAGAAAAAAAGTTATATAAAGTTTTTTTTCTAACGAGCCGGAAAGCGTCTACAATTTTTTTTTTTAAATTTCGGGAGGTTGGTGGAGGGTTAAAAAATCTTTAAGCAGTTTGTGGGTTTGGTCGTTTTTGTCCACGACAATACTATATTTTTTCTATAACTTATTATAACACTTATTTGTAGGCATTTTCTTAATCTGACGAACACAAGTTTGACGCCTAATTGTTACATTGTAACCGTCAGATTGAGGAAATGCGTGCAAATAATTATCAGATTTAGTAATAGCACAATTATAGCGTTAATATGACCAAATCCACAATCTGCTTAACAATTTGTTGAACCCCCCACCAACCAAGGGCTCAACATAGATGGCTAAAAGGGGTAAAGGTAGACTACACGGGGTAGCAAGATATCAGTCATATCTTAATCTGACGCGCTCGAGTAAACACAAAAATCCCCTCTTGGGCTCCCCTACTATGGGTACTTGGGTAACAAAAGTTACATTTACTTAATTAAACTGATACCCACGGTAGTCTCACTCGTATCAATATTATTAAATATCGATAACATATTATTTAGCTTACCGTTGCCTTTGGCTTCATCTGACTTTTTTGTTTCGCTCGACTCGTCCGAGGGTTTGTCTCGTGGCATATCTAACCCAGATTTAGTCGGAGTGGTTGGTGTTTCCATTGGCTCATCCAGCACTTTGATTTTAGGTTTTGTTGAAGTTTGTATATCACTCAGAGTAGGGACTGGTTTGCTTGTATCCTCATAGAGCATAAAGTTTTGAAGTCTTTTAATTGACACAGTTGCTTCTGCTACTTGAGCGATGCCTACAACATAAAAAATAAGCATTAATACAAATTTTTACCGAATATTAAGTGGTTCACTATTGTCACTAACATTAATGTCAGACAATTAACTTTGGGTTATTCGTATTTGTTTTTCGTAAATTCTATTTCAAGACTGGTACATACCTAGTAATTTTTTTTAATGCCCGAATTGTAGAAAATTTAAGTAACATTTAGACACCTTAAAAAAAGCGGCCAAGTGCGAGTCGGACTCGCCCATGAAGGGTTCCGTATTTAGGCGATTTATGACGTATTAAAAAAAACTACTTACTAGATCTCGTTCAAACCAATTTTCGGTGGAAGTTTACATGGTAATGTACATCATATATTTTTTTTAGTTTTATCATTCTCTTATTTTAGAAGTTACAGGGGGGGGGACACATTTTACCACTTTGGAAGTGTCTCTCGCGCAAACTATTCAGTTTAGAAAAAAATGATATTAGAAACCTCAATATCATTTTTGAAGACCTATCCATAGATACCCCACACGTATGGGTTTGATGAAAAAATTATTTTGAGTTTCAGTTCGAAGTATGGGGAACCCCAAAAATTTATTGTTTTTTTTTCTATTTTTGTCTGAAAATCTTAATGCGGTTCACAGAATACATCTACTTACCAAGTTTCAACAGTATAGTTCTTAGTTTCGGAGAAAAGTGGCTGTGACATACGGACGGACAGACAGACGGACAGACGGACAGACAGACAGACAGACATGACGAATCTATAAGGGTTCCGTTTTTTGCCATTTGGCTACGGAACCCTAAAAATGAATGGTAACGTAAATAGTTTGGTCTCGTGTTGCCTACCTTGCGGGAAGAACACGGTCATGGTCTGCCGCAGGATGTTGTAGAAGCTGCTGACGACGAACACCTGCTTGGCGGAGATCACGTTGTTCTCCAGCACGAAGGCCAGGATCGAGCAGAACAGGCAGATGCGGGTGGTGAACATCGTGAACGAGGTCAGCACGCCGCGGATGTAGGACGTGGCGCGGATCTGTTTTATCTCCTGCCTGCGGAAAACAACTAATATTTAAAAAAACCGGCCAAGTGCGAGTCGGACTCGCGCACGGAGGGTTCCGCACCATCAACAAAAAATAGAGCAAAAAATCTTGTTTGTTGTATGGTAGCCCCCCTTAAATATTTATTTTATTTTTAGTATTTGTTGTTATTGCGGCAACAGAGATACATCATTTGTGAAAATTCAACTGTCTAGCTATCGCGGTTCATGAGATACAGCCTGGTGACAGACGGACGGATGGACGGACAGCGAAGTCTTAGTAATAAAGTCCCGCTTTTTACCCTTTGGGTACGGAACCCTAAAAACAAACAGTGTGCCCTATACACTTGACATCTATTTAATGGGAAGCGCATTTTAGCAAATTACATAATACAAAAATTAATGACAATGTGGAAATTATGTCCTATCCTGTACACGCGTACATAAATAATAATAGATCAGAATTCACAGCTCACAATCTCGTGCAAGTGAAAATATCTCAGAAGTTGTTAGTGATAGACGCGCACCGACCAGAAAACCTAGATTTTTTGTTAGTTTCAGTGTATAAAACAAGATCCTAGTATAAAATTAGAATGCGCTTATTCCAATTAGGATCCTGATTTTATGATTAATCTCGCTAGTATTTTATACACTAACACTAACATCAAATCTAGTTTTTATTCCTAATAAGAACGAAAAGTTGTCGCGAGGATTTGTTTTATCTCTTGCCCGGCTTCCAACAGCATTCATTAACGAACAACCATATAAAACACGTACACAGAGATTATGAAAATAGTGCAGTTATTTACGAGAAAACTAAACTGAAGTCGGTTTCAACGTTTAGATTAGAAAATAATTCTTTTTTTTAAGCCGTATATTGGATAGATAACTTTATTATGTCCATTCTATTGCGCTTAGCAGGTACAGAACTATAATCGATAAAAGGTTCGTTATAATAATATATTATAAATTACATTCCTAGAAAGTCGTACTGATAGCGAAAACTTTTTACTTAGTAAAGATTTCAATAACATTTGTGACGTTATCTATGAAAAGGGACCTTATTGTCGATGGCGCTTACGCCATTATTAACGATGCTGCGATATAAATACAATGCCACGCGACGCTGTGCGGCGTAAGCGCCATCGACAATAAGGTCCCTTTTCATAGATAATGCCCCATATTTGAGAGCATTAAATGTAAATTACCACGAGCTTCCTCCCATTGTGCGATAAGAGCATAGTCCTCAACAAAAGCGTTTGGGTAGGTTCGGCACATAATAGAACAAATAAATGTACCTGTCTGTGACCTTATAATAATCCTACAGATTGTATTTTTCTACATAAATTATGTCATAAATTAAAAAAAAAGAATTATGTAGCAATATAGACTCGGGCTCGCACACCTATTGATATGCTGTCATATTAAACGGCCTCCGTAGCCTAGTCGGTAGTGACCCTGCCTACGAAGCTGGAGGTCCCGGGTTCGAATCCCGGTAAGGGCATTTATTTGTGTGTTCATCACAAATATTTGTTCCTTAGTTATGGATGTTTTCTATGTATTTAAGTACTTATATTATATTATGTGTAACTAAATGTACATTTTTAAGGAATAAAAAAAGGCTATAATAATAATAATAAGTACTTATATGTATCTATATTATTATATATATCGTCGTCTAGTACCCACAACACAAGCCTTATGAGCTTACCGTGGGGCTAGGTCGATTTGTGTAAGATTGTCCCATAATATTTATTTATTTATTTATTATTATTTATTTATTATATCTATTGTACCAGCCAAATTATATACTTGATTTGTAAGCACACCCAAAATATACATATTCGCTACAGGTCATGGGAACCCAGATAAACTTGGTCTTATGTCGTACTTTCCCTCGTTATCGTGAATCATGAGTACATAGATATGATTACGCACACAATAGGTTATTTTCTTAACCACTTAAATCAATAGAAAAACCGGCCAAGTGCGAGTCGGACTCGCGTTCTAAGGGTTCCGTCCATTAAGTCCGACTCCCGCTTGACTGCACATTTCTAATAGGTTTTCCTGTCATCTATAGGTATAGAACTATTTTGTGTATATTTTTCAAAATTTTAGACCCAGTAGTTTCGGAGATAAGGGGGGGAATGGTAATTTTTTGACTATTTTCTTGAATAACTGCTAAACTATTTATCCTAAAATAACCGAAAAAAATTTTTGAGTTACTCACAATGAGCTCTTTCATTTGATATGTAACAAGATATAGTTTGAAAAACTTTATTTTTTAAGTTTCCCATTTGCACCCCAAAAGTGGCTCCCATGTTTAAAATTCATTTGTTTGCGTTACATGGCCGTCTTTGAGTCACAAACTTGCATATGTGTACCAATTTGCACCTTAATTGGTCCAGTAGTTTCGGAGAAAACATAAAAAAAAACCCCGTAGGGGTAGGGTCAAAGACTAAGTAATTAAGTTCGACTCACGCTTGACTGCACATTTCTAATAGGTTTTCCTGTCATCTATAGGTAAAGAACTATGTTGTGTATTTTTTTCAAAATTTTAGACCCCGTAGTTTCGGAGATAAGGGGGAGGGGGGGGGGAATGGTCATTTTTTGCCTATTTTCTTGAATAACCGCTAAACTATTTACCTAAAATTATAAAAAAATACATTTAAGATTCTTATAGTGAGCTCTTTCATTTGATATGTAACACGATATAGTTAGAGAAACTTTATTTTTTAATTTTCTCGTTTACCCCCCAAAAATGGCCTCCATATTTAAAATTAATTTATTTACGTTACACGTCCATCTTTGGGTCACAAACTTACATATATGTACCAAATTTCAACTTAATTGGTCCAGTAGTTTCGGAGAAAATAGGCTGTGACAGACGGACAGATAGACAGACGAGTGATCCTATTAGGGTTCCGTTTTTTCCTTTTGAGGTACGGAACCCTAAAAATACAACCTGTGATGTGACATTACAATGAATCTACATCATTAATGCGAATTTTTGTTGATACCATAGGTAATTGAAAGACTAAATACATGAATGTATTTTTACTTATTCGGTGGATTTTGTAAGATTAAAATCGTGGCTTGTTCGCCACCAAACCCCTGGAGGAGGGATTCCACTAGTGTGCGGCACAAGCATATTCAGTACAAAAATGCTTGTGCCAAATTATAGTGCGTCCCATCGTCCATCCAGTTGCCCGAGTATGTGATGTGGTGTGGCAGTTTCCAAAATTAAGAAATTTAAACAAAGGAAAATTTCGGAAACTTCCGTAGAGTTTTAACTAGAGATGCCACGAATATTCGGCAACTATTTGGTATTCGGCCTATTCGGCCATTTTGCCGAATATTCGGTATTCGGCCGAATGTTGCCTACTATTCGGCCGAATACCGAATATCTGTTGCCCCTAACTAAATAGAAAAATTTGAAGTTGTTAAATAGGAAGACCCTTTTTTAAGCGTTTGTTGATTATGAAATATTTTATTTTTATCATGGGTCTGATTTGATTGACTCTAACTACATTCATCATTCATTAGTTCTGTTTTACAAAAAATATATCTTAGCAAACGTTGTGCTTTGTTGGAGAACAGTTTTCATAATAATTGTGACTCACAATGTTCGCATCTCATGCCGAATATTCGGTATTCGGCTGAGAGAGTGGCCGAATATTCGGTATTCGGCCAAAACCACTATTCGGGGCATCTTTAGTTTTAACGTTCCATTCCCAAAATATGTATAACTTACGTTGGTTTTCATAAAAAATCTAGGAACATTTCTATTCTTTGGCCATTTTCCCCAACCTGCACATCATCTGTATCAGAGTGTGGTGTAATTTACGTACTTCCTGGCCTTAGCGACGAGATCCGCGAACGGCTTCTCCCAGGTGTACATCTTGATGACCTGGATGCCGGAGAGGATCTCGTTCATCAGCCGCACGCGCTCGTCCGTGCGCAGCGCCGTTTTCAGCCGGAGCACCGACGTCCTCTTGCCCAGCCATGCTACAATAAACGCGACTTGTTAATCATCACATTTAAATTATTTGACACTTCCATACCAGACATATTCATTGAACGCCACGTCTGTTATAACGCGCCGTCGTAAACCTAATCAGAATTGGAAAAGGTTAATATAAAACTGTAAACGTGCGCGTCGGTGGCCGTCCTTGGCGGTCAAAGGGTGTAATGATTCATGAATATTGCAAGTTACATATTATCAAACGTTCGCTGCTTTATAAACGACATGAATACTTGGGTGAAAAGTGACTATCTCACCGAAATAATGTTGAATTTTGCTGTGCGAATCCGATGGACGGATGGAATATTTTACCAGTGATGTCGCATTCCGACAAACACTATATAGGGTAAATGTGGGATAGATGCTATAGAGCAGCGGTCGGCAACCCGCGACCTTCGGGCCGCATGCGGCCCGTGAACCTGTCACTTGCGGCCCGCGAGCCTCCCTGGCAATTTTGTATGTAATACTGAGAAACGACAGTGTCTAGTCTAGTCATAAATATTAACAAAGTGCGGCCCGCGTCAACTTCGTTAACTACTATGTTGGCCCTTTGGCTGCTAAAAGGTTGCCGACCGCTGCCATAGAGGGATAGATGCCCAAAGGGTATAGCCGGGTAAGCATGGCCAAACTGCCCTTAGCGAATAAAACAATTTCCTTTTACTGGATTATTAACCTATATATAAGTAGTGTTTTCACCAAATATTAAGCCTCAAATGCTTCAGATTTAAAAAAAAAATGCAAAAAAAGTAAAATCATTTTTATTTTATTACAGCCAAAGTACTAATCCGATTTCTTTGTAATTTGTGTATGTTGTATATATAATTAAGGTCGCTTTCTGAAAAAAAAAAATATTGAATTATCTCTTAAAATAATAGTAAAAAATTAAGATGAAAATTTTCAGAAAAATAAAAAAAATACGTGCGAGATAGCGACAGTTATCAAATTTACATATTTTATGTAGAATTTAATAATGTTTAACACATATTTTTTTCAAAAATTAAAATCGGGATTAACAGTGTGAAAAACTCGAATTTGTAACATCCCATCATACTCTCTCTTCATACAAGCAAAGCTAAGTAGTCATAAACGAATGAAGTATATTGTGAACGCAGTCTTTACGAATTTGAATTTAGAATGTGACGTATTTTATTCATCAAAGGAACAGACATTTTTCAATCGTTAACGCTCTGTATCGTGCCTATTTTCCTGTTCCCGCGCTTTTTTTTAAATCTCTGAATGCCGTTCGCCCTAGCCGCATACAGCCACGGAGTTTAAGGTCCGCGCTCAGCAAAATAAGTCGCGTTCTAAATTCAAATTGCGTTGGGAATATTCCTTTCTAGTATAACGCACAAGTTATTTTGTATGAAGAGAAGGTATTATGGGATGTTACAAATTCGAGTTTTTAACACTGTTAATCCCGATTTTAATTTTTGAAAAAAATATATGTTAAACATTATTAAATTCTACATGAAATATGTAAATTTGATAACTGTCGCTATCTCGCATGTATTTTTTTTATTTTTCTGAAGATTTTCATGTAAATTTTTTACTATTATTTTAAGAGATAATTCAATATTAATTTTTTCAGAAAGCGACCTTAATTGTATTTACAACATACCCAAATTACAAAGAAATCGGATTAGTAATTTGGCTGTAATAAAATAAAAATGATTTTCTTTTTTTGCATTTTTTATTTAAATCTGAAGCATTTGAGGCTTAATATTTGGTGAAAGCACTACTTATATATAGGTTAATAATCCAGTAAAAGGAAATTGTTTTTTTCGATAAGGGCAGTTTGGCCATGCTTACCCGGCTATACCCTTTGCATATAGCGACTTGTGCGAATTCAACGCTTGCAATTCTTTTTTTATTTGTAAACTTACTCCTTTCCTCCTTCTGGTTAATGACGAACACTTCGCTAAAATGGACGTATTGTGATTTATTGCGAAAAACTATTTTACGTCGCGACAAATTAGGGTAAATGTGGGATAGTTGCCATACTTTTTGAAAAAGGTGAATAAAATACAGAAGATAAGCATTTAAAAATCTTATAACACAGTGTTAGTTTGTATACTCATTAATAAACAATATTTTCAAAGTAGCTTGATATTATTCGTTTTATTTGTATACTATCCCACGAGTCAAAATATCATCGCGGCATCTAACCCTTACAGTTGGCATCTATCCCCGTCCGAAGGACCTTTTTATTTTGTTTATAACTAAACAAATAATCAATTTTTTAAACATGCAGATTACGTCTGCGAGCGTTATTGCGGAGGTTGCGGGTTCAAGTCCTGCCGGAAGCGTAATTTTTCCATTTTTTCCTTTAATATAAAATTTAAACAAATAATATCAAACTACCTTGAAAATATTGTTTATTAATGAGTATACAAACTAACACTGTGTTATAAGATTTGTAAATGCTTATCTTCTGTATTTTATTTACCTTTTTCAAAAAATATGGCAACTATCCCACATTTACCCTACATATAACAGGCTTCTCCTTTTGGTCCTTTTGAAAAGTTCATAAAAAATTTAAGATTGCAGTAGCAGAACAATTTTGATTCGAATAAGTACGTTTTAGATTTTAGCTTGTTTAAGATATCATGAAAAATCAAAGGTAAAAAGTGGTAATATAACATTTCGTGACTTATGCTTACACATTTAATTAGTTGAAAATTTTTGCACATATTATATAACCACGAGAACTTTCATGGAACATCTTAGCGTACGTTACAAGAACTTGAGCTGTTTTTTTACATCTCATATACTAATTACAGTTAAATTGGGCAACCAAACTGTAGTAAGTATATTAGAAAGTAAGTATTTGAATATATGTACTTAAAAATGAATTAATATTTCCGTATAAGTAAAGGAGCTCAGCCTGGCGTATATAAACGCGTGTGAACATGAACAAGTATGCCCGGACATAATATCGATGCCGAGCAATAATGCCAACGTACCTGTTAACATAATATCACTACGACACTACGTTTACGAATGCAAGGCTGAAATATCACACCATTCACCTATATAAACATGTTCTATTTAGTTTGATGTTTCCAATAATGTTAAATGATGTCTGAAAAACGTTGATGAGAAATATAGATATTTGGTATACTTTTTCAATTTTAACTTTTTAAGTCAACGTGATTCAGTAGTATATTCGTTAAATAAATATTGCGTATGTATGTTTAATTTGCATTCAGGTTTGTAGCATATCTGCCGATCATTATAGTATGAACCTTTTATCTATGGTGAAACTGGTATCTATGGAATGCAAATTGGTGATTAATAGATGAGATTGGCGCCAATTATTTTCCTGATCAAATCGGTCGATTTGCCCAGCTCGTCTGGATACCGCTTAACTCAACAAGGATAAGATGTATGTATCATTTCACAGAGTTCAAATGAAGGTACTACCTAATAAATGTGTTACCTTGCAGAGGTATGAACGCCAACATGAACCCGACGCCGACGACCGCCGCCCAGCTGATCTCCTGCCACATAAGGTAGGTGATGATGACCGTGGCCAGCGGCCCTATCCACAGATAGTGCAAGAATATCACGGCCACGTCGAAGCGGTTCACGTCGTTCGAGAGCAGATTCACCACTTGGCCGACCGTCGTTTCGCCGAGAGCCGTCTTTGACAGTCTGAGCGACTGAAACAACATACAGCTAGTAATAAACTTCTTATATTTAAAACTGTGAACATTTCAAATGGTGTTGTTTTACTGGGGTGCAGCAAAACTGATTAGATTTCAATTTTTAATATTTCGAGTCAGGAGAACTTTTGATGAATAAAGTGCCATAGGATACATTTTAAACAAATTCTACCGGATACCATACAGGGTGTTTATTTAGTCACCTGCAATAATTTACCTGCAGTAAATTATTGCAGGTGACTAAATAAACACCTGAAGAAAAAGCTGTAGTCAGGTTAGTTTTTCAAACTTATTGTTGTTTTTTTGTTTTTTTTTTTATAACGTGCCAATGATAGTTTAATGTTAAGTTAATTGACGATTGAAAAAAAAACACGACTAGCTAGAAATTTTGACGAAACCCGTAATATGTATGTACCTATAAGTTCACAGCGGGCCATTAAAATTGGGCAAGAAAATGTAATGCTTTTGTTATAGGTACTTCTGGGGGCCGATTTTTGAATTTCGATCGCTCGATTTGGTCACTCGAAAATCGGTGGAAAACGGCGAAATGCAAATTTTTTAAATAAGAGTGATAGAAATTTGGAATCGAGTGGTATTGACCACTCGTTTTCAATTCTAATATCTGGGTGACCGAGCTTCGCTCGGAAGACATAAAAATACTCGAGAATGCGCGTTTTCCCAGAGATAAGACCTAGCTAGGTCGATTTTTCGCCCCCAAAAACCCCCATATAGCAAATTTCATCGAAATCGTTAGAGCCGTTTCCGAGATCCCCGAAATATATATATATATATAAATAAATAAATGAACAAGAATTGCTCGTTTAAAGGTATTAGATTAGTAGAATTTATATGCGTAGTAGTGGAGATATTACTGAACGAAATACACGAAATCGAGTGATCGAAATTCAAAAATCGGCCCCCTGATCATTAATTATTTTTGCTAAACATTCTAAAATATCATACTAAACACATTAACACAACCTAAGTGATACCTATTTAAAAATCGTCGATCTATTATTTCTATTGTATGACGCATAGGCAAGAATGTCTTTGCTAAATAGGTAACACACGGCTGCTGACACCGTGGCGTTGAGGAAAACCCGCATTTAATAACTTAAGTAAATTTACAAACGGAGCACTTAACTGATCATTGGTAGACTTTATTTCGGTGCACAAAAGGTTTATAAACTGCCAACGTGTCGATTGGTTTTAACGAGACAAATAAACACTCGAAATTTTAAAAATAAAGGATATATTTTCCGCTTCGGGCAAGACTCGAACTTGCAACCTTTTGGAACACCGGTCTATCCGGTGTCGGTCAGTTGGTATGCTATGCGCCTCCCTGAAGCGTGTAAACAAAAGGAAGGAACGGATAAATTCGCACACTTCTCTCAGTTAGTTAGGAGCGATTGGACCAGTGTTCCAAAGGTCACAAGTTCGAATCTTGGCCGAAGCGGTTATTTATTTCCATCACTCATTTAATTTAAAATCGATGTAGTATCGCTTGCAGACGTACCTGCTTAATAAAAACAAAGTGTTAAAATATAATCTCGAACAATCACTGTCACGTTAGGATACCTGCTTCTGTGTCATTTTCGGCCTCGTAGTTATTGTCTGTGATTATGAAAATACAAGATTTGACTCGAAGGTCATAAGAAACTATTGCATTAAAAGTTATTTATAACATTTGATAACAAACAAAACATGTGAAAATTATATAATTCATCCTTTGACCATAAACAGGTGATTCGAGCGTTGCAATGAATATCTCAGTGTTACAAAGACAATTAAAATTGATTTTAAACTATACCTGACGTCACAACTATATTCAATGGAAGGAATGAACTAAGCGCGCGTGTATTCGCAATTTTAGCTGAATATTATGCAAGTGTGATTTAACATAAAAGAACGTCGACCTCAAATGCATGACCTTACCTTTCGATATATGAGAGAGCAGCAGGCAACCCGGAACTTCATGCCCATGTGCAATATGGCCATCATGTAGGAGTGCACGACGAGTACGTTGAGCGCCGAGCACATCACCACGGCCCCGGCGTACCAGTACGCCTCGTTCAGTGACACGGGCTCGTCCGTCCTCGCCGAGTAGAAGTCCACCAGCTTGCCGAGGAACACTGGCTGCGCGAGCCTGTCAAAAGCGACGGTTCCAACAAAACATGCCGCGCGTTGTACTATCACGCTCCGCGATTGTTACGCCATTTAGGGTCCTAACTAAATTGGTTCTTCCATAATACTTTAGCGAAGCGAATGTCGGAGCGTGACTGTACAACACACCTTCAATAACAAAAGGACTTCCATACAATTTTGCGCTCGCGGTTTTAAGCAAAATAGGATTTTACAGGAGAGTTTATAAACTCAAAATTTCAAAGACTTAGGTCATATTTTTGCTAATATCTGAAGATAAGTGAAAATGTAGATGGTTCTGAAATTGAAAATTCATTACAGTATATTTTCAGTTGTATACAGAATCTGTAACATTAAGGGTTACTTATCACAAAAATGTCTAATGACGCGCGTTACAAAGACGTATTGACTGTAAAAAAAATTAGGTAGTCGAGCCAACTGTGTGGTTACTGTTGTTATTTTAGGCCAATCAATCTTATAGTACCTATAGAAATAGTAAGTTGCATGGCATTACACTAAGGCTTAGTGTAAGTAAGTAGTGTAGCTTAGTGACTAAGCTAACTCATTCAATGCAAAATGCTACCGGGTGCTGGGCTGCTCGGTTACAGTTGGAAACTTTCAAGAATAAATTATATTTAATAGTACACGGACGAGAACTTGATATTAAGAAAATAACGAGTCATCGCCGCAGCGTCAAAAAAATGTGCAAAAAGAGAAAAGCAGGAGATCAGGCATAAACATCTGAATTTTGTTTATAAATAGTAAAACTATATACTATGTATAGTGAGGAGCGATTACAACAATGAAATTGTAATAAACATTCATCAAATAAATCTACTTCTATAACGTAGGTAAACCGCATGCATTTTCGTGCGTAGTTAATAAAGTAGTTTCTAATACAAAATGATCAATATCATACATGAAATGAAATACTAAAGCCTAATAATTAGGCTCGTTCATAAATAATAGACGTCAAATGTTTTATCTGTTATGTTAATGTAGATGTGATTTGACAAGAACTAATATCAAATACTTTTTCAAAATCTAACAATGCAAATAAGCCTTATACCCCAAACTAAACGTAGTTGAAATCTATGTCTAATATATAGATCTACCGAAGTACCTAATGTGTGCTCACTTCTCGGACCGGTCTGACATAGTACGAGGAGGCGCATGCTCATAGACGCTGAGAAGTCGCTTCAGCATCAACGGCTGCTGCATCCTACCATCAAATTAAAGGCATTGTATCTGACCAATTATATAATTATGTATTCTAAATACGCAATGTGTGAAATACTAGAAGGAAATTACAATTATTTGCCTCAGGCAATCCTCGAACTTGCTACTCTGGGATTCCAGTCAACCATCGCTTTCTTAGTTATACACATTTTAGTACGCTCCTACAAATATGGCGATTTAATTATCTTGGCGATATTCAAATAAACATTTTACATGCATGATTATTAAGAAAACTAAATAATGTATACCTACTCGTATTTTTTGAAGTGAAAACTTCTTTAGCGGTGCTGGGCACTTTTTGAGGTGGGGAAAAAATGATAAACTCGAGACAGCGTGAGGCGATCTGAGGCATCTAAGGTTTAGATGGCCACTCATTTAGATGGCATTTAAATCAATAAAGAAAAACTCAATGACATTACATGAAAAAGGTTCTAATCTTGTACGGGCTGAAATACGAGGATCTCACAGTTAAATTCTAACTTTATATCACTGAAATTTAATTCAATAAAGCTACATCTTGATGAAATCGCTAATAAAAGTGAACTCTAGTACTGGTGAATAAAACTCAAAATATCATGACCAAATATATTTAGATGCGAGGTCTGCAAGGTAACTTTTCTCAAAATGGACGGCAAAGTCGACGTTGCCGATTAAAAAATAGGTCGCGAAGTGCATAGTTAATGGTCATTCAAAAAATTAAAAAGTTAAAAACATTGCAGTCTCGATTTCGGGACTGCAATGTTGCATACAAATTCCATTATTTAACGAGTTCCAAACTTTTTAAAACTTTAAATGGCCATATCAAATGAAGGCATAGGTCCATTAAACAGCCAAACAGATGATCAGCACTTATTATTATAATGTTGGTACCGCGACTATTTAGGTGTCTCAAATACGTTGGCGTATTTTCAGCAGAAAAATACACTTCTTTTTTTTTTTTAAAGGCGGCAAGCAAATCTTTTTAATGGTTTTACTTTTTTCTGTGAAAATTAGAACGTTGCTTCTGTAAAATATTTCTATTTCTTGCACCATTTTTGAGAAAAGCAATATATATGACTCGGCTGGAAGGCTACTTGCTGGCTTCGGATTCAATTAAACGGACTCCCAAGGTCGTCCGTTTAAAACGAATCCTCAGCCAGCAAGTAACTACTTCCGAACCTCGACAATAATGTACTATTACAATTTCTATTCGAATTTTAAACAATAAACGCTATACAAATTTACGCTCACTGGCCAGCAATTTCGGAACTGAAGTTTTTCAATATAAAGGAGGATGGGTCATTTATACATAGTGCTGCAGACATTTTGGACTAGTCATTGAGTTTTCACTTCTGTCGGCACTCCCGGAGTGCAACCCGTTGTTTTTTTTATTACCATGGTAACGCAGTGTTCGTTAGATAGAGTCTGTGGGGAAAGAGAAGAGTCGTAGAATGTATTAGATCCCATACATTTCACGACTCTTCTCTTTTTGCACAGACTATAAATACTTGCATTATAAAATATTTTCTTGGATAAGATGTTCCCTTTTCCGAACATCAACATTAGCGTAAATGTACTTGCTCGTTACCTTTCAATTAATTCTGGTAAATTACAGTTACTTAAAAAATACGTCGCCGAGCATGACGCGTATTCAATCAAGTCTGTAGTTGTGTATTACACCTGAAGGTCGCTGCTTCGTGACTGATAAAAGTCACCTGAGTAATCTGAGTATGACATAATAATAGATAACCCCGTAACCGGTGATAACCAGTGACCGACTAGGTACTCAAGTAGGTTTAAATGATTGTTTTATTAGCGTATTAGATCACCTTATCAAACACTGCAATGTAGACATTGATTGATCTGTTTTTAATACTCGTGGTTTTTTATCCAATGTTTTTATTTTATTTCACCAACATGAACCTCTAATGTTATTAGAGTTCTATATCTACATCGGAAATCGCATTTATTTTGATGTAAGTATCTCACATTTCCCGGACACGAAACGACATGTTTTGGACATTTGAGAGGCGTACGTGAAGTCGCAGCGAACATGTAAAATACCTTTCGATACTTTTATTATCTCATACTATAAACGAGTAATTCTTGTATGTTTATACCTACTTATATTTATACATATATTTCGGGGATCTAGGAAACGGCTCTAACGATTTCTTTTTACGTAAGTAGGTACCTACTAAGCATAATACTTCAGTCACACGCAGTCAATATTTTAACCACAATTCAAACATAATCACCTCGTAACTGATTTAAGCGGTAGAGCTATACGTACAAGTAACTGTCCCGGAATTACCTAATGCTACTAGATATGTGTACCAGGGATGTTGCGAACATCCGCATCCGCATCTGCATCCGCATAAAATCGATGCGGAGCTTATGCGGATGTGGATGTCGAACAAGTCAGTACAGGAACGTCTTAGCGGCGGAGTAAGTGCTAGGTAATTTCGTCATTACCTATAACGAAATCGTTTAGATCCAGAAAAGTCGGCCAAGTTACTGTTTATTAAATATAACTCACCTATATTCTTGCTCAAATACTAGACGTTTCGTTTTTTTTTAATAAAAAAATACTAAAAATGTAATATTTGACGTTTTCTAAGTACCTAATTTTGACATCCGCATCCGCGGATGTGAGCCTTTAAATATCCGCATCCCCGGATGTCAAAAAATCTGCATCCGCAACATCTCTGATGTGTACCATGTAGTCTGCCCATAGCTAGTTGACAATGGCCTGGTTTGCAACGGTTAGCCTAACCTTGAGCTTGTGCTGAGATTTACAACTTCAACATAAATAATTATATCATTTGTTCGAAATCGATTTGGCGTTTCAGACTTAGTATGTAAGAGTGTTATATACCTACTCGTATTTTAGATATACATTATACGATATTGAAGTATTATAATAATTATGACTTACATGACAAAGAGAGCGGAACGAAAAAATATTTACTCACACGAGATCAAAGTCTGAGCTGATGCTGACACAGATAACATAAGTTATTCTCGATTCATCTATTGAGCTGCACGTGTGATCCAATATCCAATGTTAATCAAGCTGCTTTGTAATATCAATGACACAAAAAGTACATACGTAGTTTTAACATAACACAAACAAATTAAAACTTGTATAATTTGTTATATACCTACTCAAAAGTCATAGTAGTTATTTACAATATGAATGATAGCTACTTCTAATCGTCAAATGGTATAAAGAGTCGCTATATCGAAGGAATATAAAGGGTAGGTATATCGCGCCTTTGTGCAGCTTGCCCTTCGGCCTGAAAGCGCACGTGCGCGATCTCGGTCGGACACAATTATGCAGTCTATGTATGTATCACACTTACTGTACCTATACATATAATACGCCAAGCCCTAACTGAGTAATCACTAAATAAACACAGCATCCGATGGGAAATTTTGTTCTGATTGCGTCGCGTTGTGCAAGATAAATAATATAGTTGATACAAAACGATGCGGTTTTATTCAGTAATCAGCATCACTGTCATCACACATCAGTCATCTGATCCTATTATTAATTACGACCGCTTCATACCGAAGCAGAGCAAGTACATATATGACCGACCTCGGTGCAGGTTGTCAATTGTTATTGGTTAGATAACAACGTGAATATAACAAAAAATACATACAACTAACAAGACGTACC
The DNA here is from genome assembly GCF_948474715.1 of Cydia amplana. NCBI lineage: Eukaryota > Metazoa > Arthropoda > Insecta > Lepidoptera > Tortricidae > Cydia > Cydia amplana. The sequence continues at coordinate 28,050,005 of NC_086096.1, read as the reverse complement.
ACAGTGGCAATGTCATCGCGGAGAAAGAGTACCAAATTTATCAATGTTACGAGTAATATTTTTTTCTTACTAACGAAGCTCCACCGATGATACCTCTAGTAAGGAAGGCAAATGAAAATCCATCATTTCCCGAAAAACTCGTAAAACAAGTTTTCATAGTTCAGAAACACCCATCTTATCTCACTTATCGTATGGAATCGATAGTCCTTCCGGCTGTGTGCAATTGTGAGAATTTTAATGTTAAAAGGATCGTGGGATTCGTGGGCAACCGCTTCTCCACATGTAAACGTTGTCCCCGGTTGCTCCCTGGATCCCAGCAAAAAACAAATCCATACAAATAATTTAAAGCTCCTAACACTTATAATAATTAAAAAATCAAACGAAGGGGCATAGCTTTGGTTCATATATGGCGTAAAAATGTTTTCTATAATTTTACTATCCAGAGAGCCTTCTTGAGCTTACTGTGGGACTTAGTCGATCTGTGTAAGAATGTCCTGTGTAAGAGAGGACAATATGGAATACTTTTTCTATGGAGTAGCGGTCACGTGAGCACGTGACTTAGTCCCCTTTTGTCTTAAAAGAATAGTTTACTTCTAGGAAACACTCCCCTTTCAACTGTTTATATTTGAAATTACTAAAATTCTAACTTTATAAAAGTGAAATGATTCTATGATAACCCATTGCGTGAAACATTATACATTCTTACAATTGCATACCGATTTGGAGCACTTGTATCAATATTCCGAAAATAAATTCGGAACTTCACTCACATTTTTTTATATTTTCCACTAAGCCTGCTCAGAAAAAAAAGTCTAGCTACCTATTCGAACTCTCAATTTTAACATTACCGAAACTATAAGGTGAGTAGATAAATTGTAAAGTATGGAAACAGTGTAGTGTATAATTGCAATTGTCATGACCGTGACATATATTTGGGAGCCCTTGAGCGACCAGAGTCTGGAGCGTGGTTACATGCCTTGCCTTCGCCGCAGCTTGGGACGCTCTTAGACAACGATTCTTTGAGAATTTCAGCGGCTCTCAGGTTGGGGGCAAGGGTGTGTGAGGCCCATCGTTGCCGTTGTGGAGTATTGGTGGTGGAAGATGGGCACCACGGTCTGAGTTCCGTAGCCAAATGGCAAAAAACGGAACCCTTATGGATTCGTCATGTCTGTCTGTCTGTCTGTCTGTCCGTCCGTCTGTCCGTCTGTCTGTCCGTCCGTATGTCACAGCCACTTTTTTCCGAAACTATAAGAACTATAATGTTGAAACTTGGTAAGTAGATGTATTCTGTGAACCGCATTAAGATTTTCACACTAAAATAGAAAAAAAAAACAATTAATTTTGGGGGTTGCCCATACTTAGAACTGAAACTCAAAAAAAATTTTTTCATCGAACCCATACGTGTGGGGTATCTATGGCTTGGAGGATATAATCAAACGGAGACGCCATATCTGTAATTTTCTGTACAAAACAGTCTGCCGATTTTTGCGGGGGAGGGGAACGTCAAATGTATGCGTAACGTAAAAATAGCCATGTCAGATAAACGTCAGTCCATACATTGTGTATGACCGTTGGCCGCCTATTTTCGACAGAGGGGAAAGCCTGTTAATGGCTACTCCGTTTAGTTGTATCCTCCAAGATCTATGGATAAGGTCTTCAAAAATGATATTGAGGTTTCTAATATAATTTTTTTCTAAACTGAATAGTTTGCGCGAGAGACACTTCCAAAGTGGTAAAATGTGTCCCCCCCCCCCTGTAACTTCTAAAATAAGAGAATGATAAAACTAAAAAAAATATATGATGTACATTACCATGTAAACTTCCACCGAAAATTGGTTTGAACGAGATCTAGTAAGTAGTCGTTTTTTTTAATACGTCAAAATCTCCTAAATACGGAACCCTTCATGGCCGAGTCCGACTCGCACTTGGCCGCTTTGATTTTTATATCCTTTTGACAAATTAGGACATAGAAAACTTAGATTTAGATTACATTTAGAATCCACTTTAGAAAACTATATTTCGTCTTAATTAATCGAGAGTGCAGTTTCTCGGTAAAAACAAGACATAAAGAACGACATGACCGTATTAGCATTACCTAAAACTGCTCAATACTAGTAGCTATCTGGTATGTGCTAAGTAAACCTACGTCAGATTAAAGTTTCGCAACAGTTTCACCTTCGCCATCTGTCCGTTAAAGGGACAATAACACTGACACAAAATATCAATAACATTGTTATTCGCTACTTTAGGCAATATGAGCAGTTCAACGATTAATTATGAACAATTATCAATCAATGAACTTGATATTTTCGTATACATAAAAACATCTTGTCTAGTCTAGCAGTCGCCGATATCAAAAAGATATCTCGTAAACTGGTATTCAGAAATTTAAAATTATTAGTTAGTAAAATAACGTTGGCGGGCGTGTGTTTATTAAAATGAGCGGGTTTTGATATCCATAAATCTATATTTTATGATTAAGGTTACCTACTTATATTTTAGTGGATTTAAATTTTCCTTTTCTATATTTTTACGAAAGAATTCATGATAATAAGAATTCATCATAAATCTTGGTTTAACCCTCTTCCAGGCCGCACCAATATAGACGTCACAAAAAGTAAAAGACACATTTAAATTAGTTACAATGTCTAGTTAGACACATATACCTAAGTATCCAATTAATGGGTATAGTGTAGTGTATAGTATGTACTATATATATGTACCTACATGGGTATGTCTACTATGGTCGTAAAAAGTAGTAAAAACCGTCTGCTGACAGTTTACTGTAGAACATTTCGAGTAGCACGTGCGGTACGACTCGGGTGCACCAGTATGTGACCTCGAGATGTATAACAGCGCGTAATAGGAGTTTCACTCTTCCGGTTGGGCTGCTAATAACTCCGTTTATTGTTCTTAGTCTATCACTTCTTCAAGTGACAGATCCCATAACCTTAACGCTAGCTTGCACTATAATAACTATTATAAGGCCCATAATACGCGTAATACGCAAAGCTCTATTGGCGGTGCACGTGCTCGATGACTATAATGAATAGTGACGAGCCAGAGATCAGTGATTGTGCTCCTATTCGTCATTGATAAAGCTTATTGGCAATCTGTGAGATAACTAATCATGGTCAATTGAGAAACAAGAATTTAAATTAGTTCGAGGGATGTTCTCTATCACAATCAATACAATATTTATCGAGTAGGTATATACTTGTGGCTTGATAGGTACCTACGCCTTAGTTGGTACAATCACCTTCAGATATATCTGGTGGCGACGGTACCCTAACGCAACCTTTGCTTATATAGTTTGGGAGTACGTCGATTTAAGAAATATTGTCAAAGAAATAAAGAAATTGTGACAGGCAAGACAAAGGTCTTAGCTTAGACAAAGCCATTACCTTCTCGAGTTCCAGATCGATACATCGAACATTAGTAACACGATCCCTCAAAAAAGTGCAGGCAAAGGCAGGTTAAAAATAATTATTGAAAATATCTTAGCCTCTGTCTGAGACTTTGTCCGCGTAAAAGTCGAACATAATCGAATTTCGAACCGGATTCGCTGTCAACGAGCACCGACATGAGTGCTTGGAAATGGAGACATACAGAGAATCCGTAAAATTATACAATCATCTGGCATCATTGTCGGAAGTGATAATACCTATAATAAGTCTTTTCATTGAGACCTGTAGATTAAGCTGATGCTCAATTGTCTGGAATTACAAGTGTCCTGATTTTTCTAACCGAAGCTATTAATAACTGTATGAAAAACACGAAAATATGGGAGACGTATGTTTGTCGTATGTTTTACAAGTTCGCCCAGAGGTACTAAAATAGTTATTTACGATACAAGTGCGGAAAGTATTAAATCTCAAAACTCCACAAAATGAAAACTCCCTTCGGTCGTGTTTTATATTATCACCACTCGTTGCGAATTTCCTATTCGCACGTGTATCGACTATCGTACGTTTTACTGACATATGGCCCTTTAAATTTTCGACATAGGCTAGGAAAGTGCTTATTCCCGCACTAGTGCGAGGAAGTAGCACCATCTATGTACTGTAAAGTATCCTTATTACATGGATTACGACAGGGTCTCGCCAGGTAATAAAATATCGGTCAAAATCATAACCCCCGTTTTGCTTTGCCGTAATCGGGTAAACTCTTAAATGTAAAAAAAAAGCCTTTTGTTTCCAGTCTGTTGTATTGACGTCAAATAGCTGTTGGTGACAGTTTCTACGTAACAAAACGCTCAGGTCATCTACAGGTAGGTACCAAGCACAGAGCTACTTGAGCGATTTATCGATTTCACGATATCTGGCTAGAGTTGTAAAATTCGAATACACGGTTAGAAGGATGGGGTATTGCACAGATTATCACACACTAACACGCTAATAAAAAAATTGGTATAAAAAGACTAATTTCGAATGTTAATTAAAATATTCAAAACATAATAGAACGGAGTGCGGCTTGGTATTTCACAAGTAAATAAGTCTCTATCTGATGAAAGCGAGTTTTTGCAATCGCTACATAATGCCGAACTGCGGATTCTGTGGGTGATAGTCTGTAAGGAATCTAAAGGTCTCCATTGCGACCGCTACACAAAAAGTCGTGGAAACAATTCCAGCGTATCATGTTTGATTGTTGTTCAACATTATTAGTTGATGTACCGTCAACTGGGGTGAATATGGACAAAACTTGAAATATGATTTACCTGACAATTTCTTAAAAAATACGCACACAAATTGTATCATACAAAATCTCTTAACAAATTTAGACTGAAAACCTTATTTAAACAGGAAATAATAAATTCGTCATACTGAAATATCAAATCATCATTAATATCATCATCATTTTAGCCTTCGGTCGCCCACTGCTGAGCATAGGCCTCTCTTCTTGTTCGCCACTTGTCCCGGTCCTGTGCTAGTCACATCCAAAAGTGCCCCGCGATACTTCGAACGTCATCCACCCAACGAGCCAACAGACGCCAGGCGCTTCTTTCATCAAATATCAAATATCTTACCGTATGCCACATTCCATAAAAAGCAGCACCAATCCGTACAGCATGCATCTCACGGCGTATGCTCTCAGTATGACTCGGAGGAGGCTCGGCGTGCGCTTGGTACCGGCGCGAGCCACCTCCTCCTCCCAAAGGCGAGCAAATTTGTCGCCAAGGGGACCTAGAAACAGTCCGATCATTAATATGTGTTACACATTTAAGTTAAATAAATAAAATTGGACTAACTGGCATCACACAAATAAGTCAAACCTACTCTTTTTTTTTTTTAATTTTAAATACCTAATAGAGTACCAAACTGTTCAAAAAATGGGCAAGCCAACGGGAGTGAACACTATGAGCGATGGTAATGACTATTGTTGCTGCTTTTGGTCTAAGTATAGCAAATTAGTGATAATATGACTACAGGTACATACATATAGGTGTTTAGTGTTTTCTATACTCTTAGGAGTGTTAGGAATCTTAGGATGCTGAGATGGGGCCATTTCGTGGCACTTTATTAACCGACTTCCAAATCTCAAAGGAGGTTATCAATTCGGTTGTATGTTTTTTTTTTTCATTATGTTCTTTTTGTGTAATTATGTGTATTGTCTGTGTGTTTACGAATAAAAAACTATTCTATTCTATTCTTCTTAGGACATACTCAAGAGATGTGAAATTCAATACCAATTTTATGTGAGCTGAACATAACATAAAGCTACATATGAGTATTGATTATAAAGTTTCTATCATATTTTACTTCTCTGAACAGTCATTCATATAATTTGCTATGGACATTGAAATTCACAACCTATTTAAAGTATGTCAGGTTTAAGCTTAGGAACCTTCATTTACCATAGACAAACATCAAATAAGTCTGCTGAGGACTGATTTCAGGGTAAGATAGTATATTGTGCAACAGTTACCCTTATTGTTATAGGGTTATACTCTATGTGTCCACAAAATACAATAGGCAGGAACTTTACATATCAGTCTGAAAAGCTTAAAATATTCATGATAAATAATGGACATCATAAGGTACCTGATGCGTGTTCTTTTAAGGGTTCATATAGGTGTTCCTCTTCCATTTCCTGTTTCAAGCCCCTCCAAAAAATAGGTAACGTCCATCTAAAACAGTCATTACATAATTATAATATACTACAGCGGTCAGCAACCCGCGGCCCGTGAGCCTGTCACTTGCGGCCCGCGAGCCTCCCTGGCTATTTTGTATGTAATATTGACAAACGACAATGTCTGATAAAGTCATAAATATTAACAAAGTGCGGCCCGTGTCAACTTCGTTAACTACTATGTGGCCCTTGGCTGCTAAAAGGTTGCCGACCGCTGATATACAACAATAATATAGCAATATCAATATGGTAGAACTTGCTTACAGGTAGTTTTAAGTATTCACCAATGACAAGGGATGGACTGTGTTTAAGAGGGTGCTAATGCAAAATTTTATTTTTTATATTGAATTTTTTACACATTTTATTCAAAGGCAAAAGCCATGAAAAAATTCACTCTGAAACTATTATTTGCGAGGGCAGACTCTAAGCAAAATAAAAGTTAAATTTAGCTTGATTGGAATAAATAAGCTGCATTTGCAATTAAAATAAATAAAAGATGTTTGTAAGAAATACAAACCCAATGCAAGAAGTAGGTTTAAAGAGAACTTACATATAGCGGCCATTACTTGTTAGAAATTTTACAAATGTTGTCTACTCTACAGTTTTCTCTTTGCAAAAAAAATAGGAAATGAATACAAAATCAGAACACTTACCCAAATGTGAGAGCTGATAGTGGATTCGCTTGTGCCCTGGGGTGTGCAGGACGAGACTTTTTCTTTGTTGATTCCATGTTTACTTGCCTAAATATAATTCACGAAATATTACTGTGTTATGAAATATTACTTCAGAATAAACAATTATATAATGCAATCATAAACTACATTAACTAACGTTTGCCGTTTCGTTTAATCGTGTTATTTAAATATTAGTAGTAAGTATGCATGTTTGAAAGTTATAAATACTTACTGAACGACTTTCGTCAGCTGATACTAGAAACATGAGCTGTATAGCTTCAGGATTGTAGAACAGACATAGTTGCGATTAAATGCCACTATATAACTAGCATTAAATAATAAGTCACAAATCAGGAGTAATTATGAATTACAACTACCTACAAGACACCCCAAAAATAAACTGTTAAATATTGTGATATATAAATGAGATATAACCGTACTCTTGGTTTATTATAAAGACAAGGTTTTGTAGGTGGGAACAGAAAATTAATCACAGGAAATAATGAAATAAAAGAACAGTAATAAAATAAATAATACTAAGCGCAAGAGATCATCACCGACAATTTTTGACGTGACGGCTGAACAGATAGAAAATAACCACTACACACGACACGACCCGAATGAAATGAATGAAGGAGAGACAGGAGAGTAGATCTGTAGGCGACCGGCGACCGACCGGCAAGGCAAAGACCGGCAATCGGCAATATTCGATTCGGCATTAGTGAATGAATGAATGAAAGAAAAGATTGTTTTTTTTTCGTCCATCTGGACAGGCTAAAGCTCTAAAGCTTTGGATTCCTCCGAAAACGGTGCCGTCATATGACGGCCGTCATATAGCGGCAGCAAAAGACGGCCGTCTTTACGGTGGCGACATGTGGAAAGTACCACGGCGTCATAACACACCGTCATCCACCAAGGTCAAAGCGGGAAATTTGAAAAATGTAGGCGCGATGGGATAACGTCCCATAGAAAATTTGAATTTCGCGCCTTTTCCTACTGACAAGATTTGCTTGATCATCTATAATTTACTTGGAGGATGAAATATCATCAGAAGAGAAAATTAACGGAGTACGGAATCATTTATTCAAATCTCGTGTCATTTATTCAAAATGGCGTCACCGCTATCTAATAAAACGTTCACGAAACTATCGACAAGGTCATGACGGCCGTCATCTTACGTTAAAGCTTTGGATTCCTCCGAAAACGGTGCCGTCATCTTACGTTACGTTGGCAATCAACGTAACGTAACGCCGTCTAGGAAACCGCGCCATCTTGTTTACATAGACAACGTTCTAGTGACGTCAGTCAACGCTATATAGCGGCCGTCATATGACGGCACCGTTTTCGGAGGAATCCAAAGCTTTAGCCTTAGAAAAGATTGAAAGATGAAAAGAGTGCAGGGACACAGATAATATAGTCTGGCAAACAACTTTTGTCAGTAACCTCAAATAATACTAGTCTAAAGCCCCCTCCAGACTATGTACGTGAATCGCGGCACCAAGCCGCGAACGCGACTGTGGAGCTTGCTTTTCTACCGTGAACGGGAACGGATTAGTAGGTATAAAACCGAGCTCGCGCGGAGAGTTCCATAGGCCTGCTTAAACCCCCTCTACACTCGTGCGCGAATCGCTGTTTGTGAAAATCGATTCCACCAAGCCAGTTGGTTGCCAGTGTTGCCACGCGCGCTCACGCACGCACGTCGCGTCGCCGCGCGCTCGAATATGCTAAAATTGTATCCGAAAGAAATGTCTTCGTCACGAACAAATAACACAACTTAGTATGGATGAATACAGAAACAACAAAACTAATAAAACATACCGTTTTTGCTCTTCCGATAGATATAGGAAAAGTAGGTAGACATTCTCAATAATCTCAATACAAGTACTTTAATACCAATTGTTTTTATGTTTACGATAGTTGCAAGTTGCAAGGGTGGTTACAAGCTACGTAGGTGGTATTGAATTATTGCACGGTTTATAAAACGGCGTAATCACTGCGTTTACTGCAGGGAGATATGACCTTTTAAAATGTCTCGCAGTCACTCGTCGGAATGAAACGCATAAACAGAATATTGTAATTACTTATTGCAACTTATCTTGCTCGTGGTTATTTTACGCTATGCTTTTATATGGCCAGTTCTAATGCTAGTTTGACAATTAAAACTTATATTTGTACCTACCTAAGTAGGTAGGTATCTTCTATAGACTCTATAGCTTAAGTAGGTACTTATTTGTAAAATAATTTCCCAATAAATTAAATCTCGAACCCAATAAATCAAATCTCGAATCAAATAAATCAAATCTCCAATCAAATAAATCAAATCTCCAATCAAATAAATCGAATCTCAAATCAAATAAATCGAATCTCCAATCAAATCACAAATCAAATAAATCGAATCTCAAATCAAATAAATCGAATCTCAAATCAAATAAATCGAATCTCAAATCAAATAAATCGAATCTCAAATCAAATAAATCGAATCTCAAATCAAATAAATCGAATCTCAAATCAAATAAATCGAATCTCAAATCAACAAATCAAATCTCAAATCAAATAAATCAAATCTCAAATCAAATAAATTGAATCTCAAATCAACAAATCGAATCGCAAATCAACAAATCGAATCTCAAATCAACAAATCGAATCTCAAATCAACAAATCTAATCTCAAATCAACAAATCTAATCTCAAATCAACAAATCTAATCTCAAATCAACAAATCTAATCTCAAATCAATAAATCTAATCTCAAATCAACAAATCGAATCTCAAATCAACAAATCGAATCTCAAATCAACAAATCGAAACTCAAATCAACAAATCGAAACTCAAATCAATAAATCGGAACTCAAATCAACAAATCGAAACTCAAATCAATAAATCGGAACTCAAATCAATAAATCGAAAATCAATAAATCGAAACTCAAATCAATAAATCGAAACTCAAATCAATAAACCGAAACTCAAATCAATAAACCGTAACTCAAATCAATAAATCGAAACTCAAATAAATAAATCGAAAATAAAATCAATAAATCGAAAATAAATTCAATAAATCGAAAATAAAATCAATAAATCGAAACTCAAATCAATAAATCGAAACTCAAATCAATAAATCGAAACTCAAATCAATAAATCGAAACTCAAATCAATAAACCGAAACTCAAATCAATAAACCGAAACTCAAATCAATAAATCGAAACTCAAATCAATAAATCGAAAATAAAATCAATAAATCGAAAATAAAATCAATAAATCGAAACTCAAATCAATAAATCGAAACTCAAATCAATAAATCGAAACTCAAATCAATAAATCGAAACTCAAATCAATAAATCGAAACTCAAATCAATAAATCGAAACTCAAATCAATAAATCTCAAACTCAAATCAATAAATCAAAACTCTCAATGAATCAAAACTCTCAATGAATCAAAACTCTCAGTGAATCAAAACTCTCAGTGAATAAAAAAAAAATATACAGAAATTGTAAAGCAACTTAAGCAACAAGTGTCAACTCAATACTGTCAATGTCACTGATAGATGTCACTGGAAAAACCGATTATTTTTGAGCTGTCAAGAGCTCATGTCAGAACGTCGCTACTATAACTTCATGGTCGCTACTAATTTTGACAGCTCCCTTAAAAAAAAGAATGTCTCTGGTTTTTGCTTCCAATTATTGGGTCGTACATTATTGGGTCGGGCTTTCTCAACCTGCACCAATAATGTTCAGCCCAATAATTGAAAGCCAAGGGACTCAAATTAGTGGACGCGAATTATGGGGTCGTACATTATTGCCCTGTGAAAATAGTGGCTTCGTATTATCGCCCCGGACCAAACTTGCGCGGACCGAGAATGCTCAACCCAGGAATGTACAGCCCAATAATCCGCGTCCATCATGGTCGCCAATTATTGGGCTGTACATTCTTGGTTGAGCATTATTTGGTTGTGTATTAGTGGCTCCCACATTCGTGACAATGAGTCAAGTCAATGACAATGGCATGTCGTATCAACACCAACAGAGCGACGAGATATTTTGAGTTGAAATTGGGATTATTCATTTGAATTACGCCAGTTCTTGATAGAGAAAATATATTTTTTGGTTGAGCATCAACTATATTGAACAAGTATTATAATGGTGGCAATATTTATCAAAAGGCATAAGAGTATGATACGCGTTAGTATATTTTTCTTTTGTATTGGTTGTGGAATAGCATTGTGTTTTTTGAGGATTGACTGTGCTAATGCTGTGAATACTGTAACGCCAGTGTCTGCACGGCAAGGTGCGACTAGTGGTATAGAGTACGCGGTGCTTGTTTTAACCAGCCCTTTGAACGAGGAACGGCGCAATGTTATTCGTACCACCTGGGCAAGCTTTGTGTCCAATATATTTGTCGAAAATGGAGAGAGATTATACAAGTGGAACCACAGTTGGACTGAAAAGCGGAGCAACCATGATTTCATCAAAGTGTACTTTGTAGTTGGCATTAAAGGATTAAGCACTGAAAAGTTAAACATTTTAAAAGCAGAAAGTGCCAGAAGTAATGATATGGTTTTGTTGGATAACCTGACTGACAAATATGAAAATTTGGCTATGAAAATGAAACTATCTTTTCTATGGTTCCATGAGAATGTAAAGAATCTAAAGTATATTATTAAATGTGATGATGACTCCTTTGTTAGAGTGGACCTAATTGTAAAAGATTTGGAAGCTTTTGCTCCTCAGATGAATTCATATACTCTCAAAACATATGTCTCCAGCCAAGTCAAGGTAAGAAGAAGATTCACTGTTATTTAACAAGATTTCACTGCTCAGGTTCACCCTTAAAATTACTTAAAGATTTTGTCATGATATCTGGTTGAGTTAGGGGTTCTTCTTTTTCAGGAACTCATTGGGTGTAGTGCAAAAAAAATGAACGACATAATTATATGAAGCTGAAAAAAAAAGTAGCTGTTCCATTTGAAGATTTGTTAACCACTTGATTAGAATACAATGCAAAATTATAAATTAGTTAACATTCAAGGTACCTAAAATAAATATTAATTAATTTGAAAATAATAACTAGAATTCCATCACTTTTAGCTTGACATAATGCAGCAAAATTGCAAATAGACTTTCAAAGAAGAGCTGTGAATATCATGAGAACCAATTAAAGGGAAGGGGCTTGTTTTCTACAAAAGGTTTCTGGGTACAAGGTACCTATTATCAACAGGGAGATTTCCAGAGGGTCATTACATTACTGATTATCTACCTTAGCCAGAACATTTTTACGTATCCGTCATTGATAAAGAACCAAGTTCATTAAGCAGTTATGTCTATTGATTAGAAATAAATACAAATTCAAGTAAATAAGGCTGAGCGAAAAACCCCGTGTGTTTTACTAACATTGTCTATCTGTAGCCCGCGGCCCCTGCCAACCAACTATGTGATACTAATGAAATATTCTTTCTCCAGCCAAGTATGACCCAATATTGCGGCCTATATTGGGGATATTTCAATGGGCATGCTCGTGTCCAAGTGAAAGGCAAATGGCAGGAACAAGACTGGTTCTTGTGTGACAACTATCTGCCATATGCACTTGGGGGCGGTTATGTTGTTTCTCGCAACATCATAGACTTTATTGCCATAAACACAGACTTTCTAAGGTAAATAAATAATAAATTTAATAGTTGATTAACAAGTTACTTAAGTGTAATACCTAACTAAAATAGTTGCTATTTTTGTATAAATCCAGATAAATAATTGGTACTAATCTCATTAAATTGCCTTTTTCAGTTCATATCGATCAGAAGATATATCAATGGGAGTTTGGACAGCGCCGTTGGATGGAATCAACAGAGTTCATGATGTTAGATTTGACACCGAATGGATTTCACGAGGATGCCTAAATCATATGTTAGTAAGACATAAACAGACTACTCAAGATATGTTTCAGATGTACAAAGCTTTGGTGGACTCAAAAGGAGAAAACCTGTGCAAAACTGAAACTGTAGAAAGAGGCGCCTATGAATATAAGTGGAACTCACGCCCTAGTCAATGTTGTAATTCACTTCATCATTTGTTTAACAGGAATAAAGAAAATATTCCTGGCAACATGAAAACGTGAAGGATCAACTAGTCAAATATTTCTTAGCATTAAGTTCCAGATTCTGAAGATTCAAAAAGTCTGAACAAAGGTATATTTTTTTACTACTCCAATTGATACTGATAATCAATATATATTATAAAAGAAAGTGTACAATGTGCGTGCCGCTAAAACTCAGAAATGAGCCCCGATACGATCGATGAAGTTATATGGTGTGGTAGCCCTCTATCTCCCGTCCATGAAGAAGTTTCCCGTTTTTACCTGAAGCGTGTGCTTTTGAAGATATAAGGGCTGAAAGTTTTGCCCACACCCAGACTTAGAAGCAGTCATATTGTTATTGAATATTGAACCTTAACTTAATAGACGAAAGTTCAGAATCGATCGTGAAACATATGTATACCTTCAAAAATTTGTACTTGGGGTGGTGTCTCGGGTCTCGGAGGCTAGACATTTCTAGAACAGTCCAGAACATTCGGGGAAATTCGAGAGCATTCCACAGTATTTCAGAATATTCTGGAATGTTTTCAAATGTTTGAGAACAGCCTAGATCATTGTGGAACATTCCAGAGCACTTTCGAATGTTCTGGAATATTCTGGACCATTCGAAGGCTTTTTATAGGGTCCGTCGTGAGGTTCGAATGTTCGAGAACATCCCAGAATATTCTGGAATATATTTCCATGAAGAAGGTTCCTGTTTTTACCTGGAGGGTAGTGCTTTTGAAGATATAAGGGTAGATAATTTCGCCCTCTAGACATTTCTAGAACACTCCAGAGCGTTCGACAGTATTCGAGAGCATTCCACAACATTTAAGAACATTCTGGAGTGTTGTCGAATGTTCCAGAACACTCTCGAATGTTGTGAACTCTGGAATATTGGGCGCCATTTAATTTTTGCAACTACCACACAGTCACATGTCTACTCTCTGAGCGAAGCCGGGTACCTCAGCTAGTATTCAATAAGAAGTAAGACACGTTATGTACTCGCAAGCAAAAATGTTCAACCTTAGAATTATTGCCAGCTTCCCATTTTAGAGTTCTGTAGTCAACAATTAACTAAAGGAATCCTTAGTTTTGTTATATTTGTTTCTCCAATGTATAGGAGTATTGGGCTAATAAATACTATTATAAAGCTGTAATTTGGTTATGGGTATACATATCAGACCGTTTAATTATAAAATATTATGTATAAACAAAAACTTCTTTGAATAAACAAAAGCATATTTATTATCACTTCAACCTATTGTGTTTTTAACCGCCTTCAAAAAAAAAGGAGGTTCTCAGTTTGACCCGTATGTATGTATGTATGTATATTTGTTCGCGATTATCTCGCGTTTGGCTGAACCGATTTTGATGCGGTTTTCGGAAAAGTGTTTCTTACATTCTGGAGAAGGTTTTAGTATACATAGATCTGAGCTGATGCTGAACCCTGGCTGTACCCAGTGGAACTCAGGTTTGATGCAACATAGGCTCACGCTGTTTTGGTCATCCGACACGCCTTGATGAGCACTTGGGAGAGCAGTACCCAAGATAGAGCTGATGCTGAACCCTGGCTGTACCTAGTGGAACTCAGGTTTGGTGCAACATAGGCCCACGCGATTTTGGTCATACGTCACATCTTGATGAGCACTTGGGAGAGCAGTACCCAAGATAGAGCTGATGCTGAACCCTGGCTGTACCTAGTGGAACTCAGGTTTGGTGCAACATAGGCCCACGCGATTTTGGTCATTTGTCACATCTTGATGAGCACTTGGGAGAGCAGTATCCAAGACAGAGCTGATGCTGAACCCTTGCTGTACCCAGTGGAACTCAGGTTTGGTGCACCATAGGCCCACGCTATTTTGGCCATCCGTCACATCTTGATGAGCACTTGGGAGAGCAGTACTCGAAATAGAGCTGATGCTGAACCCTGGCTGTACCTAGTGGAACTCAGGTTTGGTGGACATAGGCCCACGCTATTTTGGTCCTGCGTCACATCTTGATCAGCACTTGGGAGAGCAGTACCCAAGATAGAGCTGATGCTGAACCCTGGCTGTACCCAGTGGAACTCAGGTTTGGTACAACATAGGCCCACGCTATTTAGGTCATCCGTCACATCTTGATGAGCACTTGGGAGAGCAGTACACGAAATAGAGCTGATGCTGAACCCTGGCTGTACCTAGTGGAACTCAGGTTTGGTGCAACATAGGCCCACGCGATTTTGGTCATCCGTCATATCTTGATGAGCACTTGGGAGAGCAGTACCCAAGATAGAGCTGATGCTGAACCCTGGCTGTACCCAGTGGAACTCAGGTTTGGTGCAACATAGGCCCACGCTATTTAGGTCATCCGTCACATCTTGATGAGCACTTGGGAGAGCAGTACCCGAAATAGAGCTGATGCTGAACCCTGGCTGTACCTAGTGGAACTCAGGCTTGGTGCAACATAGGCCCACGCTATTTTGGTCATCCGTCACATCTTGATGAGCACTTGGGAGAGCAGTACCCAAGATAGAGCTGATGCTAAACCCTTGCTGTACCTAGTGGAACTCAGGTTTGGTGCAACATAGGCCCACGCTATTTTGGTCATCCGTCACATCTTGATGAGCACTTGGGAGAGCAGTACCCAAGATAAAGCTGACGCTGAACCCTTGCTGTACCTAGTGGAACTCAGGTTTGGTGCATCATAGGCACACTTTGTTTTGGTTAACCGACTTGTCGTCGTGTGCCTATGTTGCAGAGTTCCACTAGGTGGGTCGATAAACTTTTTTCTAACTGCCTTTAAAAAAAGGACGTTCTCAGTTTGACCCGTATGTATGTATGTATGTATGTTTGTTCGTGATTATCTTGCGTTTGGTTGAACCGATTTTGATGCGGTTTTCAGAAAAGTGTTACATTCTGCAGAAGGTTTTAGTGTACAGTACATGGATGGTTTGAAAAACCAATTGGACCCCGTAGGTGGCCATGCTATCCGTATACCTACCAACAAATTTAAGTTGCTGAAACCGATTTAGATAAAATAGTGGGAGTGGGAGTGGGAGGCAGACTCGGACTGGGACTGGGAATGGGAGTGGGAGGAATATACATACAAATCGTTTAGCACCAAAACGTCATATTATGTTGTGTCGCGATTATCGTCGAGTTAGGTCATCACCAACATTAGTAGGTAGTTACTAGCCCAATATTAAATGGAGAGCCTAACAAACATATTTTAGCCCAAAACCTAAAATAAATGAAGTACCTACCTATCACTAAAAAGTAAAAAATAAAATAAAATAAATAAAAAAGAATTAAAAAATTAAAAATAAACAAAAATAAAACCAAAATAAAATAACTTAATATAATATCTTTTTTAAAAAAAGGGAACCGCCTTCAAAAAACCAACCCACTGAAAAGTACAAAATAATTTTTATATGGCACCCCTTTACGTGTCCAGTCCCTATCCCGTCGTAAAGCAAATTTTTGCCAAAAAGTAATTAATACCTAATAATAAGAAAAATGATAATCATCCGGGTAATTACTTAGTTTTTGAAGGCGGTGCCAAACCAACAAAAACAATCTTTACTACCAATCAGAAAAAAAATACGAGTACGTAGTACCTACAAAAACTAAATTAATGAGTAAACTAAGTATGTCTTTATAATGCAAGTAAGTGCAGCATTCTTCGTTGTCTAAAATATCGGTTCTCAAAAATTTTGGTTTGGCACCGACTTCAAAAACTAAGTAATTACCCGGATGATTATTAATTTTCTTATTATTAGATATTAATTACTTTTTGGCAAAAATTTGCTTTACGACGGGATAGGGACTGGACACGTAAAGGGGTGCCATATAAAAATTATTTTGTACTTTTCAGTGGGTTGGTTTTTTGAAGGCGGTTCCCTTTTTTTAAAAAAGATATTATATTAAGTTATTTTATTTTGGTTTTATTTTTGTTTATTTTTAATTTTTTTGAGGATTGACTGTGCTAATGCTATAGGGAATCATAATTTTAACATCATTTATTCATCATTCACTGCCAAAGTTTTCGCATTCTATTATGCCAATATTTTCGTGGCGCTACGCTCGTAGCCAATCCCAGCGTGTTCCCGCTTTATAGAGGAAAGCTACTATAAACAGAGAACCCGCCGAGTGGGTTCCCGGCACTCAATGTGTTAATTGCTTTAAACCTTTTTTTATACCATCGGTGGCAAACGAGCACACGGCTCTACATTTTATACATTGACAGTTGGATTAACAATGAATTACAAAAAGGTTGTAGGGTCGACTACAAAGAGATGTATCCACTTTTTCACCTTATTACAAGGCAGTAAGGTGAAAAAGTGGATACATCTCTTTGTAATTGACATATAGAATCTGTAATTATAAAATTGATTCAATTATTGTAAATGGTATTTTTTGTACTTAATAAAAATGCACACAGAAGTTTATAGCATACGTAACACACTTTCATGGTAATTGTCGTAATACAATGAAATCAATTAACTTCAGACTTATTACAAGTCCTTAACTAGATTTTTTTTTACGTTAGTTTTTGCTATAGCTGTTTGCCCTCCTAAGATTATTCTTATCACTTAGCACTCTTGCATGCTACGAGTGATGGCGCAATCACAATGTGGAAAGCTTGTTGAATGCGCATAACACATGCGATAATAGAGGCTTAGTAATTCAGGACCCAGTTTGTCTTTTTTCTGTTCCTAAAGCATTAAGAACATTGGTGAAACAATGTCCCACAATGTTGATATAGCCCAAAGCATCATCGGGCCAGCCTTTAACCAAATAAACGTCACAACCAGAAATTATGAGGCTAAAGATGTTTTTTATTGGTATTCATTTATTTACTGAATCATTGTCATATAATATGAAATACTCATTGCAAATATGTCATTTCTATTTGCATTATCCTTAAATTTCGTTTATTCAAAATCATTTATTTACAATTTTGTTTTATTGAATTATTCTCTTTCTAAATCGAATTTAATAAAAAAAATGATGTGTCCCCTGGGAGAGATTTTCTTTTAATAATCAATATTTCGTGTGCGAACATTCTCCCCGTTAAATAATCTGGCCCCAGCTTCCGGATTTTACTTACAAGGATGTTGCGCATGCGCATACCTACCCCACTCCCTTAGCCCGAGAATTCCTCGGAGTTCGCACCCAAACATAACTTCTAGTCAATATTAACTTGCAACTATACTTATTTATAAGAAGAAATTGAAAACAATAAAACGATCGTAAAACCATATGATATTTTATTTTATTGAATAATTAAAAAAACACAACATGTGAAACATTGTACAGTCAATAGTTTAATATCACATTTACAAAAATCCATAACTAAATCCATTCCATATACTTAATGTATGTCTTAATGAGAACCTTTAATTTTAGTGTCCATATATGTTTGATTGTTATAAAAAGTTGTTCTCGACAATTCTTCTCTAAAATAGTCGATTGTTCTCTGTAATCCTTCCTCTAGGGAAACCTGTAAAATTAAGAACAATTAAGAATGTGTCACCCTAAATCAGTGTTTACCTTCCTAATATTGCCACACAAACACTTCAATATTATTACCCCTGTGACCTATACGACCAACAGAGAAGGTACTTTACAACTTATAGAAATGAAATAATCAAATAGAGAAGTTTTAGGTACGCTGCAAAATAAGGCTAACGGGGAGAAGTGGATGATGACCGTTCATGGCCCCGGTGCCCGCTAGCTTCCACTCCGCGGCCTAATGACCATGGGTCATAAACGTTTGCCAAAAACAAACCGTTGATAATCGTTTGTCCCTATCCATGCTTTTGACTTACGTGACAATATTTAACTGATGTTTGTAAGAGGATATGACACGACATCACTCCGTATACACTGCATCAAGTTGAGTTGGTCATACGTAGTTACATATCATCATCAAGCGGCGGAACCTTGTGGTTTTTTTTATTCATAATTAAAGCTACGAACCTTAGGAGACCAATGAAGCTGCATTTCAGCGAGGGTAATGTCAGGTCGCCGTCGCTGCGGGTCGTCCTCCACAGCCGCGCCTGTTGACACTGTGCTACGGCACCCGGGCACTATGTTCTTTATGATCATAGCAAATTCTAGAACATAAATAATAATCACTTGCCGAGGCCCGACACGATACGTTACGAGTTTCTACTGGACACAGTACGCTTAGGACAGGAGCGCCGCGACAGGATCCGTCTTTCTAACGGTATTAATTAGAGAGGGACGGGGATGGGTAGCCTATCTCACGACTCACGGGCGAGATATTGTTGAGGCGCTTCTCTGCACATATATATTTTTTTCTAATTTTCTTTGTAATTAAATAAAAGCTCTAGAAAAATATATCATGTTGGTGGCGAAAGACCCGGTACAATTCAAAGCAGGTTCTTATAAAACAATGTGCACTACCCGTTTGCCTGCGTGCCACCATCGTCATATAGGAAACAAATTGGCCAAGAGCATGTCGGGACATGCTCAGTGTAGGGTTCCGTAGTTACTATTTTTTCAGAATAGGCTAAACGGGGCCTATTAGCATCATGTACATTGCAAGCAAAAGGGAGTACTTTCGCAGCGCTTTGTACGATTTTTTTCTAAGAGAAGACTTTTTGTATTAACTCAAAAATGGCTAGAGTGATCTTGTTCGCTATAGTTTTAATTTAATTTATATATCCATGCCAAATTGCTGCTTTCTAGCACTAAGGATCACGGAGCAAAGCCTCGGACAGACGGACATGGCGAAACTATAAGGGTTCCTAGTTGACTACGGAACCCTAAAAAAGAGTTGGGTTTTTCCCACTAGTTACCACCAAGTTGTTACCAGTGGCAACTACTGGGAAAAGTGAGTCATTGGCTGGTTAGAACCACATTGAAATACCTTCTATTGTATGCTCCACTGGATTTCCTATATTAACAGGCAGAGTATAACTCGATGCCATTAGTGACAGTAGACCATTTACAAGATCTGAGACATAGCAAAATGATCTGGTTTGCTTTCCATTGCCATATACCTGAAATATATTTAGTAAATCAGTCTAAGAAATATTTAAAAAAATGCTTTATTTTCACCAGAGTAATGAGATTCTGTTCCATTCTTTTTATTAGTTTTAACTCTAAATCTGATGTTTCAATGTGATTGTGACCTGGACAGCCTGGACTGGTCTATTATTGTGCAACCAAAAAATAAAATAGATAAAGAGAGATAAAATATACATATATGTATGTATTTTGGCGAATATGGCAATGTGTTACTGCCTTGGGATAATTGGGTACATTAACAAACTTACTGTGATAGTTAAGTTTTGTAGTGCTTGCATGATAAAATTAGACACCACACGCCCATCTGACACATGCATTCTTGGTCCATAGGTGTTAAAGATTCTGGCAACTCTGACGGATACATTTTCCTGTTTTGCATACGAATAAGCTAATGTTTCTGCAACCCTTTTGCCTTCATCGTAACACGCTCTTGGCCCTAAAACATAAGTGTTATTAGAAATTATTATCTTATATTACCAATCATAATAAATAAAACACATTCAGTATAGTCAACCCCAATGAAAACATAGGTATAGATTGTTTGTATAGAATGTTACAAAATATACCTACTCAATTTACCAACTTTAACTGTATACATATGTAAGCAAAAAGTCCCACTTTGTTGCTTGTTGGTTATTCGTATAAAGATACCAGCAAATCTCGTCCTTATGGTAAGCACCAAAGCACAGAATAAGTAATAGTATTACCATACAGAACGGCCACGCACCACCCTGCCCCGACTCGCATTACCTCGCCCCGCGACTGGCCGCGACGTGCGACGTGAATCTGGCGGACTTCTGGCGTCCTCACAGTATAGCAACTTATCCACACATACACAATGACGCGTGTACAGACGTGCCGCGCACACATATAAACGCAAATGATTTTTGATGTATGGCATGTCCGCCCTGTGACCAAAGTGGGACCTTTGACTAGAAATCGACACATAAGTAATGGCTTATACATATATAATTTTATTCTTGAGTTGGTGCGATTAGAGGGTATAGAAAAATGCTTGATTTTAATATATTTACCTATTGGATTGACATGGCCCCAATATGACTCTGGTTGAGGATGAACCATTGGATCACCATATACTTCAGAAGTACTAGCTATTAAAATTTTTGCTCCAACTCTGCGTGCTAGCCCTGTAATAACAAAATAAAAATATTAACAAGTACTCCATAGGTAAGTTCTCTAAATAAATATATTTCTTGACACCCACCTAACATATTAATAGTCCCTAATGTATTCGTTTTAATTGTCTTCACAGGATTTTGCATATAGTGAGGTGGACTGGCAGGACTAGCTAAGTGGTATATTTCATCAGCCTAAAATAAAAGAAGAATTATAAAACAACAGTTATAATATTATTATTACATCTAACTGATTTGATTTGCTACGGCCTAATGGTTTAGAATAAATACCTCCACATACAGCGGGTTGATTATGTCATGGTGAATCATTTCAAAGTTGCGATGGCCAAACCAATGCTCAACATTGCGCTTGCGACCAGTAAAAAAATTGTCAACAACTATTACTTCATGGCCTTGCATCATAAGAATATCTACTAGGTGGGACCCTACAAAACCAGCTCCACCTGTTACCTGAAATGAAAATGCAGTGAGAGGTCAAGTAGTAGTGAGTTAATTTTAAATTATTTTAATATCCATTGTTCAGCTACCAAGTAATTTGTTAGTCCGACTAAGACTTTGCACCAACTTGAATAGCACAGTGTCATTATAATCATCATCTTTTCATAGAAATTTGACATCAATGATGACATTGCCACACTTTGTCATTGCAAATGCTATGCAGTTAGGTCGGCCAGACTCTAAATGGTTTGCCTGTCGGACAGCCTGTCCTACAGTCAGTTAAAAAGGTGTTAAATGCAAGTTTGTTTCTCCCTGAAGCTATCGTCAAAAGGTGCATCCAAGTTAAGGTGGGCAGAACTTACCAAAATGCGCCTTCTCTCTTTGTAACCCAAGTATTTTACTTCAGGATATTTTTGTGGTACCCTTCCCTCTAATATAGCAATTTTCTTCTCTAATTGTTCTATTCTAGCCTGCGCTTCCTGCAGTTGACGCTTTGTACTGTCCTCTGCCTCATTAGATTGTATTGGTTTTGGATTCTCCATGTTTGTATTCTCAAATCTAACTGGTATTTTTTTTATCTGGGCATAAGTTATTTCTGGTGAATTGACAATTAGTCTTTGGTTATCTTTGCGTGTCCCTTCTTCATATTTATCTTTCGTAAGAATTAGAAATAGTAAAAACACTGAAAAAAGACGTGGTCTGTGATAGGTACTGTGCATAATTATTTAATTAGAAGATACAAAACGGGTGGCTAATACCGGTAGAGTAGAATATTCTAGTATCACAGCTATTTAGTGCAACATCGCACCTTATCATAGAAACATTAAAAAAACATGTGTACTTACGTAAAGACAAGATACATATTATGGTTATTGTCTTTCTGAATTTTAAAGATTGCCTTAACATATCTGAAAGGAATATTCTATAATTCTTGGTGCTCACATTTCGGCTGAATGTTGAAAAACAAATACAGAATGCCAAAGAGCTTATAATCACTGTTCTACTGAATTTACATCAGCAAATGTTCAGCAAACAGTGAGTAGAGTAGTAGACCGAAATAGAAACGTCACACACATAACACACATTACAATACGTTTTTTTTTTCTTTATATGGCATCGCGCTCCTGGCGCATTCAGCCAGACTAGTAAAACGGGGAAACGGAATTATATAGCTGGTTAACCAAATCTTGTCAGTAAAAAAGGCGCGAAATTCAAATTTTCTATGGGACGATATCCCTTCGCGCCTACATTTTTCAAATTAGCCGCCTTTTTCTACTGTCAAGATCTGGTTGACCAAGTATAATACGATAATGATACAGGGTGGCCAAATAAGAGGTATACACTTTATTTTTGAAATTTTATTCTATAAAACATAAAAAATATTAAGTATTCTTTGTTAAATATAATATGTAGGGTCAGCAATTACACATGGAAAATAATGTCAGACAAATGTCCACCTCTAGCAGCATGGCAGATGCGAACCCTTTTCATCGCGTTTTTCATCACTTTTTCACACATTACTGGCGTTATCTCAGCGACAGTGTTTCAAATATTTTGTTTTAATTGCTGAAGGTTCGTTGGCCTATTAGCATAGACACGTCCCTTTAGATAGCCCCACAGAAAAAAGTCAGGAGCTGTTAAATCAGGCGATCTTGGGGGCCAGTCAATGTCACCGTTTCTCGAAATTAATCGACCAGGAAACGTTATTTTTAATGTTTCTATTGTTTTTAATGATTAAAACACGTTGTTCCGTCGTAAAACGCTCCATAATAAATTTGCCGTATCTACACAAACTAATTTTCATGCAATAACTGTCATATTTACCGCCAAAATAAAATGGCGGCAAAAAAAGTTGTTTACCTCTAATTTGGCCACCCTGTATGAGCGTTTTCCAAAAAAAGTGTACATTTCATTCATGTCTTCAAAATATTGACTTCTTGGGCTCATTTTACTCAGAATCATTTGTACATTCACCCCTCATACATAAAAAAATGTGTCCAAAAATTTCCTTTCCTGATCGTCACATTCTTGTATGAAATTTTTTTTATTTGTATGAACGTGACGCACTGGAAATTTTTTTTTCATACCAAATGGGACACATTTTTTCATGTATGAGGCGTGAATGTACAAATGATTCTGAGTAAAATGAGCTCAAGAAGTCAATATTTTGAAGACATGAATAGCGATGTGACGAGTCCACTTTTTTTCAATTCGAATCATTCGAATTGATTCGGCCGCTGATTCGAATTCAAAATCGAGTTGACTCGACTCGACGATTCGCGTGGTTCGCGACAAGGTCACAGGCACAGGCGCGGAGCGAGTTGAGACGGCGAGTTACTCGGCAGTTGTTGTAAAAAGAACCTTCAGGGCACGGAATTAAGGTTTATTTTTGAATGGCCATACTAGCAGTGAACTCGAGTTGGGATACTTGGGATGGCGAATCAAGCGGCAGTTGTTGTAAAAAGAACCTACGGGTTACGGAGTTAAGGTTTATTTTTGAATGGTCATAGTACCAACTCGAGTTGAGAGGGCGAATCGAGCGGCAGTTGTTGTAAAAAGAGCCTTCAGGCTACGGTATTAAGGTTTATTTTTGAATGGCCTTAGTAGCAGTGTGATAGCGTTGACTCGGCTCCGCGAGTTGGCGATTCATTCGCCGAGTTACCTAGCTAGTGGTCGAGTTGATTCGAATTGCCAATAGTCTTGATTCGAATCAACTCATCTGTAGGCTGATTCGAATTATTCGAATCAGATAACTCGACTCGCCCATCGCTTTGACATGTACACTTTTTTTGGATAACGCTCATATAGTGTGTCAAAGGTCTGTTTGATTTCAAACATAGACAGAGAGAATCATATTATCTGTCTTAATCCCTCGTTTCCCAGGACTTCTCAACGCCTTATAATAAAATTCCGACTCATATATGAGCCACTGGGATCTGAGAGGTACTAGTACTAGCACCCAAAAGAAAAGGATGAGTATAGGTTTTTTGTTCCTATTTACTGACAAGATTTGGTTTACCCAGTATATTTGTCAGACTGACTGATGAAAATGAATGATGACTGGGAGAGTGAGAGAATTGACTGATATGAACATAGATGGTAGTATTTCTATAGATGTGGCCTACCGCGTGCCCCCGTAAAGCTTTGGATTCCTCCGAAAACGGTGCCGTCATATGACGGCCGTCATATAGCGGCAGCAAAAGACGGCCGTCTTTACGGTGGCGACATGTGGAAAGTACCACGGCGTCATAACACACCGTCATCCACCAAGGTCAAAGCGGCAAATTTGAAAACAGTAGGCGCGATGGGATAACGCCCCATAGAAAATTTGAATTTCGCGCCTTTTCCTACTGACAAGATTTGCTTGATCATCTATAATTTACTTGGAGGATGAAATATCATCAGAAGAGGAAAATAATCGTAGTACGGAATCATTTATTCAAATCTCGTGTCATTTATTCAAAATGGCGTCACCGCTATCTAATAAAACGTTCACGAAACTATCGACAAGGTCATGACGGCCGTCATCTTACGTTACGTTGACAGTCAACGTAACGTAACGCCGTCTAGGTAACCGCGCCATCTTGTTTACATAGACAACGTTCTAGTGACGTCAGTCAACGCTATATAGCGGCCGTAATATGACGGCACCGTTTTCGGAGGAATCCAAAGCTAGGGATAGACATAGATGACGTCACAAACCCGGGGATACCATATAGGTAAAAATTACCCCAATATTATCAAATGCAAAATAGTGCAAAATTAATTATTTAATACTTAGTAGAAAATATAGCTCTTTGGTAGATTTACTACCAAAGTATGGCAACATTAGCAAATGTCACCGTTATCTGTCATGTTCGTAATCAGGGTCAAAATCTCAGCTAACTTCAAAATCAAATTAGATTACCGGTCGAGCACTGTGCAATCTTCTTTTGTTTTATTTAGTAATTGTATTATTTATGTGTAACAAGAAAATATAAACCAAAAGGTATCTTCATATGTTTCTGCACAAAGTAAGTAGAATAAACACACTCATCAGTGTGTTTTATTTAATAGCTTAATTTTAGTTGAGTAAGGTAGTATTTTATTTTTATTTCTCTGGAAATCGTTTATAAAATACTTTAGTTAGATGATATTTTCAGAGTACCACTGAATTAATACTAAACGAATTTAACAATAATTTGAGCATAAAACATAATATGATGTTACTCGATTGAATTTAAACATTTTCGTAATATATTTTACTAAAATTACGAAATAGGTACTCTTTCTAGAATACGTCAGTTTGTAATATTAATATCTGAGAGACCAAGCTTTGCTCGGAAAACAAATAAAAACTTAAATATGCTAGTTTTCCCAGAGATAAGACCTAGCTAGATCGATTTTTCGCCCGCGAAAACCCCCCATTATAGCAAATTTGATCATTTTATCGAAATCGTTGGAGCCGGTTCCGAGATCCCCGAAATATACACCGTGTTTTTTTTTATTTCCGTTAATTTCAAGGGTGCATTCCTGAGCTTAAATCAAGTAACTTTCTCAAAGACACCGATATTCTAATTAACTCCATTTCGGAGATAATCAATAATTTATTTTTTTCCTATAAGGCCTCTACAAGCGTGTACACTTGCCTTAGGGCCGGTTTACATATTGATTAGTGTTTAGAATGAGTTCATACATTTGCTACTAAACTTAAGTACAATCTCGGTCGGTCGATGTTCGAAATGACATTGATATGTCACAGATTTCAATTGTTTGCTTGAGTTAAATGTAAAGCCCGTGTTACAACAACGCTATATGCTACATTTAATTAGTTTTTAAACTTATTTTTTTTGTAAAAAAATCAAAAAAAATTTTCTTTTTTAAATTAACTATGCCGTTTAGTTCTCTTAAACGTACTTAACCATACCCCGAAGTTAACGGAATTCAATAAAAACACGGTGTATAGACATATACAAGAATTGCTCGTTTAAAGGTATAGGACATAGGACATGTGTATTTGTAAGGCATGCCCTGCACAGCCATGCAACTTCGTGATTTTTCATGAGAGCTACATCAAATATCAACATTTATTCAGCAAATAGGCCACAAGGGCACTTTTACACGTCAATATGGAATTTACATACAGCAAAAAAAAAACACATCAACAATTATAAAATACAACTAAGCCGTAAATATCAAATCAAACTAACATAGAGATGTATAAAGTCTCTAAATGTCGAATTACAAAAAACGCAATAACAATAGTATTGAAAAAAAAATCACAAAGATACAAAAACTATAATCTAAAATTATTTAGAGATGTAAATGTCTCTAAGTGTCATAACTAAAAGATTACAATATATAGTAGTTAATCAAATTATCCATTATTATGTATAGGGTCTCCAAGAGTCAAAATCCTGTACATGAACAAAGATTCCTCTAAAATGTTGTAGTAACAAAGAGGGTTAATGCTTTATTTGCTAGGTTCATAAAATAAAATAAAAGTAATAAATAGTACCCTAAACATTCGAATGTTTGACAGTTTTATACATAACTAGCTGTTCATTGTCTATCGAAAATAGGTAGCCTATGCACATTTCTGGGCCATCATTTTTGATTTTTCATCACCAAATTTTATCAAAAGTGGTTCAGTTGTTTAGCCATGCCGTAGCAGACAGAGTTAAATTTGAATTTTTTTGTTACTATCATTTTAGTGCCTGGGTTATATAAACAAGTAGGTAAGTATTACAACTTATTGTGCATACTTAACAATATATACCTGCTTTAGATGTAAATGCAATGCACTCAACCTTAAGGGGAAAGGGGACAACAGGTCCTCCATACAAACATAGTCCTCATTTTCCTCTCTGGATATTAACATTGTGAAAAAACAATTTACACAATTTGTTGTATTTTAAAAATAGTTAAGCCTTTTCGTTTGACTTTTATTTTATTTTATGCTTGCTATAAAATGTAGGAGAGAAAACAATTTATAAATATCTAGGGAGGAAAATGGGGACAATTTTTTATGAAAATGCAGATTCGGAGCGTTTGTCCACTTTCACCGTTTAGTACTACCTAAAAAAAAGACTATTAACTTTCTCATATATAAATGTTATTAATATTATAATTTAATATAGGTAATTAACAAAACTAAAAAAATATTATTGCAGGTGACAAGCCTGGATGATGTGGATCTGTCGCTGCTGCCTCTGCGGCGCACACACACATACAACAACTTTTTGAAGAAAGAAATCTACCAGTTCCAAGTGATGAAGACTGCAACATCTGAAGGTATGCATTGAGGACCTAGTAGTCATACAAACTGAAACTCATGGGTTCAATGATACGGAAGTTACTTAACACCTTTGTGACCTAAAATACTATTAAGTGAAGATCTGGATAGGACAATATCATTTATATTTAATTATTACCACAGAATAAGTAATAGTATAATCATACAGAACGGCCACGCACCGCCGCGCCCCGACTCGCATTACCTCGCCCCGCGATGTGAATCTGGCGGACTTCTGGCGTACTCTCAGTAAAGCGACTTACCCACACATACACAATGACGCGTGTACAGACGTGCCGTGCACACATATAAACGCAAATGATTTTTGATGTATGGCGTGTCCGCCCAGTGTTATTATTATCTGTCAAGAGGTCAATCAGGCAAAAAGGGCCTTCTGTTTCATTGGTACATTACTAATTAAATACCTCTGATTTGCTTTACGAATAAATAATATATTATTTAATATCTTAAGTTACAGTGCCAGAGCCCCCTATCCTCTACACGTGCCACATATGTGCGATCGAGGTACCGGCAGCGTTCGCGAGCGAGCACGCCGCGAGCCAAAAACATCAAGCGAACATTCGCATAGCGAGCGTAGCGGCGGAACGAATGCGTGCGTTCATCTCCGCTCTCCCCCCAACATACACTACTAAACCATGTGCACGTTTCTGCGTAAACTGCTCGAAGGAGACTGATGAGGACCACGAAAAGACAAATGAACATCGAGTCGCTGTAATGCTTGATAGCTTGCTATGGGATCTGATGAAAGCATACGTTCAAGATCATAATGAATCTAAATTTATTGAGATACATTGTAAACAAACAAATGTAAGTAATAACAGCAAAATTAACGATCATAAACAGGATGAAGTAAATACTAATCAAATAGAGGGAAACGATAAAAATAATGACGATTTAGATAACAACAGTCAACCAATTGAAGTAATAGAAGAGTTAGTAGAACAAGAGGGAAAAGTAATTGACAAAAATTGTGAAGTCAATGATAATTCAGAGAAATCTAGTGAAGATAATGTTACAGTTAACATCGCTGAAAATATCTACACAAA
Source organism: Cydia amplana (assembly GCF_948474715.1). Taxonomy (NCBI): domain Eukaryota; kingdom Metazoa; phylum Arthropoda; class Insecta; order Lepidoptera; family Tortricidae; genus Cydia; species Cydia amplana. The sequence goes on along the minus strand of NC_086096.1, from coordinate 28,021,167 downwards.
CAACAAAATTGAAGAAAAAACAAGTAAGGAACATATTTTGAGACACGAAAAAGATGATTATGGAGAAAAGTTACGCAAATTTATAAATGATAAAAATTCATTTGAGTATAAGGAGTTAGTTAAAATTAGTATAAAGTTAAACGAGTATATAATAAACAACATTGATAGTGATCATTATCACAGCTATGACAGAACGTGCGACGATGGCAGTTTACACTGCATAGTGTGCGATTGCGTTCTCAATGATAAAGACGCTGAAGATCATAAATATGATTTGGAACATGTGCGTCGAGTTGCTAACTTGGGAAACGATGGACATTACATAAGACAGGTAACATATTTATATTTTAATATTTAATTATGATCCAAACAGAATTAACATTTTGTTGTGTCGTAACATATGTTAAATAAATATTTTTCAGATAAACGAATTCTACAGTCATTGTATTCTATGTAATCTAAAAATACAAAACATAGACTTGGAATCACACAGTCAATCAGCTACTCACAACGTAAAAGAATATTTGTACACGAAAACTCGTTCTGGTATTATCAACGAACACAGAGAAGCCGAAGTGTGCAATGTAAAACTGGAAGCACTCATTGAAAACGAGGAACTCGACTATTATGAGGAATACAGTAAAAAATATAGCCTTGATGAATACTTTATAGTCGGTGGCCATGATAACTCGGAGGAATATAGTGAAAATGGAGAAGCCGATGATAGCATGGAGAAATACTGTGAAAATAACGAACTCAAAATGTTATTCGAGGAACACAGTGAAGATGAAGAACTCGAAGATAACCTGGAAGAACACAGTGAAAATGAAGAACCAAATGATAACTTGCAGGAATACTGTAATCATGAAAAATGTAATGCTTGTCTGAAAGAACTCGTTGAGGAATACAGTGAAGATGAAGATCCTGATAATAATGCAAAGGAATATAGCGAAACTGAGGAACTTGGTGATAATGAAGAGGATTACAGTGACAATGAAGAACCCATACATAATCTGGAGCAATACTCTGAAAATGAACCCCATGACAGACTAGGATCAGACAGAGAACAAGAGAACCACGATAACAATGAACTCAGTGATAACTTGGACGAACACAATATAAAAGAAGAATCTGATAATAACTCAAAGGACTACAGTGAAAATGAAGAGCTTAATTATAATCTAGAGACATGCAACGAAAATGAAGCATTTGATAATAACTCGAAGGAATACAATGAAAATGAAGACTCCGAAGGTAGCTGGGAGGATGAGCTCATTGACATTGTGAAATTAACAGATGGCATCACTAACAATATTATGGTAAGTACTTCTCAAACTAAAGCCAATGATGCTGCTCTCACAACAACAAGTGATAGATCAGCATATTAAAGGGAGAAGACATTTTTTTTTGTCCACATGTTGGTTTTGCCAGATACCCAATCCCATAGTAAAAACACGCACCGTCCTAAGTAGCAAATACTTGTACGCTATTTTTTAGTTCACAGTAACAAACTAGATGGCGCATGGAGCCACACGGAGCTTATAAAACTCTTACGACAAACATGTGTTCAAACGGCGTCAAAACACCTCTCTTGCGACATCTGTTGTAGCTTTCGCGAACAAAACCTACACATCACATTCATTTTTAAGGTCAATCATTACTAGATGGCGTTTCAGACATCGGCGACAAAATTAAAATTTATTTACATATTATTATAATAATTTACAATTATGAAATCAATTTGACTTTTTAATTCTTTTGTTACATTTTTTGTATTGTAAATAGAAGTTCTAATGGGTACCTACTATATAGTATAGGCGAAGGCGTCAAAGTTTCTTTACAAATCACAGGTCGTATTCTTATCGCTTACCTTGCTTCAGCACGACGAGCGTTCGAGTAAACCAGTATAAGTGTGACTTTGAGATACACAATAATAATGCATAATCAAAGAGGACTCTTATGCTGGTTTGAAGGTATCTAGTAGGTACCTACGCTTTACGTTAGGGCAGAATGAACGATTGCGGTATGATCTGTTTTAATAATAATTCTTGGCGCTAAGCGTTGCATTGCCGAGCACATGGCCTTGAGAGGCCCAAGGCCCAAGGTCGCGCCGAAACAATATATTTGAAACGTCCATTAAATAAAATCGAAAGTAAAAAGTATGCACATATTAAAATCTAAATTTATTTTAGTACCTACACTCTAAAGTCTATTTTTTTATTCGGTAGACTGAAATGACAGTTCATAGTATGAACATAAAATGTCATTTCATACTTTGAAATGTCATTTTAGTCTACCGAATAAAAAAATAGACTTTAGAGATATACTACGCGGTATTGTCTTAGATTTATTATGATTTATGAAATAAAAAAGACCATGTATGTAGGACAGGAAGGAGTAGGTATTTTGTAAGGAATCATTTCATTTTTTTTGTTTAGCTACCAAAAGGTTTGTAGCATATTCGCTACGGCTATCATGAGTTGGCATTTGATGTTTAGGTACGCTAGCGACTGCATGAAGTCGATCGCAGTCTATCTCGCTCGCACTCGCATTGATGTATTGGTGCGATCGAGTTCACGCAGTCGGTGGCGTAAAAGTCAATGGTAGCCGTACTTCTATCATGTACAGTCAGCAGCAATAGTTGCTAAGCGAGCGAGGTGTTCAAAATAATCTTGACGCGACTTTATTGTTAATGGAATAAGAGCGCGTCAAGGTAATTATGAACGCCTCGCCCGCTTAGCAACTTCTGTTGCTGACTGTACCTAAGAAAACATTTTTTGAAACATGCAGAATTTTTAAGCAGTGTGTGCATCCCACGGAAAAGTTCTTCTAATCTTGTAAGTATGTATCATGTATCTCATTTCTATATATTTTATCAAACAAATACCTATATTCTGCCCTCCTAAGCCAAGTAGCGCTATCTCAAAAACAAATGATTTTGAAAATGGAATTCTCAGCTATAGAAACTAGAGTATAAGTTAGCAATGAATTTTCTTTTGAGATAGCGCTTTTCGGCTTAGCAGGGCAGTATTACTTATGTAACAAAGGGTGGTTATAGCCAATCATTAATGCGTTTGTTATATTATAAATATTTGAAATAAAAATTACGAGATTTGGGGTTATTAGGTTTTAAATCATACGGAGATGATACCTGTCACCTTGGAGGATACAACTAAACGCAGTAGCCATTAACAAGCTTTCCCCTCTGTCGAAAATAGGCGGCCAACGGTCATACGGCGATATGGGGTTCTTCAAAAAAGGAGTGTACAGGTTTTTAAAAAAAGGTCGGCAACGCGCATGTAACACCTCTGGAGTTGCAGGCGTCCATAGGCTACGGTGACTGCTTACTATCAGGCGGCCCGTATGCTTGTTTGCCACCTATGTGGTATTAAAAAAAAAATACACAATGTATGGACTGACGTTTATCTGACATGGCTATTTTTACGTTACGCATACATTTGACGTTCCCCTCCCCCGCAAAAATCGGCAGACTGTTTTGTACAGAAAATTACAGACAAGGCGTCTCCGTTTGATTATATCCTCTAAGCCTGTCACCCTACCCATCGAGTTTGAAAAGTACCTACTATACTCAATCTGTGTAAAAAATCTTTATTAAATGATCACAAATTAAACTTATACCAAGACCCACAACTTCATTCGACGCCATAGTGAAAGAAAAGAAAAAAATTAATAATCTTTCCAGCAGCCGTGTGAACGTGGAATGAAAGGAAAATGAAACATTCACTCAAGTGAACATTCATCCGAGTGAACCGTCTGATCCCACCTTAACCGACTCACGGTGAGCAGTTTCAAACCGTGCATGCTGTAAGAGGACGGCACGAATGACTGTGGAGTTCACGCCTATGTACCTAGTTGTATGGTAGTTTTCCTAAGCACACGTACGACGCACCTTAGAAATCTGTGTGTGTGCGTGCACGTCGCTGTGCGGCCTTGAGACGCTGCGCATACGAAGTTCCGAACTATTTGAAATCGAATAAGCAATTGAGGACATACTCGTATTAAATTAAAAATAAATACAAACCTATAGATATAACACGCCGTGTCGTCAATTCAAGTTTGCAAATGCGTACTGTGTTCAGTTTAGAAGCGGAACATCGACTTTTGACCGGTCGTGGCGGTCATGACCTTGCATTGGAAATACAAACACCTAGGCAGGGATCGGATACCGGTATTTTTTGTATGGGAACGGAAACGGTATTTTTTCGTTCTTTGCTAATTACTTCATTTCTAATTGGGCAATCTAATAATACGAAGTCGTAACCTAAAAACACAACTGAGTCCTACATTTCGAGTATAAAATAATTCAAAAAATATGGTTATTTCTAGGTTTTTGCAAAAAACCGGTTCCGATCCCTGCACCTAGGTGGCATTTTTTTCAAGGCTAACGCCCATGTCACACCGTGGCCAGTCCATGCCCAAATCATGACCACCCCCATACTAGGTACCCATCGTAGTCATGAGTGCAGTATTTTCGGAGTCTGTCCGTCAACAAAAATTTGACTAGGCAGGCCCCGTGACCCGCGAACACCGAATATGTGACGTTATCTATGATGAAAAGGGACCTTATTGTCGATGGCGCTTACGCCATTATTAACGATGCTCCGATGTAAATACAATGCCGCGCGACGCTGTGCAGCGTAAGCGCCATCGAAAATAAGGTCCCTTTTCATAGATAATGCCCCATATTACGAAGTTTGGGCATCTTTATCTTTTACTAAAGTCGTAATTCGAGTGACAGAGATAGTTGAATGAGTCATACCAAGCTACATATTAATGTTATTTTAAACTTCAAACTTCTATTAAATTGTGAAATTAAAAAAACACTTGCACAGTCTGTCTGTGCTATCAAAATCGCTGTCAATTTTAGTTTGTTCTAACTCATGAAGTTAACAAACTTTGATTTTCGCGGTTTAAGCCGATCCTCATTGACAACTTAAGGAAATTAATAAACTAGTGGCGCTGTGAGCTGTAGACCTCGCGAGCATAGCTTAAAACTGAATAAATAAAAGCGGCCAAGTGCGAGTCGGACTCGCCCATGAAGGGTTCCGTATTTAGGCGATTTATGACGTATTAAAAAAAAACTACTTGCTAGATCTCGTTCAAACCAATTTTCGGTGGAAGTTTACATGGTAATGTACATTATATATTTTTTTTAGTTTTATCATTCTCTTATTTTAGAAGTTACAGGGGGGGGGGGGACACACATTTTACCACTTTGGAAGTGTCTCTCGCGCAAACTATTCAGTTTAGAAAAAAATGATATTAGAAACCTCAATATCATTTTTGAAGACCTATCCATAGATACCCCACACGTATGGGTTTGATGAAAAAAAAAATTTTGAGTTTCAGTTCGAAGTATGGGGAACCCCAAAAATTTATTGTTTTTTTTTTCTATTTTTGTGTGAAAATCTTAATGCGGTTCACAGAATACATCTACTTACCAAGTTTCAACAGTATAGTTCTTATAGTTTCGGAGAAAAGTGGCTGTGACATACGGACGGACAGACAGACGGACAGACAGACGGACAGACAGACGGACAGACAGACAGACAGACAGACATGACGAATCTATAAGGGTTCCGTTTTTTGCCATTTGGCTACGGAACCCTAAAAATATATGGGTACGCCGTTTAGAATTATTTAGAAAAAGTAAATGGGGCATTATCTATGAAAAGGGACTTTATTGTCGATGGCGCTTACGCCGCACAGCGTCACGCGGCATTGTATTTACATCGGAGCATCGTTAATAATGGCGTAAGCGGCATCGACAATAAGGTCCCTTTTCATAGATAACGTCACAAATTAACAAAAAGTTAAATAAAAGATTGGAAAAATGAAACGAATACGTTTAGCCCGTACTTTTCACAAATTGGTCATTATCTATGAAAAGATACCTTATTGTCGATGGCGCTTACGCCGCACAGCGTCGGCGGCATTGTATTTACATCGGAGGATCGTTAATAATGGCGTAAGCGCCATCGACAATAAGGTCCCTTTTCATAGATAACGTCACAAATTATCAAAAAGTTAAATAAAAGATTGGAAAAATGAAACGAATACGTTTAGCCCGTACTTTGCACAAATGGGGCATTATCTATGAAAAGGGACCTTATTGTCGATGGCGCTTACGCCGCACAGCGTCGCGCGGCATTGTATTTACATCGGAGGATCGTTAATAATGGCGTAAGCGCCATCGACAATAAGGTCCCTTTTCATAAATAACGTCACAAATAATAATACAAAATTTAAGTGTAAAATTTTACAAAAAGTTAGCCGCATACTTTACTGGGGATCGAACTTCGCCCCTCCATGCATCAAAGCAACTGTTTGCAAACTGCGCCATGATAGCACTTAAGCTAATTTGACGAAATTTGGCTACTTATTCTCGAGTAAAAACCTACAATACATATCTAAATACTGCCTACACCATTACAACATTTCTAGATTTTTGCCAAGCACTGTAAACTATATCTCAAAAAGAAAAGAAAAGCTCTTATGATATTGATACGACTACATATTTGTTTCCGCAATTTAGAAATAATCGGATCGAAAAAAAAACTATTTTATCCTAGAATCTGGTAACAAAATTTGATGAGAATCGGTTGAGAATTACACCGAGGAGTACGTTCTCCTCATACGTAATTTGGCCCGAGTTAAAACGGAGACCTTCGCAAACGCTTCGGTCAATAAAGGAGTAAAATGCGCGTTTGATTTGGACATCAAGCGAAATAAAAACTTGCATTATGTTTAAAAACAAAGCATTCATTTGTTTTGAAAGACATCGCCCTACGAGTTTTATAATTTATATTTTAACGTCAGGCCTACTTTAAAATAGGTACTCATTTAGATAAGGCATGTTTATTGACCGATCTATTTTTTTAAAATTTTGTACAAAATTTCGTAATATATAACTCAAATGTAATTATTCTAAATCAAACTTCACATATTAGTATCGTGGTGGCTCCATCTAGCTGTCGAAGTAATATTGAATATTGTCACTAGTGACAACTGCCCTGCGCTGCGCCACATAACTGTCCTGCGCTGTTGCTCATAACGTAGTCAGTCGCGATATAATTGTGATTTCAAATTTTGAAAATTAATGCATTGAATTCGTGTTGTTATTAATGTTTATATTTCATTTATAATGTTTCTAATTTATGACACTTTAAATGTCTCTTAATCCATCTTAATCTGTAGGATAAAAATTTCGTTATCGTCCATTGTGACATATAGCGCCATCTATGATATCGCTTGGAAAAGAATTATACGGCCTTCGGGATGGGAGGGCATAGTTTTGCCTAATAAATACTTAAAGTAACGTATATATCAAAGTGCTTAACACTGTCCCAAAAGCATTACTAGTAATACGAGTAGAGGTGTCAAACATACTATCAATAATTGGAATAAGTTTCTAATACAATACATTTTAATTATTGCACAGGCAAAAATCGAACAACTAACAACAGAACCGGAAGAAGACAACATAGAAAGCAAACAAGAGGAAATAAAGAAAAATATAGTAAAATATGACTCACAGCAATATGCAGAAGAACTACGCAAATATATAGACGATAAAGACTCTTTCGAATTCAAAGAAACTTATATTATGGCTCAAATAAAAATAAAAGGCAGTATTTTAAAAACGTATAGTGACCGTTTTCACGGTTATAACAGACTGAGCGACAAAGGCACAATAAAATGTATGGTTTGCGATTCGGTTTTCGATGAAGAACATGGTGATGATCATAAATTTGATTCGAAACATATGCAGAAAATCGCGAACTTAGGAGAAGATGGCCATTATATCAGAGAGGTACCGTAGAGTTTCGTATCTTTGCCTGGGCTCCCTATTTTCGCCTACTTTGACAAAAGTTGCCATTAACAAAATGTTTCTAATGTAAGCCTTACATAAAACTACTAAATACAAAGTATTTTTTACGGGTGTTAACATTCTTCGAACAATCTGCGGCTAACTTCACACAGTTTACGTTCAGTGAGGTTTTTTCGCGACGCCGACCACACGTTTTTTTAAGCCAGTGTTTGAACTTCGGTTTTTAACAGTGATACAGACCAGGTAATGTTAAACTCTTTACATGATTATATACTATAACTATTTCTTTTTCATATGAAACTATTATTTAATGGCTAGCTTACGTTTAGAAGTCACAATTGGATAAAACATTGGTGAAGGTACTTTGCGTCCATCTTGTTGCCAAATTTCGCCTACCCCTAGGGTTGTCAAATTTGTTTTACCACATTAATAGGGTATTTGACTGTAAGTATTTCAAATAAATTATTTTACACCATGCATGAAATAAAGCATCATAAGGTTAATAGAGAAACGTAGACAGCAGTTATTTTTTAGACACAATTTATATTTTAAAACCGGTATAAAACTATAAACAATAGGTAACTTGATTGTGACGTCACATGCTAATGTTACATAATAAACCCCATAGTAGCAAAATCGTTTTGACAGTTCGAAAAAAGAAACTGATTTGACTAGTAGTCAAATACCCTATTGGTGGTGGATGGCATTACTTGTTTCCAAATTTAAATATTTTTGTACAGTCAGCAACAGAAGTTGCTTAGCGAGCCAGGTTTAAATATTAAATATTTTTGTTAAAAATTATATTTTTTTACTTATAAACCATTACTCCCCTTTATTTGGCATGTTGGTTAATTTTTGGCAGCCCTAGCTTCGTTATAGAAAATGTATGAAACCAACTTCAGACTGTTACCAAACTTCGCCTACTACACCGTTTTTTTAAAATATGGCTAGTCTGGTGTAATTAAGGTTCATAGTATAGTAGCACATTCCAAATAGATACGACTTAACATGTGTTAGTCACAGAAAAGTGTATTATTAGCGGTAAAGCATGCCGTAGGCGAAGATTGGGAAAAATACCCAAACATCGCCTATTGCCTTTGAGGCCATTTTTTACCAACTTAACCAATGAAATTCAAAGTTTCAATTGTGAATACTGATAGTTAGGAACACTAAAAAACGTTTTTTCGCCTTAACGGATTAAAATGCTTTCAAATTTGAGAGATTTTTTAGGAAAAGTGTCAAAACCCAGGTGAAGATAGGAAACTCTACGGTAATAGATTTTATTGATACGTCGAGTGTTTTTAGTTTTTTAAGATAAATGTAATTTTTTATACCTAGGTGTACCTACTCGCAACAAAATTATTATATTTTAAATAACAATATAAATTTTAAATATCACCCAGGTCTTGAGACATTTAAGATAAGTAGATTGAGTAAATTTAGAATGTAAAAAACTAAACTCCTTACAAGTTACAAATCAAAAACATAATAGTAAAATTTAATTTTCAGATCAACGAAACACACAGCCACTGTATTTTGTGCAATTTGAAAATTGAAAACATAAACGTGGCAACACACAAGGAGTTATTTTCTCATAAATTTGGTAAAAGATTGTTTACTAGGAGCACTACTACAAAAGTTATTGAAGATGAAGACGTCATTGCAAGAGACGGCACCGAAATACAACACAGCCCCTCAGTAATCAATCAATCAATCAAGGATTATGAATCTGATTGTCATTCCGAAAATCATGATGCGGATCAAGAGTTAAATGTTGATAATGTTGAAATCAACCAAGTTAACATAAGCACTATAAGCGCTGACGAACCTAATAGTATTCAATTAACGAAAGATCAGAACGTTCTAGCTACTAACAATGTAGAAACTGTCGAAGCTAAAGTTGTGATAGAAAATTGCACCAGCCCCTATGACCTAATCAACACAGTAAAAAAATTTGAAACTAACGATCATCATGAACATGATACAAAAGATTATGGAAATGAACTTCGTAAATTTATAGATAGCAAATGTCATTTCGAGTTCAACGAAAGGTCAAACGTGATACGTATAATGATGAATGATGAAATAATAGGTATTTACAGTGATCATTTTCACAGTTTTGATAGGACGAACTACGGCGGAAGATTGAACTGCATAGTTTGTGATTGCATTTTAAATTTCGAAGAGGCTGAGGTACACAAATACGATCCAAAACATATGCGTAGAGTCGTAGACTTAGGAAATGATCAACATTATCTAAGAAAGGTAATGCATTTTAATTCTTATGTATTTTGTAGTATTTTAAGCAGTTTGATATAATCTACACAATTGATCGAAAAAAGAAAGATTTATGATTATAAAAAACTCGAAAGAAATTAGCAAATGTAGTTTCCGTCCATTTATTTACCCATTCCATTATCTAGTTAGGTACTTCCACAATAGTAAAATGAAATATTTTAAATCTGTGCATCACTAATATTTGTTATATATTTTTAGATAGACGAATCGTACCGCCATTGCATTCTATGCAACTTGAAGATTAAAAACGAAAACCTGGATAAACACAAGCGGGTCCTACTTCACACTATAAAAAAAGATCTCTACACCAGCAAGACTGAAATAAGTAAAAAAGAAGTCACAACTGAGAAACCCGATAGTGAGATTCAAGATGGCGATCGAGTATCTAATGATAAAAATGTAACTAATGCTGTAGGTGCGATAAAAAAGATTGATACAATCGTTGGTACCAAAATTGAACATCCATATGAAGTTACAGCGACAGGTACGCTGCGGTGTATGGTATGCGATTGCAAAGTGCCGAACTGTGCCCAAAACAGAGAAGAGCATGTCAGGGGTTGGAGGCATCGTAATCTGATATGGCATAGATATGCATAGTTCAACGATAAATGTTTTTTCACCACACCAGCTCGGAAAGGCTTACTTTGCACTTCAAAAACTGATAGCAAAGTTGCATTTTATTCACATGTGAGGCAAAGTAATCAAATGCAAATTTTGAGTTGTTTTCCTATGTTTGCTGGTTGAATTTACTTTTAAATGATGATTTTGGATGATAAATATTTAATAACATTCATTTGGATTTGATTTGGTTTGATTTTGTTTGATATTTTACATTTAATAGTTGCTTCGAGTTGGTGCGGTGAAAATGTTTTTCATAGCAGTATAGAGTTAGACCAAGAAAAGTGTGCAGAGATTTTGACGGCACACGCAGTGCAGGTGTTATTCGTCATAATTTCATAGAAATTTGACGTTTAAAATAGACGTATAAAGTCCTGTGCACACCGGCTGCGTGTGCGTGACGTGCACGTGCGCGTGCGGCGTTGTAGTATACAGATCCTTATGAGAGACGGCACACCGCTTGCGTGACGTGTGCGTGTGCGGCTCCAACATCCAACAGTGCACGTCACGCACACGCAGCCGGTGTGCACAGGCCTTAAAGGTTTACGCCTGCACTGCGGGTGCTGTCAAAATCTCTGAAGACATTTCTTTGTCTATCTCCAAGTACCTACTTTATAAATGTGTAAAATAGTTTTTGTAAGTTTATTGCGTAAAAATATTATAAGTTTATTTTACTTAAATCTAATTCATTTTATCGTTTTAGTCTACTTAGTTTGTTTTATATCACACAATGTTTTTATAATTTTATTTATGGTTCTTGAGAGACGATACAATTTTTCAAAATCACATCATTTTAAAGTTTCAGAGACGCCACACGAGACTAAAAAATAGCAGATTTTTAGGCAGGGACAATTTTAAATGTACTTTTTATGATAAGTTTTATTTTTAACGATTTCAATTTTAGTGTATTTCATTTTTAGATTTATTTGGATCATGTTTAGGGTTTGCACGACGGTTCCGAAATGTATGGGAATATCCGCGGATCCGGATCCAGATCCGGATAATTTCATACATTTCGGATCCGGATTGCAAACCCTAATCATGTTATTTTATTTATTTTCTTATAAGTGCAATAATTACTATTTTATTTATTTTCTGATTAGCCTCACTTAATTAGATTACGACGATAACTCCCTATTTATTTATTTTTTGTTTGTAATAAAATGATTTGTACGCTACTTGTATTTTTATTAATTTTACCTTTTCAGCAACGGTTTTTTTTAACTGGTTATAGCTGTGTCCAGACGGGCTGGGCAAATCGACCGATTTGATCAGGATAATAATTGGCGTCAATCTCCAATTTAAGACTTATGGTGATATTTGAGCCCTCAAAGTTAAAAAATGCTTCGAAACGAAAATACTAGCGTCACAAATTGGTATTCTTGCGTCCGCACCCCATTTTATCGGTTAATATTGGTCATAATCGGATTGAAATCGGCGAGCCAAATTTGGCGTTTGCGTCCGCACGTCCTGATTTGATCACACAATTTAATCAGATTGGCGAAATAATGTTCTCGTCTGGACACGTCTCAGTAACTGACGACAGGGAGACAACTATACGTTAGACACGGTAGAGATATTTACATATTGCACCGTCCCTAACGTTACTGAATTAAGTAAAGTTTGTAAAGCGCTTAACGCATGTGATGTGCCTTCAACGATTCGATCAAATACCTCAATGTACTACAAATGGCATGCGATTATCGGTGACGTTTGGAGATGATTTAAAACGAAAGAGGCTGGTAACACTGGCAAATGCCAAATTTGACGTTTGTTATTATTTATCATTGTCACTCATGCACGGACCTAGAGAATAAACTGGATCGAGTACACGGGCCAAAAAGTGTGTCCACATGAGAAGTCAAACCAGAGCCTTGCATCTCGTTCTAATTAGGGTGACCATAAGTCATATGTATGTGGGATATTAGGATAAGTTTAAATGTATAGTTTGGCCAAAATTTATTCTCATTCGTGCATAGTCGTAGAGAATCATACTGTCTTTTCCCTATGCTAGTATAAATGCTCCAGAAAAGGGATGGATATAGATTTTTTTCTCTTCTGTAAAACGCTTCACACAACCTTACTAAAGTGGTATCCAGACAAGACAATTTTTCGCCAATCTGATGAAATTCTCCGATCGAATCAGCAGGTGCAGACACATAAATGCCAATTTTCATAGTGATTATCTATGGAATGCAAATTTCCTGATCAAATCGACTGATTTGATCAGTCCCGTCTGGATACCACTTTAATTAAGTAAGTCAGTTATAAAAGCTGTTACAGATGGGATGAGCGTATTGGATCGCGATCATTGTTATACTTGGTCAACCAGATCTTGACAGTAGAAAAAGGGCGGCAAATTTGAAAAATTTAGGCGCGAAGGGATATCGTCCCATAGAAAATTTGAATTTCGCGCCTTTTTTTAATGACAAAATTTGGTTGACCAGCTATAATTGTGACGAAGGTGGTCCGCCGTACGTCCATTAAAAACACAGCTATATGTGAGAGCGAGACAGATATCCAGGGTCGTGGACCGGTATGCCCGTCTATTACAGTTTTTAACTAAGGCGCTTGTCACTAAGGCCCACTTGCACCATTACACTAACCCGGGTTTAACCGGTTAAACTTGGAGCTACCATGGTTACCAGTACAATTTGACACTTGGTTAACGGTTTAACCACGTAACCCCGGGTTAGTGGGATGGTGCAAGTGGGCCTAAGATAAGCATATTAGAGTTAGATCAAAGAGAATTCTAAATTCTCTTTAGCCCCCTCTAGACTATGTGCGTAAATCGCGGCTTCGCGCCGCGAATCGCGCACGGGTGTGGAGGGCCCTTTTGGTTCACTATTTATGCTCTTAATAATTTTACAAACTACCTATCACTATCAATATCATACTCATGGTGTGTTCATATACGTGATGGCTTCCCTTTTGCACACTTCAGCTATTCATTAAGCGTAAGCGCCATCGTACTCATCGTAGATCTGTTATTGCAACAAAATTTTCAAATTTGCCGCCTTGTCTACAGACGGAAATGTGTATTCAGTCTATATAGAATCGATTACATATATGTAAATAGTTTGAACCAACGTTTCAGTAATTAAATATTAAGTATGTTTAAATCACATAAATATGAATCTGTAATGTTTAAGGACTTTGGATTTAAATTTTGGCAATTATATAGCTCTCATTACGTCACTCAAATAATTAAACATGCCGAAATAAAGATATACCTATTTATGTAAACTTTTTTTACATTAAGTACGTAATAATAATTCTGCAAGATCGATCCACATCGTGCCGCCATCATAGTCACCCTAATGAGTTTGACAATATCGTTTTGTATTTTTATCGTAAAATTGAATAATTGTGACTTACCTGTGAAAAGATATTCAACAATCAGCATAGCTTTCACTTCTACAACCCCTCACACAACATTTTTTTAACCATTTTTTTTAAATATTTTACGAATAAATTCTGAGCGGCGCCATTTACGTATTTTGAAAATACACGAAAAGTTTGGGATACCAATTCATATTCAATGTTACTACAATTTCTACCATGTTAAATTTAAATGCTTTATTTGTTGTGCGCATGTTTGGTTTAATCAGTTAATAATATTGACATCATAATTATTGACATCACGTGCCCCGGGCGCCGTCTAAGGGGGGGGCGCCAAAATCGGCAAAAGACCTCCCATAGAAAATGGACCAGCCAAAATGTAGGAAACAGTCAAATTTTTTTTTCGCGACTTAGGGGTTGATCTCATAGTATAAATTGCTCAGTATAATCGCAAAACCTCCCTGGCAACGGAAATGCAGTTATTTTTTAGCCACCCTGTATACACGGTGGTCCAAACCTTGACGTCCATAATTTTTTTTAGAATCCTCGTCGTTGGTTATCAGAATATACCCCATATATATATGGGGCCGATTTTTCGTAGTTTTCGAGTTTAACTTTTAACTTTTGTTAAGAAATTCCGGGGTGAAGCTTTGCGTTACTTTTATGCCTTCTAATAATTGTTCGTGGTATTTGCACTGATAACATAAAATAGCGATGGGGAAGTGACCCCATAAAATAATTTAAATAATAGTAGAAATAACAAAAGAGGATTTTTGTAATGAATTACTAATTTGGAAGCTTTCCACCTCAGTTCCTTTGACCGGCGACTCTGACAAATTATGACTATTAAGTATCACTTTTTGACCTTTTATAAAAACGTAGGGTCTAGCGGTTTCTAAAATAACGAAAAGTCCTCGAAATCGCTTGTATTTTTTATTTATTTAGGTAAGGGCAACATCTAAGCTTGACGTGCTTCAACGTAAAACTTTGTCTTTTTTTCCCAACTCAGCCAAGTGAGGATGCTGATTTTTTTTAGCAACTGCGCCGTTTGTGAAGGATTATGTTACAGAAAGAAATATTCAAAAAAATTCAATAGTTTTTTTTAATAAATAATTGCTTCACCCCGGAATTTCTCAACAAAAGTTAAAAGTAATAAAAATAAAAATCATAATTCGAAAACTACGAAAAGTCGGCTAACATACCTACATATTCTGATAGCCCACAGCGTGAGGAATCTAAAAAAAAATTTTGGACGGCAAGGCTTGGACCAACCTGTATAACTCATGCCGTGCGTGTCAGGTATTGAGAGCATTCTAATCATTCTATCCAGAGTTTCGGTGTGGGATCGGGAGAATTTAGTCCAATTCAATCCCACCAAGGCTCAATTTTGCGCGTTTACTTACCGCTAATAAAACCTCATTTTCAAGGCTCAATTCTTCCCACGTCAGGGAGTATTGGGAGCCTCGGTGTTGACATCTCCATCAGTGACGTCCAATCATTTCGTAGCAACGTTGCTGGGTAGGCTGCGCTCGTATCCAAAAGACTCTGTGTGCTCAATAAAGGGAGGCGATACTTTACTCTGGGGCAGACAGATCCATAGGCGTACCCACGGTGGGGCAAGGTGGGGCAGTTGTCCCACCCTGGTCTCTGACCATAAGCTAAGAATCTCTTTTTCAACCGTACCCTGTTACAACGTCCCCAGCCTCCCCTACTTCTGCCCCACCCCTTAAAAAATGCTGCGTACGACCATGGACAGATCCCATATAATGAGTACTGCTGTCACCTTTGGGCAGGAGCACCTAGATGCCACCTTGGTCCCTTCAAATCAGTCCAAAGGCGCGCTATGAATAGTCTACGATCCCAAACTTACAAGCGATATTGAATCATCAAGTCTAAGGAGATATCCAAAAAAGAAGTGTATAAGTTTTAAAATGGTCGGCAACGCGCATGTAACGCCCCTGGAGTGTAGACGTCCATAGGATGCGGTAACCGCTTACCATCAGGTGAGTCGTAAGCTTGTTAGCCACCGATGGACTAAAAAAACACTTACTTATTTGTCTAAATCAAAAGTAAACTTTAATAAGTAAAAAGTATTTTCGTTAGTTCATTTCGTTTGGGGAGGGGGGGGGGGGGGGGGCGCAAATTTGGTGCCTGTCCCGGGTGCCATATCCTCTAGCTACGCCACTGCACTGATTTCAATATTTTTCCTGATAATCTTTGCACTGTTCATATGTTTCACACCAATTTGACGTTTGAGTTTCCTAATTCGTCAATTTTGCTGATTCAACAGTTTACCTTCTGGTCATTTTCACTAGGTTGACAATTTCGCTAGTGGGTCATTTTCCTAAACCTTCAGTTTACTCTTTCGCCAGTTTTGCTAGGCTTCAGTTTCGTAGATTTGCTAGTTTCCTTATGTGCTAATTTAATTAGCACATAAGGAAAGTTGCGTCAGTTTGGTCAAATGGTCATTTCCCCTAGATAATCGGTTTCTATATTCGCCAGTTTCACTAGTTGCCAGGGTCTTATAGTCGTGTTTCGGGTATTTAAAAATTAAAGGTGATTTCAGGGTCGTGTGGCAAGTAGCAAGAGACCAAGGCTTGATGCAGAATCAAAAGATGAACCTATTGATGCTTCATTGATGTTTCAACTTACATTTCGTGACTTTTAGCTGAGTACAAAAATATGTCTTGTATCGCCTTAAGATCGCCTTAAAAACAGCTGGGTTCCTAGTTTACTACGGAACCCCAAAAAAGTAGCAAATCATAAACATGATGAGATGGGAAAACTGACAAACTAAAGTATCAGATGAACAAGGAAAGTAACGGATTAGGAAAATGACGAAATAGCAAAACTGACAACTTAAGATAATTGAGGAATAAGGAAGTTTGCGACTCAAGAAACTGGCTTAATAGGGGCTCTGACAATTTAGTGAAACTGGCAAAAAAGGAAATTGGCGAATTAAGAAACAGTCTAATCATTAAACTGTTGAATCAGCAAAATTGACGAATTAGGAAACTGACCGGCGATACGCTAATTCCTCATGCCATGCCCTCATGACGGAACGGAACAACTCAAGACAAAAAAAAACATTTCCTTTTTTCGCTCATTCAATGTTGCCATTTGCAGACAATTTTGTATAGTAAAGGTAAAACTTACGTACGAATTCACAAGTGCGACAGAGAGGCAACACGTCGAACGTAGTTCGCGGGAGGCCCTCTGTGCTAAAGAAAGCAAAATATGTAGACGAAATAGACCAAAGAACGAACGAAGTGATTCTCTCTGGCTCTGAAGCTTTGGATTCCTCCGAAAACGGTGCCGTCATATTACGGCCGCTATATAGCGTTGACTGACGTCACTAGAACGTTGTCTATGTAAACAAGATGGCGCGGTTTCCTAGACGGCGTTACGTTACGTTGATTGTCAACGTAACGTAAGATGACGGCCGTCATGACGGTGTCGATAGTTTCGTGAACGTTTTATTAGATAGCGGTGACGCCATTTTGAATAAATGACACGAGATTTGAATAAATGATTCCGTACTACGATTATTTTCCTCTTCTGATGATATTTCATCCTCCAAGTAAATTATAGATGATCAAGCAAATCTTGTCAGTAGGAAAAGGCGCGAAATTAAAATTTTCTATGGGACGTTATCCCATCGCGCCTACATTTTTCAAATTTGCCGCTTTGACCTTGGTGGATGACGGTGTGTTATGACGCCGTGGTACTTTCCACATGTCGCCACCGTAAAGACGGCCGTCTTTTGCGGCCGCTATATGACGGCCGTCATATGACGGCACACGGCACCGTTTTCGGAGGAATCCAAAGCTTGACGGCTCTGTTCTGGTTCTGTGTTTGTGCTAGTGTTGTAAACTAAAAAAATGAATGGCTTCAGTGGTGACAGTGGTGTTAAATAAAGGTGTCATCTTTATTTTATGTCTAGCAACTGTTGTACAAGCTAAAAGCAAGCATAGAAGACACTATTCGAAAGGTGGCGCTGGTGTTGGGTAATTAGATTGACAGAGAAAGTTGCCGGTAATTTGCGAACTTTTGGTTTGATCAAATGCGAGCGAAGATGCGAACATGGTGCGAACGTAAAAAAAATTCCTTCTACTTTTTAGGGTTCCGTACCCAAAAAGGGGTAAAAACGGGACCATATTACTAAGACTCCACTGTCCGTCTGTCTGTCACTAGGGCTATAACCGCGAAAATCGAAATTCGCAAATTGCGGGCATTTTTCTCTGTCACTCTAATTACGCCTTCATTGGAGTAAATGAGAAAGATCCCCGCAATTTGCGAATTTCGGCTTTCGCGGTAGCCCCTCAGGCTGTATCTCATGAACCGTAATATGTATTTCTGTTGCCGCTATAACAACAAATACAGAATAATTAATATTTTAAGTGGGGCTCCCATACAACACCCATGATTTTTTTGCCGTTTTCGTTATGGTACGGAACCCTTCGTGCGCGAGTTCGACTCGCACTTGGCCGGTTTTATTCCTTATCAGAATCATCATGAGAAGTTTTTCATAACATTGCATTTACAACTTGTGAATCATTCACAAGTTCACAACTCAAGAGTAAGGAAGCTGCCATACGCGTCACCTACCCAACACTTTTGAATGCCCCATGCATTCAACATTCAACACAATAATTTATTATAGGTATTAAGTATATTGAATCATGGTTGAACAAAAATTATCAAGCGGTTTCACATAGTGAGTGAAACTATCCATTATACATATAAAAAAAAATTAAATACGAATATACTTAAGGTACATTGTTATTTTTTTAGCATTAGAAAGAAGACAATCTTGACGTGTCTTTTTATTTAAAAATATTGAAAAACGCTTTAAAAAATAGTTTATATTACTTATTATGAATGTAAAAGATCGTATAATTATGATTTATAATTCTAACATACTTAGGGCCACTTGCACCATTTAGTGGTTTGTTCCTGGTTCGTCGTATTCCTGTTTCGTCGTATTCCTGTTTCGTCGGATTCCTGATTCGTCGTATTCTTGTTTCGTGGGAATTATATACATATAATTAAATATGTCGTGCAGTAAACCAGTATTTACTACCTAAATATGAAGATTTAATGTAATCACCAGTGATCGTACTTTTTCTAGCATTTTTAGCACATTTCGACGAATCAGGAATCCGACGAAACAGGAATACGACGAAACTGGAATACGACGAACCAGGAACAAACCCATTTAGTAACCCGGGGTTAACCGGTTAAACCTGGAGTTACCATGCTTACCAGTACAATTTCACACTGGGTTAACGGTTTAATCGCTTAACCCCGGGTTAGTGGAATGGTGCAAGTGGGCCTTATTTGCTGTATGACTTATTTTTCAATGGTGATTTTTAATAAAAAGATAAGAAAAAAACACCTATAACAAAAAAAACACAAACACCTATAAACCATATACTTGGTCAAGCAGACCTTGTCATTAGAAAAAGGCGGCAAATTCGAAAAATGTAGGCGCGAAAGGATTTCGTCCCATAGAAAATTTGAATTTTGCGGCTTTTTAGGGTTCCGTAGCCAAATGGCAAAAAACGGAACCCTTATAGATTCGTCATGTCTGTCTGTCTGTCTGTCCGTCTGTCCGTCTGTCTGTCCGTCCGTATGTCACAGCCACTTTTCTCCGAAACTATAAGAACTATACTGTTGAAACTTGGTAAGTAGATGTATTCTGTAAACCGCATTAAGATTTTCACAGAAAAATAGAAAAAAAAAAAAATTTTTGGGGTTCCCCATACTTCGAACTGAAACTCAAAATTTTTTTTTTATCAAACCCATACGTGTGGGGTATCTATGCATAGGTCTTCAAAAATGATATTGAGGTTTCTAATATTATTTTTTTCTAAACTGAATAGTTTGCGCGAGAGACACTTCCAAAGTGGTAAAATGTGTGTCCCCCCCCTGTAACTTCTAAAATAAGAGAATGATAAAACTAAAAAAAATATATGATGTACATTACCATGTAAACTTCCACCGAAAATTGGTTTGAACGAGATCTAGTAAGTAGCTTTTTTTATACGTCATAAATCGCCTAAATACGGAACCCTTCATGGGCGAGTTCGACTCGCACTTGGCCGCTTTTTACTGACAAGATTTGCTTGACCAGCTATACCTACTTACAACCGAATTGATAACCGGAAGAGGATTTCAGATTTGGAAGTCGGTTAAAAAAAGAACTATAGGTATTCTGATTTTCTAATATTTATTAACCCTTTAACCGCCAGAGTCTGATATATAACACATTACATATCCAGCTCATTTCGCCACAGTCTGATAAGTGATAAATAAGACAAAGATCTGATTTGGTTTTTACAGCACATTTATAACTCCCGTAACTATGCCAACTTTACTCTGCGTGGTACAATTAGGGTAACATTCCATTTCTGACCGCAGCTGCACTATTGGTACTGAACGCGTCGCTGTTACTGTCAATTTCCATAGTAAAATGAACAGATGTGACTGTGACTGTCACCTTTACTGTCGGTGGCGACACAAGCACGCTCTATCAAAAATTGCTGGCGGTTAAAAGGTTAATTATGTATTATAAACGACCTTAAAATAATAACTAATTTTATTGTTTTATAATACTTTTTAATTCAACACTTTCATTCAATTTCTTAACTTTCGTATACCTACAATTTAAGGCACTCATCTAATTATAACTATGTATGTGTATCTTAATTAATACTACCTAGGTACTTACAATTTACGTTAAACCGAAATTATTAAGATTAGGGGCCCTATTCGGATTTTGTAATAGACATCTATTAGATATCTTTTAGACATCGCCAAGATATGATAACGATATGTTTAAGATCTAACCTGTCAAACTTGACATTTCCGCGATTCTAGAGATACTCTTGAACGTTTTCCACAAGATATTACTTAGAGATCTAATTCACATCTAATAGATATCTTAATAGATATCTAACACGATCTATCGTAAAAGTGACATTGGTTGCCCGAATTGCGCTGCAAAAGAGAACTAGTTGAAATCTAAACTATAACGTATCTAGAATGGATTTAGTACGTGTCGTCTCTTGTGAATATCTTGAAGTTCGAATACGGCAGTCTGAGCTTTTCTCGTAAGAACTATGCTAGACATACCTTTTTCAGACGAGTCCCCAGTTTCTATAATAAACATTTGTTCGATATTGATCCTTTTAATAATTCCTTGTCTAGTCTAAAAATGCTTGTGAGACGTAAACTCTTTTAGTACCTAATTCCTAACTGTAGCAATTTAATATATTTCGACATATATTATTACTGCACACTCAGGGGCATTGGGGATGGGTCTGTTTGTGTGGCAATTACTACACAGCGTGGCCCGTTTTCATTGTTCCTTGATTGTGTGCTTAGTTATGTATTCTTAAATTAATTACTACGTTGTTCTTATCTACCTTTTTATTTTATTAATATTGTGTTTAACCTTTTGGACGCCAATGACCGATATATACGCACCGCAGGTCCAACGCCAAAGACGTATTAATCGGTCATAGACCACAGAGCAACATAGACCTAGGTGCATATGCATAAAGTTCAATTTCAGTTTTGACACTTCGGTGACGTGGCGTCTGAGAGACAGCTTTTGTGTTTGACACGGCGTCCAAAAGGTTAATGAACCTCCAGGTCTGTTTGTATCACCTCTCAGTTTCTGTACATTGTGTACTACATATGTAATATGTTTATTATGAATGTTTGTGTTCTAAATACATTAAAAAAAAAGATTCCTAAGGTAACTTTCGGGTAACGTAAGGTATGGGTCATGGTCATGCACCTTTTATATTGTATACCTATGGTTAATTCGTTCGCGTGTTTCCTGTAGACATCGCAAAGTTTAGGGAATCTGAAGCTAATTTTTACGCTGCTCTTTTATAAGGGGAATACATTTTTTCAGTGGGTAGTTTAGAGTCAAATAAGAGAAACGGGAGAGTTGTTAAATTTAATCGTATTGTCCAAATAAGTGACCTTTTTCTAAAATGGTGTTTGACCCGAAGGTATAGAATGTATTTTTTATTTTACGGGTAGGAATACAGGGTGCTTCCTGTAACAGGAGCAATAAATTAAACTAAAGGCTGTACTCCTCAAACTGACCAACATTTGTTCAGCAACCTTTAAAAATTATGAATCCTTTAGACTTCCTCTTTTTCATACAAAATAAATATTGCCTTCAATGTATGCTGACATCAGTGTGTTTGACGTTGCTTGTCACGCTTTAAACATAAATTCGCAATAGGTACATTACGTCTAGAATATACTTTAAAGTGTACTAAAAATCGAAACACTTAAAAGTCGATGAACAAATGTTGGTCAGTTTGAGGAGTTTGATAGTTGATACCAAATTTCATCTAAGTTGGTTCAGCGGTTTAAGCGTCAAGAGGTAACACAGAGACAGACAAAGTTACTTTCGCATTTATAATATTAAATAGGGATGAGTACATATCTTCACAAAATGAAAGTATTAAAGTATCTTCTTTAAATCATTACTTAATTTCGCTTGTGTCAATTTGCCCTTGCAATAATGGAGTGATAGAGGCTTAGGATAGAGGAGATGGCTGTAAGCGCCTGATCTTGTACCTGCCTACAGTGAAAAACCAAGTTAATACAATACAATACAATACTCTTTATTGCACACCTCACATACACGTAGTTTACAATAAATGTACAATAACATAAACAAAGACAATAGAGGTAACAACAGGCGGTCTTATCGCTTAAGAGCGATCTCTTCCAGACAACCTTTGGGTATCGGAGACAAAAGAATTAGAATATACGGTAGGTGGCGCAAAGAAAAAATATGAAAAGTCGAATTGAATATAACTAAACAACACAAAACATTAATAAAGATAAACATACTTAAATACGGATAACCATAAACATACCTACATCTAGACATACATACATACATCAAAACTATATTAAATAAAGAAACAACAGTGTCAATTATTATAAAAATAAAACTAAGGTAGGGAAAGATAGTATTCCTTAAGGTTTGATTTGAAGGAGGTAATAGATTGAGAACGTCTTAACTCAACAGGGTGCAGGGAGAGAGTTCCATAGTCAAATGGTCCGAAAAGTAAATAAGCAATTATAAAATTCTAATGTGCATATCTATATTAATTATTATCCATATCTTACTCTTTAGGAATTAGCTTTTATAGACATGGTCCTCGCATCCGAGCGGGTATGTCAGGCTGGTCAGCAAAGAGGCCGTCTATACCTGCCGCCAGAAAAGCGCTAATCTCTCCCTTAAAGTTACCAATAGCTGAATCAGATTGTTCGCTGCTACGAAACTCAGCTGGCAGGAAAGGATTTTCAGCACGAAACGTGTAAGGATGCACCTTCAAACCTGCCGCATGGGCGTCAGTCACGAACGTAGTTGTGGTACCAAGGTTGTCGTTTTCGTCGCGTGGAATGATGTAACTCTTGTCGGGACCGACGGCATATGCGTACGACGCTACATCTTTTAGTCCTTCTGCTGTAGCCATTGTGCCATAAGTGAGATTGGTACCTATTGTAGCATGATCAAAAGGTTGGGAAGATTTGTCGCTGCTGTAAAGCTGAAGAAGCCGGAGGTCAGTAATCTTTTTAAGCTCCTTCAAGTTATTCACTTCAAATGATTGTATATATATAGGATCATCACGTCCTTCATACCCATTGTTGTGTAGAAGTTGCACAAGGGGTGCTTCCATTGCTAGTCCCAGTCGCTGGAAGTGAGTGCTGTGCTTGATTTCAGGATAAATACCGATGGTTCGGCGTTGACTTATTTCCAAGCTTTTCACTAAGTCAATAATTTCCTGGACAGTAGGAATGTCAAATGAACGATCCATTCGTGCATTGCCAGGTCGGTTCTGAGGTATACGTTCAATGGCTCGCAAAGTCTTAAGTTCATCGAGAGTAAAGTCTTCGGTAAACCAACCTGTCAATTCACTTCCATCTACATTTTGAGTTCGATGTCGGTCGGCAAACTCAGAGCGCTGACTAACATCTGTAGTGAGACCCAATTCATTGTCATGCCTAGCCACTAGGTGTCCATCTTTTGTCATGACAACGTCGGGTTCGACGTAGTCAGCACCCATCATGATGGCTAGGCCGTAGGCGGCGAGTGTGTGTTCGGGCACGTAGCCGCTGGCTCCTCGGTGGGCGATCACCAGAGGGTGGCATGAGTCTGGGCTACGCTTCGCGTTAGATACTGATTTCATTAATCCCGCAGCCGTGACGCAGAGCGTGATGACGAGCAGGACGGTTATCACTAGCAATATTCTGCCACCAGTCGCTTTCATCCTGGCCGATCTGTTGGAAAATAAAGGTAGTTATTGGTTGGTAATAAAGATTATCGTTAAATAACTCTATCAAATAATTTAGTAAAACCAAATTATTAATTGCAATAGTTGACTACGAGATCCGTCAAGAACGTTTGATATAATCACAGAAAACTTCCGAAAAGATCAGGTCTAAAGTATTCTAAGTCGATATACTGCTATGTCTATGAAGGTACATGCTTAGGTAAGCAAGAGTTTAGAACGATGCAAATGAAGCCAAAAGTGAAAAGATATGATTAAGATAAAATGTATGGTACCTAGTTAGAACTAGTTAGAAAAAGGATCCCGGTGCGCGGCACTCATTTAACCGGTTTATTATTTATTTTAAGTACCTACCTATATAAGTATATAGGTATATGATTAGCAAGTAATAAAAAAATAAACAATGTTATGTGATGAATCTACAATATTACAAGTTTAGGTATTATTTCCGTAATCCGTACAAATAAGTAGATTGAACTAGATTATTTTTATAATTAGAATCTAAACTACCCAAGACACATTTTTTTTAAATAAATAGCAGTAAGATCATTTATGAGAGGTGAAATATGTAGGTCATAATGAACAACTTATATAGGTACATATCTAGTATACCTACTTAGGTTAATTACATAGGTAATGTACTGTACATATGTGGGCGCATTGCGGCCTAACCACGAAGCCTTGACTTAGACTCATAGTAAATTAAAGCCTAAATACATACTTATGTAGGTAGGTATTCACTTCTTAGACAGTGTTTACAGAATTACCTACCTACTACAAGTATGGCTGTGCAGATGGAGTACTGCGAACAATTTAATTTTTTAATTTGTTTCGTATTTTATTGAACGAGCGAGCGAAGCGAAGCGAAGTTCTTATTAAACGAGCGAGCGAAGCGAAGCGAAGTTCTTACATTCGACTTGGGACACGCGGCTGGCTAGGGGCACGTCCCGGCATTTCGATGTTTTTAAGCTGAACTATCACAGGATAGTTTGATACACAATAACTTAAGTAAATTTGTTCTAATTTAAATGAAATTCGGTAAACGTGTAGTTGTGGGCATTATATTTTAGTCATTAAATTATGAGCAGGCTCGATCACGGGGTTATTGAGCTAGAAGAGCTTAGAAGGCTAAAAAGCAATTTGAGAGGGGTCTTGCTATTCTGGTCAATTTTTTTACAAGAAAGTATGGTCGAGTTTGTTATTTATCAAATGAAAGTGCCCGGCTTACACATTTATATGAATATGAATATGAATATATATTATATATATTTTTAATTTACCATTTTTAAAATACAGTTCTATACGAAACGCGAGTTCTCAGTTCGGGGCGAACTACTAGTTATTCTGTTGTTAGTACTGTAGTACGAACAATAATCCTTGTCGTCACATCTGTGTTTGTTTAAATAGGTAATCACACTATTCACACTTGTCAGAGGCAATTCGGTGGCCTTATTTCAATGCAATAAAGATCTCGTTAAATTACTAGCCACAGTGTCGTTTCAACTTAACCTCGTAAGGCCCAAGGTCCTACCTAGACTTATTCAGTACAATTAAATTTTAATCATATTCAATTGCAACAGAGTTGCGTTTGTTTTGTTTCGTTCAATTTTCAAACAAAATAAAATCAACTGTATTCCCCGCACTATAGGTATAGGTATAGGTAGCTATAGGTATTTCAGTGTCAAATTTTGGATTTTTCATTTGTATGGCTGGGCCTTAGGAGGATAAGTCGACATTTTTTTGGGTACAAAATCCCATACAAAATGGTTTTTTTGATTTTGATTTTTTGCTTAAACCCAATAGTGTGGGGCATCGTTGGATAGGTCTTTCAAAATGAACAAGGATCTTCAACAAACACTTTTTGATAAAGTAAATATGATGTGTCCGGCCCCTCTAACTTTTGAAATATGGGTCCAAGAGATATGAAAAAGATCGTTAAACAAAAACTCAATAAATAGGTACTTTAAATGAAAACTATAGCGAACATAATCGGTCTAACCCTTTTTGAGTTATTGCAAAAAGTCTTCTCTTCTCTTCTTATTGTTAGTAAAAATACGTACAAAGTGTTGCGAAAGTACTCCCTTTTGCTTGTAATGTACATGATTATAATACTTGCTAATAGCCCCCGTTTAGCTTTATTCTGACAGAATGGTAACTACGGAACCCCACACTGAGCATGGCCCGACATGCTCTTGACCAATTTTTTCTACTAATTCGTATATAAGTTAGTTTACGTTTAGAAGGCATTTCAATGATGGAAAATCTGTAGACGTGCCTACCTAAGTAGGTAGGAACCTACGTTATTTTATTACCTATTTATTTTTTGATGATATTTGTAGATTTAAAGGTAAAATGTAGGAAATTAAATCTAATATAATATCATAGCGATATCTATTTTACAACAGTAGTATCATAAATCATAATTTAAATATTTATCTAATTTCAGCTTGATAAAACCTACCTACTTAACTATAGGTGAACCAGGATCTATTGAGGGTGCGCCATGTTGCGGAATTTCACTGGAACTAATTTTTTCATACTACACTGAATTGTCACCCTATACATGAGAATAACAGCGCCCTCTTGACAATTATCATATATTACTGGTCAGGCTATACCTATTCAGTTATTTATTTTATATCACCATTTTCAAATTCTGGGCACAGTCAACAAGTTAATGAGTATCTTTTGTTTAATCTTTTGTTTCTAATTCTTCTTTTCGTGTTTTTAAATCAAGGTCAATTGCAAGGGCGCACCGGCGCACGCTTTTTCGTACAGAAACTACACGCAATTACCACGGACTAAACTCAATTTACTCAGACATATACAAATCTATCTGCTATTTATGGACAAGTTACTATGGTACTAATTATGCAGGAGTGTGTAATTATTGTTAGATGCCTAGGAAACTAGTTTCCGAATTAATTGAACATGACAGAGGCATTTACGCAATTACTTACTGCACGTATGTAGTTGAAGTGCCTCACCGGCCGCGACTGTGTGGGACACGAGCAGATAGCGATTGATCACTATGCTTGGCTGTGCTACAGTTTCAAGCGTACAGTCAATGTCACAACTGTTATAGAAATTTAAGTAAAGTACACCTACTAATGTTCCTAGTTATTATTAATAATTTTATACATTCGATAACGTTACTCGTTAATGAATAAACGCGAATACGGTCACTAAATTTAAAGATACTAGCTTTAAATGCCCTCTGTTGCTGCTATTAGTTATAAAATACTAACTTACTTACTAATAAAATTTACAATCATTTCAGTCTTTAACTGTATATTACATTTTAATCCACTTAAATAACTGCCGGTATTATTAATAGTTAAATATGTACGTACCTACTACATAAAAGATTCTACTGCTTTAAAAAATGTTATGACAATCGTAATCAGTCCCAGTTATAAAAAAATGAGCTCATTCATGATTTTTTTAAATCTATTACGAGTAATTAAATTTTCTTTGCTTATCCTATACTACCTGTAGCTAGTTTTAATGTTCTTTATGATATAATGTACCTTAACCAACAACAATTTTTACAAACCCCATTTGGTCGACTATTTGATAATTTAAAAAATCGATTGTTACAGATCTTTCACACCGGTTTCCAGAATGTATGTAGGTATGAATAATTTTCTAATATGTATTGTATTTAGTTAAATCATATATCGCTGGGTGTAGTTTTGTAATGAAATTTTTGCGTCATTTTTCTGGTCGGCTTTTTCTTTAATTTTGAGAAAATAAACTATGACATAAGAAACACCTTCGAAATTTGAATGATGATGATAAATAATTAATTAAAATAACTTGGACCAAGAATATGATGGAGTGAAAGAGAAAGATATATGAGGAAAGTGACGGTCTTACAATTAGCAGGAAAATGACTCTGTCATTGCTATTTTTCTAGTTGCTTAGGGCCACTTGCACCATCCCACTAACCCAAGGTTAAGCGGTTAAAGCGTTAACTCAGTGTCAAATTGTACTGGTAACCATGGTAACTCCAGGGTAAACTCTGCTAACCCAGGGTTAGTGGAATGGTGCAAGTGGCACTTTGAGAAAATAACCACGAGTCGGAAAAGAAAATTTAAACAAAAGTTCAATGGTATAAATGGCATCAGCTAAAAGTTAAAAAATTTTGACCAATGAGAGTTTAAACTAGTTTGGGCCAAACATTATGACGCCTACGGTATGAATGAAGCCTTTAAAAATAGTATACAATTTTAATCTAATGTAAAATTTGTAAGTAGAGTTTTTAAGATTTTGAGCCAAACTGTACTATGCGATAAACGTTCATGACTTACTAAGTACCTAATCTAACTATTGACATATATTATATACTTGATTATACGTATCAATTTTGACATTTTCAAGTAGCTTGTCAGCTGTGTTAATAGTAGCTCAGTTTGATAGTAGCAAGTCTTTATCCTCTTATTTGCTTTCTTACTATATTGTTGTTTTTTATGATTCCTCCGTACGAGTTGAAACATAATTTAGTGGAATTATTTATGTAATTTGGCACGAGCAAAAGCGAGTCTAATTTAAATGTCTACCATCAACATTTTATAACTTTGGGGGCATAAGCCAAATGGCTTGCAGCGGGTTGCAGGCGGAAAACGGTTATACGAGTATGCACATCATTAAGCACATAATAAAGGCTAGCGCGATTTTCGAAAAAAAAACTGTTCTATTTTTTTATTGTGTGTACAAAATGAATACCTATTCCAGGTTTATCAGTTACTGTCAGTTAAGTAGACATAGTATACATACCTATAGGTATGTATATCTTACTCTAAGACCCACAACAGAAGCCTTTATTGAGCTTAAAGTTGTACCAGGTCGATTTGTGTAAGCTGATGCATGATGTTTATTTATTGTAAGGTTGAGACTAAGACTGATTACTTTGTAGAACATGTAATGAATATAGGGGCATTGGTGGTGACGTCGCGTGTGTGCGTGGTCGGAGAGTGACGATCACTGATCACATTATTGTTAAATAAAAGCGTTTATTAAAAACAAACGCATCCCTCGAGGCAGTCTGCGATACCCCCGTTTGTTGACACAAGACTTTTACCCGCAGGGGTGTCAACTATCATTTATATTATACAGGGCTCTTTTTACTTAGGTGCAAGCAGCTTACATGAAAACCGCAAGTATGAGAAATTGATCTCAATTTTTTTATTTTAAAGTTTAATGGCAAAATTCTAATTCAATTACTTTATGTCATGTTGTCATTTATCAATATAAGTGTGTGTTGTGGTGGATTACCTTAGATAAAGCGGATAATCGCAAAGAGTAATAAATATTTATTTTATCATATTGTTATCATATTAAATTTGCTACAAATGAGCGGGTTGTCATTTCATTTACATACATAGTTACGTAGACTTACAGTAAATAACGTTTTCACCTCAGCAGCTCGAACAAGGGTACTTTGATTCTTAAAAACAGTGAGCAAAATGCGATTTTGCTCACTGAGTGAGACAAAATGACATTCAAGTGACCTTTATAGTCAAATGTCATTTCAACATGCGGGGTCTAATAAAAGATCGAAATACTTGGGTTCTATTATCTCTGTCCCTTTCACACTGTTAGCAAAAAGAAACAGACAAAAAAAGTTAAAACGACATTCAACAGTATATTCACGGTTTATAATAGACCCCCGAAAAACTTCAGACCGCATCGTTCCAAACCACGTACGAGTATGAATTCTTAATAATTAATAAATAAAAATAAAGTTTAAGATTTGATAAAAACTGATAAAATACGATATTTTAGGTATTTTATTGTACAATTAAAATAACGAACTCAAAAAATACACAGATCATCACGCAAAATTAATTATTTTACTTTTAAGAATTTCTACCATAGTTGACAAATAGTACGTATCCGCAATTCGGACCGTATCTTACAAAGATTTTTTTTACAAAAAAAAAAATGGTCGATTGAAGTGTCAGTTAATGTTTGTTATTTCTATATTATTTTACTGGAATTTATTATTACGTTTTGTTTTTGTGTTCCATTGCGGTAATTAAACTTAATTGTTTGTATATCTTAAGAAAACATGAGTGCAGGTATTAAGTGATGAAGAAGGATTACATTTTTCAAGTTGTATAATAGGTATGTTCTCACTGCGCTGAGGTGAAAAATGTTGTGTACTACACGAGATCAAAGTTATTTACATCTCGTGCGCTTTTGAGTCCCTTACTACGCTCAAGATTCTAAATTAGATTCACTCGCTACGCTCGTGAATCTATTATAGAATCTTTCGCTTGCACGGGACTCAAAATAAGCACTCGAAGAAATATCAAACTTTGATCACTTGTTGTACAAATAACTATTATCTCGTATCTAATTATCTTGAGCATACCTTGTTGTATTTTACCACTACACCAGGTATTTTATGCTATATTGTATTCGTCTAGATGTAAATCAATTAATTCAAACAAAGGCTAATTTCATTTAGATGATGTAATTCCATGACAATTTGTATTCACATGTAAATGTGACAGGCAATTTAATGATATTAGTACACATACTACTCCTAGTCAACCAATAAATTAATCATTGAACTGTATTTAATATCACACGTGCTCACCTTTTCTTGTTGATTTCCGCAAGTTGCACTCCATATAATGTCAAATTGTGTTGTATTCTTACCGTACCGTAGTGTGACCGTAAGTTCCGAACAGCAATTAACAACTTATACTTTTAAGTATTTTCTTTACAAGCTGCTAGCACTTAGGTCCTAAACTTAGTGTTATACAAAGTAGGTGGGTCAAAAGCAAAATTACGTACCTTATACTTAAACCAGTATGAGTAATCCGACTATTACGAGTAGGTACCTTCTAATTGTTCCAGTGTTTCAGAAATCAGAAATCGTTTATTGCGAACTTTGCCATGGTACATAGTTGGTACAATAAAAACATATAGAATCACATGGCACCCTATAAAGGGTAGCAAGTATTCTTTTATAGCTAGGTAGGACTACTTTGTATAGTAATATAATATTACCCATTCTTTTTTCATACTTACGTATTAAACATTAGGACGTTAAAGTTCTACAGAAATTATATAAATATGTAAAACTAGCTGTTGCCCGCGACTTCGTACGCGTGGATTTGTATATTGGTGGTTATATATTCTACATAAGCTTAGAACATTATGCAGCAAAAGATAGCAGTAGGGACTGTTAATCATTTGTTAATTATTATACACAACCTGGCTACGAAGTTTCAAGCCCCTAACTGAATAAAATTGTTCTCGATATAATCCCTCTCAACCCCCAGCATATTTTCAAGTCCACTATTTAGTAAAACCTACTACCTAACTACCTATTTACGAAGTTTGAAGTTCCTAGCTTTAAATACAATTTGAACTCTCTACCAACTTTCAACCCCTTCTTAAACCTTTTAGGGGATGAATTTTTAAAGAAGCTGAAATTACTTTTCATTAATTCTAATAATATGCCTTTATACAACGATTCAAGTCCCGCACTCAAATAAATGTTTGACCTCCATACAAATTTTCAACCCCTTTTTTACCACCTTAGGGGATGAATTTTCCAAAACGCTGAAATTAGTATTCTTGTATTTTAATAATATATCTTTTTACAAACTTTCAAATTCGTAGCTTAAAATAAAACTTGTACCTTTCATCCCCTTTTTAACCCACTTAGGGGTTGAACTTTTCAAAATCGCTTCTTATCTCTTGTACACTTTATAAATGCAACCTAGTGTGCAAATTTCAACTTTCTAGCTTTTGTAGTTTCGGCTCTGCGTTGATGAATCAGTCAGTCAGTCAGGACACTTGCATTTATATATATAGATTATAATATATTATTAAAAAAAGTAGAAAAGGTATTTCTGCTAATTACTGATCATCATGATTAGTAACATCGTGGTTCTTCGGTGACTCAATCACAGGCGCGTCAGCAACTATGTATTTCGATTTTGTGAATTAAACTGCATTGTGAACTGAAAAATTAAACGGAATATAAACTAGATATTTTTACGGCAGATAAGTAAAATAAAATGCTAGCTAGGCAACCCTAGCTGAGAGTGAGGTCGGCAAGCGCCCCGACGAGGTATCCCTTGCAAAATGCGTT
The DNA here is from genome assembly GCF_948474715.1 of Cydia amplana. Classification (NCBI taxonomy): domain Eukaryota; kingdom Metazoa; phylum Arthropoda; class Insecta; order Lepidoptera; family Tortricidae; genus Cydia; species Cydia amplana. Next base: position 27,988,607 of record NC_086096.1, on the reverse strand, counting down.
TGTTTTTTCTGCCTACCCTTCACCACTGTGTGAGCCTCTAATCCCAGTAGATCGAATTAATAAAGCTTGTCGTTAATCATTATCGTAAGCTGCGAATACTGAATTAGACATTGATTACTGCAAGGGTGAACAGATAAGCCGACTTTATTGGGAGTAAAGATTTACTGTCACATAAATTCTATATTTTTTAATCAAGACGACTTTATTTAAAATTACTGAAACATAAGAGAGTTAACCGTTTTATTTTTCAAACGCGGGCCAGTTAACCTTGTGGTTATTTAAATTTAGCAAATACAATGTTGTTATATGTACATATAACAACACATATTGGTTACAAAAAATTTATCAAATTCAGACTTCTGATAGGTTTTTTTAAATTCCCAAATTTACGTATATGAATTTAGAGAAATAGACTTTGTTTTTTAGTGCATTTGTTTGGTTTGATTGTTTCTTACTCGTAGATAAGTTTTGACTAAATAGGTGGCACTGTGGTGTGGTGTTAGTGAAATATTTGTTAACCCAGTTATTAAAAAGCTAGAGATACTCCTTCGATATGAGATGAGATAACATTGTTAGAATTTTAGTTCCTATTCATACAAGTTGTATTTGCCGAATAAAAACCACTGGCCGTTTGACTGTTATGTACCAGTCACTCGTATATTTTCCCTATGTGTGTATTCGATTAATTAGCAAAATTTTTTCCTACGTACTACCATCATCGTAGTCACTTACTTATTGAACAAATGTCTCCCAAGAGACATCACATTCGCGGAGCAGGGGCCTGTAACTTGATTAGGGTGGTTACATTTTATGTTCTCACACAGAACGAGGAAAACAATCCTGCAAACAATCTTGTTTCCCACCCCTTTTTAAACTTTATTCAATTACATCAAATAACAATATTTATTTGTCTCTCGATAGTTGTAGGCTTAGATTTTAGTTTTTGCGCCTTGGTGATGGGCCTGGCGTTGGTTATCGTCATCATTTGCGTGCAGTTTTAAAACTAATAATAATAAGTATATTTGTGTTTTTTTTTTAATTTGCAATGGTGCCAATTAATATTAGGAGTTGCATACAGAAGTGATAGGACTAAGTGGATAATGAGTGGGTCGGAGCGCCGGGGCGGGGCAGCGCCGCCTACTCACATGGAATTCCTTTTTATTTTCTACGAAAATTGAAAAGGGACAGGGACTGACCACTTCATTTAAAATCAAACAACGCAAGGTAAATATTTTTTTTATAATTGTTTGGTCGTGCGAATAAAGGCTTTTCAAAATAGTGAGGTAAGTAGGTATAGGTGTGGCATGGCAGTGTCGTCAAGCCGAATTTTAGTTGGCTGTTTGAGATGTATGCTGGATATTACCTACTCCCTAAATGTCTTATCTCTGCCATAACTGGTATATTTAAAATCTTGTAGAATTGATTTTGGACAATGGCCGAATTGATTCACAATCAATCCGATCATCACGCCACTCCAACAACAACAAACGGCAATTGACGAAATACCATAAACAGAAAAAGACAACGTGTTCTCAAGCGAGAGCGTATCGATTCAAATTAAAATCACGCCTAATGGCATTAGATTAATTTGTGCAGCATTGTCCCGCGCGGCACATTGTGGCGGCAAACGAGCGATTGTATCGCGGTGTTCCTAGCTCTACCTATTTCTACAACAAGCCCAATTGCTTTCAAATACAATCAGTTAGGCTTATAATTTATCCATAAGTTACGGGATAGTACTTCACTCACTCTCATTCTAATTAGGTATTTAATACATAATAGGTTCTCTTTGAATAAATATCCTTAAACATACAATAGGAATCGATAGTTTTTTCCTATAAAAGATTCTTTGTCACAGTAACAATTGTATGAAGTCTCTAGCGATTACCACAGTGACAACGTACGAAATGGGTACACAAGTACACAATGGGTGACAAGGTACTTTGACTGTAAGTACCTAAAAGTTAATCTAATCAAGTCATCCTCAAAGTAAAATGATTATACATAAATAGGAATCCGTTATGTTACCAAACACAGTAAAATATTAAAAAAACTCTTTACCTAACTAACGACAATCATTTCAAAAGCCCAAAAGGCAAGGCTCCGGCTCCTAAAACACTTCATTATCCGTGACATTCGACTATCAATCATCCCGAAGTTCGCAAAACAATAATCACATTATCATTCTCCCATAATAACAAATGTAGCCCCGAAATGCATAAAGAACCCGCTTTGTGTTTTTTTACATAATAAGAAATTTTTAAAAATATCGTCTCAAAGCCACGTCTGGCTCGAAATCGAACAATGTAAACTTATGAGTGAAAACAAGAAAAAAGGGGGTAAGAAACGGCTTGACATATTGTTAAAGGTCCTTATAAAATTATTTGCTATCACGCCATCCGAGGCTTGTAACGAAGAAGCAACAGAACTTAAAAATGAAATAAGCATATTGCATGGCCAACATTTATGAAGAGTCTTGTCGGAGCAATAAAACAAGGAGGTGGGTAACCAAAACATTACAATCGAGTGGGCTAACGTTGAGCATTTTGTAGAGCCGTGGTAGGGCGTATATAGTAGGGCCCGCGCGGTGCATGGACGTGCGAACGCGACTCGGCTTGTCGGGTGCTGTAATTAAAAATGCTTTGTCTATCTCTCAAACATAGAATCGCTGTCTTCTCATTTTAATAATCACATGGAACCTACTTCAAGCACGCTATTAATAATGGTTTAAATGAATTTTTCGAATTCCCAAATGTCATCCAGCTTATTAACCGGCTTCATTTTTTGTTTAAGTTTTATTTGTTTTGGACACAGCGTTTTGGTTTTGGCGCGGTCAATCCGACCTTTCGTTTTTTGTCTCGCGTCATGCAATCCCGGCAGATGAAATATTACCAAAAGTTAATTAGTTACTAATAAAGCCTTTTTTTCTATTCAACTTTATTTAATATTTAGATATCGTCTGCATATTAAGCAATAAACAAATGATAGCCGTAGCCTACATTGATATTATACGTTATAAAGACGATTTTCTCATAATCACTCAATATGATAATAATGTTCTTAAAATAAATGTTCTCAATTATTCATCACCAGTCCGTCCACGTCAAACATTATCCGCAAAAAGGTACAACTTCGATAATTTCCGATTACAATGCACATGATCGATAGACTCGTAGATCAGATCTATAGATCATATCGGTCTCGAAAATGGAATGCATGAGTAAGACAAAATATAATTAATATTCATTCTTCGAATTCGAGCCGTTTTTAGTGCAGACATGTTGGCGTCGTCGCAATAAACAAAAGGCAAAAACTTGAGTTCAGTTTTTGTCGTTTTTTATTCGTATATGTAAAATTTAATAGTTGTGTACAATTAATCATTCGTGGGTGCATTGTTGCATCTGTCGCTTCGGCGCTTAGAAGTGGAGTGAGGCTATTGTTGGAGATGGACCTTTATGCCTGTGCTTTTGTGAAATGCAAAACACCCGTTGCGCCACCTGTGCTGTGCCTTCAGATAACGGTTTGATTATAACATCATTTTAGGTTAGACTGTTCTAATGAATTCAGTACTTACATTAACGGGCGGTTGTGGGCACAAGCTTAGGCTCACGATTTCCACAAATAGGTACTGGTTAGCGCAATGGATCAGCGCAAAACTTCCAAATGGTGTCCTTACCTACTTTTCGACTTGAAATATTAAGTCGGTCTCGGTAAACATTTTCTATGTTTTGGTTTAAGACCTAAGTCCAGTTTACGGCTCTCTAATAATCCCAAAGAGCATTAAACTCCCTTCGGCAAAAAACTGATATACCTATCTATTAATCTTAGAATGCTTACACATGCTGGTTCTGGATTAGGTTACATGTATGAATATTTGTAAAATATAATAGGATAATAACCAGTAGAATTTCCTTTTTCTTGTTTGTTATATATTTATTGGAATAAAATCACTTTACGTCCTAAAAAAGACGAAAATAGATAATGGTGTCAGATATTGACGGATAAGGTGGTGGTGGTCATACAGCGATCCGTCACGCCACCGCCGTGTCGAGGCGCCTCTTGTGGGTCGTGGGAATCATATTTATATTTTTTATTACACATTCAGTAACACATATCTTGATTTTGTAATTACTTCATAATTTATTTACTAACTTGATTACTAACATGAGTAATCAAATGCCTACATATAGTAACCGAATTTGCCTGCTAAAAATTAATTATCAGAAAATAGTTTTCGTACTTGTAAATATCCATAACCGTTAATTCAAAGGACATCGCCTTATAGAAGAATTGGTAGTAGATAAGTCGGCAAAGCCATGGCAATACATATAACGCATGATCGTATACCGACTCATTAATATGCAACCATCATTATTACTGTTCTTGATATCGACGTCCGAACGATAGGTGAATCTATTTATCATAATTACTTCCACGACCGATCTCTTGTGAATTATGATAGTTCTTCTTAGAATAAACCTCATCTTTTTAATATAATCCGGACCACTAGCTCGGGTTAACTCGGGAAAAAAAAGGAAAAAATGAAATGTGCGACCGGTTTTTTTCACCTGACAACACCCGGCATGAGTTTTTGTTTGCGTACGCCATTTCGAAAATTAAATTATAGGGTATAATTCTAATATGATAGGTGTGTAATATATGTCTATCTAAGGAATGTGTTTTAGAGATTTTTATCTTTTGTAATATTTATATTTATAGGCCTGCATAATGTGTACTAATTAAGGTACCTATTTCGTTTACCTACACGAAACGTAAATAGGGCTATTCATATTTAGTACTTACTAATGTAGATTTTTTTTATGAATAGGTAATTACTTTAAAACTTTTTCACTTTAAGTACTTAATAGACAAATATTATAAGTACAGGAGCGGACACCGACTTTACTTAACTTAACGAAAAAAAAAGTAAAACGTTTATACGATAGGTATATCTATCATAAACCTACCTAACCGGTACTTATAACTACATATGCTAGAATAAAAATGCTTCTAACTATTAATTTTTAAAGACTAGCTATAAAACTACAGAAAAACTAATAACAACTTCCAATACGAAGTGATTACCATAACTCACCGGCAACCAATAGTGCTTGCAGATCAAAGAGTAGGCGAGCTATAGAGATGGGATCTACAAAGAAATCCGCGCGCATTACGATCTAGCAGAACAGTGCAATCAACGGCTCCCTTTAACCACCAACATTGTTTTTTTGGCGCTAAAAAACAGCGGCTCCTGCGACAAAAGGCGATCGTCACAGAGATGCCTCTAAAGATATAAAACGAACATAAATAACTGCGTGTGGGTTTCCGAGGCAAAAAACAAATGAAGTGTAGAATATTTTATTTGAAACAAAATAACCAAAATCAATATAAATCAGTAATCTATAAAATGAATGTAGTCCTAGAAACGAATAAGTCTTATTTCTTTAATTCTATACCTACACTCATAGGTATCCCTACTTATAAGTCCTAAAAGAACCAAGTAGGTAATTCAATAGGTACTTACCTAATTAATTAATCCACGTCTACATCCACAATTTAAAGAAAATACAATTTGTTGTCATTTTCTTAATCAAAAAGCCTTCGCTTATATTCTTTACTTAACCTTTGAAAGATAGTACTACATCGCTTTGCAAATTAAATCTCAGGCTAACCAGTATAGAATGATGTACAGGCCTGTAAGAACCTTATATGATTAGAATCTCAAATTAAACTGGTTCACGCGAGACAATGTGCTTGGAAGGTGACGGAACTGACCGGCCAGACGAGAATGTTAGACGTAGAGCGGAGGTAGAGGTACCTACTCCGCCTCAGTATGCCCCAGCCAGAGCGCCCTTTATTAACTTCAGCTTACAATTCATTACAGGCTGCCTTCCTTAAATTAAGTTCCGCCCCTTGCCATTTTGTCCCTCGCTCTGTAACTATAATAAGTTAAACACAAATTTTAAATAGTGTCCATGTGTCAATGTCACTTGCAGAGTTAATTTTCTAAGTTTCTGTATTGTTTTATATATTTTAATTAGGTAAGAAACTAAACTACAATTTAAATACAATACACTCGATTCGAACTCGCAAAACCGATTTAAAAATTACATTTATTACGCTCTGCCAATGCTCTTATTAAAGTTAAACTGCAATTACGATTACTAACATGAAATGTTTTAACCCTTAAATGCATGATTTTTAGGGTTCCGTACCCAAAGGGTAAAAACGGGACCCTATTACTAAGACTCCGCTGTCCGTCCGTCCGTCCGTCCGTCCGTCCGTCCGTCCGTCCGTCCGTCCGTCCGTCCGTCCGTCCGTCCGTCTGTCACCAGGCTGTATCTCACGAACCGTGATAGCTAGACAGTTGAAATTTTCACAGATGATGTATTTCTGTTGCCGCTATAACAACAAATACTAAAAACAGAATAAAATAAAGATTTAAGTGGGGCTCCCATACAGCAAACGTGATTTTTGACCGAAGTTAAGCAACGTCGGGTGGGGTCAGTACTTGGTTGGGTGACCGTTTTTTTGCTTGTTTTGCTCTATTTTGCGCGGAGGAATCGCTGACTCCCGAGTCACAGGCTCTGACCTAGTTCGGGAGACAAAGGCTCGACTCTGGTGAAACTGTCACAAACCTAATTATAAGCTTTCTGTATCTAGCATAATATCGACTTTCTGTACTGTGTTAGGTTTTAAGTGAATAAAGATTATTATTATTATTTTTTGTTGATGGTGCGGAACCCTCCGTGCGCGAGTCCGACTCGCACTTGGCCGGTTTTTTGTTTTTGCCTGAAATTAATATATGTATCACATAATTGTTTGCCGTTCCTAGGAAAAATGGTAAAAAAATATATATCATCGATTTTCACTGCGAAATCAGTGTTAAAAGTTGCATAGGCTAAATCATATTTCTGGAAATATAAAGCTATTAGTAAGGGGTATAGGAAAAATCTTAACTGCCATCAGAAAGGTACACTATTTATGATGTTCCTATGATATCGTTTGTAAATATAAAATAATTACAAACCCCGAAAAATCTGCCCAAAATGACATACTATAAAATCATCAACTTCCAGGTTTTTCCAAGTTTTCCGACATTTCTATCTATAAACAAATGTAATTTTTATAAATTAAAATACTGCGTAAATTTATGTAATAATTCGGAAAATTTATTAGTTTTACTCTGGTTTTACTATTGAAATAATATACAGGAACAAATAGAATTTGTTTAACCCTTAATCTGTGAGCTGTCTAATGCTTTGTAGACATTTGGCAACACTATGCATTTAAGGGTTAACACAAATATATAAAATATTTTTTTAATAGTGTTTATTTCATATGTATTGATATTGATAATCATTGACCATTTGTGTATAGGTATCTAACATATTTCTTTGATATTTATGTAGGCCTTATTTAATTACCTACTCAAAGTAGAATATTCGATATTTAATTGTAGAATTAAAAATTGCTTTAAAGATACTATAAAGGTTCCCTTTTGACTAATAAACCTAAAAATACTGTTTCCTTACCCAAGCGTTTGTCATTCCCGTGGCGATTTTCACGATGCTTATATAAAGGACAGAGCACAGCGGCTGCGTAGATGTGCTCGAGTACGCTCGCTAGAATGTTGGAGACGTGAACGCACACGTTACGCAAGTGGTGTACCGTATCTCTTAAAGATTTATATATTACAACGCGCAAGTGCACGTTTACGCACATGCAGCCGGTGTGCTCTGGCTTTAACACTTCAAGACGTTTCGGCTCTACAGCGTGCCAAATAAATAGACGTAGCTATAAACATAAAGTTACCTATATTTACATTATTAAAAAAAGCACTTAATTAGAAAATATATTGTTATACTAGCTTTTGCCCGCGGCTTCGCACGCACAGGAGAGTTTTTTTAATTTTGCACCCCTTTAGAGGATGAATTGAATTTGAATTTTGAATTTTGAAAAATCCTTTCTTAGTGGACCCCTAGACCTTATAAGGAACCTACTTGCCAAGTTTGGACTTTCTAGTCCCAGCGGTTTGGGCTGTGCGTTGATTTAAGTTAGTCAGTCAGGTCTTTCACGTTTATATATATAGATTTTTCCGCCCTGGACGCTCCATCAGATTAAACCACCAATCCACGAATAAATGTAGAGATGTCGCGTATTACGTTCCTTAATTTTCAAACCTCACCTTTGCAACCTCACGTACAGGAATTATACATATTTAAATATTGCGCAAAAACAATAACTTGATTATGTCCATTTGGTTTAGTTCCATTACTTGATTAGTAGTATTTAAGGTTGTCCAACACGGATATGCTGTGAGCGGCAGTATCACTGAAAATCGGTCTGGGCGCAAGACATTTGTCGGAAGGGCGGGCGGAGGTAGCGTGCCGGTTGCTAGGCAACCGCCCAGCGGGTGGGCGTGGCAATCGATACCACCCTCTCTCACTTTTCTCACGTGACAGCCCTTTTGCTTTCATCCCAACTTAGTTACTAGATCACGTAACCCTGGTGCCGTTTGGACCTTGAATGTCCCTAATGGCTCCTTTACACGATGGCCCAGCGCTGAGCCAGCGATATGGCCATGCGATGGTTGGAACGCAAATACACGATGGCGACGTTCAGTTGTGATCTATCTGGTTTCCAAGATGGACGTGGAATCATTAGCCGTTGCAGTAATTTATCTATATGCCACGTACCAATATTTTCTTCAAGTAATTAAAAAAAAATGGCGTAGAAGCTGCAGGAGTTTATTGATGATACATACTACTCGAAAAAAAATTAATGTTAGATTTTTTTAAAGAATTCAATGAATTAAATATTTTATCTTTTTAATTTCATGTTACCATACAATTTGCTTAAATTATTTTAGATCATATTATAATGTTGTTACTAGCTTACCAACATAGCTCTGCAAATTGTGCAGTGTATAGGTAGGTACTTACTAAGTATTATTATAATATTACTACGTGACACCTTTAGTGAACTTGATCGGCAGGTTCAATTTATTAACCGAGAAAACAAAGTGTAGCTCAATTGATACAGTGCAATTCCAAGATTGAACTTGACAGTTGAATTTAGTTATATCCTAAGCGCTGTATAGCCTATCGAAACAAATATAAGATTAGATTATAGTGCTCACTTCATACATCAGATTCCTTACTTAATAAATAATAAGTTGTATTGGAGGTATCAAAAAAAATATTATTTATAAGTTCAAACTCGCTTAATACTTAATAATTTTAAGGCGGCTGGTATTAAGAATCGAATTGAATGAAAGCATCTGTCATGGTTGTTGTTTATCAGTTTTATCACGTGTGCTTTCAATAAAAACTGAGTAAAGTACCTATCTAATTATAACTAACTATACTCGTAAAATGAAATTATTTATTATTCAAACTATGGAACCAAGAGTCTACATTACCTAAGTACCCGATAGGGTGAATAAGCAAATTATCATGTACCCACATTGAGTGGACTAGTTTTCTAGTCAAGTGAATAATGTACCTAATTACACATTTTCGAACAGACGAAGAAAGTTTATTTATTTACTCGGTTCTTGTGAGTTAGAAAGCAAGACCTTTACCTGTGTTGCTCCTAGGAACACGTATAATGTAAGATGGTCGTGTCGTAAAATACTCGACGTTCAATCAAGAGAAATCAAAATAGGTCACATTATAGGTGTGGACATTTTCATATACTGTGACCCATTTTCATTGCTCTCAACTGTAGCAATCTTGTTAAGATGGGGACCACTATAAGTAATTTCCTTCCCATTCCTATATTACGGCTGTTGAAGACAGCTTTTAACTTGTCTGTACTTACCATTTAAGGTACAAAGGTCGCCTGTCGAGTTCACACGTGCGGTGATTGCAGGCTGCAGGGCGGAGGGCGCGAATTATAAGTTGTCAGGCGCAGCCCTCGGCGGCTACCTGACGGCGATGCTATGCTACCATAACACACCTCCTTTTAGAAAGAATTTCATAAGACGTTCTGCTCATCTTTACATTTGATTAGTGTTGAACTTATTGATGGGATTGAATTGTCGTCTTTAAATACCCGTAACTACTTACAGCTAAACCGAATTACTTATAAAAATTAGCTTATAAATAAGTCCAGTCACAGAAGTAAATATTCGTGACATCAATTATGTATAGGAATAGGTACAATAACACTTGATTTAAAAGTGGCAAGAGAAAGCACTTTAATTACAAAGTACTTACCTCACTCATTATTTAGGTACGTTGGAATCGAAACGTCAATATAACATTGGAAACTTGTTACCCATCTACGAATATAAAATGTAGGTACTTAAATATGTGCATGTTTGGTGAAGATGACTAAAGGAAATATTGGATTGGAACAAATAGTTTTGGCATCCCAACCTGTTAATTAATACAAATCGCCTAACTCCTCGCCTGGCCGGCTCCGTCGCGCCTCTCGGCTGACGGTCCGTCCATCCCAGATATTATATGGACCATAAAACGACGATCACGTTTTATAAACACTACATTTATAACTACTTTATGATTGTATTATTTATTTTAAGTAATATATTATTTGGGGTGGATATTTTGATTTTTTTCTAAACAGTATAATGCTTTCAAATATTTAAAATACAGTACACTCCATTAATTTATAGTATTCGGCCGTGTTGGCTAAATATGGAACGCGTTTGGGTCTAAATGGTCAGCGCGACGTGAAAAGTGGGCGTTTTAAGATAATGGGTTTTTTAAAACGGAAACAGTTTTATTAATGATTTACAACAAAAATGGCACTCTTTAGCAGAAGTATTTTGTTATCAATTTAATTTCATGATATATTTAGGCCTCGAATAAAAAAGAAAGCCTTGACTGTAAAGAATAGTAACTGCAAACATTTCGACGTTTTACGATGGTTTATTTTTTATTTTTTGTAAAGTCAAGTATACAGGGTGCTTCCTGTAACAGGAGCAATAAATTAAACTGAAGGCTGTACTCCTCAAACCGACCAACATTGGTTCAGCAACTTTTAAAAATTATGAATTCTTTAGACTTCCTCTTTTTCATACAAAATAAATATTGCCTTCAATGTACGCTGACATCAGTGTGTTTGACGTTGCTTGTCACGCTTTAAACATAACAAAATTTGCAATACATTGCGTCTTAGAATAAACTTTAAAGTGTAATAAAAATCAAAACATGAGTTATTTTCAAAAGTTGCTGAACAAATGTTGGTCAGTTTTAGGAGTACAACCTACAGTTTAATTTATTGCTCCTGTTACAGGAAGCACCCTGAATTTGCAGACGCAAGTGAAGAGTCGGTCTCCACAGCAGCGCGCCCCGCGCCGCAACGGCCGGCCGGCCAGCCCGGCGAACGCCGGCCGGGCGCGAGCGGGACTCGCTCGCACTAAATTTAAATATTTTAATCCTTAATTTAAATTTTTGACATTTTTATTTTATGTTGGTATTCGTGTAGTTTTATTTTTAATGTTATTTGTCATATTGTGGAACTGGAGACGCTTTGAATGTAGGTAGGTAACCTTCAACTCATGACTGGCGCCTTATTAAGTATAGCCTAATTTTTTAGCATATTTGTATTAGGCCCGATCTACACATTGATTAGTGTTGATTTGTTAAGTATGAGTGCATACATTTACTACTTGCGTTTAGTAGCATATGTATGAACTCACACTTAACAATTATTAATCTGTAATTCGGGCCTTAGATTAAGTTGATTCAATATTGCACGAAAAGCTTTCCGTGTACTTTTGATTGTCATGTAGGTACACTAGGTACCTACCTATAATCTAATTTAGAGGGACCTTAGGTAATTTTCAGATGGAATAACGTTACTACCTATTTATAAGTTGGTGGGTGTAAAGCTTGCTAATATATATATATATATATAAAATAGGTAGGTATAGATAGAGAGGTAAATACAGATGCCTCGTTAGCAAGATATAAGGTAGGTACTACCATCTACAAGAAACGTACCTCGATTGTCGAAATATCCATTAAAACGTCTTAGCTCGTCTTCGGCATGATTTAAAAAAGCATGGGCTTGTAAATTTAGGAGACGCAGGCGCATGGCGGGACGGATAAATGAGGCATGTAGATCATTATAATACTACATCATTAGTCATCCATCGCGGCGCCGGGGTTAAATAAGAGGCTTGGGATAGGGAAATGTGATGTTTGTTTAGTACCTACCGTCAGTTTAAACCATAGAGAAATATAGTAAGACAAGATTGCTCACTCCATACATCAGTTCAGACTATTAATTTCAGTGTCTACATCTAGCATCGAGTAGCGGAACTATCAGTACTGCTACTTGACAATAGATGTAGCACCGACCGGAAAGTCTTATCTCAACAGCATAAGACTTTCCGGTCGGTGCTACATCTATTGTCAAGTAGCAGTACTGATAGTTCCGCTACTCGATGCTAGATGCTAATAGTCTTTTTGGTACTAAAACTGATGTATGGAGTGAGCACTCTATGTATTTTTTCTCTATGGTTTAAACGGCTTTTGATTTCGATACACTTGCATAATATGTATTACTAATTCCATCACTAAAACGTAAATACACACATATTACGTGTCTATTTAAGCTTTAGCTTAGGTATTGTAAAGCCGACAATTCCAGTTAAAGTGTCCTTGGCTAGGTAGGTATAGGTATAGGAATTAATGTTGAACTTTTTACAGTAGCAAAGATATATATTCCATTGTCAAATAGTAACGATTACTTTATATAATATTAGAAAGTTTGCTGTATTAAAAAAATATCCAATTGCTTAATCGCTAGAAATCGAATGCATACATATTATTGACGGTTTCGCGACGTGCCTAATATCGCAGCCACGAGTTACGTCGGGTCATCGGTGTGATAACGGTATCGGGGTCAAGGGTCGAAACTAAGACGCTCGAATTCTGTCCCACTAAAGCATACCCCAGTAAACGTAACTGACGTTAGAAAACTCATTCAATTGTTTACCGTATTGTTGCGGAATAAATCCAAGATTAAACTGATTTTCCAGTGTGACTTACGGTAATAATACGTGGTAGGTCAGAATAGGTTCTGATGTTTATGTACAGTGGTAGCGAAATGCGTTAACTACATTTAATGTAACTTTTTGTCCATGTAAGTATCTACAGGTAGCTGATAGGTTAGGCGTGCGGCTTAAAAGTCGGAGGTTGTAGGTAATGTAGGTATGAACCTCCAGCTCGTACCAATGACTTTTTAGGAATATTAATGGGCGTTTTATTTTGTTGTCCCAAACACTTTTTTTTCAAATTTGGGATTTTTAATGTTATTTCTACTCAGAATCACGAGCTCTTTCTATCCTAATAGGAGAAAAAAAGTGTCCCAAAATTTCCATACATTTTTCGATTTTTCCATTACGCGACCACCATACAAAGTCTATGAAAAATGGTGACGAAATGGAAATAAAAACCTTAGGACAGTTTTTTTCTCCTATTAGGATAGAAAGAGCTCGTGATTCTGAGTAGAAATAACATAAAAAATTCCAAATTTGAAAAAAAAGTGTTTGGGACTACAAAAAAAAAACGCCCTAATGCACAAAATATTGTCTGATATTTTATAGTTGCTCCTTGTTAAAAAAAAACGGTATAAAGCCTTCAAAAAATATTACATGCGGATTACATGTAAGTAAGTAAAAAGGTGCAAGTCTGGCAACGCAGTTCTACGACAATAAAGTTTTGAGGTTAGTCAGTACATACCTACTGATGGGTCGGGAGGTGTACTCATAACTCGATTTGCACCAACTTGCCTATTTTAAAACCATGTCAATATTAGTCTATTAGACATCTTTATCTTTTTAATACATAAAATGGAATGAAATGGAATGGTATTGGATACATAATAAGAATAATCGTCAACTATTTAAAAGAATCTTGATTGAACATAGCTAATTATATGCAGTTTGAGCAAAACACATAAGAGGATGAGTAAGCCTTTTGTGTGGGTAAGGGCCAGCACAAACACAAAATTACAGGAGGTTGAAAATACCCTGAATGGCTTCGAGAAAAGGATGGTACAGCCGCGCCTCTTTGTTTTGCTCGACTTGACGGGGGCACTGGTTTCCCGTTTTTATTTGAATATGAGCTGTTGATTTCTTAAAAACGTCAAAATATATTGCAACCATTATTTTGAAAGGAGCCATCTTTGTTTATCGCGCAATGTTAGAAGGGACGTTTATATGCGATAGGTAAGCAAAAGCATAATCGTGGTGCACCTACAAAATTGCCTTAATTAAAAATACAATTTGTCTAATTGGGAACGTTAACATTACCTAAGATTTCTTTAAACAAATCTTTAAAAAAATGGCTTGAGTACGGCAACGGTCAATAAACTAGTTTTATCTTTATACGAATAGGAAATAAAACACCCTCGTATTACGCTCCCGTCTCATTGCGCCGACCATTAAATCATTTTCCATCGAATAAGTTTTTACTTACACTTGGCTTAACCAATGTTTACATATGGTGACTGTGACTGCGGGTTAGCGCAGCGTAGGGGGATCCAAATGTATTTATTTAGATCTGAAATCGTACGCGAATATGAACAAGCTAAACGAGTTAAATAATGTTTCGGATATGAATAGGGGAGCCCGAGTTGTAATTAACAGAGGCCACAATAAACAATACGATTTTTTGTTATTTAATAAAACTTTGGTAAATTGTTTTACGTAACCACAAGTCAAAGGGCCCCTTAATTCTATTATGTTTATACCACGACAGTGGCAAACATTTCTACATACAGTACATATCCACAGTCTCCTGATAAACGAATCTTAGATTAGACACGTTGTCTACACCCTTATAAGAGGAATGATTATATTGGCAGATTCAAAGAAAGACAAACGAAGATCCCTAATCTTTAACCCAGTGCATCAGTGCAGCTTTGGCAACCAAAGTGCTCACCACCAGGAACACGTTGCTAATACATTCCTAGAGAATAAGCACTTGCCTTGTAAAGTTATTATGCCGAAACCCAATTTGTGTTGCTGTGGCTCTGGCTGTTACAGATACAATTGTAACCTAATGAATTATCATAAATTTTGAGATTTTTTTGTCAATGCCTACAATACCTCAGTCACCTCAGTGTTATTCTGTAAGGTGGAGGAAGAATGATGTTAGCTCGTTCCTTTACAGATGTTTATGTATTACTTTCTTATAATGTATACGAGGATACAATCAATTTTCATATTCGATTATTTTGCCTCTAATTATTATTCACATGAAAAATTTTTAGGTCGTTAATCCTCGGTATTCCGTAGTTAATAATCATTTGATTAATAATCAATTTAAATTTCGTCTTCCCCACTGAATCATAACTATCATTCGCAGGTGACGTACTAATTTACGGAATGATACAAGATATAAGATACCTAATACTATTTAACATTTTCTCTTTGTATGTCGTAACGTATAAACTGAGGTAGGTAATTGGGATTTTAATTTTTAAACACAGTTCTTTCCCTACGATCGGGCAATTTTAATGTCATTCCTTGGGTATGGAATAGAAATGGACTAAATTACATAACTTTGCGTTATTGATTTAACATGACTTAGTTTCCTTCAGAATTGTAGGTAAAACTGCTCTGTATATTTGTGCAAGTCAAAATGTTACAATTTTACATTCTATTAGGTAAGTATAAGTTGTCCAATATAGTTTTTTGCTTTATCCGAGACGAGGAGTTTATTCGTTTAAGGCTAATAAAGGTTGTCTGCTTCTGTTTGGTCACACAAATGCTCCCATTTAAATATTCAAAACTGATTTACCTTTAATACTTATTTACAATTTTCTGTATCAGCGATGCTTCTTATGTATTACGATGCATGTTTTTACTTGCTAGAAGGCCTTGCTAATTCTTAATGTGGTAAATTGGGCATTAATCGTTCTATCTACACATCGGTAGCTCAATATTTTTAGACACTAGGTCCTTTATGATAAGTGGTTCAACGGATATCGTTCTTATGGCAAATAATAATTAAAATGTGGCATCGGGGCTGGGAGGCACGTGCTGGCGCCGAGCCACGTGCCGACTCCTCGCATTGTTGCCGGGGTTATTTATGAATATTGTTCATTGCAGAAGTAAGTACGTTTCCAACCCCGAATCGTGTCGACATGCACTTATGAACACTTAGTGTGGTAACGTGAGGATGATAGCTGACGGCGGCGCATATTGAGGTATCGAAGTCAGCGTTCAAACTGAACATAGGTATTCCCTGTTGTTTTGAATATGGAGGACCTGATATCTTATCTTCACACGTTTCTTTCGGCAACAAACTGGTTACAGTTTGGCGATAATATGATTATGTTTGTTTGTAATCATGTACCTTTTGTATAAATAAATAAATAAAAAATGTACCGGTCTCATCTATCTAGTTTTTAGGTATTTACTTACCTTGTAATTGCTGCCAGGATATTTCAAAGTAGCTACGGATTAGCAGTTTAAAAATGTTGAACCAGAAAGATTCATGAGAACTCTGGTTGATCTAACAATGTCAAATAAATTAAATTAGACTGATAATTCTGCGCCTTTGAACTTAAATATTTCTTAGTTTGAGCAATGAGACATAAAAAGTAGGACTTGGTAGGATGACCTTTTACATCTCTGATGTATATTAGGGACCTGCGGGATATTTAGATTTTGTTTGGTAAAGATGTCCAATCAATATTGTTTTGTCTTCGTAAGCAACGTGCCAAACATAACGTTTTGTTATGGAAACATTTAGAAGGCGTGCACGTTAAGTGTTGAATAATCAGGAGGACTCACAACGGCACCCTCGCGCGTGAGAGGTTTCCAATAGGTTTGAGTTTGTCAATAAATTATGAAATAGTAGAGCAGTGTGATAGTCGTCGGCCGGCGATTGGTATCGGAAGCGGGGCGGGCTGACGGGAGGGGTGACTTCCTCGTTCCGGCTGCTGCTCGCGGTCGTAACTCATCATCAGGGCCCCGCGGGAGGCGAGAACACTCTCCCTCACGAGAACACAAAGAAAAATAAAGATTTGTGTGAATTATACCCCCTACGCAAGCGAAAAGTGCCCCCTACATCGTGAGATCTAAAAAACGAAGTACGGATGCGCGAACTCTCTATGAGTAGGTACCTATTTGCTCACTCGCAAAAAGTATATCCCACCTGATTAATTGTCCCCTGTGTCTTCAATATTGACAATATTGCTACATAATTATTGATAATTTTAATTGCTTTTGCTACCATACTATGTACATACAACAGGCAAATTTTTATCTATCTACCACAGTTCGTTTATTTTTATATTTTAGACAAAGAAAGAGGTCCTCAAGATAGTTGTCGCGGCAGGAAAACAATAGCGTGATGCGCGAAACTATCAGTGTTAGCTAGTTCGATCAACGATGTCAACGAATGCTTTAAGAGGAAAGGGGACGATCTATTCTCCATACAAACGTACCTATTTAGTCATTATTTTCCTCCCTGGATGTTGACATTATGGAAAATATTTTTACATAATTTAATGTATTTTATATATATATATATATATATATATATATATAAATATATTTTATTTTTTTATAGCTATGAAGCTATGACTAAAATACATTTAAAACGGTCGGGCCGTTTGATTTCTTTTCGTTTTTTTAATCATTATAAAAGTTAGGAGCGAAAAACAGTTCCATAATTTTTTTTAAATACTCCTAACTCTATCTAGTAAGGAAAATGGGGCCTACGTTTGTATGGAAAGGCGGTTTCGGGGTCGTCTTAATATTCAGACCCTAATCGCAATTTTTCTGGATTCCTTACTTTTCAGACTTTTCACTTGAGATAACGTTTGAACAGTAAATTCCAGAAAAAAAAATACATTGTTAACTAATAGTGACTATTTAAATTACATTTGGCCTTCGCTATATTGTGGATTTTCAGTGGTACTAAATTATTTTACTGGCAAGAAGACAATGATGCAAGTTTCTTAATGAACCTTAGGGTTTAATTATCAACTGTTTAATAATCGTCCTAAAGTGGATTTCAACTGTTTAATAGACAAGACAAATAATGTAGACAAACCCCTTCATGCCTGCGTAATCTCGCACTTTTTGTGGACAACCATGATTTTATCGACAGTTTATATAGGTACTTAAAATATTATCTTCTACTTCTTCTTCAACCTAGCGTTTCCCCGGCCTAGCGCCAGGGTCCGCTTTGCTGCTCAGTCTTCTCCACTTTGCCCGGTCTTCGGCATCCTTAGGTGTGAGATTGTTCTCTTGCATGTCCGCTGTCACGACGTCCAGCCAGCGCTTCTTAGGCCTACCGCGGCCGCGTGATCGATGATGAAAATATTATGTTGATTATTAATATTTCAATGAAAATAACCATCGTAAAATGTTAAGGTTATGAAATGCTAACAATATCTGTCATAATTTGTTTATATTATTTGTTTTTCCAATTGAACTCCACTTTAGGCGAGAAGGTTGTCGAGACCCCGTTGATTGGTCTGACACGTGTAAGTACGCGGCATTCTTTTACAATAAGTACCTAACTGATTATCGTGCTTCCGCTCCTAAACATTGAAATTCTGAACACGATCGACATGCTTTTTGGTGCCAGTGTTAGGAATGGAAATTAGTAAAACTACAAGATAAGATAAGATATAGCATAGGTACCGTTCTGTCACAAATTACCTACTTTGCAAAAAACCGAAAACCCGTAATATTGATGTTTAATTTAATAGGGAAGAATATCTATATTTAATTGATCGTGTTCGAAAGGCACAAATACGAAGTTATGCAAATGAACCAGCCGTTATAATTCGATTTTCTGCTTTATAGCTGCGTAATAAACATTCTAGTTGTCCGATTTTTTGTCGCCTGCCAATAACAATACGACGGGCATAAAACGCTCCAGTTTTATATTTTCTCATTCTAATAAATAAAGATTTCAGACCTTACAGATCGGGCCCACTCTAAAAACGACCGCCCGGGTTGGGTGTATTAGAATTTCCAACTCTATTGTGTTTTATCATACATTCTTTTTTGCACCTCGTCAATGTTCATTTGCAATTTTCATTCTGGCGATGGCATAGATTAAGTTTTTACGTAGCGTTGATTGTGTCTACATTAATTCGGAAGGCGCTTGATTGATTGCTTGATAATTTAACATATTTCATTACGTTTCTGTTTTTCCTACCTGTTTACAATACAGTCAGTCCCAGTAGCTAATAGTACATGTCATATATAGTATCACGTATAGTTATTTTACAAACTAGGTTGAATTTGGATTTTTTTTAATGTCTACTAATTACATATGTGTGTTATATTATTTTATTGTATTATTTTAGGTAGTTATTGAATATGTTAAGTCGAATTTTGTTTATTTTAAACATTTATTTTGGCAGTCAATATTCTGAAAATACAAGATATAGGTAGTTTACTTAGGTACGCTTTGCTCGCTTTTGTTTTGGCTCTCTATAGGTGTATTAAAAGCTTATTATGTAGTAGACAGTAAGTAGGTACTACTTGTACATTTTGAGACGTCGACGTGTAAACAAAAAGGGTCCCTGTCGAGGGTTGCAATGGGCGGAGTCAGGTGTCAGTGGCAGGCTGCAGATCTTATCTGCCGGGGAGGCACGCCGACCTGCGATCATACTTTGCCGCCGCTTTAGATGATCCTCTAAAGTAATAAACTAAACGTTGACTGATGCCTAAATAGATGCAATGAATTATAAGCAAGTTTTTGTCAAACATGCTTTTATACGTAAACCCGATTTTCCACATAATGCAAACACAACAAAGTAGATGAAAACACGTAGGGCAACAATAGATTAACTATTGTAATGTAGATTGCGTATTGCGTAGAAGGTATTTCGTTACAGGGGAGATGGTCGTCCTCTTAGCATTGGTTTGCAATCCATCTAGGAGAAGGATACTCCAAAATAAAACCCGGAATGGAGTTTCCGTAAGGCGCGAGTAGGTCCAACCTGAAATAAGCGGCAGATTCCTGCAGCCGACCTGTTTCCACACGTATTGGCTCGCCTTTACTGTGGGATAAGACAGTGAAGCCGAGAGGGTAATGCAGGTGCTGGGCCTCCCTGCGTTTCCTTAATTTCGTCCCAGGCGGTGTAATAGGGTATTTCTCTAGGTGTAAAACCGACACCATAAATCGTCTGCATTAGACGCTAAGGCCAATGATAGTTATAGACTCCATCTGTCGTCAACTATCGACTACTTTATATTTAAGATTTCTAAGTATGCAATTTTTATCTACTTTGCAGCTTTTACTTTGTTCGGTTTTCGGCTTCCTTCAGTGTAGTACCAGAAAGTCCAGAAACTTAATGAGTTTGATATGTAGTCCTTCGGTCTCATTGTCAGTAGGCTCAGAGAAAGAAGTTTTTGAAAAGTCGTAGCGTTTAGATCACAATACGGTCTAATTAGCAATCTTGCGGCCTTTCTCTAGCTAGGTACTACAGCGATTCGAATCGCTCGAAATAAAAAAATAACATAATACTTACCTCTTAAATACACTAAAAAAATTTTTAACAATTCATGCACTTAAGCTAAAAATATGAAACTTGCTTCTAAAAATGCGCAATTTTATTTTTGAGGGAACTCATCCATTACTTCTTTGCAAGCTTTTATTAAACTTGCCCTATTTTTATAAACCTAAAGATGCATGTTAGTTAGTGTGGGTCAAATCTTGGAAACTGAATTTGACCCACTTCCCTATTTCCGATTGAGCTGAAATTTGGCATACGTATGTAAATTAAATACGGATAAAAAAAACAATACAATATGTATTATGATGACATGGAGCTGATCTGATGATGGAGACAGGAGGTGGCCATGGGAACTCTGTTTCCTCAGTTATAAAACAACGTACACTAATTGTGTTTGGGGTTGTTAGAATTGTCTCGATTGTTCGAGTTGCCTATGGAAAGAAAAGAAAAGTACAGTCAGCGATAAAAGCTTGTATCAAAAATGATATTTTGCTAATAACTTATTTTTTATTAATATGTACTTACGACAAATTAAAATTCAAAAAAATGATATCCGCGGTCTCGATCTCGCTCACGCTTACGCTAAGTGAGAATGAGAGAAGAACACGAACCTACTGGGGCTTAACAGTAACTTTGAATTTACCTACACTTAATTGACGTATTTAGCTACCAATAAATATCAGCTAGCAACCAGGTCATACTCATTTTATAGTGGTCTTTTTTGTTGGCATCGCACTCTTACAGACGAGACACATTTTTCCAGTTGAGACTTTGAGACTGACTAATAAAAAAGATATTCGTTAACTTTATTGTATCGTCCAGAGAAGTGTTTTTTTTTAATGTATTTGACCCAACCGGGAAGTGTGTCAAGTTTAATATTTGACATCTGTTTAAAGAATTAACATGAAAAATAATATTTAATACAAACTGAAACAAAACTAACCTATACCTACTTATGTTATTATTATAGGTAGTCTAGTAATAAAGAAGTACGTGTTGTGTGGAGGTTGTCCGTCTTGAATATTTACTAGTGCCTACCTATGTACTAGTAAGTTGTATGGCAGTTATGCGCGGACGCAGCTCGGCTCCGCGACGAAAGCTCCAGGTTCCAGGCAATATATTAACATATTTTTTAATTTCTACCTCAGACATTTAAAGAGGCAATTGCAAAGTACATGCGCGGGAGTGAGATTTATAATAAGAAAAAGCTCCTACCGCGCTTGCACCATAAGGATCTATAAATCTTTTAAGTACTGAATCGGCCAATCCCTGTTGAGAAACTATAAATCATCTCCGCGGACAGTAAAGTCGATTCGAATATGACGTCTCGCTCGCACTCGCGCCCTCTTATACGCTTCACATCATTTATCATTTTCTTCTCTCATTCCTTCTCAATGATAAATTCAATTCTCTTTTGGAATATGATTGTTCATCGTTTTGTAACGGTGGTGTTTTATTGTGAGTATCGTCACGGAGTTAGGTTTTTTGATCGGAATCCGATCGAAATCATCGCGAGAATTGGATTTCCATTTTAGATTTCGTATCCCGAATGATCAATCTTATAGTGCTTTAAAGTCAGGTAAGGTAGGTACCTACCTACCTATATGTATAGTTCTGACACGATGTAAATATGCAAGTAACTATTTATTTGCAGACTCAGGAAAATAGAAGATTTTTACCTTTGCATCGAATATTACGTGTCTTTCTGTTGGTTTTATATTTTCGTTTTTAAAATAGTACTGTACAAGGGGGACGTGATGTATGTGGACACTCTTCACCAGTGCCCTCCAGGCCGCTCTGTCTTGGGCCCAGTGCATCATGCTAGCCTGCAGGAGGTGTTTGTCTCTGACGTTATCGCGCGTGTTGCTGGTAACAAAGAAAAAAAAATCCTTTTAGAATTCAAATACGATTTTTTATTACTTTTAAAAGTCTGCTATTTACACGGCTGTAGAAAAGGCATTCAACAATATCCTCTTAAAATAACTTAGAATACATGGTGCTCTTTCAGTCATTTATATGCAATATAAATAGGTTTTGCCTTTTTATAATATGTCAGTATGTGAAAAAATAGATACATCAATATTTTTATATAAGTATAGCTATAATCGTAAAGTTCAGAAGTGGATAGCACAATTCAATAGCAAAGACACTGATAACTTATTTTAAAATCAATTGCTTATACCTATTATCACTGGGCATTCATCTTAATCTATATATTTTACATGACGCTAATTATCCTAAAGTAAAAAATGTACACAAAATTTAAATACTACAAATCGTAGTCTTAATGGACTTCGGTGCTTTGGCCTCGCTGCTCAATTTATGTTATTTCATGTTTATTTAATTATTACGAGTTCCCTGAAAATCTGTAGATACGACGTTACCGCGAACACTTTTTAACAATCAATAAAGTCATTTATTCACAGAATTAATAACAGAACAGTTTGTACATCGCTTCTTATTTCTCTAAAAGGCTGTTTTAAATCACGGTCAACGAGGCAATTGAGTAATTTGCAGTTTGTGATATTGAAATTAGTATTTTTATATAGGTAAAGCTTCCTGTACTGCCAGAGGGACGCGAGCAGAAAATGTCAGGAATGGACGTATGGTGCTCATAAAATAACATTTCAAAACGTGATATAACACATTAAATTACAGTGTTCACCGTAATCATTCTAATTCGTTGTTTTAAAACAAACAACCGATTATTCAAATTTTCTAATAGCTCTTCAATCCCCATCATTTACATACGCGCTTTACGGGCAATAGCAAATTGTAGCGCAAGTAGCGCAACCAGCAAAGATAGGTAATAGTGCAAATATAAGAAGTTTATTTAGAATAAGTGTTACACCGGTCAGACTAATACAATTAATATAAGCGTAGAGTGCACTACAATTAAAACATCTAAAGGCGCCTTAGGAAACTTTTCATTCCACGTTAATAAATAAATTATTTCATATTGACTCAACATAGCATAAATGGATCAAATAATCGTAGTGGCGCAAACGAAAGTGTTTTTAAGTAACATTTCCTATAAATAAATGTTTATTTTGATTCTCGCCATAGAAGAGTGCGTGAGTTGATCGTCGAGTGAAGAGTTCCCTAAGTGCGATGCTGTCAGTAGGCAGCGGCAGCACCTGAGTGATGCATTAAGTGGTGGTGGTGGTAGGTCTCCTGAGTGGGACACCACCAGTCAGGTACTCCATGCGGCATTGCGGGAGCCGGTTGCTGAAATTGGCTCCAGTGCCCACCAAAACCGAGTTTATTGTCCATTACGCCGTTGCCTCCGATATTAGTGAGATGTGGGGCTTGATTGTGGTGAGGCGGTGCGGGTGGTCGTTCGTAAGGTTTCTGATCGTGAGGATTGAGGTACTTATTGTTGAGGCTCTCGAGTTTGTCTGCTATCGAAGCGTGGTGGGGCGGGTGGTGCGGCGGCATCGGCGCGGGCGCAGTCGCGGGCGGAGGCGGCAGCGGCGCCGGGGGGCTGCTGGCGCCGGCCGTGACGCTGACGCTCCCCGCGGACGAGGAGTCGTCGCCGTCGCTGTCGTAGCGCGGCGACGCGTCTCCGGCCGCGCCGTGAACCTTCATATGCTTGCGCAGCGACGACGGGTGTGTGTAGGACTTGTCGCAGCCGTGCACACGACAGTTGTACGGTTTGTCAGACGTATGCACGTGCGAATGCTTTTTTCTGTCGGAAGAGTTTGCGAATCGACGATCGCAACCAGCGTATTCACATTTGAACGGCTTTTCACCTGTTAACAAAGAAAAAAATGGTGTTATATTTTGAAGTGACCTACGTGATTCATGTGAAATTGATTTTGTATTACATTTAGATTAACGTTACGCAGCGTAAAATGTTTCTTTATTCGAACATAAAAATATTAATATTTATTTATTAATCGAGCCAGTTTCGCATCTTTTAACTTAAGAAAGTAGCCCTCTGTGCAGATGTCTAATCACGCCATCAATAACCAGATTAGCGCGTTATTTGTAGTTTATGAGAATAAATAAACATTTGACAAAAATTGCGTGAAAATACTTAACGTTGCTATAAATCAATTTCTACACAAAAGCATGGACCAAAAAAGCCAGGGTTGAACCTCGCTGACTAAGAAAGGGTATCAGTATAAATTTATAATTTTTCACCTAGATAGAATGGTGTTTTTTCTCTGAAAAACTGTTTAATTATCTCTAATACACTTATTCATACGTAATTAATCCAACAGGTGAGTAGACAAAAGTCCAGGTAGTGCCTCAATTTTAACTGTAAGTTTCAATACATTCAGTATTACCGTAAAACCTAAAATGTCCTATTATATGGAACTAGCTGTTGCCCGCGACTTCGTACGCGTGGATTTGTATATTGGTGGTTATATATTCTACATAAGCTTAGAACATTATGCAGCAAAAGATAGCAGTAGGGACTGTTAATCATTTGTTAATTATTATACACAACCTGGCTACGAAGTTTCAAGCCCCTAACTGAATAAAATTGTTCTCGATATAATCCCGCTCAACCCCCAGCATATTTTCAAGTCCACTATTTAGTAAAACCTACTATCTAACTACCTATTTACGAAGTTTGAAGTTCCTAGCTTTAAATACAATTTGAACTCTCTACCAACTTTCAACCCCTTCTTAAACCTTTTAGGGGATGAATTTTTAAAGAAGCTGAAATTACTTTTCATGAATTCTAATAATATGCCTTTATACAACGATTCAAGTCCTTCACTCAAATAAATGTTTGACCTCCATACAAATTTTCAACCCCTTCTTTACCAACTTGAAGGATGAATTTTGAAAAATACCGAAATTACTTTTCTGGTATTCTAATAATATGCCTTTATATAAAGATTCAAGTCCCGCACACAAAAAAATGTTTGATCTCCATACAAACTTTCAACCCCTATTTAATCCTTTTAAGGGATGAATTTTTAAAAACGCTGAAATCAGTTTTATTGTATTGTTATAATATGCCCTTATACAAAGAATCAAGTCCCGCACTCAAAAAAATATTTGACGTGCATACAAACTTACAACCCCTTTTTCACCACCTAGGGGATGAATTTTCAAAAACGCTGAAATTACTTTTCGTGTATTCTAATAATATGTCTTTATGCAAAGATTCAAGTCCCGCACTCGAAAGAATGTTTGATCTCCATACAAACTTTCAACCCCTATTTTCACCTTGGGGGATGAATTTTCAAAAACGCTGAAATGACTTTTCTTGTATTCTTATAATATGCCCTTATACAAAGATTCAAGTCCCGCACTCGAAAAAATATTTGATGTGCATACAAAATTTCAACCCCTTTTTCACCACCTTGGGGGATGAATTTTCAAAAACGCTGAAATTAGTTTTCTTCCCTTTTATTATAATACCTTTTTACGAAGTTTCAAGTTCCTAGCTTACAATAAAATTTGAACCCCAAGACAAACTTTCATCCCGTTTTTAACCCCCTTAGGGGTTGAATTTCCTAAAACGTCGCAATCACTTTTTTTTGTAATCGGCTATTATGCCTTTCTTAGAAGTTTCAATGCATTTGTAATGGATTCAAACTTTCTACCCCTTTTTAACCCTGTGAGGGGATGAATTTTCAAAAACGCTGAAATTACTTTTCCTGTCTTATAATAATATCCCCATATACAAAGTTTCAAGTCCCGCGCTCGACATTTTTTTTAATTTCCATACAAACTTTCAACCCCTTTTTCACCACCTTAGGGGATGAATTTTCCAAAACGCTGAAATTAATATTCTTGTATTTTAATAATATATCTTTTTACGAACTTTCAAATTCGTAGCTCAAAATAAAACTTGTACCCCATACAACCTTTCATCCCCTTTTTAACCCCCTTAGGAATGTTGAATTTTTCAAAATCGCTTCTTATCTCTTGTACACTTTATAAATGCAACCTGGTGTGCAAATTTCAACTTTCTAGCTTTTGTAGTTTCGGCTCTGCGTTGATGAATCAGTCAGTCAGTCAGGACACTTGCATTTATATATATAGACTACTCGTAGCTGTTGCCCGCGACTTCGTACGCGTGGATTTGTATATTGGTGGTTATATATTCTACATTAGCTTAGAACATTATGCAGCAAAATATTGCAGTAGGACGGTTAATCATTTGTTAATTATTAATATTATACAACGCATGAGACTTGTCTTTCACAACCTACGAAGTTTCTAGCCCCTAACTAAATAAAATTGTTCTCGACATAATCCCTCTCAAACCCCTTAGAAGATTTTCATGTATTCTATTTACCTAACTACCTTAAGTTTGAAGTAAATAAAATTTAAACCCTATATAAACTTTCAACCCCTTTTAAACCATTTTAGGGGATGAATTTTAAAAAACGCTGAAATTACTTTTCTTGTATTGTAATAATATGCCTCTTTACAAAGATTCAAGCCCGTTCTCACAAAAATGTTTGAACTCCATACAAACTTTCAACCCCTTTTTCAGCACCTTGAGATATAAATTTTCAAGAACGCGGAAATTATTATTTTTTCCGTTTTAAAATAATACCTTTTTATGAAGTTTCAAGTTCCTAGCTTAAAATAAAATTTGTACCCTGTACAAACTTTCAACCCCTTTTTAAACCTGTTAGGGGACGAATTTAACAAAACGCTGAAATTACTTGTATTGTCTTCTAATAATATCCCCAAATACAAAGATTCAAGTCCCGCGCTCAAAAAAATTTTTGATATCCATACAAACTTTCAACCCCTTTCTCGTCACCTTAGGGGAAGAATTTTCAAAAACGCTGAAATTAGTTTTCTTGTGTTTAAATTTAATATCTTTTTGCAAATTTTCAAGTTCCTACCTTAAAATAAAATTTGCACCCCAAGACGAACTTTCATCCCCTTTTTAAATCCCTTAGGGGTTGAATTTCCAAAAACGTTGCAATTACTTTATTTTGTAATCGGCTATTATGCCTTTCTAAGAAGTTTCAAAGCATTTGTTATGGATTCAAACTTTCAACCCCTTTTTAACCCTGTTAGGGGATGAATTTTACAAAACGCTGAAATTAATTTTCCTGTCTTTTAATAATATCCCCAAATACAAACATTCAAGTCCTGCGTTCGAAAAAATGTTTGATATCCATACAAACTTTCAATCCCTTTTTTACCACCTTACGGGATGAATTTTCAAAAACGCAGAAATTTGTTTTCTTGTATTTTAATATTATATCTTTTTACGAACTTTCAAGTACCTAGCTTAAAATAAAATTTGAACCACATACAAACTTTCAACCTCTTTTTAACCCTGTTAAGGGATGAATTTTACAAAACGCTGAAATTACTCTTCCTGTCTTTTAATAATATCCCCAAATACAAAGATTCAAGTCCCGCGCTCGAAAAAATGTTTGATATCCATACAAACTTTCAACCCTTTTTTCACCACCTTAGGGGATGAATTTTCAAAAACGCTGAAATTAGTTTTCTTGTATTTAAATTTAATATCTATTTGCAAAGTTTCAAGTTCCTAGCTTAAAATGAAATTTGCACCCCAAGACGAACTTTCATCCCCTTTTTAACCCCCTTAGGGGTTGAATTTCCAAAAACGTATTTGCAACAAAAGCATTTGTTATGGATGCAAACTTTCACCCCCTTTTTAACCCTGTTAGGGGATGAATTTTACAAAACGCTGAAATTACTTTTCCTATCTTTTAATAATATCCCCAAATACAAACATTCAAGTCCCGCGTTCGAAAAAAAGTTTGATATCCATACAAACTTTCAACCCCTTTTTTACCACCTTACGGGATGAATTTTTAAAAACGCAGAAATTAGTTTTCTTGTATTTTAGTAATATATCTTTTTACGAACTTTCAAGTACCTAGCTTAAAATAAAATTTGAACCACATACAAACTTTCAACCTCTTTTTAACCCTGTTAGGGGATGAATTTTACAAAACGCTGAAATTACTTTTCCTGTCTTTTAATAATATCCCCAAATACAAAGATTCAAGTCCCGCGCTCGAAAATATGTTTGATATCCATACAAACTTTCAACCCTTTTTTCACCACCTTAGGGGATGAATTTTCAAAAACGCTGAAATTAGTTTTCTTGTATTTAAATTTAATATCTATTTGAAAAGTTTCAAGTTCCTAGCTTAAAATGAAATTTGCACCCCAAGACGAACTTTCATCCCCTTTTTAACCCCTTAGGGGTTGAATTTCCAAAAACGTATTTGTTATGGATTCAAACTTTCAACCCCTTTTTAACCCTGTTAGGGGATGAATTTTACAAAACGCTGAAATTACTTTTCCTGTCTTTTAATAATATCCCCAAATACAAACATTCAAGTCCCGCGTTCGAAAAAATGTTTGATATCCATACAAACTTTCAACCCCTTTTTTACCTCCTTACGGGATGAATTTTCAAAAACGCAGAAATTAGTTTTCTTGTATTTTAATATTATATCTTTTTACGAACTTTCAAGTACCTAGCTTAAAATAAAATTTGAACCACATACAAACTTTCAACCTCTTTTTAACCCTGTTAGGGGATGAATTTTACAAAACGCTGAAATTACTTTTCCTGTCTTTTAATAATATCCCCAAATACAAAGATTCAAGTCCCGCGCTCGAAAAAATGTTTGATATCCATACAAACTTTCAACCCTTTTTTCACCACCTTAGGGGATGAATTTTCAAAAACGCTGAAATTAGTTTTCTTGTATTTAAATTTAATATCTATTTGCAAAGTTTCAAGTTCCTAGCTTAAAATGAAATTTGCACCCCAAGACGAACTTTCATCCCCTTTTAACCCCCTTAGGGGTTGAATTTCCAAAAACGTCGCAATTACTTTATTTTTTAATCGGCTATTATGCCTTTCTAAGAAGTTTCAAAGCATTTGTAATGGATTCAATCTTTCAACCCCTTTTTAACCCTGTTAGGGGATGAATTTTCAAAAACGCTGCAATCACTTTTCTTGTCTTATAATAATATCCCCATATACAAAGTTTCAAGTCCCACACTCACAAAAATATTTGATCTCCATACAAATTTTCAACCTCTTTTTCACCACCTTGGGGGATGAATTTTCAAAAACGCTGAAATTAGTTTTCTTGTTTTTTAATATAATACATTTTTACAAAGTTTCAAATTCCTAGCTTAAAATAAAACTTGTACCCCATACAACCTTTCATCCCCTTTTTAACCCCCTTAGGGGTTGAATTTTTCAAAATCGCTTCTTATCTCTTGTACACTTTATAAATGCAACCTAGTGTGCAAATTTCAACTTTCTAGCTTTTGTAGTTTCGGCTCTGCGTTGATGAATCAGTCAGTCAGTCAGTCAGTCAGTCAGTCAGTCAGGACACTTGCATTTATATATATAGATAGATAAGATAGCGATAAAGTGTAACAGAAATCGTCTTTTGAAAATAATATAATAGCCTTATTGGAGCTATTAGAAATGCACGGATGACAGCTTTCCGCGCATGCTCATTGATAAATAAAATGTGAAATGAGCTCACCGAATCGTATGAGAGCTACATTCTATAAACACGTTACCAATGCGCACAGCTCGATTAGTGTGACCGCACTATGCAACAATGCCCGTAGTTTTCTTTGTCATGTTTACAAATAAGCCTCTTCGGTTGTAATCCTCGGTATTGTGTTTGAAACTCGAAGATCGCGTTGAGGAGGCACAGATGCTAATCTCAAGTGTCTGTTAACGCACCGATAATAGGGCTTTTTAGACCTGCCCTTACCGCAATATTAGTAACAGTTCGTATACGTATTCATTGAATTGATCTCACATTCGACAACTTTTGTGAATGGATTGATACTTCCTTTCTTTCATTCAGCACATCGTCTCAAAATATTTTTGTATTGTAAAACCGAATCTTAAATCCAAGCTGAAACTTGGAATTCATTTTTTTACATTCCAACCAACAGGTATGATAATTTTGTAGGTCAACCAAAAAGTGGTATAATGATCTCATTTGGGTTCAAAACAAAACAAGCTCAATACAAAACATTAAATTAATGAGTTAAATACCGCGATAAAAGAGGCCAAAACATGTGTCACCCATCTAATTACTAATCGGGCGTCTTATCTCGAGGATGACAAGAAAAAGGATGCACGACAAATCCTATTAGAGTGAGATGGCTTATCGGCGCACGCGCCACCGACCGTGCGAGATGGTTTTTTACCAACACACTTATCATTGTATGTTATGTTATACGTACCTACATTATACTACCTACCATAACTATTTATAGGTTTTTTGGAGCTATAAAATATATTGCCGTTCGATTGTACCGTATAAATCAGTCTTACAAATACTAAGATTTTACACCTATCAGATGGTGCATCTATAAAGTGGCAAAATAAAAACAGAAGACACACGAAGGGAATGCGCGTCGTGAATTCGTTGCGTGCCATGTCGGGACACGGGTTTTAAGGTCAGATGTTTATCTTAAACGGCTGTATCACCCGCAGGAGACACTTTTTGTAACATTATTATCGATTTTGGAGTATTATTATTCATATTACTTTTATAATAAAAAAAACGTTTTTTTGAGAAATGTAGGTAGATATAATAAATCTGTTTTGGATCTATATGGTTTACGAAATTCAGGAGTACGTAATAAAATAACAGTTGGCACATTGCCTAGCCAAAATTACTCCGTGGTGTTGGATTACAAATCGCTACTTAAGAGCGCTCTGCTGAGAAAACAAGCTTTTTAGAAATAGCACGGGCAAAGGAAACCTGAGCCATTCGGCCTTTGCACCCAAATTGTGGTAAATGGTTTGAGGTGAGTGTAAACAAAAACAAACGCGTGTTACTGGGTGTCAAGTTCTGTAGCTGCTACTCGTTCCACTAGGTAACTGCTGTTCAGTATTTGCGTCACACCTATGATCGATGTTCGTCGATATTCTGCTTTCTGCATTAACACACAGAAACCAGAGTATCGACGAACAATGAAACATAGGTACCTACGAGGGGCGTTCAATATATAATGAGAATGAGATGCAAACTCTTTAAATATTAGGAAAGTAAATACTGGCCGGTAAAGCTAATCTACCTAGCTGATTGCCATGAAAAAAAAACTAACTGTTTTTTGTTTTAAAAAAAAATACGGCGATTTCTTTGCGATGCTGTTGAGTACGTTAGCGAAAATGGAGAAAATTGAACTGCGCGCCGTTATAAAATACTTGTGTTTGAAAAATTTTTCTACGGACCAAGTCAATTTAGATTTACGGGACACTTTAAGGTCTAATGCTCCTCCGTATTCGACAGTTACACGTTGGTGCGCCGAATTTAGACGTGGAAGAACATCGACCATGGATGACCCCCGCTCCGGACGCCCTACTACAGCAGTAACTGAAGAAATTGTGAAAAAAGTCGAAAACTTAGTTTTGGCGGATCGTCGTGTCACGGTTCGTTTTATTGCTGAAAATGTAAAGATTTCAACGGGGAGCGTGCATAATATTTTACATGAACGCTTGGGTATGAAAAAGGTATCAGCGCGTTGGGTACCCAGAATGCTTACTGACACGCAAAAACAAACTAGAGTCGAGATTTGTCAAGAAGCTTTGGACCTGATACAGCAAGACCGGGAACTTTTTTTGGCGCGATTTATAACAATGGACGAAACATGGCTCCATCATTACGACCCTGAAACGAAACTGCAGTCTATGACATGGAAAAGGCCATCATCTCCAACTCCGAAGAAATTCAATGTGGGCCCATCTGCCGATAAGGTCATGGGCTCTGTTTTTTGGGATGGTAAAGGGGTCGTAGTGATTGAGTATCTCGAGCATGGAGCCACTATTACGGGCTCTTTATATGCCAAACAAATAGCAACATTGCGCAATGAGATCCGTGAAAAACGGCGAGGTAAACTCTCGAAAATTGTGTTGTTCCATCAGGACAATGCACCGGCACACAAGTCCGCCGTTGCAATGGCTGCAATACGTGATGCTGGGTTCGATATCCTTAAGCATCCTCCGTATTCACCAGACCTCGCCCCTAGTGATTTCTACCTATTTCCGAGATTGAAGAAATACCTAAGAGGCAAGAAATTTGAAGACGACGACGCGGTAGTCGCTGCAGTACAAGATTTTTTAAGTACTCAAGATAAAACCTTTTTTAGAAATGGAATATTAAGTTTAGAAAAAAGATATACTAAGTGTACGTATTATGCTAAAAGCTGACTATGTCGAAAAATAAAATAACATTTAATAAAAGTTGTATATAACATACTCATTCTCACTTTTTATTGAACGCCCCTCGTACATATGACCATTTATAAAAGAAAGTACATAATTCACAACAATTTATTGGCTATATTACAGTGGCAATGAATAGAAACTGAAAAAAATATATAGTTAAGATATGTGAGTCCAAAGAGCATTTGATAAATAACCCAGTAAGACGTAATATGTTTTAAACTTTTAACTGAAATATTAATATGTAGTTATTAGTTATACATGGGGCCAAATTGTTGTTTAACCCCTCGAGCTAATATTGATACCCCACCCCGAGATAGCGAAAAATTCCAAAATTAAACCACGAGCGTAGCGGGGAAAATATTAACTGTAAAACATTACAAACCAAACTTTACTAAATATTTATCATTCAAAACACAAGGAAACAATTCAAAATTTGCATCAAATTACTTACCCACACTTGTGGATAAAATACAACTTTCTCACCAGTTTTTGAAGAATAAAGTTAATATTAGTTGGTGTGGTGAAAAAAAAGCGGCCAAGTGCGAGTCGGACTCGCCCATGAAGGGTTCCGTATTTAGGCGATTTATGACGTATAAAAAAAAACTACTTACTAGATCTCGTTCAAACCAATTTTCGGTGGAAGTTTACATGGTAATGTACATCATATATTTTTTTTAGTTTTATCATTCTCTTATTTTAGAAGTTGCAGGGGGGGGGGGGGGGGGACACACATTTTACCACTTTGGAAGTGTCTCTCGCGCAAACTATTCAGTTTAGAAAAAAATGATATTAGAAACCTCAATATCATTTTTGAAGACCTATCCATAGATACCTACCCCACACGTATGGGTTTGATGAAAAAAAAAATTTTGAGTTTCAGTTCGAAGTATGGGGAACCCCAAAAATTTATTGTTTTTTTTCTATTTTTGTGTGAAAATCTTAATGCGGTTCACAGAATACATCTACTTACCAAGTTTCAACAGTATAGTTCTTATAGTTTCGGAGAAAAGTGGCTGTGACATACGGACGGACAGACAGACGGACAGACGGACAGACAGACAGACAGACAGACATGACGAATCTATAAGGGTTCCGTTTTTTGCCATTTGGCTACGGAACCCTAAAAATTTACCTCCAAAAAGTCTCTTCTTTATAATTTTAATTGCGGATAGGTTGACACTATTTCCATACCATGATTTATGTAAAGTTCCAATATGTGTACAAGATAGCGTCCGAAAGAAAAAAGGCTAAAGCCATCGACGATTACACTGACGAATTTAATAATTTATCTGAATTGGAATATAATAAGTATTGTTTTATCAGTTATTTGATAGCACATAATGGAGCATATCCGAGTTAATTCAATCTCTAATAGACAGGCGGCTAATGAGCAGACAATGACTGGTCGTTTGCGGACAGTGGACCCCTTCGAGCAGACATGGCCGCGCTGACAACGGCGCGCCGCGGCGCGGGCGGCGCGGCGCAGCGTGGCCTGGACGGCCACTTTGTACTCGCAATAGGTTTCATTGTTTATCGATTTACAACCCTGCACCAAGTGCACCACTCCGCAACGATTTGTCAAGTCAAGTGCATGAACGAGGACGCTTCTCAGAAAAGTGAGTTCTCGTTGCATATTTAAAAGATATTTCGTACTGCCTAATGATTTATGATCTTCCTTTTATCCGAAACGTATTTCGAATTAGAAAGATATATTAATATCTTCATTTTTTCCACTTCTCAGAGAATAAGGGCCCTCGTCCTGAGAATACAAAAAGAATACGCGGGGTCGGGCCGGCGCATTCGGCGCCCAACGACCGTGTGACAAGGTGCTTTATGCGGACGATTATGAGCAGACCGAATAATGTTCCGATACCCGATAAATATCTGCCAACTCATACAAAAGCATCCCAATAAAAATATAATAGTAAATGTACCAACAACAACGCAGCCCGCAAACTGCACAGTCATATCAGGCTGATAAATTAAAATTAAAACGTACTACGTACGAAGAAGGACGGCGGTCGTTCCTTCCTTATATGAAAAACCAATTAAAGTCCGTACAACTAAAACTTTGAGGTATTATCATTCTTTTTGATTTTAGAGTCGTATTACGAGGCAGAAGAAGCTGGCTAGAGACCGGATAGGTAGGTGGATTTCCTTTTCAGTCACAGCACACGGCGCGGCCCGGGCTGGTTCACGGAGAGTGCGCCGTGTGACCCGCGCTGTTCACATCGCAAATCACAACGCTAACGCTTACAGATCACTTCCGCCACGGCGCACCAGTAGAACTCCGTCCAGTTGATTATGCAGTTGCTACGTGTCCGCGGTTCAAGTTGTAGGAACCGGTTAGTCGCGGTTTTGATAATTCTACTACTTTTAGTAAGTCTACTGTATTTTAACTCGTTCATTTATTTTCACTTATTTATATCCCCAACGAATCGAAAACTAACTGCTTAAATGCCTTTTGTGACTATATAATTTTGTTTGGTAGATAAACAATATTGTACGAGGCACCTGCGAGAATAAGTACAAAACATCTCTAAAATTCTGGCATGCTCGTCAATCCGCCGTCAAGCGTTCTGACAGGCCTAACCGCCATCATCGAGGCTCTCACGGGGAAAAAATATCACAAGTAATAATACAATTAGGTATCGTACTCGTATATTTATAATAACAAATAACTTGTTGAATTGATTGTATTACTAATAGATCACATTTTTGGGTTACCTACTGTCTCTGCGTAGGTAGGTACGTATTTTTGTCTACCTACCTACGGACACCCGCCCTCGACGTAAATTCGTGGGAAGGCCCCTTCCATACGTCACTCCAATGACAGGTTCTTTGACGACATAGAACAACCGCAAATTATTCGTCGAAACATATACCTGCAGCTGACATTATTAAATTAGTATTGTGAGTACTACTAATTTACTGTACAATTAAAAGTACCTCATTTAAAAAAAATTGTTATTACTTAAGTAGATTTGAACTGGCACTAGGAATTTCCAGTGAATTTGCAGTGCTAAACATGTTAGAAAAGCAAAGCAAAGCTTGTGGTACCGAGTACGGAGTAGATGGAGGGGTCAGAGAGGCGCCCAGAGCGGCGGCTGCGTGTCGCGAGATCTTCGATAGCTTATCTCGGTGTTGGCATCTGCGTCGAAGACGAACGGGCACGTTCGCCGATGAGGCCCGACCCAACTACACACATAATACGAGTATGTGACTAACAACACTCCCTAGTTATTCTGCTTATTTATTACGATGTAACGGTTTCCCTTTATGTGTATGTAGTTTCCAGGGGACTTTTATCACTTCTTAAGACGTAAAAATCTCTCTTCTATATGTACCTAATAGTACCTAGTGTAACAGTAACATGTATGTAAGGTAGGTCTCTACCTGCACCCAACCTAAAAATGAGCTATGTACTTAAATATGATTTTTTGTATAACCAATAAAAATATAAATGCTTCTTGATTATAGATAGCATAATAGTTACTCGTATCTGTATTTGTTGATTTATTTAATTTGTGGTTTAACTCCTCGTGCTTGGTAACCGAGCAAGCGAAAGATTCCAAAATTCCAAAAGTGTAATCTTGAGCGTTGCGAGAGTTTCAAGGTAAGAGGGTTGCTACCGACCGAGTTAAACACGAAATATATCACCAGACACATCGCAAGGAAAATAATATCTGTAAAACATTACAAATCAAATTCAAAATCATTACCTACTTAAACATCAATTCCACCAGCCAACATAAGGAAACAACTCAAAATTTGTATAGAATAACTTTGCCACTCTTGTGGATAAAATGTAACTAGGTATCTCATCAGTTTTTGATAAATAAAGTGAGCCTAGGTAGATTAATTGATTACCCAATTGATTTGAGAATGCGTTAATTTCATGAATTAGTATGCAGAATGCTACGATTATAATACCTATATTTTAATATATAGGCACAAAGTTTTCTTGATGGTAAATTGGTGTGTATCTATCAAGTTTCCTGGCAAGCAGGACCCATGTCTCTATATGAACTATGGGCGAGATGGATTAACGGCTATCCATAAAGTGGACACGGTTTTAATAACGGTCATGGGTCAACTACTCGATCGCGATGTTTCAAGGGGGATTAATGCGAAAAATTATGACTCATTTATGGACAATATAATTTACTCGTAATATTCATAAATTACAAAGGAAATAAGTTTTAAGTTTGACTTATTTGGACTAATAAATTGTCCCAGTGATACAACAATTTGGCCGTAGCCGGCGGCGTGTCCTCTCTGTTCCCACGCGGGCTCGAGTTTCAGCCCCCAGGCGCATTTTTGGGACAAACCAATATTTCTAACGAATATTAATAGCAGGTTTTGTTTTTTTTTATTTGCTTTATTTGGTTGTCATTTCGTGAGGCGCGCCCGGCATTCTCGACATAACTTAAATGTTTCGGACATTATGCGTTCAACTTCGACACTACCATTTAATTAGGTGTGGATTCGTTTCACAATCATTTGTACTTATCATTATTATAGTATGTATATTGACCGGTAGATAGAGTTGTTGGTTCTTAATGTGTATAACGATTTAAAGTAAAAGTATCTATTGTTCCAAAAATAGATTTTGTGATAAATTTATACGAGTTTGACAAAATAGGTACTAGTTGTTTTGTGTTGAATGTAAATGTTTGTTTTCTTATTGCTCTCCGTTTAAGCATTCGATTCGATTCTTATCCATTTCTTGTCACTACGATCAGAAGTTTTTGGGATGTGGTGTAAATGTGAAGAATTCTCATTCCGAGTGTTTTGAACACAATGGTGGTCGATCGATGGGTTGGCGGTCTCTGCATGTGTTGTATTATCACACATACCTACCCCAGTAACATAAGATAGTTTACAAAGTATACATGTCTGCGGTTCAAAGATACCTACCAGAACCTAAAGAGGAAGATACAGTAGAACAGGTTAAACATAACCTAAATGTTTAAGACATTGAGATTGGTGCTCTTTGTAACAATTAAGGAATGGCATATTATATTATGAATTATATTAATGCATCCTTAAAAATAGTGTACTAGTAATTTATAATTTTATTGAAAATGTTAACTATCCTGCATAAAAATCGCCTACAAGAATGTATTGCGTAAACAGTGATTGTTTTCGAAGATTGCGCGTTGCACAGTTGCGCGTTTAAAAAAACGCATGAATTAACTGCTATACATATTACCTAGGTACCTATTTATTATCCCATCGAGTTGAAAATGGCCAAGATGGTACAATGATTGCGGCACTAGCAAATTTAGTTGAATATTGCAACTATTCTGATGAATGAAAAGAAACCGCAACAAGGTGAGTGCTCGCTAGCTATGTTCCTAGTGCGTGCTCTGAGCATAGCAAAGTAAATATGGCGCGCAGATTAGTCAGGCGAGGACGTAAGGCTGCCTGTCGGCAACATCACTCACTTCCATACATATTGATAGCGACAAGGTGTTGGCTAAAAAACGCATGAATGATGCAGTGAGACCCTCCGCCGTTGCCCTACAAGACGAAAGAATTTCGCACAGTTAGGAACCTCAAAGAGCAAAGTTTTTCTTGATGCATTGAAAACGGCTGATAGCTCATTTAATTTAATGATGAAACTAAATAACAGTAGGCAAGGAAACTTACAACACCGCCGTAACACAAGATGAACATAAGCATAAGCATTTTCGTGCTCAGCGCACACTCAAACAGCAATTAGTATGCTTTAAATTAAAGGAATGAAAATAGTATTTCCAATAAATGAGATTAGAATAAATTTAGCCTAGGCAAGGTCTTTCTCAGTCATCTTCAAATACGAACATAGGTAGTAAAGTGTCTAAAGAAATGTTAGTAATAAGTAATAAGATAGAAAGGGCGAGGCAGCGTAGGAAGCATGGGCCGTTCGGTGCATCCCGCGGTTTTGAAAGCATTGTTAGATTGCAACCTCGAACAATTTATGCAGTCCCCGTACAGGCTTGCCGTGCGGGGCTCAATCTTTGTAGCAAATACATTTTTCATCACACTTGTTCGTAAAGGATGTCATTAAACGCAGGCGTAAAGAGAGTGATAGCTGACTCCGTCCTAAGCAGTACCTAACGGATATTTAAAATTAAATTTGTTACAAGCCAAGAATAAAATTATTTGTAAATCAAATTAAGTATGCATATAAAAATATGATTTTTTGCTCATAGTTAATTAAGTTTTATATAACATGTAGATTGAAATATTTTTAACTACGTATTTTCAATAGCGGTTGTATGACGAATGGGTCTGCCCGGACCATTTGCGCTTTGCGACTAGAATTAACATTTATATGGACTTAAGAATGTAGGTACATGTTTCCTCGCTAGATTTGAAAGATACTGTATCACACTCAAAGATCCCTTAACAATTTTGGCCAAACGCTTTTTTTTTAGAAATACGTAATATTAGATATGGCGGGCTGTTAATAACGTACCTACGAGGGGTGTTCAAAATATTCTCGGTATGAGAATGAAAACAAACAAGTACGAAAAGTTTGATATTTTTATTTTTCAATATACTCCCCCCCTATGTTCATACACTTAAAAGATCGATCAATTATTTTTTTTAATCCCTCGTAAAAATATTTTTTATCTTTCGTGTAAAAATGCTCCTCCACTGCCGCCTTCAATGCTTCATCGTCAGAAAATTTATTTCCACGCAGATCCTTTTTAAGATTGGGGAGCAAAAAGAAGTCGCTGAGGGCTAAGTCCGGACTATACGGTGGGTGAGTAACAGTTTTAAACCCACATTCAACAATAGCTGCCTTGGCAATATGAGCAGTATGGACGGGGGCGTTGTCATGCAGAAGCAGAATACCTTTGGTTAACTTTCCTCGCCTCTTTTCTTTAATTACATCCTTTAATTGACGTAGAATGTTAGCGTAGTACTGTCCTGTGATATTTACACCTTTTTCTTTATAATCGATTAGTAATACTCCTTCACAATCCCAAAATATCGTGGCCATGACCTTGCCAGCTGAAGGGATGACCTTGAACTTCTTGGGATGAGCTGAACCCTTAATGTGCCACTGCATGGACTCTTGTTTACTCTCTGGGTCATAATGATGAACCCAGGTTTCATCTCCAGTAACTATTCTTTGCAGCACCTCATCAGGATTTTCACCGCACAGGTCAATAAAATCGGAACAACAAGCTACACGCATGTCTTTTTGAAGCCGAGTCAGCATTCGCGGAACCCATCTTGCACTTACTTTTGACATATTAAGATGGTCATGTATAATATCATGTACGGTACCAATAGAGAGATTGGTTACTTGTGCTATAGATTTTACCTTCACTCGACCATCTTCCAATATAAGTTTTTCCACTTTATCAATATTTTCTTGTGAAGTAGCTACTACAGGCCGGCCAGGTCTAGGGTCATCTTCAATACTCTCCCTTCCGCGTTTAAACTCGCTTGACCACTTTTGAATGGTAGATAAAGAAGGAGCAGACTCACGGTAAACACAATCCATTTCCTCTTTTATGGTTTTTTGATTTTTACCCTGTTTTGTCAAGAATTTTATCACGCATCGATGTTCTAATTTAGTTAACATTGTCAATTCGCACATGATGTTCATGTTTGTTCAGCAATTGCAGAAAAACAAAAGACCATCTCGGTTCGAATTATACTTTTTTTTTAATGTCAATGAATAAACCTTAGCGGCCAGTAACGAAAGAAATTTTAGAAGAGGTCGTAAGATATCAATACCGAGAATATTTTGAACGCCCCTCGTATAAAATAAACTACTAAAACAAGCGGTTCTGAGATAGGTAGGAAGGTATACCTAGTATTACCAACTATCACGAATTTTCCTTCTTGAGACCTCGCGATATTGCATTTAAAAACAGTTTTTAATTCCTCTCATTAAGTATTCGAGATTAACTGATTTATGATTCATAAGTCTTAGTTCGACGCGGGTGGCAATCACAAGAAAATCCAGCAAGTTAGGTAGCCTGAGATGGGCAAGCAAGAAATGGTTACAGCAACTCGTCAAGCCCACATATAGACAGGGATATAAGTAGATTTAATTATTAATCAAAATGGCCCTTCGTATGACCAGATTAATTACATGTACTCGTAGTTATGCAATTCATAACGTAGACTGACAGTGGAGTTTTTCATGAAATTGCAGGTAAGTTTTTACCGACACGACTTTGTAATTTACTAATTGCTCGAATCACATTAGTGATGCAAGATTCGTATCCTATCCGATGGTATGCGATGCTCGCCGATGTGAGACAGCTTTGGATCGATCGCGAGCTCCGAATGCGCCGCCTTTAGCATCACGCCGGAGACGTTTTTACGCGCGCTCCGCAGCGCTGTTCGCACCATCTCTTTGACATTTAGCGAATTTCTTAAAAGAAATAAAAATGTTTTTCAAGTCTGCTGAAACAGGAATGTTGTTACATTTCTGAAACTTGCTCGTCTGCTTAAACACGTTTTTTTATTAGGTGTAAATTTAACCTATCAAAGCTGGATCCAGGACACTGTTCGTTTTATTTTTATACCTAATGTAAGTAATGTATTATATAATTAGGTACCCATCTCTATTTTCAAAAACAGACGTTATTGCAATTCTCACTGAGTACGAAGGATAATTTAAATCATAACGATCTTTAAATGCTTTGTCGTAGTCGGGTAAAAATTAAAGCGCTTAACGCATTTATTGTCTGGTAAGTGAGTAGTGTGTTTTGGGGTAGCAAGTGATCAGTGTGTGCATTGTGCATGTGTAAGGTTCATGTGCATGTGTGCTGCGAGTATGAGGCAATTGTCGTAAGCATGTGTGCTGAGGGTTAAAATGTTGTTGCTGACGGGTGACGGCCAACCACGCCCATGAGATAATCGCTTGTTTTTTCACGGGCACTTAAAATATTTTTTTGGTAAGATAAGGTTTAATATACCTTCCTTACAAATTAGGTGCGATCAACCGTTTACATTACACGTTAATAGTTCACTGACGCTTAAGAAAATTCTTTGATTAAAAATCTACATACCTAAGCCTTAAAACGATGTTTTGTTATTATATGACAACATCGACAAATGAATAGTAGGACGCACAAAGATTAGTTTTGTAAATAGTTGTAGGTACCTAAATAAACGCCTTATTAGTTTGGTAACT
Organism: Cydia amplana; assembly: GCF_948474715.1. NCBI lineage: Eukaryota > Metazoa > Arthropoda > Insecta > Lepidoptera > Tortricidae > Cydia > Cydia amplana. The sequence continues at coordinate 27,946,785 of NC_086096.1, read as the reverse complement.
GAACTAGCGATTTGCAGTCCCTAGGAGCGACATCTAACTTTAAAAATCTCTTCATACATCTAGGTGCGCTGTATGTAATAAAAATAAATCAAATCATGTTCTGATTTTTAAAGTTTGAATCCCGCTCTAAGATGTCAAGCGCAAAAGTTTGATTTGACAATTACAGTTACCTACACCATCAGCTAGCTCAACTGTCAAAACAAGGCATACAATAAAATAACTCTACTTTGTACATCTGACTAGGATTATATGAATAAATAAATTTGAACTGAAATAGTAGGTACATTGTGCAACGGGGTAAGTAAAATTTTGCAAACGATGTCTATAAATTCACGCCAGCAGAATTCACATTAAAGACTCGAGTTTGCAATATTTACCCCCGGAGTTTACACAGTGTTTTTCATCTCACTTGCAAAGAAAAAACTAAATTTGAAGCAAAATAATTCTTAAATACATTCAGAGTGTTCAGACATTCGTCCGCCATATTGTCAGTTTTTGGCTGGTTGGGCATTGAAGGCACGGACCCATTCATCCATGCATTCAGCCACGATTGAAAATTATATATATATATTTTATCGGCTATTAAAATATAATTTAATCAAATTAAATATTTTTAAATACAAACAAAACAATTAAATTAAAAACGTAAGTATTTTGGAAGTAAAACTTGTTTTATATCTTTTCTTTTAACAAGTATTTTACTTAGAACCTACTTGGTTCGTATGAGTTAGTGACAGAATTAAAAAACAAGCTATAACTCCCGTGGGAGTAAAATGGACTTTAACTGCACTTGCGTGAAATAGCACGCTTACTGCGCAATTGTGATGAAAAATTATTTGTGTATACCTACTTATAATCAAATTTTAATATTGAATGAGTCCATACCTACCTATAATATTTTAAATTGTTCGAGCGTAGTGAAAATACCTAATTTCTTACATACGCTGTTTTATTATTATGAAGTGTTGAAAAATGGTGATGACATTATTGGCCAGGACTTATCCAGTGACAAAAAGGGACTCTCATACAGCGTTACGCACACATACGCGACCTTATTGTACGGGAGATTTTTTATACATTTTAACAATCCGGCGCAGATGGTGGACGCACATAAACACCTTTTATTCAAGCCAACTTTATAGGGTTAGTGCATTGTCATTATAATGTGCTATATTGTTGCTTAGACAACTTCAGTAGGTATGTGTTCAATATTATTCTATAACTTTCTTCAGGAAAATCTAAAGTATGAAGGGATAAAAGTATGTAGGTAAGTAGTCTTAATTTGAGTACTGTACTATATTTAATTATACATTTTATTTGTGCCAAAGGGGCCAATTATTTTAGATATATGTTAGTTTTATTAAGTATCAATTCTTAGTTTTAATTTAGTTTTATTTTATAGATAAGTTAGGCTGTAATACAACTAATGTACCTAATGTTATTTTTAATAAAAATACTAATTTAATTATAATTTTATAATTGTGCTTTATTATTATAATATCAATGCCAGTTTTAAGGTTTATCTACGGGTCACTAGTAGCTTAAAAATAAGACTTTTCTTTCATTCAAGGAATGCATGTTTAAAATCTGAATCAAAGTCGCTAAGTACCCAGTTGCAGATTAGTATTGTCAATGGTCGTATTGGTAGAATGAACATAAGCGTGTTTAGTTAGCAATAAACGGATGTTAAGAGCTGCACTCGACGTGCGCGCACAATGCACGCAACCACAGGGGCGGCCGGGAAGGGTTCCGCATTGTTTGCAAAATATTTTGAAAGCGTCATTTTATACGGCATATTAGCCAGCACTGCATTTGATAGTCGGGGGACGTCTTCGTCGAAATCATATCATCATTATGGTGTTGAACGCTCACCCTATCCGCCGTGCTGACGCGTCTCTAGGTGATGTCTGGAGTGATAACAATGCGTAGTTTCTTCAACTTTTTATTCACAACAGATTGAATATGTAGGTAATTTTAGAGTAAATTATTTAACATATTTTTACTTCGGACATCGAATGAAATTCAGGGCAAATTCTCTTAACGAGTTTGCTAGATACCTAAATATACAGAAAACTGATTGACGATACTTATCAATTTTACCGTGTAACGTGTGGGAATTATTAATTGCAAAGGTGTTAATAGATTTGTAACAAGCTATTAGTAAGATGAAGTAATCGGCTCCGGTGGGCGGGCCCGGGCCGCAGCTCGCAGCTTTGCCGGCGGCAGTTTGACGCGAGCCGAGTGCTCGCGGCCTCTTCATTCCTAAACTCTAATTCATGTCTAATACTTTGTATACTACCTAATTATTGTATATTTTCATGAGCCATTCTTAGAAACTCGACTATTAATGAGGTAATGTTATGATCCGTAACATAATGATAAATAAGTCTGCTAGTTTAAGACATAATGCATCTAAACCTTAAATATAAACAAAGTACTTATTAAAATGTCTTAATCAATTATTCATCTCTGGTCATAAAAATGAGCATATTGTTTAGAGTTAATGCCAAAGACTCTGTAACCACGTTTAAACACAAAATAATATACGTTCGCTAGTAGCAATGAAAAGTTACGTCAAAGATACTCTACGTACCTTTGCATTTCAAGCAATGTGCCTCTCGCTTGTCTCTTGTGACTGAAGCACGCCTTTTCGTGAAGATGTTTTTCGAAGTCACAGTCTTCCGGAAATATGGATAACTCTTCGCTCTATATCTACTTTCCTCCAACCTGCTCTTATCGCGGCGTGGGTTTGGGACAGTCTAGTTCAAGCGCATTGCGGTCTCGCACAGCGCGCCTTTCGTTTCAGCAATCGCCGTATTTCAACACTTTCACCCTGCGACTATAAGGCGACTAAGTTTCCCCTTAAGCATGGAAGTGCAGAATTTAAGACCAATGCCTGGTAAAAAAGACAAAATTTAGTATTTCATTTAAAGGCATTAAACAGTTGAAATCCAAAACAACTCGCATAGCGGTTTTGAAACCCTTTTGGGTAGGTAATACCAACAACTAATTAATTTAAACATGATATTTCACGTATTAAGACTATTATGTATGTAGGTATGTAATTCTACCAAAAATAAGTAGGTCACGCACAGCTTCATTGCAGTTTTAAATAATCAATTAATCACTCGCCATAGCATTCACAATGTTATCAAATTAGATCTCCTAACTAATTTACCTACGATAATATATTTTATAGGTTATTCCATTTATTCCCGGACCCGGATAGCTACTTATTTATAACCCGAGATCAAAACAAGACTCACTTTGAATATTTAAAAGTTAATTAAGGGATTTACTACTTGAAATAAAGAGGAAATTCAGAAGGTTCCCGGATGACTCGCTACTGATTTTAAACATAAGGTATCACTTTACGGCTAAAATGCGTTCCTAATAAAAGTATCAGTTACTTACGCGCACGCACACCGGTCGCGGCCGGGGCAGCCGCCGGCGACGGTTCCAGATATTATCCGATAACACCGATATTTGAAACATTCTTATTTGCTTTGACATTATGATACGTTTCGATGCTACGGATTAAAATATGTTTGAAGCGAAACGCTAATTATTAACTTATAATTTTAATCAAAGAAGTTAAAAATGTCATAATTATAATATATAATAATATTATATTTAAAAACCCTGGTATTTGTTGTGAAGTAATTAAAAGTATAATGACAGTAGACTTCCAGTTTACCAGCCTTAGAGCCAAATTTATGGCACAACATAAAACAATTCTTCAAAATCTCCCCACAAAAAGGTCTATTCTATTCAGAGACCCGTATGAGATAATAGCGTACGGGGGCACGGGACAAAAGTCTCAACGCAACGCTGAACAACGATGACCAAAAAAAAAAAAGAATAAAACCATCTGGCCATTCAAATTCCTAGACCTATTCCTTTAAAATCGATATTTTAAAGTTAACTACCAATACCTTACAACAATACCACACTATAGTGCGCGAGAGAGACAAACGCCAGAGAAGGAGTCGACGGAACTGGACATTTTAATTTATGATAGTTTTTTTTAAGTATCTTACATTACACAGTTCAGATGAATCTTTCGACTTTTGTAATGAATTGAAAAATGGTGCCTGGCTTGAACGGTTTTTGTCCTTACCGAGAAACGGACTTCACAAGTCGACGGTTCAGGCCTTACATGACGCCGTTAGAAATGGTGTTTGCGATTAGATCGAGTTACAAGGATCTTCTTTGATACGAGGTTGTTGTTTGGTGTCATTGTGTCGACTAGAGGCATTGTGATGATGCGCTTCGTGTTCGTAACAGTCGTAATAGTGGGCGTCTGTTAGACCACGGGCGGCAATCGGCAGCCGCAGGAGGCGGATCATTATGCATTAATAAGAATCGAAATGTTTCCGCAGATCTATAAACACTCTGCTGGTACGAATGATGCTGAAGTTGGTTATGATAGGTACGTATAATTGACCTTCGTTTTGACGAGAGATGAATAAATGATTTTTGTTATTCTCATTACATAGATAAATAATTTTAGTTATTTACGTTAAATACTAGTATATAATCTATTTGACACTTACCGGTATGTGTTCGTTTATGTATCTTGAGATTTTCAGATCGGGCAAACACTTTTCCGCAGCCGGGAAACGGGCAAGGGAAGGGTTTCTCGCCAGTGTGCACGCGTATGTGGTTCACCAACTTATATTTCGCTTTGAACGGGCGACCGTTCCTCGAGCAACCTTGCCAGAAGCAGGCGTGCGTCGTGCACTCAGGTCCACCGACATGTTCAACTGTAAGATGCGTCACGATTTCGTGCATGCTCGAGAAGAGTTTGTTGCACAACTTTCGCGGGGGCGGTTGCTCGGGGTCGAGCCACTGGCAGCGCATGTCGCGCCTCGGAGGAGCGCGCACGTAGCGCAAAAAGGCGTGTGGAGCATGGGCATGCGCGTGAGGCACAAGCGGCGGGGCGCCGCCCTGGTAGTGCATGTCGCCACGCCAATCCCAACTTTGCTCGAGTGGCTGCTGCGGAAACAGTTCTCCGCAGCCCCCGTACTCGCGCAGGTAGCCAGGCTGGTAGGAATGCAGCGGGTAGGGCTGGTAGTGCGGTGGGTGGTGCGGCGGCGGGTGCGGTGCGGCGGCCCGATGCTGCGGGCCCACGCCGCAAGCCGGCTGCGGTGACATCTTCAGCCCGTAGGACGCCAGGTGCGCGTGGTTCGTTTCGAGGAAGGCGTTCATGGCGGGGGTGGCCGACGCCGGCGCATAGCCCCATTCACCCGCCACCATCCACGCGGCGGGTATTCCCCGCTGGAGCCTCGGTCTTTAACAGCGTCGACAGCGACGCTTCTCCACTTCACTTTATTTAGGTGTGCCTCTGTTTCGTCGTCAAATTTTCTCGTGATCTTGCTTTCCTGTTGAAGAAACATTTAGATCTGTTAATTCTGTTGCAGTCTACAATGGCCTATTTAGTCAAAATATAATTTAAATTGTAATTATTCATAACGTTTTTATTAACATAAAATTGATAATATGAATAAAATAATATGAAAATACATAGTTCGGCTAATACTCATTGGACACTTTGAACTCTGTTAATGTCGTACAGTACGGATATGATGGTCGTTCTTGTCTACGTGACAGCGTGATAAAACGGTGTCCGTCACTTTCTTTCCCACGGTGTTAAACAGTGACAGTTATTTTATCACGTGGATAAAGATGGATAAAGCTATCCATAATAGGCTGGCAGGTAGGTAGAGAGATGCCTAAATGGTCCGTGACCGTATCCCTCTGGCGACCACAAATCGTATTCAAAAAATAATAATGTTTTGGACACCTATAACATCGAAAACTTATAATAAAAATGTGAGGCAGGGCAGGTACTCGTGGACATTAAATTAAACTGTGGGTGAATTTATACGACATTTTTATACGTCTGAGACAAAAATTTCGATTGTGTTCGTGTATATTTAATTTTAGTTTATTTGTTAGGTCTGGCTCCAATCTCTTTTATGGCACGTTGGCATCGATAGTTTATTAATATACCTATATAGACGAATGATTAAACCTGTTTGTGGAGTGGCACGGCATCCAAAGTGCAGTGCCTTCCTTGGCAAGGCGTATGTATTTGTACACGCGTACCTGTCTGCGTGGCGCATGTGTGCGCGCGCTCGAAACACCAGGCTATCTACGGATGATTTGTAAGCAGAGAAATTCGTACACGATCTAAACTAATTGTATAATTTTCTCCGTGTCCAGAAAGTGTGAATTATCGAGGTTCATTCACATTCACAAACACATCATTAATACCAAAATACTTTATGTATGTTTACTATTCTGATACAAAACATTATGAATAGGTAGTACATAAAATAGAGTAGAAACTCTAGAAAGTCTAGGGAGTTCAATGTCTGATCTTTGGTAAATCTAGTTAATTAGATATTCCTGCAGCAGTTTAATTTTTTTATCATGTTGCTAATAACACAGTAGCAAATATGTAGTATGTATGTAGGTATTGTTTAACTTGTGTCATGTAACAAACAATTGTAATAAAATCTTGCAAGTCGGCGATTTCTTACTAGCCGCCGTATCGTCTTGTAACTTTTAATGTATAGGTAAAATTAAAAACGGCAATAATTTAAGTGTGTTTTTAAAGATTTGATTTATTTTTGGCAGAAGCCAATATATAGGAATTTTACGCATTTTTAGATGCAATTTTCATATTTTTAGCTTTTGTGCAAAAATTGTTACAAATTATATTTTATTTTGTTTTACTTGTTTGTTTAAGGTGCGTTTTAGACCTATGTTCGTGATTTCATTGAGCGAAAGTAAAGCAAACTGATTTTTAATCGATGAAGTTACTAGAGAAAGACCTCAAGTTTGCTAATTAAATAATACTTAGTTGGTAAACCTTATGAGTCCGCAGCATGCTCGGCCGAATTTGACTTTCCCATACAAATAAGTTTCGTTCTTATTTTAAAACTACGAGTTGGATTGTAATACAACTAATGAAACTTTGCACATACAATGGCATGAGGTATATATATATATATATATATATGCGTGTAATTAGTTTATATAGCTTCAGCTTATAAAACAAATAAAATAGAGCAAAAACAAGTTTTGTATGAAAAACTTTAATTCGCTGTATTTTTTTAACATTGGTATCTAAAGCTTTTTTCCGAAGGGGGTCCACACAGAATATCAAATATTATTAATAATAATGAATTTATTGCATGCTGTTGACATATTTAAATTATATAATTTTTTATTTTATTATTCTATCCACATGATTTTTTAATTGTACTTACATCTTATTAATTATATATTCATTCCAATATACTGAAATTGATGAATACTATAGCATGTAAGGTTAAAAATTGTTATATTTTTCGCTGTAATCAATCTGTATGGAATTAATAAAGCTTTATTCATTCATTCACTCATTCATGTGAAGCTACATAATCTAATTACAGTAGCGCTGGCGGTACACCGAGAAATTCTAAATGTAAAAAATACTAAATGTAAATATTTTCTAAATTGATTTATTATGATTAGATATGAGGATATTAGACAGATTTTTGAGGTATATTTTACAAAAAAATATTGTACGGTATTGTATCTGGAGAAGATATATTTTTGGAATCGGCTCAGAAAGCCCTTTCGTTTAATACCACACACGATAGGTTTCTAAACATTTTTTTTAATTCATACAAAAAAGAGATGACGTCATAACTCCTCCCGTTTTTTTTTTATTTGTTGGTGCTTCGGGTCAAATTGTTTCAAATGTCCTAAAGATCAATCGTACCGATTTTCAGACCTTTAACACCATTTGCAGCGTTTTTTCGCGAACCGCTATCGCTACAGGCAGAGATACGAGTATGCTGCGGCTCTTAATTAAATAAATCAATTTTAATAAATGTGCCTGCACTCTAAATATCGTCCATATGTAGGTAATTTACTAATCAAAAATTAGTGGTGATGAATACGAATATTCGTAATAATCATTCGTATCTATCTATATGCTCAATTAAGTATAATATTAACGCCAAGATTTGCACGACTAGCTTAGATTTTCGCGAGTTAAATTAAGTCGTGTCACTTTACTTTGATAGCTTAGTATTTTGCACAATTTCAACATCATGTTATTTATTGTATAATAAATATTGTATATATTTGATTGCGCTCCGTACTCCCCGTTATAGGGACATGTCTCATTTTAATCCATCAAAATGTAAAAGATTAGCAATCGATGGGTTTTCTACGCCAAGAAATCTTAAAGGTGGGGCTTTCCACTTGGTACCTACACCTTAGTACCTATAGCTACCAAAATATAAAAAATATTTTCTAGTTTAGTTTAGTTTAGTTTTTAGTTATTTTCCTAGAAATAACAGTGATTAAGTTCTATACAATTCCAGTTTTTAAAAGCACTGAAAAGGCAGCCAATTGGAAAACATCAATATTAAAAGTGGTCTAATTCAGACTATTTTTTTTTGGCATAAATAAGTATACCATTAATGCCTTAGACGCAGTACCGTTTGAGACCTTTGTTATATAATTAACCTCCAGTTTTAAATACCGCAACAGTTAATCTCTTTGTTTACCCGGATTTTTTTGCTAACGGCAAACTCTAAATCTGCTGATTCCGAAATAATCTTGTTTATGCATTGTTTGAAACACTCAGCGGCGCAGGCATCGGCGCGGCCATACCTGGCTCGCTTAAACAATGTCACTCCGTTCAGATCTCCATCTAATCTGTACATTATCTGCGAGGCTCCCTGCCGTGTGGCCGCTTCATCACAAAGCAACGGGTTGACAGATCTTTACAGAAAGACATGCAGGAATAGGATTACTAAAAATATGACATTTGCTGACGTTAAATCAATTCCCATGGCATTTTATACCTTATGGTCCGTTACATAAAAGATATTTGGAACAACTTTCGAGTTTCTATTAGGTAAGTAGGTACCTACTCTGCATCTGCTACACGCTTTTTATGGCTGTTTTTGAGAATTACCTTTAATCTTATTAGGATAGTCGTTTTGAGATAGAGGTGCAATATTTATCAGTTTAAAAGGTTTGCTCTATACATATAAGTTGGATTTATGTTATTGTTAATACTTTTGCATTGCAGCTTTACTGAGTTCTTTGACACTTTGACATACTTCTTTTACCTACTAGAGTCTGTGCGGAAAGAGAAGAGTCGTGGAATGTATGGGGCCAATACATTTCACGACTCTTATCTTTCCGCACAGACTCTATGGTATTTAAAAATAATATAATATTACGTGCAGTATATATGATGTTTATTTGTAGTCGAGCATAAAGGACTCTTATTATCACACATTTTCGTGTGATATTTCTTCACATTAAATTGACTGATTTTTATTTTTTCACTTTATGCCAGTAGTATTATTTGCATGTAGGTAGGTATAGGTATATGTATATATTTAAGTATATTACCTACAGGGTTCAAGGTACCTACTTCATATATTATTTAGGAGCATATCATCTGCCGTAAAATTATTTGTTTTTTTGCCAATATAACCCCCTATAGTTATTATAGTTCGTTTTTTTTGCATTAGAAAAAAGGTAAGCAATATTGACGTGTCTTTTTATTGAAAATGATTGAAAAACGCTTTTTAAAAATTAATTTATATTACTTATGAAAGCAAAATAACGTAAATATCGTATATGATTTATAATTGTTACACAAGTATTTGCTGTAACTTATTTTATAAAAGTGTTTTTGGAATGAAAACTTCTTTAGCGGCGCTGTGCACTTTTTGTGATGGGGAAAAAATGTTAAACTCGTAACAGGTGTCACGTGACCGTAAGGCGTAAGACGTAACCTTCTCTTTCTACCGCGCGGCGAAAATGTATGCCTGAGCCTGCTGTTTCGTTTTTATTCACCAAAGAAGTCATGGTAACGTATCATAATCAGGTCAATTATTTAAAACTGGACTTTTTTTTAAGCAATAAAGCTCAATGTTCTAATCTTGTACGGGCTGAAATACGAGGATCTCATAGTTACATTCTAACTTTATATCACTCAAATATAATTCAATAAAGCTATATCTTGATGAAATTGCTAACAAAAGTGAACTCTAGTACTGGTGAATAAAACTCAAAATATCACGACCATGCAAGGTAACTTTACAATTTCTACAAATTTAAGCTCACTGACCAGCAATTTCGGAACTAAAGTTTTTCAATGGGAAGGAGGATGGGTCAATTATACATAATGTTGCAGACATTTTGGACTAGTCATTGAGTTTTCACTTCTGTCGGCACTCCCGGAGTGCAAACGGTTGTTTTTTTTATCAAAATACACATCAAGATCGCTTACTTTTTTGCTAATGCTAAAAAGACGGACTGGGATATGGGACCATAATGGGACGGTGTAAGATTAGTAGAGAATAGGATCACGCTGGCTCTCAAAATGTAGTAAATATAATTAAAAACTTAAAGCGACTTCAAAACCCCTTTTATACGCGCTAGCAACTGATATGTTTGAAGTCGGTGCCAAGCTAAACCTTAAAAGCATCAACACACTGTCGAACCGAATGCCAATTGCCAACCCTGGCGCGGTTGCAGCTGCTAAAGAAAGAATTAGCTGTTAGGTATAAATAAATATTAAGTAAATATAAATATTAGGGGACATCTTACACAGATAAACCTAGCCCCAAACTGAACAAAGCATGTACTATGGGTGCTAAGCGACGATATACATACTTATATAGATAAATACATAGAAAACACCCATGATATCATCATGATTTGAAGAACCTTACTGTTTGCTTAATGCTTGGCTGATTTGTCGGTGAAAATACAAATTAGAAAATATAAATAAGAAATTAGATATAGTCTCCATTATATATTAGTTTCTAATGAGCCCCTTTTCTATTATTAAAATTGTTGGAAGTATATCCCCACTTAGTCCGTAAGTACCTATTAATATTATAAATGCGAAAGTAACTCTTGTCTGTCTGTACCTACGCCTAAACCGCTGAACTGATTTAGATGAAATTTGGTATGGATATAGTTTGTGACCCGAGGAAGGACTTAGGATATTTTTTACTTATCATCTTCATCATCCTAAGCGGACGTAGTCGCGGGCAGACGCTCCTATTATTTAAATATACCTAGATCAAACCGTTGACCAGCTTGACAATATATATATCTTTCAAAAAATACAAATATGACGTTATTGACGATGGCTATGTTTTAAAATACTTGGACTATTATTTGACACATAAAAATTAAATAAACTCAATTCCTAACTTTTTTCTTTACCTACTTTTAACTTAATCTTATTTACTTCCATGTGCTTGTGTAAATGTACTGACAACTTAGGCATACAAGATTTATTGTAATATTTATGTATGTATGTTAAGTTAAATTTCATAATTGTGTAGACTACTTTGGATTTTACTCTTTCTTTGTAGAGTCTGTGCGGAAAGAGAAGAGTCGTAGAATATATGGGGCCCAATACATTCCACAACTCTTCTCTTTCCGCACAGACTATATGGTCGAATTGACGCATAATAATTGCATGTTGGGTCTATAGGTACCTACCTATATCCGTATAGTATAATTCATAATCATAATTTTCATGTCCAATTTAAGAAGCAATAGTAACATTAATATGTATTGCATTAGTTTATGAAAAAAAAAACCATTAAACGTTAATGCAATTGATTGTAATTCTAATTAATTTAAGAATGATTCTAAGAAACGAATAATAAATAAAAGCTAGAAAAAGAACTGCTTTTAACGATATAGAATAGAATTCCACGCCTATCATTTATGTAACTATACCTAAACAACACAAAACTACTCTTTTAATTTTACGACATAGATCAGGGACTCCTGTATGATTTTCGTCTAAGCTATATAATGTAAATTACAGACATAGGATTTTTCTAGCACGAACGAGGCAACGCTAGTGACTTAATTCCTTCCGATATTTAGTTTATCGATACCTATCTTATAATTAAGTGTCATATACAAAGACCACATTTAGAAATAAATGAACAAGAATAACAAAACTCACATTATTAATACTTTACGTACCCATTTCATACTTTAAAAACAATTTCATATTGATTATTTGAAGATGGACGTTTTAAAGGAAAATATATACGGTTTGACCCTGCCGCTTATGCTAAAAAGAGCAATCTTTTACAATGGGATTGATAAAATGGAAGAACATTTGATCAAAAATTACGTAAAAATAAGTGACCGCTGAATGGGTACTTATCAATAACAGGATTGTCTATGTTTTTAACAAGCTTTTATTAGGTCAACCTGTATGTAACGAACTATGTAATGGAATCTTGCAAGTTAAATTTGATCCACTTTCCGGTTTCCGATTGAGCTGAAATTTTGCATACACATGTAAGTCGGATGACAATGCAATATTATGGTACCATCGAGCTGATCTGATGATGGAGACAGGAGGTGGCCATAGGAACTCTGTGATGAAACAATGCAACCTAATTGTGTTAAGGGTTTTTACAATTGTCTCGATGAGTATTAGTTGTCTGTCGTAAGAAAAGTACAGTCAGCGATAAAAGCTTGTACCAAAAATGAAATTTTTGCCAAACACTTATTATTTTGACAAGCACTAACAACATGACATTCGTGCTAGAAAAATCTCTACGTCTATAAATTAGACAGTATTTTTGTTGCGACTTCAAAAAAGGAGGAGCAGTTACATCAGTTAACTCTAGCATGCGGATAACACCTACATCTACGGGACAATTATATCTACAAAAGTACAAATATGATATTGTTTTGATATTTATTAATCCCAGTGCATCCTTTCCCACTTATGGAAGTTTATATGGAAGTATAAAGTGAAGCACTGAGATTATTATCAGATACTTATTTATATATTTAACTGAACAGCAAGTAGATGCCTAGGTACCTATATTCTACAATTTTCTTCTACTAGGTAACAAAAATGTTGATGTGGTAGGTCTTTTCTTAAAACAGTACAATATTTACAGACGGCCCGATTCGAACAATGCTTTTGCAATATCACGGCGATACGATACCGATCTGTCAGTGTCAAAAGTGAAATTTCTTTAACCAAAAGACCACAGAACGAGGAGCTCTACCTACCCACCAATAAGTATTTATACAAAACTGACGAACATTACATCGACAACCAAATAAATAGGTATTAGCCCCTTATTGGATATTGTTTTAATTGTGTATAAGATGCAATACGCAATATGGTACATTGCGTATTGCATCTTATACACAATTAAAACTATATCTATATCCCTGTAAAAACGAAAATATTCGCGAGAAAGGCACAGCGCTTTGACCTCTTGAAATTTTGTGTCAACATTTAACAAATTAAAAATGTATACCTACTTATGTATAAAATATATATGTAAAATCTTACTTGAATAATGTTCAGTCAGTCTTCGTTTCAACAATCACGTAAGTAAAATCACAAATAGTAGTTTGTCGGTTAGCACACGAAAATATATTCAGAGCACTTCACTGAATCTATATCTACATAGAAAATATTTTTCAGTATCTCCAAGAAATTAGAACATTGATCACAGTGGTTGGTTGACGCGTTGTTATAAAATTTTTGTTTTGATTTCACAGCCGCATTCCGTGATGAAATGAGGTGTAATCAGTAGCATCAGTTCGGTAGAGTGTTTGTAACCGAGCAATTTTTTTTGGTAAAGATGAAAAGCTTCGCGACGTGTGTCCACCGACTCCGCTGAGGCTCTCAGCATGACTGCGGGCACCCGCGTCGCCGCCCCTCGGCCCAGGCGACTTACTGTTTCTAAGAAAATATTTTGTAAACGAAACGGGCCCAGCTACCCTGCACGCGGTGAGGAGGGCGGTACAGCGTAAACTTTTTCATCCAATGACGCCCGCTCCGCAGTTGTAACCGGTAAGTTATATCCGCCTCCCTCTGTTCATAGTTATTCTGCGTGCGCGAAAGAGCCAGACGATCCACGTTGAGCTTATAACGATAGTATTGAGAAGAAATTTTCTTTGTGTTTGTGTCGTAATGTGTTTGCTTTATCAGATTTACGTTGAAAGCTCCCCGTTAGCTTTCGAGGGCGCCATGTCGAGCGTTCTTTCTAGCGGAGCGTCGAAGGCTTTGGTGGGACAAAGAGAGAAGACGCCGGGAAATGCTCTGGCTAATGTATTTTCCTGTGGGAAGGAAAACACATGTAGTCGCTTTTAATTTAATCGCGTCACGCTGCGAGCGCGTGTCGCGCTTAGAGGTGGATAGTTTTTCTCCGTGCGCCATTTTCCTACTAAATTATAGGTATTATTTTGCTTCATAAATAACACCCGAAACTATGGAGAGGTTATTATTACTTATGATGATTTAGTAGGTAAAAGATCGGAAAAGAGAACCCATGGGATCTAAAATAAAACCCGAGATAATTTCATGTCAACCTAGAGATTTAGTACAGCCACAAACTGGATTTTAAAGCAAAACAAGCGAATATTAATAATTAAAGATATTCATCAGGTAGTTTGCATGTGATGCTGCTCCTAGTATCTCTTAACCCATTTTTATCGACCTAACTGTTTAAACAAGACGAATCAGATTTACCTAAAACTGTTTTAATACTTAATTAATAATTATCATATTCACAAATTCCACTTTCACACAACGTTCCACAAAATAAAAACCTAATACAGTAGGTAGGTACTTGTAAATCTGTAACATATTATAATAAGGCAGCCAGAGGTAATTGTAGCACTAAGCAGATAAATTCGCATTTTCACTGAACATGCAAACGAAATTGAAATGAGAATAAGAAACAAAGTCAAAGAAGTATATGTAGGTATTTAGGCATGCGAAAGTATTTATTAAAGCACTACTGTACGGATATGATGGTCGTTCTTGTCTACGTGACAGCGTGATAAAACGGTGTCCGTCACTTTCTTTCCCACGGTGTTAAACAGTGACAGTTATTTTATCACGTGGATAAAGATGGATAAAGCTATCCATAATAGGCTGGCTGGTACTGAACGCGTCGCTGTTACTGTCAATTTCCTTAGGTACCTAGTAAAATGAACAGTAGTGCAGCTGCGGTTGGAAATGGACTGTCACCTTAAGATACACAGCTGCGTAATTTTGACATGGTTCAAAATGTTATAAATTGTTAAATATGATAAAACCTACTTTTTTTTTGTTATAGACGACAATTTGAAAATTTATCAATGTTCAAATCGTCGTCGATAACATGAAAAACTTTTTAATGTACCTATTAAGTAAACCTTTTAGTTTAAAGTTGAATGCAATTGAAAATTATTGACATGATAGAGCGGAAATAAAAATATTTCTACTCCGTAGGTACCTATTACTCGATTTCCTATGCAATGCAATACAAAATTGGAAGTCATGGTCACATGGTAACGTAACATTGTATGCTCTGGAACAGTGTGAGCACCAGAGATAACTGGGTGCTTCTTCCGAACAGCCAGATTAAACATAACACTTTTTTCAATTATAGAAGGAAAACGACATCGGTGAATATTCCGGTGAAATAATCCGGTTCTATGCTCAGTGATATTTACGTAATAGGTATCTTTCTTATTACTTTGTAATATGGTCCATTGTGTCACTGAAACGGACTATAGTTCGTTTTTTTTTAGCATTAGAAAAAAGGTAAACAATATTGACGTGTCTTTTTATTGAAAAATACTTTTGAAAAATAAGTAACGGCAAATATGTAACAATTATGAATAATATACGATTTTACATTCTTTTGGTTTCATAAGTAATAGCTACTAATTTTTGAAAAGCGTTTTTCAATTAAAAGAGACGTCAAGATCGCTTATCTTCTTTCTAATGCAAAAGAAAACGAACTATAGACATCTTGTAAACAACAATATTTTGTTACGTTGGACATTAAGGACGTCTGTCCTACCCTAGTAAACGGAACAGTAAAAATTAAGTAAACTGTTTAGAATCCACAGTTATATTCAGTATAATATGTAAGTGAAAGACTGAAATCATAAGAATATTAGGTATTTGCATTATAATTGGTTTTAAACATTATCCCACGGCCAATTAACATTCTGAGCGGACTATGGCTGAATATGGCGCTCTTAAAATAATTTGACATTCCGATCCTAGTTTGTAATTATTAAGTAAAAAGAGGCATTCCACGTGGTAGTGCGCGAGGGCACGCCCCCGCGCGGGCTCCATTGGCCACGCGGCGCCCGCGCCGCTCCGCACGGCGCGAGGTGCGGCCCACTCGCGCGCAAACCTTATTTTTATTTTATTTTATCGTCCGCACGAACAGGCTTGTGATTAATTTAATATATTTTCACCGAGCCTTTATTTCGCTCACGCAATAAGTTTTTTAACAACCTCTGATTAGTGGTGGCCATGAATCCATTTTTTGTAGCAGATTATTTTATTGGATTTCTTTGCGATTAAACCTCGTGATTTATTTAAATGATTGAGTTATTCATGAATTAAGAAAAAATAATGGTAAACGTACCGATATTTTTTATTGTTTATTATGTACAGTCACCTGCAATAGGTATCTAATATGTTACTCTTCGAAGCTCGCAAAAATATGTGACATGCTCTTATGGCTCTACAAATGCGAGCGTGGAATATTATATTTGTAGTCCATGGCAAGCAATTTTTCTAACCAAAAAAACTACTACCTAAATATGTAGGATGTTAACATTGTTAACTTATAGATCACAATTTTATCCAACTCCTTGCCATTAAGGAGAACTGTGGGTATACAAAAAGATAAATGTACCTATATGTATGAGTGTGAATTTTACTCTTACAATTCGGACATATTAAAAAATCGAATGACTACCTATAAGTGCATATACCTACATACCTGAAATAAAATAACGGTAACCATTTTTAAACATTTATACAAAAGCTCCCTCGTCAGTTTTATGAATTGGGGTAGGTATTTCATTAAAATAAATAACGTTATTATTTATTTGGGTGTGTTTTGGGAGTGATGCTACAAATGATCGCACACAATGCCTCCACGGGGCATCTCTGTGTTACGTGCGGCCCACCAGATGGCGCTTTGGTTCAAAGCAATATAATATTAAATTAAAAAATGCTCTACTTACCCTCCAAACCAAACACACGTTGCATTCTAATGTAAACTTTATTTTAATCTTTGCATGGTTGCTTTTACATTAACAATCAAGTCAGAAATTAACCTGATTAACTAAACTTCCGATATATACTTCGTTATTTGTCTAATTTGGCTCGAACAGATTTTCATAAACACTTAAATATTTACCTATGTATTGGAACTCTTGGGATGAGTGCAGACGGCAGCACACTAAGTATACCTCGATACAATTTTTCTGTAGTGCACAATCTACTACTTAATCTTGTAAAATTCTTGGTGAATAGATTAAATAGTGACATACAGGTAATAGTTATGTTAATTGATATTAAATAAATAATAAAAAATGTAAATAATATAATAGCTAACGAAAGATACTATAACTGCGTTTCGCTCGTGTAATATCTAATTTCGAGCGTTGCGAATGTCACTAAGGCGCGACAGAGAGGTTCAAAAAACGAGACCAACGTTTTTTCATACGAGTTTCAGATCAGCAGTGAAAAGACATTAAAAGGAAATATGGACGAAATTAAGTCCTCTAATTAGGTACGGAAAATCAATACAAATTTGACATTTCGAGTCACAGACACAGTCCCCTTTCCACTCCCGATCCCACCATTTATAACCCACCGCCAATCTATCTTTTAACACCAATTACACTGTACCGTTCCCACCACGACACCACCTGTTACACTGCCACCACCGGTCCCATTACCTCACTCACTTACTTCTATTACCAGTCTGACTCCCACCAACACTCACTCAATCGAAGTCCCGTGCTAGTGTAGCAGTCCCAGTCGGATTCCGATCAGAGTTGGAGTCGAAAGACTCGAAACTGGAATATAATAAATCCCATAGAGATATCAATTCGTAACAATCTAATTTTAAGGTAGTTGGGTCAAACACATTTTAGAAAAAGGTCACTTAGGACAATACAAAAAAAGTTAACGACTCTGGTCCCGATATATCCCGTTTTTCTTATTTGAGTCTCAAGTACTGAAGAAATATATTCCGCATGTAAGGGTAAAGCGTAAAAATTTGCTTTAGTTGCCGTTAACTTTGCGATGTCTACAGGAAAGATGCGAACAAGTTAGGTAAGCATACTATAAGATGTGTATGACCCAGTTTGCTTTCACACTCGCAGCAAAATTTTATACTCACTGTTTTCAAGGAGCAAAGTTTATTATAGCTGCTAAGTTAAAATACAAATTCATAACTTGTCGCATTACAACAACAATCAAAGTAAATCTAACAACACGTTATATATATGAGAAAATTTGTCTTATTATGAAACATATACCTATTTGTAAAAAAGAGGGTGGTAGCAGATATGTACTATGTTTTGTCTCCTACGATTGATGCCGACTGTAAATCACTTTCTTATCTTTGGCAGTCGAATCGGAGCTATACGGTATGGCTGGTACGGTATAGGGGACTGATGTGCCAAAGGTAACTTTCCAAAATTGGGAAATTTTCCAAATGGGAAAGTTTTAGAAACTTCTCAATTTTTTTATGGGGATTGAAAGTTTCCGAATCATGGAATGAATTTTATTTTATATTTCTGTGAAATATGTATTCAAGAAATTTCTGAAAACTTTCCCTTTTTTTCCTTCTTTTTACTTTTTTAAACTTTTTTAAACTTTTCCTTCTGCAACTTGCACATCTGAAAGGTTCGTCGAAATTGAAATTTTCTATATCTCACCCCCTTAAATTGTTCTCTTTCACTAAAAAACAAATGTGGATTTGTTTCAGAATTTTTAATTTCGTTATAGGGGTCGCTGCCGAATTTAGAAAATTTGGATCCTTCATACATGATGATTTTTTTTTTGGTTTTTTTTTAGTGAGACAGTGAGTCAACAAAGTATATGGAAGCTATTTATATGTAATTCAATACTAATATATATTTTTAAATAATTTTTATTCCTGTTTTAGGAGTGCGCAGTGCTGCTGAATCAATATTTAGAACGCCTACAACACGCATAATAAGCTTTAAAAAAATAGTGGTATTATTTTATGTTAAACTGCACATTAATACACCCTGACCTGTTGTCTCATAAAAAAAACGAGAAAAATAAATAATCTTGTATGGAGGGCCCAAATTTTAAAAATTCGGTAGCAACCCCTAAAACGTAATTGAAAATTCTGAAAAAAATCCAAATTTGTTTTTTAGTCAAATAGAATAAATTAAGCTGGTGAGACATAATATTTTAAGTTCGACGAAATAAGCAACACCATAGAGAAAAAATACATAGAGTGCTCACTCCATACATCAGTTTTAGTACCAAAAAGACTATTAGCATCTAGCATCGAGTAGCGGAACTATCAGTACTGCTACTTGACAATAGATGTAGCACCGACCGGAAAGTCTTATGCTGTTGAGATAAGACTTTCCGGTCGGTGCTACATCTATTGTCAAGTACTGATAGTTCCGCTACTCGATGCTAGATGTAGACACTGAAATTAATAGTCTGAACTGATGTATGGAGTGAGCACTCTTGTCTTACTATATTTCTCTATGGCAACACCCTAGTACACTACGTGTAATGTCAGTATTCCAAGCTTGTATCCATATCAACTTGTCATAATGAGACGGTTGAGGATAATCGTCCCTGCAACGCTGTGATTAAGCACTCTGATTCTGCATGCTGATGAGGTTTTCTGCAGATTAACACCCGATTTAAATGACCAGTATATTTAAACGTGTGACGTTTGGTATTTTAATAAGTAAAAGTTCATAAGACATACATATTGAAAAAGTGTTGAAGGAGAGAATTTAAAGATTAAAGCTAGAGTGTTGTGATTGTCGATTACAGAAATTTACAAGGTTACGAGCTTACGAGTAGTAGCTTAGGTGCGTAGTACCGTAAAATGGGGTGAGTAGGGTCAAAACTGAAATTCAAACCTCGATAACATTTTATTTTTACATATAAAAACTGAATGTAATAAGTGTTCCGGACGTTTGTATTTTAGTTTTAATTTTATTTTGGGTAGTTCCATTTCATAACTTTGACGATAAAGAGGAAAACCCACCTCACCCCGTAGAGCCTCGTATTTGGGGTGAGAGGGGTTTTCATACAAAGGTGATTTTGGAAGATTGTTGGTTCGATTTTTTTTATCATGCGTATTACTATAGCTCCATTTTAAATTGGAATACATTATTTTTGTAGCAGTAGCCTTAAAATCCCTTCTCACCCCGTCTCAAACCTTCTCTCCCCATTCATAACCGTGAAACCTACTCACCCCGTTTTACGGTACTCGTAGATTGCTACTACGAGTGTCGAAAATGCATTATGAAAATTATAAAATAATGCTTAATTTATCATCAATTGCTTAGTCTGTTAAACTTCTAGCAAATTAAAATAGCAACGACCCGCGATTTCGTGTGAGTAACATTTTTCGGCAGATGTTTTTGTCCTCAGTAGGTAATTATTCACTACTAAATTACTATCATAGGACACGGCAAAGGCGGTTCTTAATGTTTTCCTCTTTTTTCTTAGTAAACAGTTAGATCGTGAAGTGGCCGAGAGGCGTTGACTGCTGGGCGCAGCCAACCATGTACTATCACAGCATCACGCTCTGATTTCATCCCGGACTATTGTGTATCGGATCGTGCGAAACAATTATTTGGTTCATTGACTTGGTAAAAGTTAGAAAAGTATTTAAATCGCACGATACTAAATTTGATTCTATTAGAATAGTTCTAAGTATCTAGTAGTCTATTAAGTAATAATTTTATACTCAGTGTCACTGTTTGGAAAACTGGAAACTCGTTACCAAACTCACCTTTATCCTTTTTCAGTTCAGCAGTTTAGTGATTATTTACATATCCTCAAATTAGTTTGGGCAAATGCGACCACACGTGTTGCCAAGTCGGTTTCCATGTAGGTATGCAAACTGTGTACGTTGAACTAGTGAGAAACTTAAACTGAAACCATAAATCAGTTTTGAATACCATTATTTTACAGCGCCAGTCAAGCGCCAGTCTACCTTCGTCTTTCGTGAAACGATGCGAGAATTGTTAAATCAATACCATGTAACAACATTTAATTCTTAAAGTTCGAATGCCGCCCTAAAAATTAAAAACAAAGAAAATGTTGTTTAGGTAGGTACCTATATTGGAGGTTTTGTTTTTTATTGGCAATTGTTATTTCTATTTACTAAATCTAAATACGTGACCAAGAACACAAGCGAAATTAAAACTAACTGTAGTATTCTAATTTTAAAAACAAGTCACGAATATTTTAATAGCAATAGCAACTTAGTAGTTAGTAGTAATAGTAGCACAGTTTTCTACAGTATAAAGGTTCAATATTATATGTAGTATAATCATAAAGTTATATATTATTCCTGGTTGATGCATTCTACGTTTTTAGGAATTAGAATTAGATCCACTTCTTAAAGTATTAATTTTTTATTTTTTTTACTTTTTAAATTTGAAAAATATTACGTTATCAAAAGTGACATTTCTTCAACGAAAAACGTCGCTTTTGACACTTATAGATCCGATCCTGATCCAGATCTAATTCGTGGCTTATTATTAAAATCAGAATATTTACAGACATTTTTGGTTTGGGTTCATAGTAACTTATGAGCCAACCAGAGGCAGATTCATTAAAGCAATTTACACAATAAAGCACATTTTAGCTGAGACCTTTGTAATAGTGATAATCTAGTAAATTATAAACAGTCACTGAAAATTCCAAATCGTCATACTGAAAACAACATGCGGCACCTTTCGGAAAAAAACCTTGGTACCTGTTCACCTCTGCCCCTTTCTCTAACAGGCACAATTAATTCGATCCTTAGAAAGAAATCCATCAGAGCAATCCCATGACTATTGATATCGATTCCTATGAGCTCGCCGACACAATCGAATGCGATCGATTTTTTGTTGCGATTAAAATTAGATTCGGAATCGTAGGTAACGTTTCTACTGTATTGTAGAGTGCGGTAGAAACGTTACTCATTCCATAGTAACATACTAAAACATCTGCAAGGAAATTACGATACAAGTCGCTTTTTTAGGGTTCCGTACCTCAAAAGGAAAAAACGGAACCCTTATAGGATCACTCGTGCGTCTGTCTGTCCGTCCGTCTGTCGCAGCCTATTTTCTCTAAACTACTGGACCAATTAAGTTGAAATTTGGCACACATATGTAAGTTTGTGAGACAAAGACGGACATGTAACGTAAACAAATGAATTTTAAATATGGAAGCCACTTTTGGTGGGTAAAAGAGCAAATTAAAAAATAAAGTTTTACAAACTATATCGTGTTACATATCAAATGAAAGAGCTAATTTTGAGAATCTCAAGTATATTTTATTTATAATTTTAAGATAAATAGTTTAGCAGTTATTCAAGAAAATAGGCAAGAAATGACCATTCCCCCCCTTTATCTCTGAAACTACTGGGTCTAAAATTTTGGAAAAAATACACTAAATAGTTCTTTACCTATACATGACAGGAAAACCTATTAGAAATGTGCAGTCAAGCGTGAGTCGGACTTAAGTACTTAGTTTTTGATCCGACCCCTACGGGTTTTTTAAAGACATTTTGATTTCTCGTGCTCTGAAAGAGGATCATTGTTGTTCTAAGGTGTGCAGAAAATGATACGTTCCTGCACTAGAGCATTTTACGTTCCAAGTACGATTTAAAAAAAAATTACAATGGGCAATTGAAATTTGGGTTTAAATGGATTTGTTATACAATTTCCATTCTGATATTTAACTCCGCATTCCATAAATAACGATCCGTTTGGCTAAATTGTTAATTGAAAGTACCCTCAAGAAATACTATGAAAATTTATATTTACCTACTCATGTTTTTAAAAAACACATGCATTTTACTTTCCTCGTATTCGAAATGAAAAGTAGAGTGTTTAACTCAGGTGAAAGGCATCATTTCAGCCTCGGACTATTGGCGCTCTCACTGCGTTCGAGCTACTGCCTCGGCAGAAATGAGTGCCTTTCACCCCTTGGTTAACAATCTACTATTTACTCACTTATCAATATCATTAAAAAAACATATTGTTAAAAATACATATATAACGTAAAAAAATGAATTTTAAATATGGAGGCCACTTTTGGGGGTAAAACAGCAATGTAACTATATCGTGTTACATATCAAATGAAAGAGCTCATTTCATCTCATCATTTCATTTCATTCATCTCAAATATTTTTTTTATAATTTTAAGATAAATAGTTTAGCAGTTATTCAAGAAAATAAGCATAAAATGACCATCCCCCCCCCCCCCCTTTATCTCTGAAACTACTAAGTTTACCTGAAGATGACAGGAAAACCTATTCGAAATGTGCAGTTTTTGATGGGTTTTTAGGGTTCCGTAGCCAAATGGCAAAAAACGGAACCCTTATAGATTCGTCATGTCTGTCTGTCTGTCTGTCTGTCTGTCCGTCTGTCCGTCTGTCCGTCTGTCCGTCTGTCTGTCCGTCCGTATGTCACAGCCACTTTTCTCCGAAACTATAAGAACTATACTGTTGAAACTTGGTAAGTGGATGTATTCTGTGAACCGCATTAAGATTTTCACACAAAAATAGAAAAAAAACAATAAATTTTTGGGGTTCCCCATACTTCGAACTGAAACTCAAAAATTTTTTTTTCATTAAACCCATACGTGTGGGGTATCTATGGATAGGTCTTCAAAAATGATATTGAGGTTCCTAATATCATTTTTTTCTAAACTGAATAGTTTGCGCGAGAGACACTTCCAAAGTGGTAAAATGTGTGTCCCCCCCCCTGTAACTTCTAAAATAAGAGAATGATAAAACTAAAAAAAATATATGATGTACATTACCATGTAAACTTCCACCGAAAATTGGTTTGAACGAGATCTAGTAAGTAGTTTTTTTTTATACGTCATAAATCGCCTAAATACGGAACCCTTCATGGGCGAGTCCGACTCGCACTTGGCCGCTTTTTTAAAAACATTTTACTCCCTTTTCATTAAAAAAAAAAAACATATTGTTAAAAATTGTGTAATGTACGGAACCCTTGGAACGCGAGTCCGACTCGCACTTGGCCGGTTTTTTATTAGTTATCTCCTTAATCCAATTTTATTAAATAATCAAAAATCTACAATTACTGTGCTTGTTTCAAAATAAACCCATATAATATGTTGTTTGGATAAATTCTGCCTTACAATTCATCATGTAACCGCCGCCAATACGTGTGTCAACTCCCGTGGTGTTTCTGGGAACGCGTACTCAAGAAGCCCGGTACGTACGTACAACGAACGTTGCCCGTGCATAAACTATACGAGTGCACGTGGGTAACGGTACAGAGACACAGCAGCTCAGTACTACCAGCGTCCACTGTACCTACATGGTGAGCGATAATAATTTAATGTGCCATTTGCTCCAGACCCAATTGAGCAATTTATACACGTCGCTCGCCGCCGGCGCATGATCCACGGACCGGGCGCGCCCGTGCGTGCGCTTTAATGAACTCTTATTATTCCAATACCAGGTAGTGCGCAAAGCAATTAACATTATTAAACTTAGCTCGCTATTGATTTCCACGCTAACGAACGGTTTATAAATGTCTCTGAATAATTCACGATAATCTTACATTTGCGATCGATTAAGTACCTAATGTTAAGATTGTTTTTTTACCTAATCCACTATTAATTACATATAGCTATAGCTATATATAAAACGTGAGTAGGTACCTATAAATAACTATTGTCTCGTTATTTGTTGCTCAACTTACAGGCTATGAATTGACCGCCATTTTGTGGCGGAGAGTAGAGACAGTTGTGGAGTCGGCGCTCGGCTTTTATATAAATGATATCATTATGTTGTTCTATTATTTAGATATTTTAATCAAACCGATCGATAGAAGTGTGTCTAGCATAAAAGAAGGTTATTAATAATAAGAGATCGAGAGCACGCCGGTGGTGCCACATGCCGCAGCAAAAACCAAATGGAAATAGACCAATTCGAAACGGGTTCCGGTGTAAAACGATGACGATTGTACTGTCCTTTTTGCTTAGATCCCAACTATTTTTAATTAATTGCAGTAGGTAGGTGTTCCCACTTGATTGTAATGAAATTGAAAACGAATTTGTAGGAGTTGGTTTAATTTTTGACAACAAGTGACAATGAGTAACGTGTAAATAACCGTTATTACGGTAATGTTCCTTTACTAACTAACAAAGGTCGGCACGATTTGAATACCTAACAACATCTAACATTTTGATAGCGACGGTAAACAATTATGCACTACATCGTCTACATCTGTAAATTTTCACATAAGTAGTAAGTATTTCAATTGTGTACCTTTTAATAAAAATAAAGGTGTGGGTGATTTTGACTAATGGTGGTGGTGGGTGGTGGTAGATTTTGTTGGTGATGGTGACTGTGAAAACTGAACCGGACAAAAGTTCTGGAAGGACTAATATTTACACTTACTGCTGAAAACTTTACGAAACGGATGATTACAAAAGTTAAGACATACTGTAACTTGGCAACTGTTTTAATACAATAAGCTAGAACTTCTTAGCAACGCGGCACAGTGTACGTGATTCAGGTTTTGTCTGGTGTTTTTTTATCTTGCATAGTTAGGTACCTAACTACACAGCCCATCTCAAACACTGCCCTACCACGTGTAACAGTCGTATCACCTACAAAAATACATATTTATAAACAGACCTGGAGGTTCATATTCATAATGTAAACATGTAAGTAAACATCAAAGACACAAAAGCGTTTTTGTGAAAAGAAAGCTACACTTAGGCTCAAATTAACAACTCTAAACGCAGGTTAGGTACACTTCCATAATATAGCCGGGCCTATCTACTTAGGGCGGTTTCAGACTAGCGTGTTATCCGAGCGTACGCGAACGCGCGTGTAAGCTCATATCGCCGACGTATATTACGCGCAGAAAAATACGCCAGTCTGAAACCGCCCTTAATCGTTTGTCCCTTTCTGTAATTTTGACATTTGTGTTCGTTGATGGAAATGGATAAAATTTAACTAAGAGGTAATTATGCTAAGTTTTATGAAGTGGTTAATCGCCTTGAGAGCATCACTCGTCTAGGCTCGATAAGCGATGTGAACTTTACAGTTCTACGCCTTGTCCTTGTTGGGCTACAAGAGTATATAGGTACATCTCTTGCCCAAGGGCCTCGAGTACAAAACAAGTAATTGAACTAGTCTGCGACCGCGGCCACGACCACGACCAATCGCGCCGCGTAACCGCCTACAAAAACCGATCAAAGTCGCCGCACCGCCACAAATCCAATGCGGCAAATTGCTTCTATTTTCAAAATAGACCAATCGCTTGAAAAACGATCTTGTACTTTACTGCAGGTTTAAAAAACTCGTACTGTGACTAAATTGACTGCTTCGGTAGGTACCTACCAACCTACAGGCAACGTACCTTACATCGACTACGTAACTGTTACGTGGATGTTGTTACGTTCAGAAAGCAATTAAGCAATTCCAATTTTTCCTTTATTTGGAAAATTGCAATTAAAGTACAGAAGACGACTCGTATCGTATCTAAACGCCTCGACACAAGCCTACTGCCAACATCGAAAATTTGAAAACCGTCATCAGGGGGCCGATTTTTGAATTTCGATCGCTCGATTTCGTCACTCGAAAATCGGTGGAAAACGGCGAAATGCTAATTTTTTTAAATACGAGCGATCGAAATTTGGAATCTATTGGTATTGACTACTCGATTTCAATTCTATTAGTAGAATTTAAATGCCTAGTAGTGGAGATATTAATTAACGAGATACACGAAATCGAGTGGTCGAAATTCAAAAATCGGCCCCCTGCCTCTCTACCGCTCTTGCATAATTGATCGACAGAGAGGCAGATAACGTTTTTCGATATTAACGGTAGGTCCTCTGTTTTGTAGATTTTCTTGACGAGGACTCTGGTGTAAATTTCGATATTAGTAGAAAATTTATATAATGTTATAACTCTGGTTCCACTGTTACCTGATTAAGCTAAAGTTTGGAATAAGTACGTACTTTGATGGATGACAATACAATTTTAATTTTAAATTGATTTCCGACGCCGTGTCACAGATAACGTAATTTCAATTTTTCTCTCTGAAAACGAAGACGCAAGATAAGATAACCACGGGACCTCTGTAATAAAACAACGCAATGCATTGTTGCAACCTATTATGTTTCAGTTTTAAGTGTTTCACAGTAAGGTAAACGTACTAGTGCTCGACATGGTAATGCCCAATAGATGACACCCTGCTGTCACCTCTACTGACAATGACTTAAGTTTCAAGATGACATGTACTGGGACCGCGTCGAGCACCAGTACGTTTACCTTAATCGCAGTGCACATAAAAGTACTAATTACTTAAAAAAACATACCTACTCGCATATCTGACATACCTCATATTTAACGAAGTGTAAAATAATAATTAGATAGCTTAAGCTCGTGTGAGTGTGCGTAACGCCGGTGGTTCGACGGCGGCGGCGTGCAATCACTTCTTGTTAGAATGTTATTGAACCTTTTAATGTGAGTGGTGAATAATTTTGCGAAATAATCATAATTTTGTATCAACAAAGGGCGCAATCAGAATCAAAGGTGATCAGTAAAACGTACTCACATATACCTACTTACTTACGCAACGGTGAAGTCCTGAAGGGGCTCACGTCTTATCAAGATCTCGTCAATCAGTGCTATTGAGCTGTTCTAGAGGGGTCCCAATATCGCACACATCTCTTGACGAATTAGATGTATATCGGAAGTATTGATTAGAAACTATACATTTTGATAATTGTCATAACTCGTAGTTCACGGGGTGTATTTACGCATTTTGTACTGCTTAAGAATTCACAAAGGATTAGTAACTCACAGTAAGAAGCACCTCAAGGATCAAATACCTTAAGTATATCTTATATCAAGTATATCTTAAATCATAGCTCATGAAAATATATCCTCGCTTACGTACCCTGAGGAGGTTGGAAATCAAAGTTTTAGTTAATAAACGCTTTCTCTACAATATGTGTGCGTGTAATGGTGATTATAAAGAAAAATACGGCAGTTATTGATAAACGCGGAAGCGTTAATAAGGAGGCCCCGCCCGCGCCCGCCCACATGCCCCCGGCATGGAGTTATTAGTAGAACTAACACAAGAAATTTTTACCTAATATACAAACTATTCGTTTGTCCAAATATCTAACAGGGGTTAAAGCTTTTTAGTAGGTACCTATACCGATTTGGCCAAAGCTGGGTGTGTGTTCAAGCTTTTCAACGACATCGTTATCGCCAACAAACAGGAGGCCTAGAAACTGAATGAAGGTAAAGTGTCATATAAGGAGTTATGCTGAACGCCAAGTTTGACAGTTCGGCCATGACTTGGCCACCGGTGCATGTGTGACAAAACGAGCCTAAGGTAGCTACATCGCCTTCAGTTACTTTCTCGAGGCAAACAGGGGTAGTGGGTTGTTCAAGGAATCGCTGACGGGTGAAGACGCGTGTATGTAAGGCTGGGTGTCATACTAGCCCGCGGAGCATTGTTGTAGAAGGCACTTACAGGCCGGGCGCGTTTTTCCCGGCGTTATGGGCGCCCCCGCCGAGCCCGGCGGGGCTCCGGCCGCCCCCACTTAACGCAATTTATTACATGACCCTTAAATAAATAAATAACCAAAGAAAATTCGATGAAATACAGCCGCGTCGCGTGCTGCAAATAAGTAGTTTACCGCCATTCTGCCTATCTTTGAGGAATTCGGCTTGGATTGTGTTTACGGTCTAATACTTAGTTGGAAATAGGTAATATTGGCAATTAATTAATTGGTACTATTCGTACTTGAGTAACTAGTGTAGACCTCTAGTAAGTGCCGAGTCACCTTCTGCAAGTTAAAATAATATTTAATTCCTGGAATATTTGTTTTCCCGGTTCGCCCACAACTACCTGTAGGTACCTATTACCCTAGAATAAATAAAGTAATAGTTAAGTAATTATTGGCAACAGTAATAGGTATAGTACTTATAGCGGCGTTAAGAAAATTAGGAATGAACAACTGCAAATTTATGGAAACAGATTTAAATATGGGCCTAAAGACCTAAAATGTAGATAAAGTCGGTTGGCGCGGGAGTATGAGTTTTTCTGGTGAGTCCAGGATAACTGCGACCCGATACAACTGTGTGGCGTTGTTTGGGAGAGTCCCACCACAAGAGTCCAGTACAAAAAGTACAAACTCATTAGTAAGGGACCAGGAGCACAAGAATTAATGAAGGTGAACAATAATTTAGGGTTTAATTAAAAGTGCAGCCACCCGCAGCGCCGCCTCCGCGCGCCGCCATCCAAATTATTATTTCCACATAATTTGTGAAAGCGGTAATTTAATAAAACTCTCCCATCTTCCCGTGCAGTGAGAGCATAGAAATCTTGAGTATAATCATAACTCTGTTTTCACATAGGTACCTACAATATTGTTCAAAAATCCTTGCCAAAAGGCCTTGTAATCTCGTTGACTGCGACGCCGTTAATCTAAATAAGTCTAGGTACTTGAAACTGTTAAACTAGTAACCTAGTTAGTAGTAGTGTGATAATTTTCGTTTATTTACTAATTCTTAGTCCACCCACAAATTCCGCATTTGGTTTATTGTGTCTTAACGTCATTAAGTTTTATTATGTTAGTTTTAGTAGTTAAAACTATTGAAACTGATGCTCTTGTCTTGATAAGTAAGTAATATGAAAACAAAAAAAATTAACACTATAAAAAATGGTGATAAAATCCATCCTTTGTAAAATTATTCAAAAATAAATTCAATTTTATTTAAAGAGACTCTAAAAATTATCACCTCTATTAATGGAACCCTCTGTAAATGAGACAGAAATTTATTTATACCTGGCTAATACTGAAACCCTGGGTAAGTGGAAAACCTCTTTAAGTGAGACAAATTTGCTTGACCCTTGAGATCCCACTTATCTAGTTTCCGCTGTATTTTCATGGATAATCCAGTAATTAAATGAACATCTACTTAATACATTATATTTTTTTTCTACTATTGTTATAGTTGTAGGTCCTCGCTTTCAATACGGGCGGCCTATAACTATTAACTTTTCACCTATTCAGAAAAGAGCTTTTTCACCTCAGCAGCTCGAACAAGGGTACTTTGCTACTTAAAACAGTGAGCAAAATCGCATTTTGCTCACTGAGTAGGACAAAATGAGCAAAATGTGATTTTGCACGCGACTCAAAATAAGCACTCGAAGAAATATCAAACTTTGATCTCTTGTTGTACAAATAACTATTTCTTCCCTGCTAGGAGGGATCAAAGTGGCACTTTTCTGTTCAAGCACACTATTTTTACATTTTTGCACATTATTTTTTTAGCTTAAATAATCTGTTTAAGCATCAGATTGTGTCAACACTAAGATTTTATTTTTATTTTCCTCATAGTTGATCTGAAAAGCAGTATGTGTCACACGGTATCAAAATTATTTCGTCTTGGGCGTTAACATTTGAATCCCTCATTACGCTCAGCCAGCCTATTATGGATAGCTTTATCCATCTTTATCCACGTGATAAAATAACTGTCACTGTTTAACACCGTGGGAAAGAAATTGACGGACACCGTTTTATCACGCTGTCACGTAGACAAGAACGACCATCATATCCGTACTTTAGACTTCATTCAGGATTCAATGTACGCCCTTGACGGAAATATATCATTTTGATCCCTTGTAACACAAACTACTATTGTTATATCAATTTGTATCCGTGTAAATACTAGCTGTTGCCCGCGACTTCGTACGCGTGGATTTGTATATTGGTGGTTATAAATTCTACATTAGCTTAGAACATTATGCAGCAAAAGATAGCAGTAGGGACGGTTAATCATTTGTTAATTATTATACAACGCATGAGATTTGTCTTTCACAACCTGGCTACAAAGTTTCGAGCCCCTAACTGAATAAAATTGTTCTCGATAATCTCGATATAATCTCTCTCAACCCCCAGAAGATTTTCAAGTCCACTATTTAATAAAACCTACTACCTAACTACCTATTTACGAAGTTTGAAGTTCCTAGCTTTAAATAAAATTTGAACCCTCTACCAACTCTCAACCCCTGTACGGATATGATGGTCGTTCTTGTCTACGTGACAGCGTGATAAAACGGTGTCCGTCACTTTCTTTCCCACGGTGTTAAACAGTGACAGTTATTTTATCACGTGGATAAAGATGGATAAAGCTATGCATAATAGGCTGGCTGTTTAAACTTTTAGGGGATGAATTCTTAAAAACGCTGAAATTACTTTTCTTGTATTGTAATAATATGCCTTTATACAACGATTCAAGTCCCGCACTCCAATAAATATTTGTGTTCCATACAAATTTTCGACCCCCTTCACCACCTCGGGGGATGAATTATCAAAGACTCTGAAATTAGTTTTCTTTTCTCTTAATAAAATACCTTTTTACGAAGCTTCAAGTTCCTAGCTTTAAATAAAATTAAAACCTATACAATCTTTCAACCCCTTTTTAACCCTGTTATGGGATGAATTTTTAAAAACGCTGAAATAAGATTTCTTGTGTTCTAATACTATGGCGTTGTACAGAGATTGAAGTCTCGCACTCTCAAAAATATTTGATCTCCATACAAACTTTCAACCCCTTTTTCACCTCCTCGGGGGATGAATTTTTAAAAACGCTGAATAGGTTTTTTTTTAATAAAATACCTTTTTACGAAGTTTCAAGTTCCTAGCTTTAAATAAAATTTGAACCCTATACAAACTTTCAACCCCTTTTGGACCCTTATAGGGTATGAATTTTTAAAAACGCTGAAATTACTTTTCTCGTATTCTAATAATATGTCATTATACAAAGATTCAAGTCCCGTACTTACAAAAAATATTGACTTCCATACAAATTTTCAACCCCCTTTTCACCACCTTAAATGTTGAATTTTGAAAAACGCTAACATTAGTTTTCTTCTCTTTTAATGAAATAACTTTTTACGAAGTTACAAATTCGTAGCTTAAAATAAAATTTAAACCCTGTACAATCTTTCAATCCCTTTTTAACCCTTTTAAGGGATGAATTTTTGAAAACGCTGAAATTACTTTTCTTGAGAATTAATAATATGGCTTTATATAAAGATTCAAGTCCCGCACTCTAAAAATATTTGATCTCCGTACAAACTTTCAACCCCTTTTTCACCACCTCGGGGGATGAACTTTTAAAAACACTGAAATTTGTTTTGTTGTTTTTTTAATTTAATACCTTTTTGCGAAGTTTCAAGGTCCTATCTTAAAATAAAATTTACACCCCAAGACAAAGTTTCATTCCCTTTTTTACCCCCTCAGGGGTTGAATTTCCTAAAACGTCGCAATTCCTTTTTTTGCAATCGGCTATTATGCCTTTCTAAGAAGTTTCAAAGCATTTGTAGTGGATTCAAACTTTCAACCCCTTTTTAACCTTGTTAGGGGATGAATTTTCAAAAACGCTGAAATTACTTTTCCTCTCTTATAATTATATACCCATATACAAAGTTTAAAGTCACACACTCACAAAAATATTTGATCTCCATACAAACTTTCAACCCCTTTTTCACCACCTTGGGGGACATTTTCGAAAACGCTGAAATTAGTTTTCTTATTTTTTTAATATAATACATTTTTACAAAGTTTCAAATTCCTAGCTTAAAATAAATCTTGAACCCCATACAACCTTTCATCCCCTTTTTAACCCTTTTAAGGGATGAATTTTTCAAAACGCTGAAATTACTTTTCTTAAGTTTTAATAATATGGCTTTATACAAAGACTCAAGTCCCGCACTCTCAATAATATTTGATCTCCGTACAAACTTTCAACCCCTCTTTCACCACCTCGGGGGATGAATTTTTAAAAACGCTGAAATTTGTTTTCTTGTTTTTTAATTTAATACTTTTTTGCAAAGTTTCAAGGTCCTAGCTTAAAATAAAACTTGCACCCCAAGACAAAGTTTCATCCCCTTTTTAACCCTGTTAGGGGATGAATTTTCAAAAACGCTGAAATTACTTTTCCTATCTTATAATAATATACCCATATACAAAGTTTAAAGTCACACACTCTCAAAAATATTTGATCTCCATACAAACTTTCAACCCCTTTTTCACCACCTTGGGGGATGAATTTTCGAAAACGCTGAAATGAGTTTTCTTGTTTTTTAATATAATACATTTTCACAAAGTTTCAAATTCCTAGCTTAAACTAAAACTTGAACCCTATACAACCTTTCATCCCCTTTTTAACCCCCTTAGGGGTTGAATTTTTCAAAATCGCTTCTTATCTCTTGTACACTTTACAAATGCAACCTAGTTTGCAAATTTCAACTTTCTAGCTTTTGTAGTTTCGGTTCTGCGTTGATGAATCAGTCAGTCAGTCAGTCAGTCAGTCAGTCAGGACTCTTGCATTTATATATATAGATTAATACGTTATATTGGGATTGATTTAGGTAATTACTAATAACATTATATTTATTATATTTACCATAACATTGGTAAAAAAAAATAATTTATTGAAAAAGACAGTAAAAAGACAAATAACTTATGAACTAAATACATCTATGAATAATACTAAATTAAAACTAACAACCCTAAATATATCTAAAATAAAACAAGGAATATAAAGACTACTGAAAGAGGCCTCCTCGCGCTACCCCTGGCGCAAAGGTGCCCATCACATTCGCTGCGTTACCGCGTTGAATTGCGATGGACAGCCTTCAGCCATTTGTAAAATGCACTTATATATGTCGGCGGTCGATCGTAATATCAGGCAGTTCGTGAAATTCCTAGGCGTATCGTGAAACGTGAAAATCTTTGTCTCGGCCCTTTGCCCTTCGGGGCATCTGAACCAACCTATCCTACCTATCTATTGGTTTAATGTGACTTCCGTCAAAACATTACACAGGAACAACACATTTTTGCGATCTGCCTGCCTGATCTTACGATCGGCCGCCGACATACTTAAGTTTAGCCTCTTGGGTCAGAAAAGTAACTAACAAACCGTACACTGAGCATGGCTCGACATGCTCTTAGCCGGTTTTTATATTTGGGCGTTTTCTAAAATAAATATTGAAAACCTGATTCTCCCAGATCCTGGTGTTTTTGGGTTCTTTCAACTCAGAATCACTAGCATATTCAATCCTGGTGATAAAAAAAAATGTCCCAAAATTTTTTATGAAAATTGTACATACAAAATTTCTCATACTAAAAACTTGACGTAATGGAATGGACATTTTGGGACATCTTTTTTTAATGGTAGGATGGAGAGTGCTGTCGATTCTGAGTAGAATGAGCCCAAGAATGTCCAGATTTTAAAGAATCGGGTTTCCGATATTTATTTTAGAAAAAGCCCATTTGTCTCCAGATCGTGCCTAAGTGGATTGCTCTTATCATGTTGAAGTTCACTATAATTATTCGATAATTCAGAAAAAACATATTGATTTAGAAAATAAGATCAACGTTGTCAACGTCTTTTCCCACAGGTATCGTGTTGAACAATGTGCTTTTCAACGCTCTGCTTTGCCCCAGCGCTAAAAGAATGACGATTATTCCCCAAATGACTGTTATTAGGGAACCACAATGGCGCTGATGAACGAGGGGATTGTACGAGCGGCAGTAGCTACTTGATCGACGATGACGATTTAAAATAAGACAAATAAATAGAATGGCAAATTATTTCACAATAATCATAATAACATTTCATAGCTATCGCGAAAAATGCTTTCTACCCATTTAGTAATTACTTGTTACTAGGTAGTTTAAATTTTCTTAAAACCCTTTCCAATACACAGATAATGAAACAATATCCGATATGAAATGAAAACATTACTAAAGGTATGATGAGTTGATGACAGCAGAGCCCAGCGAAACATCGCGCGACACGCAGCCGCGGCGCGCGTACCACCCTTGGCGCGCAAAACAATACCACTGCTCGGAAACCCGAAACCAAACGGAAGTGCACGGACCCCCGGGATGCGGCGATTTTCTTGCGCTCGCGCTCTCTACACTTAAAACCTTTAAAAACTAGAACTGCAAAGAGGGCTAATGCGCATTGGAATTTTTGTAATCGGCGCGAGGCATTGAAGTCAACTCGGCGACGCGTATTGTTCAAGCGTATAATTATCCACCGATTCTTTTATTGTTGCGCATAAAATCAAACAATATGTTATATTCATATACCCCTGACTTTTGACTCGGTGCGTATTGAACGAACTCAATAGAGGACGGTTAATTCTTCTCACGAGGCCCTGCGTTGACGAGTGTTATTAACATAAGGATTTACATCATCGAAAATCATTTTAAGTATATCTCATGCCTTCAACTGTGTAGATATAATGGTCGTAAAATCATAGCTCGTTTCATTCGGAACTTCAGTTTAATTAGTTTCATAAATATTTTTTATTGTCGTTTTACGTACTTTTTAATTAATAATATCAATAATGTAAAATACATTTAAACTTTTCATTATACTTAGTAGATAAGTAGGTACTACACATAAGTTTAGACTTTCGAAAAAAATTAACCAAGTTTCTACTCTGCTTGGCTTTCATATGTTATCCTGTATAGGTAGGTTATCCTGTAGTAATCAATTGGAAATAACTTATTTTCTAGTAGGTATTTGAAATAAAACTCTTCTTCAGAATTATCTTTGTATAAAAAGAAATGAGATTGACACAATGAGACTTCTCATTTCATATGGCCCACGATATAGTTTTCGCAAGATGTAAAATTAAGATGTAAGATGTAACTCATGTATTATTAAGTCGAAAACGCTCTGCATGCTTCGATCCACTTTTCGAGGATCTTCCTCATGGAGCACCGCCTTTACTGGTCAAGGGGGCTTTACGCGACGTGTACTGCGGCGTGTGCGTGTAGTGTTTAAAATATTTTTTAATATGTT
This sequence comes from Cydia amplana, assembly GCF_948474715.1. Lineage (NCBI taxonomy): Eukaryota > Metazoa > Arthropoda > Insecta > Lepidoptera > Tortricidae > Cydia > Cydia amplana. Next base: position 27,910,810 of record NC_086096.1, on the reverse strand, counting down.
CGAGTCTCACGGGAGTTTTATAGTAAAAATCGTAATTTGTTTTTTTTTTATTCTTATTTCACGAGCCACCATTTTTGCACCACCGACCAAATATGGATGTTTTATACCAAATTTCACCTCAATCGGTCCAATACTAGTTTCGGAGCAAATTGGCTATGACTGACAGACATACTAATCCTATAATGGTTCCGTTTTTCCTTTTTAGGAACGGAACCCTATAAAATACTTATATCCGTAATTCAATATTAAGGATGTATTAAATTACTTAGTTGAGTTACATACTTAGCACGAGCCAATAGACTAGTAATATTTAAGGGCTCCGACAAGTCAAGAGTGCACTCCATATGTTCGTTCCGCTAGAGTCGACGCTCGAGAACCTCATACAATGGTCGGCGAGAACAGCAGTCACGTGTGCTCGAGAGCTGCTTGCTGCCATGTGCTTGGGAATCATTCCGCGCTTTGTACGACTCCTGAGCGTGCTCATTTACTTTTCAGTGGGCACTCGATCGCTTTCGGTCGCTTAAATATGCTCTTATCACAGCATTATTACTTAGACTCACGTGGACGCCTGACATATTTATCATTATTTAAGTACCCAATTAGTAACAGTTGCAAGTGTTGCAACCTCTTACGATCAAAATATTCTATAAGGTCGTTTACCTTAGTGCTGACGTACGTGCTAATGCCCAATAGATGCTGACAGGCTGACACACTGATGGCAACTCTACTGACATAAGTTTTAGTTAAGTTTAAACATGACTTGTACTAGGACGGGGACGGACACGGACGTCTATTTATAGTAGTAGTAGTAGGAGTCATTGTCAGTAGCTGCCTTAGGTACCTATTTCAGACTGAGCAGGTAACACTCCATGTGATTAGCAAGGTTACTAAGCCCGGTATGGCCGGATTAAAGTAACAACTCGGGGTGTCGGAATGTCGAATGAGATACCGTAGAGTTTCGTATCTTTGCCTGGGCTCCCTATTTTCGCCTACTTTGACAAAAGTTGCCATTAACAAAATGTTTCTAATGTAAGCCTTACATAAAACTACTAAATACAAAGTATTTTTTACGGGTGTCAACATTCTTCGAACAATCTGCGGCTAACTTCACACAGTTTACGTTCAGTGAGGTTTTTTCGCGACGCCGACCACACGTTTTTTAAGCCAGTGTTTGAACTTCGGTTTTTAACAGTGATACAGACCAGGTAATGTTAAACTCTTTACATGATTATATACTATAACTATTTCTTTTTCATATGAAACTATTATTTAATGGCTAGCTTACGTTTAGAAGTCACAATTGGATAAAACATTGGTGAAGGTACTTTGCGTCCATCTTGTTGCCAAATTTCGCCTACCCCTAGGGTTGTCAAATTTGTTTTACCACATTAATAAAGTATTTGACTGTAAGTATTTCAAATAAATTATTTTACACCATGCATGAAATAAAGCATCATAAGGTTAATAGAGAAACGTAAAGTCTATTTTTTTATTCGGTAGACTGAAATGACAGTTAATAGTATGAAATGACATTTCATGTTCATACTATTAACTGTCATTTCAGTCTACCGAATAAAAAAATAGACTTTAGACAGCAGTTATTTTTTAGACACAATTTATATTTTAAAACCGGTATAAAACTATAAACAATAGGTAACTTGATTGTGACGTCACATGCTAATGTTACATAATAAACCCCATAGTAGCAAAATCGTTTTGACAGTTCGAAAAAAGAAACTGATTTGACTAGTAGTCAAATACCCTATTGGTGGTGGATGGCATTACTTGTTTCCAAATTTAAATATTTTTGTACAGTCAGCAACAGAAGTTGCTCAGCGAGCCAGGTTTAAATATTAAATATTTTTGTTAAAAATTATAATTTTTTTACTTATAAACCATTACTCCCCTTTATTTGGCATGTTGGTTAATTTTTGGCAGCCCTAGCTTCGTTATAGAAAATGTATGAAACCAACTTCAGACTGTTACCAAACTTCGCCTACTACACCGTTTTTTTAAAATATGGCTAGTATGGTGTAATTAAGGTTCATAGTATAGTAGCACATTCCAAATAGATACGACTTAACATGTGTTAGTCACAGAAAAGTGTATTATTAGCGGTAAAGCATGCCGTAGGCGAAGATTGGGAAAAATACCCAAACATCGCCTATTGCCTTTGAGGCCATTTTTTACCAACTTAACCAATGAAATTCAAAGTTTCAATTGTGAATACTGATAATTAGGAACACTAAAAAACGTTTTTTCGCCTTAACGGATTAAAATGCTTTAAAATTTGAGAGATTTTTTAGGAAAAGTGTCAAAACCCAGGTGAAGATAGGAAACTCTACGGTATCATTCAAAATTCAAATCAAAAACTAATGATACAGACTTACATACCTACTTATATTGCATTTGGGAGGCCGTGATTGACTGCTTAAAGAGGCGTTGTAGCGAAAATGGCTAATTAACATTGAGCAACGGTTCAATGATGACAACGAAGGTTTCCTCGCCTGCACGGTGCTCTTCAATATGGTCCATCTTATTGTTATTTCAATTGTACCCTAACAAGGTATAAAACATGCTTATTCAGCTTATAACTCATCAGACACTGTTCGTGTTCGGGCAAATTTTTTGAGTTATTTACCGAATATTAGGGATAAGGAAGTACATATTCAGTACCTAAGTAGTATTTACTCAGTCCAGCGTTTGCGAGTACTAAATAAGAAATAACTATAATTACACAAACCGTCTGAATAAAAAAACATGACTTTCGACAAATATAATTTGTTTGATTTGTAAAGCGTAAATGGGTGGCCGTACTTACGTCTGTATTACGGCTGAATCGCTGCGGCGCATTGTTTGGTGCTCGCGGGTGTCCAGGGAACCCCGCCATTTTCCCCGCAGGGTTCTGCTAAGGACCCACCATGTTCTGCAGTCGCCAAATGTGCCGTTAAATCTATAGCGCGCAGCGCGGCGCGGGCGCACTGACTCTCGCCCTTTGAACGGGCGCTGTCATTTGTAGTTAGCGGCAAACAATCGCTTTTGAGCATGCGCTTGTACGAATAGAAAAAACAAATAGCTTTATAATTTTACTTTAAATAGTCTTTTTATATAGTTTTGAAAATTTGCACTGGTTATGGGTATGCGTAGACATTTGGATGCAAAGGGGTCAGTTTTCATCATTTAATGGTTGGTTTATGATGACAGTTTTTCTGTATTAAAGATTATTCTCGAAGAAAAATCTGTTAATTTATTTTCAATTTAATTCGTTTTATTTAAGAAATTACTTACCTTCTCGTATTTATAAAAATAATTAATAGGTAGAAAAAACCGGCCAAGCGCGAGTCGGACTCGCGCACGAAGGGTCCCGTACCATTACGCAAAAAATGGCAAAAACATCACGTTTGTTGTATGGGACTTGTGTGAGTGGGGCACTTAAATATTTATTATATTCAGTTTTTAGCATGTATTTGTTGTTATAGGATCATTCTCTCATTTCGTGCAAATCGGTGAGATTCTCTCGATTTGTAATTTTTCTTTTAAATGGTAAACTTTTGGGTTTCGTCAATTTGTGGATTCATTTATTAACATTTTTCTGCTAAAGGCACCTTTGTAACCTTATTACTTTTCATTTAATAAGGCTACTGGTAATGAACTACGCGCTGGTAATGAAATCGGCCGAGATGGTAATTTTATCTGTGGACGGTAATGAAACAAACTTATGAAATCGAACATAAAAAAACTGTATTTCAAGAAAATTAACACCAATTAAAATCGACAATATTAAAAACATGTGTCTTAAGCACTGTGGAGATGATCAAACCGACTTAACATACACTTGGGGTTGACAATCTCAACTTATAATGTTCAAGCTAGATGGTACATTTACCATTTACTTATCATCATTATAAGTCGAGATTGTCAACCCCAAGTGTTTGTTAAGTCGGTTTGAACATCTGCGCACCATATCACATAAAACGTAGTTTTCAAATTTTCAAAAATTAGCATAGACAAAATATATTTAAATCATTCGCGTTTTGTACCTATGTAATTTATTTTTATCGTTTTAACCCTATAGTGTGGGGTGTCGTTGGATAGGTCTTTAAAAATAAATAGGAGTTTGCAAACAACATTTTTTGATAAAGTGAATCATTTCGGAAATAATAATTTAGAAAGAACAAAAAACGGTTATTCCTTCTAACTTTTGAAAAATCGATCCAAAAATATGAAAAAAAAATCATAAAAATAGTGCTTAATAAACTCATTCAAACAAAATTAAAGCAAACTTGATAAGTTAAGCCGTTTATGAGTTATCGCTAAAAGTCTTCCCTTCTTATTTTATTTAAAAGCCTGGCAACCCTTATTTGTGATCGGATTTTCGCAAGCAACCCTATAACCACATAATAGTGACCGGGAAAAGATAGGCAACCTAGTTGATTTATATTGTACAAGTTGTATACTTTCCATTGGAACTTATTTTGTTTGTCAGACAGATCGGTGAAATTTGAAAAAAAAAATTTTTTTTCAAAAAATAATTAAAAATAGTCTTGACCATATTTCTTTAAGCAACCCTATTTATTTATGTTCAGGAACATATTTTCTTTCATAATATGTAAGTTTCATCCGTCAGACATATCGGTGAAGGTCGACCATCTTAGACTACAAAGGCTCCCCTATTATCATATACAGTTTTAAATGTTTATAACAGCGTAGTATTTATAATTACTAAGCCTCTTTTCATTAAATGCACTGCCTCGAATATATTATCATTACCTTCTTAAGTCATTCATTACCTTCCCCAGTAAAATTGGAAGGAAAAGAAGTGAATGAAACCGATATGAATGAAGTTTTGGAAGTTTTTGTCGCCTACATCAGTTGGCATCAGACCTTAATTTTGCAGAATAAACCATCTGAAAGGCGACACTAAAACACTTCATTACGTATAATTATAATAATGTACACTTGCTACTTACTGTATAAATCACGCGATGGCGATGAAGACTATCGAGAACCACACTCCTTCCCGACCCGAGAGATCGTATATATTTTCGCTAACAGTGGCACACGGGCATCCGCTACGAGATCATGCGGCCAACTGACTGACGAACAATGTGTTGCATCGGCGGTAGGCGCTATATACCCTCGCTATGTAGCAAAATATAGCTAATCTATTTCTCGCGTCGGTAATGAAGAAATTACTTGAACCATACACTTATAAGGCTGTATAGTTTTTATTATTTATTTCTAGCTTCTAATATTATACGATTTAAAACATAACTAAATAAGTCATTTATTGCACAAACAACGAATTTTCTATTTGTAGTATCTTAAGGTTAAAATGTAGGTCAAAGTTATATCTTCACGCGTTACATATAGAGATGAATGAAAAAATTGGGTGTTAATTGTACATATAAAGAAAATACTAACTTTTTTAGAATTGTTCATTGGAGATACATATACTTTAGGCCCTATGTTACAACCTTGCATTAACAGATATTCGAAAACGCCACCACATTTTTGGTAAATTTCCGAAAACACCGATTTGCACGAAATGCGAGAACGACCCTATAGCGGCAACAGAAATACATCATCTGTGAAAATGTCAACTGCCTAGTTATCACGGTTCATGAGATACAGCCTGGTGACAGATAGACAGACACTGGACAGCGGATTCTTAGCAATAGGGTCCCGTTTTTTACCCTTTGGGTACGGAACCCTAAAAACATGAAGAAAACAAGTAACAGGCAAGGTTAATCATTAAAACATGCTTGAATAATACGTCGCTCTTCAATTTACTTGCGATTGTCTCTAACTATGTTACATCAGCATCAGGTAGTAAATTATTTTAGGTTTTGGTGGATATAATAAAAAGCAGCTTCGACAAATGGCCAAGCGCAGCGGCATCAGCGGGGGGTGCCCGACCCAATGCATAAATAAATATCACAAATATCAAACCTTATGTTATTAAAATAATAATATTGTGTGTTAAATTAATTATATATAGTAAAGCTAAGTTTTACAAGAACCAAAAAAAAGCGAGGGAACCCTTCTTCTACGTGATAATATTCTATACATTTTGCTTAGCGCCTGCTCAGTTCAGCAGATCAGTTATAGTTATATGTATGTACTTGATACATGTAGGTACCTACTTGTGATTAACTTCTTATTTGAATTAAAATACACCTGGCACATACACAATAAAGTATTTTGGAAACCACGCAGTTTTGGGACAGTGTAAAACTTTTTTTTTACTTGTTCGAATGAACGTACCTACTTTTATAATAGTGTTGGCAACTATCCTAAACTTTCATAGATGGCGCCAGAATAGGTTTCCCGTCTCAAGTTTTGTTCTATGAGATTTAGCTTAAAATCCCAAAAAAAAAACAAGATGTTTACAAATTCTAGGAATTGACAGGAAAACCTATGCTGGCGCCATCAGCCTCCATTGTATTATCTGTGTACGTTATTTTTTCCAATCAATGATTTTTACTTTTTCACTTTTCATGCTCAAAAAGTGCACCTTTATGTCGTGCGTAGACGACACAAAATCGCATTTTATGCTCTAGAGCATAAAAGTAAAATTTTCTTCTAAGACTAAGGTAATCGGTCTCAACTCTCAACAGCCAAACAGTTAAAACATATTGCACAATTTTACTGAGCAATAAAATTGTTTAGATGACAAAACTTGTTATATTATTTTATTTTTGCTACAATTTATTAGAAATCCGTATTTTCTATCACTAAATTTAGTAAATCACATAAAATAGGAGTCGATTATCGTTCAAAAATGCTCCGAAATGTATGACTTGGCAGAAAACCTAGCGTCTAAAACTCTGATCATATGTTGAAAATTAAAAAAAAAAGTTGGCGGGAATTGGTTATGTATTATGTTCTTTCGCTTTACGACAATTTCGTGGTGTAAATTGCCGTGAAAAAGCAGAGTGTACAACAAGGGCAAAATTGCCTCGGGTAAAAATGGGTCACTTTATGCCCTTGTTGTACAATCTACTATTGGGTATATACAGCACAGGGTACAATAGTATGTACCTATTACAGCGACGATGACCGGTCTGTCCTAGTGGGTAGTGACCCTGCCTATAAAGCCGATGGTTCCGGGTTCGAATCCCGGTAAATTTGTGTGATGAACACAGATATTTGTTCCTGAGTCATGGGTGTTTTCTATGTATATACCTAAGTATGTATAGACGTAGGTTGGTATATTGTCGCCTAGAAACCATAGTACAAGCTTTGCTTAGTTTGGGGCTAGGAGGATCTGTGTAAAATTGTCCCCAAATATTTATTTATTTATACAAGAAGCTAAATCATATATATTAAGATGATCTTTTTAAATTATTGCATTAATATTATCGATATTTATTTTATTTGTATATCTTAAGATTGCCTTTAATTTGTACATAATATATTTACTGTGCAAGTATGCACTGCAAAGTGTAACATAAAGAAATAAAATTTCTGATTTCCTTGGTTACCTAAATGTTACGTTTTCATACCTACCTACCTGATACGTTTCATTTACTCCTAGATGTATCTATTTACATTTTTTCCAAAGGATTACCTAGTTTTTATGACCGACCAAAGAACATCCATATTAGTAAGTATATAGAAGTAAATTTCTATAAATGGAGCATTATCTGCTCATAAACGAAGTTTCATTCATGTTATTTATGAAGGCAATAATGTTCTGTTTCCGCAGTTGTTCGGCGACATTGTGAGGCCAAATGGTCAATTAATCCTAGTTTATTATCGCAACTATCATTCTATAGTGGGGTTGAAAAGGAGATGTCATTTGTTTCAAGCGGATGGTTAAGTAGGTACTTTTATTTTAATAGGTGTGTAGCTCGTTCTGTCATGCCTCTACATATGTATACCTAGTTTATTTACGTGTAAATGAGCTGTGAGGTTAGTAAATATTTGTTCACTATGGAGCATTCAATCTAATGTAGTACTTAAACCAATTTTTTACTACATACCTATATTTTATTTTATGTATAGGTATAGGATAGGTGGTAGGCTAGACTCGGCCGGGAAACGGGTACACATAAGGTCCTCGGAATACTGTATTTGTACCAGTTGCTCTTTGGTAAATGTAAACTTGATAAAACCGAACTAACCTCAGTAAGGCCTTGTTTTCCCTCTGAGTTGGAAAGTCAGCATTTCTATTTAAAGTTGTAAACTTTTTTATATGAATGCGAATTACTCAAGAGCTCTTTCCATTTTAACAAAGAAAACAAAATGTCCCTAAATTGTTTGGTGTACGTTTTCAGTACAAATGTAAGAAATTTAGGGAACAGGTTTTTCTCGTATCAGGGGGCCGATTTTTGAATTTCGATCGCTCGATTTCGTCACTCGAAAATCGGTGGAAAACGGCGAGATGCTGATTTTTGAAATACGAGCGATATAAATTGTGAATTTAGTGGTATTGACCACTAGTTTTTGATTCTATTAGTAGAATTTACATGCCTAGTAGTGGAGATATTACTGAACAAAATACACGAAATCGAGCGGTCGAATTTCAAAAATCGGCCTCCAGGCTCGAAAGAGCTCGTGATTCTGAATGAGAAATAATATATAAATTCCAAAATCTAAAATGCAAGTTTAAATATAGAAATGCCCAAAAACTAGCGTCTACGCTAATTCATAGCATTAGAGCATTATTAGCATTGTAAAGAGGGCCTTTTAGAAATGTAGGTAACCGGGAAAGCACTACGATTCGGAGGATAAGCATCTCAATTTGTGTTCGCCTAAATATTAACGTACCACATTTTACTTCTATCAAATGTTGCAATTATGTACCGTATCTCTGTAGCGTGATATAAATACAACTCCTAATAATTTACTACATTTTCTTTTCTTGTGTAGCTAAAGGTCTATGGGGTAGCAGCTATAGCACAAAGGCCAGTAATTGCAATCATAAATACTGCATCTCGGCAATTTATTAACCACAGCGGCCCATCTATTAGACCGAGCTGTCAGTATCCTATTTTCACATAGATATTAAAAAGGTAAGCTTTATGTATTTTGCTTTTCTATTTTCTTAACACCACCTATTTGCCAATGACTAAAAGTTGTATGTACCTATCACAATATTGTAAGTAGGTAAACATGTGAGAACCGAGAATTGATGCTACATCCTGGTAGGTATCTATAGTTGAAGTATGTGTATATCATGTCTTTATTGTCTTTCCCGCCTCTCATCTATATTCACGTCTAAATATATTCAAACGACAAACGCAGAGTAGGTACCTACCTACGTGCACATAAGATCCACATATGGCTCTATTTTGCACATAGTTCCTGCAAATAAGTAAGTACAGGTTAACAGATATCACATTATTTTACTGGTTCGTACATTATGTCTATCATGGTTGCAATCTGGCCAAAAGTTTGGCAATCTAGAGTATCTAGACAGTAATTAGATGCCTTTATTTTATCATAGGAATAACTATAATTATGTTTAGGTAGTCATAGTCGGCTTGGTTTTTGTTTTTGCTATTAGTCATGTCGATGTAGATGTAGTGTAGGGACGCCCGGCTGGAAGCAGGCGGGCTGTCAATCACGTGTCGCGTTTATTCAGCCCAATTCCCTGGAGTTGGAGCTGCAGGTTACTGTCCCGGCGGCATTCCCACACTGTTCTCAAATCTTCTTGTTTTCCTGCAGACCACAAGGACATCTTTAAAGTTTAACGTCCTTTAGTCCGTTTAGCTGTTAGCATTTGACTCGCCCGTGCTCGGTAAACTAGCAAGTAAATCTTAAATGATACGAAGTAACTATTACCCAAATTAAGATAGGTACCCGTTTTTTGATCGTAAATATTTTTGTTTCAATTCCTCTGTAAATCTACGTCTCCTTTGAAAGTTTAATATAGGTAAGGTAGGCTTTTTCGTTCCTATTCCGTTTCAATAGCCGTACGTGTAAGATTGAATAAGATGCTATACTTAATTACATTTTATTTATACCAATAACAACGTCTTGTGTTTTATCCGTAGGTATCCTACGAGTTGAACACATGTAGTACTGCAGCTAATACCTACAGTTGTACGTTAAACAAAGAGTAACTACTCATGTGAAATTAAAAGCTTTTAACAAGTATAATCATTAATCACATAATATACATGAGACTATGTACCACATTTGTAGGTACATAGCATGTAGAGGCGACGCTGGGCGTGGCCGCGCCCGGCACCTCCTACCTACACGATCATATAACTGCCGCTACACTCTTATATGTATATTACAAACTGGTTCTCAATTGATTTTGGTACCCATTATTAACTTTATACGAACATATGAATGGATAGCTAATAACAAATAGGTATTATTAGATTATAATGGGCCAGTATTTATTGAACTAAAATCTTTTTAAATAATGTCTTGTGCTGATATACCTTAGTACCTATAGTTAGGCACAATATACAGTTATAGAGTTACACATAAAAGTAGGTATCTTAAACACAACTTTGGGAACAAATCAAACTATTGTTTGAATATTTTGATTTGTGTTTTTTAAGTAGTCACCCTACTATAAATATATAAATTATAAACTGAAATAGTGTGTGAGTTTTTATAAACATGGTTTTATTTTACGATACCTATAAACTGAAATAGATGTCATATATTAAAGAAAAAGTGACGAAGCCCTCCACTCCCTCCAGTGGTCCGTCAGTGGTCAGTGGTGGTGGATCCGGCCTTCACCACTGGAAGGCTTCGTCACTTTTTCTTTAATATATGACATCTATTTCAGTTTTCAGTGAATAGTTTTTGTTCTGTTAGTTGCTAGTTTAGGTTAAGACATTAGTAATTTTTAGATTTGTATTGTATTGTATTGTTTATAGGTATCTTAAAATAAAAACCATGTTTATAAAAACTCACAACATTTTTATTGTTATGACAAGACAACTACTTTATGCCATTATGATTCGCTTTTAGTGCAATTTTGTTTAATTTTTATAATTTCTTGTAGGACTGACGTTAGTTATGTTAAATATTACAGCGCTGCTGTTGTGCTAGTATACTGTCCCTGGCAAGCAGCTGCCAAGTAAAAGCAAACTTAACTTGGTCTGAGTCTGTGACGGATGCCTGTGTCTCGAATAGGCAAGAGCGAGTTTTTCGAGAGAGGCCCTCCTGTTCGCCTCGACTAAGGTTCATCGGAATAACACCCGTGGACATTCTTGATTAGCGTTGCAAAGGATGTGAATGGCGACGAATCCGTTAGGGCGGCTGCGGTGAGGTCGTCGTGTTGTCGCCGTGGCTCGTGTGATGGGTGAAGGATCGTTGACGAGTCGCGGCGGTGGGCGACCACACGTCGCGTCGCCGCCGCACGCGCGCGCCGCACGCTGTTTAGCAAAAAGAGCCCATGGGGGGTTCGGGAATGTAGATCGAGTGCCGCAATTCAGATGAACGGGTTTTTGGTTCGATCTACTTAACGGGAGCGTATCGAAGTCAACCTTTTTAACATAATGTGTAATTATTTAGATATTTATATGGAACTAGAAAGTGTTCTGTAAGAATAATCTAGGTATCATGAATAAAAATATTATGATGATATGATTATATGTAATTTTAAGGTTTAATTTATTGATTCGGCAACCATAGGTTAATTAAAAAATAGGGCCTAATTAAAAAACTTTCCATACAAAGCCATGAAGATCAATAAATACAGAATCCTAAAATCAATTATTTAAAAAATGCTCGTCGCTCTGCCAATGTGGTTGGTTACCATTTGTAATTCAGACCCAACTAGTACTTACCTTTGAAATTATCCTGCAAAGCAAAGGACTATAACCACGAAAACCGAAGTTCGCAAATTGCTGGCGTCTCTTTCCTTTACTCCAATTAAGCTTTAATTAGAGTTACAGAAAAGATGCCCGCAATTTGCGCACTTCGGTTTTCGCGTAGGCCCTCTGAACCGAAATCCGAAAGATTTTCCGTAGGTAAGAAGTACCTAAGTAGGTATCTAGAGTTGTGTGTGTTTTAAGACTGGTTTAATTTTTACTCTAAATACCTACTTCTATTACGAGGAACGGAAGAATTGGATACATTCTGTCAAATAGAGTCAAAAAATTGCGTTACCTAGGTCATCTTTATCACATCTTTATAATAGGGCTCCTGCAGCGTCCCAGGCCTTTAACGGACGTGGTTAGTAAGCCTAATTACCTACGACTACGACAAGTATAAAGTAACTATTGTTACATTGGGTACTATATACCCTACAATTAGTGGATGTAACTCGTAACGACGATGAGGTACCTACTGGGAAGGTTTTAATTTTTTATAGCATTTATGACACTCATAATAATATGTTTTATGTAAAAAATAAAAACCTACTCTAGATAATAAACTGTGGTATTTGTCGGGCGCGGTAGCAAAGCCATATTATCTATTCCAAGTAATCTTAAAAATAGCGGGTGCACTTCATACGATAGCCCGTAAAAAAATAATAGCTACTCACTAAATTAGCTGTAAGGCAGAGGGGTCAGATTTCATGTACCTACATAACATTGCGGTATTTCAGCGAAGTAATGAACCTTTTAAAAATACTTTAATAGGCTCATCTAAAACTAAGCCAGTTTAATTAATTTAACAGTTGGTGTCGTGATAAAGCGTTAATATCTACCTACTACGAGTAGCGAGCGGGATTATTTAATTAAATTGTGAATTAAGATGGATAATTAGTATAATTACAGATACGTAAACTAACCCAGATAACCCATACCTAGTTAATAATTATGGCTATTATTTATATTAACTCGTGTTGTAAGTCTAAGTTTCCAAGAGCAAAGCACTATTTGGTGAAGCGAAACTACTTATTTATTTTATTTATTTATCGTATGGCATTTATCTACTTATAAGTACATGTCACTGCGTTATAAAATTAAAATTTAAAGCTAGAGCTCTTAAAATAATTCACGTCTTTCCCAGTCAAGGTCTTGAGCTCTTCAATGTTGCCACCGAATTTGGTGTTGGGGCATTCTAGCACCATGTGACGGATTGTTTGTTCCGGTTTTCCACATACGCATGCCGCCGACTCACACCATCCCCATTTGTTCCTGTGGTATGCGGAGTTGCCCACGTCAGTTCTGAAGCGGTTCAGCAGGCAGCAGACACGTCGTTGGGTAGTGAAACCTGGAGGTCTTGTACGGGGGCTTAGTTCGAAGAAGTTGGTTGGCGGTTATTGGATTGCCACTCGTTAAGCCAGGCATTCTCTACCTTCCACATCAGGGGATCCATGACTTAGGCCCACTTGCACCATCTCACAAACCCGGAGTTAAGCGATTAAACCGTTAACCGAGTGTCAAATTGTACTGGTAAACATGGTAACTCCAGGTTTAACCGGTTAACCCCGGGTTAGTGAAATGGTGCAAGTAGGCCTTACTGATGGAAGACCATTGGAACTGTTTTAAGGACCGCATACCTATCTATCTACCTATAATCACGGTTAGCTATATCACTATATGTACGTTTTCTTTGTAATTCTTGTTACGCAACTCATAAAAGTTCTGGAAACGCAACGTTGGATTTGGAATGGAACACCACTGTGTTCCATTATTCCTAGTCGTGTTTGAGCGAAGGTTGCTGTCTGATTGGCTGCTTTATCCACATTGCATTTTATTTTAATAAATGTTAGCGTTTACTGTAATATAAACTTTTACCAGTAATGTACCTAATTATTTACGCCAATCCTAAATTAGGTAAATACCCGGGTATTTTTCGCTTTATGCTTGAACACTTGATTTATACCTCTTGACTTAAAAAACAATACAAGAACAACACCCATTCAATCATTTATAGGAATTTACAGGAACTGTCACTCAAAATTGGCTACGCTCGGCTAAAAATGTAGCAGAACCTTTTGTTGGGTGCATCACTGAAAGGGACAATGTCACCAAAATAAGGACAATGTAGAACAATGAATGCACCCGATGTCTTGTTTACGAAACACAATTTACGCGTTATAATAGGCGTTTGAATACCACAAGCCCGCACTGTCAATAACTGTTTTGAAAATGACACTGTCTAACTAAAGCAAAATGTCCTTTATGCACTGTGCGCATACGCCATTGTTGGAATAGATTTCGTAATGATCCAGTGCTATGGGACATAAGTGCCACCTCCGTAAGGCTGCATAGTTGTAACAAATGAGACCATAAATTACTTTCTAACTCCTCTTTAAGGTACCTAACAAAAAAAAATTACAAACAAAACAGAATCTATACATCTTCACTTACAAAACAGTTGACACTTGCCACTTTATAAATAACCATTTGTAATTACTTAGTTTGAATAAAAATTAAGACTTTAAAATTGCATCTGCCTCCCATTTCCATAAAAATTTTTGTTTTTTTATATTGCGAAAATGTGATATGAAAAAAACGCGATGAAAAGAGTTCACATCTGCCATACAGCTAAAGGTGGCCATTTGGCACACATTATTTTCCATTTATAATTGCCAACCCTAAAATTTAGAGCAAACCCTGTATAACGTTACCTACGTCCGGGAACCTATAAAAAGTAATTCATTTAATTGACAGCCCTACAACATTAATTAATTTATTTTCGGTCATAAATTAAAACTCATCCAAATCCCAAAGTAACGCAATTTAGGGACAAGGACTTATTGTCTATTCTATTTTATAACAAAAGGCAGGCCTGGGCATGGCCTGGGTCATTATTACTGATGTTGTAAATAACAACAGTATTTTATGCATTATATTATTGTGTGTACCTATTGTTTATACTTAGTTACTGGCATATGGTGGTCCAACAGATAAATCTGTTAAGTACATACTAGGTATATGTTTCGTTAACAGTTTATTTTTGATTAGGTTTAACATAGGCCTAATTTATGTCAACTACATATTAGTAACTAAGTACCTGCATGTAATTTACAAGTAGGTAATTTCTAAGCACGCGAATTTTGTTACCTAAATAAAATGATATTGAAAAATTTAAGATACCTAAACGTAAATATGTTAATACAATAGAAGCCCCTAAAACGTAATAAAATTCTAAAAAATACACATTTTTTTGTAGCAGAGATTATTTAGCACTTTTACGTAGAAAAGTTTAATTTTTATGAATCACCCTACCTGTTAAATAAATAAAATACAAAATATGTAGTCTTAAATATTTAAGCATTAAGCTAGAATACCAATTTAGTGTCCGACCGAAACATGTTTTTTTGCCGAAACCGAATGTTCGGCTTTGGCTCTAGTTTCAGCCGAAACCGAAACCGAAACTTTGGAAGACTTGTTAAAATCGTTGAAAAAATGTCATGAAACCGCTTTTAATTTAAACTCATATTAAGGGGCTGTCAACACCCAATGTCCTTGATATTGATGTTACTTAAGGGGCTCCGCCACGCCAATGATTTTCGATCTGAATCCCTTAGTTTTCTTATGTTTTTTGTAGCTTATCATATTAACAGCAACGGCTTTAAGCAATATAGTATTCCATATTTACTTAAAAGTTCATTTAATTGCCTTCGAGATATTTGGCATCAAAGTTGAACAATTTATGGCCAAAAAACTGGTTTTCTGGCCATAACTTTTGTGTTAATTCGTTTAAAATTAAAACCCTAGACACTTTTTACGACACGTCAATGATGAACCCAAATATGTAGATTTCGTATAAGTAATATCCTTCACAGCAATCTAGATACGAAAAAAGTGTTATTTTACACAATGTTTAAAAAAAACATAAAATAGTATAAAATTCTTTCAAAATCCCGTAGACAATAATGGAGATAAAGATTGAAGAACCGATAACCGTTTGTCTTATAAAAATCTATCTGTAGTGCAAAAGTAGGAGATACGATTCAAAACTTGTCAAAAATCGATGAAAACCGCAGGTAGCCCCTTTTAAGAAAAACTATTTGATTTAGTAAAGCAAAAAATATATTTATACCTATGTTAATATTTATTATATTTTAAGACCGTGGCCGCACTCGATACATGATTGAACGACATCGGCTCGATACGTATAGAAAATAATTGTAAAGATTGGTCTTAAAATCACCATTAAACGGTTCTAATGTCTTTATTTCTTGACTTATGTGTCTGAAATTAAAATCAATTTGTCAAAACATTTACTTATACCTAAACATTTATTTTTATTTCAATAGTTTTCTTATTATTCCCTGAGCGCTGGTAGCCTAGCGGTGAGTAAGAGCGTGCGACTTTCAATCCAAAGGTTACGTTTGTACCTAAACCGCCGCCTGCCGGTGTTTGTAGTGTTTACTACAAACACCGGCTCGTACCAATGAGTTTCACGGAACTTATGTACGAAATATCATTTGATATTTACTATTAAGGAAGCCGGACTAGCCCGATAAAGCCTAGTTTACCCTCTGGATTGGAAGGTCAGTCTGATGGCAGTCGCTTTCGTAAAAACTACTGCCGACGCAAATTCTTGAGATTAGTTGTCAAGTGGACCCCATGCTCTCATGAGCCGTGGCCAAAATGCTGGGATGACGCGAGGAAGATGATGAGTTTTCTTATTATTCCCTTGCCCAGGCCCAGTAACATGCGACAGTGCTATCTCATTTACTACGATACGATTAGACAATGTGCGCGTTTTAGGTATTGACAGCCTTTTAAGACTGCGTCGACCGTTCAGTGGCCCCATCATTAGTGGAACTGTGTTTAATAATAAACCGATTAATTTCTGTATACATAAATCAGTATATGCATTAATATTGTTGTCCTACTTGTTCCACAACGTTTGATCTTTGTCACATAGTTTAGTTTCATAGAACGAAGTACCATTGCGTATGTTTCGGCCCGGCCGAAAGGTTCCGTTTTTTGGCCGAACCGAAACTACGGCCGAAACATGATTTTTTGGCCGAAACTGGCCGAAACCGAAACCGAACCTTCGGTCGGACACTAACCAATTCCCAATAATTAAGAGACCACATCAAGCTCGATTCTCCATACAAACGTAGTCACGCTCATTTTAAACTTAATTTGTACTTTTATAATAGGAATGTAGCTTAGTTAAAAAAATACAGTTAAATTAAGGGTTTTATACAAAAAATGTCTTTGCTCTATTTCGTTTGTTTTATAAACTGGAACTGATTATTTATTACTTATATTGAAAGTAAATTTACAAGATAAATATTACCCATTAAAAACCTAAAGTTACATTTGTTTAAATTTCAATGAATGATTGACTACCTACCTATGAATGATTGAATTAAATCATAATAACATCTAAATTTAAAACGAGAATACAATTAAGTAGGTAAACTAATAACGATTAGTATGACTTTTAAAATAAATTGTATGTAATTCTCTTTTATCTGATAAAACATTTAACTATTTTAGGGAATAAAAGCCGACGAAATGCTAAGATTCTCACGGAAATTGCAGATGTGCTTCGTATCTGATGGGCATCTCGTATTTTATATGTATTGACCGTTCCCGCATGACAGTATTTAAACGAGCACTTGCGACTGAACACTCTATCAATGGCCAATTAATAAAAATTACCTCTTACATAAAACTATTAACGTCCAACAGCGCGCGCCGCCGATAAACTGATCGAAATCATCTCCCAGAGCGATAATAAATTAATTGTTTTATAATGTCACAAGCGAGACGCGATAAAAACCCGACAAATGACTCCGGAATTGAGACATCCTGCTATCTCCTTTATTATTAGACACGTGAAGTTCTTTAACGAAAAACACCCGTCATAAGAAAACCTATCGAGAAATCAAAATGGCTGCGTCTTCATTTTTTTCGGCCACAGCATGAGTCTTATGCTAATGAGACCCAAAAACAAACATTGTTACAAGCCGAATGTGTAACATACAATAAAAATAAATTAAATAATAAAGGGAATCGTTAAAATGGAAGAAATGTCCGTAATTTATCCACGAGTCACCTTTTAGGCATTCCGTGGATGCCTTCGCGGCGGGGACCCGCTCGCTCTAGACGCGATCTCCAAATAAAAAGGCGCCACAAAAAGACGCATTCAATAAGCCGTTGGCCATTACTCGACGTAATCGATGAGATAAATTAATAATAACGAAATTTGAAAGACATCTCAGCTCTGTCTGTGGTTTAGGCCTATTTAACTGAAAGTTGTAGACGGGTTATAGGTATACCGTACCTTACCTATCTCAGTGTAAGTATGGATACATTTCCGATAACTTCAACATAGTGTTGTGTAAATAGATACCTACATAGGTACTTTCATAAAAGCGTGTAGTCGCCGAGTTTGTTTCAAGCAGCAACACAGCCAGTTCCAGTGCTGGCAACACGAACGGCGTCAATGCCTGTTCCGGTGACGTCACATCATCGTCGTTTATATAAACCTTGTCGCTGCAACGGAGCTCTCTCTTGCCAACCGGACGTCGAGTTGTAGACATAAGTATTGCTTACCCTGATTAGGTATATGTATTAATTAGCTAAATGTTGCCTTTTGCTTTGCGTATCCATTATTAATAGTAAAGTAGCTACTTAAATTATGTTATAATGTGCTGAGGTTGCTTACATGTTTTATTTAATAAATGAATTAGTTAATGATTAAATATAGTACTTGCCTTAGTAGTATTCATCCTGTTTAACTATAGGTTAATATAATGCAATAAAGAGTGTCATTTGGTATTAATCTTGTGTTTCTTAAGCGGTTGAATATAGATTGTTTTCACCACACGGGCTGGTAAAGGCTCTCTTTGATTGTTCAAAAACTGATTGAGAAAGTTGCATTTTATCCACATGTGGGGCAAATAATCAAATGCAAATTTTGAGTTGATTCCTTATATTGGCTGGTAGAATTGACTTTTAAATGATGATTTTTAATGATAAATATTTTAGAATAGAATAGAATAGAATCATTTATTGCATATCACAAACCAGTTATACAGGTGGTACATATTATTGGGTTAGTTTAAGTGACGCCCTGTAAGGACACAGCAACATATTATACCTATACTACAGTTAACTTAATAACTACTAGCTTAACAATTACAAATATTTACAATTTTCATTAGGTAGGTACATATTATGAGATCATTTTAATCATGTTTTTCGTTGAAGTAGTCTTTCACACTATAATAGCACTTATTAATAAGGAATATTTTTAACTTGTTTTGGAATAATTTGGGATTTTCTAAGTTTTTCAGAGAATTCGGAAGGTGTTTAAATATATAACCATTCATTTTGAATTGATTTGCTTTGATTTTATTTAACAGTTATTATTTACATCGTGTTGGTGTGGTGAAAAATTTTGTGTTTCACTCGGTGGCAAAATTTGTTTAACCCTCGCAACGCCTAAGATACCATTTTACGAACCACTCGCTGCGCTCGTGGTTCAATTTTGGAATCTTTCGCTGGCTCGAGTATCAATATTAGCACGAGCCGTTAAACAACAACTTTGCCCCTTGTAAAACCAATAACTAATACCTTAGCATGAATTAATAAAAATAACAAAATATTGGTACGTACTTATTGAGGAGGGTAACATATTCATATTCATATTATTCATATTCATTTTATTGGTAGTATTCAATTACATGTCAACATTAAGATATACAAATTACATAGTTATTATTCGAGCGTCTTACAATTATGTACTAGAGAATAACTCCCTATGGTCGTAGAACGCCTGTTCGAGAAGCCATTTTTTGAGCTTTGATTTGAATATAGGTGCACTTGGTGCAGCAGTAATGTCAGCCGGTAGGTGGTTGAGAACCTTACGACCCATGACGTTCGTAAGTTTTTTGGATTTTGCGAGTCTATGGGACACAAGGGGCAACTTTCCAGCGTGAGTGCTGCGGGTCGCGTACCTGCGCGTAGCCGCATTAGTGATCCCGGGTGTCGCATCTACCTCTTCTCGCGTAGTTACTGCCATTTGCAGGATTAAAAGTGAAGGCAATGTTAAAATGCCTAACGATTTAAAATGGGGTCTCGCTACTCTCGCTGAGCCCGTTTGGGGGACGCGCGCTATGGCTCTTATTGCGCGTTTTTGGAGTCGAAAGACCCTGTCCCAACCGG
Source organism: Cydia amplana (assembly GCF_948474715.1). Classification (NCBI taxonomy): domain Eukaryota; kingdom Metazoa; phylum Arthropoda; class Insecta; order Lepidoptera; family Tortricidae; genus Cydia; species Cydia amplana. Next base: position 27,890,795 of record NC_086096.1, on the reverse strand, counting down.
CAGCTGTTGCCCACAGCTCGACTCCGTATTGGAGGTGCGCATGCACCGTCGCGAAGTAGCAAGATCGAACGATTTCCCTCGGGAGAAATCGCGCCAGCCGTTTTAATAGGAAGCATGCCGTTGCGACTTTGTTGCATACTTTGTCGATTTGGTGACTCCAAGTCAGGCCCTTATCAAGCTCAAACCCCAAAAATGCTACGTTTGAGACTTGATCAATGAGGTCGCCATTGATCGACACTGACAAGTTCCTATTCTGCCGCCCAGAGAGATCGAAATGTATATGGTGCGTTTTTTTTGTGTTTAAGATCAGGCCATTATTTGTGAACCAATTAGATACTGCTGCGGCGGTCAAGCCTAGCTTCCTCTCGAGATCGTCGTACGTCGGGGCGCTCACAACGACGGCCACATCGTCGGCGTACATGTATGTTTCACCGGTTCTAATGGCGTCCGGGAGGTCGTTCAGTTGTGTAACATACAGTGCCGGATTAAGATATTTTGGTGCCCTAAGCATTTCTAGACCATGGTGCCCCCTCTCCCTAGGGTCATCAAGATTACATTGAATTTTTTTGGTAAATTGAGTGACGGTCATTTTCAATCCGTCACATCATTTTATCACGGAAATTGACAGTGCTGCAGCAGTAACTTTGCAACAGGAATGCTGCTGCAGTCGCCATCCGAATGTCACCCCTCAAAGTTGGCTGCACTACATAGTATAAAACAAAATAGCTTCCCGCTGTCTGTCTGTCCCTATGTATGCTTAGATCTTTAAAACTACGCAACGGATTTTGTTGGAGGGAGACAAAAGGAAGGTTTATGTATATTTGTTAACTCGTGCGAATCCGGGGCGGGTCGCTAGTACCTTTAAAATGATATTAAAGACGCGAGCGTAGCGAGCGCGAAATTTTTTCGATAGAAAAAACGCAATTCGATAGACTATTGTACATTTTTACTGGACGAGGCCGAAGACCTAGATCCGCATAAAGCTGGACGTCCCGAGCGTAGCGTCCGACCGCGGCACGTTATCATACTTACAACCAATGGCGAAATGTGAGCTAGCCAGAAAGCCCAGCTGCTAGAGAGGAAAGCTTGGATTTGGATCAAGCCCAAGTGTAATTTGAGGCAGAAAATCGACTTTGGCGTGAGGTGGAAGGCCTCGCATAGACATAACGCCGAACTGCAAAAGAGTGGCTTGAAAACGAATCTATAATCTATGTAATCACGACTCTCCTAGTGCTCGCTCTTTGGCATCACTTGAAAGCGCGACTTGATAGGATGCTTTTAGTTTTCGGGTTTGCGGGGCCCCTTATAACACTTTGACGACAAGATTTTTTGGCCATGAGCTTGAGGGCCTCCGTGTATGGTCAAATCAAATGCCTACGATGAAGACGTTCTTATACGTGCTCTCACTCTCTTACTCCAACAACCCTTCGTTATTAGATGGGTACTTCTACACATACAAAAAGTTTCATATTGTAGGTACATAACGGGTTGGGTTAAAGTAATGAGAATTTTTATTTTCAAAAACATCAATAAAAACTCAATAGGTTTAAGGATTTTAATATGGTAAACTCAATCGTGTTTTATGTTTTAATTTAATACTATAATATTGCAAAAGGTCCCGCATCTTCGATTTTTCTTAGCTTACTTTTCACCGTTAGCATCATACTTTGGACGACATTAAAGTCAATTTTTTTAAATTGACTTTGTATCCTTCGTTTCAACTGTTGCGATGATTTACCAGCCATCACTATACACGTGTCTACTCAAGATTGCCCAGAAATCTTCGATCGGTCTAGCTTTAGGGACGTTCGGAGGGTTGGCGTCCTTTGGTACGAAATGTATGCCATGGCCTTTCAACCAGTTTTGTGTGCTCGTGGCGTAGTGAGAGCTAGCTAAATCAGGCCAAAATATATATTTACCATCAGAATGATACTTAGTAATGAACTGGCGAACTTATAGGTAAGCAGAACACGTTGATACATGTCGGCATTTATTGCTGGACCCCACGAGTCTCTGACCACTGCCCTCGAAATCTCTTTTTGAATGTCGTCCAAAGTATGATGCTAACGGTGAAAAGTAAGCTAAGAAAAATCGAAGATGCGGGACCTTTTGCAATATTATAATATTAAATTAAAACATAAAACACGATTGAGTTTACCATATCAAAATCCTTAAACCTAGCAATTGAGTTTTTATTGATGTGTTTGAAAATAAAAATTCTCATTACTTTAAGCCAACCCGTTACTACATACTCCACTAAGACTGCAATGCTAATGCAGCCTGAGGTGCGTTTTTTTGCCTACGTTTTTGGTGCCCCCCTAGACGTGGTGCCCTAAGCACGTGCTTGTTTTGCTTATTGGTTAATCCGGCACAGAGGGCCTACCGCGAACCACGTTCGACGTGTTACCTCCCTGTCAGACTTACGTACGAATTTACAAGTGCGACAGAGAGGCAACACGTCGAACGTGGTTCGCGGTAGGCGCTCTGGTAACATATTATTGCAGGTGACTGTACAACCTACCTCGTTTAGGAGGTATCAACAATATATATCGGTAGGTATGTACTATGTACTTTTCACACCACCTATTCGGTAAAGAGCTTTTTCACACCTCCTATTCAGAAAAGAGCTTTTTCTTCCCTGCTAGGAGGGATCAAAGTGGCACTTTTCCTCCCTGCTAGGAGGGATCCAAGTAACACTTTTCTGTTCTAGCACACTATTTTTACATTTTTTTGCACATTATTTTTTTAGCTTAAATAATCTGTTTAAGCATCAGATTGTGTCAACACTAAGATTTTTTTATTTTCCTCATAGTTGATGTGAAAAGCAGTATGTGTCACACGGTATCAAAATTATTTCGTCTTGGGCGTTAAAACTTGAATCCCTCATTACGCTCAGGATTCTACTTGAGAATCCATCGCGTCATTCAGGGAATCGGCTGGATTCAATGTACGCCCTTGACGGAAATATATCATTTTGATCATTGACTGATTGATATCTCAGGACGGGCCTACGTGCATTAAAAATGGTACTAGTTCAGTGGTGTCACTCACGAATTCGAGCCAATCGTGTAGTCTAATGGCTCCTCTAAACGATGTTAACGATGGGCCAGCGCCGGCCACTCCAAGGGACGCATTTATGCGTTAGAGGGAGCAAGTGATATTGCTATCTCATTCTACCGCATGGCTGCGTCCCTTGGAGTGGCCGGCGCTGGCCCATCGTGTAGAGGAGCCATAACGCAACTAGTTGCGACCAATCGCGTTACAGTTACAGCGTTTTCACACCGCTGTACTGGCTCCATTCATGCTTCATTCTTATTGCCCGGAAGGCCAGTCCTGAGATATTTTGATCCCTTGTAACACAAACTAATCCTTCCTTCCTTTCATCAATATTAACGTTAACATATTTAATGTATTTGATAATGTGTAGAGTCATAGAATGTATGGAGCCCAACACATTCCACGACTCTTCTCTTTCCGAACAGACTCTAGGTGGGTACGTAATACAGGACTACCTAGATTGCTACTGTGCTCAGTCAAGGCTCAGTCAGAATAGAATACCTACAAGTGTCTCTTTTCAATTCCTTTTATTAGAAAGCAACTTCCGCTTGTTTTACACAATCTTACGGTGTCATATATAGAGTACGACGAGGGATATATTTTACGGTGGGGAATAAAAAAAAGTGACACTGTGACAAGGACAAACAGCAATAGCGCTTTCGCTGCTACTCCTACTGAAAGATACATAAGACTATCCCGTTCTCTCAGTTATCCCCACCACTCATTCCTAATCCAGTTTAATACTAGATTCGTGTTTAAAACCCTACCTTATAGTTGTTAAGACAAGACTTAATTTGTGCATACACGCAGTATCCTTTTGGCGATTTTACGATACTTCGTGTAATGACCACTTAAAAAATATTGAATGAAATACAGTGTTGCCAACCTTATTTTAAAAATGTCATCTCTGAAAAATAAGTAAACCATAGACATGTTTTTTTTTTAATTTCTTTCATTCTTTTCCCGCCCGTACCCTCCATTTTTGCTACTTCTTGAATTAAAAATATTTGCACAGAATAAATAATAGTACTAAGTACAGAAGACTCACTCTCTAACAAAACGCGTCTGTTACGATCAGCACAGATATGGCCGCTAGGTGGCGACAGCGCCACGCGCGGCTTATGGCTTTCCCCAAAATTGGGGCCGAACGGATGCTACAGGTATGATGCTTTGCTACAGGTAGCTAAAAAGCTACCTGTAGCAAAGCGACGAAATCGCGGAGTGAGACACGCCTGATATTTGTTTTTACAATTTTATTTCAAAGTGTTTGGTTGTAGAATAGTTATTTGTACACCAAGAGATCAAAGTTTGATATTTCTTCGAGTGCTTATTTTGAGTCCCGTGCAAGCGAAAGATTCTATACTACGAGCGTAGCGAGTGAATCTAATTTAGAATCTTGAGCGTAGTAAGGGACTCAAAAGCGCACGAGATGTAAATAACTTTGATCTCGTGTAGTTCACAAAACTTTTCACCTCAGCAGTGAGAACATATTAGAGAACCCAAAAAATGTATTCCATCTTCATCACTTACCTATTCACTCATGTTTTCTTAAGATATACCAACAATTTAGTTTTAAAATCGCATTTTGCTCACTGTTTTTAAGTAGCAAAGATCCCTTGTTCGAGCTGCTGAGGTGAAAAAAGTATTGTATGCAACGTTGTTTAACTGAGTCAAAAAATACTCGTGGCGTCTTTATTAACAATTTTCGGCTTCGCCTCAAATTGTTACTCACGCCACTCGCCTTTTTTGACCTCTCTTAAACAACGGTTGCATCAAATACTATAAACAAATAACTTGTTTTCACATTGTTGATCTAAATGAATATTTTTGAAAAAATAAATATGTAACATAGTATAAAATTGCGCATATTAAATATCAAAATATGGTAGTTAGTTATAGTTTCGCTTACCTTCTTTCTAATGCTAAAAAAAACGAACATAGATAAGATAGCCCTCGGTTTTGTGATCGTACCAGTAGGCGCATGCGATCAACGGAATGAGTTTGCCGCGCTCACGTCCCAGGGTGCCGGTCCAATGTGTATTATTTTGCGTCTCACGATTGAGAGAGTGAGGCCTCATTCTCACGAGCGCTTTTTCAACGCGCGTTAATAAAGCGTTTGAATGACACAAATGGAAACGTGTATTTATTCACACGATGGCGGTAGCGCTTTTTATCAAGCGTTGTTGGAATTTCAACTTTAAGCGTTGGTCGTTAAATCGAATTTAGCGTGAGGACGGACTCAAACGCTTTTTTAACGCGCGTTGAAAAAGCGCTTGTTAGTAGGAGGCCTGAGACGTAACTGTTAAGATCGGTTTTCTTAGAATAGCGGTGCCGTCATATAGCGGCCGTCTCCTTACTAAATAATACGGCTAAATATGGATGTCGTAGTATTTGTATGGAGACGGCCGCTATCGGAGGAAACCAAAGCTTTAATGTTATCAAATATATTTGGTCAATCTTGTCAGTAGAAAAAGGCGGCAAATTTTAAAAATTTAGGAGCTAAAGGATATCGTCCCATAGAAAAGTTGATAGTCGCGCCTTTTTTACTGAAAAGTCCATTTCTTATTCGGTAGACTGAAATGACAGTTCATAGTATGAACATAAAATGTCATTTCATACTATGAAATGTCATTTTAGTCTACCGAATAAAAAAATAGACTTTATATATGCATACAACGCTGCGTCTGTAACGCGATTTAGGGTACCCACACCTATAAAACAAAGTACACTCGGCGTCACGGAAATCGCACACCCACGGATTTTTGTTTCAAGCCGTTATAAACCTTATGTTGTTGAAGGTAAAGTATGAGCGTGTGGGTTCATTTTAAAGAGAATTTAATCCTTCATTTAAAAACAATGCAAAAGTTCGTAAAAAGTAAAAAAAAGGCATATTTTTTAATAAGAAATAAAAATGGTATATTCATGCAAAAAAATCAACAAATTAAAACACAATAAAATCAACAAATATTGCAATACAAATGCTTAAAACTAAACTTAAAACCTAGTGTTGCCCCTTGTGGCCTTAATTACTGCCTCCATGTGAGCCTTCATGGACCTCACGAGAGTCACGATGTGCTCTTGAGGAATAGCATCCCACTCCTCAATGACGGCATCTCGAAGGTGTTCCAGGGGTCGCAGGTGCAGGATCACGTGACCGCGCCTTCCGTTTTAGCTGATCCCAAAGGTGTTTTATGGGATCCAGGTCCAGACTCCTTGCTGGCCACTGCATAACGGTGATCCCAACCTGATCAAGGTGGTCCCGAACAATCAACGCTGTGTGGGAGCGGGCGTTATCCTGCATGAATGTGAACCCAGGACCGACAAATTCGGCGTATGGAACCACATGATCCTCCAGGATCTCTGTGATGTACCGATGAGCAGTCATGGATTTCTGGCCTCGACCACCACCGGTGCCGGAAACACAAACGAGCTCGGTTTTGCCGGCGAGGGAAATGCCACCCCAAAACATACAGGATCCTCCTCCGTATCCGACGGTTTCTTCAAGACAGGTCTGTGAATAACATTTCCCTTGCCTCCTGTACCCTCTTCTGCGCCTATCGTTGCAGAAAAGACACACCCTGGTCTCACCGGAGAAGAGGATATCCTTTCATTGGTCGACCGTCCAATCCTTGTGTTCGCGAGCAAATTAACGTCTGATTCGCCGAAGCTCTGCCGTCAATTTGGGACCCGTAGCCGCTCTATGGGGCATGATCTTCTTCTCCCGCAACCTTCTCCTTACTGTAGAGACGCTCACCACCGTTCTCCGAACTGCTGGTCGCTCCTGCTGCAGCTGGACAGCGTCGGAGAAACAGTCCCGCAAACACGTCGACACAATAAAGCGGTCGTATCTCTCGGAAGTGCAGCGTTGTCCTCGGGGTCCAGGCTTCCTGGTGAAGTTTCTAGTCCTCTGGAATCGCTGAACTGCTCGTAGAACTCGGAAACGGCTTATGTTGAGCTGCCGAGCAACCGCAGACTGCGTCATTCCTAAATCCACCAGGGCTACTGCTTGAGCTGCTACTGCTTCCGTGGTATCCATTTTCTTGGAGTGTCTTCTTTCTCCAGCTGTTCCGGGATGACCCCTGTGAACTCTGGATGCCGAATGACCCATATCACACTTTTACCCCCCCTTTTAAACCTATCCAAGGTAACGCAACTAGCGACCCTTACAACGCGTATTCTAGGTGTTCTTTCAGAACGGCATAATTTCGTGATTATTATTATTTTTTCCGAAAATGCTTTATTCATGTTTTAAAGCTTATTAATTGTGCTTTTAAATGATATTAATATTGATAGGGTATAATACATATGATAAGAGCTATATTCGTTTGAAACAAAAATCAGTGGGTGTGCGATTTCCGTGACGCCGAGTGTATAAAGTAAAAGAGATTAAAACAATGTAATTTGATTCTTATTTTTTTATTGATAAATTCACATTCAAATTATAGACCACTTTGATGACAGATATTACATATGGGAGTTCTACAGACAAATTTTAATTAATATTACTTATTATACTGTATCGGTACTTCTCAATTTCTAAATCTACTGAAACATTAGCTACATCGATTTTAGGGTGCGTAAATGCCTCAAAAGTTGTGTTAGGAGCGTGCCAGCAATGAGACTGTCAGAAAATAGATAATTGAAAATACATTATTACATCATTCAAGATTTCCACAATACACATAATTAACAAAAGTCAAATAAATAAATTGTTCTGATCTTAACTGTTCCATTGATCAGATTTCAAATAAGTTAAATAGGTATACAATAAAATACATCAATTTAAAATAAAAATCATCAATCTCTGACAGGTTAACATATGATATAATAATGAGAATTACTACACCATTTGAATTTATGATCTTAAAAAAAAATGCATGTATCCATGGATATCATAACGTGGCATAAGAAAATATGAAATGACGGAACAAAAAGTGATCCTTAATTACGTCCACCGATTTCATCCAGTGTTACGCAGGGTCTATACGCGAATGATTCACAGGTATCAGTATGCCCACGCAAAATAATGTTAATATTAAGAACAGTAATTACGAGGGAGGTTGCAATGTAACCCGCCAATTTATTATATAACCTGCCCGCTTCAGCATAATAACGATATTGCAAGAGAAGTGTAAATATGATGTATAGTGGGGATTGTCAGGGCTGTTTGTCAGTAAGCTGCTAGCGGGAGTGGCGGGCCACACTGCAGCCCGCGGCAGCGGCCGCGAGCAGCGCGCCTGAGATTCAGAGCTCGCGGCCGCTCGCTTTTACACCGCCAATTCACACTCGCACCGCACTCCATCCTGTCATGTCACACGTAAACGTAGTCAATTCAGTCTACTGAATTGTAAGACTTTTAAGAGGCATCCCTACCGCCGCCTCCGCGTCCACCTAACAGATTTAAGTAAAATCTGTTTTTCTAACGGCAAACGTTTTATCGCTTGATAACTACTTAAGTAATAAACATGATGACATAAATATGTATTTATTTGTAAATTTTATTGCTATACTTGGTCAACCAGATCTTGACAGTAGAAAAAGCCGGCAAATATTGAAAACAGTAGGCGCGAAGAGATCGCGTCCCATAGAAAATTTGTATTTCGCGCCTTTTTTTACTGACAAGATTTGGTTGACCAGCTATATTATTAAATATTTGATTTCCACTAATAGGGTGTGTTGTAGATTGTTTCCCATGTAAAATAATTCTAT